>NC_141000.1:40549369-41883178 GCF_052327205.1 Somniosus microcephalus | reverse complement strand
AACTCCAAACTCCAAACTCTAAACTCCAAACTCTAAACTCCAAACTCCAAACTCTAAACACCAAACTCCAAACTCCAAACTCCAAACTCTAAACACCAAACTCCCAACTCCAAATTCTAAACTCCAAACTCCAAACTCCTAACTCTAAATTCCAATCTCCTAACTCCTAACTCCTAACTCCAAACTCCAAACTCTAAACTCTAAACTCCAATCTGCTAACTCCAAACTCTAAACTCCAAACTCCAAACTCCAAACTCCAAACTCCAATCTCCTAACCCCTAACACCAAACTCCAAACTCCAATCTCCTAACTCCGAACTCCAAACTCCAAACTCCAAACTCCAAACTCCTAACTCCAAACTCTAAACTCCAAACTCCAAACTCTGAACTCCAAACTCCAAACTCTAAACTCCAAACTCTAAACTCCAAACTCCAAACTCTAAACTCCAAACTCCAAACTCCTAACTCTAAACTCCAAACTCCAAACTCCTAACTCCAAACTCCAAACTCCAAACTCCAATCTCCTAACTCCTAACTCCAAACTCCAAACTCCAAACTCCTTACTCCAAACTCCAAACTCCAATCTCCTAACCCCTAACTCCAAACTCCAAACTCCAAACTCCAAACTCCAAACTCCAGTCTCCAATCTCCTAACTCCAAACTGCAAACTCCTAACTCCAAACTCCAATCTCCTAACTCCTAACTCCAAACTCCAACCTCCTAACTCCAAACTCTAAACTCTAAACTACCAACTCCAAACTCGAAACTCCAAACTCCAATCTCCAAACTCCAAACTCCAATCTCTTAACTCCTTACTCCAAACTCCAAACTCCAAACTCCAAACTCCAATCTCCTAAACCCTAACTCCAAACTCCAAACTCCAAACTCCTAACTGCAAACTCCAAACTCCAAACTCCAATCTCCAATCTCCTAACTCCTAACACCAAACTCCAAACTCCAAACTACAAACTCCAATCTCCTAACTCCTAACTCCAAACTCCAACCTCCTAACTCCAAACTCCAAACTCCAAACTCTAAACTCCTAACTCCAAACTCCAAACTCCAAACTCCTAACTCCAAACTCCAAACTCCAATCTCCTAACTCCAAACTCCAAACTCCAAACTCCAATCTCCTAACCCCTAACTCCAAACTCCAAACTCCAATCTCCTAACTCCTAACTCCAAACTCCAAACTCCAACTCCAATCTCCTAACTCCTAACTCCAAACTCCAAACTCTAAACTCCAAACTCCAAACTCCAAACTCTGAACTCCAAACTCCAAACTCTAAACTCCAAACTCTAAACTCCAAACTCCAAACTCTAAACTCCAAACTCCAAACTCCTAACTCTAAACTCCAAACTCCAAACTCCTAACTCTAAACTCCAAACTGCAAACTCCAAACTCCAATCTCCTAACTCCTAACTCCAAACTCCAAACTCCAAACTCCAAACTCCAATCTCCTAACCCCTAACTCCAAACTCCAAACTCCTAACTCCAAACTCCAAACTCCAATCTCCTAACTCGTAACTCCAAACTCCAAACTCCAAACTCCAAACTCCAATCTCCTAACTCCTAACTCCAAACTCCAAACTCTAAACTCCAAACTCCAAACTCCAAACTCTGAACTCCAAACTCCAAACTCTAAACTCCAAACTCTAAACTCCAAACTCCAAACTCTAAACTCCAAACTCCAAACTCCTAACTCTAAACTCTAAACTCCAAACTCCTAACTCTAAACTCCAAACTCCAAACTCCAAATTCTAAACTCTAAACTCCAAACTCCAAACTCTAAACTCTAAACTCCAAACTCCAAACTCCAAACTCTTATCTCCAAACTCTGAACTCCAAACTCCAAACTCCTAACTCCAAACTCCAAACTCCAAACTCCAAACTCCAAACTCTAAACTCCAAACTCCAAACTCCAAACTCCAAACTCTAAACTCCAAACTCCAAACTCCAAACTCTAAACTCCAAACTCTAAACTCCAAACTCCAAACTCTAAACTCCAAACTCCAAACTCCTAACTCTAAACTCTAAACTCCAAACTCCTAACTCTAAACTCCAAACTCCAAACTCCAAATTCTAAACTATAAACTCCAAACTCCAAACTCTAAACTCTAAACTCCAAACTCCAAACTCCAAACTCTTATCTCCATACTCTGAACTCCAAACTCCAAACTCCTAACTCCAAACTCCAAACTCTAAACTCCAAACTCCAAACTCCAAACTCTAAACTCCAAACTCTAAACTCCAAACTCCAAACTCTAAACACCAAACTCCAAACTCCAAACTCCAAACTCTAAACACCAAACTCCAAACTCCAAACTCTAAACTCCAAACTCCAAACTCCTAACTCTAAATTCCAATCTCCTAACTCCTAACTCCTAACTCCAAACTCCAAACTCTAAACTCTAAACTCCAATCTGCTAACTCCAAACTCTAAACTCCAAACTCCAAACTCCAAACTCCAAACTCCAATCTCCTAACCCCTAACACCAAACTCCAAACTCCAATCTCCTAACTCCGAACTCCAAACTCCAAACTCCAAACTCCAAACTCCTAACTCCAAACTCTAAACTCCAAACTCCAAACTCTGAACTCCAAACTCCAAACTCTAAACTCCAAACTCTAAACTCCAAACTCCAAACTCTAAACTCCAAACTCCAAACTCCTAACTCTAAACTCCAAACTCCAAACTCCTAACTCCAAACTCCAAACTCCAAACTCCAATCTCCTAACTCCAAACTCCAGTCTCCAATCTCCTAACTCCAAACTGCAAACTCCTAACTCCAAACTCCAAACTCCAAACTCCAATCTCCTAACTCCTAACTCCAAACTCCAACCTCCTAACTCCAAACTCTAAACTCTAAACTACCAACTCCAAACTCGAAACTCCAAACTCCAATCTCCAAACTCCAAACTCCAATCTCTTAACTCCTTACTCCAAACTCCAAACTCCAAACTCCAAACTCCAATCTCCTAAACCCTAACTCCAAACTCCAAACTCCAAACTCCTAACTGCAAACTCCAAACTCCAAACTCCAATCTCCAATCTCCTAACTCCTAACACCAAACTCCAAACTCCAAACTACAAACTCCAATCTCCTAACTCCTAACTCCAAACTCCAACCTCCTAACTCCAAACTCCAAACTCCAAACTCTAAACTCCTAACTCCAAACTCCAAACTCCAAACTCCTAACTCCAAACTCCAAACTCCAATCTCCTAACTCCAAACTCCAAACTCCAAACTCCAATCTCCTAACCCCTAACTCCAAACTCCAAACTCCAATCTCCTAACTCCTAACTCCAAACTCCAAACTCCAACTCCAATCTCCTAACTCCTAACTCCAAACTCCAAACTCTAAACTCCAAACTCCAAACTCCAAACTCTGAACTCCAAACTCCAAACTCTAAACTCCAAACTCTAAACTCCAAACTCCAAACTCTAAACTCCAAACTCCAAACTCCTAACTCTAAACTCCAAACTCCAAACTCCTAACTCTAAACTCCAAACTGCAAACTCCAAACTCCAATCTCCTAACTCCTAACTCCAAACTCCAAACTCCAAACTCCAAACTCCAATCTCCTAACCCCTAACTCCAAACTCCAAACTCCTAACTCCAAACTCCAAACTCCAATCTCCTAACTCGTAACTCCAAACTCCAAACTCCAAACTCCAAACTCCAATCTCCTAACTCCTAACTCCAAACTCCAAACTCTAAACTCCAAACTCCAAACTCCAAACTCTGAACTCCAAACTCCAAACTCTAAACTCCAAACTCTAAACTCCAAACTCCAAACTCTAAACTCCAAACTCCAAACTCCTAACTCTAAACTCTAAACTCCAAACTCCTAACTCTAAACTCCAAACTCCAAACTCCAAATTCTAAACTCTAAACTCCAAACTCCAAACTCTAAACTCTAAACTCCAAACTCCAAACTCCAACTCTTATCTCCAAACTCTGAACTCCAAACTCCAAACTCCTAACTCCAAACTCCAAACTCCAAACTCCAAACTCCAAACTCCAAACTCTAAACTCCAAACTCTAAACTCCAAACTCCAAACTCTAAACTCCAAACTCCAAACTCCAAACTCTAAACTCCAAACTCCAAACTCCTAACTCTAAACTCCAATCTCCTAACTCCTAACTCCTAACTCCAAACTCCAAACTCTAAACTCTAAACTCCAATCTGCTAACACCAAACTCTAAACTCCAACTCCAAACTCTAAACTCCAAACTCTAAACTCCAAACTCCAAACTCCAAACTTCAGCTCTAAACTCTAAACTCCTAACTCCAAACTCCAAACTCCTAACTCCAAACTCCAAACTCCAAACTCCAAACTCTTAATTCCTAACTCCAAACTCCAAACTCCAATCTCCTAACTCCTAACTCCAAACTCCCAACTCCAAACTCCAATCTCCAAACTCCAATCTCCTAACCCCTAACTCCAAACTCCAAACTCCTAACTCCAAACTCCAAACTCCAATCTCCTAACTCCGAACTCCAAACTCCAAACTCCAAACTCCTAACTCCTAACTCCAAACTCTAAACTCCAAACTCCAAACTCTGAACTCCAAACTCCAAACTCTAAACTCCAAACTCTAAACTCCAAACTCCAAACTCTAAACTCCAAACTCCAAACTCCTAACTCTAAACTCCAAACTCCAAACTCCTAACTCCAATCTCCAAACTCCAAACTCCAATCTCCTAACTCCTAACTCCAAACTCCAAACTCCAAACTCCTTACTCCAAACTCCAAACTCCAATCTCCTAACCCCTAACTCCAAACTCCAAACTCCAAACTCCAAACTCCAAACTCCAGTCTCCAATCTCCTAACTCCAAACTGCAAACTCCTAACTCCAAACTCCAAACTCCAAACTCCAATCTCCTAACTCCTAACTCCAAACTCCAACCTCCTAACTCCAAACTCTAAACTCTAAACTACCAACTCCAAACTCGAAACTCCAAACTCCAATCTCCAAACTCCAAACTCCAATCTCTTAACTCCTTACTCCAAACTCCAAACTCCAAACTCCAAACTCCAATCTCCTAAACCCTAACTCCAAACTCCAAACTCCAAACTCCTAACTGCAAACTCCAAACTCCAAACTCCAATCTCCAATCTCCTAACTCCTAACACCAAACTCCAAACTCCAAACTACAAACTCCAATCTCCTAACTCCAAACTCCAACCTCCTAACTCCAAACTCCAAACTCCAAACTCTAAACTCCTAACTCCAAACTCCAAACTCCAAACTCCTAACTCCAAACTCCAAACTCCAATCTCCTAACTCCAAACTCCAAACTCCAAACTCCAATCTCCTAACCCCTAACTCCAAACTCCAAACTCCAATCTCCTAACTCCTAACTCCAAACTCCAAACTCCAACTCCAATCTCCTAACTCCTAACTCCAAACTCCAAACTCTAAACTCCAAACTCCAAACTCCAAACTCTAAACTCCAAACTCCAAACTCTAAACTCCAAACTCTAAACTCCAAACTCCAAACTCTAAACTCCAAACTCCAAACTCCTAACTCTAAACTC
The DNA here is from genome assembly GCF_052327205.1 of Somniosus microcephalus. Lineage (NCBI taxonomy): Eukaryota > Metazoa > Chordata > Chondrichthyes > Squaliformes > Somniosidae > Somniosus > Somniosus microcephalus. The sequence goes on along the minus strand of NC_141000.1, from coordinate 41,877,628 downwards.
CAAACTCCAAACTCCTAACTCTAAACTCCAAACTCCAAACTCCAAACTCCAATCTCCTAACTCCTAACTCCAAACTCCAAACTCCAAACTCCAAACTCCAATCTCCTAACCCCTAACTCCAAACTCCAAACTCCTAACTCCAAACTCCAAACTCCAATCTCCTAACTCGTAACTCCAAACTCCAAACTCCAAACTCCAAACTCCAATCTCCTAACTCCTAACTCCAAACTCCAAACTCTAAACTCCAAACTCCAAACTCCAAACTCTGAACTCCAAACTCCAAACTCTAAACTCCAAACTCTAAACTCCAAACTCCAAACTCTAAACTCCAAACTCCAAACTCCTAACTCTAAACTCTAAACTCCAAACTCCTAACTCTAAACTCCAAACTCCAAACTCCAAATTCTAAACTCTAAACTCCAAACTCCAAACTCTAAACTCTAAACTCCAAACTCCAAACTCCAAACTCTTATCTCCAAACTCTGAACTCCAAACTCCAAACTCCTAACTCCAAACTCCAAACTCCAAACTCCAAACTCTAAACTCCAAACTCTAAACTCCAAACTCCAAACTCTAAACTCCAAACTCCAAACTCCAAACTCTAAACTCCAAACTCCAAACTCCTAACTCTAAACTCCAATCTCCTAACTCCTAACTCCTAACTCCAAGCTCCAAACTCTAAACTCTAAACTCCAATCTGCTAACACCAAACTCTAAACTCCAACTCCAAACTCTAAACTCCAAACTCTAAACTCCAAACTCCAAACTCCAAACTTCAAACTCTAAACTCTAAACTCCTAACTCCAAACTCCAAACTCCTAACTCCAAACTCCAAACTCCAAACTCCAAACTCTTAATTCCTAACTCCAAACTCCAAACTCCAATCTCCTAACTCCTAACTCCAAACTCCCAACTCCAAACTCCAATCTCCAAACTCCAAACTCCAATCTCCTAACTCCTTACTCCAAACTCCAAACTCCAAACTCCAAACTCCAATCTCCTAAACCCTAACTCCAAACTCCAAACTCCAAACTCCTAACTGCAAACTCCAAACTCCAAACTCCAATCTCCAATCTCCTAACTCCTAACTCCAAACTCCAAACTACAAACTACAAACTACAAACTCCAATCTCCTAACTCCTAACTCCAAACTCCAACCTCCAAACTCCAAACTCTAAACTCCAAACTCCAAACTCCAAACTCTAAACTCGAAACTCCAAACTCCTAACTCTAAACTCCAATCTCCTAACTCCTAACTCCTAACTCCAAACTCCAAACTCTAAACTCTAAACTCCAATCTGCTAACACCAAACTCTAAACTCCAAACTCCAAACTCTAAACTCCAAACTCTAAACTCCTAACACCTAACTCCAAACTCCAAACTCCAAACTCTAAACTCTAAACTCTAAACTCCAATCTGCTAACTCCAAACTCTAAACTCCAAACTCCAAACTCTAAACTCCAAACTCTAAACTCCAAACTCCAAACTCCAAACTTCAAACTCTAAACTCTAAACTCCTAACTCCAAACTCCAAACTCCAAACTCCTAACTCCAAACTCCAAACTCCAAACTCCAAACTCTTAATTCCAAACTCTAAACTCCAAACTCCAAACTCCAAACTTCAAACTCTAAACTCTAAACTCCTAACTCCAAACTCCAAACTCTAAACTCCTAACTCCAAACTCCAAACTCCTAACTCCAAACTCCAAACTCCAAACTCCTAACTCCAAACTCCAAACTCCAAACTCCAATCTCCTAACTCCTAACTCCAAACTCCAAACTCCAAACTCCAATCTCCAAACTCCAAACTCCAATCTCCTAACGCCTTACTCCAAACTCCAAACTCCAAACTCCAAACTCCAATCTCCTAAACCCTAACTCCAAACTCCAAACTCCTAACTGCAAACTCCAAACTCCAAACACCAATCTCCAATCTCCTAACTCCTAACTCCAAACTCCAAACTCCAAACTCCAAACTACAAACTCCAATCTCCTAACTCCTAACTCCAAACTCCAACCTCCTAACTCCAAACTCCAAACTCCAAACTCAAAACTCCTAACTCCAAACTCCAAACTCCAAACTCCTAACTTCAAACTCCAAACTCCAATCTCCTAACTCCTAACTCCAAACTCCAAACTCCAAACTCCAAACTCCAATCTCCTAACCCCTAACTCCAAACTCCAAACTCCTAACTCCAAACTCCAAACTCCAATCTCCTAACTCCTAACTCCAAACTCCAAACTCCAAATTCCAAACTCCTAACTCCTAATTCCAAACTCTAAACTCCAAACTCCAAACTCCAAACTCTGAACTCTGAACTCCAAACTCCAAACTCCAAACTCCAAACTCCTAACTCTAAACTCCAAACTCCAAACTCCAAACTCCAAACTCCAAACTCCAAACTCCAATCTCCTAACACCTAACTCCAAACTCCAATCTCCTAACTCCTAACTCCAAACTCCAAACTCTAAACTCCAAACTCCAAACTCCTAACTCTAAACTCCAAACTCCAAACTCCAAACTCCAATCTCCTAACTCCTAACTCCAAACTCCAAACTCCAATCTCCTAACTCCTAACTCCAAACTCCAAACTCTAAACTCCAAACTCCAAACTCCAAACTCCAAACTTCAAACTCTAAACTCTAAACTCCTAACTCCAAACTCCAAACTCCAAACTCCTAACTCCAAACTCCAAACTCCAAACTCCAAACTCTTAATTCCTAACTCCAAACTCCAAACTCCAATCTCCTAACTCCTAACTCCAAACTCCAAACTCCAAACTCCAATCTCCAAACTCCAATCTCCTAACTCCTAACTCCAAACTCCAAACTCTAAACTCCAAACTCCAAACTCCTAACTCTAAACTCCAAACTCCAAACTCCAAACTCCAATCTCCTAACTCCTAACTCCAAACTCCAAACTCCAATCTCCTAACTCCTAACTCCAAACTCCAAACTCTAAACTCCAAACTCCAAACTCCAAACTCCAAACTTCAAACTCTAAACTCTAAACTCCTAACTCCAAACTCCAAACTCCAAACTCCTAACTCCAAACTCCAAACTCCAAACTCCAAACTCTTAATTCCTAACTCCAAACTCCAAACTCCAATCTCCTAACTCCTAACTCCAAACTCCAAACTCCAAACTCCAATCTCCAAACTCCAATCTCCTAACTCCTTACTCCAAACTCCAAACTCCAAACTCCAAACTCCAATCTCCTAAACCCTAACTCCAAACTCCAAACTCCAAACTCCTAACTGCAAACTCCAAACTACAAACTCCAATCTCCTAACTCCTAACTCCAAACTCCAACCTCCTAACTCCAAACTCCAAACTCCAAACTCTAAACTCCTAACTCCAAACTCCAAACTCCAAACTCCTAACTTCAAACTCCAAACTCCAATCTCCTAACTCCAAACTACAAACTCCAATCTCCTAACTCCTAACTCCAAACTCCAACCTCCTAACTCCAAACTCCAAACTCCAAACTCTAAACTCCTAACTCCAAACTCCAAACTCCAAACTCCTAACTTCAAACTCCAAACTCCAATCTCCTAACTCCTAACTCCAAACTCCAAACTCCAAACTCCAAACTCCAATCTCCTAACCCCTAACTCCAAACTCCAAACTCCTAACTCCAAACTCCAAACTCCAATCTCCTAACTCCTAACTCCAAACTCCAAACTCCAAACTCCAAACTCCTAACTCCTAACTCCAAACTCTAAACTCCAAACTCCAAACTCCAAACTCTGAACTCTGAACTCCAAACTCCAAACTCTAAACTCCAAACTCCAAACTCCTAACTCTAAACTCCAAACTCCAAACTCCTAACTCTAAACTCCAAACTCCAAACTCCAAACTCCAATCTCCTAACTCCTAACTCCAAACTCCAAACTCCAATCTCCTAACTCCTAACTCCAAACTCCAAACTCTAAACTCTAAACTCTAAACTCCAATCTGCTAACTCCAAACTCTAAACTCCAAACTCCAAACTCTAAACTCCAAACTCTAAACTCCTAACTCCTAACTCCAAACTCCAAACTCCAAACTCCAAACTCCAATCTCCTAACTCCTAACTCCAAACTCCAAACTCCTAACTCCGAACTCCAAACTCCAAACTCCAAACTCCAAACTCCAAACTCCTAACTCCTAACTCCAAACTCTAAACTCCAAACTCCAAACTCCAAACTCTGAACACCAAACTCCAAACTCTAAACTCCAAACTCTAAACTCCAAACTCCAAACTCTAAACTCCAAACTCCAAACTCCTAACTCTAAACTCCAAACTCCAAACTCCAATCTCCTAACTCCTAACTCCAAACTCCAAACTCCAATCTCCTAACTCCTAACTCCAAACTCCAAACTCTAAACTCCAAACTCCAAACTCCTAACTCTAAACTCCAATCTCCTAACTCCTAACTCCTAACTCCAAACTCCAAACTCTAAACTCTAAACTCTAAACTCCAATCTGCTAACTCCAAACTCTAAACTCCAAACTCCAAACTCTAAACTCCAAACTCTAAACTCCTAACTCCTAACTCCAAACTCTTAATTCCTAACTCCAAACTCCAAACTCCAATCTCCTAACTCCTAACTCCAAACTCCAAACTCCAAACTCCAATCTCCAAACTCCAAACTCCAATCTCCTAACTCCTTACTCCAAACTCCAAACTCCAAACTCCAAACTCCAATCTCCTAAACCCTAACTCCAAACTCCAAACTCCAAACTCCTAACTGCAAACTCCAAACTCCAAACTCCAATCTCCAATCTCCTAACTCCTAACTCCAAACTCCAAACTCCAAACTCCAAACTACAAACTCCAATCTCCTAACTCCTAACTCCAAACTCCAACCTCCTAACTCCAAACTCCAAACTCCAAACTCTAAACTCCTAACTCCAAACTCCAAACTCCTAACTTCAAACTCCAAACTCCAATCTCCTAACTCCTAACTCCAAACTCCAAACTCCAAACTCCAAACTCCAATCTCCTAACCCCTAACTCCAAACTCCAAACTCCTAACTCCAAACTCCAAACTCCAATCTCCTAACTCCTAACTCCAAACTCCAAACTCCAAACTCCAAACTCCTAACTTCTAACTCCAAACTCTAAACTCCAAACTCCAAACTCCAAACTCTGAACTCTGAACTCCAAACTCCAAACTCTAAACTCCAAACTCCAAACTCCTAACTCTAAACTCCAAACTCCAAACTCTAAACTCCAAACTCCAAACTCCAATCTCCTAACTCCCAACTCCAAACTCCAAACTCCAATCTCCTAACTCCTAACTCCAAACTCCAAACTCTAAACTCTAAACTCTAAACTCCAATCTGCTAACTCCAAACTCTAAACTCCAAACTCCAAACTCTAAACTCCAAACTCTAAACTCCTAACTCCTAACTCCAAACTCCAAACTCCAAACTTCAAAATCCAATCTCCTAACTCCTAACTCCAAACTCCAAACTCCAAACTCCAAACTCCAATCTCCTAACTCCGAACTCCAAACTCCAAACTCCAAACTCCAAACTCCTAACTCCTAACTCCAAACTCTAAACTCCAAACTCCAAACTCCGAACTCTGAACTCCAAACTCCAAACTCTAAACTCCAAACTCCAAACTCTAAACTCCAAACTCCAAACTCCTAACTCTAAACTCTAAACTCCAAACTCCAAACTCCGAACTCTGAACTCCAAACTCCAAACTCTAAACTCCAAACTCTAAACTCCAAACTCCAAACTCCAAACTCCAAACTCCTAACTCCTAACTCCAAACTCTAAACTCCAAACTCCAAACTCCGAACTCTGAACTCCAAACTCCAAACTCTAAACTCCAAACTCTAAACTCCAAACTCCAAACTCTAAACTCCAAACTCCAAACTCCTAACTCTAAACTCCAAACTCCAAACTCCAATCTCCTAACTACTAACTCCAAACTCCAAACTCCAATCTCCTAACTCCTAACTCCAAACTCCAAACTCTAAACTCCAAACTCCAAACTCCTAACTCTAAACTCCAATCTCCTAACTCCTAACTCCTAACTCCAAACTCCAAACTCTAAACTCTAAACTCTAAACTCCAATCTGCTAACTCCAAACTCTAAACTCCAAACTCCAAACTCTAAACTCCAAACTCTAAACTCCTAACTCCTAACTCCAAACTCCAAACTCCAAACTCTAAACTCTAAACTCTAAACTCCAATCTGCTAACTCCAAACTCTAAACTCCAAACTCCAAACTCCAAACTCTAAACTCCAAACTCCAAACTCCAACCTCCTAACTCCAAACTCCAACCTCATAACTCCAAACTCCAAACTCCAAACTCCAATCTCCGAACTCCTAACTCCAAACTCCAACCTCATAACTCCAAACTCCAAACTCCAAACTCCAACCTCCAAACGCCAAACTCATAACTCCAAACTCCAAACTCCTAACTCCAAACTCCAAACTCCAATCTCCTAACTCCTAACTCCAAACTCCAACCTCATAACTCCAAACTCCAAACTCCAAACTCCAATCTCCGAACTCTTAACTCCAAACTCCAACCTCATAACTCCAAACTCCAAACTCGAAACTCCTAACTCTAAACTCTAAACTCCTAACTCCAAACTCCAAACTCCTAACTCCAAACTCCAAACCCCAAACTCCAATCTCCTAACTCCTAACTCCAAACTCCAAACTCCAAACTCCTTACTCCAAACTCCAAACTCCAATCTCCTAACCCCTAACTCCAAACTCCAAACTCCAAACTCCAAACTCCAAACTCCAGTCTCCAATCTCCTAACTCCAAACTCCAAACTCCTAACTCCAAACTCCAAACTCCAATCTCCTAACTCCTAACTCCAAACTCCAACCTCCTAACTCCAAACTCTAAACTCTAAACCAGTAACTGCAAACTCCAAACTCCAAACTCCAATCTCCAAACTCCAAACTCCAAACTCCAATCTCCTAAACCCTAACTCCAAACTCCAAACTCCAAACTCCTAACTGCAAACTCCAAACTCCAAACTCCAATCTCCAATCTCCTAACTCCTAACTCCAAACTCCAAACTCCAAACTCCAAACTACAAACTCCAATCTCCTAACTCCTAACTCCAAACTCCAACCTCCTAACTCCAAACTCCAAACTCCAAACTCTAAACTCCTAACTCCAAACTCCAAACTCCAAACTCCGAACTCCAAACTCCAATCTCCTAACTCCAAACTCCAAACTCCAAACTCCAATCTCCTAACCCCTAACTCCAAACTCCAAACTCCAATCTCCTAACTCCTAACTCCAAACTCCAAACTCCAATCTCCTAACTCCTAACTCCAAACTCCAAACTCCAAACTCCAAACTCCTAACTCCTAACTCCAAACTCTAAACTCCAAACTCCAAACTCCAAACTCTGAACTCTGAACTCCAAACTCCAAACTCTAAACTCCAAACTCCAAACTCCTAACTCTAAACTCCAAACTCCAAACTCCTAACTCTAAACTCCAAACTCCAAACTCCAAACTCCAATCTCCTAACTCCTAACTCCAAACTCCAAACTCCAATCTCCTAACTCCTAACTCCAAACTCCAAACTCTAAACTCTAAACTCTAAACTCCAATCTGCTAACTCCAAACTCTAAACTCCAAACTCCAAACTCTAAACTCCAAACTCTAAACTCCTAACTCCTAACTCCAAACTCCAAACTCCAAACTCCAAACTCCAAACTCCAAACTCCAATCTCCTAACTCCTAACTCCAAACTCCAAACTCCTAACTCCGAACTCCAAACTCCAAACTCCAAACTCCAAACTCCTAACTCCTAACTCCAAACTCCAAACTCTGAACTCCAAACTCCAAACTCTAAACTCCAAACTCTAAACTCCAAACTCCAAACTCTAAACTCCAAACTCCAAACTCCTAACTCTAAACTCCAAACCCCAAACTCCAATCTCCTAACTCCTAACTCCAAACTCCAAACTCCAATCTCCTAACTCTTAACTCCAAACTCCAAACTCTAAAATCCAAACTCCAAAATCCTAACTCTAAACTCCAATCTCCTAACTCCTAACTCCTAACTCCAAACTCCAAACTCTAAACTCTAAACTCTAAACTCCAATCTGCTAACTCCAAACTCTAAACTCCAAACTCCAAACTCTAAACTCCAAACTCTAAACTCCTAACTCCTAACTCCAAACTCTTAATTCCTAACTCCAAACTCCAAACTCCAATCTCCTAACTCCTAACTCCAAACTCCAAACTCCAAACTCCAATCTCCAAACTCCAAACTCCAATCTCCTAACTCCTTACTCCAAACTCCAAACTCCAAACTCCAAACTCCAATCTCCTAAACCCTAACTCCAAACTCCAAACTCCAAACTCCAAACTCCAAACTCCAATCTCCTAACTCCTAACTCCAAACTCCAACCTCCTAACTCCAAACTCCAAACTCCAAACTCTAAACTCCTAACTCCAAACTCCAAACTCCAAACTCCTAACTTCAAACTCCAAACTCCAATCTCCTAACTCCTAACTCCAAACTCCAAACTCCAAACTCCAAACTCCAATCTCCTAACCCCTAACTCCAAACTCCAAACTCCTAACTCCAAACTCCAAACTCCAATCTCCTAACTCCTAACTCCAAACTCCAAACTCCAAACTCCAAACTCCTAACTCCTAACTCCAAACTCTAAACTCCAAACTCCAAACTCCAAACTCTGAACTCTGAACTCCAAACTCCAAACTCTAAACTCCAAACTCCAAACTCCTAACTCTAAACTCCAAACTCCAAACTCCTAACTCTAAACTCCAAACTCCAAACTCCAATCTCCTAACTCCTAACTCCAAACTCCAAACTCCAATCTCCTAACTCCTAACTCCAAACTCCAAACTCTAAACTCTAAACTCTAAACTCCAATCTGCTAACTCCAAACTCTAAACTCCAAACTCCAAACTCCAATCTCCTAACTCCTAACTCCAAACTCCAAACTCCAAACTCCAATCTCCTAACTCCGAACTCCAAACTCCAAACTCCTAACTCCTAACTCCAAACTCCTAACTCTAAACTCCAATCTCCTAACTCCTAACTCCTAACTCCAAACTCCAAACTCTAAACTCTAAACTCTAAACTCCAATCTGCTAACTCCAAACTCTAAACTCCAAACTCCAAACTCTAAACTCCAAACTCTAAACTCCTACCTCCTAACTCCAAACTCCAAACTCCAAACTCTAAACTCTAAACTCTAAACTCCAATCTGCTAACTCCAAACTCTAAACTCCAAACTCCAAACTCCAAACTCTAAACTCCAAACTCCAAACTCCAAACTCCTAACTCCAAACTCCAACCTCATAACTCCAAACTCCAAACTCCAAACTCCAATCTCCGAACTCCTAACTCCAAACTCCAACCTCATAACTCCAAACTCCAAACTCCAAACTCCAACCTCCAAACTCCAAACTCATAACTCCAAATTCCAAACTCCTAACTCCAAACTCCAAACTCCAATCTCCTAACTCCTAACTCCAAACTCCAACCTCATAACTCCAAACTCCAAACTCCAAACTCCAATCTCCGAACTCTTAACTCCAAACTCCAACCTCATAACTCCAAACTCCAAACTCGAAACTCCTAACTCTAAACTCTAAACTCCTAACTCCAAACTCCAAACTCCTAACTCCAAACTCCAAACTCCAAACTCCAATCTCCTAACTCCTAACTCCAAACTCCAAACTCCAAACTCCTTACTCCGAACTCCAAACTCCAATCTCCTAACCCCTAACTCCAAACTCCAAACTCCAAACTCCAAACTCCAAACTCCAGTCTCCAATCTCCTAACTCCAAACTCCAAACTCCTAACTCCAAACTCCAAACTCCAATCTCCTAACTCCTAACTCCAAACTCCAACCTCCTAACTCCAAACTCTAAACTCTAAACCAGTAACTGCAAACTCCAAACTCCAAACTCCAATCTCCAAACTCCAAACTCCAATCTCCTAAACCCTAACTCCAAACTCCAAACTCCAAACTCCTAACTGCAAACTCCAAACTCCAAACTCCAATCTCCAATCTCCTAACTCCTAACTCCAAACTCCAAACTCCAAACTCCAAACTACAAACTCCAATCTCCTAACTCCTAACTCCAAACTCCAACCTCCTAACTCCAAACTCCAAACTCCAAACTCTAAACTCCTAACTCCAAACTCCAAACTCCAAACTTCGAACTCCAAACTCCAAACTCCAATCTCCTAACTCCAAACTCCAAACTCCAAACTCCAATCTCCTAACCCCTAACTCCAAACTCCAAACTCCAATCTCCTAACTCCTAACTCCAAACTCCAAACTCCAAACTCCAACTCCAATCTCCTAACTCCTAACTCCAAACTCCAAACTCTAAACTCCAAACTCCAAACTCCAAACTCCAAACTCTAAACTCCAAACTCTAAACTCCAAACTCCAAACTCTAAACTCCAAACTCCAAACTCCTAACTCTAAACTCCAAACTCCAAACTCCTAACTCTAAACTCCAAACTCCAAACTCCAAACTCCAATCTCCTAACTCCTAACTCCAAACTCCAAACTCCAAACTCCAAACTCCAATCACCTAACCCCTAACTCCAAACTCCAAACTCCTAACTCCAAACTCCAAACTCCAATCTCCTAACTCGTAACTCCAAACTCCAAACTCCAAACTCCAAACTCCAATCTCCTAACTCCTAACTCCAAACTCCAAACTCTAAACTCCAAACTCCAAACTCCAAACTCTGAACTCCAAACTCCAAACTCTAAACTCCAAACTCTAAACTCCAAACTCCAAACTCTAAACTCCAAACTCCAAACTCCTAACTCTAAACTCTAAACTCCAAACTCCTAACTCTAAACTCCAAACTCCAAACTCCAAATTCTAAACTCTAAACTCCAAACTCCAAACTCTAAACTCTAAACTCCAAACTCCAAACTCCAAACTCTTATCTCCAAACTCTGAACTCCAAACTCCAAACTCCTAACTCCAAACTCCAAACTCTAAACTCCAAACTCCAAACTCCAAACTCTAAACTCCAAACTCTAAACTCCAAACTCCAAACTCTAAACACCAAACTCCAAACTCCAAACTCCAAACTCTAAACACCAAACTCCAAACTCCAAACTCTAAACTCCAAACTCCAAACTCCTAACTCTAAATTCCAATCTCCTAACTCCTAACTCCTAACTCCAAACTCCAAACTCTAAACTCTAAACTCCAATCTTCTAACTCCAAACTCTAAACTCCAAACTCCAAACTCCAAACTCCAAACTCCAATCTCCTAACCCCTAACACCAAACTCCAAACTCCTAACTCCAAACTCCAAACTCCAATCTCCTAACTCCGAACTCCAAACTCCAAACTCCAAACTCCAAACTCCTAACTCCTAACTCCAAACTCTAAACTCCAAACTCCAAACTCCAAACTCTGAACTCCAAACTCCAAACTCTAAACTCCAAACTCTAAACTCCAAACTCCAAACTCTAAACTCCAAACTCCAAACTCCTAACTCTAAACTCCAAACTCCAAACTCCTAACTCCAAACTCCAAACTCCAAACTCCAATCTCCTAACTCCTAACTCCAAACTCCAAACTCCAAACTCCTTACTCCAAACTCCAAACTCCAATCTCCTAACCCCTAACTCCAAACTCCAAACTCCAAACTCCAAACTCCAAACTCCAGTCTCCAATCTCCTAACTCCAAACTGCAAACTCCTAACTCCAAACTCCAAACTCCAATCTCCTAACTCCTAACTCCAAACTCCAACCTCCTAACTCCAAACTCTAAACTCTAAACTACCAACTCCAAACTCGAAACTCCAAACTCCAATCTCCAAACTCCAAACTCCAATCTCCTAACTCCTTACTCCAAACTCCAAACTCCAAACTCCAAACTCCAATCTCCTAAACCCTAACTCCAAACTCCAAACTCCAAACTCCTAACTGCAAACTCCAAACTCCAAACTCCAATCTCCAATCTCCTAACTCCTAACACCAAACTCCAAACTACAAACTCCAATCTCCTAACTCCTAACTCCAAACTCCAACCTCCTAACTCCAAACTCCAAACTCCAAACTCTAAACTCCTAACTCCAAACTCCAAACTCCAAACTCCTAACTCCAAACTCCAAACTCCAATCTCCTAACTCCAAACTCCAAACTCCAAACTCCAATCTCCTAACCCCTAACTCCAAACTCCAAACTCCAATCTCCTAACTCCTAACTCCAAACTCCAAACTCCAAACTCCAACTCCAATCTCCTAACTCCTAACTCCAAACTCCAAACTCTAAACTCCAAACTCCAAACTCCAAACTCTGAACTCCAAACTCCAAACTCTAAACTCCAAACTCTAAACTCCAAACTCCAAACTCTAAACTCCAAACTCCAAACTCCTAACTCTAAACTCCAAACTCCAAACTCCTAACTCTAAACTCCAAACTCCAAACTCCAAACTCCAATCTCCTAACTCCTAACTCCAAACTCCAAACTCCAAACTCCAAACTCCAATCTCCTAACCCCTAACTCCAAACTCCAAACTCCTAACTCCAAACTCCAAACTCCAATCTCCTAACTCGTAACTCCAAACTCCAAACTCCAAACTCCAAACTCCAATCTCCTAACTCCTAACTCCAAACTCCAAACTCTAAACTCCAAACTCCAAACTCCAAACTCTGAACTCCAAACTCCAAACTCTAAACTCCAAACTCTAAACTCCAAACTCCAAACTCTAAACTCCAAACTCCAAACTCCTAACTCTAAACTCTAAACTCCAAACTCCTAACTCTAAACTCCAAACTCCAAACTCCAAATTCTAAACTCTAAACTCCAAACTCCAAACTCTAAACTCTAAACTCCAAACTCCAAACTCCAAACTCTTATCTCCAAACTCTGAACTCCAAACTCCTAACTCCAAACTCCAAACTCCAAACTCCAAACTCCAAACTCTAAACTCCAAACTCTAAACTCCAAACTCCAAACTCTAAACTCCAAACTCCAAACTCCAAACTCTAAACTCCAAACTCCAAACACCTAACTCTAAACTCCAATCTCCTAACTCCTAACTCCTAACTCCAAACTCCAAACTCTAAACTCTAAACTCCAATCTGCTAACACCAAACTCTAAACTCCAACTCCAAACTCTAAACTCCAAACTCTAAACTCCAAACTCCAAACTCCAAACTTCAAACTCTAAACTCTAAACTCCTAACTCCAAACTCCAAACTCCTAACTCCAAACTCCAAACTCCAAACTCCAAACTCTTAATTCCTAACTCCAAACTCCAAACTCCAATCTCCTAACTCCTAACTCCAAACTCCCAACTCCAAACTCCAAACTCCAATCTCCTAACTCCTAACTCCAAACTCCAAACTCCAAACTCCAAACTCCAATCTCCTAACCCCTAACTCCAAACTCCAAACTCCTAACTCCAAACTCCAAACTCCAATCTCCTAACTCGTAACTCCAAACTCCAAACTCCAAACTCCAAACTCCAATCTCCTAACTCCTAACTCCAAACTCCAAACTCTAAACTCCAAACTCCAAACTCCAAACTCTGAACTCCAAACTCCAAACTCTAAACTCCAAACTCTAAACTCCAAACTCCAAACTCTAAACTCCAAACTCCAAACTCCTAACTCTAAACTCTAAACTCCAAACTCCTAACTCTAAACTCCAAACTCCAAACTCCAAATTCTAAACTCTAAACTCCAAACTCTTATCTCCAAACTCTGAACTCCAAACTCCTAACTCCAAACTCCAAACTCCAAACTCCAAACTCCAAACTCCAAACTCTAAACTCCAAACTCTAAACTCCAAACTCCAAACTCTAAACTCCAAACTCCAAACTCCAGACTCTAAACTCCAAACTCCAAACACCTAACTCTAAACTCCAATCTCCTAACTCCTAACTCCTAACTCCAAACTCCAAACTCTAAACTCTAAACTCCAATCTGCTAACACCAAACTCTAAACTCCAACTCCAAACTCTAAACTCCAAACTCTAAACTCCAAACTCCAAACTCCAAACTTCAAACTCTAAACTCTAAACTCCTAACTCCAAACTCCAAACTCCTAACTCCAAACTCCAAACTCCAAACTCCAAACTCTTAATTCCTAACTCCAAACTCCAAACTCCAATCTCCTAACTCCTAACTCCAAACTCCCAACTCCAAACTCCAATCTCCAAACTCCAAACTCCAATCTCCTAACTCCAAACTCCAATCTCCTAAACCCTAACTCCAAACTCCAAACTCCAAACTCCTAACTGCAAACTCCAAACTCCAAACTCCAATCTCCAATCTCCTAACTCCTAACTCCAAACTCCAAACTCCAAACTACAAACTCCAATCTCCTAACTCCTAACTTCAAACTCCAACCTCCAAACTCCAAACTCTAAACTCCAAACTCCAAACTCCAAACTCTAAACTCCAAACTCCAAACTCCTAACTCTAAACTCCAATCTCCTAAATCCTAACTCCTAACTCCAAACTCCAAACTCTAAACTCTAAACTCCAATCTGCTAACACCAAACTCTAAACTCCAAACTCCAAACTCTAAACTCCAAACTCTAAACTCCTAACACCTAACTCCAAACTCCAAACTCCAAACTCTAAACTCTAAACTCTAAACTCCAATCTGCTAACTCCAAACTCTAAACTCCAAACTCCAAACTCTAAACTCCAAACTCTAAACTCCAAACTCCAAACTCCAAACTTCAAACTCTAAACTCTAAACTCCTAACTCCAAACTCCAAACTCCAAACTCCTAACTCCAAACTCCAAACTCCAAACTCCAAACTCTTAATTCCTAACTCCAAACTCCAAACTCCAATCTCCTAACTCCTAACTCCAAACTCCAAACTCCAATCTCCAAACTCCAAACTCCAATCTCCTAACGCCTTACTCCAAACTCCAAACTCCAAACTCCAAACTCCAATCTCCTAAACCCTAACTCCAAACTCCAAACTCCTAACTGCAAACTCCAAACTCCAAACTCCAATCTCCAATCTCCTAACTCCTAACTCCAAACTCCAAACTCCAAACTCCAAACTACAAACTCCAATCTCCTAACTCCTAACTCCAAACTCCAACTTCCTAACTCCAAACTCCAAACTCCAAACTCAAAACTCCTAACTCCAAACTCCAAACTCCAAACTCCTAACTTCAAACTCCAAACTCCAATCTCCTAACTCCTAACTCCAAACTCCAAACTCCAAACTCCAAACTCCAATCTCCTAACCCCTAACTCCAAACTCCAAACTCCTAACTCCAAACTCCAAACTCCAATCTCCTACCTCCTAACTCCAAACTCCAAACTCCAAATTCCAAACTCCTAACTCCTAACTCCAAACTCTAAACTCCAAATTCCAAACTCCAAACTCTGAACTCTGAACTCCAAACTCCAAACTCTAAACTCCAAACTCCAAACTCCTAACTCTAAACTCCAAACTCCAAACTCCAAACTCCAAACTCCAAACTCCAAACTCCAATCTCCTAACTCCTAACTCCAAACTCCAATCTCCTAACTCCTAACTCCAAACTCCAAACTCTAAACTCAAAACTCCAAACTCCTAACTCTTAACTCCAAACTCCAAACTCCAAACTCCAATCTACTAACTCCTAACTCCAAACTCCAAACTCCAATCTCCTAACTCCTAACTCCAAACTCCAAACTCTAAACTCCAAACTCCAAACTCCAAACTCCAAACTTCAAACTCTAAACTCTAAACTCCTAACTCCAAACTCCAAACTCCAAACTCCTAACTCCAAACTCCAAACTCCAAACTCCAAACTCTTAATTCCTAACTCCAAACTCCAAACTCCAATCTCCTAACTCCTAACTCCAAACTCCAAACTCCAAACTCCAATCTCCAAACTCCAAACTCCAATCTCCTAACTCCTTACTCCAAACTCCAAACTCCAAACTCCAAACTCCAATCTCCTAAACCCTAACTCCAAACTCCAAACTCCAAACTCCTAACTGCAAACTCCAAACTCCAAACTCCAATCTCCAATCTCCTAACTCCTAACTCCAAACTCCAAACTCCAAACTCCAAACTACAAACTCCAATCTCCTAACTCCTAACTCCAAACTCCAACCTCCTAACTCCAAACTCCAAACTCCAAACTCTAAACTCCTAACTCCAAACTCCAAACTCCAAACTCCTAACTTCAAACTCCAAACTCCAATCTCCTAACTCCTAACTCCAAACTCCAAACTCCAAACTCCAATCTCCTAACCCCTAACTCCAAACTCCAAACTCCTAACTCCAAACTCCAAACTCCAATCTCCTAACTCCTAACTCCAAACTCCAAACTCCAAACTCCAAACTCCTAACTCCAAACTCCAAACTCCAAACTCCTAACTTCAAACTCCAAACTCCAATCTCCTAACTCCTAACTCCAAACTCCAAACTCCAAACTCCAAACTCCAATCTCCTAACCCCTAACTCCAAACTCCAAACTCCTAACTCCAAACTCCAAACTCCAATCTCCTAACTCCTAACTCCAAACTCCAAACTCCAAACTCCAAACTCCTAACTCCTAACTCCAAACTCTAAACTCCAAACTCCAAACTCCAATCTCCTAACTCCTAACTCCAAACTCTAAACTCCAAACTCCAAACTCCAAACTCTGAACTCTGAACTCCAAACTCCAAACTCTAAACTCCAAACTCCAAACTCCTAACTCTAAACTCCAAACTCCAAACTCCTAACTCTAAACTCCAAACTCCAAACTCCAAACTCCAATCTCCTAACTCCTAACTCCAAACTCCAAACTCCAATCTCCTAACTCCTAACTCCAAACTCCAAACTCTAAACTCTAAACTCTAAACTCCAATCTGCTAACTCCAAACTCTAAACTCCAAACTCCAAACTCTAAACTCCAAACTCTAAACTCCTAACTCCTAACTCCAAACTCCAAACTCCAAACTCCAATCTCCTAACTCCTAACTCCAACCTCAAAACTCCTAACTCCGAACTCCAAACTCCAAACTCCAAACTCCAAACTCCTAACTCCTAACTCCAAACTCTAAACTCCAAACTCCAAACTCCAAACTCTGAACTCCAAACTCCAAACTCTAAACTCCAAACTCTAAACTCCAAACTCCAAACTCTAAACTCCAAACTCCAAACTCCTAACTCTAAACTCCAAACTCCAAACTCCAATCTCCTAACTCCTAACTCCAAACTCCAAACTCCAATCTCCTAACTCCTAACTCCAAACTCCAAACTCTAAACTCCAAACTCCAAACTCCTAACTCTAATCTCCAATCTCCTAACTCCTAACTCCTAACTCCAAACTCCAAACTCTAAACTCTAAACTCTAAACTCCAATCTGCTAACTCCAAACTCTAAACTCCAAACTCCAAACTCTAAACTCCAAACTCTAAACTCCTAACTCCTAACTCCAAACTCCAAACTCCAAACTCTAAACTCTAAACTCTAAACTCCAATCTGCTAACTCCAAACTCTAAACTCCAAACTCCAAACTCTGAACTCCAAACTCCAAACTCCAAACTCCTAACTCCAAACTCCAACCTCATAACTCCAAACTCCAAACTCCAAACTCCAATCTCCGAACTCCTAACTCCAAACTCCAACCTCATAACTCCTAACTCCAAACTCCAAACTCCAATCTCCTAACTCCTAACTCCAAACTCCAACGTCATAACTCCAAACTCCAAACTCCAAACTCCAATCTCCGAACTCTTAACACCAAACTCCAACCTCATAACTCCAAACTCCAAACTCGAAACTCCTAACCCAAAACTCCTAACTCTAAACTCCAAACTCCAAACTCTAAACTCCAAACTCTAAACTCCTAACACCTAACTCCAAACTCCAAACTCCAAACTCTAAACTCTAAACTCTAAACTCCAATCTGCTAACTCCAAACTCTAAACTCCAAACTCCAAACTCTAAACGCCAAACTCTAAACTCCAAACTCCAAACTCCAAACTTCAAACTCTAAACTCTAAACTCCTAACTCCAAACTCCAAACTCCAAACTCCTAACTCCAAACTCCAAACTCCAAACTCCAAACTCTTAATTCCTAACTCCAAACTCCAAACTCCAATCTCCTAACTCCTAACTCCAAACTCCAAACTCCAAACTCCAATCTCCAAACTCCAAACTCCAATCTCCTAACGCCTTACTCCAAACTCCAAACTCCAAACTCCAAACTCCAATCTCCTAAACCCTAACTCCAAACTCCAAACTCCTAACTGCAAACTCCAAACTCCAATCTCCAATCTCCTAACTCCTAACTCCAAACTCCAAACTCCAAACTCCAAACTACAAACTCCAATCTCCTAACTCCTAACTCCAAACTCCAACCTCCTAACTCCAAACTCCAAACTCCAAACTCAAAACTCCTAACTCCAAACTCCAAACTCCAAACTCCTAACTTCAAACTCCAAACTCCAATCTCCTAACTCCTAACTCCAAACTCCAAACTCCAAACTCCAAACTCCAATCTCCTAACCCCTAACTCCAAACTCCAAACTCCTAACTCCAAACTCCAAACTCCAATCTCCTAACTCCTAACTCCAAACTCCAAACTCCAAATTCCAAACTCCTAACTCCTAACTCCAAACTCTAAACTCCAAATTCCAAACTCCAAACTCTGAACTCTGAACTCCAAACTCCAAACTCTAAACTCCAAACTCCAAACTCCTAACTCTAAACTCCAAACTCCAAACTCCAAACTCCAAACTCCAAACTCCAATCTCCTAACTCCTAACTCCAAACACCAATCTCCTAACTCCTAACTCCAAACTCCAAACTCTAAACTCCAAACTCCAAACTCCTAACTCTAAACTCCAAACTCCAAACTCCAAACTCCAATCTCCTAACTCCTAACTCCAAACTCCAAACTCCAATCTCCTAACTCCTAACTCCAAACTCCAAACTCTAAACTCCAAACTCCAAACTCCAAACTTCAAACTCTAAACTCTAAACTCCTAACTCCAAACTCCAAACTCCTAACTCCAAACTCCAAACTCCAAACTCCAAACTCTTAATTCCTAACTCCAAACTCCAAACTCCAATCTCCTAACTCCTAACTCCAAACTCCAAACTCCAAACTCCAATCTCCAAACTCCAAACTCCAATCTCCTAACTCCTTACTCCAAACTCCAAACTCCAAACTCCAAACTCCTAAACCCTAACTCCAAACTCCAAACTCCAAACTCCTAACTGCAAACTCCAAACTCCAAACTCCAATCTCCAATCTCCTAACTCCTAACTCCAAACTCCAAACTCCAAACTCCAAACTACAAACTCCAATCTCCTAACTCCTAACTCCAAACTCCAACCTCCTAACTCCAAACTCCAAACTCCAAACTCTAAACTCCTAACTCCAAACTCCAAACTCCAAACTCCTAACTTCAAACTCCAAACTCCAATCTCCTAACTCCTAACTCCAAACTCCAAACTCCAAACTCCAAACTCCAATCTCCTAACCCCTAACTCCAAACTCCAAACTCCTAACTCCAAACTCCAAACTCCAATCTCCTAACTCCTAACTCCAAACTCCAAACTCCAAACTCCAAACTCCTAACTCCTAACTCCAAACTCTAAACTCCAAACTCCAAACTCCAATCTCCTAACTCCTAACTCCAAACTCCAAACTCCAAACTCCTAACTCCTAACTCCAAACTCTAAACTCCAAACTCCAAACTCCAAACTCTGAACTCTGAACTCCAAACTCCAAACTCTAAACTCCAAACTCCAAACTCCTAACTCTAAACTCCAAACTCCAAACTCCTAACTCTAAACTCCAAACTCCAAACTCCAAACTCCAATCTCCTAACTCCTAACTCCAAACTCCAAACTCCAATCTCCTAACTCCTAACTCCAAACTCCAAACTCTAAACTCTAAACTCTAAACTCCAATCTGCTAACTCCAAACTCTAAACTCCAAACTCCAAACTGTAAACTCCAAACTCTAAACTCCTAACTCCTAACTCCGAACTCCAAACTCCAAACTCCAAACTCCAAACTCCAATCTCCTAACTCCTAACTCCAAACTCCAAACTCCTAACTCCGAACTCCAAACTCCAAACTCCAAACTCCTAACTCCTAACTCCAAACTCTAAACTCCAAACTCCAAACTCCAAACTCTGAACTCCAAACTCCAAACTCTAAACTCCAATCTCCGAACTCTTAACTCCAAACTCCAACCTCATAACTCCAAACTCCAAACTCGAAACTCCTAACTCGAAACTCCTAACTCTAAACTCCAAACTCCAAACTCTAAACTCCAAACTCTAAACTCCTAACACCTAACTCCAAACTCCAAACTCCAAACTCTAAACTCTAAACTCTAAACTCCAATCTGCTAACTCCAAACTCTAAACTCCAAACTCCAAACTCTAAACGCCAAACTCTAAACTCCAAACTCCAAACTCCAAACTTCAAACTCTAAAGTCTAAACTCCTAACTCCAAACTCCAAACTCCAAACTCCTAACTCCAAACTCCAAACTCCAAACTCCAAACTCTTAATTCCTAACTCCAAACTCCAAACTCCAATCTCCTAACTCCTAACTCCAAACTCCAAACTCCAAACTCCAATCTCCAAACTCCAAACTCCAATCTCCAAACTCCAAACTCCAAACTCCAATCTCCTAACCCCTAACTCCAAACTCCAAACTCCTAACTCCAAACTCCAAACTCCAATCTCCTAACTCCTAACTCCAAACTCCAAACTCCAAATTCCAAACTCCTAACTCCTAACTCCAAACTCTAAACTCCAAATTCCAAACTCCAAACTCTGAACTCTGAACTCCAAACTCCAAACTCTAAACTCCAAACTCCAAACTCCTAACTCTAAACTCCAAACTCCAAACTCCAAACTCCAAACTCCAAACTCCAATCTCCTAACTCCTAACTCCAAACTCCAATCTCCTAACTCCTAACTCCAAACTCCAAACTCTAAACTCCAAACTCCAAACTCCTAACTCTAAACTCCAAACTCCAAACTCCAAACTCCAATCTCCTAACTCCTAACTCCAAACTCCAAACTCCAATCTCCTAACTCCTAACTCCAAACTCCAAACTCTAAACTCCAAACTCCAAACTCCAAACTTCAAACTCTAAACTCTAAACTCCTAACTCCAAACTCCAAACTCCTAACTCCAAACTCCAAACTCCAAACTCCAAACTCTTAATTCCTAACTCCAAACTCCAAACTCCAATCTCCTAACTCCTAACTCCAAACTCCAAACTCCAAACTCCAATCTCCAAACTCCAAACTCCAATCTCCTAACTCCTTACTCCAAACTCCAAACTCCAAACTCCAAACTCCTAAACCCTAACTCCAAACTCCAAACTCCAAACTCCTAACTGCAAACTCCAAACTCCAAACTCCAATCTCCAATCTCCTAACTCCTAACTCCAAACTCCAAACTCCAAACTCCAAACTACAAACTCCAATCTCCTAACTCCTAACTCCAAACTCCAACCTCCTAACTCCAAACTCCAAACTCCAAACTCTAAACTCCTAACTCCAAACTCCAAACTCCAAACTCCTAACTTCAAACTCCAAACTCCAATCTCCTAACTCCTAACTCCAAACTCCAAACTCCAAACTCCAAACTCCAATCTCCTAACCCCTAACTCCAAACTCCAAACTCCAAACTCCAAACTCCAATCTCCTAACTCCTAACTCCAAACTCCAAACTCCAAACTCCAAACTCCTAACTCCTAACTCCAAACTCTAAACTCCAAACTCCAAACTCCAATCTCCTAACTCCTAACTCCAAACTCCAAACTCCAAACTCCTAACTCCTAACTCCAAACTCTAAACTCCAAACTCCAAACTCCAAACTCTGAACTCTGAACTCCAAACTCCAAACTCTAAACTCCAAACTCCAAACTCCTAACTCTAAACTCCAAACTCCAAACTCCTAACTCTAAACTCCAAACTCCAAACTCCAAACTCCAATCTCCTAACTCCTAACTCCAAACTCCAAACTCCAATCTCCTAACTCCTAACTCCAAACTCCAAACTCTAAACTCTAAACTCTAAACTCCAATCTGCTAACTCCAAACTCTAAACTCCAAACTCCAAACTCTAAACTCCAAACTCTAAACTCCTAACTCCGAACTCCAAACTCCAAACTCCAAACTCCAAACTCCAATCTCCTAACTCCTAACTCCAAACTCCAAACTCCTAACTCCGAACTCCAAACTCCAAACTCCAAACTCCTAACTCCTAACTCCAAACTCTAAACTCCAAACTCCAAACTCCAAACTCTGAACTCCAAACTCCAAACTCTAAACTCCAAACTCTAAACTCCAAACTCCAAACTCTAAACTCCAAACTCCAAACTCCTAACTCTAAACTCCAAACTCCAAACTCCAATCTCCTAACTCCTAACTCCAAACTCCAAACTCCAATCTCCTAACTCCTAACTCCAAACTCCAAACTCTAAACTCCAAACTCCAAACTCCTAACTCTAAACTCCAATCTCCTAACTCCTAACTCCTAACTCCAAACTCCAAACTCTAAACTCTAAACTCTAAACTCCAATCTGCTAACTCCAAACTCTAAACTCCAAACTCCAAACTCTAAACTCCAAACTCTAAACTCCTAACTCCTAACTCCAAACTCCAAACTCCAAACTCTAAACTCTAAACTCTAAACTCCAATCTGCTAACTCCAAACTCTAAACTCCAAACTCCAAACTCTAAACTCCAAACTCCAAACTCCAAACTCCTAACTCCAAACTCCAACCTCATAACTCCAAACTCCAAACTCCAATCTCCGAACTCCTAACTCCAAACTCCAACCTCATAACTCCAAACTCCAAACTCCAAACTCCAACCTCCAAACTCCAAACTCCTAACTCCAAACTCCAAACTCCTAACTCCAAACTCCAAACTCCAATCTCCTAACTCCTAACTCCAAACTCCAACCTCATAACTCCAAACTCCAAACTCCAAACTCCAATCTCCGAACTCTTAACTCCAAACTCCAACCTCATAACTCCAAACTCCAAACTCGAAACTCCTAACTCTAAACTCTAAACTCCTAACTCCAAACTCCAAACTCCTAACTCCAAACTCCAAACTCCAAACTCCAATCTCCTAACTCCTAACTCCAAACTCCAAACTCCAAACTCCTTACTCCAAACTCCAAACTCCAATCTCCTAACCCCTAACTCCAAACTCCAAACTCCAAACTCCAAACTCCAAACTCCAGTCTCCAATCTCCTAACTCCAAACTCCAAACTCCTAACTCCAAACTCCAAACTCCAATCTCCTAACTCCTATCTCCAAACTGCAACCTCCTAACTCCAAACTCTAAACTCTAAACCAGTAACTGCAAACTCCAAACTCCAAACTCCAATCTCCAAACTCCAAACTCCAAACTCCAATCTCCTAAACCCTAACTCCAAACTCCAAACTCAAAACTCCTAACTGCAAACTCCAAACTCCAAACTCCAATCTCCAATCTCCTAACTCCTAACTCCAAACTCCAAACTCCAAACTCCAAACTACAAACTCCAATCTCCTAACTCCTAACTCCAAACTTCAACCTCCGAACTCCAAACTCCAACTCCAATCTCCTAACTCCTAACTCCAAACTCCAAACTCTAAACTCCAAACTCCAAACTCTAAACTCCAAACTCTAAACTCCAAACTCCAAACTCTAAACTCCAAACTCCAAACTCTGAACTCCAAACTCCAAACTCCTAACTCTAAACTCCAAACTCCAAACTCCTAACTCTAAACTCCAAACTCCAAACTCCAAACTCCAATCTCCTAACTCCTAACTCCAAACTCCAAACTCCAAACTCCAAACTCCAATCACCTAACCCCTAACTCCAAACTCCAAACTCCTAACTCCAAACTCCAAACTCCAATCTCCTAACTCGTAACTCCAAACTCCAAACTCCAAACTCCAAACTCCAATCTCCTAACTCCTAACTCCAAACTCCAAACTCTAAACTCCAAACTCCAAACTCCAAACTCTGAACTCCAAACTCCAAACTCTAAACTCCAAACTCTAAACTCCAAACTCCAAACTCTAAACTCCAAACTCCAAACTCCTAACTCTAAACTCTAAACTCCAAACTCCTAACTCTAAACTCCAAACTCCAAACTCCAAATTCTAAACTCTAAACTCCAAACTCCAAACTCTAAACTCTAAACTCCAAACTCCAAACTCCAAACTCTTATCTCCAAACTCTGAACTCCAAACTCCAAACTCCTAACTCCAAACTCCAAACTCTAAACTCCAAACTCCAAACTCCAAACTCTAAACTCCAAACTCTAAACTCCAAACTCCAAACTCTAAACACCAAACTCCAAACTCTAAACTCTAAACTCCAATCTGCTAACTCCAAACTCCAAACTCCAAACTCCAATCTCCAAACTCCAAACTCCAATCTCCTAACTCCTTACTCCAAACTCCAAACTCCAAACTCCAATCTCCTAAACCCTAACTCCAAACTCCAAACTCCAAACTCCTAACTGCAAACTCCAAACTCCAAACTCCAATCTCCAATCTCCTAACTCCTAACTCCAAACTCCAAACTCCAAACTCCAAACTACAAACTCCAATCTCCTAACTCCTAACTCCAAACTCCAACCTCCTAACTCCAAACTCCAAACTCCAAACTCTAAACTCCTAACTCCAAACTCCAAACTCCAAACTCCTAACTTCAAACTCCAAACTCCAATCTCCTAACTCCTAACTCCAAACTCCAAACTCCAAACTCCAAACTCCAATCTCCTAACCCCTAACTCCAAACTCCAAACTCCTAACTCCAAACTCCAAACTCCAATCTCCTAACTCCTAACTCCAAACTCCAAACTCCAAACTCCAAACTCCTAACTCCTAACTCCAAACTCTAAACTCCAAACTCCAAACTCCAATCTCCTAACTCCTAACTCCAAACTCCAAACTCCAAACTCCTAACTCCTAACTCCAAACTCTAAACTCCAAACTCCAAACTCCAAACTCTGAACTCTGAACTCCAAACTCCAAACTCTAAACTCCAAACTCCAAACTCCTAACTCTAAACTCCAAACTCCAAACTCCTAACTCTAAACTCCAAACTCCAAACTCCAAACTCCAATCTCCTAACTCCTAACTCCAAACTCCAAACTCCAATCTCCTAACTCCTAACTCCAAACTCCAAACTCTAAACTCTAAACTCTAAACTCCAATCTGCTAACTCCAAACTCTAAACTCCAAACTCCAAACTCTAAACTCCAAACTCTAAACTCCTAACTCCTAACTCCAAACTCCAAACTCCAAACTCCAATCTCCTAACTCCTAACTCCAAACTCCAAACTCCTAACTCCGAACTCCAAACTCCAAACTCCAAACTCCAAACTCCTAACTCCTAACTCCAAACTCTAAACTCCAAACTCCAAACTCCAAACTCTGAACTCCAAACTCCAAACTCTAAACTCCAAACTCTAAACTCCAAACTCCAAACTCTAAACTCCAAACTCCAAACTCCTAACTCTAAACTCCAAACTCCAAACTCCAATCTCCTAACTCCTAACTCCAAACTCCAAACTCCAATCTCCTAACTCCTAACTCCAAACTCCAAACTCTAAACTCCAAACTCCAAACTCCTAACTCTAAACTCCAATCTCCTAACTCCTAACTCCTAACTCCAAACTCCAAACTCTAAACTCTAAACTCTAAACTCCAATCTGCTAACTCCAAACTCTAAACTCCAAACTCCAAACTCTAAACTCCAAACTCTAAACTCCTAACTCCTAACTCCAAACTCCAAACTCCAAACTCTAAACTCTAAACTCTAAACTCCAATCTGCTAACTCCAAACTCTAAACTCCAAACTCCAAACTCTGAACTCCAAACTCCAAACTCCAAACTCCTAACTCCAAACTCCAACCTCATAACTCCAAACTCCAAACTCCAAACTCCAATCTCCGAACTCCTAACTCCAAACTCCAACCTCATAACTCCAAACTCCAAACTCCAAACTCCAACCTCCAAACTCCAAACTCGAAACTCCTAACTCGAAACTCCTAACTCTAAACTCCAAACTCCAAACTCTAAACTCCAAACTCTAAACTCCTAACACCTAACTCCAAACTCCAAACTCCAAACTCTAAACTCTAAACTCTAAACTCCAATCTGCTAACTCCAAACTCTAAACTCCAAACTCCAAACTCTAAACGCCAAACTCTAAACTCCAAACTCCAAACTCCAAACTTCAAACTCTAAACTCTAAACTCCTAACTCCAAACTCCAAACTCCAAACTCCTAACTCCAAACTCCAAACTCCAAACTCCAAACTCTTAATTCCTAACTCCAAACTCCAAACTCCAATCTCCTAACTCCTAACTCCAAACTCCAAACTCCAAACTCCAATCTCCAAACTCCAAACTCCAATCTCCTAACGCCTTACTCCAAACTCCAAACTCCAAACTCCAAACTCCAATCTCCTAAACCCTAACTCCAAACTCCAAACTCCTAACTGCAAACTCCAAACTCCAATCTCCAATCTCCTAACTCCTAACTCCAAACTCCAAACTCCAAACTCCAAACTACAAACTCCAATCTCCTAACTCCTAACTCCAAACTCCAACCTCCTAACTCCAAACTCCAAACTCCAAACTCCAAACTCCTAACTCCAAACTCCAAACTCCAAACTCCTAACTTCAAACTCCAAACTCCAATCTCCTAACTCCTAACTCCAAACTCCAAACTCCAAACTCCAAACTCCAATCTCCTAACCCCTAACTCCAAACTCCAAACTCCTAACTCCAAACTCCAAACTCCAATCTCCTAACTCCTAACTCCAAACTCCAAACTCCAAATTCCAAACTCCTAACTCCTAACTCCAAACTCTAAACTCCAAATTCCAAACTCCAAACTCTGAACTCTGAACTCCAAACTCCAAACTCTAAACTCCAAACTCCAAACTCCTAACTCTAAACTCCAAACTCCAAACTCCAAACTCCAAACTCCAAACTCCAATCTCCTAACTCCTAACTCCAAACTCCAATCTCCTAACTCCTAACTCCAAACTCCAAACTCTAAACTCCAAACTCCAAACTCCTAACTCTAAACTCCAAACTCCAAACTCCAAACTCCAATCTCCTAACTCCTAACTCCAAACTCCAAACTCCAATCTCCTAACTCCTAACTCCAAACTCCAAACTCTAAACTCCAAACTCCAAACTCCAAACTCCAAACTTCAAACTCTAAACTCTAAACTCCTAACTCCAAACTCCAAACTCCTAACTCCAAACTCCAAACTCCAAACTCCAAACTCCTAACTCCAAACTCCAAACTCCAATCTCCTAACTCCTAACTCCAAACTCCAACCTCATAACTCCAAACTCCAAACTCCAAACTCCAATCTCCGAACTCTTAACTCCAAACTCCAACCTCATAACTCCAAACTCCAAACTCGAAACTCCTAACTCGAAACTCCTAACTCTAAACTCCAAACTCCAAACTCTAAACTCCAAACTCTAAACTCCTAACACCTAACTCCAAACTCCAAACTCCAAACTCCAAACTCCAATCTCCTAACTCCTAACTCCAAACTCCAAACTCCAAACTCCAATCTCCAAACTCCAAACTCCAATCTCCTAACTCCTTACTCCAAACTCCAAACTCCAAACTCCAAACTCCTAAACCCTAACTCCAAACTCCAAACTCCAAACTCCTAACTGCAAACTCCAAACTCCAAACTCCAATCTCCAATCTCCTAACTCCTAACTCCAAACTCCAAACTCCAAACTCCAAACTACAAACTCCAATCTCCTAACTCCTAACTCCAAACTCCAACCTCCTAACTCCAAACTCCAAACTCCAAACTCTAAACTCCTAACTCCAAACTCCAAACTCCAAACTCCTAACTTCAAACTCCAAACTCCAATCTCCTAACTCCTAACTCCAAACTCCAAACTCCAAACTCCAAACTCCAATCTCCTAACCCCTAACTCCAAACTCCAAACTCCTAACTCCAAACTCCAAACTCCAATCTCCTAACTCCTAACTCCAAACTCCAAACTCCAAACTCCAAACTCCTAACTCCTAACTCCAAACTCTAAACTCCAAACTCCAAACTCCAATCTCCTAACTCCTAACTCCAAACTCCAAACTCCAAACTCCTAACTCCTAACTCCAAACTCTAAACTCCAAACTCCAAACTCCAAACTCTGAACTCTGAACTCCAAACTCCAAACTCTAAACTCCAAACTCCAAACTCCTAACTCTAAACTCCAAACTCCAAACTCCTAACTCTAAACTCCAAACTCCAAACTCCAAACTCCAATCTCCTAACTCCTAACTCCAAACTCCAAACTCCAATCTCCTAACTCCTAACTCCAAACTCCAAACTCTAAACTCTAAACTCTAAACTCCAATCTGCTAACTCCAAACTCTAAACTCCAAACTCCAAACTCTAAACTCCAAACTCTAAACTCCTAACTCCGAACTCCAAACTCCAAAATCCAAACTCCAAACACCAATCTCCTAACTCCTAACTCCAAACTCCAAACTCCTAACTCCGAACTCCAAACTCCAAACTCCAAACTCCTAACTCCTAACTCCAAACTCTAAACTCCAAACTCCAAACTCCAAACTCTGAACTCCAAACTCCAAACTCTAAACTCCAAACTCTAAACTCCAAACTCCAAACTCTAAACTCCAAACTCCAAACTCCTAACTCTAAACTCCAAACTCCAAACTCCAATCTCCTAACTCCTAACTCCAAACTCCAAACTCCAATCTCCTAACTCCTAACTCCAAACTCCAAACTCTAAACTCCAAACTCCAAACTCCTAACTCTAAACTCCCATCTCCTAACTCCTAACTCCTAACTCCAAACTCCAAACTCTAAACTCTAAACTCTAAACTCCAATCTGCTAACTCCAAACTCTAAACTCCAAACTCCAAACTCTAAACTCCAAACTCTAAACTCCTAACTCCTAACTCCAAACTCCAAACTCCAAACTCTAAACTCTAAACTCTAAACTCCAATCTGCTAACTCCAAACTCTAAACTCCAAACTCCAAACTCTAAACTCCAAACTCCAAACTCCAAACTCCTAACTCCAAACTCCAACCTCATAACTCCAAACTCCAAACTCCAATCTCCGAACTCCTAACTCCAAACTCCAACCTCATAACTCCAAACTCCAAACTCCAAACTCCAACCTCCAAACTCCAAACTCCTAACTCCAAACTCCAAACTCCTAACTCCAAACTCCAAACTCCAATCTCCTAACTCCTAACTCCAAACTCCAACCTCATAACTCCAAACTCCAAACTCCAAACTCCAATCTCCGAACTCTTAACTCCAAACTCCAACCTCATAACTCCAAACTCCAAACTCGAAACTCCTAACTCTAAACTCTAAACTCCTAACTCCAAACTCCAAACTCCTAACTCCAAACTCCAAACTCCAAACTCCAATCTCCTAACTCCTAACTCCAAACTCCAAACTCCAAACTCCTTACTCCAAACTCCAAACTCCAATCTCCTAACCCCTAACTCCAAACTCCAAACTCCAAACTCCAAACTCCAAACTCCAGTCTCCAATCTCCTAACTCCAAACTCCAAACTCCTAACTCCAAACTCCAAACTCCAATCTCCTAACTCCTATCTCCAAACTGCAACCTCCTAACTCCAAACTCTAAACTCTAAACCAGTAACTGCAAACTCCAAACTCCAAACTCCAATCTCCAAACTCCAAACTCCAAACTCCAATCTCCTAAACCCTAACTCCAAACTCCAAACTCCAAACTCCTAACTGCAAACTCCAAACTCCAAACTCCAATCTCCAATCTCCTAACTCCTAACTCCAAACTCCAAACTCCAAACTCCAAACTACAAACTCCAATCTCCTAACTCCTAACTCCAAACTTCAACCTCCGAACTCCAAACTCCAACTCCAATCTCCTAACTCCTAACTCCAAACTCCAAACTCTAAACTCCAAACTCCAAACTCTAAACTCCAAACTCTAAACTCCAAACTCCAAACTCTAAACTCCAAACTCCAAACTCTGAACTCCAAACTCCAAACTCCTAACTCTAAACTCCAAACTCCAAACTCCTAACTCTAAACTCCAAACTCCAAACTCCAAACTCCAATCTCCTAACTCCTAACTCCAAACTCCAAACTCCAATCTCCTAACTCCTAACTCCAAACTCCAAACTCTAAACTCTAAACTCTAAACTCCAATCTGCTAACTCCAAACTCTAAACTCCAAACTCCAAACTCTAAACTCCAAACTCTAAACTCCTAACTCCGAACTCCAAACTCCAAACTCCAAACTCCAAACTCCAATCTCCTAACTCCTAACTCCAAACTCCAAACTCCTAACTCCGAACTCCAAACTCCAAACTCCAAACTCCTAACTCCTAACTCCAAACTCTAAACTCCAAACTCCAAACTCCAAACTCTGAACTCCAAACTCCAAACTCTAAACTCCAAACTCCAAACTCTAAACTCCAAACTCCAAACTCCTAACTCTAAACTCCAAACTCCAAACTCCAATCTCCTAACTCCTAACTCCAAACTCCAAACTCCAATCTCCTAACTCCTAACTCCAAACTCCAAACTCTAAACTCCAAACTCCAAACTCCTAACTCTAAACTCCCATCTCCTAACTCCTAACTCCTAACTCCAAACTCCAAACTCTAAACTCTAAACTCTAAACTCCAATCTGCTAACTCCAAACTCTAAACTCCAAACTCCAAACTCTAAACTCCAAACTCTAAACTCCTAACTCCTAACTCCAAACTCCAAACTCCAAACTCTAAACTCTAAACTCTAAACTCCAATCTGCTAACTCCAAACTCTAAACTCCAAACTCCAAACTCTAAACTCCAAACTCCAAACTCCAAACTCCTAACTCCAAACTCCAACCTCATAACTCCAAACTCCAAACTCCAATCTCCGAACTCCTAACTCCAAACTCCAACCTCATAACTCCAAACTCCAAACTCCAAACTCCAACCTCCAAACTCCAAACTCCTAACTCCAAACTCCAAACTCCTAACTCCAAACTCCAAACTCCAATCTCCTAACTCCTAACTCCAAACTCCAACCTCATAACTCCAAACTCCAAACTCCAAACTCCAATCTCCGAACTCTTAACTCCAAACTCCAACCTCATAACTCCAAACTCCAAACTCGAAACTCCTAACTCTAAACTCTAAACTCCTAACTCCAAACTCCAAACTCCTAACTCCAAACTCCAAACTCCAAACTCCAATCTCCTAACTCCTAACTCCAAACTCCAAACTCCAAACTCCTTACTCCAAACTCCAAACTCCAATCTCCTAACCCCTAACTCCAAACTCCAAACTCCAAACTCCAAACTCCAAACTCCAGTCTCCAATCTCCTAACTCCAAACTCCAAACTCCTAACTCCAAACTCCAAACTCCAATCTCCTAACTCCTATCTCCAAACTGCAACCTCCTAACTCCAAACTCTAAACTCTAAACCAGTAACTGCAAACTCCAAACTCCAAACTCCAATCTCCAAACTCCAAACTCCAAACTCCAATCTCCTAAACCCTAACTCCAAACTCCAAACTCCAAACTCCTAACTGCAAACTCCAAACTCCAAACTCCAATCTCCAATCTCCTAACTCCTAACTCCAAACTCCAAACTCCAAACTCCAAACTACAAACTCCAATCTCCTAACTCCTAACTCCAAACTTCAACCTCCGAACTCCAAACTCCAACTCCAATCTCCTAACTCCTAACTCCAAACTCCAAACTCTAAACTCCAAACTCCAAACTCTAAACTCCAAACTCTAAACTCCAAACTCCAAACTCTAAACTCCAAACTCCAAACTCTGAACTCCAAACTCCAAACTCCTAACTCTAAACTCCAAACTCCTAACTCTAAACTCCAAACTCCAAACTCCAAACTCCAATCTCCTAACTCCTAACTCCAAACTCCAAACTCCAAACTCCAAACTCCAATCACCTAACCCCTAACTCCAAACTCCAAACTCCTAACTCCAAACTCCAAACTCCAATCTCCTAACTCGTAACTCCAAACTCCAAACTCCAAACTCCAAACTCCAATCTCCTAACTCCTAACTCCAAACTCCAAACTCTAAACTCCAAACTCCAAACTCCAAAC
Source organism: Somniosus microcephalus (assembly GCF_052327205.1). Taxonomy (NCBI): domain Eukaryota; kingdom Metazoa; phylum Chordata; class Chondrichthyes; order Squaliformes; family Somniosidae; genus Somniosus; species Somniosus microcephalus. Next base: position 41,845,529 of record NC_141000.1, on the reverse strand, counting down.
TCTGAACTCCAAACTCCAAACTCTAAACTCCAAACTCTAAACTCCAAACTCCAAACTCTAAACTCCAAACTCCAAACTCCTAACTCTAAACTCTAAACTCCAAACTCCTAACTCTAAACTCCAAACTCCAAACTCCAAATTCTAAACTCTAAACTCCAAACTCCAAACTCTAAACTCTAAACTCCAAACTCCAAACTCCAAACTCTTATCTCCAAACTCTGAACTCCAAACTCCAAACTCCTAACTCCAAACTCCAAACTCTAAACTCCAAACTCCAAACTCCAAACTCTAAACTCCAAACTCTAAACTCCAAACTCCAAACTCTAAACACCAAACTCCAAACTCTAAACTCTAAACTCCAATCTGCTAACTCCAAACTCTAAACTCCAAACTCCAAACTCTAAACTCCAAACTCTAAACTCCTAACTCCTAACTCCAAACTCCAAACTCCAAACTCTAAACTCTAAACTCTAAACTCCAATCTGCTAACTCCAAACTCTAAACTCCAAACTCCAAACTCTAAACTCCAAACTCTAAACTCCAAACTCCAAACTCCAAACTTCAAACTCTAAACTCTAAACTCCTAACTCCAAACTCCAAACTCCAAACTCCTAACTCCAAACTCCAAACTCCAAACTCCAAACTCTTAATTCCTAACTCCAAACTCCAAACTCCAATCTCCTAACTCCTAACTCCAAACTCCAAACTCCAAACTCCAATCTCCAAACTCCAAACTCCAATCTCCTAACTCCTTACTCCAAACTCCAAACTCCAAACTCCAAACTCCAATCTCCTAAACCCTAACTCCAAACTCCAAACTCCAAACTCCTAACTGCAAACTCCAAACTCCTAACTCTCAACTCCAATCTCCTAACTCCTAACTCCAAACTCCAAACTCTAAACTCTAAACTCTAAACTCCAATCTGCTAACTCCAAACTCTAAACTCCAAACTCCAAACTCTAAACTCCAAACTCTAAACTCCTAACTCCTAACTCCAAACTCCAAACTCCAAACACCAAACTCCAAACTCCAATCTCCTAACTCCTAACTCCAAACTCCAAACTCCAAACTCCAAACTCCAATCTCCTAACCCCTAACTCCAAACTCCAAACTCCTAACTCCAAACTCCAAACTCCAATCTCCTAACTCCGAACTCCAAACTCCAAACTCCAAACTCCAAACTCCAATCTCCTAACCCCTAACTCCAAACTCCAAACTCCTAACTCCAAACTCCAAACTCCAATCTCCTAACTCGTAACTCCAAACTCCAAACTCCAATCTCCTAACTCCTAACTCCAAACTCCAAACTCTAAACTCCAAACTCCAAACTCCAAACTCTGAACTCCAAACTCCAAACTCTAAACTCCAAACTCTAAACTCCAAACTCCAAACTCTAAACTCCAAACTCCAAACTCCTAACTCTAAACTCTAAACTCCAAACTCCTAACTCTAAACTCCAAACTCCAAACTCCAAATTCTAAACTCTAAACTCCAAACTCCAAATTCTAAACTCTAAACTCCAAACTCCAAACTCCAAACTCTTATCTCCAAACTCTGAACTCCAAACTCCAAACTCCTAACTCCAAACTCCAAACTCCAAACTCTAAACTCCAAACTCCAAACTCCAAACTCTAAACTCCAAACTCTAAACTCCAAACTCCAAACTCTAAACTCCAAACTCCAAACTCCAAACTCTAAACTCCAAACTCCAAACTCCTAACTCTAAACTCCAATCTCCTAACTCCTAACTCCTAACTGCAAACTCCAAACTCTAAACTCTAAACTCCAATCTGCTAACTCCAAACTCTAAACTCCAAACTCCAAACTCTAAACTCCAAACTCTAAACTCCTAACTCCTAACTCCAAACTCCAAACTCCAAACTCTAAACTCTAAACTCTAAACTCCAATCTGCTAACTCCAAACTCTAAACTCCAAACTCCAAACTCTAAACTCCAAACTCTAAACTCCAAACTCCAAACTCCAAACTTCAAACTCTAAACTCTAAACTCCTAACTCCAAACTCCAAACTCCAAACTCCTAACTCCAAACTCCAAACTCCAAACTCCAAACTCTTAATTCCTAACTCCAAACTCCAAACTCCAATCTCCTAACTCCTAACTCCAAACTCCAAACTCCAAACTCCAATCTCCAAACTCCAAACTCCAATCTCCTAACTCCTTACTCCAAACTCCAAACTCCAAACTCCAAACTCCAATCTCCTAAACCCTAACTCCAAACTCCAAACTCCAAACTCCTAACTGCAAACTCCAAACTCCTAACTCTAAACTCCAATCTCCTAACTCCTAACTCCAAACTCCAAACTCTAAACTCTAAACTCTAAACTCCAATCTGCTAACTCCAAACTCTAAACTCCAAACTCCAAACTCTAAACTCCAAACTCTAAACTCCTAAATCCTAACTCCAAACTCCAAACTCCAAACTCCAAACTCCAATCTCCTAACTCCTAACTCCAAACTCCAAACTCCAAACTCCAACCTCCAATCTCCTAACCCCTAACTCCAAACTCCAAACTCCTAACTCCAAACTCCAAACTCCAAACTCCAAACTCCTTACTCCTAACTCCAAACTCTAAACTCCAAACTCCAAACTCCAAACTCTGAACTCCAAACTCCAAACTCTAAACTCCAAACTCTAAACTCCAAACTCCAAACTCTAAACTCCAAACTCCAAACTCCTAACTCTAAACTCCAAACTCCAAACTCCTAACTCTAAACTCCAAACTCCAAACTCCAATCTCCTAACTCCTAACTCCAAACTCCAAACTCCAATCTCTTAACTCCTAACTCCAAACTCCAAACTCTAAACTCCAAACTCCAAACTCCTAACTCTAAACTCCTATCTCCTAACTCCTAACTCCTTACTCCAAACTCCAAACTCTAAACTCTAAACTCTGAACTCCATTCTGCTAACTCCAAACTCTAAACTCCAAACTCCAAACTCTAAACTCCAAACTCCAAACTCCAAACTCTAAACTCTAAACTCTAAACTCCAATCTGCTAACTCCAAACTCTAAACTCCAAACTCCAAACTCTAAACTCCAAACTCTAAACTCCAAACTCCAAACTCCAAACTCCTAACTCCAAACTCCAACCTCATAACTCCAAACTCCAAACTCCAAACTCCAGTCTCCGAACTCCTAACTCCAAACTCCAACCTCATAACTCCAAACTCCAAACTCCAAACTCCAACCTCCAAACTCCAAACTCCAAACTCCTCACTCCTAACTCCAAACTCCTAACTCCAAACTCCAAACTCCGAACTCCAAACTCCAAACTCCAATCTCCTAACTCCTAACTCCAAACTCCAACCTCATAACTCCAAACTCCAAACTCCAAACTCCAATCTCCGAACTCCTAACTACAAACTCCAACCTCATAACTCCAAACTCCAAACTCGAAACTCCTAACTCTAAACTCTAAACTCCTAACTCCAAACTCCAAACTCCTAACTCCAAACTCCAAACTCCAAACTCCAATCTCCTAACTCCTAACTCCAAACTCCAAACTCCAAACTCCTTACTCCAAACTCCAAACTCCAATCTCCTAACCCCTAACTCCAAACTCCAAACTCCAAACTCCAAACTCCAGTCTCCAATCTCCTAACTCCAAACTCCAAACTCCTAACTCCAAACTCCAAACTCCAAACTCCAATCTCCTAACTCCTAACTCCAAACTCCAACCTCCTAACTCCAAACTCTAAACTCTAAACTACTAACTCCAAACTCCAAACTCCAAACTCCAATCTCCAAACTCCAAACTCCAATCTCCTAACTCCTTACTCCAAACTCCAAACTCCAAATTCCAAACTCCAATCTCCTAAACCCTAACTCCAAACTCCAAACTCCAAACTCCTAACTGCAAACTCCAAACTCCAAACTCCAATCTCCAATCTCCTAACTCCTAACTCCAAACTCCAAACTCCAAACTCCAAACTACAAACTCCAATCTCCTAACTCCTAACTCCAAACTCCAACCTCCTAACTCCAAACTCCAAACTCCAAACTCTAAACTCCTAACTCCAAACTCCAAACTCCAAACTCCGAACTCCAAACTCCAAACTCCAATCTCCTAACTCCAAACTCCAAACTCCAAACCCCAATCTCCTAACCCCTAACTCCAAACTCCAAACTCCAATCTCCTAACTCCAAACTCCAAACTCCAAACTCCAACTCCAATCTCCTAACTCCTAACTCCAAACTCCAAATTCTAAACTCTAAACTCCAAACTCCAAACTCTAAACTCTAAACTCCAAACTCCAAACTCCAAACTCTTATCTCCAAACTCTGAACTCCAAACTCCAAACTCCAAACTCTTATCTCCAAATTCTAAACTCTAAACTCCAAACTCCAAACTCTAAACTCCAAACTCCAAACTCCAAACTCTAAACTCCAAACTCTAAACTCCAAACTCCAAACTCTAAACTCCAAACTCCAAACTCCAAACTCTAAACTCCAAACTCCAAACTCCTAACTCTAAACTCCAATCTCCTAACTCCTAACTCCTAACTCCAAACTCCAAACTCTAAACTCTAAACTCCAATCTGCTAACTCCAAACTCTAAACTCCAAACTCCAAACTCTAAACTCCAAACTCTAAACTCCTAACTCCTAACTCCAAACTCCAAACTCCAAACTCTAAACTCTAAACTCTAAAGTCCAATCTGCTAACTCCAAACTCTAAACTCCAAACTCCAAACTCTAAACTCCAAACTCTAAACTCCAAACTCCAAACTCCAAACTTCAAACTCTAAACTCTAAACTCCTAACTCCAAACTCCAAACTCCAAACTCCTAACTCCAAACTCCAAACTCCAAACTCCAAACTCTTAATTCCTAACTCCAAACTCCAAACTCCAATCTCCTAACTCCTAACTCCAAACTCCAAACTCCAAACTCCAATCTCCAAACTCAAAACTCCAATCTCCTAACTCCTTACTCCAAACTCCAAACTCCAAACTCCAAACTCCAATCTCCTAAACCCTAACTCCAAACTCCAAACTCCAAACTCCTAACTCCAAACTCCAAACTCCAAACTCCTAACTCCTAACTCCAAACTCTAAACTCCAAACTCCAAACTCCAAACTCTGAACTCCAAACTCTAAACTCCAAACTCTAAACTCCAAACTCCAAACTCTAAACTCCAAACTCCAAACTCCTAACTCTAAACTCCAAACTCCAAACTCCTAACTCTAAACTCCAAACTCCAAACTCCAAACTCCAATCTCCTAACTCCTAACTCCAAACTCCAAACTCCAATCTCCTAACTCCTAACTCCAAACTCCAAACTCTAAACTCCAAACTCCAAACTCCTAACTCTAAACTCCAATCTCCTAACTCCTAACTCCTAACTCCAAACTCCAAACTCTAAACTCTAAACTCTAAACTCCAATCTGCTAACTCCAAACTCTAAACTCCAAACTCCAAACTCTAAACTCCAAACTCTAAACTCCTAACTCCTAACTCCAAACTCCAAACTCCAAACTCCTAACTCCAAACTCCAAACTCTAAACTCTAAACTCTAAACTCCAATCTGCTAACTCCAAACTCTAAACTCCAAACTCCAAACTCTAAACTCCAAACTCTAAACTCCTAACTCCTAACTCCAAACTCCAAACTCCAAACTCTAAACTCTAAACTCTAAACTCCAATCTGCTAACTCCAAACTCTAAACTCCAAACTCCAAACTCTAAACTCCAAACTCTAAACTCCAAACTCCAAACTCCAAACTCCTAACTCCAAACTCCAAACTCCAAACTCCAAACTCCAAACTCTGAACTCCAAACTCTAAACTCCAAACTCTAAACTCCAAACTCCAAACTCTAAACTCCAAAGTCCAAACTCCTAACTCTAAACTCCAAACTCCAAACTCCTAACTCTAAACTCCAAACTCCAAACTCCAATCTCCTAACTCCTAACTTCAAACTCCAAACTCTAAACTCCAAACTCCAAACTCCTAACTCTAAACTCCAATCTCCTAACTCCTAACTCCTAACTCCAAACTCCAAACTCCAAACTCCAAACTCCAAACTCCAATCTCCTAACCCCTAACTCCAAACTCCAAACTCCTAACTCCAAACTCCAAACTCCAATCTCCTAACTCCGAACTCCAAACTCCAAACTCCAAACTCCAAACTCCTTACTCCTAACTCCAAACTCTAAACTCCAAACTCCAAACTCCAAACTCTGAACTCCAAACTCCAAACTCTAAACTCCAAACTCTAAACTCCAAACTCCAAACTCTAAACTCCAAACTCCAAACTCCTAACTCTAAACTCCAAACTCCAAACTCCTAACTCTAAACTCCAAACTCCAAACTCCAATCTCCTAACTCCTAACTCCAAACTCCAAACTCCAATCTCCTAACTCCTAACTCCAAACTCCAAACTCTAAACTCCAAACTCCAAACTCCTAACTCTAAACTCCAATCTCCTAACTCCTAACTCCTAACTCCAAACTCCAAACTCTAAACTCTAAACTCTAAACTCCAATCTGCTAACTCCAAACTCTAAACTCCAAACTCCAAACTCTAAACTCCAAACTCTAAACTCCAAACTCCAAACTCCAAACTCCTAACTCCAAACTCCAACCTCATAACTCCAAACTCCAAACTCCAAACTCCAATCTCCGAACTCCTAACTCCAAACTTCAACCTCATAACTCCAAACTCCAAACTCCAAACTCCAACCTCCAAACTCCAAACTCCAAACTCCTCACTCCTAACTCCAAACTCCTAACTCCAAACTCCAAACTCCGAACTCCAAACTCCAAACTCCAATCTCCTAACTCCTAACTCCAAACTCCAACCTCATAACTCCAAACTCCAAACTCCAAACTCCAATCTCCGAACTCCTATCTCCAAACTCCAACCTCATAACTCCAAACTCCAAACTCGAAACTCCTAACTCTAAACTCTAAACTCCTAACTCCAAACTCCAAACTCCTAACTCCAAACTCCAAACTCCAAACTCCAATCTCCTAACTCCTAACTCCAAACTCCAAACTCCAAACTCCTTACTCCAAACTCCAAACTCCAATCTCCTAACCCCTAACTCCAAACTCCAAACTCCAAACTCCAAACTCCAAACTCCAGTCTCCAATCTCCTAACTCCAAACTCCAAACTCCTAACTCCAAACTCCAAACTCCAAACTCCAATCTCCTAACTCCTAACTCCAAACTCCAACCTCCTAACTCCAAACTCTAAACTCTAAACTACTAACTCCAAACTCCAAACTCCAAACTCCAATCTCCAAACTCCAAACTCCAATCTCCTAACTCCTTACTCCAAACTCCAAACTCCAAACTCCAAACTCCAATTTCCTAAACCCTAACTCCAAACTCCAAACTCCAAACTCCTAACTGCAACTCCAAACTCCAAACTCCAATCTCCAATCTCCTAACTCCTAACTCCAAACTCCAAACTCCAAACTCCAAACTACAAACTCCAATCTCCTAACTCCTAACTCCAAACTCCAACCTCCTAACTCCAAACTCCAAACTCCAAACTCTAAACTCCTAACTCCAAACTCTAAACTCTAAACTCTAAACTCCAATCTGCTAACTCCAAACTCTAAACTCCAAACTCCAAACTCTAAACTCCAAACTCTAAACTCCAAACTCCAAACTCCAAACTCCTAACTCCAAACTCCAACCTCATAACTCCAAACTCCAAACTCCAAACTCCAATCTCCGAACTCCTAACTCCAAACTCCAACCTCATAACTCCAAACTCCAAACTCCAAACTCCAACCTCCAAACTCCAAACTCCAAACTCCTCACTCCTAACTCCAAACTCCTAACTCCAAACTCCAAACTCCGAACTCCAAACTCCAAACTCCAAACTCCAAACTCCAATCTCCTAACTCCTAACTCCAAACTCCAACCTCATAACTCCAAACTCCAAACTCCAAACTCCAATCTCCGAACTCCTAACTACAAACTCCAACCTCATAACTCCAAACTCCAAACTCGAAACTCCTAACTCTAAACTCTAAACTCCTAACTCCAAACTCCAAACTCCTAACTCCAAACTCCAAACTCCAAACTCCAATCTCCTAACTCCTAACTCCAAACTCCAAACTCCAAACTCCTTACTCCAAACTCCAAACTCCAATTTCCTAACCCCTAACTCCAAACTCCAAACTCCAAACTCCAAACTCCAAACTCCAGTCTCCAATCTCCTAACTCCAAACTCCAAACTCCTAACTCCAAACTCCAAACTCCAAACTCCAATCTCCTAACTCCTAACTCCAAACTCCAACCTCCTAACTCCAAACTCTAAACTCTAAACTACTAACTCCAAACTCCAAACTCCAAACTCCAATCTCCAAACTCCAAACTCCAATCTCCTAACTCCTTACTCCAAACTCCAAACTCCAAATTCCAAACTCCAATCTCCTAAACCCTAACTCCAAACTCCAAACTCCAAACTCCTAACTGCAAACTCCAAACTCCAAACTCCAATCTCCAATCTCCTAACTCCTAACTCCAAACTCCAAACTCCAAACTCCAAACTACAAACTCCAATCTCCTAACTCCTAACTCCAAACTCCAACCTCCTAACTCCAAACTCCAAACTCCAAACTCTAAACTCCTAACTCCAAACTCTAAACTCTAAACTCTAAACTCCAATCTGCTAACTCCAAACTCTAAACTCCAAACTCCAAACTCTAAACTCCAAACTCTAAACTCCAAACTCCAAACTCCAAACTCCTAACTCCAAACTCCAACCTCATAACTCCAAACTCCAAACTCCAAACTCCAATCTCCGAACTCCTAACTCCAAACTCCAACCTCATAACTCCAAACTCCAAACTCCAAACTCCAACCTCCAAACTCCAAACTCCAAACTCCTCACTCCTAACTCCAAACTCCTAACTCCAAACTCCAAACTCCGAACTCCAAACTCCAAACTCCAATCTCCTAACTCCTAACTCCAAACTCCAACCTCATAACTCCAAACTCCAAACTCCAAACTCCAATCTCCGAACTCCTAACTACAAACTCCAACCTCATAACTCCAAACTCCAAACTCGAAACTCCTAACTCTAAACTCTAAACTCCTAACTCCAAACTCCAAACTCCTAACTCCAAACTCCAAACTCCAAACTCCAATCTCCTAACTCCTAACTCCAAACTCCAAACTCCAAACTCCTTACTCCAAACTCCAAACTCCAATTTCCTAACCCCTAACTCCAAACTCCAAACTCCAAACTCCAAACTCCAAACTCCAGTCTCCAATCTCCTAACTCCAAACTCCAAACTCCTAACTCCAAACTCCAAACTCCAAACTCCAATCTCCTAACTCCTAACTCCAAACTCCAACCTCCTAACTCCAAACTCTAAACTCTAAACTACTAACTCCAAACTCCAAACTCCAAACTCCAATCTCCAAACTCCAAACTCCAATCTCCTAACTCCTTACTCCAAACTCCAAACTCCAAATTCCAAACTCCAATCTCCTAAACCCTAACTCCAAACTCCAAACTCCAAACTCCTAACTGCAAACTCCAAACTCCAAACTCCAATCTCCAATCTCCTAACTCCTAACTCCAAACTCCAAACTCCAAACTCCAAACTACAAACTCCAATCTCCTAACTCCTAACTCCAAACTCCAACCTCCTAACTCCAAACTCCAAACTCCAAACTCTAAACTCCTAACTCCAAACTCCAAACTCCGAACTCCGAACTCCAAACTCCAAACTCCAAACTCCAAACTCCTCACTCCTAACTCCAAACTCCTAACTCCAAACTCCAAACTCCGAACTCCAAACTCCAAACTCCAATCTCCTAACTCCTAACTCCAAACTCCAACCTCATAACTCCAAACTCCAAACTCCAAACTCCAATCTCCGAACTCCTAACTACAAACTCCAACCTCATAACTCCAAACTCCAAACTCGAAACTCCTAACTCTAAACTCTAAACTCCTAACTCCAAACTCCAAACTCCTAACTCCAAACTCCAAACTCCAAACTCCAATCTCCTAACTCCAAACTCCAAACTCCAAACTCCTTACTCCAAACTCCAAACTCCAATCTCCTAACCCCTAACTCCAAACTCCAAACTCCAAACTCCAGTCTCCAATCTCCTAACTCCAAACTCCAAACTCCTAACTCCAAACTCCAAACTCCAAACTCCAATCTCCTAACTCCTAACTCCAAACTCCAACCTCCTAACTCCAAACTCTAAACTCTAAACTACTAACTCCAAACTCCAAACTCCAAACTCCAATCTCCAAACTCCAAACTCCAATCTCCTAACTCCTTACTCCAAACTCCAAATTCCAAACTCCAATCTCCTAAACCCTAACTCCAAACTCCAAACTCCAAACTCCTAACTGCAAACTCCAAACTCCAAACTCCAATCTCCAATCTCCTAACTCCTAACTCCAAACTCCAAACTCCAAACTCCAAACTACAAACTCCAATCTCCTAACTCCTAACTCCAAACTCCAACCTCCTAACTCCAAACTCCAAACTCCAAACTCTAAACTCCTAACTCCAAACTCCAAACTCCAAACTCCGAACTCCAAACTCCAAACTCCAATCTCCTAACTCCAAACTCCAAACTCCAAACTCCAATCTCCTAACCCCTAACTCCAAACTCCAAACTCCAAACTCCAAACTCCAAACTCCAAACTCCACCTCCAATCTCCTAACTCCTAACTCCAAACTCCAAATTCTAAACTCTAAACTCCAAACTCCAAACTCTAAACTCTAAACTCCAAACTCCAAACTCCAAACTCTTATCTCCAAACTCTGAACTCCAAACTCCAAACTCCAAACTCTTATCTCCAAATTCTAAACTCTAAACTCCAAACTTCAAACTCTAAACTCCAAACTCCAAACTCCAAACTCTAAACTCCAAACTCTAAACTCCAAACTCCAAACTCTAAACTCCAAACTCCAAACTCCAAACTCTAAACTCCAAACTCCAAACTCCTAACTCTAAACTCCAATCTCCTAAGTCCTAACTCCTAACTCCAAACTCTAAACTCTAAACTCCAATCTGCTAACTCCAAACTCTAAACTCCAAACTCCAAACTCTAAACTCCAAACTCTAAACTCCTAACTCCTAACTCCAAACTCCAAACTCCAAACTCTAAACTCTAAACTCTAAACTCCAATCTGCTAACTCCAAACTCCAAACTCCAAACTCTAAACTCCTAACTCCAAACTCCAAACTCCGAACTCCGAACTCCAAACTCCAAACTCCAAACTCCAAACTCCTCACTCCTAACTCCAAACTCCTAACTCCAAACTCCAAACTCCGAACTCCAAACTCCAAACTCCAATCTCCTAACTCCTAACTCCAAACTCCAACCTCATAACTCCAAACTCCAAACTCCAAACTCCAATCTCCGAACTCCTAACTACAAACTCCAACCTCATAACTCCAAACTCCAAACTCGAAACTCCTAACTCTAAACTCTAAACTCCTAACTCCAAACTCCAAACTCCTAACTCCAAACTCCAAACTCCAAACTCCAATCTCCTAACTCCAAACTCCAAACTCCAAACTCCTTACTCCAAACTCCAAACTCCAATCTCCTAACCCCTAACTCCAAACTCCAAACTCCAAACTCCAGTCTCCAATCTCCTAACTCCAAACTCCAAACTCCTAACTCCAAACTCCAAACTCCAAACTCCAATCTCCTAACTCCTAACTCCAAACTCCAACCTCCTAACTCCAAACTCTAAACTCTAAACTACTAACTCCAAACTCCAAACTCCAAACTCCAATCTCCAAACTCCAAACTCCAATCTCCTAACTCCTTACTCCAAACTCCAAATTCCAAACTCCAATCTCCTAAACCCTAACTCCAAACTCCAAACTCCAAACTCCTAACTGCAAACTCCAAACTCCAAACTCCAATCTCCAATCTCCTAACTCCTAACTCCAAACTCCAAACTCCAAACTCCAAACTACAAACTCCAATCTCCTAACTCCTAACTCCAAACTCCAACCTCCTAACTCCAAACTCCAAACTCCAAACTCTAAACTCCTAACTCCAAACTCCAAACTCCAAACTCCGAACTCCAAACTCCAAACTCCAATCTCCTAACTCCAAACTCCAAACTCCAAACTCCAATCTCCTAACCCCTAACTCCAAACTCCAAACTCCAAACTCCAAACTCCAAACTCCAAACTCCACCTCCAATCTCCTAACTCCTAACTCCAAACTCCAAATTCTAAACTCTAAACTCCAAACTCCAAACTCTAAACTCTAAACTCCAAACTCCAAACTCCAAACTCTTATCTCCAAACTCTGAACTCCAAACTCCAAACTCCAAACTCTTATCTCCAAATTCTAAACTCTAAACTCCAAACTTCAAACTCTAAACTCCAAACTCCAAACTCCAAACTCTAAACTCCAAACTCTAAACTCCAAACTCCAAACTCTAAACTCCAAACTCCAAACTCCAAACTCTAAACTCCAAACTCCAAACTCCTAACTCTAAACTCCAATCTCCTAACTCCTAACTCCTAACTCCAAACTCTAAACTCTAAACTCCAATCTGCTAACTCCAAACTCTAAACTCCAAACTCCAAACTCTAAACTCCAAACTCTAAACTCCTAACTCCTAACTCCAAACTCCAAACTCCAAACTCTAAACTCTAAACTCTAAACTCCAATCTGCTAACTCCAAACTCCAAACTCTAAACTCCAAACTCTAAACTCCTAACTCCTAACTCCAAACTCCAAACTCCAAACTCTAAACTCCAAACTCCAAACTCCAAACTTCAAACTCTAAACTCTAAACTCCTAACTCCAAACTCCAAACTCCAAACTCCTAACTCCAAACTCCAAACTCCAAACTCCAAACTCTTAATTCCTAACTCCAAACTCCAAACTCCAATCTCCTAACTCCTAACTCCAAACTCCAAACTCCAAACTCCAATCTCCAAACTCAAAACTCCAATCTCCTAACTCCTTACTCCAAACTCCAAACTCCAAACTCCAAACTCCAATCTCCTAAACCCTAACTCCAAACTCCAAACTCCAAACTCCTAACTCCAAACTCCAAACTCCAAACTCCTAACTCCTAACTCCAAACTCTAAACTCCAAACTCCAAACTCCAAACTCTGAACTCCAAACTCTAAACTCCAAACTCTAAACTCCAAACTCCAAACTCTAAACTCCAAACTCCAAACTCCTAACTCTAAACTCCAAACTCCAAACTCCTAACTCTAAACTCCAAACTCCAAACTCCAAACTCCAATCTCCTAACTCCTAACTCCAAACTCCAAACTCCAATCTCCTAACTCCTAACTCCAAACTCCAAACTCTAAACTCCAAACTCCAAACTCCTAACTCTAAACTCCAATCTCCTAACTCCTAACTCCTAACTCCAAACTCCAAACTCTAAACTCTAAACTCTAAACTCCAATCTGCTAACTCCAAACTCTAAACTCCAAACTCCAAACTCTAAACTCCAAACTCTAAACTCCTAACTCCTAACTCCAAACTCCAAACTCCAAACTCCAAACTCCAAACTCCAATCTCCTATTTCCTAACTCCAAACTCCAAACTCCAAACTCCAAACTCCAATCTCCTAACCCCTAACTCCAAACTCCAAACTCCTAACTCCAAACTCCAAACTCCAATCTCCTAACTCCGAACTCCAAACTCCAAACTCCAAACTCCAAACTCCTTACTCCTAACCCCAAACTCTAAACTCCAAACTCCAAACTCCAAACTCTGAACTCCAAACTCCAAACTCTAAACTCCAAACTCTAAACTCCAAACTCCAAACTCTAAACTCCAAACTCCAAACACCTAACTCTAAACTCCAAACTCCAAACTCCTAACTCTAAACTCCAAACTCCAAACTCCTATCTCCTAACTCCTAACTCCAAACTCCAAACTCCAATCTCCTAACTCCTAACTCCAAACTCCAAACTCTAAACTCCAAACTCCAAACTCCTAACTCTAAACTCCAATCTCCTAAATCCTAACTCCTAACTCCAAACTCCAAACTCTAAACTCTAAACTCTAAACTCCAATCTGCTAACTCCAAACTCTAAACTCCAAACTCCAAACTCTAAACTCCAAACTCTAAACTCCTAACTCCTAACTCCAAACTCCAAACTCCAAACTCTAAACTCTAAACTCTAAACTCCAATCTGCTAACTCCAAACTCTAAACTCCAAACTCCAAACTCTAAACTCCAAACTCTAAACTCCAAACTCCAAACTCCAAACTCCTAACTCCAAACTCCAAACTCCAAACTCCTAACTCCTAACTCCAAACTCTAAACTCCAAACTCCAAACTCCAAACTCTGAACTCCAAACTCTAAACTCCAAACTCTAAACTCCAAACTCCAAACTCTAAACTCCAAAGTCCAAACTCCTAACTCTAAACTCCAAACTCCAATCTCCTAACTCCTAACTTCAAACTCCAAACTCTAAACTCCAAACTCCAAACTCCTAACTCTAAACTCCAATCTCCTAACTCCTAACTCCTAACTCCAAACTCCAAACTCCAACCTCCAAACTCCAAACTCCAATCTCCTAACCCCTAACTCCAAACTCCAAACTCCTAACTCCAAACTCCAAACTCCAATCTCCTAACTCCGAACTCCAAACTCCAAACTCCAAACTCCAAACTCCTTACTCCTAACTCCAAACTCTAAACTCCAAACTCCAAACTCCAAACTCTGAACTCCAAACTCCAAACTCTAAACTCCAAACTCTAAACTCCAAACTCCAAACTCTAAACTCCAAACTCCAAACTCCTAACTCTAAACTCCAAACTCCAAACTCCTAACTCTAAACTCCAAACTCCAAACTCCAATCTCCTAACTCCTAACTCCAAACTCCAAACTCCAATCTCCTAACTCCTAACTCCAAACTCCAAACTCTAAACTCCAAACTCCAAACTCCTAACTCTAAACTCCAATCTCCTAACTCCTAACTCCTAACTCCAAACTCCAAACTCTAAACTCTAAACTCTAAACTCCAATCTGCTAACTCCAAACTCTAAACTCCAAACTCCAAACTCTAAACTCCAAACTCTAAACTCCTAACTCCTAACTCCAAACTCCAAACTCCAAACTCTAAACTCTAAACTCTAAACTCCAATCTGCTAACTCCAAACTCTAAACTCCAAACTCCAAACTCTAAACTCCAAACTCTAAACTCCAAACTCCAATCTCCGAACTCCTAACTCCAAACTTCAACCTCATAACTCCAAACTCCAAACTCCAAACTCCAACCTCCAAACTCCAAACTCCAAACTCCTCACTCCTAACTCCAAACTCCTAACTCCAAACTCCAAACTCCGAACTCCAAACTCCAAACTCCAATCTCCTAACTCCTAACTCCAAACTCCAACCTCATAACTCCAAACTCCAAACTCCAAACTCCAATCTCCGAACTCCTAACTCCAAACTCTAAACTCCTAACTCCTAACTCCAAACTCCAAACTCCAAACTCTAAACTCTAAACTCTAAACTCCAAACTCCAATCTCCTAACCCCTAACTCCAAACTCCAAACTCCAATCTCCTAACTCCTAACTCCAAACTCCAAACTCCAACTCCAATCTCCTAACTCCTAACTCCAAACTCCAAACTCTAAACTCCAAACTCCAAACTCCAAACTCTGAACTCCAAACTCCAAACTCTAAACTCCAAACTCTAAACTCCAAACTCCAAACTCTAAACTCCAAACTCCAAACTCCTAACTCTAAACTCCAAACTCCAAACTCCTAACTCTAAACTCCAAACTCCAAACTCCAATCTCCTAACTCCTAACTCCAAACTCCAAACTCCAAACTCCAAACTCCAATCTCCTAACCCCTAACTCCAAACTCCAAACTCCTAACTCCAAACTCCAAACTCCAATCTCCTAACTCGTAACTCCAAACTCCAAACTCCAAACTCCAAACTCCAATCTCCTAACTCCTAACTCCAAACTCCAAACTCTAAACTCCAAACTCCAAACTCCAAACTCTGAACTCCAAACTCCAAACTCTAAACTCCAAACTCTAAACTCCAAACTCCAAACTCTAAACTCCAAACTCCAAATTCCTAACTCTAAACTCTAAACTCCAAACTCCTAACTCTAAACTCCAAACTCCAAACTCCAAATTCTAAACTCTAAACTCCAAACTCCAAATTCTAAACTCTAAACTCCAAACTCCAAACTCCAAACTCTTATCTCCAAACTCTGAACTCCAAACTCCAAACTCCTAACTCCAAACTCCAAACTCCAAACTCTAAACTCCAAACTCCAAACTCCAAACTCTAAACTCCAAACTCTAAACTCCAAACTCCAAACTCTAAACTCCAAACTCCAAACTCCAAACTCTAAACTCCAAACTCCAAACTCCTAACTCTAAACTCCAATCTCCTAACTCCTAACTCCTAACTGCAAACTCCAAACTCTAAACTCTAAACTCCAATCTGCTAACTCCAAACTCTAAACTCCAAACTCCAAACTCCAAACTCTAAACTCCAAACTCTAAACTCCTAACTCCTAACTCCAAACTCCAAACTCCAAACTCTAAACTCTAAACTCCAAACTCCAAACTCCAAACTCTTATCTCCAAACTCTGAACTCCAAACTCCAAACTCCAAACTCTTATCTCCAAATTCTAAACTCTAAACTCCAAACTCCAAACTCTAAACTCCAAACTCCAAACTCCAAACTCTAAACTCCAAACTCTAAACTCCAAACTCCAAACTCTAAACTCCAAACTCCAAACTCCAAACTCTAAACTCCAAACTCCAAACTCCTAACTCTAAACTCCAATCTCCTAACTCCTAACTCCTAACTCCAAACTCCAAACTCTAAACTCTAAACTCCAATCTGCTAACTCCAAACTCTAAACTCCAAACTCCAAACTCTAAACTCCAAACTCTAAACTCCTAACTCCTAACTCCAAACTCCAAACTCCAAACTCTAAACTCTAAACTCTAAACTCCAATCTGCTAACTCCAAACTCTAAACTCCAAACTCCAAACTCTAAACTCCAAACTCTAAACTCCAAACTCCAAACTCCAAACTTCAAACTCTAAACTCTAAACTCCTAACTCCAAACTCCAAACTCCAAACTCCTAACTCCAAACTCCAAACTCCAAACTCCAAACTCTTAATTCCTAACTCCAAACTCCAAACTCCAATCTCCTAACTCCTAACTCCAAACTCCAAACTCCAAACTCCAATCTCCAAACTCAAAACTCCAATCTCCTAACTCCTTACTCCAAACTCCAAACTCCAAACTCCAAACTCCAATCTCCTAAACCCTAACTCCAAACTCCAAACTCCAAACTCCTAACTCCAAACTCCAAACTCCAAACTCCTAACTCCTAACTCCAAACTCTAAACTCCAAACTCCAAACTCCAAACTCTGAACTCCAAACTCTAAACTCCAAACTCTAAACTCCAAACTCCAAACTCTAAACTCCAAACTCCAAACTCCTAACTCTAAACTCCAAACTCCAAACTCCTAACTCTAAACTCCAAACTCCAAACTCCAAACTCCAATCTCCTAACTCCTAACTCCAAACTCCAAACTCCAATCTCCTAACTCCTAACTCCAAACTCCAAACTCTAAACTCCAAACTCCAAACTCCTAACTCTAAACTCCAATCTCCTAACTCCTAACTCCTAACTCCAAACTCCAAACTCTAAACTCTAAACTCTAAACTCCAATCTGCTAACTCCAAACTCTAAACTCCAAACTCCAAACTCTAAACTCCAAACTCTAAACTCCTAACTCCTAACTCCAAACTCCAAACTCCAAACTCCAAACTCCAATCTCCTATTTCCTAACTCCAAACTCCAAACTCCAAACTCCAAACTCCAATCTCCTAACCCCTAACTCCAAACTCCAAACTCCTAACTCCAAACTCCAAACTCCAATCTCCTAACTCCGAACTCCAAACTCCAAACTCCAAACTCCAAACTCCTTACTCCTAACTCCAAACTCTAAACTCCAAACTCCAAACTCCAAACTCTGAACTCCAAACTCCAAACTCTAAACTCCAAACTCTAAACTCCAAACTCCAAACTCTAAACTCCAAACTCCAAACTCCTAACTCTAAACTCCAAACTCCAAACTCCTAACTCTAAACTCCAAACTCCAAACTCCAATCTCCTAACTCCTAACTCCAAACTCCAAACTCCAATCTCCTAACTCCTAACTCCAAACTCCAAACTCTAAACTCCAAACTCCAAACTCCTAACTCTAAACTCCAATCTCCTAACTCCTAACTCGTAACTCCAAACTCCAAACTCTAAACTCTAAACTCTAAACTCCAATCTGCTAACTCCAAACTCTAAACTCCAAACTCCAAACTCTAAACTCCAAACTCTAAACTCCTAACTCCTAACTCCAATCTGCTAACTCCAAACTCTAAACTCCAAACTCCAAACTCTAAACTCCAAACTCTAAACTCCAAACTCCAAACTCCAAACTCCTAACTCCAAACTCCAAACTCCAAACTCCAAACTCCTAACTCCTAACTCCAAACTCTAAACTCCAAACTCCAAACTCCAAACTCTGAACTCCAAACTCTAAACTCCAAACTCTAAACTCCAAACTCCAAACTCTAAACTCCAAAGTCCAAACTCCTAACTCTAAACTCCAAACTCCAAACTCCTAACTCTAAACTCCAAACTCCAAACTCCAATCTCCTAACTCCTAACTTCAAACTCCAAACTCTAAACTCCAAACTCCAAACTCCTAACTCTAAACTCCAATCTCCTAACTCCTAACTCCTAACTCCAAACTCCAAACTCCAAACTCCAAACTCCAAACTCCAATCTCCTAACCCCTAACTCCAAACTCCAAACTCCTAACTCCAAACTCCAAACTCTGAACTCCAAACTCCAAACTCTAAACTCCAAACTCTAAACTCCAAACTCCAAACTCTAAACTCCAAACTCCAAACTCCTAACTCTAAACTCCAAACTCCAAACTCCGAACTCTAAACTCCAAACTCCAAACTCCAATCTCCTAACTCCTAACTCCAAACTCCAAACTCCAATCTCCTAACTCCTAACTCCAAACTCCAAACTCTAAACTCCAAACTCCAAACTCCTAACTCTAAACTCCAATCTCCTAACTCCTAACTCCTAACTCCAAACTCCAAACTCTAAACTCTAAACTCTAAACTCCAATCTGCTAACTCCAAACTCTAAACTCCAAACTCCAAACTCTAAACTCCAAACTCTAAACTCCTAACTCCTAACTCCAAACTCCAAACTCCAAACTCTAAACTCTAAACTCTAAACTCCAATCTGCTAACTCCAAACTCTAAACTCCAAACTCCAAACTCTAAACTCCAAACTCTAAACTCCAAACTCCAAACTCCAAACTCCTAACTCCAAACTCCAACCTCATAACTCCAAACTCCAAACTCCAAACTCCAATCTCCGAACTCCTAACTCCAAACTTCAACCTCATAACTCCAAACTCCAAACTCCAACCTCCAAACTCCAAACTCCAAACTCCTCACTCCTAACTCCAAACTCCTAACTCCAAACTCCAAACTCCGAACTCCAAACTCCAAACTCCAATCTCCTAACTCCTAACTCCAAACTCCAACCTCATAACTCCAAACTCCAAACTCCAAACTCCAATCTCCGAACTCCTAACTCCAAACTCCAACCTCATAACTCCAAACTCCAAACTCGAAACTCCTAACTCTAAACTCTAAACTCCTAACTCCAAACTCCAAACTCCTAACTCCAAACTCCAAACTCCAAACTCCAATCTCCTAACTCCTAACTCCAAACTCCAAACTCCAAACTCCTTACTCCAAACTCCAAACTCCAATCTCCTAACCCCTAACTCCAAACTCCAAACTCCAAACTCCAAACTCCAAACTCCAGTCTCCAATCTCCTAACTCCAAACTCCAAACTCCTAACTCCAAACTCCAAACTCCAAACTCCAATCTCCTAACTCCTAACTCCAAACTCCAACCTCCTAACTCCAAACTCTAAACTCTAAACTACTAACTCCAAACTCCAAACTCCAAACTCCAATCTCCAAACTCCAAACTCCAATCTCCTAACTCCTTACTCCAAACTCCAAACTCCAAACTCCAAACTCCAATTTCCTAAACCCTAACTCCAAACTCCAAACTCCAAACTCCTAACTGCAACTCCAAACTCCAAACTCCAATCTCCAATCTCCTAACTCCTAACTCCAAACTCCAAACTCCAAACTCCAAACTACAAACTCCAATCTCCTAACTCCTAACTCCAAACTCCAACCTCCTAACTCCAAACTCCAAACTCCAAACTCTAAACTCCTAACTCCAAACTCCAAACTCCGAGCTCCAAACTCCAAACTCCAATCTCCTAACTCCAAACTCCAAACTCCAAACTCCTAACCCTTAACTCCAAACTCCAAACTCCAATCTCCTAACTCCTAACTCCAAACTCCAAACTCCAAACTCCAACTCCAATCTCCTAACTCCTAACTCCAAACTCCAAACTCTAAACTCCAAACTCCAAACTCCAAACTCTGAACTCCAAACTCCAAACTCTAAACTCCAAACTCTAAACTCCAAACTCTAAACTCCAAACTCCAAACTCCTAACTCTAAACTCCAAACTCCAAACTCCTAACTCTAAACTCCAAACTCCAAACTCCAATCTCCTAACTCCTAACTCCAAACTCCAAACTCCAAACTCCAAACTCCAATCTCCTAACTCCTAACTCCAAACTCCAAACTCCTAACTCCAAACTCCAAACTCCAATCTCCTAACTCGTAACTCCAAACTCCAAACTCCAAACTCCAAACTCCAATCTCCTAACTCCTAACTCCAAACTCCAAACTCTAAACTCCAAACTCCAAACTCCAAACTCTGAACTCCAAACTCCAAACTCTAAACTCCAAACTCTAAACTCCAAACTCCAAACTCTAAACTCCAAACTCCAAACTCCTAACTCTAAACTCTAAACTCCAAACTCCTAACTCTAAACTCCAAACTCCAAACTCCAAATTCTAAACTCTAAACTCCAAACTCCGAACTCTAAACTCTAAACTCCAAACTCCAAACTCCAAACTCTTATCTCCAAACTCTGAACTCCAAACTCCAAACTCCTAACTCCAAACTCCAAACTCCAAACTCTAAACTCCAAACTCCAAACTCCAAACTCTAAACTCCAAACTCTAAACTCCAAACTCCAAACTCTAAACTCCAAACTCCAAACTCCAAACTCTAAACTCCAAACTCCAAACTCCTAACTCTAAACTCCAATCTCCTAACTCCTAACTCCTAACTGCAAACTCCAAACTCTAAACTCTAAACTCCAATCTGCTAACTCCAAACTCTAAACTCCAAACTCCAAACTCTAAACTCCAAACTCTAAACTCCTAACTCCTAACTCCAAACTCCAAACTCCAAACTCTAAACTCTAAACTCTAAACTCCAATCTGCTAACTCCAAACTCTAAACTCCAAACTCCAAACTCTAAACTCCAAACTCTAAACTCCAAACTCCAAACTTCAAACTCTAAACTCTAAACTCCTAACTCCAAACTCCAAACTCCAAACTCCTAACTCCAAACTCCAAACTCCAAACTCCAAACTCTTAATTCCTAACTCCAAACTCCAAACTCCAATCTCCTAACTCCTAACTCCAAACTCCAAACTCCAAACTCCAATCTCCAAACTCCAAACTCCAATCTCCTAACTCCTTACTCCAAACTCCAAACTCCAAACTCCAAACTCCAATCTCCTAAACCCTAACTCCAAACTCCAAACTCCAAACTCCTAACTGCAAACTCCAAACTCCAAACTCCAATCTCCAATCTCCTAACTCCTAACTCCAAACTCCAAACTCCAAACTCCAAACTACAAACTCCAATCTCCTAACTCCTAACTCCAAACTCCAACCTCCTAACTCCAAACTCCAAACTCTAAACTCCTAACTCCAAACTCCAAACTCCAAACTCCTAACTCCAAACTCCAAACTCCAATCTCCTAACTCCTAACTCCAAACTCCAAACTCCAAACTCCAAACTCCAATCTCCTAACCCCTAACTCCAAACTCCAAACTCCTAACTCCAAACTCCAAACTACAATCTCCTAACTCCTAACTCCAAACTCCAAACTCCAAACTCCTAACTCCTAACTCCAAACTCTAAACTCCAAACTCCAAACTCCAAACTCTGAACTCCAAACTCCAAACTCTAAACTCCAAACTCTAAACTCCAAACTCCAAACTCTAAACTCCAAACTCCAAACTCCTAACTCTAAACTCCAAACTCCAAACTCCTAACTCTAAACTCCGAACTCCAAACTCCAAACTCCAATCTCCTAACTCCAAACTCCAAACTCCAAACTCCTAACTCTAAACTCCAAACTCCAAACTCCTAACTCTAAACTCCAAACTCCAAACTCCAATCTCCTAACTCCTAACTCCAAACTCCAAACTCCAAACTCCAAACTCCAATCTCCTAACCCCTAACTCCAAACTCCAAACTCCTAACTCCAAACTCCAAACTCCAATCTCCTAACTCGTAACTCCAAACTCCAAACTCCAAACTCCAAACTCCAATCTCCTAACTCCTAACTCCAAACTCCAAACTCTAAACTCCAAACTCCAAACTCCAAACTCTGAACTCCAAACTCCAAACTCTAAACTCCAAACTCTAAACTCCAAACTCCAAACTCTAAACTCCAAACTCCAAACTCCTAACTCTAAACTCTAAACTCCAAACTCCTAACTCTAAACTCCAAACTCCAAACTCCAAATTCTAAACTCTAAACTCCAAACTCCAAACTCTAAACTCTAAACTCCAAACTCCAAACTCCAAACTCTTATCTCCAAACTCTGAACTCCAAACTCCAAACTCCTAACTCCAAACTCCAAACTCCAAACTCTAAACTCCAAACTCCAAACTCCAAACTCTAAACTCCAAACTCTAAACTCCAAACTCCAAACTCTAAACTCCAAACTCCAAACTCCAAACTCTAAACTCCAAACTCCAAACTCCTAACTCTAAACTCCAATCTCCTAACTCCTAACTCCTAACTGCAAACTCCAAACTCTAAACTCTAAACTCCAATCTGCTAACTCCAAATTCTAAACTCCAAACTCCAAACTCTAAACTCCAAACTCTAAACTCCTAACTCCTAACTCCAAACTCCAAACTCCAAACTCTAAACTCTAAACTCTAAACTCCAATCTGCTAACTCCAAACTCTAAACTCCAAACTCCAAACTCTAAACTCCAAACTCTAAACTCCAAACTCCAAACTTCAAAATCTAAACTCTAAACTCCTAACTCCAAACTCCAAACTCCAAACTCCTAACTCCAAACTCCAAACTCCAAACTCCAAACTCTTAATTCCTAACTCCAAACTCCAAACTCCAATCTCCTAACTCCTAACTCCAAACTCCAAACTCCAAACTCCAATCTCCAAACTCCAAACTCCAATCTCCTAACTCCTTACTCCAAACTCCAAACTCCAAACTCCAAACTCCAATCTCCTAAACCCTAACTCCAAACTCCAAACTCCAAACTCCTAACTGCAAACTCCAAACTCCAAACTCCAATCTCCAATCTCCTAACTCCTAACTCCAAACTCCAAACTCCAAACTCCAAACTACAAACTCCAATCTCCTAACTCCTAACTCCAAACTCCAACCTCCTAACTCCAAACTCCAAACTCTAAACTCCTAACTCCAAACTCCAAACTCCAAACTCCTAACTCCAAACTCCAAACTCCAATCTCCTAACTCCTAACTCCAAACTCCAAACTCCAAACTCCAAACTCCAATCTCCTAACCCCTAACTCCAAACTCCAAACTCCTAACTCCAAACTCCAAACTACAATCTCCTAACTCCTAACTCCAAACTCCAAACTCCAAACTCCAAACTCCTAACTCCTAACTCCAAACTCTAAACTCCAAACTCCAAACTCCAAACTCTGAACTCCAAACTCCAAACTCTAAACTCCAAACTCTAAACTCCAAACTCCAAACTCTAAACTCCAAACTCCAAACTCCTAACTCTAAACTCCAAACTCCAAACTCCTAACTCTAAACTCCGAACTCCAAACTCCAAACTCCAATCTCCTAACTCCAAACTCCAAACTCCAAACTCCAATCTCCTAACCGGTAACTCCAAACTCCAAACTCCAAACTCCAATCTCCTAACTCCTAACTCCAAACTCCAAACTCCAAACTCCAAACTCCAATCTCCTAACCCCTAACTCCAAACTCCAAACTCCTAACTCCAAACTCCAAACTACAATCTCCTAACTCCTAACTCCAAACTCCAAACTCCAAACTCCAAACTCCTAACTCCTAACTCCAAACTCTAAACTCCAAACTCCAAACTCCAAACTCTGAACTCCAAACTCCAAACTCTAAACTCCAAACTCTAAACTCCAAACTCCAAACTCTAAACTCCAAACTCCAAACTCCTAACTCTAAACTCCAAACTCCAAACTCCTAACTCTAAACTCCGAACTCCAAACTCCAAACTCCAATCTCCTAACTCCAAACTCCAAACTCCAAACTCCAATCTCCTAACCGGTAACTCCAAACTCCAAACTCCAATCTCCTAACTCCTAACTCCAAACTCCAAACTCCAAACTCCAACTCCAATCTCCTAACTCCTAACTCCAAACTCCAAACTCTAAACTCCAAACTCCAAACTCCAAACTCTTAACTCCAAACTCCAAACTCTAAACTCCAAACTCTAAACTCCAAACTCCAAACTCTAAACTCCAAACTCCAAACTCCTAACTCTAAACTCCAAACTCCAAACTCCTAACTCTAAACTCCAAACTCCAAACTCCAAACTCCAATCTCCTAACTCCAAACTCCAAACTCCAAACTCCAAACTCCAATCTCCTAACCCCTAACTCCAAACTCCAAACTCCTAACTCCAAACTCCAAACTCCAATCTCCTAACTCGTAACTCCAAACTCCAAACTCCAAACTCCAAACTCCAATCTCCTAACTCCTAACTCCAAACTCCAAACTCCAAACTCCAAACTCTGAACTCCAAACTCCAAACTCTAAACTCCAAACTCTAAACTCCAAACTCCAAACTCTAAACTCCAAACTCCAAACTCCTAACTCTAAACTCTAAACTCCAAACTCCTAACTCTAAACTCCAAACTCCAAACTCCAAATTCTAAACTCTAAACTCCAAACTCCAAACTCTAAACTCTAAACTCCAAACTCCAAACTCCAAACTCTTATCTCCAAACTCTGAACTCCAAACTCCTAACTCCAAACTCCAAACTCCAAACTCTAAACTCCAAACTCCAAACTCCAAACTCTAAACTCCAAACTCTAAACTCCAAACTCCAAACTCTAAACTCCAAACTCCATACTCCAAACTCTAAACTCCAAACTCCAAACTCCTAACTCTAAACTCCAATCTCCTAACTCCTAACTCCTAACTCCAAACTCCAAACTCCAAACTCCAAACTCCAAACTCCAATCTCCTAACCCCTAACTCCAAACTCCTAACTCCAAACTCCAAACTCCAATCTCCTAACTCCGAACTCCAAACTCCAAACTCCAAACTCCTTACTCCTAACTCCAAACTCTAAACTCCAAACTCCAAACTCCAAACTCTGAACTCCAAACTCCAAACTCTAAACTCCAAACTCTAAACTCCAAACTCCAAACTCTAAACTCCAAACTCCAAACTCCTAACTCTAAACTCCAAACTCCAAACTCCTAACTATAAACTCCAAACACCAAACTCCAATCTCCTAACTCCTAACTCCAAACTCCAAACTCCAATCTCCTAACTCCTAACTCCAAACTCCAAACTCTAAACTCCAAACTCCAAACTCCTAACTCTAAACTCCAATCTCCTAACTCCTAACTCCTAACTCCAAACTCCAAACTCTAAACTCTAAACTCTAAACTCCAATCTGCTAACTCCAAACTCTAAACTCCAAACTCCAAACTCTAAACTCCAAACTCTAAACTCCTAACTCCTAACTCCAAACTCCAAACTCTAAACTCTAAACTCTAAACTCCAATCTGCTAACTCCAAACTCTAAACTCCAAACTCCAAACTCTAAACTGCAAACTCTAAACTCCAAACTCCAAACTCCAAACTCATAACTCCAAACTCCAACCTCATAACTCCAAACTCCAAACTCCAAACTCCAATCTCCGAACTCCTAACTCCAAACTCCAACCTCATAACTCCAAACTCCAAACTCCAAACTCCAACCTCCAAACTCCAAACTCCAAACTCCTCACTCCTAACTCCAAACTCCTAACTCCAAACTCCAAACTCCGAACTCCAAACTCCAAACTCCAATCTCCTAACTCCTAACTCCAAACTCCAACCTCATAACTCCAAACTCCAAACTCCAAACTCCAAACTCCAAACTCCTTACTCCAAACTCCAAACTCCAATCTCCTAACCCCTAACTCCAAACTCCAAACTCCAAACTCCAAACTCCAAACTCCAGTCTCCAATCTCCTAACTCCAAACTCCAAACTCCTAACTCCAAACTCCAAACTCCAAACTCCAATCTCCTAACTCCTAAATCCAAACTCCAACCTCCTAACTCCAAACTCTAAACTCTAAACTACTAACTCCAAACTCCAAACTCCAAACTCCAATCTCCAAACTCCAAACTCCAATCTCCTAACTCCTTACTCCAAACTCCAAACTCCAAACTCCAAACTCCAATCTCCTAAACCTTAACTCCAAACTCCAAACTCCAAACTCCTAACTGCAACTCCAAACTCCAAACTCCAATCTCCAATCTCCTAACTCCTAACTCCAAACTCCAAACTCCTAACTCCAAACTCCAAACTCCAAACTCCAAACTCTTAATTCCTAACTCCAAACTCCAAACTCCAATCTCCTAACTCCTAACTCCAAACTCCAAACTCCAAACACCAATCTCCAAACTCCAAACTCCAATCTCCTAACTCCTTACTCCAAACTCCAAACTCCAAACTCCAAACTCCAATCTCCTAAACCCTAACTCCAAACTCCAAACTCCAAACTCCTAACTGCAAACTCCAAACTCCAAACTCCAATCTCCAATCTCCTAACTCCTAACTCCAAACTCCAAACTCCAAACTCCAAACTACAAACTCCAATCTCCTAACTCCTAACTCCAAACTCCAACCTCCTAACTCCAATCTCCTAACCCCTAACTCCAAACTCCTAACTCCAAACTCCAAACTCCAATCTCCTAACTCCTAACTCCAAACTCCAAACTCCAAACTCCAAACTCCAAACTCCAATCTCCTAACCCCTAACTCCAAACTCCTAACTCCAAACTCCAAACTCCAATCTCCTAACTCCTAACTCCAAACTCCAAACTCCAAACTCCTAACTCCAAACTCTAAACTCCAAACTCCAAACTCCAAACTCTGAACTCCAAACTCCAAACTCTAAACTCCAAACTCTAAACTCCAAACTCCAAACTCTAAACTCCAAACTCCAAACTCCTAACTCTAAACTCCAAACTCCAAACTCCTAACTCTAAACTCCGAACTCCAAACTCCAAACTCCAATCTCCTAACTCCAAACTCCAAACTCCAAACTCCAATCTCCTAACCCCTAACTCCAAACTCCAAACTCCAATCTCCTAACTCCTAACTCCAAACTCCAAACTCCAAACTCCAACTCCAATCTCCTAACTCCTAACTCCAAACTCCAAACTTTAAACTCCAAACTCCAAACTCCAAACTCTTAACTCCAAACTCCAAACTCTAAACTCCAAACTCTAAACTCCAAACTCCAAACTCTAAACTCCAAACTCCAAACTCCTAACTCTAAACTCCAAACTCCAAACTCCTAACTCTAAACTCCAAACTCCAAACTCCAAACTCCAATCTCCTAACTCCAAACTCCAAACTCCAAACTCCAAACTCCAATCTCCTAACCCCTAACTCCAAACTCCAAACTCCTAACTCCAAACTCCAAACTCCAATCTCCTAACTCGTAACTCCAAACTCCAAACTCCAAACTCCAAACTCCAATCTCCTAACTCCTAACTCCAAACTCCAAACTCCAAACTCCAAACTCCAAACCCTGAACTCCAAACTCCAAACTCTAAACTCCAAACTCTAAACTCCAAACTCCAAACTCTAAACTCCAAACTCCAAACTCCTAACTCTAAACTCTAAACTCCAAACTCCTAACTCTAAACTCCAAACTCCAAACTCCAAATTCTAAACTCTAAACTCCAAACTCCAAACTCTAAACTCTAAACTCCAAACTCCAAACTCCAAACTCTTATCTCCAAACTCTGAACTCCAAACTCCAAACTCCTAACTCCAAACTCCAAACTCCAAACTCTAAACTCCAAACTCCAAACTCCAAACTCTAAACTCCAAACTCTAAACTCCAAACTCCAAACTCTAAACTCCAAACTCCATACTCCAAACTCTAAACTCCAAACTCCAAACTCCTAACTCTAAACTCCAATCTACTAACTCCTAACACCTAACTCCAAACTCCAAACTCCAAACTCCAATCTCCTAACCCCTAACTCCAAACTCCAAACTCCTAACTCCAAACTCCAAACTCCAATCTCCGAACTCCGAACTCCAAACTCCAAACTCCAAACTCCAAACTCCTTACTCCTAACTCCAAACTCTAAACTCCAAACTCCAAACTCCAAACTCTGAACTCCAAACTCCAAACTCTAAACTCCAAACTCTAAACTCCAAACTCCAAACTCTAAACTCCAAACTCCAAACTCCTAACTCTAAACTCCAAACTCCAAACTCCTAACTCTAAACTCCAAACTCCAAACTCCTAACTCTAAACTCCAAACTCGAATCTCCTAACTCCTAACTCCAAACTCCAAACTCCAATCTCCTAACTCCTAACTCCAAACTCCAAACTCTAAACTCCAAACTCCAAACTCCTAACTCTAAACTCCAATCTCCTAACTCCTAACTCCTAACTCCAAACTCCAAACTCTAAACTCTAAACTCTAAACTCCAATCTGCTAACTCCAAACTCTAAACTCCAAACTCCAAACTCTAAACTCCAAACTCTGAACTCCTAACTCCTAACTCCAAACTCCAAACTCCAAACTCTAAACTCTAAACTCTAAACTCCAATCTGCTAACTCCAAACTCTAAACTCCAAACTCCAAACTCTAAACTGCAAACTCTAAACTCCAAACTCCAAACTCCAAACTCATAACTCCAAACTCCAACCTCATAACTCCAAACTCCAAACTCCAAACTCCAATCTCCAAACTCCTAACTCCAAACTCCAACCTCATAACTCCAAACTCCAAACTCCAACCTCCAAACTCCAAACTCCAAACTCCTCACTCCTAACTCCAAACTCCTAACTCCAAACTCCAAACTCCGAACTCCAAACTCCAAACTCCAATCTCCTAACTCCTAACTCCAAACTCCAACCTCATAACTCCAAACTCCAAACTCCAAACTCCAATCTCCGAACTCCTAACTCCAAACTCCAACCTCATAACTCCAAACTCCAAACTCGAAACTCCTAACTCTAAACTCTAAACTCCTAACTCCAAACTCCAAACTCCTAACTCCAAACTCCAAACTCCAAACTCCAATCTCCTAACTCCTAACTCCAAACTCCAAACTCCAAACTCCTTACTCCAAACTCCAAACTCCAATCTCCTAACCCCTTACTCCAAACTCCAAACTCCAAACTCCAAACTCCAGTCTCCAATCTCCTAACTCCAAACTCCAAACTCCTAACTCCAAACTCCAAACTCCAAACTCCAATCTCCTAACTCCTAACTCCAAACTCCAACCTCCTAACTCCAAACTCTAAACTCTAAACTACTAACTCCAAACTCCAAACTCCAAACTCCAATCTCCAAACTCCAAACTCCAATCTCCTAACTCCTTACTCCAAACTCCAAACTCCAAACTCCAAACTCCAATCTCCTAAACCCTAACTCCAAACTCCAAACTCCAAACTCCTAACTGCAACTCCAAACTCCAAACTCCAATCTCCAATCTCCTAACTCCTAACTCCAAACTCCAAACTCCAAACTCCAAACTCCAATCTCCTAACTCCTAACTCCAAACTCCAAACTCCTAACTGCAACTCCAAACTCCAAACTCCAATCTCCTAACTCCTAACTCCAAACTCCAAACTCCAAACTCCAAACTCCAATCTCCTAACTCCTAACTCCAAACTCCAACCTCCTAACTCCAAACTCCAAACTCCAAACTCTAAACTCCTAACTCCAAACTCCAAACTCCAAACTCCGAACTCCAAACTCCAAACTCCAAACACCAATCTCCTAACCCCTAACTCCAAACTCCAAACTCCAATCTCCAATCTCCTAACTCCTAACTCCAAACTCCAAACTCCAAACTCCAAACTACAAACTCCAATCTCCTAACTCCTAACTCCAAACTCTAAACTCCTAACTCTAAACTCCAAACTCCAAACTCCAAACTCTGAACTCCAAACTCCAAACTCTAAACTCCAAACTCTAAACTCCAAACTCCAAACTCCTAACTCTAAACTCCAAACTCCAAACTCCAAACTCCAAACTCCAATCTCCTAAACCCTAACTCCAAACTCCAAACTCCAAACTCCTAACTGCAACTCCAAACTCCAAACTCCAAACTCCAATCTCCTAACCCCTAACTCCAAACTCCAAACTCCTTACTCCTAACTCCAAACTCTAAACTCCAAACTCCAAACTCCAAACTCTGAACTCCAAACTCCAAACTCTAAACTCCAAACTCTAAACTCCAAACTCCAAACTCTAAACTCCAAACTCCAAACTCCTAACTCTAAACTCCAAACTCCAAACTCCTAACTCTAAACTCCAAACTCCAAACTCCAATCTCCTAACTCCTAACTCCAAACTCCAAACTTCAATCTCCTAACTCCTAACTCCAAACTCCAAACTCTAAACTCCAAACTCCAAACTCCTAACTCTAAACTCCAATCTCCTAACTCCTAACTCCTAACTCCAAACTCCAAACTCTAAACTCTAAACTCTAAACTCCAATCTGCTAACTCCAAACTCTAAACTCCAAACTCCAAACTCTAAACTCCAAACTCTAAACTCCTAACTCCTAACTCCAAACTCCAAACTCCAAACTCTAAACTCTAAACTCTAAACTCCAATCTGCTAACTCCAAACTCTAAACTCCAAACTCCAAACTCTAAACTGCAAACTCTAAACTCCAAACTCCAAACTCCAAACTCATAACTCCAAACTCCAACCTCATAACTCCAAACTCCAAACTCCAAACTCCAATCTCCGAACTCCTAACTCCAAACTCCAACCTCATAACTCCAAACTCCAAACTCCAAACTCCAACCTCCAAGCTCCAAACTCCAAACTCCTCACTCCTAACTCCAAACTCCTAACTCCAAACTCCAAACTCCGAACTCCAAACTCCAAACTCCAATCTCCTAACTCCTAACTCCAAACTCCAACCTCATAACTCCAAACTCCAAACTCCAAACTCCAATCTCCGAACTCCTAACTCCAAACTCCAACCTCATAACTCCAAACTCCAAACTCGAAACTCCTAACTCTAAACTCTAAACTCCTAACTCCAAACTCGAAACTCCTAACTCCAAACTCCAAACTCCAATCTCCTAACTCCTAACTCCAAACTCCAAACTCCTTACTCCAAACTCCAAACTCCAATCTCCTAACCCCTTACTCCAAACTCCAAACTCCAAACTCCAAACTCCAAACTCCAGTCTCCAATCTCCTAACTCCAAACTCCAAACTCCTAACTCCAAACTCCAAACTCCAAACTCCAATCTCCTAACTCCTAACTCCAAACTCCAACCTCCTAACTCCAAACTCTAAACTCTAAACTACGAACTCCAAACTCCAAACTCCAAACTCCAATCTCCAAACTCCAAACTCCAATCTCCTAACTCCTTACTCCAAACTCCAAACTCCAAACTCCTAACTCCAAACTCCAAACTCCAAACTCCAATCTCCTAACTCCTAACTCCAAACTCCAACCTCCTAACTCCAAACTCTAAACTCTAAACTACTAACTCCAAACTCCAAACTCCAAACTCCAAACTCCAATCTCCAATCTCCTAACTCCTAACTCCAAACTCCAAACTCCAAACTCCAAACTACAAACTCCAATCTCCTAACTCCTAACTCCAAACTCCAACCTCCTAACTCCAAACTCCAAACTCCAAACTCTAAACTCCTAACTCCAAACTCCAAACTCCAAACTCCGAACTCCAAACTCCAAACTCCAATCTCCTAACTCCAAACTCCAAACTCCAAACACCAATCTCCTAACCCCTAACTCCAAACTCCAAACTCCAATCTCCAATCTCCTAACTCCTAACTCCAAACTCCAAACTCCAAACTCCAAACTACCAACTCCAATCTCCTAACTCCTAACTCCAAACTCTAAACTCCTAACTCTAAACTCCAAACTCCAAACTCCAAACTCTGAACTCCAAACTCCAAACTCTAAACTCCAAACTCTAAACTCCAAACTCCAAACTCTAAACTCCAAACTCCAAACTCCTAACTCTAAACTCCAAACTCCAAACTCCTAACTCTAAACTCCAAACTCCAAACTCCAATCTCCTAACTCCTAACTCCAAACTCCAAACTCCAAACTCCAAACTCCAATCTCCTAACCCCTAACTCCAAACTCCAAACTCCTAACTCCAAACTCCAAACTCCAATCTCCTAACTCGTAACTCCAAACTCCAAACTCCAAACTCTAAACTCCAAACTCCAAACTCCAAACTCTGAACTCCAAACTCCAAACTCTAAACTCCAAACTCTAAACTCCAAACTCCAAACTCTAAACTCCAAACTCCAAACTCCTAACTCTAAACTCTAAACTCCAAACTCCTAACTCTAAACTCCAAACTCCAAACTCCAAATTCTAAACTCTAAACTCCAAACTCTAAACTCTAAACTCCAAACTCCAAACTCCAAACTCTTATCTCCAAACTCTGAACTCCAAACTCCAAACTCCTAACTCCAAACTCCAAACTCCAAACTCTAAACTCCAAACTCCAAACTCCAAACTCTAAACTCCAAACTCTAAACTCCAAACTCCAAACTCTAAACTCCAAACTCCAAACTCCGAACTCTAAACTCCAAACTCCTAACTCTAAACTCCAATCTCCTAACTCCTAACTCCTAACTGCAAACTCCAAACTCTAAACTCTAAACTCCAATCTGCTAACTCCAAACTCTAAACTCCAAACTCCAAACTCTAAACTCCAAACTCTAAACTCCTAACTCCTAACTCCAAACTCCAAACTCCAAACTCTAAACTCTAAACTCCAATCTGCTAACTCCAAACTCTAAACTCCAAACTCCAAACTCTAAACTCCAAACTCTAAACTCCAAACTCCAAACTCCAAACTTCAAACTCTAAACTCCTAACTCCAAACTCCAAACTCTAAACTCCAAACTCCAAACTCCTAACTCTAAACTCCAATCTCCTAACTCCTAACTCCTAACTCCAAACTCCAAACTCTAAACTCTAAACTCTAAACTCCAATCTGCTAACTCCAAACTCTAAACTCCAAACTCCAAACTCTAAACTCCAAACTCTAAACTCCTAACTCCTAACTCCAAACTCCAAACTCCAAACTCTAAACTCTAAACTCTAAACTCCAATCTGCTAACTCCAAACTCTAAACTCCAAACTCCAAACTCTAAACTGCAAACTCTAAACTCCAAACTCCAAACTCCAAACTCATAACTCCAAACTCCAACCTCATAACTCCAAACTCCAAACTCCAAACTCCAATCTCCGAACTCCTAACTCCAAACTCCAACCTCATAACTCCAAACTCCAAACTCCAAACTCCAACCTCCAAGCTCCAAACTCCAAACTCCTCACTCCTAACTCCAAACTCCTAACTCCAAACTCCAAACTCCGAACTCCAAACTCCAAACTCCAATCTCCTAACTCCTAACTCCAAACTCCAACCTCATAACTCCAAACTCCAAACTCCAAACTCCAATCTCCGAACTCCTAACTCCAAACTCCAACCTCATAACTCCAAACTCCAAACTCGAAACTCCTAACTCTAAACTCTAAACTCCTAACTCCAAACTCGAAACTCCTAACTCCAAACTCCAAACTCCAATCTCCTAACTCCTAACTCCAAACTCCAAACTCCAAACTCCTTACTCCAAACTCCAAACTCCAATCTCCTAACCCCTTACTCCAAACTCCAAACTCCAAACTCCAAACTCCAAACTCCAGTCTCCAATCTCCTAACTCCAAACTCCAAACTCCTAACTCCAAACTCCAAACTCCAAACTCCAATCTCCTAACTCCTAACTCCAAACTCCAACCTCCTAACTCCAAACTCTAAACTCTAAACTACGAACTCCAAACTCCAAACTCCAAACTCCAATCTCCAAACTCCAAACTCCAATCTCCTAACTCCTTACTCCAAACTCCAAACTCCAAACTCCTAACTCCAAACTCCAAACTCCAAACTCCAATCTCCTAACTCCTAACTCCAAACTCCAACCTCCTAACTCCAAACTCTAAACTCTAAACTACTAACTCCAAACTCCAAACTCCAAACTCCAAACTCCAATCTCCAATCTCCTAACTCCTAACTCCAAACTCCAAACTCCAAACTCCAAACTACAAACTCCAATCTCCTAACTCCTAACTCCAAACTCCAACCTCCTAACTCCAAACTCCAAACTCCAAACTCTAAACTCCTAACTCCAAACTCCAAACTCCAAACTCCGAACTCCAAACTCCAAACTCCAATCTCCTAACTCCAAACTCCAAACTCCAAACACCAATCTCCTAACCCCTAACTCCAAACTCCAAACTCCAATCTCCAATCTCCTAACTCCTAACTCCAAACTCCAAACTCCAAACTCCAAACTACCAACTCCAATCTCCTAACTCCTAACTCCAAACTCTAAACTCCTAACTCTAAACTCCAAACTCCAAACTCCAAACTCTGAACTCCAAACTCCAAACTCTAAACTCCAAACTCTAAACTCCAAACTCCAAACTCTAAACTCCAAACTCCAAACTCCTAACTCTAAACTCCAAACTCCAAACTCCTAACTCTAAACTCCAAACTCCAAACTCCAATCTCCTAACTCCTAACTCCAAACTCCAAACTCCAAACTCCAAACTCCAATCTCCTAACCCCTAACTCCAAACTCCAAACTCCTAACTCCAAACTCCAAACTCCAATCTCCTAACTCGTAACTCCAAACTCCAAACTCCAAACTCTAAACTCCAAACTCCAAACTCCAAACTCTGAACTCCAAACTCCAAACTCTAAACTCCAAACTCTAAACTCCAAACTCCAAACTCTAAACTCCAAACTCCAAACTCCTAACTCTAAACTCTAAACTCCAAACTCCTAACTCTAAACTCCAAACTCCAAACTCCAAATTCTAAACTCTAAACTCCAAACTCTAAACTCTAAACTCCAAACTCCAAACTCCAAACTCTTATCTCCAAACTCTGAACTCCAAACTCCAAACTCCTAACTCCAAACTCCAAACTCCAAACTCTAAACTCCAAACTCCAAACTCCAAACTCTAAACTCCAAACTCTAAACTCCAAACTCCAAACTCTAAACTCCAAACTCCAAACTCCGAACTCTAAACTCCAAACTCCTAACTCTAAACTCCAATCTCCTAACTCCTAACTCCTAACTGCAAACTCCAAACTCTAAACTCTAAACTCCAATCTGCTAACTCCAAACTCTAAACTCCAAACTCCAAACTCTAAACTCCAAACTCTAAACTCCTAACTCCTAACTCCAAACTCCAAACTCCAAACTCTAAACTCTAAACTCCAATCTGCTAACTCCAAACTCTAAACTCCAAACTCCAAACTCTAAACTCCAAACTCTAAACTCCAAACTCCAAACTCCAAACTTCAAACTCTAAACTCCTAACTCCAAACTCCAAACTCCAAACTCCTAACTCCGAACTCCAAACTCCAAACTCCAAACTCTTAATTCCTAACTCCAAACTCCAAACTCCAATCTCCTAACTCCTAACTCCAAACTCCAAACTCCAAACTCCAATCTCCAAACTCCAATCTCCTAACTCCTTACTCCAAACTCCAAACTCCAAACTCCAAACTCCAATCTCCTAAACGCTAACTCCAAACTCCAAACTCCAAACTCCTAACTGCAAACTCCAAACTCCAAACTCCAATCTCCAATCTCCTAACTCCTAACTCCAAACTCCAAACTCCAAACTCCAAACTCCAATCTCCTAACTCCTAACTCCAAACTCCAACCTCCTAACTCCAAACTCCAAACTCTAAACTCTTAACTCCAAACTCCAAACTCCTAACTCCTAACTCCAAACTCCAAACTCCAAACTCCAAACTCCAATCTCCTAACCCCTAACTCCAAACTCCAAACTCCTAACTCCAAACTCCAATCTCCTAACTCCTTACTCCAAACTCCAAACTCCAAACTCCAAACTCCTAACTCCTAACTCCAAACTCTAAACTCCAAACTCCAAACTCCAAACTCTGAACTCCAAACTCCAAACT
Source organism: Somniosus microcephalus (assembly GCF_052327205.1). Classification (NCBI taxonomy): domain Eukaryota; kingdom Metazoa; phylum Chordata; class Chondrichthyes; order Squaliformes; family Somniosidae; genus Somniosus; species Somniosus microcephalus. Next base: position 41,809,050 of record NC_141000.1, on the reverse strand, counting down.
CTAAACTCCAAACTCTAAACTCCAAACTCCAAACTCTAAACTCCAAACTCCAAACTCCTAACTCTAAACTCCAAACTCCAAACTCCTAACTCTAAACTCCAAACTCCAAACTCTGAACTCCAAACTCCAAACTCTAAACTCCAAACTCTAAACTCCAAACTCCAAACTCTAAACTCCAAACTCCAAACTCCTAACTCTAAACTCCAAACTCCAAACTCCTAACTCTAAACTCCGAACTCCAAACTCCAAACTCCAATCTCCTAACTCCAAACTCCAAACTCCAAACTCCAATCTCCTAACCCCTAACTCCAAACTCCAAACTCCAATCTCCTAACTCCTAACTCCAAACTCCAAAATTCAAACTCCAACTCCAATCTCCTAACTCCTAACTCCAAACTCCAAACTCTAAACTCCAAACTCCAAACTCCAAACTCTTAACTCCAAACTCCAAACTCTAAACTCCAAACTCTAAACTCCAAACTCCAAACTCTAAACTCCAAACTCCAAACTCCTAACTCTAAACTCCAAACTCCAAACTCCTAACTCTAAACTCCAAACTCCAAACTCCAAACTCCAATCTCCTAACTCCTAACTCCAAACTCCAAACTCCAAACTCCAAACTCCCATCTCCTAACCCCTAACTCCAAACTCCAAACTCCTAACTCCTAACTCCAAACTCCAAACTCCAATCTCCTAACTCGTAACTCCAAACTCCAAACTCCAAACTCCAATCTCCTAACTCCTAACTCCAAACTCCAAACTCCAAACTCCAAACTCCAAACTCCAAACTCTGAACTCCAAACTCCAAACTCTAAACTCCAAACTCTAAACTCCAAACTCCAAACTCTATACTCTAAACTACAAACTGCAAACTCCAAACTCTTATCTCCAAACTCTGAACTCCAAACTCCAAACTCCTAACTCCAAACTCCAAACTCCAAACTCCAAACTCTAAACTCCAAACTCCAAACTCCAAACTCTAAACTCCAAACTCTAAACTCCAAACTCCAAACTCTAAACTCCAAACTCCATACTCCAAACTCTAAACTCCAAACTCCAAACTCCTAACTCTAAACTCCAATCTCCTAACTCCTAACTCCTAACTGCAAACTCCAAACTCTAAACTCTAAACTCCAATCTGCTAACTCCAAACTCTAAACTCCAAACTCCAAACTCTAAACTCCAAACTCTAAACTCCTAACTCCTAACTCCAAACTCCAAACTCCAAACTCTAAACTCTAAACTCTAAACTCCAATCTGCTAACTCCAAACTCTAAACTTCAAACTCCAAACTCTAAACTCCAAACTCTAAACTCCAAACTTCAAACTCTAAACTCTAAACTCCTAACTCCAAACTCCAAACTCCAAACTCCTAACTCCAATCTCCTAACTCCTAACTCCAAACTCCAAACTCCAAACTCCAATCTCCAAACTCCAAACTCCAATCTCCTAACTCCTTACTCCAAACTCCAAACTCCAAACTCCAAACTCCAATCTCCTAAACCCTAACTCCAAACTCCAAACTCCTAACTGCAAACTCCAAACTCCAAACTCCAATCTCCAATCTCCTAACTCCTAACTCCAAACTCCAAACTCCAAACTCCAAACTACAAACTCCAATCTCCTAACTCCTAACTCCAAACTCCAACCTCCTAACTCCAAACTCCAAACTCTAAACTCCTAACTCCAAACTCCAAACTCCAAACTCCTAACTCCAAACTCCAAACTCCAATCTCCTAACTCCTAACTCCAAACTCCAAACTCCAATCTCCTAACCCCTAACTCCAAACTCCAAACTCCTAACTCCAAACTCCAAACTCCAATCTCCTAACTCCTAACTCCAAACTCCAAACTCCAAACTCCAAACTCCTAACTCCTAACTCCAAACTCTAAACTCCAAACTCCAAACTCCAAACTCTGAACTCCAAACTCCTAACTCTAAACTCCAAACTCCAAACTCCTAACTCTAAACTCCAAACTCCAAACTCCAAACTCCAATCTCCTAACTCCTAACTCCAAACTCCAAACTCCAATCTCCTAACTCCTAACTCCAAACTCCAAACTCTAAACTCCAAACTCCAAACTCCTAACTCTAAACTCCAATCTCCTAACTCCTAACTCCTAACTCCAAACTCCAAACTCTAAACTCTAAACTCTAAACTCCAATCTGCTAACTCCAAACTCTAAACTCAAAACTCCAAACTCTAAACTCCAAACTCTAAACTCCTAACTCCTAACTCCAAACTCCAAACTCCAAACTCCAAACTCCAATCTCCTAACTCCTAACTCCAAACTCCAAACTCCAAACTCCAATCTCCTAACCCCTAACTCCAAACTCCAAACTCCTAACTCCAAACTCCAAACTCCAATCTCCTAACTCCGAACTCCAAACTCCAAACTCCAAACTCCTAACTCCTAACTCCAAACTCTAAACTCTAAACTCCAAACTCCAAACTCTGAACTCCAAACTCCAAACTCTAAACTCCAAACTCTAAACTCCAAACTCCAAACTCTAAACTCCAAACTCCAAACTCCTAACTCTAAACTCCAAACTCCAAACTCCTAACTCTAAACTCCAAACTCCAAACTCCAATCTCCAAACTCCAAACTCCAATCTCCTAACTCCTTACTCCAAACTCCAAACTCCAAACTCCAATCTCCTAAACCCTAACTCCAAACTCCAAACTCCTAACTGCAAACTCCAAACTCCAAACTCCAAACTCCAATCTCCTAAACCCTAACTCCAAACTCCAAACTCCTAACTGCAAACTCCAAACTCCAAACTCCAATCTCCAATCTCCTAACTCCTAACTCCAAACTCCAAACTCCAAACTCCAAACTACAAACTCCAATCTCCTAACTCCTAACTCCAAACTCCAACCTCCTAACTCCAAACTCCAAACTCTAAACTCCTAACTCCAAACTCCAAACTCCAAACTCCTAACTCCAAACTCCAAACTCCAATCTCCTAACTCCTAACTCCAAACTCCAATCTCCTAACACCTAACTCCAAACTCCAAACTCCTAACTCCAAACTCCAAACTCCAATCTCCTAACTCCTAACTCCAAACTCCAAACTCCAAACTCCAAACTCCTAACTCCTAACTCCAAACTCTAAACTCCAAACTCCAAACTCCAAACTCTGAACTCCAAACTCCTAACTCTAAACTCCAAACTCCAAACTCCTAACTCTAAACTCCAAACTCCAAACTCCAAACTCCAATCTCCTAACTCCTAACTCCAAACTCCAAACTCCAATCTCCTAACTCCTAACTCCAAACTCCAAACTCTAAACTCCAAACTCCAAACTCCTAACTCTAAACTCCAATCTCCTAACTCCTAACTCCTAACTCCAAACTCCAAACTCTAAACTCTAAACTCTAAACTCCAATCTGCTAACTCCAAACTCTAAACTCAAAACTCCAAACTCTAAACTCCAAACTCTAAACTCCTAACTCCTAACTCCAAACTCCAAACTCCAAACTCCAAACTCCAATCTCCTAACTCCTAACTCCAAACTCCAAACTCCAAACTCCAATCTCCTAACCCCTAACTCCAAACTCCAAACTCCTAACTCCAAACTCCAAACTCCAATCTCCTAACTCCAAACTCCAAACTCCAAACTCCTAACTCCTAACTCCAAACTCTAAACTCCAAACTCCAAACTCCAAACTCTGAACTCCAAACTCCAAACTCTAAACTCCAAACTCTAAACTCCAAACTCCAAACTCTAAACTCCAAACTCCAAACTCCTAACTCTAAACTCCAAACTCCAAACTCCTAACTCTAAACTCCAAACTCCAAACTCCAATCTCCAAACTCCAAACTCCAATCTCCTAACTCCTTACTCCAAACTCCAAACTCCAAACTCCAAACTCCAATCTCCTAAACCCTAACTCCAAACTCCAAACTCCTAACTGCAAACTCCAAACTCCAAACTCCAATCTCCAATCTCCTAACTCCTAACTCCAAACTCCAAACTCCAAACTCCAAACTACAAACTCCAATCTCCTAACTCCTAAATCCAAACTCCAACCTCCTAACTCCAAACTCCAAACTCTAAACTCCTAACTCCAAACTCCAAACTCCAAACTCCTAACTCCAAACTCCAAACTCCAATCTCCTAACTCCTAACTCCAAACTCCAAACTCCAATCTCCTAACCCCTAACTCCAAACTCCAAACTCCTAACTCCAAACTCCAAACTCCAATCTCCTAACTCCTAACTCCAAACTCCAAACTCCAAACTCCTAACTCCTAACTCCAAACTCTAAACTCCAAACTCCAAACTCCAAACTCTGAACTCCAAACTCCTAACTCTAAACTCCAAACTCCAAACTCCTAACTCTAAACTCCAAACTCCAAACTCCAAACTCCAATCTCCTAACTCCTAACTCCAAACTCCAAACTCCAATCTCCTAACTCCTAACTCCAAACTCCAAACTCTAAACTCCAAACTCCAAACTCCTAACTCTAAACTCCAATCTCCTAACTCCTAACTCCTAACTCCAAACTCCAAACTCTAAACTCTAAACTCTAAACTCCAATCTGCTAACTCCAAACTCTAAACTCAAAACTCCAAACTCTAAACTCCAAACTCTAAACTCCTAACTCCTAACTCCAAACTCCAAACTCCAAACTCCAAACTCCAATCTCCTAACTCCTAACTCCAAACTCCAAACTCCAAACTCCAATCTCCTAACCCCTAACTCCAAACTCCAAACTCCTAACTCCAAACTCCAAACTCCAATCTCCTAACTCCGAACTCCAAACTCCAAACTCCAAACTCCTAACTCCTAACTCCAAACTCTAAACTCCAAACTCCAAACTCCAAACTCTGAACTCCAAACTCCAAACTCTAAACTCCAAACTCTAAACTCCAAACTCCAAACTCTAAACTCCAAACTCCAAACTCCTAACTCTAAACTCCAAACTCCAAACTCCTAACTCTAAACTCCAAACTCCAAACTCCAATCTCCTAACTCCTAACTCCAAACTCCAAACTCCAATCTCCTAACTCCTAACTCCAAACTCCAAACTCTAAATCCAAACTCCAAACTCCTAACTCTAAACTCCAATCTCCTAACTCCTAACTCCTAACTCCAAAAACCAAACTCTAAACTCTAAACTCTAAACTCCAATCTGCTAACTCCAAACTCTAAACTCCAAACTCCAAACTCTAAACTCCAAACTCTAAACTCCTAACTCCTAACTCCAAACTCCAAACTCTAAACTCTAAACTCTAAACTGCAATCTGCTAACTCCAAACTCTATACTCCAAACTCCAAACTCTAAACTCCAAACTCTAAACTCCAAACTCCAAACTCCAAACTCCTAACTCCAAACTCCAACCTCATAACTCCAAACTCCAAACTCCAAAGTCCAATCTCCGAACTCCTAACTCCAAACTCCAACCTCATAACTCCAAACTCCAAACTCCAACCTCCAAACTCCAAACTCCAAACTCCTCACTCCTAACTCCAAACTCCTAACTCCAAACTCCAAACTCCTAACTCCAAACTCCAAACTCCAATCTCCTAACTCCTAACTCCAAACTCCAACCTCATAACTCCAAACTCCAAACTCCAATCTCCGAACTCCTAACTCCAAACTCCAACCTCATAACTCCAAACTCCAAACTCGAAACTCCTAACTCTAAACTATAAACTCCTAACTCCAAACTCCTAACTCCAAACTCCAAACTCCAAACTCCAATCTCCTAACTCATAACTCATAACTCCAAACTCCAAACTCCAAACTCCTAACTCCAAACTCCAAACTCCAAACTCCAATCTCCTAAACCCTAACTCCAAACTCCAAACTCCAAACTCCTAACTGCAAACTCCAAACTCCAAACTCCAATCTCCAATCTCCTAACTCCTAACTCCAAACTCCAAACTCCAAACTCCAAACTACAAACTCCAATCTCCTAACTCCTAACTCCAAACTCCAACCTCCTAACTCCAAACTCCAAACTCTAAACTCCTAACTCCAAACTCCAAACTCCTAACTCCAAACTCCAAACTCCAATCTCCTAACTCCTAACTCCAAACTCCAAACTCCAAACTCCAAACTCCAATCTCCTAACCCCTAACTCCAAACTCCAAACTCCTAACTCCAAACTCCAAACTCCAATCTCCTAACTCCTTACTCCAAACTCCAAACTCCAAACTCCAAACTCCTAACTCCTAACTCCAAACTCTAAACTCCAAACTCCAAACTCCAAACTCTGAACTCCAAACTCCAAACTCTAAACTCCAAACTCTAAACTCCAAACTCCAAACTCTAAACTCCAAACTCCAAACTCCTAACTCTAAACTCCAAACTCCAAACTCCTAACTCTAAACTCCGAACTCCAAACTCCAAACTCCAATCTCCTAACTCCAAACTCCAAACTCCAAACTCCAATCTCCTAACCCCTAACTCCAAACTCCAAACTCCAATCTCCTAACTCCTAACTCCAAACTCCAAACTTCAAACTCCAACTCCAATCTCCTAACTCCTAACTCCAAACTCCAAACTCTAAACTCCAAACTCCAAACTCCAAACTCTTAACTCCAAACTCCAAACTCTAAACTCCAAACTCTAAACTCCAAACTCCAAACTCTAAACTCCAAACTCCAAACTCCTAACTCTAAACTCCAAACTCCAAACTCCTAACTCTAAACTCCAAACTCCAAACTCCAAACTCCAATCTCCTAACTCCTAACTCCAAACTCCAAACTCCAAACTCCAAACTCCAATCTCCTAACCCCTAACTCCAAACTCCAAACTCCTAAGTCCAAACTCCAAACTCCAATCTCCTAACTCGTAACTCCAAACTCCAAACTCCAATCTCCTAAGTCCTAACTCCAAACTCCAAACTCCAAACTCCAAACTCCAAACTCCAAACTCTGAACTCCAAACTCCAAACTCTAAACTCCAAACTCTAAACTCCAAACTCCAAACTCTATACTCTAAACTCCAAACTCCAAACTCCAAACTCTTATCTCCAAACTCTGAACTCCAAACTCCAAACTCCTAACTCCAAACTCCAAACTCCAAACTCTAAACTCCAAACTCCAAACTCCAAACTCTAAACTCCAAACTCTAAACTCCAAACTCCAAACTCTAAACTCCAAACTCCATACTCCAAACTCTAAACTCCAAACTCCAAACTCCTAACTCTAAACTCCAATCTCCTAACTCCTAACTCCTAACTGCAAACTCCAAACTCTAAACTCTAAACTCCAATCTGCTAACTCCAAACTCTAAACTCCAAACTCCAAACTCTAAACTCTAAACTCTAAACTCCAATCTGCTAACTCCAAACTCCAAACTCCAAACTCTAAACTCTAAACTCTAAACTCCAATCTGCTAACTCCAAACTCTAAACTTCAAACTCCAAACTCTAAACTCCAAACTCTAAACTCCAAACTCCAAACTCCAAACTTCAAACTCTAAACTCTAAACTCCTAACTCCAAACTCCGAACTCCAAACTCCTAACTCCAAACTCCAAACTCCAAACTCCAAACTCTTAATTCCTAACTCCAAACTCCAAACTCCAATCTCCTAACTCCTAACTCCAAACTCCAAACTCCAAACTCCAATCTCCAAACTCCAAACTCCAATCTCCTAACTCCTTACTCCAAACTCCAAACTCCAAACTCCAAACTCCAATCTCCTAAACCCTAACTCCAAACTCCAAACTCCAAACTCCTAACTGCAAACTCCAAACTCCAAACTCCAATCTCCAATCTCCTAACTCCTAACTCCAAACTCCAAACTCCAAACTCCAAACTACAAACTCCAATCTCCTAACTCCTAACTCCAAACTCCAACCTCCTAACTCCAAACTCCAAACTCTAAACTCCTAACTCCAAACTCCAAACTCCAAACTCCTAACTCCAAACTCCAAACTCCAATCTCCTAACTCCTAACTCCAAACTCCAAACTCCAAACTCCAAACTCCAATCTCCTAACCCCTAACTCCAAACTCCAAACTCCTAACTCCAAACTCCAAACTCCAATCTCCTAACTCCTAACTCCAAACTCCAAACTCCAAACTCCAAACTCCTAACTCCTAACTCCAAACTCTAAACTCCAAACTCCAAACTCCAAACTCTGAACTCCAAACTCCAAACTCTAAACTCCAAACTCTAAACTCCAAACTCCAAACTCTAAACTCCAAACTCCAAACTCATAACTCTAAACTCCAAACTCCAAACTCCTAACTCTAAACTCCAAACTCCAAACTCCAAACTCCAATCTCCTAACTCCTAACTCCAAACTCCAAACTCCAATCTCCTAACTCCTAACTCCAAACTCCAAACTCTAAACTCCAAACTCCAAACTCCTAACTCTAAACTCCAATCTCCTAACTCCTAACTCCTAACTCCAAACTCCAAACTCTAAACTCTAAACTCTAAACTCCAATCTGCTAACTCCAAACTCTAAACTCCAAACTCCAAACTCTAAACTCCAAACTCTAAACTCCTAACTCCTAACTCCAAACTCCAAACTCCAAACTCCAAACTCCAATCTCCGAACTCCTAACTCCAAACTCCAAACTCCAAACTCCAATCTCCTAACCCCTAACTCCAAACTCCAAACTCCTAACTCCAAACTCCAAACTCCAATCTCCTAACTCCGAACTCCAAACTCCAAACTCCAAACTCCTAACTCCTAACTCCAAACTCTAAACTCCAAACTCCAAACTCCAAACTCTGAACTCCAAACTCCAAACTCTAAACTCCAAACTCTAAACTCCAAACTCCAAACTCTAAACTCCAAACTCCAAACTCCTAACTCTAAACTCCAAACTCCAAACTCCTAACTCTAAACTCCAAACTCCAAACTCCAATCTCCTAACTCCTAACTCCAAACTCCAAACTCCAATCTCCTAACTCCTAACTCCAAACTCCAAACTCTAAATCCAAACTCCAAACTCCTAACTCTAAACTCCAATCTCCTAACTCCTAACTCCTAACTCCAAAAACCAAACTCTAAACTCTAAACTCCAATCTGCTAACTCCAAACTCTAAACTCCAAACTCCAAACTCTAAACTCCAAACTCTAAACTCCTAACTCCTAACTCCAAACTCCAAACTCTAAACTCTAAACTCTAAACTCCACTCTGCTAACTCCAAACTCTATACTCCAAACTCCAAACTCTAAACTCCAAACTCTAAACTCCAAACTCCAAACTCCAAACTCCTAACTCCAAACTCCAACCTCATAACTCCAAACTCCAAACTCCAAACTCCAATCTCCGAACTCCTAACTCCAAACTCCAACCTCCAAACTCCAAACTCCAAACTCCTCACTCCTAACTCCAAACTCCTAACTCCAAACTCCAAACTCCTAACTCCAAACTCCAAACTCCAATCTCCTAACTCCTAACTCCAAACTCCAAACTCCAAACTCCAAACTCCAATCTCCGAACTCCTAACTCCAAACTCCAACCTCATAACTCCAAACTCCAAACTCGAAACTCCTAACTCTAAACTATAAACTCCTAACTCCAAACTCCAAACTCCTAACTCCAAACTCCAAACTCCAAACTCCAATCTCCTAACTCATAACTCCAAACTCCAAACTCCTTACTCCAAACTCCAAACTCCAATCTCCTAACCCCTAACTCCAAACTCCAAACTCCAAACTCCAAACTCCAGTCTCCAATCTCCTAACTCCAAACTCCAAACTCCTAACTCCAAACTCCAAACTCCAAACTCCAATCTCCTAACTCCTAACTCCAAACTCCAACCTCCTAACTCCAAACTCTAAACTCTAAACTACTAACTCCAAACTCCAAACTCCAAACTCCAATCTCCAAACTCCAAACTCCAATCTCCTAACTCCTTACTCCAAACTCCAAACTCCAAACTCCTAACTGCAAACTCCAAACTCCAAACTCCAATCTCCAATCTCCTAACTCCAAACTCCAAACTCCAAACTACAAACTCCAATCTCCTAACTCCTAACTCCAAACTCCAATCTCCTAACTCCTAACTCCAAACTCCAACCTCCTAACTCCAAACTCCAAACTCCAAACTCTAAACTCCCAACTCCAAACTCCAAACTCCAAACTCCTAACTCCAAACTCCAAACTCCAATCTCCTAACTCCAAACTCCAAACTCCAAACTCCAAACTCCAATCTCCTAACCCCTAACTCCAAACTCCAAACTCCAATCTCCTAACTCCTAACTCCAAACTCCAAACTCCAAACTCCAACTCCAATCTCCTAACTCCTAACTCCAAACTCCAAACTCTAAACTCCAAACTCCAAACTCCAAACTCTGAACTCCAAACTCCAAACTCCAAACTCCAAACTCTAAACTCCAAACTCCAAACTCCTAACTCTAAACTCCAATCTCCTAACTCCTAACTCCAAACTCCAAACTCCAAACTCTAAACTCTAAACTCTAAACTCCAATCTGCTAACTCCAAACTCTAAACTCCAAACTCCAATCTCCTAACTCCTAACTCCAAACTCCAACCTCATAACTCCAAACTCCAAACTCCAAACTCCAATATCCGAAGTCCTAACTCCAAACTCCAACCTCATAACTCCAAACTCTAAACTCCTAACTCCAAACTCCAAACTCCTAACTCCAAACTCCAAACTCCAATCTCCTAACTCCTAACTCCAAACTCCAAACTCCAAACTCCTTACTCCAAACTCCAAACTCCAATCTCCTAACCCCTAACTCCAAACTCCAAACTCCAAACTCCAAACTCCAAACTCCAGTCTCCAATCTCCTAACTCCAAACTCCTAACTCCAAACTCCAAACTCCAAACTCCAATCTCCTAACTCCTAACTCCAAACTCCAACCTCCTAACTCCAAATTCTAAACTCTAAACTACTAACTCCAAACTCCAAACTCCAAACTCCAATCTCCAAACTCCAAACTCCAATCTCCTAACTCCTTACTCCAAACTCCAAACTCCAAACTCCAAACTCCAATCTCCTAAACCCTAACTCCAAACTCCAAACTCCTAACTGCAAACTCCAAACTCCAAACTCCAATCTCCAATCTCCTAACTCCTAACTCCAAACTCCAAACTCCAAACTCCAAACTACAAACTCCAATCTCCTAACTCCTAACTCCAAACTCCAACCTCCTAACTCCGAACTCCAAACTCTAAACTCCAAACTCCAAACTCCAATCTCCTAACCCCTAACTCCAAACTCCAAACTCCAATCTCCTAAATCCTAACTCCAACCTCCAAAATCCAAACTCCAACTCCAATCTCCTAACTCCTAACTCCAAACTCCAAACTCTAAACTCCAAACTCCAAACTCCAAACTCTGAACTCCAAACTCCAAACTCTAAACTCCAAACTCTAAACTCCAAACTCCAAACTCTAAACTCCAAACTCCAAACTCCTAACTCTAAACTCCAAACTCCAAACTCCTAACTCTAAACTCCAAACTCCAAACTCCAAACTCCAATCTCCTAACTCCAAACTCCAAACTCCAAACTCCAATCTCCTAACCCCTAACTCCAAACTCCAAACTCCTAACTCCAAACTCCAAACTCCAATCTCCTAACTCGTAACTCCAAACTCCAAACTCCAAACTCCAAACTCCTAACTCCTAACTCCAAACTCCAAACTCTAAACTCCAAACTCCAAACTCCAAACTCTGAACTCCAAACTCCAAACTCCAAACTCCAAACTCTAAACTCCAAACTCCAAACTCTAAACTCCAAACTCCAAACTCCTAACTCTAAACACTAAACTCCTAACTCCTAACTCTAAACTCCAAACTCCAAACTCCAAATTCTAAACTCTAAACTCCAAACTCCAAACTCTAAACTCTAAACTCCAAACTCCAAACTCCAAACTCTTATCTCCAAACTCTGAACTCCAAACTCCAAACTCCTAACTCTAAACTCCAAACTCCAAACTCTAAACTCCAAACTCCAAACTCCAAACTCTAAACTCCAAACTCCAAACTCCTAACTCTAAACTCCAATCTCCTAACTCCTAACTCCTAACTCCAAACTCCAAACTCTAAACTCTAAACTCCAATCTGCTAACTCCAAACTCTAAACTCCAAACTCCAAACTCTAAACTCCAAACTCTAAACTCCTAACTCCTAACTCCAAACTCCAATCTCCTAACCCCTAACTCCAAACTCCAAACTCTAAACTCTAAACTCCTAACTCCAAACTCCAAACTCCTAACTCCAAACTCCAAACTCCAAACTCCCAACTCTTAATTCCTAACTCCAAACTCCAAACTCCAATCTCCTAACTCCTAACTCCAAACTCCTAACTCCAAACTCCAAACTCTAAACTCCAAACTCCAAACTCTAAACTCCAAACTCCAAACTCCTAACTCTAAACTCCAAACTCCAAACTCCTAACTCTAAACTCCAAACTCCAAACTCCAAACTCCAATCTCCTAACTCCAAACTCCAAACTCCAAACTCCAATCTCCTAACCCCTAACTCCAAACTCCAAACTCCTAACTCCAAACTCCAAACTCCAATCTCCTAACTCGTAACTCCAAACTCCAAACTCCAAACTCCAAACTCCTAACTCCTAACTCCAAACTCCAAACTCTAAACTCCAAACTCCAAACTCCAAACTCTGAACTCCAAACTCCAAACTCCAAACTCCAAACTCTAAACTCCAAACTCCAAACTCTAAACTCCAAACTCCAAACTCCTAACTCTAAACACTAAACTCCTAACTCCTAACTCTAAACTCCAAACTCCAAACTCCAAATTCTAAACTCTAAACTCCAAACTCCAAACTCTAAACTCTAAACTCCAAACTCCAAACTCCAAACTCTTATCTCCAAACTCTGAACTCCAAACTCCAAACTCCTAACTCTAAACTCCAAACTCCAAACTCTAAACTCCAAACTCCAAACTCCAAACTCTAAACTCCAAACTCCAAACTCCTAACTCTAAACTCCAATCTCCTAACTCCTAACTCCTAACTCCAAACTCCAAACTCTAAACTCTAAACTCCAATCTGCTAACTCCAAACTCTAAACTCCAAACTCCAAACTCTAAACTCCAAACTCTAAACTCCTAACTCCTAACTCCAAACTCCAATCTCCTAACCCCTAACTCCAAACTCCAAACTCTAAACTCTAAACTCCTAACTCCAAACTCCAAACTCCTAACTCCAAACTCCAAACTCCCAACTCTTAATTCCTAACTCCAAACTCCAAACTCCAATCTCCTAACTCCTAACTCCAAACTCCAAACTCCTAACTCCAAACTCCAATCTCCAAACTCCAAACTCCAATCTCATAACCCCTAACTCCAAACTCCAAACTCCAAACTCTAAACTCTAAACTCTAAACTCCAATCTGCTAACTCCAAACTCTAAACTCCAAACTCCAAACTCCTAACTCTAAACTCCAATCTCCTAACTCCTAACTCCTAACTGCAAACTCCAAACTCTAAACTCTAAACTCCAATCTGCTAACTCCAAACTCTAAACTCCAAACTCCAAACTCTAAACTCTAAACTCTAAACTCCAATCTGCTAACTCCAAACTCCAAACTCCAAACTCTAAACTCTAAACTCTAAACTCCAATCTGCTAACTCCAAACTCTAAACTTCAAACTCCAAACTCTAAACTCCAAACTCTAAACTCCAAACTCCAAACTCCAAACTTCAAACTCTAAACTCTAAACTCCTAACTCCAAACTCCGAACTCCAAACTCCTAACTCCAAACTCCAAACTCCAAACTCCAAACTCTTAATTCCTAACTCCAAACTCCAAACTCCAATCTCCTAACTCCTAACTCCAAACTCCAAACTCCAAACTCCAATCTCCAAACTCCAAACTCCAATCTCCTAACTCCTTACTCCAAACTCCAAACTCCAAACTCCAAACTCCAATCTCCTAAACCCTAACTCCAAACTCCAAACTCCAAACTCCTAACTGCAAACTCCAAACTCCAAACTCCAATCTCCAATCTCCTAACTCCTAACTCCAAACTCCAAACTCCAAACTCCAAACTACAAACTCCAATCTCCTAACTCCTAACTCCAAACTCCAACCTCCTAACTCCAAACTCCAAACTCTAAACTCCTAACTCCAAACTCCAAACTCCAAACTCCTAACTCCAAACTCCAAACTCCAATCTCCTAACTCCTAACTCCAAACTCCAAACTCCAAACTCCAATCTCCTAACCCCTAACTCCAAACTCCAAACTCCTAACTCCAAACTCCAAACTCCAATCTCCTAACTCCTAACTCCAAACTCCAAACTCCAAACTCCAAACTCCTAACTCCTAACTCCAAACTCTAAACTCCAAACTCCAAACTCCAAACTCTGAACTCCAAACTCCAAACTCTAAACTCCAAACTCTAAACTCCAAACTCCAAACTCTAAACTCCAAACTCCAAACTCATAACTCTAAACTCCAAACTCCAAACTCCTAACTCTAAACTCCAAACTCCAAACTCCAAACTCCAATCTCCTAACTCCTAACTCCAAACTCCAAACTCCAATCTCCTAACTCCTAACTCCAAACTCCAAACTCTAAACTCCAAACTCCAAACTCCTAACTCTAAACTCCAATCTCCTAACTCCTAACTCCTAACTCCAAACTCCAAACTCTAAACTCTAAACTCTAAACTCCAATCTGCTAACTCCAAACTCTAAACTCCAAACTCCAAACTCTAAACTCCAAACTCTAATCTCCTAACTCCTAACTCCAAACTCCAAACTCCAAACTCCAAACTCCAATCTCCGAACTCCTAACTCCAAACTCCAAACTCCAAACTCCAATCTCCTAACCCCTAACTCCAAACTCCAAACTCCTAACTCCAAACTCCAAACTCCAATCTCCTAACTCCGAACTCCAAACTCCAAACTCCTAACTCCTAACTCCAAACTCTAAACTCCAAACTCCAAACTCCAAACTCTGAACTCCAAACTCCAAACTCTAAACTCCAAACTCTAAACTCCAAACTCCAAACTCTAAACTCCAAACTCCAAACTCCTAACTCTAAACTCCAAACTCCAAACTCCTAACTCTAAACTCCAAACTCCAAACTCCAATCTCCTAACTCCTAACTCCAAACTCCAAACTCCAATCTCCTAACTCCTAACTCCAAACTCCAAACTCTAAATCCAAACTCCAAACTCCTAACTCTAAACTCCAATCTCCTAACTCCTAACTCCTAACTCCAAAAACCAAACTCTAAACTCTAAACTCCAATCTGCTAACTCCAAACTCTAAACTCCAAACTCCAAACTCTAAACTCCAAACTCTAAACTCCTAACTCCTAACTCCAAACTCCAAACTCTAAACTCTAAACTCTAAACTCCACTCTGCTAACTCCAAACTCCAAACTCTAAACTCCAAACTCCAAACTCCTAACTCCAAACTCCAACCTCATAACTCCAAACTCCAAACTCCAAACTCCAATCTCCGAACTCCTAACTCCAAACTCCAACCTCCAAACTCCAAACTCCAAACTCCTCACTCCTAACTCCAAACTCCTAACTCCAAACTCCAAACTCCTAACTCCAAACTCCAAACTCCAATCTCGTAACTCCTAACTCCAAACTCCAAACCCCAAACTCCAAACTCCAATCTCCGAACTCCTAACTCCAAACTCCAACCTCATAACTCCAAACTCCAAACTCGAAACTCCTAACTCTAAACTATAAACTCCTAACTCCAAACTCCAAACTCCTAACTCCAAACTCCAAACTCCAAACTCCAATCTCCTAACTCATAACTCCAAACTCCAAACTCCTTACTCCAAACTCCAAACTCCAATCTCCTAACCCCTAACTCCAAACTCCAAACTCCAAACTCCAAACTCCAAACTCCAGTCTCCAATCTCCTAACTCCAAACTCCAAACTCCTAACTCCAAACTCCAAACTCCAAACTCCAATCTCCTAACTCCTAACTCCAAACTCCAACCTCCTAACTCCAAACTCTAAACTCTAAACTACTAACTCCAAACTCCAAACTCCAAACTCCAATCTCCAAACTCCAAACTCCAATCTCCTAACTCCTTACTCCAAACTCCAAACTCCAAACTCCAAACTCCAATCTCCTAAACCCTAACTCCAAACTCCAAACTCCAAACTCCTAACTGCAAACTCCAAACTCCAAACTCCAATCTCCAATCTCCTAACTCCAAACTCCAAACTCCAAACTACAAACTCCAATCTCCTAACTCCTAACTCCAAACTCCAACCTCCTAACTCCAAACTCCAAACTCCAAACTCTAAACTCCCAACTCCAAACTCCAAACTCCAAACTCCTAACTCCAAACTCCAAACTCCAATCTCCTAACTCCAAACTCCAAACTCCAAACTCCAAACTCCAATCTCCTAACCCCTAACTCCAAACTCCAAACTCCAATCTCCTAACTCCTAACTCCAAACTCCAAACTCCAAACTCCAACTCCAATCTCCTAACTCCTAACTCCAAACTCCAAACTCTAAACTCCAAACTCCAAACTCCAAACTCTGAACTCCAAACTCCAAACTCCAAACTCCAAACTCTAAACTCCAAACTCCAAACTCCTAACTCTAAACTCCAATCTCCTAACTCCTAACTCCAAACTCCAAACTCCAAACTCTAAACTCTAAACTCTAAACTCCAATCTGCTAACTCCAAACTCTAAACTCCAAACTCCAATCTCCTAACTCCTAACTCCAAACTCCAACCTCATAACTCCAAACTCCAAACTCCAAACTCCAATATCCGAAGTCCTAACTCCAAACTCCAACCTCATAACTCCAAACTCTAAACTCCTAACTCCAAACTCCAAACTCCTAACTCCAAACTCCAAACTCCAAACTCCAATCTCCTAACTCCTAACTCCAAACTCCAAACTCCAAACTCCTTACTCCAAACTCCAAACTCCAATCTCCTAACCCCTAACTCCAAACTCCAAACTCCAAACTCCAAACTCCAAACTCCAGTCTCCAATCTCCTAACTCCAAACTCCAAACTCCTAACTCCAAACTCCAAACTCCAAACTCCAATCTCCTAACTCCTAACTCCAAACTCCAACCTCCTAACTCCAAATTCTAAACTCTAAACTACTAACTCCAAACTCCAATCTCCAAACTCCAAACTCCAATCTCCTAACTCCTTACTCCAAACTCCAAACTCCAAACTCCAAACTCCAATCTCCTAAACCCTAACTCCAAACTCCAAACTCCTAACTGCAAACTCCAAACTCCAAACTCCAATCTCCAATCTCCTAACTCCTAACTCCAAACTCCAAACTCCAAACTCCAAACTCCAATCTCCTAACTCCTAACTCCAAACTCCAACCTCCTAACTCCGAACTCCAAACTCTAAACTCCAAACTCCAAACTCCAATCTCCTAACCCCTAACTCCAAACTCCAAACTCCAATCTCCTAAATCCTAACTCCAACCTCCAAAATCCAAACTCCAACTCCAATCTCCTAACTCCTAACTCCAAACTCCAAACTCTAAACTCCAAACTCCAAACTCCAAACTCTGAACTCCAAACTCCAAACTCTAAACTCCAAACTCTAAACTCCAAACTCCAAACTCTAAACTCCAAACTCCAAACTCCTAACTCTAAACTCCAAACTCCAAACTCCTAACTCTAAACTCCAAACTCCAAACTCCAAACTCCAATCTCCTAACTCCAAACTCCAAACTCCAAACTCCAATCTCCTAACCCCTAACTCCAAACTCCAAACTCCTAACTCCAAACTCCAAACTCCAATCTCCTAACTCGTAACTCCAAACTCCAAACTCCAAACTCCAAACTCCTAACTCCTAACTCCAAACTCCAAACTCTAAACTCCAAACTCCAAACTCCAAACTCTGAACTCCAAACTCCAAACTCCAAACTCCAAACTCTAAACTCCAAACTCCAAACTCTAAACTCCAAACTCCAAACTCCTAACTCTAAACTCTAAACTCCTAACTCCTAACTCTAAACTCCAAACTCCAAACTCCAAATTCTAAACTCTAAACTCCAAACTCCAAACTCTAAACTCTAAACTCCAAACTCCAAACTCCAAACTCTTATCTCCAAACTCTGAACTCCAAACTCCAAACTCCTAACTCTAAACTCCAAACTCCAAACTCTAAACTCCAAACTCCAAACTCCAAACTCTAAACTCCAAACTCCAAACTCCAAACTCTAAACTCTAAACTCCAATCTGCTAACTCCAAACTCTAAACTCCAAACTCCAAACTCTAAACTCCAAACTCTAAACTCCTAACTCCTAACTCCAAACTCCAAACTCCAAACTCTAAACTCTAAACTCTAAACTCCAATCTGCTAACTCCAAACTCTAAACTCCAAACTCTAAACTCCAAACTCTAAACTCCAAACTCCAAACTCCAAACTTCAAACTCTAAACTCTAAACTCCTAACTCCAAACTCCAAACTCTTAATTCCTAACTCCAAACTCCAAACTCCAATCTCCTAACTCCTAACTCCAATCTCCTAACCCCTAACTCCAAACTCCAAACTCCTAACTCCAAACTCCACACTCCAAACTCCAAACTCCAATCTCCAATCTCCTAACTCCTAACACCAAACTCCAAACTCCAAACTTCTAACTCCAAACTCAAATCTCCTAACTCCTAACTCCAAACTCCAAACTCCTAACTCCAAATTCCAAACTCCAAACTCCAAACTCCAATCTCCTAACTCCTAACTCCAAACTCCAAACTCCTAACTCCAAACTCCAAACTCCAAACTCCAAACTCTTAATTCCTAACTCCAAACTCCAAACTCCAATCTCCTATCTCCTAACTCCAAACTCCAAACTCCTAACTCCAAACTCCAATCTCCAAACTCCAAACTCCAATCTCCTAACCCCTAACTCCAAACTCCAAACTCCTAACTCCAAACTCCACACTCCAAACTCCAAACTCCAATCTCCAATCTCCTAACTCCTAACACCAAACTCCAAACTCCAAACTTCTAACTCCAAACTCCAAACTCCAATCTCCTAACTCCTAACTCCAAACTCCAACCTCCTAACTCCAATCTCCAAACTCCAAACTCCAATCTGCTAACTCCTAACTCCAAACTCCAAATTCCAAACTCCAAACTCTAAACTACAAACTCCAAACTCCAAACTCCAATCTCCTAACCCCTAACTCCAAACTCCAAACTCCAAACACCTAACTCCAAACTCCAAACCCCAATCTCCAATCTCCTAACTCCTAACTCCTAACTCCAAACTCCTAACTCCAAACTCCAATCTCCTAACTCCTAACTCCAATCTCCAAACTCCAAACTCCAATCTCCAAACTCCAAACTCCAATCTCCTAACTCCTTACTCCAAACTCCAAACTCCAAACTCCAAACTCCAATCTCCTAAACCCTAACTCCAAACTCCAAACTCCTAACTGCAAACTCCAAACTCCAAACTCCAATCTCCAATCTCCTAACTCCTAACTCCAAACTCCAAACTCCAAACTCCAAACTCCAAACTCCAATCTCCTAACTCCTAACTCCAAACTCCAACCTCCTAACTCCAAACTCCAAACTCCAAACTCTAAACTCCTAACTCCAAACTCCAAACTCCAAACTCCAATCTGCTAACTCCTAACTCCAAACTCCAAATTCCAAACTCCAAACTCTAAACTACAAACTACAAACTCCAAACTCCTAACTCCAAACTCCAAACTCCAATCTCCTAACTCCTAACTCCAAACTCCAAACTCCAAACTCCAAACTCCAATCTCCTAACCCCTAACTCCAAACTCCAAACTCCTAACTCCAAACTCCAAACTCCAATCTCCTAACTCCAAACTCCAAACTCCAAACTCCAAACTCCTAACTCCTAACTCCAAACTCTAAACTCCAAACTCCAAACTCCAAACTCTAAACTCCAAACTCCAAATTCTAAACTCCAAACTCCTAACTCTAAACTCCAAACTCCAAACTCCTAACTCCAAACTCCAAACTCCAAACTCCAAACTCCTAACTCCTAACTCCAAACTCCAAACTCCAATCTCCTAACTCCTAACTCCAAACTCCAAACTCTAAACTCCAAACTCCAAACTCTAAACTCCAAACTCTAAACTCCTAACTCCTAACTCCAAACTCCAAACTCCAAACTCCAAACTCCAAACTCCAATCTCCTAACTCCTAACTCCAAACTCCAACCTCCTAACTCCAAACTCCAAACTCCAAACTCTAAACTCCTAACTCCAAACTCCAAACTTCAAACTCCTAACTCCAAACTCCAAACTCCAATCTCCTAACTCCAAACTCCAAACTCCAAACTCCAATCTCCTAACTCCTAACTCCAAACTCCAAACTCCAAACTCCAACTCCAATCTCCTAACTCCTAACTCCAAACTCTAAACTCCAAACTCCAAACTCCAAACTCTGAACTCCAAACTCCAAACTCTAAACTCCAAACTCTAAACTCCAAACTCCAAACTGTAAACTCCAAACTCCAAACTCCTAACTCTAAACTCCAAACTCCAAACTCCTAACTCTAAACTCCAAACTCCAAACTCCAAACTCCAATCTCCTAACTCCTAACTCCAAACTCCAAACTCCAAACTCCAAACTCCAATCTCCTAACCCCTAACTCCAAACACCAAACTCCTAACTCCAAACTCCAATCTCCAAACTCGTAACTCCAAACTCCAAACTCCAAACTCCAAACTCCAATCTCCTAACTCCTAACTCCAAACTCCAAACTCTAAACTCCAAACTCCAAACTCCAAACTCTGAACTCCAAACTCCAAACTCTAAACTCCTAACTCTAAACTCTAAACTCCAAACTCCTAACTCTAAACTCCAAACTCCAAACTCCAAATTCTAAACTCTAAACTCCAAACTCCAAACTCTAAACTCTAAACTCCAAACTCCAAACTCCAAACTCTTATCTCCAAACTCTGAACTCCAAACTCCAAACTCCTAACTCTAAACTCCAAACTCCAAACTCTAAACTCCAAACTCCAAACTCCAAACTCTAAACTCCAAACTCCAAACTCCTAACTCTAAACTCCAATCTCCTAACTCCTAACTCCTAACTCCAAACTCCAAACTCTAAACTCTAAACTCCAATCTGCTAACTCCAAACTCTAAACTCCAAACTCCAAACTCTAAACTCCAAACTCTAAACTCCTAACTCCTAACTCCATACTCCAAACTCCAAACTCTAAACTCTAAACTCTAAACTCCAATCTGCTAACTCCAAACTCTAAACTCCAAACTCCAAACTCTAAACTCCAAACTCTAAACTCCAAACTCCAAACTCCAAACTTCAAACTCTAAACTCTAAACTCCTAACTCCAAACTCCAAACTCTTAATTCCTAACTCCAAACTCCAAACTCCAATCTCCTAACTCCTAACTCCAATCTCCTAACCCCTAACTCCAAACTCCAAACTCCTAACTCCAAACTCCACACTCCAAACTCCAAACTCCAATCTCCAATCTCCTAACTCCTAACACCAAACTCCAAACTCCAAACTTCTAACTCCAAACTCCAAACTCCAATCTCCTAACTCCTAACTCCAAACTCCAAACTCCTAACTCCAAATTCCAAACTCCAAACTCCAAACTCCAATCTCCTAACTCCTAACTCCAAACTCCAAACTCCTAACTCCAAACTCCAAACTCCAAACTCCAAACTCTTAATTCCTAACTCCAAACTCCAAACTCCAATCTCCTAACTCCTAACTCCAAACTCCAAACTCCTAACTCCAAACTCCAATCTCCAAACTCCAAACTCCAATCTCCTAACCCCTAACTCCAAACTCCAAACTCCTAACTCCAAACTCCACACTCCAAACTCCAAACTCCAATCTCCAATCTCCTAACTCCTAACACCAAACTCCAAACTCCAATCTCCTAACTCCTAACTCCAAACTCCAACCTCCTAACTCCAAACTCCAAACTCCAAACTCCAATCTGCTAACTCCTAACTCCAAACTCCAAATTCCAAACTCCAAACTCTAAACTACAAACTCCAAACTCCAAACTCCTAACTCCAAACTCCAAACTCCAATCTCCTAACTCCTAACTCCAAACTCCAATCTCCTAACTCCAAACTCCAAACTCCAAACTCCAAACTCCTAACTCCTAACTCCAAACTCTAAACTCCAAACTCCAAACTCCAAACTCTAAACTCCAAACTCCAAACTCTAAACTCCAAACTCCTAACTCTAAACTCCAAACTCCAAACTCCTAACTCCAAACTCCAAACTCCAAACTCCAATCTCCTAACTCCTAACTCCAAACTCCAAACTCCAATCTCCTAACTCCTAACTCCAAACTCCAAACTCTAAACTCCAAACTCCAAACTCTAAACTCCAAACTCTAAACTCCTAACTCCTAACTCCAAACTCCAAACTCCAAACTCCAAACTCCAAACTCAAATCTCCTAACTCCTAACTCCAAACTCCAACCTCCTAACTCCAAACTCCAAACTCCAAACTCTAAACTCCTAACTCCAAACTCCAAACTTCAAACTCCTAACTCCAAACTCCAAACCCCAATCTCCTAACTCCAAACTCCAAACTCCAAACTCCAATCTCCTAACTCCTAACTCCAAACTCCAAACTCCAAACTCCAACTCCAATCTCCTAACTCCTAACTCCAAACTCTAAACTCCAAACTCCAAACTCCAAACTCTGAACTCCAAACTCCAAACTCTAAACTCCAAACTCTAAACTCCAAACTCCAAACTGTAAACTCCAAACTCCAAACTCCTAACTCTAAACTCCAAACTCCAAACTCCTAACTCTAAACTCCAAACTCCAAACTCCAAACTCCAATCTCCTAACCCCTAACTCCAAACTCCAAACTCCTAACTCCAAACTACAAACTCCAATCTCCTAACTCCAAACTCCAAACTCCAAACTCCAAACTCCTAACTCCTAACTCCAAACTCTAAACTCCAAACTCCAAACTCCAAACTCTAAACTCCAAACTCCAAACTCTAAACTCCAAACTCCTAACTCTAAACTCCAAACTCCAAACTCCTAACTCCAAACTCCAAACTCCAAACTCCAATCTCCTAACTCCTAACTCCAAACTCCAAACTCCAATCTCCTAACTCCTAACTCCAAACTCCAAACTCTAAACTCCAAACTCCAAACTCTAAACTCCAAACTCTAAACTCCTAACTCCTAACTCCAAACTCCAAACTCCAAACTCCAAACTCCAAACTCCAATCTCCTAACTCCTAACTCCAAACTCCAACCTCCTAACTCCAAACTCCAAACTCCAAACTCTAAACTCCTAACTCCAAACTCCAAACTTCAAACTCCTAACTCCAAACTCCAAACTCCAATCTCCTAACTCCAAACTCCAAACTCCAAACTCCAATCTCCTAACTCCTAACTCCAAACTCCAAACTCCAAACTCCAACTCCAATCTCCTAACTCCTAACTCCAAACTCTAAACTCCAAACTCCAAACTCCAAACTCTGAACTCCAAACTCCAAACTCTAAACTCCAAACTCTAAACTCCAAACTCCAAACTGTAAACTCCAAACTCCAAACTCCTAACTCTAAACTCCAAACTCCAAACTCCTAACTCTAAACTCCAAACTCCAAACTCCAAACTCCAATCTCCTAACTCCTAACTCCAAACTCCAAACTCCAAACTCCAAACTCCAATCTCCTAACCCCTAACTCCAAACTCCAAACTCCTAACTCCAAACTCCAATCTCCAATCTCGTAACTCCAAACTCCAAACTCCAAACTCCAAACTCCAATCTCCTAACTCCTAACTCCAAACTCCAAACTCTAAACTCCAAACTCCAAACTCCAAACTCTGAACTCCAAACTCCAAACTCTAAACTCCTAACTCTAAACTCTAAACTCCAAACTCCTAACTCTAAACTCCAAACTCCAAACTCCAAATTCTAAACTCTAAACTCCAAACTCCAAACTCTAAACTCTAAACTCCAAACTCCAAACTCTTATCTCCAAACTCTGAACTCCAAACTCCAAACTCCTAACTCTAAACTCCAAACTCCAAACTCTAAACTCCAAACTCCAAACTCCAAACTCTAAACTCCAAACTCCAAACTCCTAACTCTAAACTCCAATCTCCTAACTCCTAACTCCTAACTCCAAACTCCAAACTCTAAACTCTAAACTCCAATCTGCTAACTCCAAACTCTAAACTCCAAACTCCAAACTCTAAACTCCAAACTCTAAACTCCTAACTCCTAACTCCATACTCCAAACTCCAAACTCTAAACTCTAAACTCTAAACTCCAATCTGCTAACTCCAAACTCTAAACTCCAAACTCCAAACTCTAAACTCCAAACTCTAAACTCCAAACTCCAAACTCCAAACTTCAAACTCTAAACTCTAAACTCCTAACTCCAAACTCCAAACTCTTAATTCCTAACTCCAAACTCCAAACTCCAATCTCCTAACTCCTAACTCCAATCTCCTAACCCCTAACTCCAAACTCCAAACTCCTAACTCCAAACTCCACACTCCAAACTCCAAACTCCAATCTCCAATCTCCTAACTCCTAACACCAAACTCCAAACTCCAAACTTCTAACTCCAAACTCCAAACTCCAATCTCCTAACTCCTAACTCCAAACTCCAAACTCCTAACTCCAAATTCCAAACTCCAAACTCCAAACTCCAATCTCCTAACTCCTAACTCCAAACTCCAAACTCCTAACTCCAAACTCCAAACTCCAAACTCCAAACTCTTAATTCCTAACTCCAAACTCCAAACTCCAATCTCCTAACTCCAAACTCCAAACTCCTAACTCCAAACTCCAATCTCCAAACTCCAAACTCCAATCTCCAAACCCCTAACTCCAAACTCCAAACTCCTAACTCCAAACTCCACACTCCAAACTCCAAACTCCAATCTCCAATCTCCTAACTCCTAACACCAAACTCCAAACTCCAAACTTCTAACTCCAAACTCCAAACTCCAATCTCCTAACTCCTAACTCCAAACTCCAACCTCCTAACTCCAAACTCCAAACTCCAAACTCCAATCTGCTAACTGCTAACTCCAAACTCCAAATTCCAAACTCCAAACTCCAAACTCCAAACTCCTAACTCCAAACTCCAAACTCCAATCTCCTAACTCCTAACTCCAAACTCCAAACTCCAAACTCCAAACTCCAATCTCCTAACCCCTAACTCCAAACTCCAAACTCCTAACTCCAAACTCCAAACTCCAATCTCCTAACTCCAAACTCCAAACTCCAAACTCCAAACTCCTAACTCCTAACTCCAAACTCTAAACTCCAAACTCCAAACTCCAAACTCTAAACTCCAAACTCCAAACTCTAAACTCCAAACTCCTAACTCTAAACTCCAAACTCCAAACTCCTAACTCCAAACTCCAAACTCCAAACTCCAATCTCCTAACTCCTAACTCCAAACTCCAAACTCCAATCTCCTAACTCCTAACTCCAAACTCCAAACTCTAAACTCCAAACTCCAAACTCTAAACTCCAAACTCTAAACTCCTAACTCCTAACTCCAAACTCCAAACTCCAAACTCCAAACTCCAAACTCCAATCTCCTAACTCCTAACTCCAAACTCCAACCTCCTAACTCCAAACTCCAAACTCCAAACTCTAAACTCCTAACTCCAAACTCCAAACTTCAAACTCCTAACTCCAAACTCCAAACTCCAATCTCCTAACTCCAAACTCCAAACTCCAAACTCCAATCTCCTAACTCCTAACTCCAAACTCCAAACTCCAAACTCCAACTCCAATCTCCTAACTCCTAACTCCAAACTCTAAACTCCAAACTCCAAACTCCAAACTCTGAACTCCAAACTCCAAACTCTAAACTCCAAACTCTAAACTCCAAACTCCAAACTGTAAACTCCAAACTCCAAACTCCTAACTCTAAACTCCAAACTCCAAACTCCTAACTCTAAACTCCAAACTCCAAACTCCAAACTCCAATCTCCTAACTCCTAACTCCAAACTCCAAACTCCAAACTCCAAACTCCAATCTCCTAACCCCTAACTCCAAACTCCAAACTCCTAACTCCAAACTCCAATCTCCAAACTCGTAACTCCAAACTCCAAACTCCAAACTCCAAACTCCAATCTCCTAACTCCTAACTCCAAACTCCAAACTCTAAACTCCAAACTCCAAACTCCAAACTCTGAACTCCAAACTCCAAACTCTAAACTCCTAACTCTAAACTCTAAACTCCAAACTCCTAACTCTAAACTCCAAACTCCAAACTCCAAATTCTAAACTCTAAACTCCAAACTCCAAACTCTAAACTCTAAACTCCAAACTCCAAACTCCAAACTCTTATCTCCAAACTCTGAACTCCAAACTCCAAACTCCTAACTCTAAACTCCAAACTCCAAACTCTAAACTCCAAACTCCAAACTCCAAACTCTAAACTCCAAACTCCAAACTCCTAACTCTAAACTCCAATCTCCTAACTCCTAACTCCTAACTCCAAACTCCAAACTCTAAACTCTAAACTCCAATCTGCTAACTCCAAACTCTAAACTCCAAACTCCAAACTCTAAACTCCAAACTCTAAACTCCTAACTCCTAACTCCATACTCCAAACTCCAAACTCTAAACTCTAAACTCTAAACTCCAATCTGCTAACTCCAAACTCTAAACTCCAAACTCCAAACTCTAAACTCCAAACTCTAAACTCCAAACTCCAAACTCCAAACTTCAAACTCTAAACTCTAAACTCCTAACTCCAAACTCCAAACTCTTAATTCCTAACTCCAAACTCCAAACTCCAATCTCCTAACTCCTAACTCCAATCTCCTAACCCCTAACTCCAAACTCCAAACTCCTAACTCCAAACTCCACACTCCAAACTCCAAACTCCAATCTCCAATCTCCTAACTCCTAACACCAAACTCCAAACTCCAAACTTCTAACTCCAAACTCCAAACTCCAATCTCCTAACTCCTAACTCCAAACTCCAAACTCCTAACTCCAAATTCCAAACTCCAAACTCCAAACTCCAATCTCCTAACTCCTAACTCCAAACTCCAAACTCCTAACTCCAAACTCCAAACTCCAAACTCCAAACTCTTAATTCCTAACTCCAAACTCCAAACTCCAATCTCCTAACTCCTAACTCCAAACTCCAAACTCCTAACTCCAAACTCCAATCTCCAAACTCCAAACTCCAATCTCCTAACCCCTAACTCCAAACTCCAAACTCCTAACTCCAAACTCCACACTCCAAACTCCAAACTCCAATCTCCAATCTCCTAACTCCTAACACCAAACTCCAAACTCCAAACTTCTAACTCCAAACTCCAAACTCCAATCTCCTAACTCCTAACTCCAAACTCCAACCTCCTAACTCCAAACTCCAAACTCCAAACTCCAATCTGCTAACTCCTAACTCCAAACTCCAAATTCCAAACTCCAAACTCTAAACTACAAACTACAAACTACAAACTCCAATCTCCTAACCCCTAACTCCAAACTCCAAACTCCAAACACCTAACTCCAAACTCCAAACCCCAATCTCCAATCTCCTAACTCCTAACTCCTAACTCCAAACTCCTAACTCCAAACTCCAATCTCCTAACTCCTAACTCCAAACTCCAAACTCCAAACTCCAATCTCCAAACTCCAAACTCCAATCTCCTAACTCCTTACTCCAAACTCCAAACTCCAAACTCCAAACTCCAATCTCCTAAACCCTAACTCCAAACTCCAAACTCCTAACTGCAAACTCCAAACTCCAAACTCCAATCTCCAATCTCCTAACTCCTAACTCCAAACTCCAAACTCCAAACTCCAAACTCCAATCTCCTAACTCTAAACTCCTAACTCCAAACTCCAAACTCCAAACTCCAATCTGCTAACTCCTAACTCCAAACTCCAAATTCCAAACTCCAAACTCTAAACTACAAACTCCAAACTCCAAACTCCTAACTCCAAACTCCAAACTCCAATCTCCTAACTCCTAACTCCAAACTCCAAACTCCAAACTCCAATCTCCTAACCCCTAACTCCAAACTCCAAACTCCTAACTCCAAACTCCAAACTCCAATCTCCTAACTTCAAACTCCAAACTCCAAACTCCTAACTCCTAACTCCAAACTCTAAACTCCAAACTCCAAACTCCAAACTCTAAACTCCAAACTCCAAACTCTAAACTCCAAACTCCTAACTCTAAACTCCAAACTCCAAACTCCTAACTCCAAACTCCAAACTCCAAACTCCAATCTCCTAACTCCTAACTCCAAACTCCAAACTCCAATCTCCAAACTCCAAACTCCAATCTCCTAACCCCTAACTCCAAACTCCAAACTCCTAACTCCAAACTCCACACTCCAAACTCCAAACTCCAATCTCCAATCTCCTAACTCCTAACACCAAACTCCAAACTCCAAACTTCTAACTCCAAACTCCAAACTCCAATCTCCTAACTCCTAACTCCAAACTCCAACCTCCTAACTCCAAACTCCTAACTCCAAACTCCAACCTCCTAACTCCAAACTCCAAACTCCAAACTCCAATCTGCTAACTCCTAACTCCAAACTCCAAATTCCAAACTCCAAACTCTAAACTACAAACTCCAAACTCCAAACTCCTAACTCCAAACTCCAAACTCCAATCTCCTAACTCCTAACTCCAAACTCCAAACTCCAAACTCCAAACTCCAATCTCCTAACCCCTAACTCCAAACTCCAAACTCTAAACTCCAAACTCTAAACTCCTAACTCCTAACTCCAAACTCCAAACTCCAAACTCCAAACTCCAAACTCTAAACTCCAAACTCCAAACTGTAAACTCCAAACTCCAAACTCCTAACTCTAAACTCCAAACTCCAAACTCCTAACTCTAAACTCCAAACTCCAAACTCCAAACTCCAATCTCCTAACCCCTAACTCCAAACTCCAAACTCCTAACTCCAAACTACAAACTCCAATCTCCTAACTCCAAACTCCAAACTCCAAACTCCAAACTCCTAACTCCTAACTCCAAACTCTAAACTCCAAACTCCAAACTCCAAACTCTAAACTCCAAACTCCAAACTCTAAACTCCAAACTCCAAACTCCTAACTCCAAACTCCAAACTCCAAACTCCAATCTCCTAACTCCTAACTCCAAACTCCAAACTCCAATCTCCTAACTCCTAACTCCAAACTCCAAACTCTAAACTCCAAACTCCAAACTCTAAACTCCAAACTCTAAACTCCTAACTCCTAACTCCAAACTCCAAACTCCAAACTCCAAACTCCAAACTCCAATCTCCTAACTCCTAACTCCAAACTCCAACCTCCTAACTCCAAACTCCAAACTCCAAACTCTAAACTCCTAACTCCAAACTCCAAACTTCAAACTCCTAACTCCAAACTCCAAACTCCAATCTCCTAACTCCAAACTCCAAACTCCAAACTCCAATCTCCTAACTCCTAACTCCAAACTCCAAACTCCAAACTCCAACTCCAATCTCCTAACTCCTAACTCCAAACTCTAAACTCCAAACTCCAAACTCCAAACTCTGAACTCCAAACTCCAAACTCTAAACTCCAAACTCTAAACTCCAAACTCCAAACTGTAAACTCCAAACTCCAAACTCCTAACTCTAAACTCCAAACTCCAAACTCCTAACTCTAAACTCCAAACTCCAAACTCCAAACTCCAATCTCCTAACTCCTAACTCCAAACTCCAAACTCCAAACTCCAAACTCCAATCTCCTAACCCCTAACTCCAAACTCCAAACTCCTAACTCCAAACTCCAATCTCCAAACTCGTAACTCCAAACTCCAAACTCCAAACTCCAAACTCCAATCTCCTAACTCCTAACTCCAAACTCCAAACTCTAAACTCCAAACTCCAAACTCCAAACTCTGAACTCCAAACTCCAAACTCTAAACTCCTAACTCTAAACTCTAAACTCCAAACTCCTAACTCTAAACTCCAAACTCCAAACTCCAAATTCTAAACTCTAAACTCCAAACTCCAAACTCTAAACTCTAAACTCCAAACTCCAAACTCTTATCTCCAAACTCTGAACTCCAAACTCCAAACTCCTAACTCTTAACTCCAAACTCCAAACTCTAAACTCCAAACTCCAAACTCCAAACTCTAAACTCCAAACTCCAAACTCCTAACTCTAAACTCCAATCTCCTAACTCCTAACTCCTAACTCCAAACTCCAAACTCTAAACTCTAAACTCCAATCTGCTAACTCCAAACTCTAAACTCCAAACTCCAAACTCTAAACTCCAAACTCTAAACTCCTAACTCCTAACTCCATACTCCAAACTCCAAACTCTAAACTCTAAACTCTAAACTCCAATCTGCTAACTCCAAACTCTAAACTCCAAACTCCAAACTCTAAACTCCAAACTCTAAACTCCAAACTCCAAACTCCAAACTTCAAACTCTAAACTCTAAACTCCTAACTCCAAACTCCAAACTCTTAATTCCTAACTCCAAACTCCAAACTCCAATCTCCTAACTCCTAACTCCAATCTCCTAACCCCTAACTCCAAACTCCAAACTCCTAACTCCAAACTCCACACTCCAAACTCCAAACTCCAATCTCCAATCTCCTAACTCCTAACACCAAACTCCAAACTCCAAACTTCTAACTCCAAACTCCAAACTCCAATCTCCTAACTCCTAACTCCAAACTCCAAACTCCTAACTCCAAATTCCAAACTCCAAACTCCAAACTCCAATCTCCTAACTCCTAACTCCAAACTCCAAACTCCTAACTCCAAACTCCAAACTCCAAACTCCAAACTCTTAATTCCTAACTCCAAACTCCAAACTCCAATCTCCTAACTCCAAACTCCAAACTCCTAACTCCAAACTCCAATCTCCAAACTCCAAACTCCAATCTCCTAACCCCTAACTCCAAACTCCAAACTCCTAACTCCAAACTCCACACTCCAAACTCCAAACTCCAATCTCCAATCTCCTAACTCCTAACACCAAACTCCAAACTCCAAACTTCTAACTCCAAACTCCAAACTCCAATCTCCTAACTCCTAACTCCAAACTCCAACCTCCTAACTCCAAACTCCAAACTCCAAACTCCAATCTGCTAACTCCTAACTCCAAACTCCAAATTCCAAACTCCAAACTCCAAACTCCAAACTCCTAACTCCAAACTCCAAACTCCAATCTCCTAACTCCAAACTCCAAACTCCAAACTCCAAACTCCAATCTCCTAACCCCTAACTCCAAACTCCAAACTCCTAACTCCAAACTCCAAACTCCAATCTCCTAACTCCAAACTCTAAACTCCAAACTCCAAACTCCAAACTCTAAACTCCAAACTCCAAACTCTAAACTCCAAACTCCTAACTCTAAACTCCAAACTCCAAACTCCTAACTCCAAACTCCAAACTCCAAACTCCAATCTCCTAACTCCTAACTCCAAACTCCAAACTCCAATCTCCTAACTCCTAACACCAAACTCCAAACTCTAAACTCCAAACTCCAAACTCTAAACTCCAAACTCTAAACTCCTAACTCCTAACTCCAAACTCCAAACTCCAAACTCCAAACTCCAAACTCCAATCTCCTAACTCCTAACTCCAAACTCCAACCTCCTAACTCCAAACTCCAAACTCCAAACTCTAAACTCCTAACTCCAAACTCCAAACTTCAAACTCCTAACTCCAAACTCCAAACTCCAATCTCCTAACTCCAAACTCCAAACTCCAAACTCCAATCTCCTAACTCCTAACTCCAAACTCCAAACTCCAAACTCCAACTCCAATCTCCTAACTCCTAACTCCAAACTCTAAACTCCAAACTCCAAACTCCAAACTCTGAACTCCAAACTCCAAACTCTAAACTCCAAACTCTAAACTCCAAACTCCAAACTGTAAACTCCAAACTCCAAACTCCTAACTCTAAACTCCAAACTCCAAACTCCTAACTCTAAACTCCAAACTCCAAACTCCAAACTCCAATCTCCTAACTCCTAACTCCAAACTCCAAACTCCAAACTCCAAACTCCAATCTCCTAACCCCTAACTCCAAACTCCAAACTCCTAACTCCAAACTCCAATCTCCAAACTCGTAACTCCAAACTCCAAACTCCAAACTCCAAACTCCAATCTCCTAACTCCTAACTCCAAACTCCAAACTCTAAACTCCAAACTCCAAACTCCAAACTCTGAACTCCAAACTCCAAACTCTAAACTCCTAACTCTAAACTCTAAACTCCAAACTCCTAACTCTAAACTCCAAACTCCAAACTCCAAATTCTAAACTCTAAACTCCAAACTCCAAACTCTAAACTCTAAACTCCAAACTCCAAACTCCAAACTCTTATCTCCAAACTCTGAACTCCAAACTCCAAACTCCTAACTCTAAACTCCAAACTCCAAACTCTAAACTCCAAACTCCAAACTCCAAACTCTAAACTCCAAACTCCAAACTCCTAACTCTAAACTCCAATCTCCTAACTACTAACTCCTAACTCCAAACTCCAAACTCTAAACTCTAAACTCCAATCTGCTAACTCCAAACTCTAAACTCCAAACTCCAAACTCTAAACTCCAAACTCTAAACTCCTAACTCCTAACTCCATACTCCAAACTCCAAACTCTAAACTCTAAACTCTAAACTCCAATCTGCTAACTCCAAACTCTAAACTCCAAACTCCAAACTCTAAACTCCAAACTCTAAACTCCAAACTCCAAACTCCAAACTTCAAACTCTAAACTCTAAACTCCTAACTCCAAACTCCAAACTCTTAATTCCTAACTCCAAACTCCAAACTCCAATCTCCTAACTCCTAACTCCAATCTCCTAACCCCTAACTCCAAACTCCAAACTCCTAACTCCAAACTCCACACTCCAAACTCCAAACTCCAATCTCCAATCTCCTAACTCCTAACACCAAACTCCAAACTCCAAACTTCTAACTCCAAACTCCAAACTCCAATCTCCTAACTCCTAACTCCAAACTCCTAACTCCAAATTCCAAACTCCAAACTCCAAACTCCAATCTCCTAACTCCTAACTCCAAACTCCAAACTCCTAACTCCAAACTCCAAACTCCAAACTCCAAACTCTTAATTCCTAACTCCAAACTCCAAACTCCAATCTCCTAACCCCTAACTCCAAACTCCAAACTCCTAACTCCAAACTCCACACTCCAAACTCCAAACTCCAATCTCCAATCTCCTAACTCCTAACACCAAACTCCAAACTCCAAACTTCTAACTCCAAACTCCAAACTCCAATCTCCTAACTCCTAACTCCAAACTCCAACCTCCTAACTCCAAACTCCAAACTCCAAACTCCAATCTGCTAACTCCTAACTCCAAACTCCAAATTCCAAACTCTAAACTACAAACTACAAACTACAAACTCCAATCTCCTAACCCCTAACTCCAAACTCCAAACTCCAAACACCTAACTCCAAACTCCAAACCCCAATCTCCAATCTCCTAACTCCTAACTCCTAACTCCAAACTCCTAACTCCAAACTCCAATCTCCTAACTCCTAACTCCAAACTCCAAACTCCAAACTCCAATCTCCAAACTCCAAACTCCAATCTCCTAACTCCTTACTCCAAACTCCAAACTCCAAACTCCAAACTCCAATCTCCTAAACCCTAACTCCAAACTCCAAACTCCTAACTGCAAACTCCAAACTCCAAACTCCAATCTCCAATCTCCTAACTCCTAACTCCAAACTCCAAACTCCAAACTCCAAACTCCAAACTCCAATCTCCTAACTCTAAACTCCTAACTCCAAACTCCAAACTCCAAACTCCAATCTGCTAACTCCTAACTCCAAACTCCAAATTCCAAACTCCAAACTCTAAACTACAAACTCCAAACTCCAAACTCCTAACTCCAAACTCCAAACTCCAATCTCCTAACTCCTAACTCCAAACTCCAAACTCCAAACTCCAATCTCCTAACCCCTAACTCCAAACTCCAAACTCCTAACTCCAAACTCCAAACTCCAATCTCCTAACTTCAAACTCCGAACTCCAAACTCCTAACTCCTAACTCCAAACTCTAAACTCCAAACTCCAAACTCCAAACTCTAAACTCCAAACTCCAAACTCTAAACTCCAAACTCCTAACTCTAAACTCCAAACTCCAAACTCCTAACTCCAAACTCCAAACTCCAAACTCCAATCTCCTAACTCCTAACTCCAAACTCCAAACTCCAATCTCCTAACTCCTAACTCCAAACTCCAAACTCTAAACTCCAAACTCCAAACTCTAAACTCCAAACTCTAAACTCCTAACTCCTAACTCCAAACTCCAAACTCCAAACTCCAAACTCCAAACTCCAATCTCCTAACTCCTAACTCCAAACTCCAAACTCCAATCTCCTAACCCCTAACTCCAAACTCCAAACTCTTAACTCCAAACTCCAAACTCCAATCTCCTAACTCCTAACTCCAAACTCCAAACTCCAAACTGCAAACTCCTAACTCCTAACTCCAAACTCTAAACTCCAAACTCCAAACTCCAAACTCTGAACTCCAAACTCCAAACTCTAAACTCTAAACTCCAAACTCTAAACTCCAAACTCCAAACTCTAAACTCAAAACTCCAAACTCCTAACTCTAAACTCCAAACTCCAAACTCCTAACTCTAAACTCCAAACTCCGAACTCCAAACTCCAATCTCCTAACTCCTAACTCCAAACTCCAAACTCCAATCTCCTAACTCCTAACTCCAAACTCTAAACTCCAATCTCCAAACTCCTAACTCTAAACTCCAATCTCCTAACTCCTAATTCCTAACTCCAAACTCCAAACTCTAAACTCTAAACTCTAAACTCCAATCTGCTAACTCCAAACTCTAAACTCCAAACTCCAAATTCTAAACTCCAAACTCTAAACTCCTAACTCCTAACTCCAAACTCCAAACTCTAAACTCTAAACTCTAAACTCCAATCTGCTAACTCCAAACTCTAAACTCCAAACTCCAAACTCTAAACTCCAAACTCCAAACTCCTAACTCCAAACTCCAACCTCATAACTCCAAACTCCAAACTCCAAACTCCAATCTCCGAACTCCTAACTCCAAACTCCAACCTCATAACTCCAAACTCCAAACTCCAAACTCCAACCTCCAAACTCCAAACTCCAAACTCCTCACTCCTAACTCCAATCTCCTAACTCCAAACTCCAAACTCCTAACACCAAACTCCAAACTCCAATCTCCTAACTCCTCACTCCAACCTCATAACTCCAAACTCCAAACTCGAAACTCCAAACTCTAAACTCTAAATTCCTAACTCCAAACTCCAAACTCCTAACTCCAAGCTCCAAACTCCAAACTCCAATCTCCTAACTCCTAACTCCAAACTCCAAACTCCTAACTCCAAACTCCAAACTCCAATCTCCTAACTCCAAACTCCAAACTCCAAACTCCAATCTCCTAACTCCTAACTCCAAACTCCAAACTCCAAACTCCAACTCCAATCTCCTAACTCCTAACTCCAAACTCTAAACTCCAAACTCCAAACTCCAAACTCTGAACTCCAAACTCCAAACTCTAAACTCCAAACTCTAAACTCCAAACTCCAAACTGTAAACTCCAAACTCCAAACTCCTAACTCTAAACTCCAAACTCCAAACTCCTAACTCTAAACTCCAAACTCCAAACTCCAAACTCCAATCTCCTAACTCCTAACTCCAAACTCCAAACTCCAAACTCCAAACTCCAATCTCCTAACCCCTAACTCCAAACTCCAAACTCCTAACTCCAAACTCCAAACTCCAATCTCCAAACTCGTAACTCCAAACTCCAAACTCCAAACTCCAAACTCCAATCTCCTAACTCCTAACTCCAAACTCCAAACTCTAAACTCCAAACTCCAAACTCCAAACTCCGAACTCCAAACTCCAAACTCTAAACTCCTAACTCTAAACTCTAAACTCCAAACTCCTAACTCTAAACTCCAAACTCCAAACTCCAAATTCTAAACTCTAAACTCCAAACTCCAAACTCTAAACTCTAAACTCCAAACTCCAAACTCCAAACTCTTATCTCCAAACTCTGAACTCCAAACTCCAAACTCCTAACTCTAAACTCCAAACTCCAAACTCTAAACTCCAAACTCCAAACTCCAAACTCTAAACTCCAAACTCCAAACTCCTAACTCTAAACTCCAATCTCCTAACTCCTAACTCCAAACTCCAAACTCTAAACTCTAAACTCCAATCTGCTAACTCCAAACTCTAAACTCCAAACTCCAAACTCTGAACTCCTAACTCCAAACTCCAAACTCCAAACTCTAAACTCTAAACTCTAAACTCCAATCTGCTAACTCCAAACTCTAAACTCCAAACTCCAAACTCTAAACTCCAAACTCTAAACTCCAAACTCCAAACTCCAAACTTCAAACTCTAAACTCTAATCTCCTAACTCCAAACTCCAAACTCTTAATTCCTAACTCCAAACTCCAAACTCCAATCTCCTAACTCCTAACTCCAATCTCCTAACCCCTAACTCCAAACTCCAAACTCCTAACTCCAAACTCCACACTCCAAACTCCAAACTCCAATCTCCAATCTCCTAACTCCTAACACCAAACTCCAAACTCCAAACTTCTAACTCCAAACTCCAAACTCCAATCTCCTAACTCCTAACTCCAAACTCCAAACTCCTAACTCCAAATTCCAAACTCCAAACTCCAAACTCCAATCTCCTAACTCCTAACTCCAAACTCCAAACTCCTAACTCCAAACTCCAAACTCCAAACTCCAAACTCTTAATTCCTAACTCCAAACTCCAAACTCCAATCTCCTAACTCCTAACTCCAAACTCCAAACTCCTAACTCCAAACTCCAATCTCCAAACTCCAAACTCCAATCTCCTAACCCCTAACTCCAAACTCCAAACTCCTAACTCCAAACTCCACACTCCAAACTCCAAACTCCAATCTCCAATCTCCTAACTCCTAACTCCAGTCTCCAAACTCCAAACTCCAAACTTCTAACTCCAAACTCCAAACTCCAATCTCCTAACTCCTAACTCCAAACTCCAACCTCCTAACTCCATACTCCAAACTCCAATCTGCTAACTCCTAACTCCAAACTCCAAATTCCTAACTCCAAACTCCACACTCCAAACTCCAATCTCCAATCTCCTAACCCCTAACTCCAAACTCCAGTCTCCAACCTCCTAACTCCTAACTGCAAACTCCAAACTCCTAACTCCAAACTCCACACTCCAAACTCCAATCTCCAATCTCCTAACCCCTAACTCCAAACTCCAGTCTCCAAACTCCAAACTCCAAATTTCTAACTCCAAACTCCAAACTCCAATCTCCTAACTCCTAACTCCAAACTCCAACCTCCTAACTCCAAACTCCAAACTCCAAACTCCAATCTGCTAACTCCTAACTCCAAACGCCAAATTCCAAACTCCAAACTCTAAACTACAAACTCCAAACTCCAAACTCCAATCTCCAATCTCCTAACTCCTCACTCCAACCTCATAACTCCAAACTCCAAACTCGAAACTCCAAACTCTAAACTCTAAATTCCTAACTCCAAACTCCAAACTCCTAACTCCAAGCTCCAAACTCCAAACTCCAATCTCCTAACTCCTAACTCCAAACTCCAAACTC
Organism: Somniosus microcephalus; assembly: GCF_052327205.1. Lineage (NCBI taxonomy): Eukaryota > Metazoa > Chordata > Chondrichthyes > Squaliformes > Somniosidae > Somniosus > Somniosus microcephalus. The sequence continues at coordinate 41,771,559 of NC_141000.1, read as the reverse complement.
CAAACTCCTTACTCCAAACTCCAAACTCCAATCTCCTAACCCCTAACTCCAAACTCCAAACTCCAAACTCCAAACTCCAAACTCCAGTCTCCAATCTCCTAACTCCAAACTCCTAACTCCTAACTCCAACCTCCAAACTCCAAACTCCAAACTCCTCACTCCTAACTCCAAACTCCTAACTCCAAACTCCAAACTCCAAACTCCTAACTTCAAGCTCCAAACTCCAAACTCCAATCTCCTAACTCCTAACTCCAAACTCCAAACTCCAAACTCCTAACTCCAAACTCCAAACTCCAATCTCCTAACTCCTAACTCCAAACTCCAAACTCCAATCTCCTAACTCCTAACTCCAAACTCCAAACTCCAAACTGCAACTCCAATCTCCTAACTCCTAACTCCAAACTCTAAACTCCAAACTCCAAACTCCAAACTCTGAACTCCAAACTCCAAACTCTAAACTCCAAACTCCAAACTCCTAACTCTAAACTCCAAACTCCAAACTCCTAACTCTAAACTCCAAACTCCAAACTCCAAACTCCAATCTCCTAACTCCTAACTCCAAACTCCAAACTCCAAACTCCAAACTCCAATCTCCTAACCCCTAACTCCAAACTCCAAACTCCTAACTCCAAACTCCAAACTCCAATCTCCAAACTCGTAACTCCAAACTCCAAACTCCAAACTCCAAACTCCAATCTCCTAACTCCTAACTCCAAACTCCAAACTCTAAACTCCAAACTCCAAACTCCAAACTCTGAACTCCAAACTCCAAACTCTAAACTCCTAACTCTAAACTCTAAACTCCAAACTCCTAACTCTAAACTCCAAACTCCAAACTCCAAATTCTAAACTCTAAACTCCAAACTCCAAACTCTAAACTCTAAACTCCAAACTCCAAACTCCAAACTCTTATCTCCAAACTCTGAACTCCAAACTCCAAACTCCTAACTCTAAACTCCAAACTCCAAACTCTAAACTCCAAACTCCAAACTCCAAACTCTAAATTCCAAACTCCAAACTCCTAACTCTAAACTCCAATCTCCTAACTCCTAACTCCTAACTCCAAACTCCAAACTCTAAACTCTAAACTCCAATCTGCTAACTCCAAACTCTAAACTCCAAACTCCAAACTCTAAACTCCAAACTCTAAACTCCTAACTCCTAACTCCAAACTCCAAACTCCAAACTCTAAACTCTAAACTCTAAACTCCAATCTGCTAACTCCAAACTCTAAACTCCAAACTCCAAACTCTAAACTCCAAACTCTAAACTCTAAACTCCTAACTCCAAACTCCAAACTCTTAATTCCTAACTCCAAACTCCAAACTCCAATCTCAAAACTCCTAACTCCAATCTCCTAACCCCTAACTCCAAACTCCAAACTCCTAACTCCAAACTCCACACTCCAAACTCCAAACTCCAATCTCCAATCTCCTAACTCCTAACACCAAACTCCAAACTTCTAACTCCAAACTCCAAACTCCAATCTCCTAACTCCTAACTCCAAACTCCAAACTCCAAACTCCAATCTCCTAACTCCTAACTCCAAACTCCAAACTCCTAACTCCAAACTCCAAACTCCAAACTCCAAACTCTTAATTCCTAACTCCAAACTCCAATCTCCTAACTCCTAACTCCAAACTCCAAACTCCTAACTCCAAACTCCACACTCCAAACTCCAAACTCCAATCTCCAATCTCCTAACTCCTAACACCAAACTCCAAACTCCAAACTTCTAACTCCAAACTCCAAACTCCAATCTCCTAACTCCTAACTCCAAACTCCAACCTCCTAACTCCAAACTCCAAACTCCAAACTCCAATCTGCTAACTCCTAACTCCAAACTCCAAATTCCAAACTCCAAACTCTAAACTACAAACTCCAAACTCCAAACTCCAATCTCCTAACCCCTAACTCCAAACTCCAAACTCCAAACACCTAACTCCAAACTCCAAACCCCAATCTCCAATCTCCTAACTCCTAACTCCTAACTCCAAACTCCTAACTCCAAACTCCAATCTCCTAACTCCTAACTCCAATCTCCAAACTCCAAACTCCAATCTCCAAACTCCAAACTCCAATCTCCTAACTCCTTACTCCAAACTCCAAACTCCAAACTCCAAACTCCAATCTCCTAAACCCTAACTCCAAACTCCAAACTCCTAACTGCAAACTCCAAACTCCGAACTCCAAACTCCAATCTCCTAACTCCTAACTCCAAACTCCAAACTCCAATCTCCTAACTCCTAACTCCGAACTCTAAACTCCAATCTCCAAACTCCTAACTCTAAACTCCAATCTCCTAACTCCTAACTCCTAACTCCAAACTCCAAACTCCAATCTCCTAACTCCTAACTCCAAACTCCAACCTCTAAACTCCAAACTCCAAACTCTAAACTCCAAACTCTAAACTCCTAACTCCTAACTCCAAACTCCAAACTCCAAACTCCAAACTCCAAACTCCAATCTCCTAACTCCTAACTCCAAACTCCAAACTCCAATCTCCTAACCCCTAACTCCAAACTCCAAACTCCTAACTCCAAACTCCAAACTCCAATCTCCTAACTCCTAACTCCAAACTCCAAACTCCAAACTGCAAACTCCTAACTCCTAACTCCAAACTCTAAACTCCAAACTCCAAACTCCAAACTCTGAACTCCAAACTCCAAACTCTAAACTCCAAACTCTAAACTCCAAACTCCAAACTCTAAACTCAAAACTCCAAACTCCTAACTCTAAACTCCAAACTCCAAACTCCTAACTCTAAACTCCAAACTCCGAACTCCAAACTCCAATCTCCTAACTCCTAACTCCAAACTCCAAACTCCAATCTCCTAACTCCTAACTCCAAACTCTAAACTCCAATCTCCAAACTCCTAACTCTAAACTCCAAACTCCAAACTCCAATCTCCTAACTCCTAACTCCAAACTCTAAACTCCAATCTCCAAACTCCTAACTCTAAACTCCAATCTCCTAACTCCTAACTCCTAACTCCAAACTCCAAACTCTAAACTCTAAACTCTAAACTCCAATCTGCTAACTCCAAACTCTAAACTCCAAACTCCAAACTCTAAACTCCAAACTCTAAACTCCTAACTCCTAACTCCAAACTCCAAACTCTAAACTCTAAACTCTAAACTCCAATCTGCTAACTCCAAACTCTAAACTCCAAACTCCAAACTCTAAACTCCAAACTCCAAACTCCTAACTCCAAACTCCAACCTCATAACTCCAAACTCCAAACTCCTAACTCCAAACTCCAACCTCTAAACTCCAAACTCCAAACTCTAAACTCCAAACTCTAAACTCCTAACTCCTAACTCCAAACTCCAAACTCCAAACTCCAAACTCCAATCTCCAATCTCTTAACCCCTAACTCCAAACTCCAGTCTCCAACCTCCTAACTCCTAACTCCAAACTCCAAACTCCTAACTCCAAACTCCACACTCCAAACTCCAATCTCCAATCTCCTAACCCCTAACTCCAAACTCCAGTCTCCAAACTCCAAACTCCAAACTTCTAACTCCAAACTCCAAACTCCAATCTCCTAACTCCTAACTCCAAACTCCAACCTCCTAACTCCAAACTCCAAACTCCAAACTCCAATCTGCTAACTCCTAACTCCAAACGCCAAATTCCAAACTCCAAACTCTAAACTACAAACTCCAAACTCCAAACTCCAATCTCCAATCTCCTAACTCCTCACTCCAACCTCATAACTCCAAACTCCAAACTCGAAACTCCAAACTCTAAACTCTAAATTCCTAACTCCAAACTCCAAACTCCTAACTCCAAGCTCCAAACTCCAAACTCCAATCTCCTAACTCCTAACTCCAAACTCCAAACTCCAAACTCCTTACTCCAAACTCCAAACTCCAATCTCCTAACCCCTAACTCCAAACTCCAAACTCCAAACTCCAAACTCCAAACTCCAGTCTCCAATCTCCTAACTCCAAACTCCTAACTCCTAACTCCAACCTCCAAACTCCAAACTCCAAACTCCTCACTCCTAACTCCAAACTCCTAACTCCAAACTCCAAACTCCAAACTCCTAACTCCAAGCTCCAAACTCCAAACTCCAATCTCCTAACTCCTAACTCCAAACTCCAAACTCCAAACTCCTAACTCCAAACTCCAAACTCCAATCTCCTAACTCCTAACTCCAAACTCCAAACTCCAATCTCCTAACTCCTAACTCCAAACTCCAAACTCCAAACTCCAACTCCAATCTCCTAACTCCTAACTCCAAACTCTAAACTCCAAACTCCAAACTCCAAACTCTGAACTCCAAACTCCAAACTCTAAACTCCAAACTCCAAACTCCTAACTCTAAACTCCAAACTCCAAACTCCTAACTCTAAACTCCAAACTCCAAACTCCAAACTCCAATCTCCTAACTCCTAACTCCAAACTCCAAACTCCAAACTCCAAACTCCAATCTCCTAACCCCTAACTCCAAACTCCAAACTCCTAACTCCAAACTCCAAACTCCAATCTCCAAACTCGTAACTCCAAACTCCAAACTCCAAACTCCAAACTCCAATCTCCTAACTCCTAACTCCAAACTCCAAACTCTAAACTCCAAACTCCAAACACCAAACTCTGAACTCCAAACTCCAAACTCTAAACTCCTAACTCTAAACTCTAAACTCCAAACTCCTAACTCTAAACTCCAAACTCCAAACTCCAAATTCTAAACTCTAAACTCCAAACTCCAAACTCTAAACTCTAAACTCCAAACTCCAAACTCCAAACTCTTATCTCCAAACTCTGAACTCCAAACTCCAAACTCCTAACTCTAAACTCCAAACTCCAAACTCTAAACTCCAAACTCCAAACTCCAAACTCTAAACTCCAAACTCCAAACTCCTAACTCTAAACTCCAATCTCCTAACTCCTAACTCCTAACTCCAAACTCCAAACTCTAAACTCTAAACTCCAATCTGCTAACTCCAAACTCTAAACTCCAAACTCCAAACTCTAAACTCCAAACTCTAAACTCCTAACTCCTAACTCCAAACTCCAAACTCCAAACTCTAAACTCTAAACTCTAAACTCCAATCTGCTAACTCCAAACTCTAAACTCCAAACTCCAAACTCTAAACTCCAAACTCTAAACTCCAAACTCCAAACTCCAAACTTCAAACTCTAAACTCTAAACTCCTAACTCCAAACTCCAAACTCTTAATTCCTAACTCCAAACTCCAAACTCCAATCTCCTAACTCCTAACTCCAATCTCCTAACCCCTAACTCCAAACTCCAAACTCCTAACTCCAAACTCCACACTCCAAACTCCAAACTCCAATCTCCAATCTCCTAACTCCTAACACCAAACTCCAAACTTCTAACTCCAAACTCCAAACTCCAATCTCCTAACTCCAAACTCCAAACTCCAAACTCCAATCTCCTAACTCCTAACTCCAAACTCCAAACTCCTAACTCCAAACTCCAAACTCCAAACTCCAAACTCTTAATTCCTAACTCCAAACTCCAATCTCCTAACTCCTAACACCAAACTCCAAACTCCTAACTCCAAACTCCACACTCCAAACTCCAAACTCCAATCTCCAATCTCCTAACTCCTAACACCAAACTCCAAACTCCAAACTTCTAACTCCAAACTCCAAACTCCAATCTCCTAACTCCTAACTCCAAACTCCAACCTCCTAACTCCAAACTCCAAACTCCAAACTCCAATCTGCTAACTCCTAACTCCAAACTCCAAATTCCAAACTCCAAACTCTAAACTACAAACTCCAAACTCCAAACTCCAATCTCCTAACCCCTAACTCCAAACTCCAAACTCCAAACACCTAACTCCAAACTCCAAACCCCAATCTCCAATCTCCTAACTCCTAACTCCTAACTCCAAACTCCTAACTCCAAACTCCAATCTCCTAACTCCTAACTCCAAACTCCAAACTCCAAACTCCAATCTCCAAACTCCAAACTCCAATCTCCTAACTCCTTACTCCAAACTCCAAACTCCAAACTCCAAACTCCAATCTCCTAAACCCTAACTCCAAACTCCAAACTCCTAACTGCAAACTCCAAACTCCAAACTCCAATCTCCTAACTCCTAACTCCAAACTCCAAACTCCAATCTCCTAACTCCTAACTCCGAACTCTAAACTCCAATCTCCAAACTCCTAACTCTAAACTCCAATCTCCTAACTCCTAACTCCTAACTCCAAACTCCAAACTCCAATCTCCTAACTCCTAACTCCAAACTCCAACCTCTAAACTCCAAACTCCAAACTCTAAACTCCAAACTCTAAACTCCTAACTCCTAACTCCAAACTCCAAACTCCAAACTCCAAACTCCAAACTCCAATCTCCTAACTCCTAACTCCAAACTCCAAACTCCAATCTCCTAACCCCTAACTCCAAACTCCAAACTCCTAACTCCAAACTCCAAACTCCAATCTCCTAACTCCTAACTCCAAACTCCAAACTCCAAACTGCAAACTCCTAACTCCTAACTCCAAACTCTAAACTCCAAACTCCAAACTCCAAACTCTGAACTCCAAACTCCAAACTCTAAACTCCAAACTCTAAACTCCAAACTCCAAACTCTAAACTCAAAACTCCAAACTCCTAACTCTAAACTCCAAACTCCAAACTCCTAACTCTAAACTCCAAACTCCGAACTCCAAACTCCAATCTCCTAACTCCTAACTCCAAACTCCAAACTCCAATCTCCTAACTCCTAACTCCAAACTCTAAACTCCAATCTCCAAACTCCTAACTCTAAACTCCAAACTCCAAACTCCAATCTCCTAACTCCTAACTCCAAACTCTAAATTCCAATCTCCAAACTCCTAACTCTAAACTCCAATCTCCTAACTCCTAACTCCTAACTCCAAACTCCAAACTCTAAACTCTAAACTCTAAACTCCAATCTGCTAACTCCAAACTCTAAACTCCAAACTCCAAACTCTAAACTCCAAACTCTAAACTCCTAACTCCTAACTCCAAACTCCAAACTCTAAACTCTAAACTCTAAACTCCAATCTGCTAACTCCAAACTCTAAACTCCAAACTCCAAACTCTAAACTCCAAACTCCAAACTCCTAACTCCAAACTCCAACCTCATAACTCCAAACTCCAAACTCCAAACTCCAATCTCCGAACTCCTAACTCCAAACTCCAACCTCTAAACTCCAAACTCCAAACTCTAAACTCCAAACTCTAAACTCCTAACTCCTAACTCCAAACTCCAAACTCCAAACTCCAAACTCCAATCTCCTAACTCCTAACTCCAAACTCCAAACTCCAATCTCCTAACCCCTAACTCCAAACTCCAAACTCCTAACTCCAAACTCCAAACTCCAATCTCCTAACTCCTAACTCCAAACTCCAAACTCCAAACTGCAAACTCCTAACTCCTAACTCCAAACTCTAAACTCCAAACTCCAAACTCTGAACTCCAAACTCCAAACTCTAAACTCAAAACTCCAAACTCCTAACTCTAAACTCCAAACTCCAAACTCCTAACTCTAAACTCCAAACTCCGAACTCCAAACTCCAATCTCCTAACTCCTAACTCCAAACTCCAAACTCCAATCTCCTAACTCCTAACTCCAAACTCTAAACTCCAATCTCCAAACTCCTAACTCTAAACTCCAATCTCCTAACTCCTAACTCCTAACTCCAAACTCCAAACTCTAAACTCTAAACTCTAAACTCCAATCTGCTAACTCCAAACTCTAAACTCCAAACTCCAAACTCTAAACTCCAAACTCTAAACTCCTAACTCCTAACTCCAAACTCCAAACTCTAAACTCTAAACTCTAAACTCCCATCTGCTAACTCCAAACTCTAAACTCCAAACTCCAAACTCCAAACTCCTCACTCCTAACTCCAAACTCCTAACTCCAAACTCCAAACTCCTAACACCAAACTCCAAACTCCAATCTCCTAACTCCTCACTCCAACCTCATAACTCCAAACTCCAAACTCGAAACTCCAAACTCTAAACTCTAAATTCCTAACTCCAAACTCCAAACTCCTAACTCCAAGCTCCAAACTCCAAACTCCAATCTCCTAACTCCTAACTCCAAACTCCAAACTCCAAACTCCTTACTCCAAACTCCAAACACCAATCTCCTAACCCCTAACTCCAAACTCCAAACTCCAAACTCCAAACTCCAGTCTCCAATCTACTAACTCCAAACTCCAAACTCCTAACTCCAAACTCCAAACTCCAAACTCCAATCTCCTAACTCCTAACTCCAAACTCCAACCTCCTAACTCCAAACTCTAAACTCTAAACTACTAACTCCAAACTCCAAACTCCAAACTCCAATCTCCAAACTCCAAACTCCAATCTCCTAACTCCTTACTCCAAACTCCAAACTCCAAACTCCAAACTCCAATCTCCTAAACCCTAACTCCAAACTCCAAACTCCAAACTCCTAACTGCAAACTCCAAACTCCAAACTACAAACTCCAATCTCCTAACTCCTAACTCCAAACTCCAACCTCCTAACTCCAAACTCCAAACTCCAAACTCTAAACTCCTAACTCCAAACTCCAAACTTCAAACTCCTAACTCCAAACACCAAACTCCAATCTCCTAACTCCAAACTCCAAACTCCAAACTCCAATCTCCTAACTCCTAACTCCAAACTCCAAACTCCAACTCCAATCTCCTAACTCCTAACTCCAAACTCTAAACTCCAAACTCCAAACTCCAAACTCTGAACTCCAAACTCCAAACTCTAAACTCCAAACTCTAAACTCCAAACTCCAAACTGGAAACTCCAAACTCCAAACTCCTAACTCTAAACTCCAAACTCCAAACTCCTAACTCTAAACTCCAAACTCCAAACTCCAAACTCCAATCTCCTAACTCCTAACTCCAAACTCCAAACTCCAAACTCCAAACTCCAATCTCCTAACCCCTAACTCCAAACTCCAAACTCCTAACTCCAAACTCCAAACTCCAATCTCCAAACTCGTAACTCCAAACTCCAAACTCCAAACTCCAAACTCCAATCTCCTAACTCCTAACTCCAAACTCCAAACTCTAAACTCCAAACTCCAAACTCCAAACTCTGAACTCCAAACTCCAAACTCTAAACTCCAAACTCTAAACTCCAAACTCCAAACTCTAAACTCCAAACTCCAAACTCCTAACTCTAAACTCCAAACTCCAAACTCCTAACTCCAAACTCCAAACTCCAAACTCCAATCTCCTAACTCCTAACTCCAAACTCCAAACTCCAAACTCCTTACTCCAAACTCCAAACTCCAATCTCCTAACCCCTAACTCCAAACTCCAAACTCCTAACTCTAAACTCCAATCTCCTAACTCCTAACTCCTAACTCCAAACTCCAAACTCTAAACTCTAAACTCCAATCTGCTAACTCCAAACTCTAAACTCCAAACTCCAAACTCTAAACTCCAAACTCTAAACTCCTAACTCCTAACTCCTAACTCCAAACTCCAAACTCTAAACTCTAAACTCTAAACTCCAATCTGCTAACTCCAAACTCTAAACTCCAAACTCCAAACTCTAAACTCCAAACTCTAAACTCCAAACTCCAAACTCCAAACTTCAAACTCTAAACTCTAAACTCCTAACTCCAAACTCCAAACTCTTAATTCCTAACTCCAAACTCCAAACTCCAAACTTCTAACTCCAAACTCCAAACTCCAATCTCCTAACTCCTAACTCCAAACTCCAAACTCCTAACTCCAAATTCCAAACTCCAAACTCCAAACTCCAATCTCCTAACTCCTAACTCCAAACTCCAAACTCCTAACTCCAAACTCCAAACTCCAAACTCCAAACTCTTAATTCCTAACTCCAAACTCCAAACTCCAATCTCCTAACTCCTAACTCCAAACTCCAAACTCCTAACTCCAAACTCCAATCTCCAAACTCCAAACTCCAATCTCCTAACCCCTAACTCCAAACTCCAAACTCCTAACTCCAAACTCCACACTCCAAACTCCAAACTCCAATCTCCAATCTCCTAACTCCTAACACCAAACTCCAAACTCCAAACTTCTAACTCCAAACTCCAAACTCCAATCTCCTAACTCCTAACTCCAAACTCCAACCTCCTAACTCCAAACTCCAAACTCCAAACTCCAATCTGCTAACTCCTAACTCCAAACTCCAAATTCCAAACTCCAAACTCTAAACTACAAACTCCAAACTCCAAACTCCAATCTCCTAACCCCTAACTCCAAACTCCAAACTCCAAACACCTAACTCCAAACTCCAAACCCCAATCTCCAATCTCCTAACTCCTAACTCCTAACTCCAAACTCCTAACTCCAAACTCCAATCTCCTAACTCCTAACTCCAAACTCCAAACTCCAATCTCCAAACTCCAAACTCCAATCTCCTAACTCCTTACTCCAAACTCCAAACTCCAAACTCCAAACTCCAATCTCCTAAACCCTAACTCCAAACTCCAAACTCCTAACTGCAAACTCCAAACTCCGAACTCCAAACTCCAATCTCCTAACTCCTAACTCCAAACTCCAAACTCCAATCTCCTAACTCCTAACTCCAAACTCTAAACTCCAATCTCCAAACTCCTAACTCTAAACTCCAATCTCCTAACTCCAAACTCCAAACTCCAAACTCTGAACTCCAAACTCCAAACTCTAAACTCCAAACTCTAAATTCCAAACTCCAAACTCTAAACTCAAAACTCCAAACTCCTAACTCTAAACTCCAAACTCCAAACTCCTAACTCTAAACTCCAAACTCCGAACTCCAAACTCCAATCTCCTAACTCCTAACTCCAAACTCCAAACTCCAATCTCCTAACTCCTAACTCCAAACTCTAAACTCCAATCTCCAAACTCCTAACTCTAAACTCCAATCTCCTAACTCCTAACTCATAACTCCAAACTCCAAACTCTAAACTCTAAACTCTAAACTCCAATCTGCTAACTCCAAACTCTAAACTCCAAACTCCAAACTCTAAACTCCAAACTCTAAACTCCTAACTCCTAACTCCAAACTCCAAACTCTAAACTCTAAACTCTAAACTCCAATCTGCTAACTCCAAACTCTAAACTCCAAACTCCAAACTCTAAACTCCAAACTCCAAACTCCTAACTCCAAACTCCAACCTCATAACTCCAAACTCCAAACTCCAAACTCCAATCTCCGAACTCCTAACTCCAAACTCCAACCTCTAAACTCCAAACTCCAAACTCTAAACTCCAAACTCTAAACTCCTAACTCCTAACTCCAAACTCCAAACTCCAAACTCCAAACTCCAAACTCCAATCTCCTAACTCCTAACTCCAAACTCCAAACTCCAATCTCCTAACCCCTAACTCCAAACTCCAAACTCCTAACTCCAAACTCCAAACTCCAATCTCCTAACTCCTAACTCCAAACTCCAAACTCCAAACTGCAAACTCCTAACTCCTAACTCCAAACTCTAAACTCCAAACTCCAAACTCCAAACTCTGAACTCCAAACTCCAAACTCTAAACTCTAAACTCCAAACTCTAAACTCCAAACTCCAAACTCTAAACTCAAAACTCCAAACTCCTAACTCTAAACTCCAAACTCCAAACTCCTAACTCTAAACTCCAAACTCCGAACTCCAAACTCCAATCTCCTAACTCCTAACTCCAAACTCCAAACTCCAATCTCCTAACTCCTAACTCCAAACTCTAAACTCCAATCTCCAAACTCCTAACTCTAAACTCCAATCTCCTAACTCCTAACTCCTAACTCCAAACTCCAAACTCTAAACTCTAAACTCTAAACTCCAATCTGCTAACTCCAAACTCTAAACTCCAAACTCCAAACTCTAAACTCCAAACTCTAAACTCCTAACTCCTAACTCCAAACTCCAAACTCTAAACTCTAAACTCTAAACTCCCATCTGCTAACTCCAAACTCTAAACTCCAAACTCCAAACTCTAAACTCCAAACTCCAAACTCCTAACTCCAAACTCCAACCTCATAACTCCAAACTCCAAACTCCAAACTCCAATCTCCGAACTCCTAACTCCAAACTCCAACCTCATAACTCCAAACTCCAAACTCCAAACTCCAACCTCCAAACTCCAAACTCCAAACTCCTCACTCCTAACTCCAAACTCCTAACTCCAAACTCCAAACTCCTAACACCAAACTCCAAACTCCAATCTCCTAACTCCTCACTCCAACCTCATAACTCCAAACTCCAAACTCGAAACTCCAAACTCTAAACTCTAAATTCCTAACTCCAAACTCCAAACTCCTAACTCCAAGCTCCAAACTCCAAACTCCAATCTCCTAACTCCTAACTCCAAACTCCAAACTCCAAACTCCTTACTCCAAACTCCAAACACCAATCTCCTAACCCCTAACTCCAAACTCCAAACTCCAAACTCCAAACTCCAAACTCCAGTCTCCAATCTCCTAACTCCAAACTCCAAACTCCTAACTCCAAACTCCAAACTCCAAACTCCAATCTCCTAACTCCTAACTCCAAACTCCAACCTCCTAACTCCAAACTCTAAACTCTAAACTACTAACTCCAAACTCCAAACTCCAAACTCCAATCTCCAAACTCCAAACTCCAATCTCCTAACTCCTTACTCCAAACTCCAAACTCCAAACTCCAAACTCCAATCTCCTAAACCCTAACTCCAAACTCCAAACTCCAAACTCCTAACTGCAAACTCCAAACTCCAAACTACAAACTCCAATCTCCTAACTCCTAACTCCAAACTCCAACCTCCTAACTCCAAACTCCAAACTCCAAACTCTAAACTCCTAACTCCAAACTCCAAACTTCAAACTCCTAACTCCAAACACCAAACTCCAATCTCCTAACTCCAAACTCCAAACTCCAAACTCCAATCTCCTAACTCCTAACTCCAAACTCCAAACTCCAACTCCAATCTACTAACTCCTAACTCCAAACTCTAAACTCCAAACTCCAAACTCCAAACTCTGAACTCCAAACTCCAAACTCTAAACTCCAAACTCTAAACTCCAAACTCCAAACTGTAAACTCCAAACTCCAAACTCCTAACTCTAAACTCCAAACTCCAAACTCCTAACTCTAAACTCCAAACTCCAAACTCCAAACTCCAATCTCCTAACTCCTAACTCCAAACTCCAAACTCCAAACTCCAAACTCCAATCTCCTAACCCCTAACTCCAAACTCCAAACTCCAAACTCCAAACTCCAATCTCCTAACTCCTAACTCCAAACTCCAAACTCTAAACTCCAAACTCTAAACTCCAAACTCCAAACTGTAAACTCCAAACTCCAAACTCCTAACTCTAAACTCCAAACTCCAAACTCCTAACTCTAAACTCCAAACTCCAAACTCCAAACTCCAATCTCCTAACTCCTAACTCCAAACTCCAAACTCCAAACTCCAAACTCCAATCTCCAAACTCGTAACTCCAAACTCCAAACTCCAAACTCCAAACTCCAATCTCCTAACTCCTAACTCCAAACTCCAAACTCTAAACTCCAAACTCCAAACTCCAAACTCTGAACTCTAAACTCCAAACTCTAAACTCCAAACTCCAAACTCTAAACTCCAAACTCCAAACTCCTAACTCTAAACTCCAAACTCCAAACTCCTAACTCCAAACTCCAAACTCCAAACTCCAATCTCCTAACTCCTAACTCCAAACTCCAAACTCCAAACTCCTTACTCCAAACTCCAAACTCCAATCTCCTAACCCCTAACTCCAAACTCCAAACTCCTAACTCTAAACTCCAATCTCCTAACTCCTAACTCCTAACTCCAAACTCCAAACTCTAAACTCTAAACTCCAATCTGCTAACTCCAAACTCTAAACTCCAAACTCCAAACTCTAAACTCCAAACTCTAAACTCCTAACTCCTAACTCCAAACTCCAAACTCCAAACTCTAAACTCTAAACTCTAAACTCCAATCTGCTAACTCCAAACTCTAAACTCCAAACTCCAAACTCTAAACTCCAAACTCTAAACTCCAAACTCCAAACTCCAAACTTCAAACTCTAAACTCTAAACTCCTAACTCCAAACTCCAAACTCTTAATTCCTAACTCCAAACTCCAAACTCCAATCTCCTAACTCCTAACTCCAATCTCCTAACCCCTAACTCCAAACTCCAAACTCCTAACTCCAAACTCCACACTCCAAACTCCAAACTCCAATCTCCAATCTCCTAACTCCTAACACCAAACTCCAAACTCCAAACTTCTAACTCCAAACTCCAAACTCCAATCTCCTAACTCCTAACTCCAAACTCCAAACTCCTAACTCCAAATTCCAAACTCCAAACTCCAAACTCCAATCTCCTAACTCCTAACTCCAAACTCCAAACTCCTAACTCCAAACTCCAAACTCCAAACTCTTAATTCCTAACTCCAAACTCCAAACTCCAATCTCCTAACTCCTAACTCCAAACTCCAAACTCCTAACTCCAAACTCCAATCTCCAAACTCCAAACTCCAATCTCCTAACCCCTAACTCCAAACTCCAAACTCCTAACTCCAAACTCCACACTCCAAACTCCAAACTCCAATCTCCAATCTCCTAACTCCTAACACCAAACTCCAAACTCCAAACTTCTAACTCCAAACTCCAAACTCCAATCTCCTAACTCCTAACTCCAAACTCCAACCTCCTAACTCCAAACTCCAAACTCCAAACTCCAATCTGCTAACTCCTAACTCCAAACTCCAAATTCCAAACTCCAAACTCTAAACTACAAACTCCAAACTCCAAACTCCAATCTCCTAACCCCTAACTCCAAACTCCAAACTCCAAACACCTAACTCCAAACTCCAAACCCCAATCTCCAATCTCCTAACTCCTAACTCCTAACTCCAAACTCCTAACTCCAAACTCCAATCTCCTAACTCCTAACTCCAAACTCCAAACTCCAAACTCCAATCTCCAAACTCCAAACTCCAATCTCCTAACTCCTTACTCCAAACTCCAAACTCCAAACTCCAAACTCCAATCTCCTAAACCCTAACTCCAAACTCCAAACTCCTAACTGCAAACTCCAAACTCCGAACTCCAAACTCCAATCTCCTAACTCCTAACTCCAAACTCCAAACTCCAATCTCCTAACTCCTAACTCCAAACTCTAAACTCCAATCTCCAAACTCCTAACTCTAAACTCCAATCTCCTAACTCCTAACTCCTAACTCCAAACTCCAAACTCCAATCTCCTAACTCCTAACTCCAAACTCCAAACTCTAAACTCCAAACTCCAAGCTCTAAACTCCAAACTCTAAACTCCTAACTCCTAACTCCAAACTCCAAACTCCAAACTCCAAACTCCAAGCTCCAATCTCCTAACTCCTAACTCCAAACTCCAAACTCCAATCTCCTAACCCCTAACTCCAAACTCCAAACTCCTAACTCCAAACTCCAAACTCCAATCTCCTAACTCCTAACTCCAAACTCCAAACTCCAAACTGCAAACTCCTAACTCCTAACTCCAAACTCTAAACTCCAAACTCCAAACTCCAAACTCTGAACTCCAAACTCCAAACTCTAAACTCTAAACTCCAAACTCTAAACTCCAAACTCCAAACTCTAAACTCCGAACTCCAAACTCCTAACTCTAAACTCCAAACTCCAAACTCCTAACTCTAAACTCCAAACTCCGAACTCCAAACTCCAATCTCCTAACTCCTAACTCCAAACTCCAAACTCCAATCTCCTAACTCCTAACTCCAAACTCTAAACTCCAATCTCCAAACTCCTAACTCTAAACTCCAATCTCCTAACTCCTAACTCCTAACTCCAAACTCCAAACTCTAACCTCTAAACTCTAAACTCCAATCTGCTAACTCCAAACTCTAAACTCCAAACTCCAAACTCTAAACTCCAAACTCTAAACTCCTAACTCCTAACTCCAAACTCCAAACTCTAAACTCTAAACTCTAAACTCCAATCTGCTAACTCCAAACTCTAAACTCCAAACTCCAAACTCTAAACTCCAAATTCCAAACTCCTAACTCCAAACTCCAACCTCATAACTCCAAACTCCAAACTCCAAACTCCAATCTCCGAACTCCTAACTCCAAACTCCAACCTCATAACTCCAAACTCCAAACTCCAAACTCCAACCTCCAAACTCCAAACTCCAAACTCCTCACTCCTAACTCCAAACTCCTAACTCCGAACTCCAAACTCCAATCTCCTAACTCCTCACTCCAACCTCATAACTCCAAACTCCAAACTCGAAACTCCAAACTCTAAACTCTAATTTCCTAACTCCAAACTCCAAACTCCTAACTCCAAGCTCCAAACTCCAAACTCCAATCTCCTAACTCCTAACTCCAAACTCCAAACTCCAAACTCCTTACTCCAAACTCCAAACTCCAATCTCCTAACCCCTAACTCCAAACTCCAAACTCCAAACTCCAAACTCCAAACTCCAGTCTCCAATCTCCTAACTCCAAACTCCAAACTCCTAACTCCAAACTCCAAACTCCAAACTCCAATCTCCTAACTCCTAACTCCAAACTCCAACCTCCTAACTCCAAACTCTAAACTCTAAACTACTAACTCCAAACTCCAAACTCCAAACTCCAATCTCCAAACTCCAAACTCCAATCTCCTAACTCCTTACTCCAAACTCCAAACTCCAAACTCCAAACTCCAATCTCCTAAACCCTAACTCCAAACTCCAAACTCCAAACTCCTAACTGCAAACTCCAAACTCCAAACTCCAATCTCCAATCTCCTAACTCCGAACTCCAAACTCCAAACTCCAAACTCCAAACTACAAACTCCAATCTCCTAACTCCTAACTCCAAACTCCAACCTCCTAACTCCAAACTCCAAACTCCAAACTCCTAACTCCAAACTCCAAACTCCAATCTCCTAACTCCAAACTCCAAACTCCAAACTCCAATCTCCTAACTCCTAACTCCAAACTCCAAACTCCAACTCCAATCTCCTAACTCCTAACTCCAAACTCTAAACTCCAAACTCCAAACTCCAAACTCTGAACTCCAAACTCCAAACTCTAAACTCCAAACTCTAAACTCCAAACTCCAAACTGTAAACTCCAAACTCCAAACTCCTAACTCTAAACTCCAAACTCCAAACTCCTAACTCTAAACTCCAAACTCCAAACTCCAAACTCCAATCTCCTAACTCCTAACTCCAAACTCCAAACTCCAAACTCCAATCTCCTAACCCCTAACTCCAAACTCCAAACTCCTAACTCCAAACTCCAAACTCCAATCTCCAAACTCGTAACTCCAAACTCCAAACTCCAAACTCCAAACTCCAATCTCCTAACTCCTAACTCCAAACTCCAAACTCTAAACTCCAAACTCCAAACTCCAAACTCTGAACTCCAAACTCCAAACTCTAAACTCCAAACTCTAAACTCCAAACTCCAAACTCTAAACTCCAAACTCCAAACTCCTAACTCTATACTCTAAACTCCAAACTCCTAACTCTAAACTCCAAACTCCAAACTCCAAATTCTAAACTCTAAACTCCAAACTCCAAACTCTAAACTCTAAACTCCAAACTCCAAACTCCAAACTCTTATCACCAAACTCCTAACTCCAAACTCCAAACTCCAAACTCCAAACTCCAATCTCCTAACCCCTAACTCCAAACTCCAAACTCCTAACTCCAAACTCCAAACTCCAATCTCCTAACTCCTAACTCCAAACTCCTAACTCTAAACTCCAAACTCCAAACTCCAAACTCTGAACTCCAAACTCCAAACTCTAAACTCCAAACTCTAAACTCCAAACTCCAAACTCTAAACTCCAAACTCCAAACTCCTAACTCTAAACTCCAAACTCCAAACTCCTTACTCTAAACTCCAAACTCCAAACTCGAAACTCCATCTCCTAACTCCTAACTCCAAACTCCAAACTCCAATCTCCTAACTCCTAACTCCAAACTCCAAACTCTAAACTCCAAACTCCAAACTCCTAACTCTAAACTCCAATCTCCTAACTCCTAACTCCTAACTCCAAACTCCAAACTCTAAACTCTAAACTCTAAACTCCAATCTGCTAACTCCAAACTCTAAACTCCAAACTCCAAACTCTAAACTCCAAACTCTAAACTCCTAACTCCTAACTCCAAACTCCAAACTCCAAACTCCAAACTCCAAACTCCAATCTCCTAACTCCTATCTCCAAACTCCAAACTCCTAACTCCAAACTCCAATCTCCTAACTCCTAACTCCAAACTCCAAACTCCAATCTCTAAACTCCAAACTCCAATCTCCTAACTCGTTACTCCAAAGTCCATACTCCAAACTCCAAACTCCAAACTCCAATCTCCTAAACCCTAACTACAAACTCCAAACTCCAAACTCCTAACTGCAAACTCCAAACTCCAAACTCCAATCTCCAATCTCCTAACTCCTAACTCCAAACTCCAAACTCCAAACTCCAAACTACAAACTCCAATCTCCTAACTCCTAACTCCAACCTCCTAACTCCAAACTCCAAACTCCAAACTCCTAACTCCAAACTCCAAACTCCTAACTCCAAACTCCAAACTCCAATCTCCTAACTCCTAACTCCAAACTCCAAACTCCAAACTCCAAACTCCAATCTCCTAACCCCTAACTCCAAACTCCAAACTCCTAACTCCAAACTCCAAACTCCAATCTCCTAACGCCTAACTCCAAACTCCAAACTCCTAACTCCTAACTCCAAACTCTAAACTCCAAACTCCAAACTCCAAACTCTGAACTCCAAACTCCAAACTCTAAACTCCAAACTCTAAACTCCAAACTCCAAACTCTAAACTCCAAACTCCAAACTCCTAACTCTAAACTCCAAACTCCAAACTCCTAACTCTAAACTCCAAACTCCAAACTCCAATCTCCTAACTCCTAACTCCAAACTCCAAACTCCAATCTCCTAACTCCTAACTCCAAACTCCAAACTCTAAACTCCAAACTCCAAACTCCTCACTCTAAACTACAATCTCCTAACTCCTAACTCCTAACTCCAAACTCCAAACTCTAAACTCTAAACTCTAAACTCCAATCTGCTAACTCTAAACTCTAAACTCCAAACTCCAAACTCCAAACTCTAAACTCCAAACTCTAAACCCCTAACTCCTAACTCCAAACACCAAACTCCAAACTCTAAACTCTAAACTCCAATCTGCTAACTCCAAACTCTAAACTCCAAACTCCAAACTCTAAACTCCAAACTCTAAACTCCAAACTCCAAACTCCTAACTCCAAACTCCAACCTCATAACTCCAAACTCCAAACTCCAAACTCCAATCTCCGAACTCCTAACTCCAAACTCCAACCTCATAACTCCAAAGTCCAAACTCCAAACTCCAACCTCCAAACTCCAAACTCCAAACTCCTCACTCCTAACTCCAAACTCCTAACTCCAAACTCCAAACTCCTAACTCCAAACTCCAAACTCCAATCTCCTAACTCCTAACTCCAAACTCCAACCTCATAACTCCAAACTCCAAACTCCAAACTCCAATCTCCGAACTCCTAACTCCAAACTCCAACCTCATAACTCCAAACTCTAAACTCCTAACTCCAAACTCCAAACTCCTAACTCCAAACTCCAAACTCCAAACTCCAATCTCCTAACTCCTAACTCCAAACTCCAAACTCCAAACTCCTTACTCCAAACTCCAATCTCCTAACCCCTAACTCCAAACTCCAAACTCCAAACTCCAAACTCCAAACTCCAGTCTCCAATCTCCTAACTCCAAACTCCTAACTCCAAACTCCAAACTCCAAACTCCAATCTCCTAACTCCTAACTCCAAACTCCAACCTCCTAACTCCAAACTCTAAACTCTAAACTACTAACTCCAAACTCCAAACTCCAAACTCCAATCTCCAAACTCCAATCTCCTAACTCCTTACTCCAAACTCCAAACTCCAAACTCCAAACTCCAATCTCCTAAACCCTAACTCCAAACTCCAAACTCCAAACTCCTAACTGCAAACTCCAAACTCCAAACTCCAATCTCCAATCTCCTAACTCCTAACTCCAAACTCCAAACTCCAAACTCCAAACTACAAACTCCAATCTCCTAACTCCTAACTCCAAACTCCAACCTCCTAACTCCAAACTCCAAACTCTAAACTCCAAACTCCAAACTCCAATCTCCTAACCCCTAACTCCAAACTCCAAACTCCAATCTCCTAAATCCTAACTCCAACCTCCAAACTCCAAACTCCAACTCCAATCTCCTAACTCCTAACTCCAAACTCCAAACTCTAAACTCCAAACTCTAAACTCCAAACTCCAAACTCTAAACTCCAAACTCCAAACTCCTAACTCTAAACTCCAAACTCCGAACTCCTAACTCTAAACTCCAAACTCCAAACTCCAAACTCCAATCTCCTAACTCCTAACTCCCAACTCCAAACTCCAAACTCCAATCTCCTAACCCCTAACTCCAAACTCCAAACTCCTAACTCCAAACTCCAAACTCCAATCTCCTAACTCGTAACTCCAAACTCCTAACTCTAAACTCTAAACTCCAAACTCCAAATTCTAAACTCTAAACTCCAAACTCCAAACTCTAAACTCTAAACTCCAAACTCCAAACTCCAAACTCTTATCTCCAAACTCTGAACTCGAAACTCCAAACTCCTAACTCTAAACTCCAAACTCCAAACTCTAAACTCCAAACTCCAAACTCCAAACTCTAAACTCCAAACTCCAAACTCCTAACTCTAAACTCCAATCTCCTAACTCCTAACTCCTAACTCCAAACTCCAAACTCTAAACTCTAAACTCCAATCTGCTAACTCCAAACTCTAAACTCCAAACTCCAAACTCTAAACTCCAAACTCTAAACTCCTAACTCCTAACTCCAAACTCCAAACTCCAAACTCTAAACTCTAAACTCTAAACTCCAATCTGCTAACTCCAAACTCTAAACTCCAAACTCCAAACTCTAAACTCCAAACTCTAAACTCCAAACTCCAAACTCCAAACTTCAAACTCTAAACTCTAAACTCCTAACTCCAAACTCCAAACTCCAAACTCCTAACTCCAAACTCCAAACTCCAAACTCCAAACTCTTAATTCCTAACTCCAAACTCCAAAATCCAATCTCCTAACTCCTAACTCCAATCTCCTAACCCCTAACTCCAAACTCCAAACTCCTAACTCCAAACTCCACACTCCAAACTTCTAACTCCAAACTCCAAACTCCAATCTCCTAACTCCTAACTCCAAACTCCAAACTCCTAACTCCAAATTCCAAACTCCAAACTCCAAACTCCAATCTCCTAACTCCTAACTCCAAACTCCAAACTCCTAACTCCAAACTCCAAACTCCAAACTCTTAATTCCTAACTCCAAACTCCAAACTCCAATCTCCTAACTCCTAACTCCAAACACCAAACTCCAAACTCCAAACTTCTAACTCCAAACTCCAAACTCCCATCTCCTAACTCCTAACTCCAAACTCCAACCTCCTAACTCCAAACTCCAAACTCCAAACTCCAAACTCCAATCTGCTAACTCCAAACTCCAAACTCTAAACTCCAAACTCTAAACTCCAAACTCCAAACTCCTAACTCCAAACTCCAACCTCATAACTCCAAACTCCAAACTCCAAACTCCAATCTCCGAACTCCTAACTCCAAACTCCAACCTCATAACTCCAAACTCCAAACTCCAAACTCCAACCTCCAAACTCCAAACTCCAAACTCCTCACTCCTAACTCCAAACTCCTAACTCCAAACTCCAAACTCCTAACTCCAAACTCCAAACTCCAATCTCCTAACTCCTAACTCCAAACTCCAACCTCATAACTCCAAACTCCAAACTCCAAACTCCAATCTCCGAACTCCTAACTCCAAACTCCAACCTCATAACTCCAAACTCTAAACTCCTAACTCCAAACTCCAAACTCCTAACTCCAAACTCCAAACTCCAAACTCCAATCTCCTAACTCCTAACTCCAAACTCCAAACTCCAAACTCCTTACTCCAAACTCCAATCTCCTAACCCCTAACTCCAAACTCCAAACTCCAAACTCCAAACTCCAAACTCCAGTCTCCAATCTCCTAACTCCAAACTCCTAACTCCAAACTCCAAACTCCAAACTCCAATCTCCTAACTCCTAACTCCAAACTCCAACCTCCTAACTCCAAACTCTAAACTCTAAACTACTAACTCCAAACTCCAAACTCCAAACTCCAATCTCCAAACTCCAATCTCCTAACTCCTTACTCCAAACTCCAAACTCCAAACTCCAAACTCCAATCTCCTAAACCCTAACTCCAAACTCCAAACTCCAAACTCCTAACTGCAAACTCCAAACTCCAAACTCCAATCTCCAATCTCCTAACTCCTAACTCCAAACTCCAAACTCCAAACTCCAAACTACAAACTCCAATCTCCTAACTCCTAACTCCAAACTCCAACCTCCTAACTCCAAACTCCAAACTCTAAACTCCAAACTCCAAACTCCAATCTCCTAACCCCTAACTCCAAACTCCAAACTCCAATCTCCTAAATCCTAACTCCAACCTCCAAACTCCAAACTCCAACTCCAATCTCCTAACTCCTAACTCCAAACTCCAAACTCTAAACTCCAAACTCTAAACTCCAAACTCCAAACTCTAAACTCCAAACTCCAAACTCCTAACTCTAAACTCCAAACTCCGAACTCCTAACTCTAAACTCCAAACTCCAAACTCCAAACTCCAATCTCCTAACTCCTAACTCCCAACTCCAAACTCCAAACTCCAATCTCCTAACCCCTAACTCCAAACTCCAAACTCCTAACTCCAAACTCCAAACTCCAATCTCCTAACTCGTAACTCCAAACTCCTAACTCTAAACTCTAAACTCCAAACTCCAAATTCTAAACTCTAAACTCCAAACTCCAAACTCTAAACTCTAAACTCCAAACTCCAAACTCCAAACTCTTATCTCCAAACTCTGAACTCGAAACTCCAAACTCCTAACTCTAAACTCCAAACTCCAAACTCTAAACTCCAAACTCCAAACTCCAAACTCTAAACTCCAAACTCCAAACTCCTAACTCTAAACTCCAATCTCCTAACTCCTAACTCCTAACTCCAAACTCCAAACTCTAAACTCTAAACTCCAATCTGCTAACTCCAAACTCTAAACTCCAAACTCCAAACTCTAAACTCCAAACTCTAAACTCCTAACTCCTAACTCCAAACTCCAAACTCCAAACTCTAAACTCTAAACTCTAAACTCCAATCTGCTAACTCCAAACTCTAAACTCCAAACTCCAAACTCTAAACTCCAAACTCTAAACTCCAAACTCCAAACTCCAAACTTCAAACTCTAAACTCTAAACTCCTAACTCCAAACTCCAAACTCCAAACTCCTAACTCCAAACTCCAAACTCCAAACTCCAAACTCTTAATTCCTAACTCCAAACTCCAAAATCCAATCTCCTAACTCCTAACTCCAATCTCCTAACCCCTAACTCCAAACTCCAAACTCCTAACTCCAAACTCCACACTCCAAACTTCTAACTCCAAACTCCAAACTCCAATCTCCTAACTCCTAACTCCAAACTCCAAACTCCTAACTCCAAATTCCAAACTCCAAACTCCAAACTCCAATCTCCTAACTCCTAACTCCAAACTCCAAACTCCTAACTCCAAACTCCAAACTCCAAACTCTTAATTCCTAACTCCAAACTCCAAACTCCAATCTCCTAACTCCTAACTCCAAACACCAAACTCCAAACTCCAAACTTCTAACTCCAAACTCCAAACTCCCATCTCCTAACTCCTAACTCCAAACTCCAACCTCCTAACTCCAAACTCCAAACTCCAAACTCCAAACTCCAATCTGCTAACTCCTAACTCCAAACTCCAAATTCCAAACTCCAAACTCTAAACTACAAACTCCAAACTCCAAACTCCAATCTCCTAACCCCTAACTCCAAACTCCAAACTCCAAACACCTAACTCCAAACTCCAAACCCCAATCTCCAATCTCCTAACTCCTAACTCCTAACTCCAAACTCCTAACTCCAAACTCCAATCTCCTAACTCCTAACCCCAAACTCCAAACTCCAAACTCCAATCTCCAAACTCCAAACTCCAATCTCCTAACTCCTTACTCCAAACTCCAAACTCCAAAGTCCAAACTCCAATCTCCTAAACCCTAACTCCAAACTCCAAACTCCAAACACCTAACTGCAAACTCCAAACTCCAAACTCCAATCTCCAATCTCCTAACTCCGAACTCCATACTCCAAACTCCAAACTCCAAACTACAAACTCCAATCTCCTAACTCCTAACTCCAAACTCCAACCTCCTAACTCCAAACTCCAAACTCCAAACTCCAGACTCCTAACTCCAAACTCCAAACTCCAAACTCCAATCTCCTAACTCCTAACTCCAAACTCCAAACTCTAAACTCCAAACTCCAAACTCCAAACTCTGAACTCCAACCTCCAAACTCTAAACTCCAAACTCTAAACTCCAAACTCCAAACTGTAAACTCCAAACTCCAAACTCCTAACTCTAAACTCCAAACTCCAAACTCCTAACTCTAAACTCCAAACTCCAAACTCCAAACTCCAATCTCCTAACTCCTAACTCCAAACTCCAAACTCCAAACTCCAAACTCCAAACTCTAAACTCCAAACTCCAAACTCCAAACTCTGAACTCCAACCTCCAAACTCTAAACTCCAAACTCTAAACTCCAAACTCCAAACTGTAAACTCCAAACTCCAAACTCCTAACTCTAAACTCCAAACTCCAAACTCCTAACTCTAAACTCCAAACTCCAAACTCCAAACTCCAATCTCCTAACTCCTAACTCCAAACTCCAAACTCCAAACTCCAAACTCCAATCTCCTAACCCCTAACTCCAAACTCCAAACTCCTAACTCCAAACTCCAAACTCCAATCTCCAAACTCGTAACTCCAAACTCCAAACTCTAAACTCCAAACTCCAAACTCCAAACTCTGAACTCCAAACTCCAAACTCTAAACTCCAAACTCTAAACTCCAAACTCCAAACTCTAAACTCCAAACTCGAAACTCCTAACTCTAAACTCTAAACTCCAAACTCCTAACTCTAAACTCCAAACTCCAAACTCCAAATTCTAAACTCTAAACTCCAAACTCCAAACTCTAAACTCTAAACTCCAAACTCCAATCTCCTAACTCCGAACTCCAAACTCCAATCTCCTAACTCCTAACTCCAAACTCCAAACTCCAAACTCCAAACTCCTAACTCCTAACTCCAAACTCTAAACTCCAAACTCCAAACTCCAAACTCTGAACTCCAAACTCCAAACTCTAAACTCCAAACTCTAAACTCCAAACTCCAAACTCTAAACTCCAAACTCCAAACTCCTAACTCTAAACTCCAAACTCCAAACTGCTTACTCTAAACTCCAAACTCCAAACTCGAAACTCCAATCTCCTAACTCCTAACTCCAAACTCCAAACTCCAATCTCCTAACTCCTAACTCCAAACTCCAAACTCTAAACTCCAAACTCCAAACTCCTAACTCTAAACTCCAATCTCCTAACTCCTAACTCCTAACTCCAAACTCCAAACTCTAAACTCTAAACTCTAAACTCCAATCTGCTAACTCCAAACTCTAAACTCCAAACTCCAAACTCTAAACTCCAAACTCTAAACTCCTAACTCCTAACTCCAAACTCCAAACTCCAAACTCCAAACTCCAATCTCCTAACTCCTATCTCCAAACTCCAAACTCCTAACTCCAAACTCCAATCTCCTAACTCCTAACTCCAAACTCCAAACTCCAATCTCTAAACTCCAAACTCCAATCTCCTAACTCCTTACTCCAAACTCCAAACTCCAAACTCCAAACTCCAATCTCCTAAACCCTAACTACAAATTCCAAACTCCAAACTCCTAACTGCAAACTCCAAACTCCAAACTCCAATCTCCAATCTCCTAACTCCTAACTCCAAACTCCAAACTCCAAACTCCAAACTACAAACTACAATCTCCTAACTCCTAACTCCAACCTCCTAACTCCAAACTCCAAACTCCAAACTCTAAACTCCTAACTCCAAACTCCAAACTCCAAACTCCTAACTCCAAACTCCAAACTCCAATCTCCTAACCCCTAACTCCAAACTCCAAACTCCTAACTCCAAACTCCAAACTCCAATCTCCTAACGCCTAACTCCAAACTCCAAACTCCAAACTCCTAACTCCTAACTCCAAACTCTAAACTCCAAACTCCAAACTCCAAACTCTGAACTCCAAACTCCAAACTCTAAACTCCAAACTCTAAACTCCAAACTCCAAACTCCTAACTCTAAACTCCAAACTCCAAACTCCTAACTCTAAACTCCAAACTCCAAACTCCAATCTCCTAACTCCTAACTCCAAACTCCAAACTCCAATCTCCTAACTCCTAACTCCAAACTCCAAACTCTAAACTCCAAACTCCAAACTCCTAACTCTAAACTACAATCTCCTAACTCCTAACTCCTAACTCCAAACTCCAAACTCTAAACTCTAAACTCTAAACTCCAATCTTCCAACTCCAAACTCTAAACTCCAAACTCCAAACTCCAAACTCTAAACTCCAAACTCTAAACCCCTAACTCCTAACTCCAAACTCCAAACTCCAAACTCTAAACTCTAAACTCCAATCTGCTAACTCCAAACTCTAAACTCCAAACTCCAAGCTCTAAACTCCAAACTCTAAACTCCAAACTCCAAACTCCTAACTCCAAACTCCAACCTCATAACTCCAAACTCCAAACTCCAAACTCCAATCTCCGAACTCCTAACTCCAAACTCCAACCTCATAACTCCAAACTCCAAACTCCAAACTCCAACCTCCAAACTCCAAACTCCAAACTCCTCACTCCTAACTCCAAACTCCTAACTCCAAACTCCAAACTCCTAACTCCAAACTCCAAACTCCAATCTCCTAACTCCTAACTCCAAACTCCAACCTCATAACTCCAAACTCCAAACTCCAAACTCCAATCTCCGAACTCCTAACTCCAAACTCCAACCTCATAACTCCAAACTCTAAACTCCTAACTCCAAACTCCTAACTCCAAACTCCAAACTCCAAACTCCAATCTCCTAACTCCTAACTCCAAACTCCAAACTCCAAACTCCTTACTCCAAACTCCAAACTCCAATCTCCTAACCCCTAACTCCAAACTCCAAACTCCAAACTCCAAACTCCAAACTCCAGTCTCCAATCTCCTAACTCCAAACTCCAAACTCCTAACTCCAAACTCCAAACTCCAAACTCCAATCTCCTAACTCCTAACTCCAAACTCCAACCTCCTAACTCCAAACTCTAAACTCTAAACTACTAACTCCAAACTCCAAACTCCAAACTCCAATCTCCAAACTCCAAACTCCAATCTCCTAACTCCTTACTCCAAACTCCAAACTCCAAACTCCAAACTCCAATCTCCTAAACCCTAACTCCAAACTCCAAACTCCAAACTCCTAACTGCAAACTCCAAACTCCAAACTCCAATCTCCAATCTCCTAACTCCTAACTCCAAACTCCAAACTCCAAACTCCAAACTACAAACTCCAATCTCCTAACTCCTAACTCCAAACTCCAACCTCCTAACTCCAAACTCCAAACTCTAAACTCCAAACTCCAAACTCCAATCTCCTAACCCCTAACTCCAAACTCCAAACTCCAACTCCAATCTCCTAACTCCTAACTCCAAACTCCAAACTCTAAACTCCAAACTCCAAACTCCAAACTCTGAACTCCAAACTCCAAACTCTAAACTCCAAACTCTAAACTCCAAACTCCAAACTCTAAACTCCAAACTCCAAACTCCTAACTCTAAACTCCAAACTCCAAACTCCAAACTCCAATCTCCTAACTCCTAACTCCAAACTCCAAACTCCAAACTCCAAACTCCAATCTCCTAACCCCTAACTCCAAACTCCAAACTCCTAACTCCAAACTCCAAACTCCAATCTCCAAACTCGTAACTCCAAACTCCAAACTCCAAACTCCAAACTCCAATCTCCTAACTCCTAACTCCAAACTCCAAACTCTAAACTCCAAACTCCAAACTCCAAACTCTGAACTCCAAACTCCAAACTCTAAACTCCAAACTCTAAACTCCAAACTCCAAACTCTAAACTCCAAACTCCAAACTCCTAACTCTAAACTCTAAACTCCAAACTCCTAACTCTAAACTCCAAACTCCAAACTCCAAATTCTAAACTCTAAACTCCAAACTCCAAACTCTAAACTCTAAACTCCAAACTCCAAACTCCAAACTCTTATCACCAAACTCCTAACTCCAAACTCCAAACTCCAAACTCCAAACTCCAATCTCCTAACCCCTAACTCCAAACTCCAAACTCCTAACTCCAAACTCCAAACTCCAATCTCATAACTCCTAACTCCAAACTCCAAACTCCAAACTCCAAACTCCTAACTCCTAACTCCAAACTCTAAACTCCAAACTCCAAACTCCGAACTCTGAACTCCAAACTCCAAACTCTAAACTCCAAACTCTAAACTCCAAACTCCAAACTCTAAACTCCAAACTCCAAACTCCTAACTCTAAACTCCAAACTCCAAACTCCTTACTCTAAACTCCAAACTCCAAACTCCAAACTCCAATCTCCTAACTCCTAACTCCAAACTCCAAACTCCAATCTCCTAACTCCTAACTCCAAACTCCAAACTCTAAACTCCAAACTCCAAACTCCTAACTCTAAACTCCAATCTCCTAACTCCTAACTCCTAACTCCAAACTCCAAACTCTAAACTCTAAACTCTAAACTCCAATCTGCTAACTCCAAACTCTAAACTCCAAACTCCAAACTCTAAACTCCAAACTCTAAACTCCTAACTCCTAACTCCAAACTCCAAACTCCAAACTCCAAACTCCAATCTCCTAACTCCTATCTCCAAACTCCAAACTCCTAACTCCAAACTCCAATCTCCTAACTCCTAACTCCAAACTCCAAACTCCAATCTCTAAACTCCAAACTCCAATCTCCTAACTCCTTACTCCAAACTCCAAACTCCAAACTCCAAACTCCAAACTCCAATCTCCTAAACCGTAACTACAAACTCCAAACTCCAAACTCCAAACTCCAAACTGCAAACTCCAATCTCCTAACTCCTAACTCCAACCTCCTAACTCCAAACTCCAAACTCCAAACTCTAAACTCCTAACTCCAAACTCCAAACTCCAAACTCCTAACTCCAAACTCCAAACTCCAATCTCCTAACTCCTAACTCCAAACTCCAAACTCCAAACTCCAAACTCCAATCTCCTAACCCCTAACTCCAAACTCCAAACTCCTAACTCCAAACTCCAAACTCCAATCTCCTAACGCCTAACTCCAAACTCCAAACTCCAAACTCCTAACTCCTAACTCCAAACTCTAAACTCCAAACTCCAAACTCCAAACTCTGAACTCCAAACTCCAAACTCTAAACTCCAAACTCTAAACTCCAAACTCCAAACTCCTAACTCTAAACTCCAAACTCCAAACTCGTAACTCTAAACTCCAAACTCCAAACTCCAATCTCCTAACTCCTAACTCCAAACTCCAAACTCCAATCTCCTAACTCCTAACTCCAAACTCCAAACTCTAAACTCCAAACTCCAAACTCCTAACTCTAAACTACAATCTCCTAACTCCTAACTCCTAACTCCAAACTCCAAACTCTAAACTCTAAACTCTAAACTCCAATCTTCTAACTCCAAACTCTAAACTCCAAACTCCAAACTCCAAACTCTAAACTCCAAACTCTAAACCCCTAACTCCTAACTCCAAACTCCAAACTTCAAACTCTAAACTCTAAACTCCAATCTGCTAACTCCAAACTCTAAACTCCAAACTCCAAGCTCTAAACTCCAAACTCTAAACTCCAAACTCCAAACTCCTAACTCCAAACTCCAACCTCATAACTCCAAACTCCAAACTCCAATCTCCGAACTCCTAACTCCAAACTCCAACCTCA
The DNA here is from genome assembly GCF_052327205.1 of Somniosus microcephalus. Lineage (NCBI taxonomy): Eukaryota > Metazoa > Chordata > Chondrichthyes > Squaliformes > Somniosidae > Somniosus > Somniosus microcephalus. The sequence goes on along the minus strand of NC_141000.1, from coordinate 41,741,649 downwards.
TAACTCCAAACTCCAAACTCCAAACTCCAACCTCCAAACTCCAAACTCCAAACTCCTCACTCCTAACTCCAAACTCCTAACTCCAAACTCCAAACTCCTAACTCCAAACTCCAAACTCCAATCTCCTAACTCCTAACTCCAAACTCCAACCTCATAACTCCAAACTCCAAACTCCAAACTCCAATCTCCGAACTCCTAACTCCAAACTCCAACCTCATAACTCCAAACTCTAAACTCCTAACTCCAAACTCCAAACTCCTAACTCCAAACTCCAAACTCCAATCTCCTAACTCCTAACTCCAAACTCCAAACTCCAAACTCCTTACTCCAAACTCCAAACTCCAATCTCCTAACCCCTAACTCCAAACTCCAAACTCCAAACTCCAAACTCCAAACTCCAGTCTCCAATCTCCTAACTCCAAACTCCAAACTCCTAACTCCAAACTCCAAACTCCAAACTCCAATCTCCTAACTCCTAACTCCAAACTCCAACCTCCTAACTCCAAACTCTAAACTCTAAACTACTAACTCCAAACTCCAAACTCCAAACTCCAATCTCCAAACTCCAAACTCCAATCTCCTAACTCCTTACTCCAAACTCCAAACTCCAAACTCCAAACTCCAATCTCCTAAACCCTAACTCCAAACTCCAAACTCCAAACTCCTAACTGCAAACTCCAAACTCCAATCTCCAATCTCCTAACTCCTAACTCCAAACTCCAAACTCCAAACTGCAAACTACAAACTCCAATCTCCTAACTCTGAACTCCAAACTCCAACCTCCTAACTCCAAACTCCAAACTCTAAACTCCAAACTCCAAACTCCAATCTCCTAAACCCTAACTCCAAACTCCAAACTCCAATCTCCTAAATCCTAACTCCAACCTCCAAACTCCAAACTCCAACTCCAATCTCCTAACTCCTAACTCCAAACTCCAAACTCTAAACTCCAAACTCCAAACTCCAAACTCTGAACTCCAAACTCCAAACTCTAAACTCCAAACTCTAAACTCCAAACTCCAAACTCTAAACTCCAAACTCCAAACTCCTAACTCTAAACTCCAAACTCCAAAGTCCTAACTCTAAACTCCAAACTCCAAACTCCAAACTCCAATCTCCTAACTCCTAACTCCAAACTCCAAACTCCAAACTCCAATCTCCTAACCCCTAACTCCAAACTCCAAACTCCTAACTCCAAACTCCAAACTCCAATCTCCTAACTCGTAACTCCAAACTCCAAACTCCAAACTCCAAACTCCAATCTCCTAACTCCTAACTCCAAACTCCAAACTCTAAACTCCAAACTCCAAACTCCAAACTCTGAACTCCAAACTCCAAACTCTAAACTCCAAACTCTAAACTCCAAACTCCAAACTCTAAACTCCAAACTCCAAACTCCTAACTCTAAACTCTAAACTCCAAACTCCTAACTCTAAACTCCAAACTCCAAACTCCAAATTCTAAACTCTAAACTCCAAACTCCAAACTCCAAACTCTTATCTCCAAACTGTGAACTCGAAACTCCAAACTCCTAACTCGAAACTCCAAACTCCAAACTCTAAACTCCAAACTCCAAACTCCAAACTCTAAACTCCAAACTCCAAACTCCTAACTCTAAACTCCAATCTCCTAACTCCTAACTCCTAACTCCAAACTCCAAACTCTAAACTCTAAACTCCAATCTGCTAACTCCAAACTCTAAACTCCAAACTCCAAACTCTAAACTCCAAACTCTAAACTCCTAACTCCTAACTCCAAACTCCAAACTCCAAACTCTAAACTCTAAACTCTAAACTCCAATCTGCTAACTACAAACTCTAAACTCCAAACTCCAAACTCTAAACTCCAAACACTAAACTCCAAACTCCAAACTCCAAACTTCAAACTCTAAACTCTAAACTCCTAACTCCAAACTCCAAACTCCAAACTCCTAACTCCAAACTCCAAACTCCAAACTCCAAACTCTTAATTCCTAACTCCAAACTCCAAACTCCAATCTCCTAACTCCTAACTCCAAACTCCAAACTCCTAACTCCAAACTCCAATCTCCAAACTCCAAACTCCAATCTCCTAACCCCTAACTCCAAACTCCTAACTCCAAACTCCACACTCCAAACTCCAAACTCCAATCTCCAATCTCCTAACTCCTAACACCAAACTCCAAACTCCAAACTTCTAACTCCAAACTCCAAACTCCAATCTCCTAACTCCTAACTCCAAACTCCAACCTCCTAACTCCAAACTCCAAACTCCAAACTCCAAACTCCAATCTGCTAACTCCTAACTACAAACTCCAAATTCCAAACTCCAAACTCTAAACTACAAACTCCAAACTCCAAACTCCAATCTCCTAACCCCTAACTCCAAACTCCAAACTCCAAACACCTAACTCCAAACTCCAAACCCCAATCTCCAATCTCCTAACTCCTAACTCCTAACTCCAAACTCCTAACTCCAAACTCCAATCTCCTAACTCCTAACTCCAAACTCCAAACTCCAAACTCCAATCTCCAAACTCGAAACTCCAATCTCCTAACTCCTTACTCCAAACTCCAAACTCCAAACTCCAAACTCCAATCTCCTAAACCCTAACTCCAAACTCCAAACTCCAAACTCCTAACTGCAAACTCCAAACTCCAAACTCCAATCTCCAATCTCCTAACTCCTAACTCCAAACTCCAAACTCCAAACTCCAAACTCCAAACTCTAAACTCCTAACTCCAAACTCCAAACTCCAAACTCCTAACTCCAAACTCCAAACTCCAATCTCCTAACTCCTAACTCCAAACTCCAAACTCCAAACTCCAATCTCCTAACTCCAAACTCCAAACTCCTAACTCCTAACTCCAAACTCTAAACTCCAAACTCCAAACTCCAAACTCTAAACTCCAAACTCCAAACTCTAAACTCCAAACTCCTAACTCTAAACTCCAAACTCCAAACTCCTAACTCCAAACTCCAAACTCCAAACTCCAATCTCCTAACTCCTAACTCCAAACTCCAAACTCCAATCTCCTAACTCCTAACTCCAAACTCCAAACTCCAAACTCCAAACTACAAACTCCAATCTCCTAACTCCTAACTCCAAACTCCAACCTCCTAACTCCAAACTCCAAACTCTAAACTCCAAACTCCAAACTCCAATCTCCTAACCCCTAACTCCAAACTCCAAACTCCAATCTCCTAAATCCTAACTCCAACCTCCAAACTCCAAACTCCAACTCCAATCTCCTAACTCCTAACTCCAAACTCCAAACTCTAAACTCCAAACTCTAAACTCCAAACTCCAAACTCTAAACTCCAAACTCCAAACTCCTAACTCTAAACTCCAAACTCCAAACTCCTAACTCTAAACTCCAAACTCCAAACTCCAAACTCCAATCTCCTAACTCCTAACTCCCAACTCCAAACTCCAAACTCCAATCTCCTAACCCCTAACTCCAAACTCCAAACTCCTAACTCCAAACTCCAAACTCCAATCTCCTAACTCGTAACTCCAAACTCCAAACTCCAAACTCCAAACTCCAATCTCCTAACTCCTAACTCCAAACTCCAAACTCTAAACTCCAAACTCCAAACTCCAAACTCTGAACTCCAAACTCCAAACTCTAAACTCCAAACTCTAAATTCCAAACTCCAAACTCTAAACTCCAAACTCCAAACTCCTAACTCTAAACTCTAAACTCCAAACTCCTAACTCTAAACTCCAAACTCCAAACTCCAAATTCTAAACTCTAAACTCCAAACTCCAAACTCTAAACTCTAAACTCCAAACTCCAAACTCCAAACTCTTATCTCCAAACTCTGAACTCGAAACTCCAAACTCCTAACTCTAAACTCCAAACTCCAAACTCTAAACTCCAAACTCCAAACTCCAAACTCTAAACTCCAAACTCCAAACTCCTAACTCTAAACTCCAATCTCCTAACTCCTAACTCCTAACTCCAAACTCCAAACTCTAAACTCTAAACTCCAATCTGCTAACTCCAAACTCTAAACTCCAAACTCCAAACTCTAAACTCCAAACTCTAAACTCCTAACTCCTAACTCCAAACTCCAAACTCCAAACTCTAAACTCTAAACTCTAAACTCCAATCTGCTAACTCCAAACTCTAAACTCCAAACTCCAAACTCTAAACTCCAAACTCTAAACTCCAAACTCCAAACTCCAAACTTCAAACTCTAAACTCTAAACTCCTAACTCCAAACTCCAAACTCCAAACTCCTAACTCCAAACTCCAAACTCCAAACTCCAAACTCTTAATTCCTAACTCCAAACTCCAAACTCCAATCTCCTAACTCCTAACTCCAATCTCCTAACCCCTAACTCCAAACTCCAAACTCCTAACTCCACACTCCAAACTCCAATCTCCAATCTCCTAACTCCTAACACCAAACTCCAAACTCCAAACTTCTAACTCCAAACTCCAAACTCCAATCTCCTAACTCCTAACTCCAAACTCCAAACTCCTAACTCCAAATTCCAAACTCCAAACTCCAAACTCCAATCTCCTAACTCCTAACTCCAAACTCCAAACTCCTAACTCCAAACTCCAAACTCCAAACTCTTAATTCCTAACTCCAAACTCCAAACTCCAATCTCCTAACTCCTAACTCCAAACACCAAACTCCAAACTCCAAACTTCTAACTCCAAACTCCAAACTCCCATCTCCTAACTCCTAACTCCAAACTCCAACCTCCTAACTCCAAACTCCAAACTCCAAACTCCAAACTCCAATCTGCTAACTCCTAACTCCAAACTCCAAATTCCAAACTCCAAACTCTAAACTACAAACTCCAAACTCCAAACTCCAATCTCCTAACCCCTAACTCCAAACTCCAAACTCCAAACACCTAACTCCAAACTCCAAACCCCAATCTCCAATCTCCTAACTCCTAACTCCTAACTCCAAACTCCTAACTCCAAACTCCAATCTCCTAACTCCTAACTCCAAACTCCAAACTCCAAACTCCAATCTCCAAACTCCAAACTCCAATCTCCTAACTCCTTACTCCAAACTCCAAATTCCAAAGTCCAAACTCCAATCTCCTAAACCCTAACTCCAAACTCCAAACTCCAAACTGCAAACTCCAAACTCCAAACTCCAATCTCCAATCTCCTAACTCCGAACTCCATACTCCAAACTCCAAACTCCAAACTACAAACTCCAATCTCCTAACTCCTAACTCCAAACTCCAACCTCCTAACTCCAAACTCCAAACTCCAAACTCTAAACTCCTAACTCCAAACTCCAAACTTCAAACTCCTAACTCCAAACTCCAAACTCCAATCTCCTAACTCCAAACTCCAAACTCCAAACTCCAATCTCCTAACTCCTAACTCCAAACTCCAAACTCCAAACTCCAACTCCAATCTCCTAACTCCTAACTCCAAACTCCAAACTCTAAACTCCAAACTCCAAACTCCAAACTCTGAACTCCAACCTCCAAACTCTAAACTCCAAACTCTAAACTCCAAACTCCAAACTGTAAACTCCAAACTCCAAACTCCTAACTCTAAACTCCAAACTCCAAACTCCTAACTCTAAACTCCAAACTCCAAACTCCAAACTCCAATCTCCTAACTCCTAACTCCAAACTCCAAACTCCAAACTCCAAACTCCAATCTCCTAACCCCTAACTCCAAACTCCAAACTCCTAACTCCAAACTCCAATCTCCAAACTCGTAACTCCAAACTCCAAACTCCAAACTCCAATCTCCTAACTCCTAACTCCAAACTCCAAACTCTAAACTCCAAACTCCAAACTCCAAACTCTGAACTCCAAACTCCAAACTCTAAACTCCAAACTCTAAACTCCAAACTCCAAACTCTAAACTCCAAACTCCAAACTCCTAACTCTAAACTCTAAACTCCAAACTCCTAACTCTAAACTCCAAACTCCAAACTCCAAATTCTAAACTCTAAACTCCAAACTCCAAACTCTAAACTCTAAACTCCAAACTCCAAACTCCAATCTCCTAACCCCTAACTCCAAACTCCAAACTCCTAACTCCAAACTCCAAACTCCTAACTCCAAACTCCAAACTCCAAACTCCTAACTCCTAACTCCAAACTCTAAACTCCAAACTCCAAACTCCAAACTCTGAACTCCAAACTCCAAACTCTAAACTCCAAACTTTAAACTCCAAACTCCAAACTCTAAACTCCAAATTCCAAACTCCTAACTCTAAACTCCAAACTCCAAACTCCTTACTCTAAACTCCAAACTCCAAACTCGAAACTCCAATCTCCTAACTCCTAACTCCAAACTCCAAACTCCAATCTCCTAACTCCTAACTCCAAACTCCAAACTCTAAACTCCAAACTCCAAACTCCTAACTCTAAACTCCAATCTCCTAACTCCTAACTCCTAACTCCAAACTCCAAACTCTAAACTCTAAACTCTAAACTCCAATCTGCTAACTCCAAACTCTAAACTCCAAACTCCAAACTCTAAACTCCAAACTCTAAACTCCTAACTCCTAACTCCAAACTCCAAACTCCAAACTCCAATCTCCTAACTCCTATCTCCAAACTCCAAACTCCTAACTCCAAACTCCAATCTCCTAACTCCTAACTCCAAACTCCAAACTCCAATCTCTAAACTCCAAACTCCAATCTCCTAACTCCTTACTCCAAACTCCAAACTCCAAACTCCAAACTCCAAACTCCAATCTCCTAAACCCTAACTACAAACTCCAAACTCCAAACTCCTAACTGCAAACTCCAAACTCCAAACTCCAATCTCCAATCTCCTAACTCCTAACTCCAAACTCCAAACTCCAAACTCCAAACTACAAACTCCAATCTCCTAACTCCTAACTCCAACCTCCTAACTCCAAACTCCAAACTCCAAACTCTAAACTCCTAACTCCAAACTCCAAACTCCAAACTCCTAACTCCAAACTCCAAACTCCAATCTCCTAACTCCTAACTCCAAACTCCAAACTCCAAACTCCAAACTCCAATCTCCTAACCCCTAACTCCAAACTCCAAACTCCTAACTCCAAACTCCAAACTCCAATCTCCTAACGCCTAACTCCAAACTCCAAACTCCAAACTCCTAACTCCTAACTCCAAACTCTAAACTCCAAACTCCAAACTCCAAACTCTGAACTCCAAACTCCAAACTCTAAACTCCAAACTCTAAACTCCAAACTCCAAACTCCTAACTCTAAACTCCAAACTCCAAACTCCTAACTCTAAACTCCAAACTCCAAACTCCAATCTCCTAACTCCTAACTCCAAACTCCAAACTCCAATCTCCTAACTCCTAACTCCAAACTCCAAACTCTAAACTCCAAACTCCAAACTCCTAACTCTAAACTACAATCTCCTAACTCCTAACTCCAAACTCCAAACTCCAAACTCCAAACTCCAATCTCCTAACTCCTATCTCCAAACTCCAAACTCCTAACTCCAAACTCCAATCTCCTAACTCCTAACTCCAAACTCCAAACTCCAATCTCTAAACTCCAAACTCCAATCTCCTAACTCCTTACTCCAAACTCCAAACTCCAAACTCCAAACTCCAAACTCCAATCTCCTAAACCCTAACTACAAACTCCAAACTCCAAACTCCTAACTGCAAACTCCAAACTCCAAACTCCAATCTCCAATCTCCTAACTCCTAACTCCAAACTCCAAACTCCAAACTCCAAACTACAAACTCCAATCTCCTAACTCCTAACTCCAACCTCCTAACTCCAAACTCCAAACTCCAAACTCTAAACTCCTAACTCCAAACTCCAAACTCCAAACTCCTAACTCCAAACTCCAAACTCCAATCTCCTAACTCCTAACTCCAAACTCCAAACTCCAAACTCCAAACTCCAATCTCCTAACCCCTAACTCCAAACTCCAAACTCCTAACTCCAAACTCCAAACTCCAATCTCCTAACGCCTAACTCCAAACTCCAAACTCCAAACTCCTAACTCCTAACTCCAAACTCTAAACTCCAAACTCCAAACTCCAAACTCTGAACTCCAAACTCCAAACTCTAAACTCCAAACTCTAAACTCCAAACTCCAAACTCCTAACTCTAAACTCCAAACTCCAAACTCCTAACTCTAAACTCCAAACTCCAAACTCCAATCTCCTAACTCCTAACTCCAAACTCCAAACTCCAATCTCCTAACTCCTAACTCCAAACTCCAAACTCTAAACACCAAACTCCAAACTCCTAACTCTAAACTACAATCTCCTAACTCCTAACTCCTAACTCCAAACTCCAAACTCTAAACTCTAAACTCTAAACTCCAATCTTCTAACTCCAAACTCTAAACTCCAAACTCCAAACTCCAAACTCTAAACTCCAAACTCTAAACCCCTAACTCCTAACTCCAAACTCCAAACTCCAAACTCTAAACTCTAAACTCCAATCTGCTAACTCCAAACTCTAAACTCCAAACTCCAAGCTCTAAACTCCAAACTCTAAACTCCAAACTCCAAACTCCTAACTCCAAACTCCAACCTCATAACTCCAAACTCCAAACTCCAAACTCCAATCTCCGAACTCCTAACTCCAAACTCCAACCTCATAACTCCAAACTCCAAACTCCAAACTCCAACCTCCAAACTCCAAACTCCAAACTCCTCACTCCTAACTCCAAACTCCTAACTCCAAACTCCAAACTCCTAACTCCAAACTCCAAACTCCAATCTCCTAACTACTAACTCCAAACTCCAACCTCATAACTCCAAACTCCAAACTCCAAACTCCAATCTCCGAACTCCTAACTCCAAACTCCAACCTCATAACTCCAAACTCTAAACTCCTAACTCCAAACTCCTAACTCCTAACTCCAAACTCCAAACTCCAAACTCCTTACTCCAAACTCCAAACTCCAATCTCCTAACCCCTAACTCCAAACTCCAAACTCCAAACTCCAAACTCCAAACTCCAGTCTCCAATCTCCTAACTCCAAACTCCAAACTCCTAACTCCAAACTCCAAACTCCAAACTCCAATCTCCTAACTCCTAACTCCAAACTCCAACCTCCTAACTCCAAACTCTAAACTCTAAACTACTAACTCCAAACTCCAAACTCCAAACTCCAATCTCCAAACTCCAAACTCCAATCTCCTAACTCCTTACTCCAAACTCCAAACTCCAAACTCCAAACTCCAATCTCCTAAACCCTAACTCCAAACTCCAAACTCCAAACTCCTAACTGCAAACTCCAAACTCCAAACTCCAATCTCCAATCTCCTAACTCCTAACTCCAAACTCCAAACTCCAAACTCCAAACTATAAACTCCAATCTCCTAACTCCTAACTCCAAACTCCAACCTCCTAACTCCAAACTCCAAACTCTAAACTCCAAACTCCAAACTCCAATCTCCTAACCCCTAACTCCAAACTCCAAACTCCAATCTCCTAAATCCTAACTCCAACCTCCAAACTCCAAACTCCAACTCCAATCTCCTAACTCCTAACTCCAAACTCCAAACTCTAAACTCCAAACTCCAAACTCCAAACTCTGAACTCCAAACTCCAAACTCTAAACTCCAAACTCTAAACTCCAAACTCCAAACTCTAAACTCCAAACTCCAAACTCCTAACTCTAAACTCCAAACTCCAAACTCCAAACTCCAATCTCCTAACTCCTAACTCCAAACTCCAAACTCCAAACTCCAAACTCCAATCTCCTAACCCCTAACTCCAAACTCCAAACTCCTAACTCCAAACTCCAAACTCCAATCTCCAAACTCGTAACTCCAAACTCCAAACTCCAAACTCCAAACTCCAATCTCCTAACTCCTAACTCCAAACTCCAAACTCTAAACTCCAAACTCCAAACTCCAAACTCTGAACTCCAAACTCCAAACTCTAAACTCCAAACTCTAAACTCCAAACTCCAAACTCTAAACTCCAAACTCCAAACTCCTAACTCTAAACTCTAAACTCCAAACTCCTAACTCTAAACTCCAAACTCCAAACTCCAAATTCTAAACTCTAAACTCCAAACTCCAAACTCTAAACTCTAAACTCCAAACTCCAAACTCCAAACTCTTATCACCAAACTCCTAACTCCAAACTCCAAACTCCAAACTCCAAACTCCAATCTCCTAACCCCTAACTCCAAACTCCAAACTCCTAACTCCAAACTCCAAACTCCAATCTCATATCTCCTAACACCAAACTCCAAACTCCAAACTCCAAACTCCTAACTCCTAACTCCAAACTCTAAACTCCAAACTCCAAACTCAAAACTCTGAACTCCAAACTCCAAACTCTAAACTCCAAACTCTAAACTCCAAACTCCAAACTCTAAACTCCAAACTCCAAACTCCTAACTCTAAACTCCAAACTCCAAACTCCTTACTCTAAACTCCAAACTCCAAACTCGAAACTCCAATCTCCTAACTCCTAACTCCAAACTCCAAACTCCAATCTCCTAACTCCTAACTCCAAACTCCAAACTCTAAACTCCAAACTCCAAACTCCTAACTCTAAACTCCAATCTCCTAACTCCTAACTCCTAACTCCAAACTCCAAACTCTAAACTCTAAACTCTAAACTCCAATCTGCTAACTCCAAACTCTAAACTCCAAACTCCAAACTCTAAACTCCAAACTCTAAACTGCTAACTCCTAACTCCAAACTCCAAACTCCAAACTCCAATCTCCTAACTCCTATCTCCAAACTCCAAACTCCTAACTCCAAACTCCAATCTCCTAACTCCTAACTCCAAACTCCAAACTCCAATCTCTAAACTCCAAACTCCAATCTCCTAACTCCTTACTCCAAACTCCAAACTCCAAACTCCAAACTCCAAACTCCATTCTCCTAAACCCTAACTACAAACTCCAAACTCCAAACTCCTAACTGCAAACTCCAAACTCCAAACTCCAATCTCCTAACTCCTACCTCCAAACTCCAAACTCCAAACTCCAAACTACAAACTCCAATCTCCTAACTCCTAACTCCAACCTCCTAACTCCAAACTCCAAACTCTAAACTCCTAACTCCAAACTCCAAACTCCTAACTCCAAACTCCAAACTCCAATCTCCTAACTCCTAACTCCAAACTCCAAACTCCAAACTCCAAACTCCAATCTCCTAACCCCTAACTCCAAACTCCAAACTCCTAACTCCAAACTCCAAACTCCAATCTCCTAACGCCTAACTCCAAACTCCAAACTCCAAACTCCTAACTCCTAACTCCAAACTCTAAACTCCAAACTCCAAACTCCAAACTCTGAACTCCGAACTCCAAACTCTAAACTCCAAACTCTAAACTCCAAACTCCAAACTCCTAACTCTAAACTCCAAACTCCAAACTCCTAACTCTAAACTCCAAACTCCAAACTCCAATCTCCTAACTCCTAACTCCAAACTCCAAACTCCAATCTCCTAACTCCTAACTCCAAACTCCAAACTCCAAACTCCAAACTCCAAACTCCATTCTCCTAAACCCTAACTACAAACTCCAAACTCCAAACTCCAAACTTCTAACTCCAAACTCCAAACTCCCATCTCCTAACTCCTAACTCCAAACTCCAACCTCCTAACTCCAAACTCCAAACTCCAAACTCCAAACTCCAATCTGCTAACTCCTAACTCCAAACTCCAAATTCCAAACTCCAAACTCTAAACTACAAACTCCAAACTCCAAACTCCAATCTCCTAACCCCTAACTCCAAACTCCAAACTCCAAACACCTAACTCCAAACTCCAAACCCCAATCTCCAATCTCCTAACTCCTAACTCCTAACTCCAAACTCCTAACTCCAAACTCCAATCTCCTAACTCCTAACTCCAAACTCCAAACTCCAAACTCCAATCTCCAAACTCCAAACTCCAATCTCCTAACTCCTTACTCCAAACTCCAAATTCCAAAGTCCAAACTCCAATCTCCTAAACCCTAACTCCAAACTCCAAACTCCAAACTGCAAACTCCAAACTCCAAACTCCAATCTCCAATCTCCTAACTCCGAACTCCATACTCCAAACTCCAAACTCCAAACTACAAACTCCAATCTCCTAACTCCTAACTCCAAACTCCAACCTCCTAACTCCAAACTCCAAACTCCAAACTCTAAACTCCTAACTCCAAACTCCAAACTTCAAACTCCTAACTCCAAACTCCAAACTCCAATCTCCTAACTCCAAACTCCAAACTCCAAACTCCAATCTCCTAACTCCTAACTCCAAACTCCAAACTCCAAACTCCAACTCCAATCTCCTAACTCCTAACTCCAAACTCCAAACTCTAAACTCCAAACTCCAAACTCCAAACTCTGAACTCCAACCTCCAAACTCTAAACTCCAAACTCTAAACTCCAAACTCCAAACTGTAAACTCCAAACTCCAAACTCCTAACTCTAAACTCCAAACTCCAAACTCCTAACTCTAAACTCCAAACTCCAAACTCCAAACTCCAATCTCCTAACTCCTAACTCCAAACTCCAAACTCCAAACTCCAAACTCCAATCTCCTAACCCCTAACTCCAAACTCCAAACTCCTAACTCCAAACTCCAATCTCCAAACTCGTAACTCCAAACTCCAAACTCCAAACTCCAATCTCCTAACTCCTAACTCCAAACTCCAAACTCTAAACTCCAAACTCCAAACTCCAAACTCTGAACTCCAAACTCCAAACTCTAAACTCCAAACTCTAAACTCCAAACTCCAAACTCTAAACTCCAAACTCCAAACTCCTAACTCTAAACTCTAAACTCCAAACTCCTAACTCTAAACTCCAAACTCCAAACTCCAAATTCTAAACTCTAAACTCCAAACTCCAAACTCTAAACTCTAAACTCCAAACTCCAAACTCCAATCTCCTAACCCCTAACTCCAAACTCCAAACTCCTAACTCCAAACTCCAAACTCCTAACTCCAAACTCCAAACTCCAAACTCCTAACTCCTAACTCCAAACTCTAAACTCCAAACTCCAAACTCCAAACTCTGAACTCCAAACTCCAAACTCTAAACTCCAAACTTTAAACTCCAAACTCCAAACTCTAAACTCCAAATTCCAAACTCCTAACTCTAAACTCCAAACTCCAAACTCCTTACTCTAAACTCCAAACTCCAAACTCGAAACTCCAATCTCCTAACTCCTAACTCCAAACTCCAAACTCCAATCTCCTAACTCCTAACTCCAAACTCCAAACTCTAAACTCCAAACTCCAAACTCCTAACTCTAAACTCCAATCTCCTAACTCCTAACTCCTAACTCCAAACTCCAAACTCTAAACTCTAAACTCTAAACTCCAATCTGCTAACTCCAAACTCTAAACTCCAAACTCCAAACTCTAAACTCCAAACTCTAAACTCCTAACTCCTAACTCCAAACTCCAAACTCCAAACTCCAATCTCCTAACTCCTATCTCCAAACTCCAAACTCCTAACTCCAAACTCCAATCTCCTAACTCCTAACTCCAAACTCCAAACTCCAATCTCTAAACTCCAAACTCCAATCTCCTAACTCCTTACTCCAAACTCCAAACTCCAAACTCCAAACTCCAAACTCCAATCTCCTAAACCCTAACTACAAACTCCAAACTCCAAACTCCTAACTGCAAACTCCAAACTCCAAACTCCAATCTCCAATCTCCTAACTCCTAACTCCAAACTCCAAACTCCAAACTCCAAACTACAAACTCCAATCTCCTAACTCCTAACTCCAACCTCCTAACTCCAAACTCCAAACTCCAAACTCTAAACTCCTAACTCCAAACTCCAAACTCCAAACTCCTAACTCCAAACTCCAAACTCCAATCTCCTAACTCCTAACTCCAAACTCCAAACTCCAAACTCCAAACTCCAATCTCCTAACCCCTAACTCCAAACTCCAAACTCCTAACTCCAAACTCCAAACTCCAATCTCCTAACGCCTAACTCCAAACTCCAAACTCCAAACTCCTAACTCCTAACTCCAAACTCTAAACTCCAAACTCCAAACTCCAAACTCTGAACTCCAAACTCCAAACTCTAAACTCCAAACTCTAAACTCCAAACTCCAAACTCCTAACTCTAAACTCCAAACTCCAAACTCCTAACTCTAAACTCCAAACTCCAAACTCCAATCTCCTAACTCCTAACTCCAAACTCCAAACTCCAATCTCCTAACTCCTAACTCCAAACTCCAAACTCTAAACTCCAAACTCCAAACTCCTAACTCTAAACTACAATCTCCTAACTCCTAACTCCAAACTCCAAACTCCAAACTCCAAACTCCAATCTCCTAACTCCTATCTCCAAACTCCAAACTCCTAACTCCAAACTCCAATCTCCTAACTCCTAACTCCAAACTCCAAACTCCAATCTCTAAACTCCAAACTCCAATCTCCTAACTCCTTACTCCAAACTCCAAACTCCAAACTCCAAACTCCAAACTCCAATCTCCTAAACCCTAACTACAAACTCCAAACTCCAAACTCCTAACTGCAAACTCCAAACTCCAAACTCCAATCTCCAATCTCCTAACTCCTAACTCCAAACTCCAAACTCCAAACTCCAAACTACAAACTCCAATCTCCTAACTCCTAACTCCAACCTCCTAACTCCAAACTCCAAACTCCAAACTCTAAACTCCTAACTCCAAACTCCAAACTCCAAACTCCTAACTCCAAACTCCAAACTCCAATCTCCTAACTCCTAACTCCAAACTCCAAACTCCAAACTCCAAACTCCAATCTCCTAACCCCTAACTCCAAACTCCAAACTCCTAACTCCAAACTCCAAACTCCAATCTCCTAACGCCTAACTCCAAACTCCAAACTCCAAACTCCTAACTCCTAACTCCAAACTCTAAACTCCAAACTCCAAACTCCAAACTCTGAACTCCAAACTCCAAACTCTAAACTCCAAACTCTAAACTCCAAACTCCAAACTCCTAACTCTAAACTCCAAACTCCAAACTCCTAACTCTAAACTCCAAACTCCAAACTCCAATCTCCTAACTCCTAACTCCAAACTCCAAACTCCAATCTCCTAACTCCTAACTCCAAACTCCAAACTCTAAACACCAAACTCCAAACTCCTAACTCTAAACTACAATCTCCTAACTCCTAACTCCTAACTCCAAACTCCAAACTCTAAACTCTAAACTCTAAACTCCAATCTTCTAACTCCAAACTCTAAACTCCAAACTCCAAACTCCAAACTCTAAACTCCAAACTCTAAACCCCTAACTCCTAACTCCAAACTCCAAACTCCAAACTCTAAACTCTAAACTCCAATCTGCTAACTCCAAACTCTAAACTCCAAACTCCAAGCTCTAAACTCCAAACTCTAAACTCCAAACTCCAAACTCCTAACTCCAAACTCCAACCTCATAACTCCAAACTCCAAACTCCAAACTCCAATCTCCGAACTCCTAACTCCAAACTCCAACCTCATAACTCCAAACTCCAAACTCCAAACTCCAACCTCCAAACTCCAAACTCCAAACTCCTCACTCCTAACTCCAAACTCCTAACTCCAAACTCCAAACTCCTAACTCCAAACTCCAAACTCCAATCTCCTAACTACTAACTCCAAACTCCAACCTCATAACTCCAAACTCCAAACTCCAAACTCCAATCTCCGAACTCCTAACTCCAAACTCCAACCTCATAACTCCAAACTCTAAACTCCTAACTCCAAACTCCTAACTCCTAACTCCAAACTCCAAACTCCAAACTCCTTACTCCAAACTCCAAACTCCAATCTCCTAACCCCTAACTCCAAACTCCAAACTCCAAACTCCAAACTCCAAACTCCAGTCTCCAATCTCCTAACTCCAAACTCCAAACTCCTAACTCCAAACTCCAAACTCCAAACTCCAATCTCCTAACTCCTAACTCCAAACTCCAACCTCCTAACTCCAAACTCTAAACTCTAAACTACTAACTCCAAACTCCAAACTCCAAACTCCAATCTCCAAACTCCAAACTCCAATCTCCTAACTCCTTACTCCAAACTCCAAACTCCAAACTCCAAACTCCAATCTCCTAAACCCTAACTCCAAACTCCAAACTCCAAACTCCTAACTGCAAACTCCAAACTCCAAACTCCAATCTCCAATCTCCTAACTCCTAACTCCAAACTCCAAACTCCAAACTCCAAACTATAAACTCCAATCTCCTAACTCCTAACTCCAAACTCCAACCTCCTAACTCCAAACTCCAAACTCTAAACTCCAAACTCCAAACTCCAATCTCCTAACCCCTAACTCCAAACTCCAAACTCCAATCTCCTAAATCCTAACTCCAACCTCCAAACTCCAAACTCCAACTCCAATCTCCTAACTCCTAACTCCAAACTCCAAACTCTAAACTCCAAACTCCAAACTCCAAACTCTGAACTCCAAACTCCAAACTCTAAACTCCAAACTCTAAACTCCAAACTCCAAACTCTAAACTCCAAACTCCAAACTCCTAACTCTAAACTCCAAACTCCAAACTCCAAACTCCAATCTCCTAACTCCTAACTCCAAACTCCAAACTCCAAACTCCAAACTCCAATCTCCTAACCCCTAACTCCAAACTCCAAACTCCTAACTCCAAACTCCAAACTCCAATCTCCAAACTCGTAACTCCAAACTCCAAACTCCAAACTCCAAACTCCAATCTCCTAACTCCTAACTCCAAACTCCAAACTCTAAACTCCAAACTCCAAACTCCAAACTCTGAACTCCAAACTCCAAACTCTAAACTCCAAACTCTAAACTCCAAACTCCAAACTCTAAACTCCAAACTCCAAACTCCTAACTCTAAACTCTAAACTCCAAACTCCTAACTCTAAACTCCAAACTCCAAACTCCAAATTCTAAACTCTAAACTCCAAACTCCAAACTCTAAACTCTAAACTCCAAACTCCAAACTCCAAACTCTTATCACCAAACTCCTAACTCCAAACTCCAAACTCCAAACTCCAAACTCCAATCTCCTAACCCCTAACTCCAAACTCCAAACTCCTAACTCCAAACTCCAAACTCCAATCTCATATCTCCTAACACCAAACTCCAAACTCCAAACTCCAAACTCCTAACTCCTAACTCCAAACTCTAAACTCCAAACTCCAAACTCAAAACTCTGAACTCCAAACTCCAAACTCTAAACTCCAAACTCTAAACTCCAAACTCCAAACTCTAAACTCCAAACTCCAAACTCCTAACTCTAAACTCCAAACTCCAAACTCCTTACTCTAAACTCCAAACTCCAAACTCGAAACTCCAATCTCCTAACTCCTAACTCCAAACTCCAAACTCCAATCTCCTAACTCCTAACTCCAAACTCCAAACTCTAAACTCCAAACTCCAAACTCCTAACTCTAAACTCCAATCTCCTAACTCCTAACTCCTAACTCCAAACTCCAAACTCTAAACTCTAAACTCTAAACTCCAATCTGCTAACTCCAAACTCTAAACTCCAAACTCCAAACTCTAAACTCCAAACTCTAAACTGCTAACTCCTAACTCCAAACTCCAAACTCCAAACTCCAATCTCCTAACTCCTATCTCCAAACTCCAAACTCCTAACTCCAAACTCCAATCTCCTAACTCCTAACTCCAAACTCCAAACTCCAATCTCTAAACTCCAAACTCCAATCTCCTAACTCCTTACTCCAAACTCCAAACTCCAAACTCCAAACTCCAAACTCCATTCTCCTAAACCCTAACTACAAACTCCAAACTCCAAACTCCTAACTGCAAACTCCAAACTCCAAACTCCAATCTCCTAACTCCTAACTCCAAACTCCAAACTCCAAACTCCAAACTACAAACTCCAATCTCCTAACTCCTAACTCCAACCTCCTAACTCCAAACTCCAAACTCTAAACTCCTAACTCCAAACTCCAAACTCCTAACTCCAAACTCCAAACTCCAATCTCCTAACTCCTAACTCCAAACTCCAAACTCCAAACTCCAAACTCCAATCTCCTAACCCCTAACTCCAAACTCCAAACTCCTAACTCCAAACTCCAAACTCCAATCTCCTAACGCCTAACTCCAAACTCCAAACTCCAAACTCCTAACTCCTAACTCCAAACTCTAAACTCCAAACTCCAAACTCCAAACTCTGAACTCCGAACTCCAAACTCTAAACTCCAAACTCTAAACTCCAAACTCCAAACTCCTAACTCTAAACTCCAAACTCCAAACTCCTAACTCTAAACTCCAAACTCCAAACTCCAATCTCCTAACTCCTAACTCCAAACTCCAAACTCCAATCTCCTAACTCCTAACTCCAAACTCCAAACTCCAAACTCCAAACTCCAAACTCCATTCTCCTAAACCCTAACTACAAACTCCAAACTCCAAACTCCTAACTGCAAACTCCAAACTCCAAACTCCAATCTCCTAACTCCTAACTCCAAACTCCAAACTCCAAACTCCAAACTACAAACTCCAATCTCCTAACTCCTAACTCCAACCTCCTAACTCCAAACTCCAAACTCTAAACTCCTAACTCCAAACTCCAAACTCCTAACTCCAAACTCCAAACTCCAATCTCCTAACTCCTAACTCCAAACTCCAAACTCCAAACTCCAAACTCCAATCTCCTAACCCCTAACTCCAAACTCCAAACTCCTAACTCCAAACTCCAAACTCCAATCTCCTAACGCCTAACTCCAAACTCCAAACTCCAAACTCCTAACTCCTAACTCCAAACTCTAAACTCCAAACTCCAAACTCCAAACTCTGAACTCCGAACTCCAAACTCTAAACTCCAAACTCTAAACTCCAAACTCCAAACTCCTAACTCTAAACTCCAAACTCCAAACTCCTAACTCTAAACTCCAAACTCCAAACTCCAATCTCCTAACTCCTAACTCCAAACTCCAAACTCCAATCTCCTAACTCCTAACTCCAAACTCCAAACTCTAAACTCCAAACTCCAAACTCCTAACTCTAAACTACAATCTCCTAACTCCTAACTCCTAACTCCAAACTCCAAACTCTAAACTCTAAACTCTAAACTCCAATCTTCTAACTCCAAACTCTAAACTCCAAACTCCAAACTCCAAACTCTAAACTCCAAACTCTAAACCCCTAACTCCTAACTCCAAACTCCAAACTCCAAACTCTAAACTCTAAACTCCAATCTGCTAACTTCAAACTCTAAACTCCAAACTCCAAGCTCTAAACTCCAAACTCTAAACTCCAAACTCCAAACTCCTAACTCCAAACTCCAACCTCATAACTCCAAACTCAAAACTCCAAACTCCAATCTCCGAACTCCTAACTCCAAACTCCAACCTCATAACTCCAAACTCCAAACTCCAAACTCCAACCTCCAAACTCCAAACTCCAAACTCCTCACTCCTAACTCCAAACTCCTAACTCCAAACTCCAAACTCCTAACTCCAAACTCCAAACTCCAATCTCCTAACTCCTAACTCCAAACTCCAACCTCATAACTCCAAACTCCAAACTCCAAACTCCAATCTCTGAACTCCTAACTCCAAACTCCAACCTCATAACTCCAAACTCTAAACTCCTAACTCCAAACTCCAAACTCCTAACTCCAAACTCCAAACTCCAAACTCCAATCTCCTAACTCCTAACTCCAAACTCCAAACTCCAAACTCCTTACTCCAAACTCCAAACTCCAATCTCCTAACCCCTAACTCCAAACTCCAAACTCCAAACTCCAAACTCCAAACTCCAGTCTCCAATCTCCTAACTCCAAACTCCAAACTCCTAACTCCAAACTCCAAACTCCAAACTCCAATCTCCTAACTCCTAACTCCAAACTCCAACCTCCTAACTCCAAACTCTAAACTCTAAACTATTAACTCCAAACTACAAACTCCAAACTCCAATCTCCAAACTCCAAACTCCAATCTCCTAACTCCTTACTCCAAACTCCAAACTCCAAACTCCAAACTCCAATCTCCTAAACCCTAACTCCAAACTCCAAACTCCAAACTCCTAACTGCAAACTCCAAACTCCAAACTCCAATCTCCAATCTCCTAACTCCTAACTCCAAACTCCAAACTCCAAACTCCAAACTACAAACTCCAATCTCCTAACTCCTAACTCCAAACTCCAACCTCCTAACTCCAAACTCCAAACTCTAAACTCCAAACTCCAAACTCCAATCTCCTAACCCCTAACTCCAAACTCCAAACTCCAATCTCCTAAATCCTAACTCCAACCTCCAAACTCCAAACTCCAACTCCAATCTCCTAACTCCTAACTCCAAACTCCAAACTCTAAACTCCAAACTCCAAACTCCAAACTCTGAACTCCAAACTCCAAACTCTAAACTCCAAACTCTAAACTCCAAACTCCAAACTCTAAACTCCAAACTCCTAACTCTAAACTCCAAACTCCAAAGTCCTAACTCTAAACTCCAAACTCCAAACTCCAAACTCCAATCTCCTAACTCCTAACTCCAAACTCCAAACTCCAAACTCCAATCTCCTAACCCCTAACTCCAAACTCCAAACTCCTAACTCCAAACTCCAAACTCCAATCTCCTAACTCGTAACTCCAAACTCCAAACTCCAAACTCCAAACTCCAATCTCCTAACTCCTAACTCCAAACTCCAAACTCTAAACTCCAAACTCCAAACTCCAAACTCTGAACTCCAAACTCCAAACTCTAAACTCCAAACTCTAAACTCCAAACTCTAAACTCCAAACTCCAAACTCCTAACTCTAAACTCTAAACTCCAAACTCCTAACTCTAAACTCCAAACTCCAAACTCCAAATTCTAAACTCTAAACTCCAAACTCCAAACTCTAAACTCTAAACTCCAAACTCCAAACTCCAAACTCTTATCTCCAAACTGTGAACTCGAAACTCCAAACTCCTAACTCGAAACTCCAAACTCCAAACTCTAAACTCCAAACTCCAAACTCCAAACTCTAAACTCCAAACTCCAAACTCCTAACTCTAAACTCCAATCTCCTAACTCCTAACTCCTAACTCCAAACTCCAAACTCTAAACTCTAAACTCCAATCTGCTAACTCCAAACTCTAAACTCCAAACTCCAAACTCTAAACTCCAAACTCTAAACTCCTAACTCCTAACTCCAAACTCCAAACTCCAAACTCTAAACTCTAAACTCTAAACTCCAATCTGCTAACTCCAAACTCTAAACTCCAAACTCCAAACTCTAAACTCCAAACTCTAAACTCCAAACTCCAAACTCCAAACTTCAAACTCTAAACTCTAAACTCCTAACTCCAAACTCCAAACTCCAAACTCCTAACTCCAAACTCCAAACTCCAAACTCCAAACTCTTAATTCCTAACTCCAAACTCCAAACTCCAATCTCCTAACTCCTAACTCCAAACTCCAATCTCCAAACTCCAAACTCCAATCTCCTAACCCCTAACTCCAAACTCCAAACTCCTAACTCCAAACTCCACACTCCAAACTCCAAACTCCAATCTCCAATCTCCTAACTCCTAACACCAAACTCCAAACTCCAAACTTCTAACTCCAAACTCCAAACTCCAATCTCCTAACTCCTAACTCCAAACTCCAACCTCCTAACTCCAAACTCCAAACTCCAAACTCCAAACTCCAATCTGCTAACTCCTAACTCCAAACTCCAAATTCCAAACTCCAAACTCTAAACTACAAACTCCAAACTCCAAACTCCAATCTCCTAACCCCTAACTCCAAACTCCAAACTCCAAACACCTAACTCCAAACTCCAAACCCCAATCTCCAATCTCCTAACTCCTAACTCCTAACTCCAAACTCCTAACTCCAAACTCCAATCTCCTAACTCCTAACTCCAAACTCCAAACTCCAAACTCCAATCTCCAAACTCGAAACTCCAATCTCCTAACTCCTTACTCCAAACTCCAAACTCCAAACTCCAAACTCCAATCTCCTAAACCCTAACTCCAAACTCCAAACTCCAAACTCCTAACTGCAAACTCCAAACTCCAAACTCCAATCTCCAATCTCCTAACTCCTAACTCCAAACTCCAAACTCCAAACTCCAAACTCCAAACTCCAAACTCTAAACTCCTAACTCCAAACTCCAAACTCCAAACTCCTAACTCCAAACTCCAATCTCCTAACTCCTAACTCCTAACTCCAAACTCTAAACTCCAAACTCCAAACTCCAAACTCTAAACTCCAAACTCCAAACTCTAAACTCCAAACTCCTAACTCTAAACTCCAAACTCCAAACTCCTAACTCCAAACTCCAAACTCCAAACTCCAATCTCCTAACTCCTAACTCCAAACTCCAAACTCCAATCTCCTAACTCCTAACTCCAAACTCCAAACTCTAAACTCCAAACTCCAAACTCTAAACTCCAAACTCTAAACTCCTAACTCCTAACTCCAAACTCCAAACTCCAAACTCCAAACTCCAAACTCCAATCTCCTAACTCCTAACTCCAAACTCCAAACTCCAATCTCCTAACCCCTAACTCCAAACTCCAAACTCCTAACTCCAAACTCCAAACTCCAATCTCCTAACTCCTAACTCCAAACTCCAAACTCTAAACTCCAAACTCCAAACTCCAAACTCTGAACTCCAACCTCCAAACTCTAAACTCCAAACTCTAAACTCCAAACTCCAAACTGTAAACTCCAAACTCCAAACTCCTAACTCTAAACTCCAAACTCCAAACTCCTAACTCTAAACTCCAAACTCCAAACTCCAAACTCCAATCTCCTAACTCCTAACTCCAAACTCCAAACTCCAAACTCCAAACTCCAATCTCCTAACCCCTAACTCCAAACTCCAAACTCCTAACTCCAAACTCCAATCTCCAAACTCGTAACTCCAAACTCCAAACTCCAAACTCCAAACTCCAATCTCCTAACTCCTAACTCCAAACTCCAAACTCTAAACTCCAAACTCCAAACTCCAAACTCTGAACTCCAAACTCCAAACTCTAAACTCCAAACTCTAAACTCCAAACTCCAAACTCTAAACTCCAAACTCCAAACTCCTAACTCTAAACTCTAAACTCCAAACTCCTAACTCTAAACTCCAAACTCCAAACTCCAAATTCTAAACTCTAAACTCCAAACTCCAAACTCTAAACTCTAAACTCCAAACTCCAATCTCCTAACCCCTAACTCCAAACTCCAAACTCCTAACTCCAAACTCCAAACTCCAATCTCCTAACTCCTAACTCCAAACTCCAAACTCCAACCTCCAAACTCCTAACTCCTAACTCCAAACTCTAAACTCCAAACTCCAAACTCCAAACTCTGAACTCCAAACTCCAAACTCTAAACTCCAAACTCTAAACTCCAAACTCCAAACTCTAAACTCCAAACTCCAAACTCCTAACTCTAAACTCCAAACTCCAAACTCCTTACTCTAAACTCCAAACTCCAAACTCGAAACTCCAATCTCCTAACTCCTAACTCCAAACTCCAAACTCCAATCTCCTAACTCCTAACTCCAAACTCCAAACTCTAAACTCCAAACTCCAAACTCCTAACTCTAAACTCCAATCTCCTAACTCCTAACTCCTAACTCCAAACTCCAAACTCTAAACTCTAAACTCTAAACTCCAATCTGCTAACTCCAAACTCTAAACTCCAAACTCCAAACTCTAAACTCCAAACTCTAAACTCCTAACTCCTAACTCCAAACTCCAAACTCCAAACTCCAAACTCCAATCTCCTAACTCCTATCTCCAAACTCCAAACTCCTAACTCCAAACTCCAATCTCCTAACTCCTAACTCCAAACTCCAAACTCCAATCTCTAAACTCCAAACTCCAATCTCCTAACTCCTTACTCCAAACACCAAACTCCAAACTCCAAACTCCAATCTCCTAAACCCTAACTACAAACTCCAAACTCCAAACTCCTAACTGCAAACTCCAAACTCCAAACTCCAATCTCCAATCTCCTAACTCCTAACTCCAAACTCCAAACTCCAAACTACAAACTCCAATCTCCTAACTCCTAACTCCAACCTCCTAACTCCAAACTCCAAACTCCAAACTCTAAACTCCTAACTCCAAACTCCAAACTCCAAACTCCTAACTCCAAACTCCAAACTCCAATCTCCTAACTCCTAACTCCAAACTCCAAACTCCAAACTCCAAACTCCAATCTCCTAACCCCTAACTCCAAACTCCTAACTCCAAACTCCAAACTCCAATCTCCTAACGCCTAACTCCAAACTCCAAACTCCAAACTCCTAACTCCTAACTCCAAACTCTAAACTCCAAACTCCAAACTCCAAACTCTGAACTCCAAACTCCAAACTCTAAACTCCAAACTCTAAACTCCAAACTCCAAACTCCTAACTCTAAACTCCAAACTCCAAACTCCTAACTCTAAACTCCAAACTCCAAACTCCAATCTCCTAACTCCTAACTCCAAACTCCAAACTCCAATCTCCTAACTCCTAACTCCAAACTCCAAACTCTAAACTCCAAACTCCAAACTCCTAACTCTAAACTACAATCTCCTAACTCCTAACTCCTAACTCCAAACTCCAAACTCTAAACTCTAAACTCTAAACTCCAATCTTCTAACTCCAAACTCTAAACTCCAAACTCCAAACTCCAAACTCTAAACTCCAAACTCTAAACCCCTAACTCCTAACTCCAAACTCCAAACTCCAAACTCTAAACTCTAAACTCCAATCTGCTAACTCCAAACTCTAAACTCCAAACTCCAAGCTCTAAACTCCAAACTCTAAACTCCAAACTCCAAACTCCTAACTCCAAACTCCAACCTCATAACTCCAAACTCCAAACTCCAAACTCCAATCTCCGAACTCCTAACTCCAAACTCCAACCTCATAACTCCAAACTCCAAACTCCAAACTCCAACCTCCAAACTCCAAACTCCAAACTCCTCACTCCTAACTCCAAACTCCTAACTCCAAACTCCAAACTCCTAACTCCAAACTCCAAACTCCAATCTCCTAACTCCTATCTCCAAACTCCAACCTCATAACTCCAAACTCCAAATTCCAAACTCCAATCTCCGAACTCCTAACTCCAAACTCCAACCTCATAACTCCAAACTCTAAACTCCTAACTCCAAACTCCTAACTCCAAACTCCAAACTCCAAACTCCAATCTCCTAACTCCTAACTCCAAACTCCAAACTCCAAACTCCTTACTCCAAACTCCAAACTCCAATCTCCTAACCCCTAACTCCAAACTCCAAACTCCAAACTCCAAACTCCAAACTGCAGTCTCCAATCTCCTAACTCCAAACTCCAAACTCCTAACTCCAAACTCCAAACTCCAATCTCCTAACTCCTAACTCCAAACTCCAACCTCCTAACTCCAAACTCTAAACTCTAAACTACTAACTCCAAACTCCAAACTCCAAACTCCAATCTCCAAACTCCAAACTCCAATCTCCTAACTCCTTACTCCAAACTCCAAACTCCAAACTCCAAACTCCAATCTCCTAAACCCTAACTCCAAACTCCAAACTCCAAACTCCTAACTGCAAACTCCAAACTCCAAACTCCAATCTCCAATCTCCTAACTCCTAACTCCAAACTCCAAACTCCAAACTCCAAACTACAAACTCCAATCTCCTAACTCCTAACTCCAAACTCCAACCTCCTAACTCCAAACTCCAAACTCTAAACTCCAAACTCCAAACTCCAATCTCCTAACCCCTAACTCCAAACTCCAAACTCCAATCTCCTAAATCCTAACTCCAACCTCCAAACTCCAAACTCCAACTCCAATCTCCTAACTCCTAACTCCAAACTCCAAACTCTAAACTCCAAACTCCAAACTCCAAACTCTGAACTCCAAACTCCAAACTCTAAACTCCAAACTCTAAACTCCAAACTACAATCTCCTAACCCCTAACTCCAAACTCCAAACTCCTAACTCCAAACTCCAAACTCCAATCTCCAAACTCGTAACTCCAAACTCCAAACTCCAAACTCCAAACTCCAATCTCCTAACTCCTAACTCCAAACTCCAAACTCTAAACTCCAAACTCCAAACTCCAAACTCTGAACTCCAAACTCCAAACTCTAAACTCCAAACTCTAAACTCCAAACTCCAAACTCTAAACTCCAAACTCCAAACTCCTAACTCTAAACTCTAAACTCCAAACTCCTAACTCTAAACTCCAAACTCCAAACTCCAAATTCTAAACTCTAAACTCCAAACTCCAAACTCTAAACTCTAAACTCCAAACTCCAAACTCCAAACTCTTATCACCAAACTCCTAACTCCAAACTCCAAACTCCAAACTCCAAACTCCAATCTCCTAACCCCTAACTCCAAACTCCAAACTCCTAACTCCAAACTCCAAACTCCAATCTCATAACTCCTAACTCCAAACTCCAAACTCCAAACTCCTAACTCCTAACTCCAAACTCTAAACTCCAAACTCCAAACTCCAAACTCTGAACTCCAAACTCCAAACTCTAAACTCCAAACTCTAAACTCCAAACTCCAAACTCTAAACTTCAAACTCCAAACTCCTAACTCCAAACTCCAAACTCCTTACTCTAAACTCCAAACTCCAAACTCGAAACTCCAATCTCCTAACTCCTAACTCCAAACTCCAAACTCCAATCTCCTAACTCCTAACTCCAAACTCCAAACTGTAAACTCCAAACTCCAAACTCCTAACTCTAAACTCCAATCTCCTAACTCCTAACTCCTAACTCCAAACTCCAAACTCTAAACTCTAAACTCTAAACTCCAATCTGCTAACTCCAAACTCTAAACTCCAAACTCCAAACTCTAAACTCCAAACTCTAAACTCCTAACTCCTAACTCCAAACTCCAAACTCCAAACTCCAAACTCCAATCTCCTAACTGCTATCTCCAAACTCCAAACTCCTAACTCCAAACTCCAATCTCCTAACTCCTAACTCCAAACTCCAAACTCCAATCTCTAAACTCCAAACTCCAATCTCCTAACTCCTTACTCCAAACTCCAAACTCCAAACTCCAAACTCCAAACTCCAATCTCCTAAACCCTAACTACAAACTCCAAACTCCAAACTCCTAACTGCAAACTCCAAACTCCAATCTCCAATCTCCTAACTCCTAACTCCAAACTCCAAACTCCGAACTCCAAACTACAAACTCCAATCTCCTAACTCCTAACTCCAACCTCCTAACTCCAAACTCCAAACTCCAAACTCTAAACTCCTAACTCCAAACTCCAAACTCCAAACTCCTAACTCCAAACTCCAAACTCCAATCTCCTAACTCCTAACTCCAAACTCCAAACTCCAAACTCCAAACTCCAATCTCCTAACCCCTAACTCCAAACTCCAAACTCCTAACTCCAAACTCCAAACTCCAATCTCCTAACGCCTAACTCCAAACTCCAAACTCCAAACTCCTAACTCCTAACTCCAAACTCTAAACTCCAAACTCCAAACTCCAAACTCTGAACTCCAAACTCCAAACTCTAAACTCCAAACTCTAAACTCCAAACTCCAAACTCCTAACTCTAAACTCCAAACTCCAAACTCCTAACTCTAAACTCCAAACTCCAAACTCCAATCTCCTAACTCCTAACTCCAAACTCCAAACTCCAATCTCCTAACTCCTAACTCCAAACTCCAAACTCCAATCTCCTAACGCCTAACTCCAAACTCCAAACTCCAAACTCCTAACTCCTAACTCCAAACTCTAAACTCCAAACTCCAAACTCCAAACTCTGAACTCCAAACTCCAAACTCTAAACTCCAAACTCTAAACTCCAAACTCCAAACTCCTAACTCTAAACTCCAAACTCCAAACTCCTAACTCTAAACTCCAAACTCCAATCTCCTAACTCCTAACTCCAAACTCCAAACTCCAATCTCCTAACTCCTAACTCCAAACTCCAAACTCTAAACTCCAAACTCCAAACTCCTAACTCTAAACTACAATCTCCTAACTCCTAACTCCTAACTCCAAACTCCAAACTCTAAACTCTAAACTCTAAACTCCAATCTTCTAACTCCAAACTCTAAACTCCAAACTCCAAACTCCAAACTCTAAACTCCAAACTCTAAACCCCTAACTCCTAACTCCAAACTCCAAACTCCAAACTCTAAACTCTAAACTCCAATCTGCTAACTCCAAACACTAAACTCCAAACTCCAAACTCCTAACTCCAAACTCCAACCTCATAACTCCAAACTCCAAACTCCAAACTCCAATCTCCGAACTCCTAACTCCAAACTCCAACCTCATAACTCCAAACTCCAAACTCCAAACTCCAACCTCCAAACTCCAAACTCCAAACTCCTCACTCCTAACTCCAAACTCCTAACTCCTAACTCCAAACTCCAAACTCCAATCTCCTAACTCCTAACTCCAAACTCCAACCTCATAACTCCAAACTCCAAACTCCAAACTCCAATCTCCGAACTCCTAACTCCAAACTCCAACCTCATAACTCCAAACTCTATACTCCTAACTCCAAACTCCAAACTCCTAACTCCAAACTCCAAACTCCAAACTCCAATCTCCTAACTCCTAACTCCAAACTCCAAACTCCAAACTCCTTACTCCAAACTCCAAACTCCAATCTCCTAACCCCTAACTCCAAACTCCAAACTCCAATCTCCAAACTCCAGTCTCCAATCTCCTAACTCCAAACTCCAAACTCCTAACTCCAAACTCCAAACTCCAATCTCCTAACTCCTAACTCCAAACTCCAACCTCCTAACTCCAAACTCTAAACTCTAAACTACTAACTCCAAACTCCAAACTCCAAACTCCAATCTCCAAACTCCAAACTCCAATCTCCTAACTCCTTACTCCAAACTCCAAACTCCAAACTCCAAACTCCAATCTCCTAAACCCTAACTCCAAACTCCAAACTCCAAACTCCTAACTGCAAACTCCAAACTCCAATCTCCAATCTCCTAACTCCTAACTCCAAACTCCAAACTCCAAACTCCAAACTACAAACTCCAATCTCCTAACTCCTAACTCCAAACTCCAACCTCCTAACTCCAAACTCCAAACTCTAAACTCCAAACTCCAAACTCCAATCTCCTAACCCCTAACTCCAAACTCCAATCTCCTAAATCCTAACTCCAACCTCCAAACTCCAAACTCCAACTCCAATCTCCTAACTCCTAACTCCAAACTCCAAACTCTAAACTCCAAACTCCAAACTCCAAACTCTGAACTCCAAACTCCAAACTCTAAACTCCAAACTCTAAACTCCAAACTCCAAACTCTAAACTCCAAACTCCAAACTCCTAACTCTAAACTCCAAACTCCAAAGTCCTAACTCTAAACTCCAAACTCCAAACTCCAAACTCCAATCTCCTAACTCCTAACTCCAAACTCCAAACTCCAAACTCCAATCTCCTAACCCCTAACTCCAAACTCCAAACTCCTAACTCCAAACTCCAAACTCCAATCTCCTAACTCGTAACTCCAAACTCCAAACTCCAAACTCCAAACTCCAATCTCCTAACTCCTAACTCCAAACTCCAAACTCTAAACTCCAAACTCCAAACTCCAAACTCTGAACTCCAAACTCCAAACTCTAAACTCCAAACTCTAAACTCCAAACTCCAAACTCTAAACTCCAAACTCCAAACTCCTAACTCTAAACTCTAAACTCCAAACTCCTAACTCTAAACTCCAAACTCCAAACTCCAAATTCTAAACTCTAAACTCCAAACTCCAAACTCTAAACTCTAAACTCCAAACTCCAAACTCCAAACTCTTATCTCCAAACTGTGAACTCGAAACTCCAAACTCCTAACTCGAAACTCCAAACTCCAAACTCTAAACTCCAAACTCCAAACTCCAAACTCTAAACTCCAAACTCCAAACTCCTAACTCTAAACTCCAATCTCCTAACTCCTAACTCCAAACTCCAAACTCTAAACTCTAAACTCCAATCTGCTAACTCCAAACTCTAAACTCCAAACTCCAAACTCTAAACTCCAAACTCTAAACTCCTAACTCCTAACTCCAAACTCCAAACTCCAAACTCTAAACTCTAAACACTAAACTCCAATCTGCTAACTCCAAACTCTAAACTCCAAACTCCAAACTCTAAACTCCAAACTCTAAACTCCAAACTCCAAACTCCAAACTTCAAACTCTAAACTCTAAACTCCTAACTCCAAACTCCAAACTCCAAACTCCTAACTCCAAACTCCAAACTCCAAACTCCAAACTCTTAATTCCTAACTCCAAACTCCAAACTCCAATCTCCTAACTCCTAACTCCAAACTCCAAACTCCTAACTCCAAACTCCAATCTCCAAACTCCAAACTCCAATCTCCTAAACCCTAACTCCAAACTCCAAACTCCTAACTCCAAACTCCACACTCCAAACTCCAAACTCCAATCTCCAATCTCCTAACTCCTAACACCAAACTCCAAACTCCAAACTTCTAACTCCAAACTCCAAACTCCAATCTCCTAACTCCTAACTCCAAACTCCAACCTCCTAACTCCAAACTCCAAACTCCAAACTCCAAACTCCAATCTGCTAACTCCTAACTCCAAACTCCAAATTCCAAACTCCAAACTCTAAACTACAAACTCCAAACTCCAAACTCCAATCTCCTAACCCCTAACTCCAAACTCCAAACTCCAAACACCTAACTCCAAACTCCAAACCCCAATCTCCAATCTCCTAACTCCTAACTCCTAACTCCAAACTCCTAACTCCAAACTCCAATCTCCTAACTCCTAACTCCAAACTCCAAACTCCAAACTCCAATCTCCAAATTCGAAACTCCAATCTCCTAACTCCTTACTCCAAACTCCAAACTCCAAACTCCAAACTCCAATCTCCTAAACCCTAACTCCAAACTCCAAACTCCAAACTCCTAACTGCAAACTCCAAACTCCAAACTCCAATCTCCAATCTCCTAACTCCTAACTCCAAACTCCAAACTCCAAACTCCAAACTCCAAACTCCAAACTCCTAACTCCAAACTCCAAACTCCAATCTCCTAACTCCTAACTCCAAACTCCAAACTCCAAACTGCAAACTCCTAACTCCTAGCTCCAAACTCTAAACTCCAAACTCCAAACTCCAAACTCTGAACTCCAAACTCCAAACTCTAAACTCTAAACTCCAAACACTAAACTCCAAACTCCAAACTCTAAACTCAAAACTCCAATCTCCTAACTCCTAACTCCAAACTCCAAACTCCAATCTCCTAACTCCTAACTCCAAACTCCAAACTCTAAACTCTAAACTCTAAACTCCAATCTGCTAACTCCAAACTCTAAACTCCAAACTCCAAACTCTAAACTCCAAACTCTAAACTCCTAACTCCTAACTCCAAACTCCAAACTCTAAACTCTAAACTCTAAACTCCAATCTGCTAACTCCAAACTCTAAACTCCAAACTCCAAACTCTAAACTCCAAACTCCTAACTCCAAACTCCAACCTCATAACTCCAAACTCCAAACTCCAAACTCCAATCTCCGAACTCCTAACTCCAAACTCCAACCTCATAACTCCAAACTCCAAACTCCAAACTCCAACCTCCAAACTCCAAACTCCAAACTCCTCACTCCTAACTCCAAACTCCTAACTCCAAACTCCAAACTCCTAACACCAAACTCCAAACTCCAATCTCCTAACTCCTCACTCCAACCTCATAACTCCAAACTCCAAACTCCAAACTCCAATCTCCGAACTCCTAACTCCAAACTCCAACCTCATAACTCCAAACTCCAAACTCGAAACTCCAAACACCTAACTCCAAACTCCAAACCCCAATCTCCAATCTCCTAACTCCTAACTCCTAACTCCAAACTCCTAACTCCAAACTCCAATCTCCTAACTCCTAACTCCAAACTCCAAACTCCAAACTCCAATCTCCAAACTCGAAACTCCAATCTCCTAACTCCTTACTCCAAACTCCAAACTCCAAACTCCAAACTCCAATCTCCTAAACCCTAACTCCAAACTCCAAACTCCAAACTCCTAACTGCAAACTCCAAACTCCAAACTCCAATCTCCAATCTCCTAACTCCTAACTCCAAACTCCAAACTCCAAACTCCAAACTCCAAACTCCAAACTCTAAACTCCTAACTCCTAACTCCAAACTCCAAACTCCAAACTCCAATCTCCAAACTCGAAACTCCAATCTCCTAACTCCTTACTCCAAACTCCAAACTCCAAACTCCAAACTCCAATATCCTAAACCCTAACTCCAAACTCCAAACTCCTAACTGCAAACTCCAAACTCCAAACTCCAATCTCCAATCTCCTAACTCCTAACTCCAAACTCCAAACTCCAAACTCCAAACTCCAAACTCCTAACTCCAAACTCCAAACTCCTAACTCCAAACTCCAATCTCCTAACTCCTAACTCCAAACTCCAAACTCCAAACTCCAATCTCCTAACTCCAAACTCCAAACTCCAAACTCCAAACTCCTAACTCCTAACTCCAAACTCTAAACTCCAAACTCCAAACTCCAAACTCTAAACTCCAAACTCCAAACTCTAAACTCCAAACTCCTAACTCTAAACTCCAAACTCCAAACTCCTAACTCCAAACTCCAAACTCCAAACTCCAATCTCCTAACTCCTAACTCCAAACTCCAAACTCCAATCTCCTAACTCCTAACTCCAAACTCCAAACTCTAAACTCCAAACTCCAAACTCTAAACTCCAAACTCTAAACTCCTAACTCCTAACTCCAAACTCCAAACTCCAAACTCCAAACTCCAAACTCCAATCTCCTAACTCCTAACTCCAAACTCCAAACTCCAATCACCTAACCCCTAACTCCAAACTCCAAACTCCTAACTCCAAACTCCAAACTCCAATCTCCTAACTCCTAACTCCAAACTCCAAACTCCAAACTGCAAACTCCTAACTCCTAACTCCAAACTCTAAACTCCAAACTCCAAACTCCAAACTCTGAACTCCAAACTCCAAACTCTAAACTCTAAACTCCAAACTCTAAACTCCAAACTCCAAACTCTAAACTCAAAACTCCAATCTCCTAACTCCTAACTCCAAACTCCAAACTCCAATCTCCTAACTCCTAACTCCAAACTCCAAACTCTAAACTCTAAACTCTAAACTCCAATCTGCTAACTCCAAAATCTAAACTCCAAACTCCAAACTCTAAACTCCAATCTCCTAACTCCTAACTCCAACCTCCTAACTCCAAACTCCAAACTCCAAACTCTAAACTCCTAACTCCAAACTCCAAACTCCAAACTCCTAACTCCAAACTCCAAACTCCAATCTCCTAACTCCTAACTCCAAACTCCAAACTCCAAACTCCAAACTCCAATCTCCTAACCCCTAACTCCAAACTCCTAACTCCAAACTCCAAACTCCAATCTCCTAACGCCTAACTCCAAACTCCAAACTCCAAACTCCTAACTCCTAACTCCAAACTCTAAACTCCAAACTCCAAACTCCAAACTCTGAACTCCAAACTCCAAACTCTAAACTCCAAACTCTAAACTCCAAACTCCAAACTCCTAACTCTAAACTCCAAACTCCAAACTCCTAACTCTAAACTCCAAACTCCAAACTCCAATCTCCTAACTCCTAACTCCAAACTCCAAACTCCAATCTCCTAACTCCTAACTCCAAACTCCAAACTCTAAACTCCAAACTCCAAACTCCTAACTCTAAACTACAATCTCCTAACTCCTAACTCCTAACTCCAAACTCCAAACTCTAAACTCTAAACTCTAAACTCCAATCTTCTAACTCCAAACTCTAAACTCCAAACTCCAAACTCCAAACTCTAAACTCCAAACTCTAAACCCCTAACTCCTAACTCCAAACTCCAAACTCCAAACTCTAAACTCTAAACTCCAATCTGCTAACTCCAAACTCTAAACTCCAAACTCCAAGCTCTAAACTCCAAACTCTAAACTCCAAACTCCAAACTCCTAACTCCAAACTCCAACCTCATAACTCCAAACTCCAAACTCCAAACTCCAATCTCCGAACTCCTAACTCCAAACTCCAACCTCATAACTCCAAACTCCAAACTCCAAACTCCAACCTCCAAACTCCAAACTCCAAACTCCTCACTCCTAACTCCAAACTCCTAACTCCAAACTCCAAACTCCTAACTCCAAACTCCAAACTCCAATCTCCTAACTCCTATCTCCAAACTCCAACCTCATAACTCCAAACTCCAAATTCCAAACTCCAATCTCCGAACTCCTAACTCCAAACTCCAACCTCATAACTCCAAACTCTAAACTCCTAACTCCAAACTCCTAACTCCAAACTCCAAACTCCAAACTCCAATCTCCTAACTCCTAACTCCAAACTCCAAACTCCAAACTCCTTACTCCAAACTCCAAACTCCAATCTCCTAACCCCTAACTCCAAACTCCAAACTCCAAACTCCAAACTCCAAACTGCAGTCTCCAATCTCCTAACTCCAAACTCCAAACTCCTAACTCCAAACTCCAAACTCCAATCTCCTAACTCCTAACTCCAAACTCCAACCTCCTAACTCCAAACTCTAAACTCTAAACTACTAACTCCAAACTCCAAACTCCAAACTCCAATCTCCAAACTCCAAACTCCAATCTCCTAACTCCTTACTCCAAACTCCAAACTCCAAACTCCAAACTCCAATCTCCTAAACCCTAACTCCAAACTCCAAACTCCAAACTCCTAACTGCAAACTCCAAACTCCAAACTCCAATCTCCAATCTCCTAACTCCTAACTCCAAACTCCAAACTCCAAACTCCAAACTACAAACTCCAATCTCCTAACTCCTAACTCCAAACTCCAACCTCCTAACTCCAAACTCCAAACTCTAAACTCCAAACTCCAAACTCCAATCTCCTAACCCCTAACTCCAAACTCCAAACTCCAATCTCCTAAATCCTAACTCCAACCTCCAAACTCCAAACTCCAACTCCAATCTCCTAACTCCTAACTCCAAACTCCAAACTCTAAACTCCAAACTCCAAACTCCAAACTCTGAACTCCAAACTCCAAACTCTAAACTCCAAACTCTAAACTCCAAACTACAATCTCCTAACCCCTAACTCCAAACTCCAAACTCCTAACTCCAAACTCCAAACTCCAATCTCCAAACTCGTAACTCCAAACTCCAAACTCCAAACTCCAAACTCCAATCTCCTAACTCCTAACTCCAAACTCCAAACTCTAAACTCCAAACTCCAAACTCCAAACTCTGAACTCCAAACTCCAAACTCTAAACTCCAAACTCTAAACTCCAAACTCCAAACTCTAAACTCCAAACTCCAAACTCCTAACTCTAAACTCTAAACTCCAAACTCCTAACTCTAAACTCCAAACTCCAAACTCCAAATTCTAAACTCTAAACTCCAAACTCCAAACTCTAAACTCTAAACTCCAAACTCCAAACTCCAAACTCTTATCACCAAACTCCTAACTCCAAACTCCAAACTCCAAACTCCAAACTCCAATCTCCTAACCCCTAACTCCAAACTCCAAACTCCTAACTCCAAACTCCAAACTCCAATCTCATAACTCCTAACTCCAAACTCCAAACTCCAAACTCCTAACTCCTAACTCCAAACTCTAAACTCCAAACTCCAAACTCCAAACTCTGAACTCCAAACTCCAAACTCTAAACTCCAAACTCTAAACTCCAAACTCCAAACTCTAAACTTCAAACTCCAAACTCCTAACTCCAAACTCCAAACTCCTTACTCTAAACTCCAAACTCCAAACTCGAAACTCCAATCTCCTAACTCCTAACTCCAAACTCCAAACTCCAATCTCCTAACTCCTAACTCCAAACTCCAAACTGTAAACTCCAAACTCCAAACTCCTAACTCTAAACTCCAATCTCCTAACTCCTAACTCCTAACTCCAAACTCCAAACTCTAAACTCTAAACTCTAAACTCCAATCTGCTAACTCCAAACTCTAAACTCCAAACTCCAAACTCTAAACTCCAAACTCTAAACTCCTAACTCCTAACTCCAAACTCCAAACTCCAAACTCCAAACTCCAATCTCCTAACTGCTATCTCCAAACTCCAAACTCCTAACTCCAAACTCCAATCTCCTAACTCCTAACTCCAAACTCCAAACTCCAATCTCTAAACTCCAAACTCCAATCTCCTAACTCCTTACTCCAAACTCCAAACTCCAAACTCCAAACTCCAAACTCCAATCTCCTAAACCCTAACTACAAACTCCAAACTCCAAACTCCTAACTGCAAACTCCAAACTCCAATCTCCAATCTCCTAACTCCTAACTCCAAACTCCAAACTCCGAACTCCAAACTACAAACTCCAATCTCCTAACTCCTAACTCCAACCTCCTAACTCCAAACTCCAAACTCCAAACTCTAAACTCCTAACTCCAAACTCCAAACTCCAAACTCCTAACTCCAAACTCCAAACTCCAATCTCCTAACTCCTAACTCCAAACTCCAAACTCCAAACTCCAAACTCCAATCTCCTAACCCCTAACTCCAAACTCCAAACTCCTAACTCCAAACTCCAAACTCCAATCTCCTAACGCCTAACTCCAAACTCCAAACTCCAAACTCCTAACTCCTAACTCCAAACTCTAAACTCCAAACTCCAAACTCCAAACTCTGAACTCCAAACTCCAAACTCTAAACTCCAAACTCTAAACTCCAAACTCCAAACTCCTAACTCTAAACTCCAAACTCCAAACTCCTAACTCTAAACTCCAAACTCCAAACTCCAATCTCCTAACTCCTAACTCCAAACTCCAAACTCCAATCTCCTAACTCCTAACTCCAAACTCCAAACTCCAATCTCCTAACGCCTAACTCCAAACTCCAAACTCCAAACTCCTAACTCCTAACTCCAAACTCTAAACTCCAAACTCCAAACTCCAAACTCTGAACTCCAAACTCCAAACTCTAAACTCCAAACTCTAAACTCCAAACTCCAAACTCCTAACTCTAAACTCCAAACTCCAAACTCCTAACTCTAAACTCCAAACTCCAATCTCCTAACTCCTAACTCCAAACTCCAAACTCCAATCTCCTAACTCCTAACTCCAAACTCCAAACTCTAAACTCCAAACTCCAAACTCCTAACTCTAAACTACAATCTCCTAACTCCTAACTCCTAACTCCAAACTCCAAACTCTAAACTCTAAACTCTAAACTCCAATCTTCTAACTCCAAACTCTAAACTCCAAACTCCAAACTCCAAACTCTAAACTCCAAACTCTAAACCCCTAACTCCTAACTCCAAACTCCAAACTCCAAACTCTAAACTCTAAACTCCAATCTGCTAACTCCAAACACTAAACTCCAAACTCCAAACTCCTAACTCCAAACTCCAACCTCATAACTCCAAACTCCAAACTCCAAACTCCAATCTCCGAACTCCTAACTCCAAACTCCAACCTCATAACTCCAAACTCCAAACTCCAAACTCCAACCTCCAAACTCCAAACTCCAAACTCCTCACTCCTAACTCCAAACTCCTAACTCCTAACTCCAAACTCCAAACTCCAATCTCCTAACTCCTAACTCCAAACTCCAACCTCATAACTCCAAACTCCAAACTCCAAACTCCAATCTCCGAACTCCTAACTCCAAACTCCAACCTCATAACTCCAAACTCTATACTCCTAACTCCAAACTCCAAACTCCTAACTCCAAACTCCAAACTCCAAACTCCAATCTCCTAACTCCTAACTCCAAACTCCAAACTCCAAACTCCTTACTCCAAACTCCAAACTCCAATCTCCTAACCCCTAACTCCAAACTCCAAACTCCAATCTCCAAACTCCAGTCTCCAATCTCCTAACTCCAAACTCCAAACTCCTAACTCCAAACTCCAAACTCCAATCTCCTAACTCCTAACTCCAAACTCCAACCTCCTAACTCCAAACTCTAAACTCTAAACTACTAACTCCAAACTCCAAACTCCAAACTCCAATCTCCAAACTCCAAACTCCAATCTCCTAACTCCTTACTCCAAACTCCAAACTCCAAACTCCAAACTCCAATCTCCTAAACCCTAACTCCAAACTCCAAACTCCAAACTCCTAACTGCAAACTCCAAACTCCAATCTCCAATCTCCTAACTCCTAACTCCAAACTCCAAACTCCAAACTCCAAACTACAAACTCCAATCTCCTAACTCCTAACTCCAAACTCCAACCTCCTAACTCCAAACTCCAAACTCTAAACTCCAAACTCCAAACTCCAATCTCCTAACCCCTAACTCCAAACTCCAATCTCCTAAATCCTAACTCCAACCTCCAAACTCCAAACTCCAACTCCAATCTCCTAACTCCTAACTCCAAACTCCAAACTCTAAACTCCAAACTCCAAACTCCAAACTCTGAACTCCAAACTCCAAACTCTAAACTCCAAACTCTAAACTCCAAACTCCAAACTCTAAACTCCAAACTCCAAACTCCTAACTCTAAACTCCAAACTCCAAAGTCCTAACTCTAAACTCCAAACTCCAAACTCCAAACTCCAATCTCCTAACTCCTAACTCCAAACTCCAAACTCCAAACTCCAATCTCCTAACCCCTAACTCCAAACTCCAAACTCCTAACTCCAAACTCCAAACTCCAATCTCCTAACTCGTAACTCCAAACTCCAAACTCCAAACTCCAAACTCCAATCTCCTAACTCCTAACTCCAAACTCCAAACTCTAAACTCCAAACTCCAAACTCCAAACTCTGAACTCCAAACTCCAAACTCTAAACTCCAAACTCTAAACTCCAAACTCCAAACTCTAAACTCCAAACTCCAAACTCCTAACTCTAAACTCTAAACTCCAAACTCCTAACTCTAAACTCCAAACTCCAAACTCCAAATTCTAAACTCTAAACTCCAAACTCCAAACTCTAAACTCTAAACTCCAAACTCCAAACTCCAAACTCTTATCTCCAAACTGTGAACTCGAAACTCCAAACTCCTAACTCGAAACTCCAAACTCCAAACTCTAAACTCCAAACTCCAAACTCCAAACTCTAAACTCCAAACTCCAAACTCCTAACTCTAAACTCCAATCTCCTAACTCCTAACTCCAAACTCCAAACTCTAAACTCTAAACTCCAATCTGCTAACTCCAAACTCTAAACTCCAAACTCCAAACTCTAAACTCCAAACTCTAAACTCCTAACTCCTAACTCCAAACTCCAAACTCCAAACTCTAAACTCTAAACACTAAACTCCAATCTGCTAACTCCAAACTCTAAACTCCAAACTCCAAACTCTAAACTCCAAACTCTAAACTCCAAACTCCAAACTCCAAACTTCAAACTCTAAACTCTAAACTCCTAACTCCAAACTCCAAACTCCAAACTCCTAACTCCAAACTCCAAACTCCAAACTCCAAACTCTTAATTCCTAACTCCAAACTCCAAACTCCAATCTCCTAACTCCTAACTCCAAACTCCAAACTCCTAACTCCAAACTCCAATCTCCAAACTCCAAACTCCAATCTCCTAAACCCTAACTCCAAACTCCAAACTCCTAACTCCAAACTCCACACTCCAAACTCCAAACTCCAATCTCCAATCTCCTAACTCCTAACACCAAACTCCAAACTCCAAACTTCTAACTCCAAACTCCAAACTCCAATCTCCTAACTCCTAACTCCAAACTCCAACCTCCTAACTCCAAACTCCAAACTCCAAACTCCAAACTCCAATCTGCTAACTCCTAACTCCAAACTCCAAATTCCAAACTCCAAACTCTAAACTACAAACTCCAAACTCCAAACTCCAATCTCCTAACCCCTAACTCCAAACTCCAAACTCCAAACACCTAACTCCAAACTCCAAACCCCAATCTCCAATCTCCTAACTCCTAACTCCTAACTCCAAACTCCTAACTCCAAACTCCAATCTCCTAACTCCTAACTCCAAACTCCAAACTCCAAACTCCAATCTCCAAATTCGAAACTCCAATCTCCTAACTCCTTACTCCAAACTCCAAACTCCAAACTCCAAACTCCAATCTCCTAAACCCTAACTCCAAACTCCAAACTCCAAACTCCTAACTGCAAACTCCAAACTCCAAACTCCAATCTCCAATCTCCTAACTCCTAACTCCAAACTCCAAACTCCAAACTCCAAACTCCAAACTCCAAACTCTAAACTCCTAACTCCAAACTCCAAACTCCAAACTCCTAACTCCAAACTCCAATCTCCTAACTCCTAACTCCAAACTCCAAACTCCAAACTCCAATCTCCTAACTCCAAACTCCAAACTCCAAACTCCAAACTCCTAACTCCTAACTCCAAACTCTAAACTCCAAACTCCAAACTCCAAACTCTAAACTCCAAACTCCAAACTCTAAACTCCAAACTCCTAACTCTAAACTCCAAACTCCAAACTCCTAACTCCAAACTCCAAACTCCAAACTCCAATCTCCTAACTCCTAACTCCAAACTCCAAACTCCAATCTCCTAACTCCTAACTCCAAACTCCAAACTCTAAACTCCAAACTCCAAACTCTAAACTCCAAACTCTAAACTCCTAACTCCTAACTCCAAACTCCAAACTCCAAACTCCAAACTCCAAACTCCAATCTCCTAACTCCTAACTCCAAACTCCAAACTCCAATCTCCTAACCCCTAACTCCAAACTCCAAACTCCTAACTCCAAACTCCAAACTCCAATCTCCTAACTCCTAACTCCAAACTCCAAACTCCAAACTGCAAACTCCTAACTCCTAGCTCCAAACTCTAAACTCCAAACTCCAAACTCCAAACTCTGAACTCCAAACTCCAAACTCTAAACTCTAAACTCCAAACACTAAACTCCAAACTCCAAACTCTAAACTCAAAACTCCAATCTCCTAACTCCTAACTCCAAACTCCAAACTCCAATCTCCTAACTCCTAACTCCAAACTCCAAACTCTAAACTCTAAACTCTAAACTCCAATCTGCTAACTCCAAACTCTAAACTCCAAACTCCAAACTCTAAACTCCAAACTCTAAACTCCTAACTCCTAACTCCAAACTCCAAACTCTAAACTCTAAACTCTAAACTCCAATCTGCTAACTCCAAACTCTAAACTCCAAACTCCAAACTCTAAACTCCAAACTCCTAACTCCAAACTCCAACCTCATAACTCCAAACTCCAAACTCCAAACTCCAATCTCCGAACTCCTAACTCCAAACTCCAACCTCATAACTCCAAACTCCAAACTCCAAACTCCAACCTCCAAACTCCAAACTCCAAACTCCTCACTCCTAACTCCAAACTCCTAACTCCAAACTCCAAACTCCTAACACCAAACTCCAAACTCCAATCTCCTAACTCCTCACTCCAACCTCATAACTCCAAACTCCAAACTCCAAACTCCAATCTCCGAACTCCTAACTCCAAACTCCAACCTCATAACTCCAAACTCCAAACTCGAAACTCCAAACACCTAACTCCAAACTCCAAACCCCAATCTCCAATCTCCTAACTCCTAACTCCTAACTCCAAACTCCTAACTCCAAACTCCAATCTCCTAACTCCTAACTCCAAACTCCAAACTCCAAACTCCAATCTCCAAACTCGAAACTCCAATCTCCTAACTCCTTACTCCAAACTCCAAACTCCAAACTCCAAACTCCAATCTCCTAAACCCTAACTCCAAACTCCAAACTCCAAACTCCTAACTGCAAACTCCAAACTCCAAACTCCAATCTCCAATCTCCTAACTCCTAACTCCAAACTCCAAACTCCAAACTCCAAACTCCAAACTCCAAACTCTAAACTCCTAACTCCTAACTCCAAACTCCAAACTCCAAACTCCAATCTCCAAACTCGAAACTCCAATCTCCTAACTCCTTACTCCAAACTCCAAACTCCAAACTCCAAACTCCAATATCCTAAACCCTAACTCCAAACTCCAAACTCCTAACTGCAAACTCCAAACTCCAAACTCCAATCTCCAATCTCCTAACTCCTAACTCCAAACTCCAAACTCCAAACTCCAAACTCCAAACTCCTAACTCCAAACTCCAAACTCCTAACTCCAAACTCCAATCTCCTAACTCCTAACTCCAAACTCCAAACTCCAAACTCCAATCTCCTAACTCCAAACTCCAAACTCCAAACTCCAAACTCCTAACTCCTAACTCCAAACTCTAAACTCCAAACTCCAAACTCCAAACTCTAAACTCCAAACTCCAAACTCTAAACTCCAAACTCCTAACTCTAAACTCCAAACTCCAAACTCCTAACTCCAAACTCCAAACTCCAAACTCCAATCTCCTAACTCCTAACTCCAAACTCCAAACTCCAATCTCCTAACTCCTAACTCCAAACTCCAAACTCTAAACTCCAAACTCCAAACTCTAAACTCCAAACTCTAAACTCCTAACTCCTAACTCCAAACTCCAAACTCCAAACTCCAAACTCCAAACTCCAATCTCCTAACTCCTAACTCCAAACTCCAAACTCCAATCACCTAACCCCTAACTCCAAACTCCAAACTCCTAACTCCAAACTCCAAACTCCAATCTCCTAACTCCTAACTCCAAACTCCAAACTCCAAACTGCAAACTCCTAACTCCTAACTCCAAACTCTAAACTCCAAACTCCAAACTCCAAACTCTGAACTCCAAACTCCAAACTCTAAACTCTAAACTCCAAACTCTAAACTCCAAACTCCAAACTCTAAACTCAAAACTCCAATCTCCTAACTCCTAACTCCAAACTCCAAACTCCAATCTCCTAACTCCTAACTCCAAACTCCAAACTCTAAACTCTAAACTCTAAACTCCAATCTGCTAACTCCAAAATCTAAACTCCAAACTCCAAACTCTAAACTCCAAACTCTAAACTCCTAACTCCTAACTCCAAACTCCAAACTCTAAACTCTAAACTCTAAACTCCAATCTGCTAACTCCAAACTCCTAACTCCAAACTCCAACCTCATAACTCCAAACTCCAAACTCCAAACTCCAATCTCCGAACTCCTAACTCCAAACTCCAACCTCATAACTCCAAACTCCAAACTCCAAACTCCAACCTCCAAACTCCAAACTCCAAACTCCTCACTCCTAACTCCAAACTCCTAACTCCAAACTCCAAACTCCTAACACCAAACTCCAAACTCCAATCTCCTAACTCCTCACTCCAACCTCATAACTCCAAACTCCAAACTCCAAACTCCAATCTCCGAACTCCTAACTCCAAACTCCAACCTCATAACTCCAAACTCCAAACTCGAAACTCCAAACACCTAACTCCAAACTCCAAACCCCAATCTCCAATCTCCTAACTCCTAACTCCTAACTCCAAACTCCTAACTCCAAACTCCAATCTCCTAACTCCTAACTCCAAACTCCAAACTCCAAACTCCAATCTCCAAACTCGAAACTCCAATCTCCTAACTCCTTACTCCAAACTCCAAACTCCAAACTCCAAACTCCAATCTCCTAAACCCTAACTCCAAACTCCAAACTCCAAACTCCTAACTGCAAACTCCAAACTCCAAACTCCAATCTCCAATCTCCTAACTCCTAACTCCAAACTCCAAACTCCAAACTCCAAACTCTAAACTCCTAACTCCAAACTCCAAACTCCAAACTCCTAACTCCAAACTCCAATCTCCTAACTCCTAACTCCAAACTCCAAACTCCAAACTCCAATCTCCTAACTCCAAACACCAAACTCCAAACTCCAAACTCCTAACTCCTAACTCCAAACTCTAAACTCCAAACTCCAAACTCCAAACTCTAAACTCCAAACTCCAAACTCTAAACTCCAAACTCCTAACTCTAAACTCCAAACTCCAAACTCCTAACTCCAAACTCCAAACTCCAATCTCCTAACTCCTAACTCCAAACTCCAAACTCCAATCTCCTAACTCCTAACTCCAAACTCCAAACTCTAAACTCCAAACTCCAAACTCTAAACTCCAAACTCTAAACTCTAAACTCCTAACTCCTAACTCCAAACTCCAAACTCCAAACTCCAAACTCCAATCTCCTAACTCCTAACTCCAAACTCCAAACTCCAATCTCCTAACCCCTAACTCCAAACTCCAAACTCCTAACTCCAAACTCCAAACTCCAATCTCCTAACTCCTAACTCCAAACTCCAAACTCCAAACTGCAAACTCCTAACTCCTAACTCCAAACTCTAAACTCCAAACTCCAAACTCCAAACTCTGAACTCCAAACTCCAAACTCTAAACTCTAAACTCCAAACTCTAAACTCCAAACTCCAAACTCTAAACTCAAAACTCCAATCTCCTAACTCCTAACTCCAAACTCCAAACTCCAATCTCCTAACTCCTAACTCCAAACTCCAAACTCTAAACTCTAAACTCTAAACTCCAATCTGCTAACTCCAAACTCTAAACTCCAAACTCCAAACTCTA
Source organism: Somniosus microcephalus (assembly GCF_052327205.1). Classification (NCBI taxonomy): domain Eukaryota; kingdom Metazoa; phylum Chordata; class Chondrichthyes; order Squaliformes; family Somniosidae; genus Somniosus; species Somniosus microcephalus. The sequence goes on along the minus strand of NC_141000.1, from coordinate 41,697,482 downwards.
AACTCCAAACTCTAAACTCCTAACTCCTAACTCCAAACTCCAAACTCTAAACTCTAAACTCTAAACTCCAATCTGCTAACTCCAAACTCTAAACTCCAAACTCCAAACTCTAAACTCCAAACTCCTAACTCCAAACTCCAACCTCATAACTCCAAACTCCAAACTCCAAACTCCAATCTCCGAACTCCTAACTCCAAACTCCAACCTCATAACTCCAAACTCCAAACTCCAAACTCCAACCTCCAAACTCCAAACTCCAAACTCCTCACTCTTAACTCCAAACTCCTAACTCCAAACTCCAAACTCCTAACACCAAACTCCAAACTCCAATCTCCTAACTCCTCACTCCAACCTCATAACTCCAAACTCCAAACTCGAAACTCCAAACTCTAAACTCTAAATTCCTAACTCCAAACTCCAAACTCCTAACTCCAAACTCCAAACTCCAAACTCCAATCTCCTAACTCCTAACTCCAAACTCCAAACTCCAAACTCCTTACTCCAAACTCCAAACTCCAATCTCCTAACCCCTAACTCCAAACTCCAAACTCCAAACTCCAGTCTCCAATCTCCTAACTCCAAACTCCAAACTCCTAACTCCAAACTCCAAACTCCAAACTCCAATCTCCTAACTCCTAACTCCAAACTCCAACCTCCTAACTCCAAACTCTAAACTCTAAACTACTAACTCCAAACTCCAAACTCCAAACTCCAATCTCCAAACTCCAAACTCCAATCTCCTAACTCCTTACTCCAAACTCCAAGCTCCAAACTCCAAACTCCAATCTCCTAAACCCTAACTCCAAACTCCAAACTCCAAACTCCTAACTGCAAACTCCAAACTCCAAACTCCAATCTCCAATCTCCTAACTCCTAACTCCAAACTCCAACCTCCTAACTCCAAACTCCAAACTCCAAACTCTAAACTCCTAACTCCAAACTCCAAACTTCAAACTCCTAACTCCAAACTCCAAACTCCAATCTCCTAACTCCAAACTCCAAACTCCAAACTCCAATCTCCTAACTCCAAACTCCAAACTCCAAACTCCAACTCCAATCTCCTAACTCCTAACTCCAAACTCCAAACTCTAAACTCCAAACTGCAAACTCCAAACTCTGAACTCCAAACTCCAAACTCTAAACTCCAAACTCTAAACTCCAAACTCCAAACTCTAAACTCCAAACTCCAAACTCCTAACTCTAAACTCCAAACTCCAAACTCCTAACTCTAAACTCCAAACTCCAAACTCCAAACTCCAATCTCCTAACTCCTAACTCCAAACTCCAAACTCCAAACTCCAAACTCCAATCTCCTAACCCCTAACTCCAAACTCCAAGCTCCTAACTCCAAACTCCAAACTCCAAACTCCAATCTCCAAACTCGTAACTCCAAACTCCAAACTCCAAACTCCAAACTCCAATCTCCTAACTCCTAACTCCAAACTCCAAACTCTAAACTCCAAACTCCAAACTCCAAACTCTGAACTCCAAACTCCAAACTCTAAACTCCAAACTCTAAACTCCAAACTCCAAACTCTAAACTCCAAACTCCAAACTGCTAACTCTAAACTCTAAACTCCAAACTCCTAACTCTAAACTCCAAACTCCAAACTCCAAATTCTAAACTCTAAACTCCAAACTCCAAACTCTAAACTCTAAACTCCAAACTCCAAACTCCAAACTCTTATCACCAAACTCCTAACTCCAAACTCCAAACTCCAAACTCCAAACTCCAATCTCCTAACCCCTAACTCCAAACTCCAAACTCAAACTCCAAACTCCAAACTCCAATCTCCTAACTCCTAACTCCAAACTCCAAACTCCAAACTCCTAACTCCTAACTCCAACCTCATAACTCCAAACTCCAAACTCGAAACTCCAAACTCTAAACTCTAAATTCCTAACTCCAAACTCCAAACTCCTAACTCCAAACTCCAAACTCCAAACTCCAATCTCCTAACTCCTAACTCCAAACTCCAAACTCCAAACTCCTTACTCCAAACTCCAAACTCCAATCTCCTAACCCCTAACTCCAAACTCCAAACTCCAAACTACAAACTCCAAACTCCAGTCTCCAATCTCCTAACTCCAAACTCCAAACTCCTAACTCCAAACTCCAAACTCCAAACTCCAATCTCCTAACTCCTAACTCCAAACTCCAACCTCCTAACTCCAAACTCTAAACTCTAAACTACTAACTCCAAACTCCAAACTCCAAACTCCAATCTCCAAACTCCAAACTCCAATCTCCTAACTCCTTACTCCAAACTCCAAACTCCAAACTCCAAACTCCAATCTCCTAAACCCTAACTCCAAACTCCAAACTCCTAACTGCAAACTCCAAACTCCAAACTCCAATCTCCAATCTCCTAACTCCTAACTCCAAACTCCAACCTCCTAACTCCAAACTCCAAACTCCAAACTCTAAACTCCTAACTCCAAACTCCAAACTTCAAACTCCTAACTCCAAACTCCAAACTCCAATCTCCTAACTCCAAACTCCAAACTCCAAACTCCAATCTCCTAACTCCTAACTCCAAACTCCAAACTCCAAACTCCAACTCCAATCTCCTAACTCCTAACTCCAAACTCCAAACTCTAAACTCCAAACTGCAAACTCCAAACTCTGAACTCCAAACTCCAAACTCTAAACTCCAAACTCTAAACTCCAAACTCCAAACTCTAAACTCCAAACTCCAAACTCCTAACTCTAAACTCCAAACTCCAAACTCCTAACTCTAAACTCCAAACTCCAAACTCCAAACTCCAATCTCCTAACTCCTAACTCCAAACTCCAAACTCCAAACTCCAAACTCCAATCTCCTAACCCCTAACTCCAAACTCCAAGCTCCTAACTCCAAACTCCAAACTCCAAACTCCAATCTCCAAACTCGTAACTCCAAACTCCAAACTCCAAACTCCAAACTCCAATCTCCTAACTCCTAACTCCAAACTCCAAACTCTAAACTCCAAACTCCAAACTCCAAACTCTGAACTCCAAACTCCAAACTCTAAACTCCAAACTCTAAACTCCAAACTCCAAACTCTAAACTCCAAACTCCAAACTGCTAACTCTAAACTCTAAACTCCAAACTCCTAACTCTAAACTCCAAACTCCAAACTCCAAATTCTAAACTCTAAACTCCAAACTCCAAACTCTAAACTCTAAACTCCAAACTCCAAACTCCAAACTCTTATCACCAAACTCCTAACTCCAAACTCCAAACTCCAAACTCCAAACTCCAATCTCCTAACCCCTAACTCCAAACTCCAAATTCCTAACTCCAAACTCCAAACTCCAATCTCCTAACTCCTAACTCCAAACTCCAAACTCCAAACTCCTAACTCCTAACTCCAAAATCTAAACTCCAAACTCCAAACTCCAAACTCTGAACTCCAAACTCCAAACTCTAAACTCCAAACTCTAAACTCCAAACTCCAAACTCTAAACTCCAAACTCCAAACTCCTAACTCTAAACTCCAAACTCCAAACTCCTTACTCTAAACTCCAAACTCCAAACTCGAAACCCCAATCTCCTAACTCCTAACTCCAAACTCCAAACTCCAATCTCCTAACTCCTAGCTCCAAACTCCAAACTCTAAACTCCAAACTCCAAACTCCTAACTCTAAACTCCAATCTCCTAACTCCTAACTCCTAACTCCAAACTCCAAACTCTAAACTCTAAACTCTAAACTCCAATCTGCTAACTCCAAACTCTAAACTCCAAACTCCAAACTCTAAACTCCAAACTCTAAACTCCTAACTCCAAACTCCAAACTCCAAACTCCAAACTCCCAACTCCAATCTCCTAACTCCTATCTCCAAACTCCAAACTCCAAACTCCAAACTCCAATCTCCTAACCCCTAACTCCAAACTCCAAACTCCTAACTCCAAACTCCAAACTCCAAACTCTTAATTCCTAACTCTAAACTCCTAACTCCAAACTCCAAACTCCAAACTCCAAACTCCAAACTCCAAACTCCAATCTCCTAACCCCTAACTCCAATCTCCTAACTCCTAACTCCAAACTACAAACTCCTAACTCCAAACTCCAATCTCCAAACTCCAAACTCCAATCTCCTAACCCCTAACTCCAAACTCCAAACTCCTAACTCCAAACTCCACACTCCAAACTCCAAACTCCAATCTCCAATCTCCTAACTCCTAACACCAAACTCCAAACTCCAAACTTCTAACTCCAAACTCCAAACTCCAATCTCCTAACTCCTAACTCCAACCTCCTAACTCCAAACTCCAAACTCCAAACTCCAAACTCCAATCTGCTAACTCCTAACTCCAAACTCCAAATTCCAAACTCCAAACTCTAAACTACAAACTCCAAACTCCAAACTCCAATCTCCTAACACCTAACTCCAAACTCCAAACCCCAATCTCCAATCTCCTAACTCCTAACTCCTAACTCCAAACTCCTAACTCCAAACTCCAATCTCCTAACTCCTAACTCCAAACTCCAAACTCCAAACTCCAATCTCCAAACTCGAAACTCCAATCTCCTAACTCCTTACTCCAAACTCCAAACTCCAAACTCCAAACTCCAATCTCCTAAACCCTAACTCCAAACTCCAATCTCCAAACTCCTAACTGCAAACTCCAAACTCCAAACTCCAATCTCCAATCTCCTAACTCCTAACTCCAAACTCCAAACTCCAAACTCCAAACTACAAACTCCAATCTCCTAACTCCTAACTCCAAACTCCAACCTCCTAACTCCAAACTCCAAACTCCAAACTCTAAACTCCAAACTCCAAACTCCAAATTCTAAACTCTAAACTCCAAACTCCAAACTCTAAACTCTAAACTCCAAACTCCAAACTCCAAACTCTTATCTCCAAACTGTGAACTCGAAACTCCAAACTCCTAACTCGAAACTCCAAACTCCAAACTCTAAACTCCAAACTCCAAACTCCAAACTCTAAACTCCAAACTCCTAACTCTAAACTCCAATCTCCTAACTCCTAACTCCTAACTCCAAACTCCAAACTCTAAACTCTAAACTCCAATCTGCTAACTCCAAACTCTAAACTCCAAACTCTAAACTCCAAACTCTAAACTCCTAACTCCTAACTCCAAACTCCAAACTCCAAACTCTAAACTCTAAACTCTAAACTCCAATCTGCTAACTCCAAACTCTAAACTCCAAACTCCAAACTCTAAACTCCAAACTTCAAACTCTAAACTCTAAACTCCTAACTCCAAACTCCAAACTCCAAACTCCTAACTCCAAACTCCAAACTCCAAACTCCAAACTCTTAATTCCTAACTCCAAACTCCAAACTCCAATCTCCTAACTCCTAACTCCAAACTCCAAACTCCTAACTCCAAACTCCAATCTCCAAACTCCAAACTCCAATCTCCTAACCCCTAACTCCAAACTCCAAACTCCTAACTCCAAACTCCACACTCCAAACTCCAAACTCCAATCTCCAATCTCCTAACTCCTAACACCAAACTCCAAACTCCAAACTTCTAACTCCAAACTCCAAACTCCAATCTCCTAACTCCTAACTCCAAACTCCAACCTCCTAACTCCAAACTCCAAACTCCAAACTCCAAACTCCAATCTGCTAACTCCTAACTCCAAACTCCAAATTCCAAACTCCAAACTCTAAACTACAAACTCCAAACTCCAAACTCCAATCTCCTAACCCCTAACTCCAAACTCCAAACTCCAAACACCTAACTCCAAACTCCAAACCCCAATCTCCAATCTCCTAACTCCTAACTCCTAACTCCAAACTCCTAACTCCAAACTCCAATCTCCTAACTCCTAACTCCAAACTCCAAACTCCAAACTCCAATCTCCAAACTCCTTACTCCAAACTCCAAACTCCAAACTCCAATCTCCTAAACCCTAACTCCAAACTCCAAACTCCAAACTCCTAACTGCAAACTCCAAACTCCAAACTCCAATCTCCAATCTCCTAACTCCTAACTCCAAACTCCAAACTCCAAACTCCAAACTACAAACTCCAATCTCCTAACTCCTAACTCCAAACTCCAACCTCCTAACTCCAAACTCCAAACTCCAAACTCTAAACTCCTAACTCCAAACTCCAAACTCCTAACTCCAAACTCCAAACTCCAATCTTCTAACTCCTAACTCCAAACTCCAAACTCCAAACTCCAATCTCCTAACTCCAAACTCCAAACTCCAAACTCCTAACTCCTAACTCCAAACTCTAAACTCCAAACTCCAAACTCCAAACTCTAAACTCCAAACTCCAAACTCTAAACTCCAAACTCCTAACTCTAAACTCCAAACTCCAAACTCCTAACTCCAAACTCCAAACTCCAAACTCCAATCTCCTAACTCCTAACTCCAAACTCCAAACTCCAATCTCCTAACTCCTAACTCCAAACTCCAAACTCTAAACTCCAAACTCCAAACTCTAAACTCCAAACTCCTAACTCCTAACTCCAAACTCCAAACTCCAAACTCCAAACTCCAAACTCCAATCTCCTAACTCCTAACTCCAAACTCCAAACTCCTAACTCCAAACTCCAAACTCCAATCTCCTAACTCCAAACTCCAAACTCCAAACTCCAAACTCCAATCTCCTAACCCCTAACTCCAAACTCCAAACTCCTAACTCCAAACTCCAAACTCCAATCTCCTAACTCCTAACTCCAAACTCCAAACTCCAAACTGCAAACTCCTAACTCCTAACTCCAAACTCTAAACTCCAAACTCCAAACTCCAAACTCTGAACTCCAAACTCCAAACTCTAAACTCTAAACTCCAAACTCTAAACTCCAAACTCCAAACTCTAAACTCAAAACTCCAAACTCCTAACTCTAAATTCCAAACTCCAAACTCCTAACTCTAAACTCCAAACTCCAAACTCCAAACTCCAATCTCCTAACTCCTAACTCCAAACTCCAAACTCCAATCTCCTAACTCCTAACTCCAAACTCCAAACTCTAAACTCCAATCTCCAAACTCCTAACTCTGAACTCCAATCTCCTAACTCCTAACTCCTAACTCCAAACTCCAAACTCTAAACTCTAAACTCTAAACTCCAATCTGCTAACTCCAAACTCTAAACTCCAAACTCCAAACTCTAAACTCCAAACTCTAAACTCCTAACTCCTGACTCCAAACTCCAAACTCTAAACTCTAAACTCTAAACTCCAATCTGCTAACTCCAAACTCTAAACTCCAAACTCCAAACTCTAAACTCCAAACTCCTAACTCCAAACTCCAACCTCATAACTCCAAACTCCAAACTCCAAACTCCAATCTCCGAACTCCTAACTCCAAACTCCAACCTCATAACTCCAAACTCCAAACTCCAAACTCCAACCTCCAAACTCCAAACTCCAAACTCCTCACTCCTAACTCCAAACTCCTAACTCCAAACTCCAAACTCCTAACACCAAACTCCAAACTCCAATCTCCTAACTCCTCACTCCAACCTCATAACTCCAAACTCCAAACTCCAAACTCCAAACTCCAATCTCCTAACCCCTAACTCCAAACTCCAAACTCCTAACTCCAAACTCCAAACTCCAATCTCCTAACTCCTAACTCCAAACTCCAAACTCCAAACTGCAAACTCCTAACTCCAAACTCTAAACTCCAAACTCCAAACTCCAAACTCTGAACTCCAAACTCCAAACTCTAAACTCTAAACTCCAAACTCTAAACTCCAAACTCCAAACTCTAAACTCAAAACTCCAAACTCCTAACTCTAAACTCCAAACTCCAAACTCCTAACTCTAAACTCCAAACTCCAAACTCCAAACTCCAATCTCCTAACTCCTAACTCCAAACTCCAAACTCCAATCTCCTAACTCCTAACTCCAAACTCCAAACTCTAAACTCCAATCTCCAAACTCCTAACTCTGAACTCCAATCTCCTAACTCCTAACTCCTAACTCCAAACTCCAAACTCTAAACTCTAAACTCTAAACTCCAATCTGCTAACTCCAAACTCTAAACTCCAAACTCCAAACTCTAAACTCCAAACTCTAAACTCCTAACTCCTGACTCCAAACTCCAACCTCTAAACTCTAAACTCTAAACTCCAATCTGCTAACTCCAAACTCTAAACTCCAAACTCCAAACTCTAAACTCCAAACTCCTAACTCCAAACTCCAACCTCATAACTCCAAACTCCAAACTCCAAACTCCAATCTCCGAACTCCTAACTCCAAACTCCAACCTCATAACTCCAAACTCCAAACTCGAAACTCCAAACTCTAAACTCTAAATTCCTAACTCCAAACTCCAAACTCCTAACTCCAAACTCCAAACTCCAAACTCCAATCTCCTAACTCCTAACTCCAAACTCCAAACTCCAAACTCCTTACTCCAAACTCCAAACTCCAATCTCCTAACCCCTAACTCCAAACTCCAAACTCCAAACTCCAAACTCCAAACTCCAGTCTCCAATCTCCTAACTCCAAACTCCAAACTCCTAACTCCAAACTCCAAACTCCAAACTCCAACCTCCTAACTCCAAACTCTAAACTCTAAACTACTAACTCCAAACTCCAAACTCCAAACTCCAATCTCCAAACTCCAAACTCCAATCTCCTAACTCCTTACTCCAAACTCCAAACTCCAAACTCCAAACTCCAATCTCCTAAACCCTAACTCCAAACTCCAAACTCCAAACTCCTAACTGCAAACTCCAAACTCCAAACTCCAATCTCCAATCTCCTAACTCCTAACTCCAAACTCCAACCTCCTAACTCCAAACTCCAAACTCCAAACTCTAAACTCCTAACTCCAAACTCCAAACTTCAAACTCCTAACTCCAAACTCCAAACTCCAATCTCCTAACTCCAAACTCCAAACTCCAAACTCCAATCTCCTAACTCCTAACTCCAAACTCCAAACTCCAAACTCCAACTCCAATCTCCTAACTCCTAACTCCAAACTCCAAACTCTAAACTCCAAAATCCAAACTCCAAACTCTGAACTCCAAACTCCAAACTCTAAACTCCAAACTCTAAACTCCAAACTCCGAACTCTAAACTCCAAACTCCAAACTCCTAACTCTAAACTCCAAACTCCAAACTCCTAACTCTAAACTCCAAACTCCAAACTCCAAACTCCAATCTCCTAACTCCTAACTCCAAACTCCAAACTCCAAACTCCAAACTCCAATCTCCTAACCCCTAACTCCAAACTCCAAACTCCTAACTCCAAACTCCAAACTCCAATCTCCAAACTCGTAACTCCAAACTCCAAACTCCAAACTCCAATCTCCTAACTCCTAACTCCAAACTCCAAACACTAAACTCCAAACTCCAAACTCCAAACTCTGAACTCCAAACTCCAAACTCTAAACTCCAAACTCTAAACTCCAAACTCCAAACTCTAAACTCCAAACTCCAAACTCCTAACTCTAAACTCTAAACTCCAAACTCCTAACTCTAAACTCCAAACTCCAAACTCCAAATTCTAAACTCTAAACTCCAAACTCCAAACTCTAAACTCTAAACTCCAAACTCCAAACTCCAAACTCTTATCACCAAACTCCTAACTCCAAACTCCAAACTCCAAACTCCAAACTCCAATCTCCTAACCCCTAACTCCAAACTCCAAACTCCTAACTCCAAACTCCAAACTCCAATCTCCTAACTCCTAACTCCAAACTCCAAACTCCAAACTCCTAACTCCTAACTCCAAACTCTAAACTCCAAACTCCAAACTCCAAACTCTGAACTCCAAACTCCAAACTCTAAACTCCAAACTCTAAACTCCAAACTCCAAACTCTAAACTCCAAACTCCAAACTCCTAACTCTAAACTCCAAACTCCAAACTCCTTACTCTAAACTCCAAACTCCAAACTCGAAACTCCAATCTCCTAACTCCTAACTCCAAACTCCAAACTCCAATCTCCTAACTCCTAGCTCCAAACTCCAAACTCTAAACTCCAAACTCCAAACTCCTAACTCTAAACTCCAATCTCCTAACTCCTAACTCCTAACTCCAAACTCCAAACTCTAAACTCTAAACTCTAAACTCCAATCTGCTAACTCCAAACTCTAAACTCCAAACTCCAAACTCTAAACTCCAAACTCCAAACTCCAAACTCCAAACTCCAATCTCCTAACTCCTATCTCCAAACTCCAAACTCCAAACTCCAAACTCCAATCTCCTAACCCCTAACTCCAAACTCCAAACTCCTAACTCCAAACTCCAAACTCCAAACTCTTAATTCCTAACTCCAAACTCCAAACTCCAATCTCCTAACTCCTAACTCCAAACTCCAAACTCCTAACTCCAAACTCCAATCTCCAAACTCCAAACTCCAATCTCCTAACCCCTAACTCCAAACTCCAAACTCCTAACTCCAAACTCCACACTCCAAACTCCAAACTCCAATCTCCAATCTCCTAACTCCTAACACCAAACTCCAAACTCCAAACTTCTAACTCCAAACTCCAAACTCCAATCTCCTAACTCCTAACTCCAAACTCCAACCTCCTAACTCCAAACTCCAAACTCCAAACTCCAAACTCCAATCTGCTAACTCCTAACTCCAAACTCCAAATTCCAAACTCCAAACTCTAAACTACAAACTACAAACTCCAAACTCCAATCTCCTAACCCCTAACTCCAAACTCCAAACTCCAAACACCTAACTCCAAACTCCAAACCCCAACCTCCAATCTCCTAACTCCTAACTCCTAACTCCAAACTCCTAACTCCAAACTCCAATCTCCTAACTCCTAACTCCAAACTCCAAACTCCAAACTCCAATCTCCAAACTCGAAACTCCAATCTCCTAACTCCTTACTCCAAACTCCAAACTCCAAACTCCAAACTCCAATCTCCTAAACCCTAACTCCAAACTCCAAACTCCAAACTCCTAACTGCAAACTCCAAACTCCAAACTCCAATCTCCTAACTCCTAACTCCAAACTCCAAACTCCAAACTCCAATCTCCTAAACCCTAACTCCAAACTCCTAACTCCAAACTCCAAACTCCAAACTCCAAACAACAAACTCCAATCTCCTAACTCCTAACTCCAAACTCCAACCTCCTAACTCCAAACTCCAAACTCCAAACTCTAAACTCCTAACTCCAAACTCCAAACTCCTAACTCCAAACTCCAAACTCCAATCTCCTAACTCCTAACTCCAAACTCCAAACTCCAAACTCCAATCTCCTAACTCCAAACTCCAAACTCCAAACTCCTAACTCCTAACTCCAAACTCTAAACTCCAAACTCCAAACTCCAAACTCTAAACTCCAAACTCCAAACTCTAAACTCCAAACTCCTAACTCTAAACTCCAAACTCCAAACTCCTAACTCCAAACTCCAAACTCCAAACTCCAATCTCCTAACTCGTAACTCCAAACTCCAAACTGCAATCTCCTAACTCCTAACTCCAAACTCCAAACTCTAAACTCCAAACTCCAAACTCTAAACTCCAAACTCTAAACTCCTAACTCCTAACTCCAAACTCCAAACTCCAAACTCCAAACTCCAAACTCCAATCTCCTAACTCCTAACTCCAAACTCCAAACTCCAATCTCCTAACCCCTAACTCCAAACTCCAAACTCCTAACTCCAAACTCCAAACTCCAATCTCCTAACTCCTAACTCCAAACTCCAAACTCCAAACTGCAAACTCATAACTCCTAACTCCAAACTCTAAACTCCAAACTCCAAACTCTGAACTCCAAACTCCAAACTCTAAACTCTAAACTCCAAACTCTAAACTCCAAACTCCAAACTCTAAACTCAAAACTCCAAACTTCTAACTCTAAACTCCAAACTCCAAACTCCTAACTCTAAACTCCAAACTCCAAACTCCAAACTCCAATCTCCTAACTCCTAACTCCAAACTCCAAACTCCAATCTCCTAACTCCTAACTCCAAACTCCAAACTCTAAACTCCAATCTCCAAACTCCTAACTCTGAACTCCAATCTCCTAACTCCTAACTCCTAACTCCAAACTCCAAACTCTAAACTCTAAACTCTAAACTCCAATCTGCTAACTCCAAACTCTAAACTCCAAACTCCAAACTCTAAACTCCAAACTCTAAACTCCTAACTCCTAACTCCAAACTCCAAACTCTAAACTCTAAACTCTAAACTCCAATCTGCTAACTCCAAACTCTAAACTCCAAACTCCAAACTCTAAACTCCAAACTCCTAACTCCAAACTCCAACCTCATAACTCCAAACTCCAAACTCCAAACTCCAATCTCCGAACTCCTAACTCCAAACTCCAACCTCATAACTCCAAACTCCAAACTCCAATCTCCAACCTCCAAACTCCAAACTCCAAACTCCTCACTCCTAACTCCAAACTCCTAACTCCAAACTCCAAACTCCTAACACCAAACTCCAAACTCCAATCTCCTAACTCCTCACTCCAACCTCATAACTCCAAACTCCATCTCCAAACTCCAATCTCCGAACTCCTAACTCCAAACTCCAACCTCATAACTCCAAACTCCAAACTCGAAACTCCAAACTCTAAACTCTAAATTCCTAACTCCAAACTCCAAACTCCTAACTCCAAACTCCAAACTCCAAACTCCAATCTCCTAACTCCTAACTCCAAACTCCAAACTCCAAACTCCTTACTCCAAACTCCAAACTCCAATCTCCTAACCCCTAACTCCAAACTCCAAACTCCAAACTCCAAACTCCAAACTCCAGTCTCCAATCTCCTAACTCCAAACTCCAAACTCCTAACTCCAAACTCCAAACTCCAAACTCCAATCTCCTAACTCCTAACTCCAAACTCCAACCTCCTAACTCCAAACTCTAAACTCTAAACTACTAACTCCAAACTCCAAATTCCAAACTCCAATCTCCAAACTCCAAACTCCAATCTCCTAACTCCTTACTCCAAACTCCAAACTCCTAACTCCTAGCTCCAAACTCCAAACTCTAAACTCCAAACTCCAAACTCCTAACTCTAAACTCCAATCTCCTAACTCCTAACTCCTAACTCCAAACTCCAAACTCTAAACTCTAAACTCTAAACTCCAATCTGCTAACTCCAAACTCTAAACTCCAAACTCTAAACTCTAAACTCCAAACTCCAAACTCCAAACTCCAAACGCCAATCTCCTAACTCCTATCTCCAAACTCCAAACTCCAAACTCCAAACTCCAATCTCCTAACCCCTAACTCCAAACTCCAAACTCCTAACTCCAAACTCCAAACTCCAAACTCTTAATTCCTAACTCCAAACTCCAAACTCCAATCTCCTAACTCCTAACTCCAAACTCCAAACTCCTAACTCCAAACTCCAATCTCCAAACTCCAAACTCCAATCTCCTAACCCATAACTCCAAACTCCAAACTCCTAACTCCAAACTCCACACTCCAAACTCCAAACTCCAATCTCCAATCTCCTAACTCCTAACACCAAACTCCAAACTCCAAACTTCTAACTCCAAACTCCAAACTCCAATCTCCTAACTCCTAACTCCAAACTCCAACCTCCAAACTCCAAACTCCAAACTCCAAACTCCAATCTGCTAACTCCTAACTCCAAACTCCAAATTCCAAACTCCAAACTCTAAACTACAAACTCCAAACTCCAAACTCCAATCTCCTAACCCCTAACTCCAAACTCCAAACTCCAAACACCTAACTCCAAACTCCAAACCCCAACCTCCAATCTCCTAACTCCTAACTCCTAACTCCAAACTCCTAACTCCAAACTCCAATCTCCGAACTCCTAACTCCAAACTCCAAACTCCAAACTCCAATCTCCAAACTCGAAACTCCAATCTCCTAACTCCTTACTCCAAACTCCAAACTCCAAAATCCAAACTCCAATCTCCTAAACCCTAACTCCAAACTCCAAACTCCAAACTCCTAACTGCAAACTCCAAACTCCAAACTCCAATCTCCTAACTCCTAACTCCAAACTCCAAACTCCAAACTCCAATCTCCTAAACCCTAACTCCAAACTCCTAACTCCAAACTCCAAACTCCAAACTCCAAACAACAAACTCCAATCTCCTAACTCCTAACTCCAAACTCCAACCTCCTAACTCCAAACTCCAAACTCCAAACTCTAAACTCCTAACTCCAAACTCCAAACTCCTAACTCCAAACTCCAAACTCCAATCTCCTAACTCCTAACTCCAAACTCCAAACTCCAAACTCCAATCTCCTAACTCCAAACTCCAAACTCCAAACTCCTAACTCCTAACTCCAAACTCTAAACTCCAAACTCCAAACTCCAAACTCTAAACTCCAAACTCCAAACTCTAAACTCCAAACTCCTAACTCTAAACTCCAAACTCCAAACTCCTAACTCCAAACTCCAAACTCCAAACTCCAATCTCCTAACTCGTAACTCCAAACTCCAAACTCCAATCTCCTAACTCCTAACTCCAAACTCCAAACTCTAAACTCCAAACTCCAAACTCTAAACTCCAAACTCTAAACTCCTAACTCCTAACTCCAAACTCCAAACTCCAAACTCCAAACTCCAAACTCCAATCTCCTAACTCCTAACTCCAAACTCCAAACTCCAATCTCCTAACCCCTAACTCCAAACTCCAAACTCCTAACTCCAAACTCCAAACTCCAATCTCCTAACTCCTAACTCCAAACTCCAAACTCCAAACTGCAAACTCCTAACTCCTAACTCCAAACTCTAAACTCCAAACTCCAAACTCCAAACTCTGAACTCCAAACTCCAAACTCTAAACTCTAAACTCCAAACTCTAAACTCCAAACTCCAAACTCTAAACTCAAAACTCCAAACTTCTAACTCTAAACTCCAAACTCCAAACTCCTAACTCTAAACTCCAAACTCCAAACTCCAAACTCCAATCTCCTAACTCCTAACTCCAAACTCCAAACTCCAATCTCCTAACTCCTAACTCCAAACTCCAAACTCTAAACTCCAATCTCCAAACTCCTAACTCTGAACTCCAATCTCCTAACTCCTAACTCCTAACTCCAAACTCCAAACTCTAAACTCTAAACTCTAAACTCCAATCTGCTAACTCCAAACTCTAAACTCCAAACTCCAAACTCTAAACTCCAAACTCTAAACTCCTAACTCCTAACTCCAAACTCCAAACTCTAAACTCTAAACTCTAAACTCCAATCTGCTAACTCCAAACTCTAAACTCCAAACTCCAAACTCTAAACTCCAAACTCCTAACTCCAAACTCCAACCTCATAACTCCAAACTCCAAACTCCAAACTCCAATCTCCGAACTCCTAACTCCAAACTCCAACCTCATAACTCCAAACTCCAAACTCCAAACTCCAACCTCCAAACTCCAAACTCCAAACTCCTCACTCCTAACTCCAAACTCCTAACTCCAAACTCCAAACTCCTAACACCAAACTCCAATACTCCAATCTCCTAACTCCTCACTCCAACCTCATAACTCCAAACTACAAACTCCAAACTCCAATCTCCGAACTCCTAACTCCAAACTCCAACCTCATAACTCCAAACTCCAAACTCGAAACTCCAAACTCTAAACTCTAAATTCCTAACTCCAAACTCCAAACTCCTAACTCCAAACTCCAAACTCCAAACTCCAATCTCCTAACTCCTAACTCCAAACTCCAAACTCCAAACTCCTTACTCCAAACTCCAAACTCCAATCTCCTAACCCCTAACTCCAAACTCCAAACTCCAAACTCCAAACTCCAAACTCCAGTCTCCAATCTCCTAACTCCAAACTCCAAACTCCTAACTCCAAACTCCAAACTCCAAACTCCAATCTCCTAACTCCTAACTCCAAACTCCAACCTCCTAAGTCCAAACTCTAAACTCTAAACTACTAACTCCAAACTCCAAATTCCAAACTCCAATCTCCAAACTCCAAACTCCAATCTCCTAACTCCTTACTCCAAACTCCAAACTCCAAACTCCAAACTCCAATCTCCTAAACCCTAACTCCAAACTCCAAACTCCTAACTGCAAACTCCAAACTCCAAACTCCAATCTCCAATCTCCTAACTCCAAACTCCAACCTCCTAACTCCAAACTCCAAACTCCAAACTCTAAACTCCTAACTCCAAACTCCAAACTTCAAACTCCTAACTCCAAACTCCAAACTCCAATCTCCTAACTCCAAACTCCAAACTCCAAACTCCAATCTCCTAACTCCTAACTCCAAACTCCAAACTCCAAACTCCAACTCCAATCTCCTAACTCCTAACTCCAAACTCCAAACTCTAAACTCCAAACTCCAAACTCCAAACTCTGAACTCCAAACTCCAAACTCTAAACTCCAAACTCTAAACTCCAAACTCCGAACTCTAAACTCCAAACTCCAAACTCCTAACTCTAAACTCCAAACTCCAAACTCCTAACTCTAAACTCCAAACTCCAAACTCCAAACTCCAATCTCCTAACTCCTAACTCCAAACTCCAAACTCCAAACTCCAATCTCCTAACCCCTAACTCCAAACTCCAAACTCCTAACTCCAAACTCCAAACTCCAATCTCCAAACTCGTAACTCCAAACTCCAAACTCCAAACTCCAATCTCCTAACTCCTAACTCCAAACTCCAAACACTAAACTCCAAACTCCAAACTCCAAACTCTGAACTCCAAACTCCAAACTCTAAACTCCAAACTCTAAACTCCAAACTCCAAACTCTAAACTCCAAACTCCAAACTCCTAACTCTAAACTCTAAACTCCAAACTCCTAACTCTAAACTCCAAACTCCAAATTCTAAACTCTAAACTCCAAACTCCAAACTCTAAACTCTAAACTCCAAACTCCAAACTCCAAACTCTTATCACCAAACTCCTAACTCCAAACTCCAAACTCCAAACTCCAAACTCCAATCTCCTAACCCCTAACTCCAAACTCCAAACTCCTAACTCCAAACTCCAAACTCCAATCTCCAAACTCCTAACTCCAAACTCCAAACTCCAAACTCCTAACTCCTAACTCCAAACTCTAAACTCCAAACTCCAAACTCCAAACTCTGAACTCCAAACTCCAAACTCTAAACTCCAAACTCTAAACTCCAAACTCCAAACTCTAAACTCCAAACTCCAAACTCCTAACTCTAAACTCCAAACTCCAAACTCCTTACTCTAAACTCCAAACTCCAAACTCGAAACTCCAATCTCCTAACTCCTAACTCCAAACTCCAAACTCCAATCTCCTAACTCCTAGCTCCAAACTCCAAACTCTAAACTCCAAACTCCAAACTCCTAACTCTAAACTCCAATCTCCTAACTCCTAACTCCTAACTCCAAACTCCAAACTCTAAACTCTAAACTCTAAACTCCAATCTGCTAACTCCAAACTCTAAACTCCAAACTCCAAACTCTAAACTCCAAACTCCAAACTCCAAACTCCAAACTCCAATCTCCTAACTCCTATCTCCAAACTCCAAACTCCAAACTCCAAACTCCAATCTCCTAACCCCTAACTCCAAACTCCAAACTCCTAACTCCAAACTCCAAACTCCAAACTCTTAATTCCTAACTCCAAACTCCAAACTCCAATCTCCTAACTCCTAACTCCAAACTCCAAACTCCTAACTCCAAACTCCAATCTCCAAACTCCAAACTCCAATCTCCTAACCCCTAACTCCAAACTCCAAACTCCTAACTCCAAACTCCACACTCCAAACTCCAAACTCCAATCTCCAATCTCCTAAATCCTAACACCAAACTCCAAACTCCAAACTTCTAACTCCAAACTCCAAACTCCAATCTCCTAACTCCTAACTCCAAACTCCAACCTCCTAACTCCAAACTCCAAACTCCAAACTCCAAACTCCAATCTGCTAACTCCTAACTCCAAACTCCAAATTCCAAACTCCAAACTCTAAACTACAAACTCCAAACTCCAAACTCCAATCTCCTAACCCCTAACTCCAAACTCCTAACTCTAAACTCCAAACTCCAAACTCCTTACTCTAAACTCCAAACTCCAAACTCGAAACTCCAATCTCCTAACTCCTAACTCCAAACTCCAAACTCCAATCTCCTAACTCCTAGCTCCAAACTCCAAACTCTAAACTCCAAACTCCAAACTCCTAACTCTAAACTCCAATCTCCTAACTCCTAACTCCTAACTCCAAACTCCAAACTCTAAACTCTAAACTCTAAACTCCAATCTGCTAACTCCAAACTCTAAACTCCAAACTCCAAACTCTAAACTCCAAACTCCAAACTCCAAACTCCAAACTCCAATCTCCTAACTCCTATCTCCAAACTCCAAACTCCAAACTCCAAACTCCAATCTCCTAACCCCTAACTCCAAACTCCAAACTCCTAACTCCAAACTCCAAACTCCAAACTCTTAATTCCTAACTCCAAACTCCAAACTCCAATCTCCTAACTCCTAACTCCAAACTCCAAACTCCTAACTCCAAACTCCAATCTCCAAACTCCAAACTCCAATCTCCTAACCCCTAACTCCAAACTCCAAACTCCTAACTCCAAACTCCACACTCCAAACTCCAAACTCCAATCTCCAATCTCCTAAATCCTAACACCAAACTCCAAACTCCAAACTTCTAACTCCAAACTCCAAACTCCAATCTCCTAACTCCTAACTCCAAACTCCAACCTCCTAACTCCAAACTCCAAACTCCAAACTCCAAACTCCAATCTGCTAACTCCTAACTCCAAACTCCAAATTCCAAACTCCAAACTCTAAACTACAAACTCCAAACTCCAAACTCCAATCTCCTAACCCCTAACTCCAAACTCCAAACTCCAAACACCTAACTCCAAACTCCAAACCCCAACCACCAATCTCCTAACTCCTAACTCCTAACTCCAAACTCCTAACTCCAAACTCCAATCTCC
Organism: Somniosus microcephalus; assembly: GCF_052327205.1. Taxonomy (NCBI): domain Eukaryota; kingdom Metazoa; phylum Chordata; class Chondrichthyes; order Squaliformes; family Somniosidae; genus Somniosus; species Somniosus microcephalus. Next base: position 41,678,707 of record NC_141000.1, on the reverse strand, counting down.
TAACTCCTAACTCCAAACTCCAAACTCCAAACTCCAATCTCCAAACTCGAAACTCCAATCTCCTAACTCCTTACTCCAAACTCCAAACTCCAAACTCCAAACTCCAATCTCCTAAACCCTGACTCCAAACTCCAAACTCCAAACTCCTAACTGCAAACTCCAAACTCCAAACTCCAATCTCCTAACTCCTAACTCCAAACTCCAAACTCCAAACTCCAATCTCCTAAACCCTAACTCCAAACTCCTAACTCCAAACTCCAAACTCCAAACTCCAAACAACAAACTCCAATCTCCTAACTCCTAACTCCAAACTCCAACCTCCTAACTCCAAACTCCAAACTCCAAACTCTAAACTCCTAACTCCAAACTCCAAACTCCTAACTCCAAACTCCAAACTCCAATCTCCTAACTCCTAACTCCAAACTCCAAACTCCAAACTCCAATCTCCTAACTCCAAACTCCAAACTCCTAACTCCTAACTCCAAACTCTAAACTCCAAACTCCAAACTCCAAACTCTAAACTCCAAACTCCAAACTCTAAACTCCAAACTCCTAACTCTAAACTCCAAACTCCAAACTCCTAACTCCAAACTCCAAACTCCAAACTCCAATCTCCTAACTCGTAACTCCAAACTCCAAACTCCAATCTCCTAACTCCTAACTCCAAACTCCAAACTCTAAACTCCAAACTCCAAACTCTAAACTCCAAACTCTAAACTCCTAACTCCTAACTCCAAACTCCAAACTCCAAACTCCAAACTCCAAACTCCAATCTCCTAACTCCTAACTCCAAACTCCAAACTCCAATCTCCTAACCCCTAACTCCAAACTCCAAACTCCTAACTCCAAACTCCAAACTCCAATCTCCTAACTCCTAACTCCAAACTCCAAACTCCAAACTGCAAACTCCTAACTCCTAACTCCAAACTCTAAACTCCAAACTCCAAACTCCAAACTCTGAACTCCAAACTCCAAACTCTAAACTCTAAACTCCAAACTCTAAACTCCAAACTCCAAACTCTAAACTCAAAACTCCAAACTTCTAACTCTAAACTCCAAACTCCAAACTCCTAACTCTAAACTCCAAACTCCAAACTCCAAACTCCAATCTCCTAACTCCTAACTCCAAACTCCAAACTCCAATCTCCTAACTCCTAACTCCAAACTCCAAACTCTAAACTCCAATCTCCAAACTCCTAACTCTGAACTCCAATCTCCTAACTCCTAACTCCTAACTCCAAACTCCAAACTCTAAACTCTAAACTCTAAACTCCAATCTGCTAACTCCAAACTCTAAACTCCAAACTCCAAACTCTAAACTCCAAACTCTAAACTCCTAACTCCTAACTCCAAACTCCAAACTCTAAACTCTAAACTCTAAACTCCAATCTGCTAACTCCAAACTCTAAACTCCAAACTCCAAACTCTAAACTCCAAACTCCTAACTCCAAACTCCAACCTCATAACTCCAAACTCCAAACTCCAAACTCCAATCTCCGAACTCCTAACTCCAAACTCCAACCTCATAACTCCAAACTCCAAACTCCAATCTCCAACCTCCAAACTCCAAACTCCAAACTCCTCACTCCTAACTCCAAACTCCTAACTCCAAACTCCAAACTCCTAACACCAAACTCCAAACTCCAATCTCCTAACTCCTCACTCCAACCTCATAACTCCAAACTACAAACTCCAAACTCCAATCTCCGAACTCCTAACTCCAAACTCCAACCTCATAACTCCAAACTCCAAACTCGAAACTCCAAACTCTAAACTCTAAATTCCTAACTCCAAACTCCAAACTCCTAACTCCAAACTCCAAACTCCAAACTCCAATCTCCTAACTCCTAACTCCAAACTCCAAACTCCAAACTCCTCACTCCAAACTCCAAACTCCAATCTCCTAACCCCTAACTCCAAACTCCAAACTCCAAACTCCAAACTCCAAACTCCAGTCTCCAATCTCCTAACTCCAAACTCCAAACTCCTAACTCCAAACTCCAAACTCCAAACTCCAATCTCCTAACTCCTAACTCCAAACTCCAACCTCCTAACTCCAAACTCTAAACTCTAAACTACTAACTCCAAACTCCAAATTCCAAACTCCAATCTCCAAACTCCAAACTCCAATCTCCTAACTCCTTACTCCAAACTCCAAACTCCAAACTCCTAACTCCTAGCTCCAAACTCCAAACTCTAAACTCCAAACTCCAAACTCCTAACTCTAAACTCCAATCTCCTAACTCCTAACTCCTAACTCCAAACTCCAAACTCTAAACTCTAAACTCTAAACTCCAATCTGCTAACTCCAAACTCTAAACTCCAAACTCCAAACTCTAAACTCCAAACTCCAAACTCCAAACTCCAAACTCCAATCTCCTAACTCCTATCTCCAAACTCCAAACTCCAAACTCCAAACTCCAATCTCCTAACCCCTAACTCCAAACTCCAAACTCCTAACTCCAAACTCCAAACTCCAAACTCTTAATTCCTAACTCCAAACTCCAAACTCCAATCTCCTAACTCCTAACTCCAAACTCCAAACTCCTAACTCCAAACTCCAATCTCCAAACTCCAAACTCCAATCTCCTAACCCATAACTCCAAACTCCAAACTCCTAACTCCAAACTCCACACTCCAAACTACAAACTCCAATCTCCAATCTCCTAACTCCTAACACCAAACTCCAAACTCCAAACTTCTAACTCCAAACTCCAAACTCCAATCTCCTAACTCCTAACTCCAAACTCCAACCTCCAAACTCCAAACTCCAAACTCCAAACTCCAATCTGCTAACTCCTAACTCCAAACTCCAAATTCCAAACTCCAAACTCTAAACTACAAACTCCAAACTCCAAACTCCAATCTCCTAACCCCTAACTCCAAACTCCAAACTCCAAACACCTAACTCCAAACTCCAAACCCCAACCTCCAATCTCCTAACTCCTAACTCCTAACTCCAAACTCCTAACTCCAAACTCCAATCTCCTAACTCCTAACTCCAAACTCCAAACTCCAAACTCCAATCTCCAAACTCGAAACTCCAATCTCCTAACTCCTTACTCCAAACTCCAAACTCCAAACTCCAAACTCCAATCTCCTAAACCCTAACTCCAAACTCCAAACTCCAAACTCCTAACTGCAAACTCCAAACTCCAAACTCCAATCTCCTAACTCCTAACTCCAAACTCCAAACTCCAAACTCCAATCTCCTAAACCCTAACTCCAAACTCCTAACTCCAAACTCCAAACTCCAAACTCCAAACAACAAACTCCAATCTCCTAACTCCTAACTCCAAACTCCAACCTCCTAACTCCAAACTCCAAACTCCAAACTCTAAACTCCTAACTCCAAACTCCAAACTCCTAACTCCAAACTCCAAACTCCAATCTCCTAACTCCTAACTCCAAACTCCAAACTCCAAACTCCAATCTCCTAACTCCAAACTCCAAACTCCAAACTCCTAACTCCTAACTCCAAACTCTAAACTCCAAACTCCAAACTCCAAACTCTAAACTCCAAACTCCAAACTCTAAACTCCAAACTCCTAACTCTAAACTCCAAACTCCAAACTCCTAACTCCAAACTCCAAACTCCAAACTCCAATCTCCTAACTCGTAACTCCAAACTCCAAACTCCAATCTCCTAACTCCTAACTCCAAACTCCAAACTCTAAACTCCAAACTCCAAACTCTAAACTCCAAACTCTAAACTCCTAACTCCTAACTCCAAACTCCAAACTCCAAACTCCAAACTCCAAACTCCAATCTCCTAACTCCTAACTCCAAACTCCAAACTCCAATCTCCTAACCCCTAACTCCAAACTCCTAACTCCAAACTCCAAACTCCAATCTCCTAACTCCTAACTCCAAACTCCAAACTCCAAACTGCAAACTCCTAACTCCTAACTCCAAACTCTAAACTCCAAACTCCAAACTCCAAACTCTGAACTCCAAACTCCAAACTCTAAACTCTAAACTCCAAACTCTAAACTCCAAACTCCAAACTCTAAACTCAAAACTCCAAACTTCTAACTCTAAACTCCAAACTCCAAACTCCTAACTCTAAACTCCAAACTCCAAACTCCAAACTCCAATCTCCTAACTCCTAACTCCAAACTCCAAACTCCAATCTCCTAACTCCTAACTCCAAACTCCAAACTCTAAACTCCAATCTCCAAACTCCTAACTCTGAACTCCAATCTCCTAACTCCTAACTCCTAACTCCAAACTCCAAACTCTAAACTCTAAACTCTAAACTCCAATCTGCTAACTCCAAACTCTTAACTCCAAACTCCAAACTCTAAACTCCAAACTCTAAACTCCTAACTCCTAACTCCAAACTCCAAACTCTAAACTCTAAACTCTAAACTCCAATCTGCTAACTCCAAACTCTAAACTCCAAACTCCAAACTCTAAACTCCAAACTCCTAACTCCAAACTCCAACCTCATAACTCCAAACTCCAAACTCCAAACTCCAATCTCCGAACTCCTAACTCCAAACTCCAACCTCATAACTCCAAACTCCAAACTCCAAACTCCAACCTCCAAACTCCAAACTCCAAACTCCTCACTCCTAACTCCAAACTCCTAACTCCAAACTCCAAACTCCTAACACCAAACTCCAAACTCCAATCTCCTAACTCCTCACTCCAACCTCATAACTCCAAACTACAAACTCCAAACTCCAATCTCCGAACTCCTAACTCCAAACTCCAACCTCATAACTCCAAACTCCAAACTCGAAACTCCAAACTCTAAACTCTAAATTCCTAACTCCAAACTCCAAACTCCTAACTCCAAACTCCAAACTCCAAACTCCAATCTCCTAACTCCTAACTCCAAACTCCAAACTCCAAACTCCTTACTCCAAACTCCAAACTCCTAACTCCAAACTCCAAACTCCAAACTCCAATCTCCTAACTCCTAACTCCAAACTCCAACCTCCTAACTCCAAACTCTAAACTCTAAACTACTAACTCCAAACTCCAAATTCCAAACTCCAATCTCCAAACTCCAAACTCCAATCTCCTAACTCCTTACTCCAAACTCCAAACTCCAAACTCCAAACTCCAATCTCCTAAACCCTAACTCCAAACTCCAAACTCCAAACTCCTAACTGCAAACTCCAAACTCCAAACTCCAATCTCCAATCTCCTAACTCCTAACTCCAAACTCCAACCTCCTAACTCCAAACTCCAAACTCCAAACTCTAAACTCCTAACTCCAAACTCCAAACTTCAAACTCCTAACTCCAAACTCCAAACTCCAATCTCCTAACTCCAAACTCCAAACTCCAAACTCCAATCTCCTAACTCCTAACTCCAAACTCCAAACTCCAAACTCCAACTCCAATCTCCTAACTCCAAACTCCAAACTCTAAACTCCAAACTCCAAACTCTGAACTCCAAACTCCAAACTCTAAACTCCAAACTCTAAACTCCAAACTCCAAACTCTAAACTCCAAACTCCAAACTCTAAACTCCAAACTCCTAACTCTAAACTCCAAACTCCAAACTCTGAACTCCAAACTCCAAACTCTAAACTCCAAACTCCTAACTCTAAATTCCAAACTCCAAACTCCAAACTCCAATCTCCTAACTCCTAACTCCAAACTCCAAACTCCAAACTCCAAACTCCAATCTCCTAACCCCTAACTCCAAACTCCAAACTTCTAACTCCAAACTCCAAACTCCAATCTCCAAACTCGTAACTCCAAACTCCAAACTCCAAACTCCAAACTCCAATCTCCTAACTCCTAACTCCAAACTCCAAACTCTAAACTCCAAACTCCAAACTCCAAACTCTGAACTCCAAACTCCAAACGCTAAACTCCAAACTCTAAACTCCAAACTCCAAACTCTAAACTCCAAACTCCAAACTCCTAACTCTAAACTCTAAACTCCAAACTCCTAACTCTAAACTCCAAACTCCAAACTCCAAATTCTAAACTCTAAACTCCAAACTCCAAACTCTAAACTCTAAACTCCAAACTCCAAACTCCAAACTCTTATCACCAAACTCCTAACTCCAAACTCCAAACTCCAAACTCCAAACTCCAATCTCCTAACCCCTAACTCCAAACTCCAAACTCCTAACTCCAAACTCCAATCTCCTAACTCCTAACTCCAAACTCCAAACTCCAAACTCCTAACTCCTAACTCTAAACTCCAAACTCTAAACTCCAAACTCCAAACTCTAAACTCCAAACTCCAAACTCCTAACTCTAAACTCCAAACTCCAAACTCCAAACTCTAAACTCCAAACTCCAAACTCGAAACTCCAATCTCCTAACTCCTAACTCCAAACTCCAAACTCCAATCTCCTAACTCCTAGCTCCAAACTCCAAACTCTAAACTCCAAACTCCAAACTCCTAACTCTAAACTCCAATCTCCTAACTCCTAACTCCTAACTCCAAACTCCAAACTCTAAACTCTAAACTCCAATCTGCTAACTCCAAACTCTAAACTCCAAACTCCAAACTCTAAACTCCAAACTCTAAACTCCTAACTCCAAACTCCAAACTCCAAACTCCAAACTCCAAACTCCAAACTCCAATCTCCTAACTCCTATCTCCAAACTCCAAACCCCAAACTCCAATCTCCTAACCCCTAACTCCAAACTCCAAACTCCGAACTCCAAACTCCAAACTCCAATCTCCTAACTCCGAACTCCAAACTCCAAACTCCAAACTCCAAACTCCTAACTCCTAACTCCAAACTCTAAACTCCAAACTCCAAACTCCAAACTCTGAACTCCAAACTCCAAACTCTAAACTCCAAACTCTAAACTCCAAACTCCAAACTCTAAACTCCAAACTCCAAACTCCTAACTCTAAACTCCAAACTCCAAACTCCTAACTCTAAACTCCAAACTCCAAACTCCAATCTCCTAACTCCTAACTCCAAACTCCAATCTCCTAACTCCTAACTCCAAACTCCAAACTCTAAACTCCAAACTCCAAACTCCTAACTCTAAACTCCAATCTCCTAACTCCTAACTCCTAACTCCAAAATCCAAACTCTAAACTCTAAACTCTAAACTCCAATCTGCTAACTCCAAACTCTAAACTCCAAACTCCAAACTCTAAACTCCAAACTCTAAACTCCTAACTCCTAACTCCAAACTCCAAACTCTAAACTCTAAACTCTAAACTCCAATCTGCTAACTCCAAACTCTAAACTCCAAACTCCAAACTCCAAACTCCAAACTCCAAACTCCAATCTCCTAACTCCTATCTCCAAACTCCAAACTCCAAACTCCAATCTCCTAACCCCTAACTCCAAACTCCAAACTCCGAACTCCAAACTCCAAACTCCAATCTCCTAACTCCGAACTCCAAACTCCAAACTCCAAACTCCAAACTCCTAACTCCTAACTCCAAACTCTAAACTCCAAACTCCAAACTCCAAACTCTGAACTCCAAACTCCAAACTCTAAACTCCAAACTCTAAACTCCAAACTCCAAACTCTAAACTCCAAACTCCAAACTCCTAACTCTAAACTCCAAACTCCAAACTCCTAACTCTAAACTCCAAACTCCAAACTCCAATCTCCTAACTCCTAACTCCAAACTCCAAACTCCAATCTCCTAACTCCTAACTCCAAACTCCAAACTCTAAACTCCAAACTCCAAACTCCTAACTCTAAACTCCAATCTCCTAACTCCTAACTCCTAACTCCAAAATCCAAACTCTAAACTCTAAACTCTAAACTCCAATCTGCTAACTCCAAACTCTAAACTCCAAACTCCAAACTCTAAACTCCAAACTCTAAACTCCTAACTCCTAACTCCAAACTCCAAACTCTAAACTCTAAACTCTAAACTCCAATCTGCTAACTCCAAACTCTAAACTCCAAACTCCAAACTCTAAACTCCAAACTCTAAACTCCAAACTCCAAACTCCAAACTCCAAACTCCTAACTCCTAACTCCAAACTCTAAACTCCAAACTCCAAACTCCAAACTCTGAACTCCAAACTCCAAACTCTAAACTCCAAACTCTAAACTCCAAACTCCAAACTCTAAACTCCAAACTCCAAACTCCTAACTCTAAACTCCAAACTCCAAACTCCTAACTCTAAACTCCAAACTCCAAACTCCAATCTCCTAACTCCTAACTCCAAACTCCAAACTCCAATCTCCTAACTCCTAACTCCAAACTCCAAACTCTAAACTCCAAACTCCAAACTCCTAACTCTAAACTCCAATCTCCTAACTCCTAACTCCTAACTCCAAAATCCAAACTCTAAACTCTAAACTCTAAACTCCAATCTGCTAACTCCAAACTCTAAACTCCAAACTCCAAACTCTAAACTCCAAACTCTAAACTCCTAACTCCTAACTCCAAACTCCAAACTCTAAACTCTAAACTCTAAACTCCAAACTCCAAACTCCAAACTCCAACCTCCAAATTCCAAACTCCAAACTCCTCACTCCTAACTCCAAACTCCTAACTCCAAACTCCAAACTCCTAACTCCAAACTCCAAACTCCAATCTCCTAACTCCTAACTCCAAACTCCAACCTCATAACTCCAAACTCCAAACTCCAAACTCCAATCTCCGAACTCCTAACTCCAAACTCCAAACTTCAAACTCCTAACTCCAAACTCCAAACACCAAACTCCAATCTCCTAACTCCTAACTCCAAACTCCAAACTCCAAACTCCAACTCCATTCTCCTAACTCCTAACTCCAAACTCCAAACTCTAAACTCCAAACTCCAAACTCCAAACTCTGAACACCAAACTCCAAACTCCAAACTCTAAACTCCAAACTCCAAACTCCTAACTCTAAACTCCAAACTCCAAACTCCTAACTCTAAACTCCAAACTCCAAACTCCAAACTCCAATCTCCTAACTCCTAACTCCAAACTCCAAACTCCAAACTCCAATCTCCTAACCCCTAACTCCAAACTCCAAACTCCTAACTCCAAACTCCAAACTCCAATCTCCAAACTCGTAACTCCAAACTCCAAACTCCAAACTCCAAACTCCAATCTCCTAACTCCAAACTCCAAACTCTAAACTCCAAACTCCAAACTCCAAACTCTGAACTCCAAACTCCAAACTCTAAACTCAAAACTCTAAACTCCAAACTCCAAACTCTAAACTCCAAACTCCAAACTCCTAACTCTAAACTCTAAACTCCAGACTCCTAACTCTAAACTCCAAACTCCAAACTCCAAATTCTAAACTCTAAACTCCAAACTCCAAACTCTAAACTCTAAACTCCAAACTCCAAACACTAAACTCCAAACTACAAACTCCTAACTCTAAACTCCAAACTCCAAACTCCAAACTCTAAACTCCAAACTCCAAACTCGAAACTCCAATCTCCTAACTCCTAACTCCAAACTCCAAACTCCAATCTCCTAACTCCTAGCTCCAAACTCCAAACTCTAAACTCCAAACTCCAAACTCCTAACTCTAAACTCCAATCTCCTAACTCCTAACTCCTAACTCCAAACTCCAAACTCTAAACTCTAAACTCTAAACTCCAATCTGCTAACTCCAAACTCTAAACTCCAAACTCCAAACTCTAAACTCCAAACTCTAAACTCCTAACTCCAAACTCCAAACTCCAAACTCCAAACTCCAAACTCCAAACTCCAATCTCCTAACTCCTATCTCCAAACTCCAAACTCCAAACTCCAATCTCCTAACCCCTAACTCCAAACTCCAAACTCCTAACTCCAAACTCCAAACTCCAATCTCCTAACTCCGAACTCCAAACTCCAAACTCCAAACTCCAAACTCCTAACTCCTAACTCCAAACTCTAAACTCCAAACTCCAAACTCCAAACTCTGAACTCCAAACTCCAAACTCTAAACTCCAAACTCTAAACTCCAAACTCCAAACTCTAAACTCCAAACTCCAAACTCCTAACTCTAAACTCCAAACTCCAAACTCCTAACTCTAAACTCCAAACTCCAAACTCCAATCTCCTAACTCCTAACTCCAAACTCCAAACTCCAATCTCCTAACTCCTAACTCCAAACTCCAAACTCTAAACTCCAAACTCCAAACTCCTAACTCTAAACTCCAATCTCCTAACTCCTAACTCCTAACTCCAAAATCCAAACTCTAAACTCTAAACTCTAAACTCCAATCTGCTAACTCCAAACTCTAAACACCAAACTCCAAACTCTAAACTCCAAACTCTAAACTCCTAACTCCTAACTCCAAACTCCAAACTCTAAACTCTAAACTCTAAACTCCAATCTGCTAACTCCAAACTCTAAACTCCAAACTCCAAACTCTAAACTCCAAACTCCAAACTCCAAACTCCAATCTCCTAACTCCTAACTCCAAACTCCAAACTCCAATCTCCTAACTCCTAACTCCAAACTCCAAACTCTAAACTCCAATCTCCAAACTCCTAACTCTGAACTCCAATCTCCTAACTCCTAACTCCTAACTCCAAACTCCAAACTCTAAACTCTAAACTCTAAACTCCAATCTGCTAACTCCAAACTCTAAACTCCAAACTCCAAACTCTAAACTCCAAACTCTAAACTCCTAACTCCTAACTCCAAACTCCAAACTCTAAACTCTAAACTCTAAACTCCAATCTGCTAACTCCAAACTCTAAACTCCAAACTCCAACCTCTAAACTCCAAACTCCTAACTCCAAACTCCAACCTCATAACTCCAAACTCCAAACTCCAAACTCCAATCTCCGAACTCCTAACTCCAAACTCCAACCTCATAACTCCAAACTCCAAACTCCAAACTCCAACCTCCAAACTCCAAACTCCAAACTCCTCACTCCTAACTCCAAACTCCTAACTCCAAACTCCAAACTCCTAACACCAAACTCCAAACTCCAATCTCCGAACTCTTCACTCCAACCTCATAACTCCAAACTCCAAACTCCAAACTCCAATCTCCGAACTCCTAACTCCAAACTCCAACCTCATAACTCCAAACTCCAAACTCGAAACTCCAAACTCTAAACTCTAAATTCCTAACTCCAAACTCCAAACTCCTAACTCCAAACTCCAAACTCCAAACTCCAATCTCCTAACTCCTAACTCCAAACTCCAAACTCCAAACTCCTTACTCCAAACTCCAAACTCCAATCTCCTAACCCCTAACTCCAAACTCCAAACTCCAAACTCCAAACTCCAAACTCCAGTCTCCAATCTCCTAACTCCAAACTCCAAACTCCTAACTCCAAACTCCAAACTCCAAACTCCAATCTCCTAACTCCTAACTCCAAACTCCAACCTCCTAACTCCAAACTCTAAACTCTAAACTACTAACTCCAAACTCCAAATTCCAAACTCCAATCTCCAAACTCCAAACTCCAATCTCCTAACTCCTTACTCCAAACTCCAAACTCCAAACTCCAAACTCCAATCTCCTAAACCCTAACTCCAAACTCCAAACTCCAAACTCCTAACTGCAAACTCCAAACTCCAAACTCCAATCTCCAATCTCCTAACTCCTAACTCCAAACTCCAACCTCCTAACTCCAAACTCCAAACTCCAAACTCTAAACTCCTAACTCCAAACTCCAAACTTCAAACTCCTAACTCCAAACTCCAAACTCCAATCTCCTAACTCCAAACTCCAAACTCCAAACTCCAATCTCCTAACTCCTAACTCCAAACTCCAAACTCCAAACTCCAACTCCAATCTCCTAACTCCTAACTCCAAACTCCAAACTCTAAACTCCAAACTCCAATCTCTGAACTCCAAACTCCAAACTCTAAACTCCAAACTCTAAACTCCAAACTCCAAACTCTAAACTCCAAACTCCAAACTCCTAACTCTAAACTCCAAACTCCAAACTCCTAACTCTAAACTCCAAACTCCAAACTCCAAACTCCAATCTCCTAACTCCTAACTCCAAACTCCAAACTCCAAACTCCAAACTCCAATCTCCTAACCCCTAACTCCAAACTCCAAACTCCTAACTCCAAACTCCAAACTCCAATCTCCAAACTCGTAACTCCAAACTCCAAACTCCAAACTCCAAACTCCAATCTCCTAACTCCTAACTCCAAACTCCAAACTCTAAACTCCAAACTCCAAACTCCAAACTCTGAACTCCAAACTCCAAACTCTAAACTCCAAACTCTAAACTCCAAACTCCAAACTCTAAACTCCAAACTCCAAACTCCTAACTCTAAACTCTAAACTCCAAACTCCTAACTCTAAACTCCAAACTCCAAACTCCAAATTCTAAACTCTAAACTCCAAACTCCAAACTCTAAACTCTAAACTCCAAACTCCAAACTCCAAACTCTTATCACCAAACTCCTAACTCCAAACTCCAAACTCCAAACTCCAAACTCCAATCTCCTAACCCCTAACTCCAAAGTCCAAACTCCTAACTCCAAACTCCAAACTCCAATCTCCTAACTCCTAACTCCAAACTCCAAACTCCAAACTCCTAACTCCTAACTCCAAACTCTAAACTCCAAACTCCAAACTCCAAACTCTGAACTCCAAACTCCAAACTCTAAACTCCAAACTCTAAACTCCAAACTCCAAACTCTAAACTCCAAACTCCAAACTCCTAACTCTAAACTCCAAACTCCAAACTCCAAACTCTAAACTCCAAACTCCAAACACGAAACTCCAATCTCCTAACTCCTAACTCCAAACTCCAAACTCCAATCTCCTAACTCCTAGCTCCAAACTCCAAACTCTAAACTCCAAACTCCAAACTCCTAACTCTAAACTCCAATCTCCTAACTCCTAACTCCTAACTCCAAACTCCAAACTCTAAACTCTAAACTCTAAACTCCAATCTGCTAACTCCAAACTCTAAACTCCAAACTCCAAACTCTAAACTCCAAACTCTAAACTCCTAACTCCAAACTCCAAACTCCAAACTCCAAACTCCAAACTCCAAACTCCAATCTCCTAACTCCTATCTCCAAACTCCAAACTCCAAACTCCAATCTCCTAACCCCTAACTCCAAACTCCAAACTCCTAACTCCAAACTCCAAACTCCAATCTCCTAACTCCGAACTCCAAACTCCAAACTCCAAACTCCAAACTCCTAACTCCTAACTCCAAACTCTAAACTCCAAACTCCAAACTCCAAACTCTGAACTCCAAACTCCAAACTCTAAACTCCAAACTCCAAACTCTAAACTCCAAACTCCAAACTCCTAACTCTAAACTCCAAACTCCAAACTCCTAACTCTAAACTCCAAACTCCAAACTCCAATCTCCTAACTCCTAACTCCAAACTCCAAACTCCAATCTCCTAACTCCTAACTCCAAACTCCAAACTCTAAACTCCAAACTCCAAACTCCTAACTCTAAACTCCAATCTCCTAACTCCTAACTCCTAACTCCAAAATCCAAACTCTAAACTCTAAACTCTAAACTCCAATCTGCTAACTCCAAACTCTAAACTCCAAACTCCAAACTCTAAACTCCAAACTCTAAACTCCTAACTCCTAACTCCAAACTCCAAACTCTAAACTCTAAACTCTAAACTCCAATCTGCTAACTCCAAACTCTAAACTCCAAACTCCAAACTCTAAACTCCAAACTCTAAACTCCAAACTCCAAACTCCAAACTCCAAACTCCAAACTCCTAACTCCTAACTCCAAACTCTAAACTCCAAACTCCAAACTCCAAACTCTGAACTCCAAACTCCAAACTCTAAACTCCAAACTCTAAACTCCAAACTCCAAACTCTAAACTCCAAACTCCAAACTCCTAACTCTAAACTCCAAACTCCAAACTCCTAACTCTAAACTCCAAACTCCAAACTCCAATCTCCTAACTCCTAACTCCAAACTCCAAACTCCAATCTCCTAACTCCTAACTCCAAACTCCAAACTCTAAACTCCAAACTCCAAACTCCTAACTCTAAACTCCAATCTCCTAACTCCTAACTCCTAACTCCAAAATCCAAACTCTAAACTCTAAACTCTAAACTCCAATCTGCTAACTCCAAACTCTAAACTCCAAACTCCAAACTCTAAACTCCAAACTCTAAACTCCTAACTCCTAACTCCAAACTCCAAACTCTAAACTCTAAACTCTAAACTCCAATCTGCTAACTCCAAACTCTAAACTCCAAACTCCAAACTCTAAACTCCAAACTCTAAACTCCAAACTCCAAACTCCAAACTCCAACCTCCAAACTCCAAACTCCAAACTCCTCACTCCTAACTCCAAACTCCTAACTCCAAACTCCTAACTCCAAACTCCAAACTCCAATCTCCTAACTCCTAACTCCAAACTCCAACCTCATAACTCCAAACTCCAAACTCCAAACTCCAATCTCCGAACTCCTAACTCCAAACTCCAAACTTCAAACTCCTAACTCCAAACTCCAAACTCCAATCTCCTAACTCCAAACTCCAAACACCAAACTCCAATCTCCTAACTCCTAACTCCAAACTCCAAACTCCAAACTCCAACTCCATTCTCCTAACTCCTAACTCCAAACTCCAAACTCTAAACTCCAAACTCCAAACTCCTAACTCTAAACTCCAAACTCCAAACTCCAAACTCCAATCTCCTAACTCCTAACTCCAAACTCCAAACTCCAAACTCCAAACTCCAATCTCCTAACCCCTAACTCCAAACTCCAAACTCCTAACTCCAAACTCCAAACTCCAATCTCCAAACTCGTAACTCCAAACTCCAAACTCCAAACTCCAAACTCCAATCTCCTAACTCCTAACTCCAAACTCCAAACTCTAAACTCCAAACTCCAAACTCCAAACTCTGAACTCCAAACTCCAAACTCTAAACTCCAAACTCTAAACTCCAAACTCCAAACTCTAAACTCCAAACTCCAAACTCCTAACTCTAAACTCTAAACTCCAAACTCCTAACTCTAAACTCCAAACTCCAAACTCCAAATTCTAAACTCTAAACTCCAAACTCCAAACTCTAAACTCTAAACTCCAAACTCCAAACTCCAAACTCTTATCACCAAACTCCTAACTCCAAACTCCAAACTCCAAACTCCAAACTCCAATCTCCTAACCCCTAACTCCAAACTCCAAACTCCTAACTCCAAACTCCAAACTCCAATCTCCTAACTCCTAACTCCAAACTCCAAACTCCAAACTCCTAACTCCTAACTCCAAACTCTAAACTCCAAACTCCAAACTCCAAACTCTGAACTCCAAACTCCAAACTCTAAACTCCAAACTCTAAACTCCAAACTCCAAACTCTAAACTCCAAACTCCAAACTCCTAACTCTAAACTCCAAACTCCAAACTCCAAACTCTAAACTCCAAACTCCAAACTCGAAACTCCAATCTCCTAACTCCTAACTCCAAACTCCAAACTCCAATCTCCTAACTCCTAGCTCCAAACTCCAAACTCTAAACTCCAAACTCCAAACTCCTAACTCTAAACTCCAATCTCCTAACTCCTAACTCCTAACTCCAAACTCCAAACTCTAAACTCTAAAGTCTAAACTCCAATCTGCTAACTCCAAACTCTAAACTCCAAACTCCAAACTCTAAACTCCAAACTCTAAACTCCTAACTCCAAACTCCAAACTCCAAACTCCAAACTCCAAACTCCAAACTCCAATCTCCTAACTCCTATCTCCAAACTCCAAACTCCAAACTCCAATCTCCTAACCCCTAACTCCAAACTCCAAACTCCTAACTCCAAACTCCAAACTCCAATCTCCTAACTCCGAACTCCAAACTCCAAACTCCAAACTCCAAACTCCTAACTCCTAACTCCAAACTCTAAACTCCAAACTCCAAACTCCAAACTCTGAACTCCAAACTCCAAACTCTAAACTCCAAACTCTAAACTCCAAACTCCAAACTCTAAACTCCAAACTCCAAACTCCTAACTCTAAACTCCAAACTCCAAACTCCGAACTCTAAACTCCAAACTCCAAACTCCAATCTCCTAACTCCTAACTCCAAACTCCAAACTCCAATCTCCTAACTCCTAACTCCAAACTCCAAACTCTAAACTCCAAACTCCAAACTCCTAACTCTAAACTCCAATCTCCTAACTCCTAACTCCTAACTCCAAAATCCAAACTCTAAACTCTAAACTCTAAACTCCAATCTGCTAACTCCAAACTCTAAACTCCAAACTCCAAACTCTAAACTCCAAACTCTAAACTCCTAACTCCTAACTCCAAACTCCAAACTCTAAACTCTAAACTCTAAACTCCAATCTGCTAACTCCAAACTCTAAACTCCAAACTCCAAACTCTAAACTCCAAACTCTAAACTCCAAACTCCAAACTCCAAACTCCAAACTCCAAACTCCTAACTCCTAACTCCAAACTCTAAACTCCAAACTCCAAACTCCAAACTCTGAACTCCAAACTCCAAACTCTAAACTCCAAACTCTAAACTCCAAACTCCAAACTCTAAACTCCAAACTCCAAACTCCTAACTCTAAACTCCAAACTCCAAACTCCTAACTCTAAACTCCAAACTCCAAACTCCAATCTCCTAACTCCTAACTCCAAACTCCAAACTCCAATCTCCTAACTCCTAACTCCAAACTCCAAACTCTAAACTCCAAACTCCAAACTCCTAACTCTAAACTCCAATCTCCTAACTCCTAACTCCTAACTCCAAAATCCAAACTCTAAACTCTAAACTCTAAACTCCAATCTGCTAACTCCAAACTCTAAACTCCTAACTCCTAACTCCAAACTCCAAACTCTAAACTCTAAACTCTAAACTCCAATCTGCTAACTCCAAACTCTAAACTCCAAACTCCAAACTCTAAACTCCAAACTCTAAACTCCAAACTCCAAACTCCAAACTCCAACCTCCAAACTCCAAACTCCTCACTCCTAACTCCAAACTCCTAACTCCAAACTCCAAACTCCTAACTCCAAACTCCAAACTCCAATCTCCTAACTCCTAACTCCAAACTCCAACCTCATAACTCCAAACTCCAAACTCCAAACTCCAATCTCCGAACTCCTAACTCCAAACTCCAAACTTCAAACTCCTAACTCCAAACTCCAAACTCCAATCTCCTAACTCCAAACTCCAAACACCAAACTCCAATCTCCTAACTCCTAACTCCAAACTCCAAACTCCAAACTCCAACTCCATTCTCCTAACTCCTAACTCCAAACTCCAAACTCTAAACTCCAAACTCCAAACTCCAAACTCTGAACACCAAACTCCAAACTCCAAACTCCAAACTCTAAACTCCAAACTCCAAACTCCTAACTCTAAACTCCAAACTCCAAACTCCTAACTCTAAACTCCAAACTCCAATCTCCTAACTCCTAACTCCAAACTCCAAACTCCAAACTCCAATCTCCTAACCCCTAACACCAAACTCCAAACTCCTAACTCCAAACTCCAAACTCCAATCTCCAAACTCGTAACTCCAAACTCCAAACTCCAAACTCGAAACTCCAATCTCCTAACTCCTAACTCCAAACTCCAAACTCTAAACTCCAAACTCCAAACTCCAAACTCTGAACTCCAAACTCCAAACTCTAAACTCAAAACTCTAAACTCCAAACTCCAAACTCTAAACTCCAAACTCCAAACTCCTAACTCTAAACTCTAAACTCCAGACTCCTAACTCTAAACTCCAAACTCCAAACTCCAAATTCTAAACTCTAAACTCCAAACTCCAAACTCTAAACTCTAAACTCCAAACTCCAAACTCTAAACTCCAAACTACAAACTCCAATCTCCTAACTCCTAACTCCAAACTCCAAACTCTAAACTCCAAACTCCAAACTCCTAACTCTAAACTCCAATCTCCTAACTCCTAACTCCTAACTCCAAAATCCAAACTCTAAACTCTAAACTCTAAACTCCAATCTGCTAACTCCAAACTCTAAACTCCAAACTCCAAACTCTAAACTCCAAACTCTAAACTCCTAACTCCTAACTCCAAACTCCAAACTCTAAACTCTAAACTCTAAACTCCAATCTGCTAACTCCAAACTCTAAACTCCAAACTCCAAACTCTAAACTCCAAACTCTAAACTCCAAACTCCAAACTCCAAACTCCAACCTCCAAACTCCAAACTCCAAACTCCTCACTCCTAACTCCAAACTCCTAACTCCAAACTCCAAACTCCTAACTCCAAACTCCAAACTCCAATCTCCTAACTCCTAACTCCAAACTCCAACCTCATAACTCCAAACTCCAAACTCCAAACTCCAATCTCCGAACTCCTAACTCCAAACTCCAAACTTCAAACTCCTAACTCCAAACTCCAAACTCCAATCTCCTAACTCCAAACTCCAAACACCAAACTCCAATCTCCTAACTCCTAACTCCAAACTCCAAACTCCAAACTCCAACTCCATTCTCCTAACTCCTAACTCCAAACTCCAAACTCTAAACTCCAAACTCCAAACTCCAAACTCTGAACACCAAACTCCAAACTCCAAACTCCAAACTCTAAACTCCAAACTCCAAACTCCTAACTCTAAACTCCAAACTCCAAACTCCTAACTCTAAACTCCAAACTCCAAACTCCAAACTCCAATCTCCTAACTCCTAACTCCAAACTCCAAACTCCAAACTCCAATCTCCTAACCCCTAACTCCAAACTCCAAACTCCTAACTCCAAACTCCAAACTCCAATCTCCAAACTCGTAACTCCAAACTCCAAACTCCAAACTCGAAACTCCAATCTCCTAACTCCTAACTCCAAACTCCAAACTCTAAACTCCAAACTCCAAACTCCAAACTCTGAACTCCAAACTCCAAACTCTAAACTCAAAACTCTAAACTCCAAACTCCAAACTCTAAACTCCAAACTCCAAACTCCTAACTCTAAACTCTAAACTCCAGACTCCTAACTCTAAACTCCAAACTCCAAACTCCAAATTCTAAACTCTAAACTCCAAACTCCAAACTCTAAACTCTAAACTCCAAACTCCAAACTCTAAACTCCAAACTACAAACTCATAACTCTAAACTCCAAACTCCAAACTCCAAACTCTAAACTCCAAACTCCAAACTCGAAACTCCAATCTCCTAACTCCTAACTCCAAACTCCAAACTCCAATCTCCTAACTCCTAGCTCCAAACTCCAAACTCTAAACTCCAAACTCCAAACTCCAAACTCCTAACTCTAAACTCCAATCTCCTAACTCCTAACTCCTAACTCCAAACTCCAAAATCTAAACTCTAAACTCTAAACTCCAATCTGCTAACTCCAAACTCTAAACTCCAAACTCCAAACTCTAAACTCCAAACTCTAAACTCATAACTCCAAACTCCAAACTCCAAACTCCAAACTCCAAACTCCAAACTCCAATCTCCTAACTCCTATCTCCAAACTCCAAACTCCAAACTCCAATCTCCTAACCCCTAACTCCAAACTCCAAACTCCTAACTCCAAACTCCAAACTCCAATCTCCTAACTCCGAACTCCAAACTCCAAACTCCAAACTCCAAACTCCTAACTCCTAACTCCAAACTCTAAACTCCAAACTCCAAACTCCAAACTCTGAACTCCAAACTCCAAACTCTAAACTCCAAACTCTAAACTCCAAACTCCAAACTCTAAACTCCAAACTCCAAACTCCTAACTCTAAACTCCAAACTCCAAACTCCTAACTCTAAACTCCAAACTCCAAACTCCAATCTCCTAACTCCTAACTCCAAACTCCAAACTCCAATCTCCTAACTCCTAACTCCAAACTCCAAACTCTAAACTCCAAACTCCAAACTCCTAACTCTAAACTCCAATCTCCTAACTCCTAACTCCTAACTCCAAAATCCAAACTCTAAACTCTAAACTCTAAACCCCAATCTGCTAACTCCAAACTCTAAACACCAAACTCCAAACTCTAAACTCCAAACTCTAAACTCCTAACTCCTAACTCCAAACTCCAAACTCTAAACTCTAAACTCTAAACTCCAATCTGCTAACTCCAAACTCTAAACTCCAAACTCCAAACTCTAAACTCCAAACTCTAAACTCCAAACTCCAAACTCCAAACTCCAAACTCCTAACTCCTAACTCCAAACTCTAAACTCCAAACTCCAAACTCCAAACTCTGAACTCCAAACTCCAAACTCTAAACTCCAAACTCTAAACTCCAAACTCCAAACTCTAAACTCCAAACTCCAAACTCCTAACTCTAAACTCCAAACTCCAAACTCCTAACTCTAAACTCCAAACTCCAAACTCCAATCTCCTAACTCCTAACTCCAAACTCCAAACTCCAATCTCCTAACTCCTAACTCCAAACTCCAAACTCTAAACTCCAAACTCCAAACTCCTAACTCTAAACTCCAATCTCCTAACTCCTAACTCCTAACTCCAAAATCCAAACTCTAAACTCTAAACTCTAAACTCCAATCTGCTAACTCCAAACTCTAAACTCCAAACTTCAAACTCTAAACTCCAAACTCTAAACTCCTAACTCCTAACTCCAAACTCCAAACTCTAAACTCTAAACTCTAAACTCCAATCTGCTAACTCCAAACTCTAAACTCCAAACTCCAAACTCTAAACTCCAAACTCCAAACTCCAAACTCCAAACTCCTAACTCCAAACTCCAACCTCATAACTCCAAACTCCAAACTCCAAACTCCAACCTCCAAACTCCAAACTCCAAACTCCTCACTCCTAACTCCAAACTCCTAACTCCAAACTCCAAACTCCTAACTCCAAACTCCAAACTCCAATCTCCTAACTCCTAACTCCAAACTCCAACCTCATAACTCCAAACTCCAAACTCCAAACTCCAATCTCCGAACTCCTAACTCCAAACTCCAAACTTCAAACTCCTAACTCCAAACTCCAAACTCCAATCTCCTAACTCCAAACTCCAAACACCAAACTCCAATCTCCTAACTCCTAACTCCAAACTCCAAACTCCAAACTCCAACTCCATTCTCCTAACTCCTAACTCCAAACTCCAAACTCTAAACTCCAAACTCCAAACTCCAAACTCTGAACACCAAACTCCAAACTCCAAACTCCAAACTCTAAACTCCAAACTCCAAACTCCTAACTCTAAACTCCAAACTCCAAACTCCTAACTCTAAACTCCAAACTCCAAACTCCAAACTCCAATCTCCTAACTCCTAACTCCAAACTCCAAACTCCAAACTCCAATCTCCTAACCCCTAACTCCAAACTCCAAACTCCTAACTCCAAACTCCAAACTCCAATCTCCAAACTCGTAACTCCAAACTCCAAACTCCAAACTCCAAACTCCAATCTCCTAACTCCTAACTCCAAACTCCAAACTCTAAACTCCAAACTCCAAACTCCAAACTCTGAACTCCAAACTCCAAACTCTAAACTCAAAACTCTAAACTCCAAACTCCAAACTCTAAACTCCAAACTCCAAACTCCTAACTCTAAACTCTAAACTCCAGACTCCTAACTCTAAACTCCAAACTCCAAACTCCAAATTCTAAACTCTAAACTCCAAACTCCAAACTCTAAACTCTAAACTCCAAACTCCAAACTCCAAACTCTTATCACCAAACTCCTAACTCCAAACTCCAAACTCCAAACTCCAAACTCCAATCTCCTAACCCCTAACTCCAAACTCCAAACTCCTAACTCCAAACTCCAAACTCCAATCTCCTAACTCCTAACTCCAAACTCCAAACTCCAAACTCCAAACTCCTAACTCCTAACTCCAAACTCCAAACTCCAAACTCCAAACTCTGAACTCCAAACTCCAAACTCTAAACTCCAAACTCTAAACTCCAAACTCCAAACTCTAAACTCCAAACTCCAAACTCCTAACTCTAAACTCCAAACTCCAATCTCCTAACTCTAAACTCCAAACTCCCATCTCCTAACCCCTAACTCCAAACTCCAAACTCCTAACTCCAAACTCCAAACTCCCATCTCCTAACTCCTAACTCCAAACTCCAAACTCTAAACTCCAAACTCCAAACTCCTAACTCTAAACTCCAATCTCCTAACTCCTAACTCCTAACTCCAAACTCCAAACTCTAAACTCTAAACTCTAAACTCCAATCTGCTAACTCCAAACTCTAAACTCCAAACTCCAAACTCTAAACTCCAAACTCTAAACTCCTAACTCCTAACTCCAAACTCCAAACTCCAAACTCCAAACTCCAATCTCCTAACTCCTAACTCCAAACTCCAAACTCCAAACTCCAAACTCCAATCTCCTAACCCCTAACTCCAAACTCCAAACTCCTAACTCCAAACTCCAAACTCCAATCTCCTAACTCCGAACTCCAAACTCCAAACTCCAAACTCCAAACTCCTAACTCCTAACTCCAAACTCTAAACTCCAAACTCCAAACTCCAAACTCTAAACTCCAAACTCTAAACTCCAAACTCCAAACTCTAAACTCCAAACTCCAAACTCCTAACTCTAAACTCCAAACTCCAAACTCCTAACTCTAAACTCCAAACTCCAAACTCCAATCTCCTAACTCCTAACTCCAAACTCCAAACTCCAATCTCCTAACTCCTAACTCCAAACTCCAAACTCTAAACTCCAAACTCCAAACTCCTAACTCTAAACTCCAATCTCCTAACTCCTAACTCCTAACTCCAAAATCCAAACTCTAAACTCTAAACTCTAAACTCCAATCTGCTAACTCCAAACTCTAAACTCCAAACTCCAAACTCTAAACTCCAAACTCTAAACTCCTAACTCCTAACTCCAAACTCCAAACTCTAAACTCTAAACTCTAAACTCCAATCTGCTAACTCCAAACTCTAAACTCCAAACTCTAAACTCCAAACTCTAAACTCCAAACTCCAAACTCCAAACTCCTAACTCCAAACTCCAACCTCATAACTCCAAACTCCAAACTCCAAACTCCAACCTCCAAACTCCAAACTCCAAACTCCTCACTCCTAACTCCAAACTCCTAACTCCAAACTCCAAACTCCTAACTCCAAACTCCAAACTCCAATCTCCTAACTCCTAACTCCAAACTCCAACCTCATAACTCCAAACTCCAAACTCCAAACTCCAATCTCCGAACTCCTAACTCCAAACTCCAAACTTCAAACTCCTAACTCCAAACTCCAAACTCCAATCTCCTAACTCCAAACTCCAAACACCAAACTCCAATCTCCTAACTCCTAACTCCAAACTCCAAACTCCAAACTCCAACTCCATTCTCCTAACTCCTAACTCCAAACTCCAAACTCTAAACTCCAAACTCCAAACTCCAAACTCTGAACACCAAACTCCAAACTCCAAACTCCAAACTCTAAACTCCAAACTCCAAACTCCTAACTCTAAACTCCAAACTCCAAACTCCTAACTCTAAACTCCAAACTCCAAACTCCAAACTCCAATCTCCTAACTCCTAACTCCAAACTCCAAACTCCAAACTCCAATCTCCTAACCCCTAACTCCAAACTCCAAACTCCTAACTCCAAACTCCAAACTCCAATCTCCAAACTCGTAACTCCAAACTCCAAACTCCAAACTCCAATCTCCTAACTCCTAACTCCAAACTCCAAACTCTAAACTCCAAACTCCAAACTCCAAACTCTGAACTCCAAACTCCAAACTCTAAACTCAAAACTCTAAACTCCAAACTCCAAACTCTAAACTCCAAACTCCAAACTCCTAACTCTAAACTCTAAACTCCAGACTCCTAACTCTAAACTCCAAACTCCAAACTCCAAATTCTAAACTCTAAACTCCAAACTCCAAACTCTAAACTCTAAACTCCAAACTCCAAACTCCAAACTCTTATCACCAAACTCCTAACTCCTAACTCCAAACTCCAAACTCCAAACTCCAATCTCCTAACCCCTAACTCCAAACTCCAAACTCCTAACTCCAAACTCCAAACTCCAATCTCCTAACTCCTAACTCCAAACTCCAAACTCCAAACTCCAAACTCCTAACTCCTAACTCCAAACTCCAAACTCCAAACTCCAAACTCTGAACTCCAAACTCCAAACTCTAAACTCCAAACTCTAAACTCCAAACTCCAAACTCTAAACTCCAAACTCCAAACTCCTAACTCTAAACTCCAAACTCCAATCTCCTAACTCTAAACTCCAAACTCCCATTTCCTAACCCCTAACTCCAAACTCCAAACTCCTAACTCCAAACTCCAAACTCCCATCTCCTAACTCCTAACTCCAAACTCCAAACTCTAAACTCCAAACTCCAAACTCCTAACTCTAAACTCCAATCTCCTAACTCCTAACTCCTAACTCCAAACTCCAAACTCTAAACTCTAAACTCTAAACTCCAATCTGCTAACTCCAAACTCTAAACTCCAAACTCCTAACTCCTAACTCCAAACTCCAAACTCCAAACTCCAAACTCCAAACTCCAATCTCCTAACTCCTAACTCCAAACTCCAAACTCCAAACTCCAATCTCCTAACCCCTAACTCCAAACTCCAAACTCCTAACTCCAAACTCCAAACTCCAATCTCCTAACTCCGAACTCCAAACTCCAAACTCCAAACTCCAAACTCCTAACTCCTAACTCCAAACTCTAAACTCCAAACTCCAAACTCCAAACTCTAAACTCCAAACTCTAAACTCCAAACTCCAAACTCTAAACTCCAAACTCCAAACTCCTAACTCTAAACTCCAAACTCCAAACTCCTAACTCTAAACTCCAAGCTCCAAACTCCAATCTCCTAACTCCTAACTCCAAACTCCAAACTCCAATCTCCTAACTCCTAACTCCAAACTCCAAACTCTAAACTCCAAACTCCAAACTCCTAACTCTAAACTCCAATCTCCTAACTCCTAACTCCTAACTCCAAAATCCAAACTCTAAACTCTAAACTCTAAACTCCAATCTGCTAACTCCAAACTCTAAACTCCAAACTCCAAACTCTAAACTCCAAACTCTAAACTCCTAACTCCTAACTCCAAACTCCAAACTCTAAACTCTAAACTCTAAACTCCAATCTGCTAACTCCAAACTCTAAACTCCAAA
The DNA here is from genome assembly GCF_052327205.1 of Somniosus microcephalus. Taxonomy (NCBI): domain Eukaryota; kingdom Metazoa; phylum Chordata; class Chondrichthyes; order Squaliformes; family Somniosidae; genus Somniosus; species Somniosus microcephalus. The sequence continues at coordinate 41,653,855 of NC_141000.1, read as the reverse complement.
CTCCAAACTCTAAACTCCAAACTCTAAACTCCAAACTCCAAACTCCAAACTCCTAACTCCAAACTCCAACCTCATAACTCCAAACTCCAAACTCCAAACTCCAACCTCCAAACTCCAAACTCCAAACTCCTCACTCCTAACTCCAAACTCCAAACTCCAAACTCCTAACTCCAAACTCCAAACTCCAATCTCCTAACTCCAAACTCCAAACACCAAACTCCAATCTCCTAACTCCTAACTCCAAACTCCAAACTCCAAACTCCAACTCCATTCTCCTAACTCCTAACTCCAAACTCCAAACTCTAAACTCCAAACTCCAAACTCCAAACTCTGAACACCAAACTCCAAACTCCAAACTCCAAACTCTAAACTCCAAACTCCAAACTCCTAACTCTAAACTCCAAACTCCAAACTCCTAACTCTAAACTCCAAACTCCAAACTCCAAACTCCAATCTCCTAACTCCTAACTCCAAACTCCAAACTCCAAACTCCAATCTCCTAACCCCTAACTCCAAACTCCAAACTCCTAACTCCAAACTCCAAACTCCAATCTCCAAACTCGTAACTCCAAACTCCAAACTCCAAACTCCAAACTCCAATCTCCTAACTCCTAACTCCAAACTCCAAACTCTAAACTCCAAACTCCAAACTCCAAACTCTGAACTCCAAACTCCAAACTCTAAACTCAAAACTCTAAACTCCAAACTCCAAACTCTAAACTCCAAACTCCAAACTCCTAACTCTAAACTCTAAACTCCAGACTCCTAACTCTAAACTCCAAACTCCAAACTCCAAATTCTAAACTCTAAACTCCAAACTCCAAACTCTAAACTCTAAACTCCAAACTCCAAACTCCAAACTCTTATCACCAAACTCCTAACTCCAAACTCCAAACTCCAAACTCCAAACTCCAATCTCCTAACCCCTAACTCCAAACTCCAAACTCCTAACTCCAAACTCCAAACTCCAATCTCCTAACTCCTAACTCCAAACTCCAAACTCCAAACTCCAAACTCCTAACTCCTAACTCCAAACTCCAAACTCCAAACTCCAAACTCTGAACTCCAAACTCCAAACTCTAAACTCCAAACTCTAAACTCCAAACTCCAAACTCTAAACTCCAAACTCCAAACTCCTAACTCTAAACTCCAAACTCCAATCTCCTAACTCTAAACTCCAAACTCCAAAGTCGAAACTCCAATCTCCTAACTCCTAACTCCAAACTCCAAACTCCCATCTCCTAACTCCTAACTCCAAACTCCAAACTCTAAACTCCAAACTCCAAACTCCTAACTCTAAACTCCAATCTCCTAACTCCTAACTCCTAACTCCAAACTCCAAACTCTAAACTCTAAACTCTAAACTCCAATCTGCTAACTCCAAACTCTAAACTCCAAACTCCAAACTCTAAACTCCAAACTCTAAACTCCTAACTCCTAACTCCAAACTCCAAACTCCAAACTCCAAACTCCAATCGCCTAACTCCTAACTCCAAACTCCAAACTCCAAACTCCAAACTCCAATCTCCTAACCCCTAACTCCAAACTCCAAACTCCTAACTCCAAACTCCAAACTCCAATCTCCTAACTCCGAACTCCAAACTCCAAACTCCAAACTCCAAACTCCTAACTCCTAACTCCAAACTCTAAACTCCAAACTCCAAACTCCAAACTCTGAACTCCAAACTCCAAACTCTAAACTCCAAACTCTAAACTCCAAACTCCAAACTCTAAACTCCAAACTCCTAACTCTAAACTCCAAACTCCAAACTCCTAACTCTAAACTCCAAACTCCAAACTCCAATCTCCTAACTCCTAACTCCAAACTCCAAACTCCAATCTCCTAACTCCTAACTCCAAACTCCAAACTCTAAACTCCAAACTCCAAACTCCTAACTCTAAACTCCAATCTCCTAACTCCTAACTCCTAACTCCAAAATCCAAACTCTAAACTCTAAACTCTAAACTCCAATCTGCTAACTCCAAACTCTAAACTCCAAACTCCAAACTCTAAACTCCAAACTCTAAACTCCTAACTCCTAACTCCAAACTCTAAACTCTAAACTCTAAACTCCAATCTGCTAACTCCAAACTCTAAACTCCAAACTCCAAACTCTAAACTCCAAACTCCATACTCCTAACTCCAAACTCCAACCTCATAACTCCAAACTCCAAACTCCAAACTCCAATCTCCGAACTCCTAACTCCAAACTCCAACCTCATAACTCCAAACTCCAAACTCCAAACTCCAACCTCCAAACTCCAAACTCCAAACTCCTCACTCCTAACTCCAAACTCCTAACTCCAAACTCCAAACTCCAATCTCCTAACTCCTAACTCCAAACTCCAACCTCATAACTCCAAACTCCAAACTCCAAACTCCAATCTCCGAACTCCTAACTCCAAACTCCAACCTCATAACTCCAAACTCCAAACTCGAAACTCCTAACTCCAAACTCCAAACTCCTAACTCCAAACTCCAAACTCCAAACTCCAATCTCCTAACTCCTAACTCCAAACTCCAAACTCCAAACTCCTTACTCCAAACTCCAAACTCCAATCTCCTAACCCCTAACTCCAAACTCCAAACTCCAAACTCCAAACTCCAAACTCCAGTCTCCAATCTCCTAACTCCAAACTCCAAACTCCTAACTCCAAACTCCAAACTCCAAACTTCAATCTCCTAACTCCTAACTCCAAACTCCAACCTCCTAACTCCAAACTCTAAACTCTAAACTACTAACTCCAAACTCCAAACTCCAAACTCCAAACTCCAAACTCCAAACTCCAATCTCCTAAACCCTAACTCCAAACTCCAAACTCCAAACTCCTAACTGCAAACTCCAAACTCCAAACTCCAATCTCCAATCTCCTAACTCCTAACTCCAAACTCCAAACTCCAAACTACAAACTCCAATCTCCTAACTCCTAACTCCAAACTCCAACCTCCTAACTCCAAACTCCAAACTCCAAACTCTAAACTCCTAACTCCAAACTCCAAACTCCAAACTCCTAACTCCAAACTCCAATCTCCTAACTCCAAACTCCAAACTCCAAACTCCAATCTCCTAACCCCTAACTCCAAACTCCAAACTCCAATCTCCTAACTCCTAACTCCAAACTCCAAACTCCAAACTCCAACTCCAATCTCCTAACTCCTAACTCCAAACTCCAAACTCTAAACTCCAAACTCCAACCTCCAAACTCTGAACTCCAAACTCCAAACTCCAAACTCCAAACTCTAAACTCCAAACTCCAAACTCCTAACTCTAAACTCCAATCTCCTAACTCCTAACTCCTAACTCCAAACTCCAAACTCTAAACTCTAAACTCCAATCTGCTAACTCCAAACTCTAAACTCCAAACTCCAAACTCCTAACTCCAAACTCTAAACTCCTAACTCCTAACTCCTAACTCCAAACTCCAAACTCTAAACTCTAAACTCCAATCTGCTAACTCCAAACTCTAAACTCCAAACTCCAAACTCCTAACTCTAAACTCCAATCTCCTAACTCCTAACTCCTAACTCCAAACTCCAAACTCTAAACTCCAAACTCTAAACTCCAAACTCCAAACTCCAAACTTCAAACTCTAAACTCTAAACTCCTAACTCCAAACTCCAAACTCCAACTCCTAACTCCAAACTCCAAACTCCAAACTCCAAACTCTTAATTCCTAACTCCAAACTCCAAACTCCAATCTCCTAACTCCTAACTCCAAACTCCAAACTCCTAACTCCAAACTCCAATCTCCAAACTCCAAACTCCAATCTCCTAACTCCAAACTCCACACTCCAAACTCCAATCTCCAATCTCCTAACTCCTAACACCAAACTCCAAACTCCAAACTCTAAACTCCAAACTCCAAACTCCTAACTCTAAACTCCAAACTCCAATCTCCTAACTCTAAACTCCAAACTCCAAAGTCGAAACTCCAATCTCCTAACTCCTAACTCCAAACTCCAAACTCCCATCTCCTAACTCCTAACTCCAAACTCCAAACTCTAAACTCCAAACTCCAAACTCCTAACTCTAAACTCCAATCTCCTAACTCCTAACTCCTAACTCCAAACTCCAAACTCTAAACTCTAAACTCTGAACTCCAATCTGCTAACTCCAAACTCTAAACTCCAAACTCCAAACTCTAAACCCCTTACTCTAAACTCCTAACTCCTAACTCCAAACTCCAAACTCCAAACTCCAAACTCCAAACTCCAATCGCCTAACTCCTAACTCCAAACTCCAAACTCCAAACTCCAAACTCCAATCTCCTAACCCCTAACTCCAAACTCCAAACTCCTAACTCCAAACTCCAAACTCCAATCTCCTAACTCCGAACTCCAAACTCCAAACTCCAAACTCCAAACTCCTAACTCCTAACTCCAAACTCTAAACTCCAAACTCCAAACTCCAAACTCTGAACTCCAAACTCCAAACTCTAAACTCCAAACTCTAAACTCCAAACTCCAAACTCTAAACTCCAAACTCCAAACTCCTAACTCTAAACTCCAAACTCCAAACTCCTAACTCTAAACTCCAAACTCCAAACTCCAATCTCCTAACTCCTAACTCCAAACTCCAAACTCCAATCTCCTAACTCCTAACTCCAAACTCCAAACTCTAAACTCCAAACTCCAAACTCCTAACTCTAAACTCCAATCTCCTAACTCCTAACTCCTAACTCCAAACTCCAAACTCTAAACTCTAAACTCTAAACTCCAATCTGCTAACTCCAAACTCTAAACTCCAAACTCCAAACTCTAAACTCCAAACTCTAAACTCCTAACTCCTAACTCCAAACTCTAAACTCTAAACTCTAAACTCCAATCTGCTAACTCCAAACTCTAAACTCCAAACTCCAAACTCTAAACTCCAAACTCCATACTCCTAACTCCAAACTCCAACCTCATAACTCCAAACTCCAAACTCCAAACTCCAATCTCCGAACTCCTAACTCCAAACTCCAACCTCATAACTCCAAACTCCAAACTCCAAACTCCAACCTCCAAACTCCAAACTCCAAACTCCTCACTCCTAACTCCAAACTCCTAACTCCAAACTCCAAACTCCAATCTCCTAACTCCTAACTCCAAACTCCAACCTCATAACTCCAAACTCCAAACTCCAAACTCCAATCTCCGAACTCCTAACTCCAAACTCCAACCTCATAACTCCAAACTCCAAACTCGAAACTCCTAACTCCAAACTCCAAACTCCTAACTCCAAACTCCAAACTCCAAACTCCAATCTCCTAACTCCTAACTCCAAACTCCAAACTCCAAACTCCTTACTCCAAACTCCAAACTCCAATCTCCTAACCCCTAACTCCAAACTCCAAACTCCAAACTCCAAACTCCAAACTCCAGTCTCCAATCTCCTAACTCCAAACTCCAAACTCCTAACTCCAAACTCCAAACTCCAAACTTCAATCTCCTAACTCCTAACTCCAAACTCCAACCTCCTAACTCCAAACTCTAAACTCTAAACTACTAACTCCAAACTCCAAACTCCAAACTCCAAACTCCAAACTCCAATCTCCTAAACCCTAACTCCAAACTCCAAACTCCAAACTCCTAACTGCAAACTCCAAACTCCAAACTCCAATCTCCAATCTCCTAACTCCTAACTCCAAACTCCAAACTCCAAACTACAAACTCCAATCTCCTAACTCCTAACTCCAAACTCCAACCTCCTAACTCCAAACTCCAAACTCTAAACTCCTAACTCCAAACTCCAAACTCCAAACTCCTAACTCCAAACTCCAAACTCCAATCTCCTAACTCCAAACTCCAAACTCCAAACTCCAATCTCCTAACCCCTAACTCCAAACTCCAAACTCCAATCTCCTAACTCCTAACTCCAAACTCCAAACTCCAACTCCAATCTCCTAACTCCTAACTCCAAACTCCAAACTCTAAACTCCAAACTCCAACCTCCAAACTCTGAACTGCAAACTCCAAACTCCAAACTCCAAACTCTAAACTCCAAACTCCAAACTCCTAACTCTAAACTCCAATCTCCTAACTCCTAACTCCTAACTCCAAACTCCAAACTCTAAACTCTAAACTCCAATCTGCTAACTCCAAACTCTAAACTCCAAACTCCAAACTCCTAACTCCAAACTCTAAACTCCTAACTCCTAACTCCTAACTCCAAACTCCAAACTCTAAACTCTAAACTCCAATCTGCTAACTCCAAACTCTAAACTCCAAACTCCAAACTCCTAACTCTAAACTCCAATCTCCTAACTCCTAACTCCTAACTCCAAACTCCAAACTCTAAACTCCAAACTCTAAACTCCAAACTCCAAACTCCAAACTTCAAACTCTAAACTCTAAACTCCTAACTCCAAACTCCAAACTCCAACTCCTAACTCCAAACTCCAAACTCCAAACTCCAAACTCTTAATTCCTAACTCCAAACTCCAAACTCCAATCTCCTAACTCCTAACTCCAAACTCCAAACTCCTAACTCCAAACTCCAATCTCCAAACTCCAAACTCCAATCTCCTAACTCCAAACTCCACACTCCAAACTCCAAACTCCAATCTCCAATCTCCTAACTCCTAACACCAAACTCCAAACTCCAAACTTCTAACTCCAAACTCCAAACTCCAATCTCCTAACTCCTAACTCCAAACTCCAACCTCCTAACTCCAAACTCCAAACTCCAAACTCCAAACTCTAAACTCCAATCTCCTAACTCCTAACTCCAATCTCCAAACTCCAAACTCCTAACTCCAAACTCCAAACTCCAAACTCCAAACTCTTAATTCCTAACTCCAAACTCCAAACTCCAATCTCCTAACTCCAAACTCCAAACTCTTAACTCCAAACTCCAATCTCCAAACTCCAAACTCCAATCTCCTAACCCCTAACTCCAAACTCCAAACTCCTAACTCCAAACTCCACACTCCAAACTCCAAACTCCAATCTCCAATCTCCTAACTCCTAACACCAAACTCCAAACTCCAAACTCCAATCTCCTAACTCCTAACTCCAAACTCCAACCTCCTAACTCCAAACTCCAAACTCCAAACTCCAAACTCCAACTCCTAACTCCAAACTCCAAACTCCAAACTCCAAACTCTTAATTCCTAACTCCAAACTCCAAACTCCAATCTCCTAACTCCTAACTCCAAACTCCAAACTCCTAACTCCAAACTCCAATCTCCAAACTCCAAACTCCAATCTCCTAACTCCAAACTCCACACTCCAAACTCCAAACTCCAATCTCCAATCTCCTAACTCCTAACACCAAACTCCAAACTCCAAACTCTAAACTCCAAACTCCAAACTCCTAACTCTAAACTCCAAACTCCAATCTCCTAACTCTAAACTCCAAACTCCAAAGTCGAAACTCCAATCTCCTAACTCCTAACTCCAAACTCCAAACTCCCATCTCCTAACTCCTAACTCCAAACTCCAAACTCTAAACTCCAAACTCCAAACTCCTAACTCTAAACTCCAATCTCCTAACTCCTAACTCCTAACTCCAAACTCCAAACTCTAAACTCTAAACTCTGAACTCCAATCTGCTAACTCCAAACTCTAAACTCCAAACTCCAAACTCTAAACTCCAAACTCTAAACTCCTAACTCCTAACTCCAAACTCCAAACTCCAAACTCCAAACTCCAAACTCCAATCGCCTAACTCCTAACTCCAAACTCCAAACTCCAAACTCCAAACTCCAATCTCCTAACCCCTAACTCCAAACTCCAAACTCCTAACTCCAAACTCCAAACTCCAATCTCCTAACTCCGAACTCCAAACTCCAAACTCCAAACTCCAAACTCCTAACTCCTAACTCCAAACTCTAAACTCCAAACTCCAAACTCCAAACTCTGAACTCCAAACTCCAAACTCTAAACTCCAAACTCTAAACTCCAAACTCCAAACTCTAAACTCCAAACTCCAAACTCCTAACTCTAAACTCCAAACTCCAAACTCCTAACTCTAAACTCCAAACTCCAAACTCCAATCTCCTAACTCCTAACTCCAAACTCCAAACTCCAATCTCCTAACTCCTAACTCCAAACTCCAAACTCTAAACTCCAAACTCCAAACTCCTAACTCTAAACTCCAATCTCCTAACTCCTAACTCCTAACTCCAAACTCCAAACTCTAAACTCTAAACTCTAAACTCCAATCTGCTAACTCCAAACTCTAAACTCCAAACTCCAAACTCTAAACTCCAAACTCTAAACTCCTAACTCCTAACTCCAAACTCTAAACTCTAAACTCTAAACTCCAATCTGCTAACTCCAAACTCTAAACTCCAAACTCCAAACTCTAAACTCCAAACTCCATACTCCTAACTCCAAACTCCAACCTCATAACTCCAAACTCCAAACTCCAAACTCCAATCTCCGAACTCCTAACTCCAAACTCCAACCTCATAACTCCAAACTCCAAACTCCAAACTCCAACCTCCAAACTCCAAACTCCAAACTCCTCACTCCTAACTCCAAACTCCTAACTCCAAACTCCAAACTCCAATCTCCTAACTCCTAACTCCAAACTCCAACCTCATAACTCCAAACTCCAAACTCCAAACTCCAATCTCCGAACTCCTAACTCCAAACTCCAACCTCATAACTCCAAACTCCAAACTCGAAACTCCTAACTCCAAACTCCAAACTCCTAACTCCAAACTCCAAACTCCAAACTCCAATCTCCTAACTCCTAACTCCAAACTCCAAACTCCTTACTCCAAACTCCAAACTCCAATCTCCTAACCCCTAACTCCAAACTCCAAACTCCAAACTCCAAACTCCAAACTCCAGTCTCCAATCTCCTAACTCCAAACTCCAAACTCCTAACTCCAAACTCCAAACTCCAAACTTCAATCTCCTAACTCCTAACTCCAAACTCCAACCTCCTAACTCCAAACTCTAAACTCTAAACTACTAACTCCAAACTCCAAACTCCAAACTCCAAACTCCAAACTCCAAACTCCAATCTCCTAAACCCTAACTCCAAACTCCAAACTCCAAACTCCTAACTGCAAACTCCAAACTCCAAACTCCAATCTCCAATCTCCTAACTCCTAACTCCAAACTCCAAACTCCAAACTACAAACTCCAATCTCCTAACTCCTAACTCCAAACTCCAACCTCCTAACTCCAAACTCCAAACTCTAAACTCCTAACTCCAAACTCCAAACTCCAAACTCCTAACTCCAAACTCCAAACTCCAATCTCCTAACTCCAAACTCCAAACTCCAAACTCCAATCTCCTAACCCCTAACTCCAAACTCCAAACTCCAATCTCCTAACTCCTAACTCCAAACTCCAAACTCCAAACTCCAACTCCAATCTCCTAACTCCTAACTCCAAACTCCAAACTCTAAACTCCAAACTCCAACCTCCAAACTCTGAACTCCAAACTCCAAACTCCAAACTCCAAACTCTAAACTCCAAACTCCAAACTCCTAACTCTAAACTCCAATCTCCTAACTCCTAACTCCTAACTCCAAACTCCAAACTCTAAACTCTAAACTCCAATCTGCTAACTCCAACCTCTAAACTCCAAACTCCAAACTCCTAACTCCAAACTCTAAACTCCTAACTCCTAACTCCTAACTCCAAACTCCAAACTCTAAACTCTAAACTCCAATCTGCTAACTCCAAACTCTAAACTCCAAACTCCAAACTCCTAACTCTAAACTCCAATCTCCTAACTCCTAACTCCTAACTCCAAACTCCAAACTCTAAACTCCAAACTCTAAACTCCAAACTCCAAACTCCAAACTTCAAACTCTAAACTCTAAACTCCTAACTCCAAACTCCAAACTCCAACTCCTAACTCCAAACTCCAAACTCCAAACTCCAAACTCTTAATTCCTAACTCCAAACTCCAAACTCCAATCTCCTAACTCCTAACTCCAAACTCCAAACTCCTAACTCCAAACTCCAATCTCCAAACTCCAAACTCCAATCTCCTAACTCCAAACTCCACACTCCAAACTCCAAACTCCAATCTCCAATCTCCTAACTCCTAACACCAAACTCCAAACTCCAAACTTCTAACTCCAAACTCCAAACTCCAATCTCCTAACTCCTAACTCCAAACTCCAACCTCCTAACTCCAAACTCCAAACTCCAAACTCGAAACTCTAAACTCCAATCTCCTAACTCCTAACTCCAATCTCCAAACTCCAAACTCCTAACTCCAAACTCCAAACTCCAAACTCCAAACTCTTAATTCCTAACTCCAAACTCCAAACTCCAATCTCCTAACTCCAAACTCCAAACTCTTAACTCCAAACTCCAATCTCCAAACTCCAAACTCCAATCTCCTAACCCCTAACTCCAAACTCCAAACTCCTAACTCCAAACTCCACACTCCAAACTCCAAACTCCAATCTCCAATCTCCTAACTCCTAACACCAAACTCCAAACTCCAAACTCCAATCTCCTAACTCCTAACTCCAAACTCCAACCTCCTAACTCCAAACTCCAAACTCCAAACTCCAAACTCCAATCTCCTAACTCCTAACTCCAAACTCCAAATTCCAAACTCCAAACTCCAAACTACAAACTCCAAACTCCAAACTCCAATCTCCTAACCCCTAACTCCAAACTCCAAACTCCAAACACCTAACTCCAAGCTCCAAACCCCAATCTCCAATCTCCTAATTCCTAACTCCTAACTCCAAACTCCTAACTCCAAACTCCAATCTCCTAACTCCTAACTCCAAACTCCAAACTCCAAACTCCAATCTCTAAACTCCAAACTCCAATCTCCTAACTCCTTACTCCAAACTCCAAACTCCAAACTCCAAACTCCAAACTCCAATCTCCTAAACCCTAACTACAAACTCCAAACTCCAAACTCCTAACTGCAAACTCCAAACTCCAAACTCCAATCTCCAATCTCCTAACTCCTAACTCCAAACTCCAAACTCCAAACTCCAAACTACAAACTCCAATCTCCTAACTCCTAACTCCAACCTCCTAACTCCAAACTCCAAACTCCAAACTCTAAACTCCAACTCCAAACTCCAAACTCCTAACTCCAAACTCCAATCTCCTAACCCCTAACTCCAAACTCCAAACTCCTAACTCCAAACTCCAAACTCCAATCTCCTAACGCCTAACTCCAAACTCCAAACTCCTAACTCCTAACTCCAAACTCTAAACTCCAAATTTCAAACTCCAAACTCTGAACTCCAAACTCCAAACTCTAAACTCCAAACTCTAAACTCCAAACTCCAAACTCTAAACTCCAAACTCCAAACTCCTAACTCTAAACTCCAAACTCCAAACTCCTAACTCTAAACTCCAAACTCCAAACTCCAATCTCCTAACTCCTAACTCCAAACTCCAAACTCCAATCTCCTAACTCCTAACACCAAACTCCAAACTCCAAACTCCAATCTCCTAACTCCTAACTCCAAACTCCAACCTCCTAACTCCAAACTCCAAACTCCAAACTCCAAACTCCAATCTCCTAACTCCTAACTCCAAACTCCAAATTCCAAACTCCAAACTACAAACTACAAACTCCAAACTCCAAACTCCAATCTCCTAACCCCTAACTCCAAACTCCAAACTCCAAACACCTAACTCCAAGCTCCAAACCCCAATCTCCAATCTCCTAATTCCTAACTCCTAACTCCAAACTCCTAACTCCAAACTCCAATCTCCTAACTCCTAACTCCAAACTCCAAACTCCAAACTCCAATCTCTAAACTCCAAACTCCAATCTCCTAACTCCTTACTCCAAACTCCAAACTCCAAACACCAAACTCCAAACTCCAATCTCCTAAACCCTAACTACAAACTCCAAACTCCAAACTCCTAACTGCAAACTCCAAACTCCAAACTCCAATCTCCAATCTCCTAACTCCTAACTCCAAACTCCAAACTCCAAACTCCAAACTACAAACTCCAATCTCCTAACTCCTAACTCCAACCTCCTAACTCCAAACTCCAAACTCCAAACTCTAAACTCCTAACTCCAAACTCCAAACTCCTAACTCCAAACTCCAAACTCCAATCTCCTAACCCCTAACTCCAAACTCCAAACTCCAAACTCCAAACTCCAATCTCCTAACGCCTAACTCCAAACTCCAAACTCCAAACTCCTAACTCCTAACTCCAAACTCTAAACTCCAAACTCCAAACTCCAAACTCTGAACTCCAAACTCCAAACTCTAAACTCCAAACTCTAAACTCCAAACTCCAAACTCTAAACTCCAAACTCCAAACTCCTAACTCTAAACTCCAAACTCCAAGCTCCTAACTCTAAACTCCAAACTCCAAACTCCAATCTCCTAACTCCTAACTCCAAACTCCAAACTCCAATCTCCTAACTCCTAACTCCAAACTCCAAACTCTAAACTCCAAACTCCAAACTCCTAACTCTAAACTCCAATCTCCTAACTCCTAACTCCTAACTCCAAACTCCAAACTCTAAACTCTAAACTCTAAACTCCAGTCTGCTAACTCCAAACTCTAAACTCCAAACTCCAAACTCCAAACTCTAAACTCCAAACTCTAAACTCCTAACTCCTAACTCCAAACTCCAAACTCCAAACTCTAAACTCTAAACTCCAATCTGCTAACTCCAAACTCTAAACTCCAAACTCCAAACTCTAAACTCCAAACTCTAAACTCCAAACTCCAAACTCCTATCTCCAAACTCCAACCTCATAACTCCAAACTCCAAACTCCAATCTCCGAACTCCTAACTCCAAACTCCAACCTCATAACTCCAAACTCCAAACTCCAAACTCCAACCTCCAAACTCCAAACTCCAAACTCCTCACTCCTAACTCCAATCTCCTAACTCCTAACTCCAAACTCCAACCTCATAACTCCAAACTCCAAATTCCAAACTCCAATCTCCGAACTCCTAACTCCAAACTCCAACCTCATAACTCCAAACTCTAAACTCCTAACTCCAAACTCCAAACTCCTAACTCCAAACTCCAAACTCCAAACTCCAATCTCCTAACTCCTAACTCCAAACTCCAAACTCCAAACTCGTTACTCCAAACTCCAAACTCCAATCTCCTAACCCCTAACTCCAAACTCCAAACTCCAAACTCCAAACTCCAGTCTCCAATCTCCTAACTCCAAACTCCAAACTCCTAACTCCAAACTCCTAACTCCAAACTCCAAACTCCAAACTCGAATCTCCTAACTCCTAACTCCAAACTCCAACCTCCTAACTCCAAACTCTAAACTCTAAACTACTAACTCCAAACTCCAAACTCCAAACTCCAATCTCCAAACTCCAAACTCCAATCCCCTAACTCCTTACTCCAAACTCCAAACTCCAAACTCCAAACTCCAATCTCCTAAACCCTAACTCCAAACTCCAAACTCCAAACTCCTAACTGCAAACTCCAAACTCCAAACTCCAATCTCCAATCTCCTAACTCCTAACTCCAAACTCCAAACTCCAAACTCCAAACTACAAACTCCAATCTCCTAACTCCTAACTCCAAACTCCAACCTCCTAACTCCAAACTCCAAACTCTAAACTCCAAACTCCAAACTCCAATCTCCTAACCCCTAACTCCAAACTCCAAACTCCAATCTCCTAACTCCTAACTCCAACCTCCAAACTCCAAACTCCAACTCCAATCTCCTAACTCCTAACTCCAAACTCCAAACTCTAAACTCCAAACTCCAAACTCCAAACTCTGAACTCCAAACTCCAAACTCTAAACTCCAAACTCTAAACTCCAAACTCCAAACTCTAAACTCCAAACTCCAAACTCCTAACTCCAAACTCCAAACTCCTAACTCTAAACTCCAAACTCCAAACTCCAAACTCCAATCTCCTAACTCCTAACTCCAAACTCCAAACTCCAAACTCCAATCTCCTAACCCCTAACTCCAAACTCCTAACTCCAAACTCCAAACTCCAATCTCCTAACTCGTAACTCCAAACTCCAAACTCCAAACTCCAAACTCCAATCTCCTAACTCCTAACTCCAAACTCCAAACTCTAAACTCCAAACTCCAAACTCCAAACTCTGAACTCCAAACTCGAAACTCTAAACTCCAAACTCTAAACTCCAAACTCCAAACTCTAAACTCCAAACTCCAAACTCCTAACTCTAAACTCTAAACTCCAAACTCCTAACTCTAAACTCCAAACTCCAAACTCCAAATTCTAAACTCTAAACTCCAAACTCCAAACTCTAAACTCTAAACTCCAAACTCCAAACTCCAAACTCTTATCTCCAAACTCTGAACTCCAAACTCCAAACTCCTAACTCCAAACTCCAAACTCCAAACTCTAAACTCCAAACTCTAAACTCCAAACTCCAAACTCTAAACTCCAAACTCCAGACTCCAAACTCTAAACTCCAAACTCCAAACTCCTAACTCTAAACTCCAATCTCCTAACTCCTAACTCCTAACTCCAAACTCCAAACTCTAAACTCCAAACTCTAAACTCCTAACTCCTAACTCCAAACTCCAAACTCCAAACTCTAAACTCTAAATTCTAAACTCCAATCTGCTAACTCCAAACTCTAAACTCCAAACTCCAAACTCTAAACTCCAAACTCTAAACTCCAAACTCCAAACTCCAAACTTCAAACTCTAAACTCTAAACTCCTAACTCCAAACTCCAAACTCCAAACTCTTAACTCCAAACTCCAAACTCCAAACTCCAAACTCTTAATTCCTAACTCCAAACTCCAAACTCCAATCTCCTAACTCCTAACTCCAAACTCCTAACTCTAAACTCCAAACTCCAAACTCCTAACTCTAAACTCCAAACTCCAAACTCCAATCTCCTAACTCCTAACTCCAAACTCCAAACTCCAATCTCCTAACTCCTAACTCCAAACTCCAAACTCTAAACTCCAAACTCCAAACTCCTAACTCTAAACTCCAATCTCCTAACTCCCAACTCCTAACTCCAAACTCCAAACTCTAAACTCTAAACTCTAAACTCCAATCTGCTAACTCCAAACTCTAAACTCCAAACTCCAAACTCCAAACTCTAAACTCCAAACTCTAAACTCCTAACTCCTAACTCCAAACTCCAAACTCCAAACTCTAAACTCTAAACTCCAATCTGCTAACTCCAAACTCTAAACTCCAAACTCCAAACTCTAAACTCCAAACTCTAAACTCCAAACTCCAAACTCCTAACTCCAAACTCCAACCTCATAACTCCAAACTCCAAACTCCAAACTCCAATCTCCGAACTCCTAACTCCAAACTCCAACCTCATAACTCCAAACTCCAAACTCCAAACTCCAACCTCCAAACTCCAAACTCCAAACTCCTCACTCCTAACTCCAATCTCCTAACTCCAAACTCCAAACTCCTAACTCCAAACTCCAAACTCCAATCTCCTAACTCCTAACTCCAAACTCCAACCTCATAACTCCAAACTCCAAACTCCAAACTCCAATCTCCGAACTCCTAACTCCAAACTCCAACCTCATAACTCCAAACTCTAAACTCCTAACTCCAAACTCCAAACTCCTAACTCCAAACTCCAAACTCCAATCTCCTAACTCCTAACTCCAAACTCCAAACTCTAAACTCCAAACTCCAAACTCCTAACTCTAAACTCCAATCTCCTAACTCCTAACTCCTAACTCCAAACTCCAAACTCTAAACTCTAAACTCTAAACTCCAGTCTGCTAACTCCAAACTCTAAACTCCAAACTCCAAACTCCAAACTCTAAACTCCAAACTCTAAACTCCTAACTCCTAACTCCAAACTCCAAACTCCAAACTCTAAACTCTAAACTCCAATCTGCTAACTCCAAACTCTAAACTCCAAACTCCAAACTCTAAACTCCAAACTCTAAACTCCAAACTCCAAACTCCTATCTCCAAACTCCAACCTCATAACTCCAAACTCCAAACTCCAAACTCCAATCTCCGAACTCCTAACTCCAAACTCCAACCTCATAACTCCAAACTCCAAACTCCAAACTCCAACCTCCAAACTCCAAACTCCAAACTCCTCACTCCTAACTCCAAACTCCTAACTCCAAACTCCAAACTCCTAACTACAAACTCCAAACTCCAATCTCCTAACTCCTAACTCCAAACTCCAACCTCATAACTCCAAACTCCAAATTCCAAACTCCAATCTCCGAACTCCTAACTCCAAACTCCAACCTCATAACTCCAAACTCTAAACTCCTAACTCCAAACTCCAAACTCCTAACTCCAAACTCCAAACTCCAAACTCCAATCTCCTAACTCCTAACTCCAAACTCCAAACTCCAAACTCCTTACTCCAAACTCCAAACTCCAATCTCCTAACCCCTAACTCCAAACTCCAAACTCCAAACTCCAAACTCCAGTCTCCAATCTCCTAACTCCAAACTCCAAACTCCTAACTCCAAACTCCTAACTCCAAACTCCAAACTCCAAACTCGAATCTCCTAACTCCTAACTCCAAACTCCAACCTCCTAACTCCAAACTCTAAACTCTAAACTACTAACTCCAAACTCCAAACTCCAAACTCCAATCTCCAAACTCCAAACTCCAATCCCCTAACTCCTTACTCCAAACTCCAAACTCCAAACTCCAAACTCCAATCTCCTAAACCCTAACTCCAAACTCCAAACTCCAAACTCCTAACTGCAAACTCCAAACTCCAAACTCCAATCTCCAATCTCCTAACTCCTAACTCCAAACTCCAAACTCCAAACTCCAAACTACAAACTCCAATCTCCTAACTCCTAACTCCAAACTCCAACCTCCTAACTCCAAACTCCAAACTCTAAACTCCAAACTCCAAACTCCAATCTCCTAACCCCTAACTCCAAACTCCAAACTCCAATCTCCTAACTCCTAACTCCAACCTCCAAACTCCAAACTCCAACTCCAATCTCCTAACTCCTAACTCCAAACTCCAAACTCTAAACTCCAAACTCCAAACTCCAAACTCTGAACTCCAAACTCCAAACTCTAAACTCCAAACTCTAAACTCCAAACTCCAAACTCTAAACTCCAAACTCCAAACTCCTAACTCCAAACTCCAAACTCCTAACTCTAAACTCCAAACTCCAAACTCCAAACTCCAATCTCCTAACTCCTAACTCCAAACTCCAAACTCCAAACTCCAATCTCCTAACCCGTAACTCCAAACTCCTAACTCCAAACTCCAAACTCCAATCTCCTAACTCGTAACTCCAAACTCCAAACTCCAAACTCCAAACTCCAATCTCCTAACTCCTAACTCCAAACTCCAAACTCTAAACTCCAAACTCCAAACTCTGAACTCCAAACTCGAAACTCTAAACTCCAAACTCTAAACTCCAAACTCCAAACTCTAAACTCCAAACTCCAAACTCCTAACTCTAAACTCTAAACTCCAAACTCCTAACTCTAAACTCCAAACTCCAAACTCCAAATTCTAAACTCTAAACTCCAAACTCCAAACTCTAAACTCTAAACTCCAAACTCCAAACTCCAAACTCTTATCTCCAAACTCTGAACTCCAAACTCCAAACTCCTAACTCCAAACTCCAAACTCCAAACTCTAAACTCCAAACTCTAAACTCCAAACTCCAAACTCTAAACTCCAAACTCCAGACTCCAAACTCTAAACTCCAAACTCCAAACTCCTAACTCTAAACTCCAATCTCCTAACTCCTAACTCCTAACTCCAAACTCCAAACTCTAAACTCCAAACTCTAAACTCCTAACTCCTAACTCCAAACTCCAAACTCCAAACTCTAAACTCTAAATTCTAAACTCCAATCTGCTAACACCAAACTCTAAACTCCAAACTCCAAACTCTAAAGTCCAAACTCTAAACTCCAAACTCCAAACTCCAAACTTCAAACTCTAAACTCTAAACTCCTAACTCCAAACTCCAAACTCCAAACTCTTAACTCCAAACTCCAAACTCTAAACTCCAAACTCTTAATTCCTAACTCCAAACTCCAAACTCCAATCTCCTAACTCCTAACTCCAAACTCCTAACTCTAAACTCCAAACTCCAAACTCCTAACTCTAAACTCCAAACTCCAAACTCCAATCTCCTAACTCCTAACTCCAAACTCCAAACTCCAATCTCCTAACTCCTAACTCCAAACTCCAAACTCTAAACTCCAAACTCCAAACTCCTAACTCTAAACTCCAATCTCCTAACTCCTAACTCCTAACTCCAAACTCCAAACTCTAAACTCTAAACTCTAAACTCCAATCTGCTAACTCCAAACTCTAAACTCCAAACTCCAAACTCCAAACTCTAAACTCCAAACTCTAAACTCCTAACTCCTAACTCCAAACTCCAAACTCCAAACTCTAAACTCTAAACTCCAATCTGCTAACTCCAAACTCTAAACTCCAAACTCCAAACTCTAAACTCCAAACTCTAAACTCCAAACTCCAAACTCCTAACTCCAAACTCCAACCTCATAACTCCAAACTCCAAACTCCAAACTCCAATCTCCGAACTCCTAACTCCAAACTCCAACCTCATAACTCCAAACTCCAAACTCCAAACTCCAACCTCCAAACTCCAAACTCCAAACTCCTCACTCCTAACTCCAATCTCCTAACTCCAAACTCCAAACTCCTAACTCCAAACTCCAAACTCCAATCTCCTAACTCCTAACTCCAAACTCCAACCTCATAACTCCAAACTCCAAACTCCAAACTCCAATCTCCGAACTCCTAACTCCAAACTCCAACCTCATAACTCCAAACTCTAAACTCCTAACTCCAAACTCCAAACTCCTAACTCCAAACTCCAAACTCCAATCTCCTAACTCCTAACTCCAAACTCCAAACTCCAAACTCCTTACTCCAAACTCCAAACTCCAATCTCCTAACCCCTAACTCCAAACTCCAAACTCCAAACTCCAAACTCCAAACTCCAGTCTCCAATCTCCTAACTCCAAACTCCAAACTCCTAACTCCAAACTCCTAACTCCAAACTCCAAACTCCAAACTCCAATCTCCTAACTCCTAACTCCAAACTCCAACCTCCTAACTCCAAACTCTAAACTCTAAACTACTAACTCCAAACTCCAAACTCCAATCTCCAAACTCCAAACTCCAATCCCCTAACTCCTTACTCCAAACTCCAAACTCCAAACTCCAAACTCCAATCTCCTAAACCCTAACTCCAAACTCCAAACTCCAAACTCCTAACTGCAAACTCCAAACTCCAAACTCCAATCTCCAATCTCCTAACTCCTAACTCCAAACTCCAAACTCCAAACTCCAAACTACAAACTCCAATCTCCTAACTCCTAACTCCAAACTCCAACCTCCTAACTCCAAACTCCAAACTCTAAACTCCAAACTCCAAACTCCAATCTCCTAACCCCTAACTCCAAACTCCAAACTCCAATCTCCTAACTCCTAACTCCAACCTCCAAACTCCAAACTCCAACTCCAATCTCCTAACTCCTAACTCCAAACTCTAAACTCCAAACTCCAAACTCCAAACTCTGAACTCCAAACTCCAAACTCTAAACTCCAAACTCTAAACTCCAAACTCCAAACTCTAAACTCCAAACTCCAAACTCCTAACTCTAAACTCCAAACTCCAAACTCCTAACTCTAAACTCCAAACTCCAAACTCCAAACTCCAATCTCCTAACTCCTAACTCCAAACTCCAAACTCCAAACTCCAATCTCCTAACCCCTAACTCCAAACTCCAAACTCCTAACTCCAAACTCCAAACTCCAATCTCCTAACTCGTAACTCCAAACTCCAAACTCCAAACTCCAAACTCCAATCTCCTAACTCCTAACTCCAAACTCCAAACTCTAAACTCCAAACTCCAAACTCTGAACTCCAAACTCCAAACTCTAAACTCCAAACTCTAAACTCCAAACTCCAAACTCTAAACTCCAAACTCCAAACTCCTAACTCTAAACTCCAAACTCCAAACTCCAAATTCTAAACTCTAAACTCCAAACTCCAAACTCTAAACTCTAAACTCCAAACTCCAAACTCCAAACTCTTATCTCCAAACTCTGAACTCCAAACTCCAAACTCCTAACTCCAAACTCCAAACTCCAAACTCTAAACTCCAAACTCTAAACTCCAAACTCCAAACTCTAAACTCCAAACTCCAGACTCCAAACTCTAAACTCCAAACTCCAAACTCCTAACTCTAAACTCCAATCTCCTAACTCCTAACTCCTAACTCCAAACTCCAAACTCTAAACTCCAAACTCTAAACTCCTAACTCCAAACTCCAAACTCCAAACTCTAAACTCTAAATTCTAAACTCCAATCTGCTAACTCCAAACTCTAAACTCCAAACTCCAAACTCTAAACTCCAAACTCTAAACTCCAAACTCCAAACTCCAAACTTCAAACTCTAAACTCTAAACTCCTAACTCCAAACTCCAAACTCCAAACTCTTAACTCCAAACTCCAAACTCCAAACTCCAAACTCTTAATTCCTAACTCCAAACTCCAAACTCCAATCTCCTAACTCCTAACTCCAAACTCCTAACTCCAAACTCCAATCTCCAAACTCCAAACTCCAATCTCCTAACCCCTAACTCCAAACTCCAAACTCCTAACTCCAAACTCCACACTCCAAACTCCAAACTCCAATCTCCAATCTCCTAACTCCTAACACCAAACTCCAAACTCCAAACTTCTAACTCCAAACTCCAAACTCCAATCTCCTAACTCCTAACTCCAAACTCCAAACTCCTAACTCCAAACTCCAAACTCCAAACTCCAAACTTCAATCTCCTAACTCCTAACTCCAAACTCCAAACTCCTAACTCCAAACTCCAAACTCCAAACTCCAAACTCTTAATTCCTAACTCCAAACTCCAAACTCCAATCTCCTAAGTCCTAACTCCAAACTCCAAACTCCTAATTCCAAACTCCAATCTCCAAACTCCAAACTCCAATCTCCTAACCCCTAACTCCAAACTCCAAACTCCTAACTCCAAACTCCACACTCCAAACTCCAAACTCCAATCTCCAATCTCCTAACTCCTAACACCAAACTCCAAACTCCAAACTTCTAACTCCAAACTCCAAACTCCAATCTCCTAACTCCTAACTCCAAACTCCAACCTCCTAACTCCAAACTCCAAACTCCAAACTCCAAACTCCAATCTGCTAACCCCTATCTCCAAACTCCAAATTCCAAACACCTAACTCCAAACTCCAAACCCCAATCTCCAATCTCCTAACTCCTAACTCCAAACTCCTAACTCCAAACTCCAATCTCCTAACTCCTAACTCCAAACTCCAAACTCCAAACTCCAATCTCCAAACTCCAAACTCCAATCTCCTAACTCCTTACTCCAAACTCCAAACTCCAAACTCCAAACTCCAATCTCCTAAACCCTAACTCCAAACTCCAAACTCCAAACTCGTAACTGCAAACTCCAAACTCCAAACTCCAATCTCCAATCTCCTAACTCCTAACTCCAAACTCCAAACTCCAAACTCCAAACTACAAACTCCAATCTCCTAACTCCTAACTCCAAACTCCAACCTCCTAACTCCAAACTCCAAACTCCAAACTCTAAACTCCTAACTCCAAACTCCAAACTCCAAACTCCAAACTCCAAACTCCAATCTCCTAACTCCTAACTCCAAACTCCAAACTCCAAACTCCAATCTCCTAACCCCTAACTCCAAACTCCAAACTCCTAACTCCAAACTCCAAACTCCAATCTCCTAACTCCAAACTCCAAACTCCAAACTCCTAACTCCTAACTCCAAACTCTAAACTCCGAACTCCAAACTCCAAACTCTAAACTCCAAACTCCAAACTCTAAACTCCAAACTCCTAACTCTAAACTCCAAACTCCAAACTCCTAACTCCAAACTCCAAACTCCAAACTCCAAACTCCAATCTCCTAACTCCTAACTCCAAACTCCAAACTCCAATCTCCTAACTCCTAACTCCAAACTCTAAACTCCAAACTCCAAACTCTAAACTCCAAACTCTAAACTCCTAACTCCTAACTCCAAACTCCAAACTCCAAACTCCAAACTCCAATCTCCTAACTCCTAACTCCAAACTCCAAACTCCAAACTCCAATCTCCTAACCCCTAACTCCAAACTCCAAACTCCTAACTCCAAACTCCAAACTCCAATCTCCTAACTCCTAACTCCAAACTCCAAACTCCAAACTGCAAACTCCTAACTCCTAACTCCAAACTCTAAACTCCAAACTCCAAACTCCAAACTCTGAACTCCAAACTCCAAACTCTAAACTCTAAACTCCAAACTCTAAACTCCAAACTCCAAACTCTAAACTCAAAACTCCAAACTCCTAACTCTAAACTCCAAACTCCAAACTCCTAACTCTAAACTCCAAACTCCAAACTCCAAACTCCAATCTCCTAACTCCTAACTCCAAACTCCAAACTCCAATCTCCTAACTCCTAACTCCAAACTCCAAACTCTAAACTCCAATCTCCAAACTCCTAACTCTAAACTCCAATCTCCTAACTCCTAACTCCTAACTCCAAACTCCAAACTCTAAACTCTAAACTCTAAACTCCAATCTGCTAACTCCAAACTCTAAACTCCAAACTCCAAACTCTAAACTCCAAACTCTAAACTCCTAACTCCTAACTCCAAACTCCAAACTCTAAACTCTAAACTCTAAACTCCAATCTGCTAACTCCAAACTCTAAACTCCAAACTCCAAACTCTAAACTCCAAACTCCAAACTCCAAACTCCAAACTCCAACCTCATAACTCCAAACTCCAAACTCCAAACTCCAATCTCCGAACTCCTAACTCCAAACTCCAACCTCATAACTCCAAACTCCAAACTCCAACCTCCAAACTCCAAACTCCTCACTCCTAACTCCAAACTCCTAACTCCAAACTCCAAACTCCAAACTCCAAACTCCTAACTCCAAACTCCAAACTCCAAACTCCTAACTCCAACCTCATAACTCCAAACTCCAAACTCCAAACTCCAATCTCCGAACTCCTAACTCCAAACTCCAACCTCATAACTCCAAACTCCAAACTCGAAACTCCAAACTCTAAACTCTAAATTCCTAACTCCAAACTCCAAACTCCTAACTCCAAACTCCAAACTCCAAACTCCAATCTCCTAACTCCTAACTCCAAACTCCAAACTCCAAACTCCTTACTCCAAACTCCAAACTCCAATCTCCTAACCCCTAACTCCAAACTCCAAACTCCAAACTCCAAACTCCAGTCTCCAATCTCCTAACTCCAAACTCCAAACTCCTAACTCCAAACTCCAAACTCCAAACTCCAATCTCCTAACTCCTATCTCCAAACTCCAACCTCCTAACTCCAAACTCTAAACTCTAAACTAAAACTCCAAACTCCAAACTCCAATCTCCAAACTCCAAACTCCAATCTCCTAACTCCTTACTCCAAACTCCAAACTCCAAACTCCAATCTCCTAAACCCTAACTCCAAACTCCAAACTCCAAACTCCTAACTGCAAACTCCAAACTCCAAACTCCAATCTCCAATCTCCTAACTCCGAACTCCAAACTCCAAACTCCAAACTCCAAACAACAAACTCCAATCTCCTAACTCCTAACTCCAAACTCCAACCTCCTAACTCCAAACTCCAAACTCCAAACTCTAAACTCCTAACTCCAAACTCCAAACTTCAAACTCCTAACTCCAAACTCCAAACTCCAATCTCCTAACTCCAAACTCCAAACTCCAAACTCCAATCTCCTAACTCCTAACTCCAAACTCCAAACTCCAAACTCCAACTCCAATCTCCTAACTCCTAACTCCAAACTCCAAACTCTAAACTCCAAACTCCAAACTCCAAACTCTGAACTCCAAACTCCAAACTCTAAACTCCAAACTCTAAACTCCAAACTCCAAACTCCAAACTCCAATCTCCTAACCCCTAAATCCAAACTCCAAACTCCTAACTCCAAACTCCAAACTCCAATCTCCAAACTCGTAACTCCAAACTCCAAACTCCAAACTCCAAACTCCAATCTCCTAACTCCTAACTCCAAACTCCAAACTCTAAACTCCAAACTCCAAACTCCAAACTCTGAACTCCAAACTCCTAACTCCTAACTCCAAACTCCTAACTCCAAACTCCAATCTCCTAACTCCAAACTCCAAACTCCAAACTCCAATCTCCAAACTCCAAACTCCAATCTCCTAACTCCTTACTCCAAACTCCAAACTCCAAACTCCAAACTCCAATCTCCTAAACCCTAACTCCAAACTCCAAACTCCAAACTCCTAACTGCAAACTCCAAACTCCAAACTCCAATCTCCAATCTCCAAACTCCAAACTGCAAACTCCTAACTCCTAACTCCAAACTCTAAACTCCAAACTCCAAACTCCAAACTCTGAACTCCAAACTCCAAACTCTAAACTCTAAACTCCAAACTCTAAGCTCCAAACTCCAAACTCTAAACTCAAAACTCCAAACTCCTAACTCTAAACTCCAAACTCCAAACTCCTAACTCTAAACTCCAAACTCCAAACTCCAAACTCCAATCTCCTAACTCCTAACTCCAAACTCCAAACTCCAATCTCCTAACTCCTAACTCCTAACTCCAAACTCCAAACTCTAAACTCTAAACTCTAAACTCCAATCTGCTAACTCCAAACTCTAAACTCCAAACTCCAAACTCTAAACTCCAAACTCTAAACTCCTAACTCCTAACTCCAAACTCCAAACTCTAAACTCTAAACTCTAAACTCCAATCTGCTAACTCCAAACTCTAAACTCCAAACTCCAAACTCTAAACTCCAAACTCCAAACTCCTAACTCCAAACTCCAACCTCATAACTCCAAACTCCAAACTCCAAACTCCAATCTCCGAACTCCTAACTCCAAACTCCAACCTCATAACTCCAAACTCCAAACTCCAACCTCCAAACTCCAAACTCCAAACTCCTCACTCCTAACTCCAAACTCCTAACTCCAAACTCCAAACTCCTAACTCCAAACTCCAAACTCCAATCTCCTAACTCCTAACTCCAACCTCATAACTCCAAACTCCAAACTCCAAACTCCAATCTCCGAACTCCTAACTCCAAACTCCAACCTCATAACTCCAAACTCCAAACTCGAAACTCCAAACTCTAAACTCTAAATTCCTAACTCCAAACTCCAAACTCCTAACTCCAAACTCCAAACTCCAAACTCCAATCTCCTAACTCCTAACTCCAAACTCCAAACTCCAAACTCCTTACTCCAAACTCCAAACTCCAATCTCCTAACCCCTAACTCCAGACTCCAAACTCCAAACTCCAAACTCCAAACTCCAGTCTCCAATCTCCAAACTCCAAACTCCTAACTCCAAACTCCAAACTCCAAACTCCAATCTCCTAACTCCTAACTCCAAACTCCAACCTCCTAACTCCAAACTCTAAACTCTAAACTACTAACTCCAAACTCCAAACTCCAATCTCCAAACTCCAAACTCCAATCTCCTAACTCCTTACTCCAAACTCCATACTCCTAACTGCAAACTCCAAACTCCAAACTCCAACCTCCAATCTCCTAACTCCGAACTCCAAACTCCAAACTCCAAACTCCAAACTACAAACTCCAATCTCCTAACTCCTAACTCCAAACTCCAACCTCCTAACTCCAAACTCCAAACTCCAAACTCTAAACTCTTAACTCCAAACTCCAAACTTCAAACTCCTAACTCCAAACTCCAAACTCCAATCTCCTAACTCCAAACTCCAAACTCCAAACTCCAATCTCCTAACTCCTAACTCCAAACTCCAAACTCCAACTCCAATCTCCTAACTCCTAACTCCAAACTCCAAACTCTAAACTCCAAACTCCAAACTCCAAACTCTGAACTCCAAACTCCAAACTCTAAACTCTAAACTCCAAACTCCAAACTCTAAACTCCAAACTCCAAACTCCTAACTCTAAACTCCAAACTCCAAACTCCTAACTCTAAACTCCAAACTCCAAACTCCAAACTCCAATCTCCTAACTCCTAACTCCAAACTCCAAACTCCAAACTCCAAACTCCAATCTCCTAACCCCTAACTCCAAACTCCAAACTCCTAACTCCAAACTCCAAACTCCAATCTCCAAACTCGTAACTCCAAACTCCAAACTCCAAACTCCAAACTCCAATCTCCTAACTCCTAACTCCAAACTCCAAACTCTAAACTCCAAACTCCAAACTCCAAACTCTGAACTCCAAACTCCAAACTCTAAACTCCAAACTCTAAACTCCAAACTCCAAACTCTAAACTCCAAACTCCAAACTCCTAACTCTAAACTCCAAACTCCTAACTCTAAACTCCAAACTCCAAACTCTAAACTCCAAACTCCAAACTCCAAACTCTGAACTCCAAACTCCAAACTCTAAACTCCAAACTCTAAACTCCAAACTCCAAACTCTAAACTCCAAACTCCAAACTCCTAACTCTAAACTCCAAACTCCTAACTCTAAACTCCAAACTCCAAACTCCAAATTCTAAACTCTAAACTCCAAACTCCAAACTCTAAACTCTAAACTCCAAACTCCAAACTCCAAACTCTTATCACCAAACTCTGAACTCCAAACTCCAAACTCCTAACTCCAAACTCCAAACTCCAAACTCTAAACTCCAAACTCCAAACTCCAAACTCTAAACTCCAAACTCTAAACTCCAAACTCCAAACTCTAAACTCCAAACTCCAAACTCCAAACTCTAAACTCCAAACTCCAAACTCCTAACTCTAAACTCCAATCTCCTAACTCCTAACTCCTAACTCCAAACTCCAAACTCTAAACTCTAAACTCCAATCTGCTAACTCCAAACTCTAAACTCCAAACTCCAAACTCTAAACTCCAAACTCTAAACTCCTAACTCCTAACTCCAAACTCCAAACTCTAAACTCTAAACTCTAAACTCCAATCTGCTAACTCCAAACTCTAAACTCCAAACTCCAAACTCTAAACTCCAAACTCTAAACTCCAAACTCCAAACTCCAAACTTCAAACTCTAAACTCTAAACTCCTAACTCCAAACTCCAAACTCCAAACTCCTAACTCCAAACTCCAAACTCCAAACTCCAAACTCTTAATTCCTAACTCCAAACTCCAAACTCCAATCTCCTAACTCCTAACTCCAAACTCCAAAATCCTAACTCCAAACTTCAATCTCCAAACTCCAAACTCCAATCTCCTAACCCCTAACTCCAAACTCCAAACTCCTAACTCCAAACTCCACACTCCAAACTCCAAACTCCAATCTCCAATCTCCTAACTCCTAACACCAAACTCCAAACTCCAAACTTCTAACTCCAAACTCCAATCTCCAATCTCCTAACTCCTAACTCCAAACTCCAACCTCCTAACTCCAAACTCCAAACTCCAAACTCCTAACTCTAAACTCCAATCTCCTAACTCCTAACTCCTAACTCCAAACTCCAAACTCTAAACTCTAAACTCTAAACTCCAATCTGCTAACTCCAAACTCTAAACTCCAAACTCCAAACTCTAAACTCCAAACTCTAAACTCCTAACTCCTAACTCCAAACTCCAAACTCCAAACTCCAAACTCCAAACTCCAATCTCCTAACTCTAAACTCCAATCTCCTAACTCCTAACTCCTAACTCCAAACTCCAAACTCTAAACTCTAAACTCTAAACTCCAATCTGCTAACTCCAAACTCTAATCTCCAAACTCCGAACTCTAAACTCCAAACTCTAAACTCCTAACTCCTAAGTCCAAACTCCAAACTCCAAACTCCAAACTCCAATCTCCTAACTCCTAACTCCAAACTCCAAACTCCAAACTCCAATCTCCTAACCCCTAACTCCAAACTCCAAACTCCTAACTCCAAACTCCAAACTCCAATCTCCTAACTCCGAACTCCAAACTCCAAACTCCTAACTCCAAACTTCAAACTCTAAACTCTAAACTCCTAACTCCAAACTCCAAACTCCAAACTCTTAACTCCAAACTCCAAACTCCAAACTCTTAATTCCTAACTCCAAACTCCAAACTCCTATCTCCTAACTCCTAACTCCAAACTCCTAACTCCAAACTCCAATCTCCAAACTCCAAACTCCAATCTCCTAACCCCTAACTCCAAACTCCAAACTCCTAACTCCAAACTCCACACTCCAAACTCCAAACTCCAATCTCCAATCTCCTAACTCCTAACACCAAACTCCAAACTCCAAACTTCTAACTCCAAACTCCAAACTCCAATCTCCTAACTCCTAACTCCAAACTCCAAACTCCTAACTCCAAACTCCAAACTCCAAACTCCAAACTCCAATCTCCTAACTCCTAACTCCAAACTCCAAACTCCTAACTCCAAACTCCAAACTCCAAACTCCAAACTCTTAATTCCTAAATCCAAACTCCAAACTCCAATCTCCTAACTCCTAACTCCAAACTCCAAACTCCTAACTCCAAACTCCAATCTCCAAACTCCAAACTCCAATCTCCTAACCCCTAACTCCAAACTCCAAACTCCTAACTCCAAACTCCACACTCCAAACTCCAAACTCCAATCTCCAATCTCCTAACTCCTAACACCAAACTCCAAACTCCAAACTTCTAACTCCAAACTCCAAACTCCAATCTCCTAACTCCTAACTCCAAACTCCAACCTCCTAACTCCAAACTCCAAACTCCAAACTCCAAACTCCAATCTGCTAACTCCTAACTCCAAACTCCAAATTCCAAACTCCAAACTCCAAACTAGAAACTCCAAACTCCAAACTCCAATCTCCTAACCCCTAACTCCAAACTCCAAACTCCAAACACCTAACTCCAAACTCCAAACCCCAATCTCCAATCTCCTAACTCCTAACTCCTAACTCCAAACTCCTAACTCCAAACTCCAATCTCCTAACTCCTAACTCCAAACTCCAAACTCCAAACTCCAATCTCCAAACTCCAAACTCCAATCTCCTAACTCCTTACTCCAAACTCCAAACTCCAAACTCCAATCTCCTAAACCCTAACTCCAAACTCCAAACTCCAAACTCCTAACTGCAAACTCCAAACTCCAAACTCCAATCTCCAATCTCCTAACTCCTAACTCCAAACTCCAAACTCCAAACTCCAAACTACAAACTCCAATCTCCTAACTCCTAACTCCAAACTCCTAACTCCAAACTCCAAACTCCAAACTCTAAACTCCTAACTCCAAACTCCAAACTCCTAACTCCAAACTCCAAACTCCAATCTCCTAACTCCTAACTCCAAACTCCAAACTCCAAACTCCAAACTCCAATCTCCTAACCCCTAACTCCAAACTCCAAACTCCTAACTCCAAACTCCAAACTCCAATCTCCTAACTCCAAACTCCAAACTCCAAACTCCTAACTCCTAACTCCAAACTCTAAACTCCAAACTCCAAACTCCAAACTCTAAACTCCAAACTCCAAACTCTAAACTCCAAACTCCTAACTCTAAACTCCAAACTCCAAACTCCTAACTCCAAACTCCAATCTCCAAACTCCAAACTCCAATCTCCTAACCCCTAACTCCAAACTCCAAACTCCTAACTCCAAACTCCACACTCCAAACTCCAAACTCCAATCTCCAATCTCCTAACTCCTAACACCAAACTCCAAACTCCAAACTTCTAACTCCAAACTCCAAACTCCAATCTCCTAACTCCTAACTCCAAACTCCAACCTCCTAACTCCAAACTCCAAACTCCAAACTCCAAACTCCAATCTGCTAACTCCTAACTCCAAACTCCAAATTCCAAACTCCAAACTCCAAACTAGAAACTCCAAACTCCAAATTCCAATCTCCTAACCCCTAACTCCAAACTCCAAACTCCAAACACCTAACTCCAAACTCCAAACCCCAATCTCCAATCTCCTAACTCCTAACTCCTAACTCCAAACTCCTAACTCCAAACTCCAATCTCCTAACTCCTAACTCCAAACTCCAAACTCCAAACTCCAATCTCCAAACTCCAAACTCCAATCTCCTAACTCCTTACTCCAAACTCCAAACTCCAAACTCCAAACTCCAATCTCCTAAACCCTAACTCCAAACTCCAAACTCCAAACTCCTAACTGCAAACTCCAAACTCCAAACTCCAATCTCCAATCTCCTAACTCCTAACTCCAAACTCCAAACTCCAAACTCCAAACTACAAACTCCAATCTCCTAACTCCTAACTCCAAACTCCTAACTCCAAACTCCAAACTCCAAACTCTAAACTCCTAACTCCAAACTCCAAACTCCTAACTCCAAACTCCAAACTCCAATCTCCTAACTCCTAACTCCAAACTACAAACTCCAAACTCCAAACTCCAATCTCCTAACCCCTAACTCCAAACTCCAAACTCCTAACTCCAAACTCCAATCTCCTAACTCCAAACTCCAAACTCCAAACTCCAAACTCCTAACTCCTAACTCCAAACTCTAAACTCCAAACTCCAAACTCCAATCTCTAAACTCCAAACTCCAAACTCTAAACTCCAAACTCCTAACTCTAAACTCCAAACTCCAAACTCCTAACTCCAAACTCCAAACTCCAAACTCCAAACTCCAATCTCCTAACTCCTAACTCCAAACTCCAAACTCCAATCTCCTAACTCCTAACTCCAAACTCCAAACTCTAAACTCCAAACTCCAAACTCTAAACTCCAAACTCTAAACTCCTAACTCCTAACTCCAAACTCCAAACTCCAAACTCCAATCTCCTAACTCCTAACTCCAAACTCCAAACTCCAAACTCCAATCTCCTAACCCCTAACTCCAAACTCCAAACTCCTAACTCCAAACTCCAAACTCCAATCTCCTAACTCCTAACTCCAAACTCCAAACTCCAAACTGCAAACTCCTAACTCCTAACTCCAAACTCTAAACTCCAAACTCCAAACTCCAAACTCTGAACTCCAAACTCCAAACTCTAAACTCTAAACTCCAAACTCTAAACTCCAAACTCCAAACTCTAAACTCAAAACTCCAAACTCCTAACTCTAAACTCCAAACTCCAAACTCCAAACTCCAATCTCCTAACTCCTAACTCCAAACTCCAAACTACAATCTCCTAACTCCTAACTCCAAACTCCAAACTCTAAACTCCAATCTCCAAACTCCTAACTCTAAACTCCAATCTCCTAACTCCTAACTCCTAACTCCAAACTCCAAATTCTAAACTCTAAACTCTAAACTCCAATCTGCTAACTCCAAACTCTAAACTCCAAACTCCAAACTCTAAACTCCAAACTCTAAACTCCTAACTCCTAACTCCAAACTCCAAACTCTAAACTCTAAACTCTAAACTCCAATCTGCTAACTCCAAACTCTAAACTCCAAACTCCAAACTCTAAACTCCAAACTCCAAACTCCTAACTCCAAACTCCAACCTCATAACTCCAAACTCCAAACTCCAAACTCCAATCTCCTAACTCCAAACTCCAAACTCCAAACTCCAATCTCCTAACTCCTAACTCCAACTCCAAACTCCAAACTCCTTACTCCAAACTCCAAACTCCAATCTCCTAATCCCTAACTCCAAACTCCAAACTCCAAACTCCAAACTCCAGTCTCCAATCTCCTAACTCCAAACTCCAAACTCCAAACTCCAAACTCCAAACTCCAATCTCCTAACTCCTAACTCCAAACTCCAACCTCCTAACTCCAAACTCTAAACTCTAAACTACTAACTCCAAACTCCAAACTCCAATCTCCAAACTCCAAACTCCAATCTCCTAACTCCTTACTCCAAACTCCAAACTCCAAACTCCAATCTCCTAAACCCTAACTCCAAACTCCAAACTCCAAACTCCAAACTCTAAACTCCAAACTCTAAACTCCTAACTCCTAACTCCAAACTCCAAACTCCAAACTCCAAACTCCAATCTCCTAACTCCTAACTCCAAACTCCAAACTCCAAACTCCAATCTCCTAACCCCTAACTCCAAACTCCAAACTCCTAACTCCAAACTCCAAACTCCAATCTCCTAACTCCTAACTCCAAACTCCAAACTCCAAACTGCAAACTCCTAACTCCTAACTCCAAACTCTAAACTCTAAACTCCAAACTCTAAACGCCAAACTCCAAACTCTAAACTCAAAACTCCAAACTCCTAACTCTAAACTCCAAACTCCAAACTCCTAACTCTAAACTCCAAACTCCAAACTCCAAACTCCAATCTCCTAACTCCTAACTCCAAACTCCAAACTACAATCTCCTAACTCCTAACTCCAAACTCCAAACTCTAAACTCCAATCTCCAAACTCCTAACTCTAAACTCCAATCTCCTAACTCCTAACTCCTAACTCCAAACTCCAAATTCTAAACTCTAAACTCTAAACTCCAATCTGCTAACTCCAAACTCTAAACTCCAAACTCCAAACTCTAAACTCCAAACTCTAAACTCCTAACTCCTAACTCCAAACTCCAAACTCTAAACTCTAAACTCTAAACTCCAATCTGCTAACTCCAAACTCTAAACTCCAAACTCCAAACTCTAAACTCCAAACTCCAAACTCCTAACTCCAAACTCCAACCTCATAACTCCAAACTCCAAACTCCAAACTCCAATCTCCTAACTCCAAACTCCAAACTCCAAACTCCAATCTCCTAACTCCTAACTCCAACTCCAAACTCCAAACTCCTTACTCCAAACTCCAAACTCCAATCTCCTAACCCCTAACTCCAAACTCCAAACTCCAAACTCCAAACTCCAAACTCCAGTCTCCAATCTCCTAACTCCAAACTCCAAACTCCTAACTCCAAACTCCAAACTCCAAACTCCAATCTCCTAACTCCTAACTCCAAACTCCAACCTCCTAACTCCAAACTCTAAACTCTAAACTACTAACTCCAAACTCCAAACTCCAATCTCCAAACTCCAAACTCCAATCTCCTAACTCCTTACTCCAAACTCCAAACTCCAAACTCCAAACTCCAATCTCCTAAACCCTAACTCCAAACTCCAAACTCCAAACTCCTAACTGCAAACTCCAAACTCCAAACTCCAATCTCCAATCTCCTAACTCCGAACTCCAAACTCCAAACTCCAAACTCCAAACTACAAACTCCAATCTCCTAACTCCTAACTCCAAACTCCAACCTCCTAACTCCAAACTCCAAACTCCAAACTCTAAACTCCTAACTCCAAACTCCAAACTTCAAACTCCTAACTCCAAACTCCAAACTCCAATCTCCTAACTCCAAACTCCAAACTCCAAACTCCAATCTCCTAACTCCTAACTCCAACTCCAAACTCCAAACTCCTTACTCCAAACTCCAAACTCCAATCTCCTAACCCCTAACTCCAAACTCCAAACTCCAAACTCCAAACTCCAAACTCCAGTCTCCAATCTCCTAACTCCAAACTCCAAACTCCTAACTCCAAACTCCAAACTCCAAACTCCAATCTCCTAACTCCTAACTCCAAACTCCAACCTCCTAACTCCAAACTCTAAACTCTAAACTACTAACTCCAAACTCCAAACTCCAATCTCCAAACTCCAAACTCCAATCTCCTAACTCCTTACTCCAAACTCCAAACTCCAAACTCCAAACTCCAATCTCCTAAACCCTAACTCCAAACTCCAAACTCCAAACTCCTAACTGCAAACTCCAAACTCCAAACTCCAATCTCCAATCTCCTAACTCCGAACTCCAAACTCCAAACTCCAAACTCCAAACTCCAAACTCCAATCTCCTAACTCCTAACTCCAAACTCCAACCTCCTAACTCCAAACTCCAAACTCCAAACTCTAAACTCCTAACTCCAAACTCCAAACTTCAAACTCCTAACTCCAAACTCCAAACTCCTAACTCCAAACTCCAAACTCCAAACTCCAATCTCCTAACTCCTAACTCCAAACTCCAAACTCCAAACTCCAACTCCAATCTCCTAACTCCTAACTCCAAACTCCAAACTCTAAACTCCAAACTCCAAACTCCAAACTCTGAACTCCAAACTCCAAACTCTAAACTCCAAACTCTAAACTCCAAACTCCAAACTCTAAACTCCAAACTCCAAACTCCTAACTCTAAACTCCAAACTCCGAACTCCTAACTCTAAACTCCAAACTCCAAACTCCAAACTCCAATCTCCTAACTCCTAACTCCAAACTCCAACCTCCTAACTCCAAACTCCAAACTCCAAACTCTAAACTCCTAACTCCAAACTCCAAACTTCAAACTCCTAACTCCAAACTCCAAACTCCAATCTCCTAACTCCAAACTCCAAACTCCAAACTCCAATCTCCTAACTCCTAACTCCAACTCCAAACTCCAAACTCCTTACTCCAAACTCCAAACTCCAATCTCCTAACCCCTAACTCCAAACTCCAAACTCCAAACTCCAAACTCCAAACTCCAGTCTCCAATCTCCTAACTCCAAACTCCAAACTCCTAACTCCAAACTCCAAACTCCAAACTCCAATCTCCTAACTCCTAACTCCAAACTCCAACCTCCTAACTCCAAACTCTAAACTCTAAACTACTAACTCCAAACTCCAAACTCCAATCTCCAAACTCCAAACTCCAATCTCCTAACTCCTTACTCCAAACTCCAAACTCCAAACTCCAAACTCCAATCTCCTAAACCCTAACTCCAAACTCCAAACTCCAAACTCCTAACTGCAAACTCCAAACTCCAAACTCCAATCTCCAATCTCCTAACTCCGAACTCCAAACTCCAAACTCCAAACTCCAAACTCCAAACTCCAATCTCCTAACTCCTAACTCCAAACTCCAACCTCCTAACTCCAAACTCCAAACTCCAAACTCTAAACTCCTAACTCCAAACTCCAAACTTCAAACTCCTAACTCCAAACTCCAAACTCCAATCTCCTAACTCCAAACTCCAAACTCCAAACTCCAATCTCCTAACTCCTAACTCCAAACTCCAAACTCCAAACTCCAACTCCAATCTCCTAACTCCTAACTCCAAACTCCAAACTCTAAACTCCAAACTCCAAACTCCAAACTCTGAACTCCAAACTCCAAACTCTAAACTCCTAACTCCAAACTCCAAACTCCAAACTCCAATCTCCTAACTCCTAACTCCAAACTCCAACCTCCTAACTCCAAACTCCAAACTCCAATCTCCTAACTCCAAACTCCAAACTCCAAACTCCAATCTCCTAACTCCTAACTCCAACTCCAAACTCCAAACTCCTTACTCCAAACTCCAAACTCCAATCTCATAACCCCTAACTCCAAACTCCAAACTCCAAACTCCAAACTCCAAACTCCAGTCTCCAATCTCCTAACTCCAAACTCCAAACTCCTAACTCCAAACTCCAAACTCCAAACTCCAATCTCCTAACTCCTAACTCCAAACTCCAACCTCCTAACTCCAAACTCTAAACTCTAAACTACTAACTCCAAACTCCAAACTCCAATCTCCAAACTCCAAACTCCAATCTCCTAAACCCTAACTCCAAACTCCAAACTCCAAACTCCTAACTGCAAACTCCAAACTCCAAACTCCAATCTCCAATCTCCTAACTCCGAACTCCAAACTCCAAACTCCAAACTCCAAACTCCAAACTCCAATCTCCTAACTCCTAACTCCAAACTCCAACCTCCTAACTCCAAACTCCAAACTCCAAACTCTAAACTCCTAACTCCAAACTCCAAACTTCAAACTCCTAACTCCAAACTCCAAACTCCAATCTCCTAACTCCAAACTCCAAACTCCAAACTCCAATCTCCTAACTCCTAACTCCAAACTCCAAACTCCAAACTCCAAACTCCAAACTCCAACTCCAATCTCCTAACTCCTAACTCCAAACTCCAAACTCTAAACTCCAAACTCCAAACTCCAAACTCTGAACTCCAAACTCCAAACTCTAAACTCCAAACTCTAAACTCCAAACTCCAAACTCTAAACTCCAAACTCCAAACTCCTAACTCTAAACTCCAAACTCCGAACTCCTAACTCTAAACTCCAAACTCCAAACTCCAAACTCCAATCTCCTAACTCCTAACTCCAAACTCCAAACTCCAAACTCCAAACTCCAATCTCCTAACCCCTAACTCCAAACTCCAAACTCCTAACTCCAAACTCCAAACTCCAATCTCCAAACTCGTAACTCCAAACTCCAAACTCCAAACTCCAAACTCCAATCTCCTAACTCCTAACTCCAAACTCCAAACTCTAAACTCCAAACTCCAAACTCCAAACTCTGAACTCCAAACTCCAAACTCTAAACTCCAAACTCTAAACTCCAAACTCCAAACTCTAAACTCCAAACTCCAAACTCCTAACTCTAAACTCTAAACTCCAAACTCCTAACTCTAAACTCCAAACTCCAAACTCCAAATTCTAAACTCTAAACTCCAAACTCCAAACTCTAAATTCTAAACTCCGAACTCCAAACTCCAAACTCTTATCACCAAACTCTGAACTCCAAACTCCAAACTCCTAACTCCAAACTCCAAACTCCAAACTCTAAACTCCAAACTCCAAACTCCAAACTCTAAACTCCAAACTCTAAACTCCAAACTCCAAACTCTAAACTCCAAACTCCAAACTCCAAACTCTAAACTCCAAACTCCAAACTCCTAACTCTAAACTCCAATCTCCTAACTCCTAACTCCTAACTCCAAACTCCAAACTCTAAACTCTAAACTCCAATCTGCTAACTCCAAACTCTAAACTCCAAACTCCAAACTCTAAACTCCAAACTCTAAACTCCTAACTCCTAACTCCAAACTCCAAACTCTAAACTCTAAACTCTAAACTCCAATCTGCTAACTCCAAACTCTAAACTCCAAACTCCAAACTCTAAACTCCAAACTCTAAACTCCAAACTCCAAACTCCAAACTTCAAACTCTAAACTCTAAACTCCTAACTCCAAACTCCAAACTCCAAACTCCTAACTCCAAACTCCAAACTCCAAACTCCAAACTCCAAACTCTTAATTCCTAACTCCAAACTCCAAACTCCAATCTCCTAACTCCTAACTCCAAACTCCAAACTCCTAACTCCAAACTCCAATCTCCAAACTCCAAACTCCAATCTCCTAACCCCTAACTCCAATCTCCAAACTCCTAACTCCAAACTCCACACTCCAAACTCCAAACTCCAATCTCCAATCTCCTAACTCCTAACACCAAACTCCAAACTCCAAACTTCTAACTCCAAACTCCAAACTCCAATCTCCTAACTCCTAACTCCAAACTCCAACCTCCTAACTCCAAACTCCAAACTCCAAACTCTAAACTCCAATCTCCTAACTCCTAACTCCAAACTCCAAACTCCAAACTCCTAACTCCAAACTCCAAACTCCAAACTCCAAACACTTAATTCCTAACTCCAAACTCCAAACTCCAATCTCCTAACTCCTAACTCCAAACTCCAAACTCCTAACTCCAAACTCCACACTCCAAACTCCAAACTCCAATCTCCAATCTCCTAACTCCTAACACCAAACTCCAAACTCCAAACTTCTAACTCCAAACTCCAAACTCCAATCTCCTAACTCCTAACTCCAAACTCCAATCTCCTAACTCCTAACTCCAAACTCCAATCTCCTAACTCCTAACTCCAAACTCCAACCTCCTAACTCCAAACTCTAAACTCTAAACTACTAACTCCAAACTCCAAACTCCAATCTCCAAACTCCAAACTCCAATCTCCTAACTCCTTACTCCAAACTCCAAACTCCAAACTCCAAACTCCAATCTCCTAAACCCTAACTCCAAACTCCAAACTCCAAACTCCTAACTGCAAACTCCAAACTCCAAACTCCAATCTCCAATCTCCTAACTCCGAACTCCAAACTCCAAACTCCAAACTCCAAACTACAAACTCCAATCTCCTAACTCCTAACTCCAAACTCCAACCTCCTAACTCCAAACTCCAAACTCCAAACTCTAAACTCCTAACTCCAAACTCCAAACTTCAAACTCCTAACTCCAAACTCCAAACTCCAATCTCCTAACTCCAAACTCCAAACTCCAAACTCCAATCTCCTAACTCCTAACTCCAACTCCAAACTCCAAACTCCTTACTCCAAACTCCAAACTCCAATCTCATAACCCCTAACTCCAAACTCCAAACTCCAAACTCCAAACTCCAAACTCCAGTCTCCAATCTCCTAACTCCAAACTCCAAACTCCTAACTCCAAACTCCAAACTCCAAACTCCAATCTCCTAACTCCTAACTCCAAACTCCAACCTCCTAACTCCAAACTCTAAACTCTAAACTACTAACTCCAAACTCCAAACTCCAATCTCCAAACTCCAAACTCCAATCTCCTAACTCCTTACTCCAAACTCCAAACTCCAAACTCCAAACTCCAATCTCCTAAACCCTAACTCCAAACTCCAAACTCCAAACTCCTAACTGCAAACTCCAAACTCCAAACTCCAATCTCCAATCTCCTAACTCCGAACTCCAAACTCCAAACTCCAAACTCCAAACTCCAAACTCCAATCTCCTAACTCCTAACTCCAAACTCCAACCTCCTAACTCCAAACTCCAAACTCCAAACTCTAAACTCCTAACTCCAATCTCCAAACTTCAAACTCCTAACTCCAAACTCCAAACTCCAATCTCCTAACTCCAAACTCCAAACTCCAAACTCCAATCTCCTAACTCCTAACTCCAAACTCCAAACTCCAAACTCCAAACTCCAACTCCAATCTCCTAACTCCTAACTCCAAACTCCAAACTCTAAACTCCAAACTCCAAACTCCAAACTCTGAACTCCAAACTCCAAACTCTAAACTCCAAACTCTAAACTCCAAACTCCAAACTCTAAACTCCAAACTCCAAACTCCTAACTCTAAACTCCAAACTCCGAACTCCTAACTCTAAACTCCAAACTCCAAACTCCAAACTCCAATCTCCTAACTCCTAACTCCAAACTCCAAACTCCAAACTCCAAACTCCAATCTCCTAACCCCTAACTCCAAACTCCAAACTCCTAACTCCAAACTCCAAACTCCAATCTCCAAACTCGTAACTCCAAACTCCAAACTCCAAACTCCAAACTCCAATCTCCTAACTCCTAACTCCAAACTCCAAACTCTAAACTCCAAACTCCAAACTCCAAACTCTGAACTCCAAACTCCAAACTCTAAACTCCAAACTCTAAACTCCAAACTCCAAACTCTAAACTCCAAACTCCAAACTCCTAACTCTAAACTCTAAACTCCAAACTCCTAACTCTAAACTCCAAACTCCAAACTCCAAATTCTAAACTCTAAACTCCAAACTCCAAACTCTAAATTCTAAACTCCGAACTCCAAACTCCAAACTCTTATCACCAAACTCTGAACTCCAAACTCCAAACTCCTAACTCCAAACTCCAAACTCCAAACTCTAAACTCCAAACTCCAAACTCCAAACTCTAAACTCCAAACTCTAAATTCCAAACTCCAAACTCTAAACTCCAAACTCCAAACTCCAAACTCTAAACTCCAAACTCCAAACTCCAAACTCTAAACTCCAATCTCCTAACTCCTAACTCCAAACTCCAAACTCCAAACTCCTAACTCCAAACTCCAAACTCCAAACTCCAAACACTTAATTCCTAACTCCAAACTCCAAACTCCAATCTCCTAACTCCTAACTCCAAACTCCAAACTCCTAACTCCAAACTCCACACTCCAAACTCCAAACTCCAATCTCCAATCTCCTAACTCCTAACACCAAACTCCAAACTCCAAACTTCTAACTCCAAACTCCAAACTCCAATCTCCTAACTCCTAACTCCAAACTCCAATCTCCTAACTCCTAACTCCAAACTCCAAACTCTAAACTCTAAACTCTAAACTCCAATCTGCTAACTCCAAACTCTAAACTCCAAACTCCAAACTCTAAACTCCAAACTCCAAACTCCTAACTCCAAACTCCAACCTCATAACTCCAAACTCCAAACTCCAAACTCCAATCTCCGAACTCCTAACTCCAAACTCCAACCTCATAACTCCAAACTCCAAACTCCAACCTCCAAACTCCAAACTCCAAACTCCTCACTCCTAACTCCAAACTCCTAACTCCAAACTCCAAACTCCTAACTCCAAACTCCAAACTCCAATCTCCTAACTCCTAACTCCAACCTCATAACTCCAAACTCCAAACTCCAAACTCCAATCTCCGAACTCCTAACTCCAAACTCCAACCTCATAACTCCAAACTCCAAACTCGAAACTCCAAACTCTAAACTCTAAATTCCTAACTCCAAACTCCTAACTCCAAACTCCAAACTCCAAACTCCAATCTCCTAACTCCTAACTCCAAACTCCAAACTCCAAACTCCTTACTCCAAACTCCAAACTCGAATCTCCTAACCCCTAACTCCAAACTCCAAACTCCAAACTCCAAACTCCAGTCTCCAATCTCCTAACTCCAAACTCCAAACTCCTAACTCCAAACTCCAAACTCCAAACTCCAATCTCCTAACTCCTAACTCCAAACTCCAACCTCCTAACTCCAAACTCTAAACTCTAAACTACTAACTCCAAACTCCAAACTCCAATCTCCAAACTCCAAACTCCAATCTCCTAACTCCTTACTCCAAACTCCAAACTCCAAACTCCAAACTCCAATCTCCTAAACCCTAACTCCAAACTCCAAACTCCAAACTCCTAACTGCAAACTCCAAACTCCAAACTCCAATCTCCAATCTCCTAACTCCGAACTCCAAACTCCAAACTCCAAACTCCAAACTACAAACTCCAATCTCCTAACTCCTAACTCCAAACTCCAACCTCCTAACTCCAAACTCCAAACTCCAAACTCTAAACTCCTAACTCCAAACTCCAAACTTCAAACTCCTAACTCCAAACTCCAAACTCCAATCTCCTAACTCCAAACTCCAAACTCCAAACTCCAATCTCCTAACTCCTAACTCCAAACTCCAAACTCCAAACTCCAACTCCAATCTCCTAACTCCTAACT
Organism: Somniosus microcephalus; assembly: GCF_052327205.1. Lineage (NCBI taxonomy): Eukaryota > Metazoa > Chordata > Chondrichthyes > Squaliformes > Somniosidae > Somniosus > Somniosus microcephalus. The sequence goes on along the minus strand of NC_141000.1, from coordinate 41,613,097 downwards.
CCAAACTCCAAACTCTAAACTCCAAACTCCAAACTCCAAACTCTGAACTCCAAACTCCAAACTCTAAACTCCAAACTCTAAACTCCAAACTCCAAACTCTAAACTCCAAACTCCAAACTCCTAACTCTAAACTCCAAACTCCAAACTCCTAACTCTAAACTCCAAACTCCAAACTCCAAACTCCAATCTCCTAACTCCTAACTCCAAACTCCAAACTACAAACTCCAAACTCCAATCTCCTAACCCCTAACTCCAAACTCCAAACTCCTAACTCCAAACTCCAAACTCCAATCTCCAAACTCGTAACTCCAAACTCCAAACTCCAAACTCCAAACTCCAATCTCCTAACTCCTAACTCCAAACTCCAAACTCTAAACTCCAAACTCCAAACTCCAAACTCTGAACTCCAAACTCCAAACTCTAAACTCTAAACTCCAAACTCCAAACTCTAAACTCCAAACTCCAAACTCCTAACTCTAAACTCTAAACTCCAAACTCCTAACTCTAAACTCCAAACTCCAAACTCCAAATTCTAAACTCTAAACTCCAAACTCCAAACTCTAAACTCTAAACTACAAACTCCAAACTCCAAACTCTTATCACCAAACTCTGAACTCCAAACTCCAAACTCCTAACTCCAAACTCCAAACTCCAATCTCCGAACTCCTAACTCCAAACTCCAACCTCATAACTCCAAACTCCAAACTCCAACCTCCAAACTCCAAACTCCAAACTCCTCACTCCTAACTCCAAACTCCTAACTCCAAACTCCAAACTCCTAACTCCAAACTCCAAACTCCAATCTCCTAACTCCTAACTCCAACCTCATAACTCCAAACTCCAAACTCCAAACTCCAATCTCCGAACTCCTAACTCCAAACTCCAACCTCATAACTCCAAACTCCAAACTCGAAACTCCAAACTCTAAACTCTAAATTCCTAACTCCAAACTCCAAACCCCTAACTCCAAACTCCAAACTCCAAACTCCAATCTCCTAACTCCTAACTCCAAACTCCAAACTCCAAACTCCTTACTCCAAACTCCAAACTCGAATCTCCTAACCCCTAACTCCAAACTCCAAACTCCAAACTCCAAACTCCAGTCTCCAATCTCCTAACTCCAAACTCCAAACTCCTAACTCCAAACTCCAAACTCCAAACTCCAATCTCCTAACTCCTAACTCCAAACTCCAACCTCCTAACTCCAAACTCTAAACTCTAAACTACTAACTCCAAACTCCAAACTCCAATCTCCAAACTCCAAACTCCAATCTCCTAACTCCTTACTCCAAACTCCAAACTCCAAACTCCAAACTCCAATCTCCTAAACCCTAACTCCAAACTCCAAACTCCAAACTCCTAACTGCAAACTCCAAACTCCAAACTCCAATCTCCAATCTCCTAACTCCGAACTCCAAACTCCAAACTCCAAACTCCAAACTACAAACTCCAATCTCCTAACTCCTAACTCCAAACTCCAACCTCCTAACTCCAAACTCCAAACTCCAAACTCTAAACTCCTAACTCCAAACTCCAAACTTCAAACTCCTAACTCCAAACTCCAAACTCCAATCTCCTAACTCCAAACTCCAAACTCCAAACTCCAATCTCCTAACTCCTAACTCCAAACTCCAAACTCCAAACTCCAACTCCAATCTCCTAACTCCTAACTCCAAACTCCAAACTCTAAACTCCAAACTCCAAACTCCAAACTCTGAACTCCAAACTCCAAACTCTAAACTCCAAACTCTAAACTCCAAACTCCAAACTCTAAACTCCAAACTCCAAACTCTAAACTCCAAACTCCAAACTCCTAACTCTAAACTCCAAACTCCAAACTCCAAACTCCAATCTCCTAACTCCTAACTCCAAACTCCAAACTACAAACTCCAAACTCCAATCTCCTAACCCCTAACTCCAAACTCCAAACTCCTAACTCCAAACTCCAAACTCCAATCTCCAAACTCGTAACTCCAAACTCCAAACTCCAAACTCCAAACTCCAATCTCCTAACTCCTAACTCCAAACTCCAAACTCTAAACTCCAAACTCCAAACTCCAAACTCTGAACTCCAAACTCCAAACTCTAAACTCTAAACTCCAAACTCCAAACTCTAAACTCCAAACTCCAAACTCCTAACTCTAAACTCTAAACTCCAAACTCCTAACTCTAAACTCCTAACTCCTAACTCCAAATTCTAAACTCTAAACTCCAAACTCCAATCTCCTAACCCCTAACTCCAAACTCCAAACTCCTAACTCCAAACTCCAAACTCCAATCTCCAAACTCGTAACTCCAAACTCCAAACTCCAAACTCCAAACTCCAATCTCCTAACTCCTAACTCCAAACTCCAAACTCTAAACTCCAAACTCCAAACTCCAAACTCTGAACTCCAAACTCCAAACTCTAAACTCTAAACTCCAAACTCCAAACTCTAAACTCCAAACTCCAAACTCCTAACTCTAAACTCTAAACTCCAAACTCCTAACTCTAAACTCCAAACTCCAAACTCCAAATTCTAAACTCCAAACTCCAAACTCTAAACTCCAAACTCCAAACTCCTAACTCTAAACTCTAAACTCCAAACTCCTAACTCTAAACTCCAAACTCCAAACTCCAAATTCTAAACTCTAAACTCCAAACTCCAAACTCTAAATTCTAAACTCCGAACTCCAAACTCCAAACTCTTATCACCAAACTCTGAACTCCAAACTCCAAACTCCTAACTCCAAACTCCAAACTCCAAACTCTAAACTCCAAACTCCAAACTCCAAACTCTAAACTCCAAACTCTAAACTCCAAACTCCAAACTCTAAACTCCAAACTCCAAACTCCAAACTCTAAACTCCAAACTCCAAACTCCTAACTCTAAACTCCAATCTCCTAACTCCTAACTCCTAACTCCAAACTCCAAACTCTAAACTCTAAACTCCAATCTGCTAACTCCAAACTCAAAACTCCAAACTCCAAACTCTAAACTCCAAACTCTAAACTCCTAACTCCTAACTCCAAACTCCAAACTCTAAACTCTAAACTCTAAACTCCAATCTGCTAACTCCAAACTCTAAACTCCAAACTCCAAACTCTAAACTCCAAACTCTAAACTCCAAACTCCAAACTCCAAACTTCAAACTCTAAACTCTAAACTCCTAACTCCAAACTCCAAACTCCAAACTCCTAACTCCAAACTCCAAACTCCAAACTCCAAACTCTTAATTCCTAACACCAAACTCCAAACTCCAATCTCCTAACTCCTAACTCCAAACTCCAAACTCCTAACTCCAAACTCCAATCTCCAAACTCCAAACTCCAATCTCCTAACCCCTAACTCCAAACTCCAAACTCCTAACTCCAAACTCCACACTCCAAACTCCAAACTCCAATCTCCAATCTCCTAACTCCTAACACCAAACTCCAAACTCCAAACTTCTAACTCCAAACTCCAAACTCCAATCTCCTAACTCCTAACTCCAAACTCCAACCTCCTAACTCCAAACTCCAAACTCCAAACTCTAAACTCCAATCTCCTAACTCCTAACTCCAAACTCCAAACTCCAAACTCCTAACTCCAAACTCCAAACTCCAAACTCCAAACACTTAATTCCTAACTCCAAACTCCAAACTCCAATCTCCTAACTCCTAACTCCAAACTCCAAACTCCTAACTCCAAACTCCACACTCCAAACTCCAAACTCCAATCTCCAATCTCCTAACTCCTAACACCAAACTCCAAACTCCAAACTTCTAACTCCAAACTCCAAACTCCAATCTCCTAACTCCTAACTCCAAACTCCAATCTCCTAACTCCTAACTCCAAACTCCAAACTCTAAACTCTAAACTCTAAACTCCAATCTGCTAACTCCAAACTCTAAACTCCAAACTCCAAACTCTAAACTCCAAACTCCAAACTCCTAACTCCAAACTCCAACCTCATAACTCCAAACTCCAAACTCCAAACTCCAATCTCCGAACTCCTAACTCCAAACTCCAACCTCATAACTCCAAACTCCAAACTCCAACCTCCAAACTCCAAACTCCAAACTCCTCACTCCTAACTCCAAACTCCTAACTCCAAACTCCAAACTCCTAACTCCAAACTCCAAACTCCAATCTCCTAACTCCTAACTCCAACCTCATAACTCCAAACTCCAAACTCCAAACTCCAATCTCCGAACTCCTAACTCCAAACTCCAACCTCATAACTCCAAACTCCAAACTCGAAACTCCAAACTCTAAACTCTAAATTCCTAACTCCAAACTCCTAACTCCAAACTCCAAACTCCAAACTCCAATCTCCTAACTCCTAACTCCAAACTCCAAACTCCAAACTCCTTACTCCAAACTCCAAACTCGAATCTCCTAACCCCTAACTCCAAACTCCAAACTCCAAACTCCAAACTCCAGTCTCCAATCTCCTAACTCCAAACTCCAAACTCCTAACTCCAAACTCCAAACTCCAAACTCCAATCTCCTAACCCCTAACTCCAAACTCCAACCTCCTAACTCCAAACTCTAAACTCTAAACTACTAACTCCAAACTCCAAACTCCAATCTCCAAACTCCAAACTCCAATCTCCTAACTCCTTACTCCAAACTCCAAACTCCAAACTCCAAACTCCAATCTCCTAAACCCTAACTCCAAACTCCAAACTCCAAACTCCTAACTGCAAACTCCAAACTCCAAACTCCAATCTCCAATCTCCTAACTCCGAACTCCAAACTCCAAACTCCAAACTCCAAACTACAAACTCCAATCTCCTAACTCCTAACTCCAAACTCCAACCTCCTAACTCCAAACTCCAAACTCCAAACTCTAAACTCCTAACTCCAAACTCCAAACTTCAAACTCCTAACTCCAAACTCCAAACTCCTAACTCCAAACTCCAAACTCCAAACTCCAATCTCCTAACTCCTAACTCCAAACTCCAAACTCCAAACTCCAACTCCAATCTCCTAACTCCTAACTCCAAACTCCAAACTCTAAACTCCAAACTCCAAACTCCAAACTCTGAACTCCAAACTCCAAACTCTAAACTCCAAACTCTAAACTCCAAACTCCAAACTCTAAACTCCAAACTCCAAACTCCTAACTCTAAACTCCAAACTCCAAACTCCTAACTCTAAACTCCAAACTCCAAACTCCAAACTCCAATCTCCTAACTCCTAACTCCAAACTCCAAACTACAAACTCCAAACTCCAATCTCCTAACCCCTAACTCCAAACTCCAAACTCCTAACTCCAAACTCCAAACTCCAATCTCCAAACTCGTAACTCCAAACTCCAAACTCCAAACTCCAAACTCCAATCTCCTAACTCCTAACTCCAAACTCCAAACTCTAAACTCCAAACTCCAAACTCCAAACTCTGAACTCCAAACTCCAAACTCTAAACTCTAAACTCCAAACTCCAAACTCTAAACTCCAAACTCCAAACTCCTAACTCTAAACTCTAAACTCCAAACTCCTAACTCTAAACTCCAAACTCCAAACTCCAAATTCTAAACTCTAAACTCCAAACTCCAAACTCTAAACTCTAAACTCCAAACTCCAAACTCCAAACTCTTATCACCAAACTCTGAACTCCAAACTCCAAACTCCTAACTCCAAACTCCAAACTCCAATCTCCGAACTCCTAACTCCAAACTCCAACCTCATAACTCCAAACTCCAAACTCCAACCTCCAAACTCCAAACTCCAAACTCCTCACTCCTAACTCCAAACTCCTAACTCCAAACTCCAAACTCCTAACTCCAAACTCCAAACTCCAATCTCCTAACTCCTAACTCCAACCTCATAACTCCAAACTCCAAACTCCAAACTCCAATCTCCGAACTCCTAACTCCAAACTCCAACCTCATAACTCCAAACTCCAAACTCGAAACTCCAAACTCTAAACTCTAAATTCCTAACTCCAAACTCCAAACTCCTAACTCCAAACTCCAAACTCCAAACTCCAATCTCCTAACTCCTAACTCCAAACTCCAAACTCCAAACTCCTTACTCCAAACTCCAAACTCGAATCTCCTAACCCCTAACTCCAAACTCCAAACTCCAAACTCCAAACTCCAGTCTCCAATCTCCTAACTCCAAACTCCAAACTCCTAACTCCAAACTCCAAACTCCAAACTCCAATCTCCTAACTCCTAACTCCAAACTCCAACCTCCTAACTCCAAACTCTAAACTCTAAACTACTAACTCCAAACTCCAAACTCCAATCTCCAAACTCCAAACTCCAATCTCCTAACTCCTTACTCCAAACTCCAAACTCCAAACTCCAAACTCCAATCTCCTAAACCCTAACTCCAAACTCCAAACTCCAAACTCCTAACTGCAAACTCCAAACTCCAAACTCCAATCTCCAATCTCCTAACTCCGAACTCCAAACTCCAAACTCCAAACTCCAAACTACAAACTCCAATCTCCTAACTCCTAACTCCAAACTCCAACCTCCTAACTCCAAACTCCAAACTCCAAACTCTAAACTCCTAACTCCAAACTCCAAACTTCAAACTCCTAACTCCAAACTCCAAACTCCAATCTCCTAACTCCAAACTCCAAACTCCAAACTCCAATCTCCTAACTCCTAACTCCAAACTCCAAACTCCAAACTCCAACTCCAATCTCCTAACTCCTAACTCCAAACTCCAAACTCTAAACTCCAAACTCCAAACTCCAAACTCTGAACTCCAAACTCCAAACTCTAAACTCCAAACTCTAAACTCCAAACTCCAAACTCTAAACTCCAAACTCCAAACTCCTAACTCTAAACTCCAAACTCCAAACTCCTAACTCTAAACTCCAAACTCCAAACTCCAAACTCCAATCTCCTAACTCCTAACTCCAAACTCCAAACTACAAACTCCAAACTCCAATCTCCTAACCCCTAACTCCAAACTCCAAACTCCTAACTCCAAACTCCAAACTCCAATCTCCAAACTCCAAACTCCAAACTCCAAACTCCAATCTCCGAACTCCTAACTCCAAACTCCAACCTCATAACTCCAAACTCCAAACTCGAAACTCCAAACTCTAAACTCTAAATTCCTAACTCCAAACTCCAAACTCCTAACTCCAAACTCCAAACTCCAAACTCCAATCTCCTAACTCCTAACTCCAAACTCCAAACTCCAAACTCCTTACTCCAAACTCCAAACTCGAATCTCCTAACCCCTAACTCCAAACTCCAAACTCCAAACTCCAAACTCCAGTCTCCAATCTCCTAACTCCAAACTCCAAACTCCTAACTCCAAACTCCAAACTCCAAACTCCAATCTCCTAACTCCTAACTCCAAACTCCAACCTCCTAACTCCAAACTCTAAACTCTAAACTACTAACTCCAAACTCCAAACTCCAATCTCCAAACTCCAAACTCCAATCTCCTAACTCCTTACTCCAAACTCCAAACTCCAAACTCCAAACTCCAATCTCCTAAACCCTAACTCCAAACTCCAAACTCCAAACTCCTAACTGCAAACTCCAAACTCCAAACTCCAATCTCCAATCTCCTAACTCCGAACTCCAAACTCCAAACTCCAAACTCCAAACTACAAACTCCAATCTCCTAACTCCTAACTCCAAACTCCAACCTCCTAACTCCAAACTCCAAACTCCAAACTCTAAACTCCTAACTCCAAACTCCAAACTTCAAACTCCTAACTCCAAACTCCAAACTCCAATCTCCTAACTCCAAACTCCAAACTCCAAACTCCAATCTCCTAACTCCTAACTCCAAACTCCAAACTCCAAACTCCAACTCCAATCTCCTAACTCCTAACTCCAAACTCCAAACTCTAAACTCCAAACTCCAAACTCCAAACTCTGAACTCCAAACTCCAAACTCTAAACTCCAAACTCTAAACTCCAAACTCCAAACTCTAAACTCCAAACTCCAAACTCCTAACTCTAAACTCCAAACTCCAAACTCCTAACTCTAAACTCCAAACTCCAAACTCCAAACTCCAATCTCCTAACTCCTAACTCCAAACTCCAAACTACAAACTCCAAACTCCAATCTCCTAACCCCTAACTCCAAACTCCAAACTCCTAACTCCAAACTCCAAACTCCAATCTCCAAACTCGTAACTCCAAACTCCAAACTCCAAACTCCAAACTCCAATCTCCTAACTCCTAACTCCAAACTCCAAACTCTAAACTCCAAACTCCAAACTCCAAACTCTGAACTCCAAACTCCAAACTCTAAACTCTAAACTCCAAACTCCAAACTCTAAACTCCAAACTCCAAACTCCTAACTCTAAACTCTAAACTCCAAACTCCTAACTCTAAACTCCAAACTCCAAACTCCAAATTCTAAACTCTAAACTCCAAACTCCAAACTCTAAACTCCAAACTCTAAACTCCAAACTCCAAACTCTAAACTCCAAACTCCAAACTCCTAACTCTAAACTCCAAACTCCAAACTCCTAACTCTAAACTCCAAACTCCAAACTCCAAACTCCAATCTCCTAACTCCTAACTCCAAACTCCAAACTACAAACTCCAAACTCCAATCTCCTAACCCCTAACTCCAAACTCCAAACTCCTAACTCCAAACTCCAAACTCCAATCTCCAAACTCGTAACTCCAAACTCCAAACTCCAAACTCCAAACTCCAATCTCCTAACTCCTAACTCCAAACTCCAAACTCTAAACTCCAAACTCCAAACTCCAAACTCTGAACTCCAAACTCCAAACTCTAAACTCTAAACTCCAAACTCCAAACTCTAAACTCCAAACTCCAAACTCCTAACTCTAAACTCTAAACTCCAAACTCCTAACTCTAAACTCCAAACTCCAAACTCCAAATTCTAAACTCCAAACTCCAACCTCATAACTCCAAACTCCAAACTCCAACCTCCAAACTCCAAACTCCAAACTCCTCACTCCTAACTCCAAACTCCTAACTCCAAACTCCAAACTCCTAACTCCAAACTCCAAACTCCAATCTCCTAACTCCTAACTCCAACCTCATAACTCCAAACTCCAAACTCCAAACTCCAATCTCCGAACTCCTAACTCCAAACTCCAACCTCATAACTCCAAACTCCAAACTCGAAACTCCAAACTCTAAACTCTAAATTCCTAACTCCAAACTCCTAACTCCAAACTCCAAACTCCAAACTCCAATCTCCTAACTCCTAACTCCAAACTCCAAACTCCAAACTCCTTACTCCAAACTCCAAACTCGAATCTCCTAACCCCTAACTCCAAACTCCAAACTCCAAACTCCAAACTCCAGTCTCCAATCTCCTAACTCCAAACTCCAAACTCCTAACTCCAAACTCCAAACTCCAAACTCCAATCTCCTAACTCCTAACTCCAAACTCCAACCTCCTAACTCCAAACTCTAAACTCTAAACTACTAACTCCAAACTCCAAACTCCAATCTCCAAACTCCAAACTCCAATCTCCTAACTCCTTACTCCAAACTCCAAACTCCAAACTCCAAACTCCAATCTCCTAAACCCTAACTCCAAACTCCAAACTCCAAACTCCTAACTGCAAACTCCAAACTCCAAACTCCAATCTCCAATCTCCTAACTCCGAACTCCAAACTCCAAACTCCAAACTCCAAACTACAAACTCCAATCTCCTAACTCCTAACTCCAAACTCCAACCTCCTAACTCCAAACTCCAAACTCCAAACTCTAAACTCCTAACTCCAAACTCCAAACTTCAAACTCCTAACTCCAAACTCCAAACTCCAATCTCCTAACTCCAAACTCCAAACTCCAAACTCCAATCTCCTAACTCCTAACTCCAAACTCCAAACTCCAAACTCCAACTCCAATCTCCTAACTCCTAACTCCAAACTCCAAACTCTAAACTCCAAACTCCAAACTCCAAACTCTGAACTCCAAACTCCAAACTCTAAACTCCAAACTCTAAACTCCAAACTCCAAACTCTAAACTCCAAACTCCAAACTCCTAACTCTAAACTCCAAACTCCAAACTCCTAACTCTAAACTCCAAACTCCAAACTCCAAACTCCAATCTCCTAACTCCTAACTCCAAACTCCAAACTACAAACTCCAAACTCCAATCTCCTAACCCCTAACTCCAAACTCCAAACTCCTGACTCCAAACTCCAAACTCCAATCTCCAAACTCGTAACTCCAAACTCCAAACTCCAAACTCCAAACTCCAATCTCCTAACTCCTAACTCCAAACTCCAAACTCTAAACTCCAAACTCCAAACTCCAAACTCTGAACTCCAAACTCCAAACTCTAAACTCTAAACTCCAAACTCCAAACTCTAAACTCCAAACTCCAAACTCCTAACTCTAAACTCTAAACTCCAAACTCCTAACTCTAAACTCCAAACTCCAAACTCCAAATTCTAAACTCTAAACTCCAAACTCCAAACTCTAAACTCTAAACTCCAAACTCCAAACTCCAAACTCTTATCACCAAACTCTGAACTCCAAACTCCAAACTCCTAACTCCAAACTCCAAACTCCAATCTCCGAACTCCTAACTCCAAACTCCAACCTCATAACTCCAAACTCCAAACTCCAACCTCCAAACTCCAAACTCCAAACTCCTCACTCCTAACTCCAAACTCCTAACTCCAAACTCCAAACTCCTAACTCCAAACTCCAAACTCCAATCTCCTAACTCCTAACTCCAACCTCATAACTCCAAACTCCAAACTCCAAACTCCAATCTCCGAACTCCTAACTCCAAACTCCAACCTCATAACTCCAAACTCCAAACTCGAAACTCCAAACTCTAAACTCTAAATTCCTAACTCCAAACTCCAAACTCCTAACTCCAAACTCCAAACTCCAAACTCCAATCTCCTAACTCCTAACTCCAAACTCCAAACTCCAAACTCCTTACTCCAAACTCCAAACTCGAATCTCCTAACCCCTAACTCCAAACTCCAAACTCCAAACTCCAAACTCCAGTCTCCAATCTCCTAACTCCAAACTCCAAACTCCTAACTCCAAACTCCAAACTCCAAACTCCAATCTCCTAACTCCTAACTCCAAACTCCAACCTCCTAACTCCAAACTCTAAACTCTAAACTACTAACTCCAAACTCCAAACTCCAATCTCCAAACTCCAAACTCCAATCTCCTAACTCCTTACTCCAAACTCCAAACTCCAAACTCCAAACTCCAATCTCCTAAACCCTAACTCCAAACTCCAAACTCCAAACTCCTAACTGCAAACTCCAAACTCCAAACTCCAATCTCCAATCTCCTAACTCCGAACTCCAAACTCCAAACTCCAAACTACAAACTCCAATCTCCTAACTCCTAACTCCAAACTCCAACCTCCTAACTCCAAACTCCAAACTCCAAACTCTAAACTCCTAACTCCAAACTCCAAACTTCAAACTCCTAACTCCAAACTCCAAACTCCAATCTCCTAACTCCAAACTCCAAACTCCAAACTCCAATCTCCTAACTCCTAACTCCAAACTCCAAACTCCAAACTCCAACTCCAATCTCCTAACTCCTAACTCCAAACTCCAAACTCTAAACTCCAAACTCCAAACTCCAAACTCTGAACTCCAAACTCCAAACTCTAAACTCCAAACTCTAAACTCCAAACTCCAAACTCTAAACTCCAAACTCCAAACTCCTAACTCTAAACTCCAAACTCCAAACTCCTAACTCTAAACTCCAAACTCCAAACTCCAAACTCCAATCTCCTAACTCCTAACTCCAAACTCCAAACTACAAACTCCAAACTCCAATCTCCTAACCCCTAACTCCAAACTCCAAACTCCTAACTCCAAACTCCAAACTCCAATCTCCAAACTCGTAACTCCAAACTCCAAACTCCAAACTCCAATCTCCTAACTCCTAACTCCAAACTCCAAACTCTAAACTCCAAACTCCAAACTCCAAACTCTGAACTCCAAACTCCAAACTCTAAACTCTAAACTCCAAACTCCAAACTCTAAACTCCAAACTCCAAACTCCTAACTCTAAACTCTAAACTCCAAACTCCTAACTCTAAACTCCAAACTCCAAACTCCAAATTCTAAACTCTAAACTCCAAACTCCAAACTCTAAACTCTAAACTCCAAACTCCAAACTCCAAACTCTTATCACCAAACTCTGAACTCCAAACTCCAAACTCCTAACTCCAAACTCCAAACTCCAAACTCTAAACTCCAAACTCCAAACTCCAAACTCTAAACTCCAAACTCTAAACTCCAAACTCCAAACTCTAAACTCCAAACTCCAAACTCCAAACTCTAAACTCCAAACTCCAAACTCCTAACTCTAAACTCCAATCTCCTAACTCCTAACTCCTAACTCCAAACTCCAAACTCTAAACTCTAAACTCCAATCTGCTAACTCCAAACTCTAAACTCCAAACTCCAAACTCTAAACTCCAAACTCTAAACTCCAGACTCCAAACTCCAAACTTCAAACTCTAAACTCTAAACTCCTAACTCCAAACTCCAAACTCCAAACTCCTAACTCCAAACTCCAAACTCCAAACTCCAAACTCTTAATTCCTAACTCCAAACTCCAAACTCCAATCTCCTAACTCCTAACTCCAAACTCCAAACTCCTAACTCCAAACTCCAATCTCCTAACCCCTAACTCCAAACTCCAAACTCCTAACTCCAAACTCCACACTCCAAACTCCAAACTCCAATCTCCAATCTCCTAACTCCTAACACCAAACTCCAAACTCCAAACTTCTAACTCCAAACTCCAAACTCCAATCTCCTAACTCCTAACTCCAAACTCCAACCTCCTAACTCCAAACTCCAAACTCCAAACTCTAAACTCCAATCTCATAACTCCTAACTCCAAACTCCAAACTCCAAACTCCTAACTCCAAACTCCAAACTCCAAACTCCAAACACTTAATTCCTAACTCCAAACTCCAAACTCCAATCTCCTAACTCCTAACTCCAAACTCCAAACTCCTAACTCCAAACTCCAATCTCCAAACTCCAAACTCCAATCTCCTAACCCCTAACTCCAAACTCCAAACTCCTAACTCCAAACTCCACACTCCAAACTCCAAACTCCAATCTCCAATCTCCTAACTCCTAACACCAAACTCCAAACTCCAAACTTCTAACTCCAAACTCCAAACTCCAATCTCCTAACTCCTAACTCCAAACTCCAATCTCCTAACTCCTAACTCCAAACTCCAAACTCTAAACTCTGAACTCTAAACTCCAATCTGCTAACTCCAAACTCTAAACTCCAAACTCCAAACTCTAAACTCCAAACTGCTAACTCCAAACTCCAACCTCATAACTCCAAACTCCAAACTCCAAACTCCAATCCCCGAACTCCTAACTCCAAACTCCAACCTCATAACTCCAAACTCCAAACTCGAAACTCCAAACTCTAAACTCTAAATTACTAACTCCAAACTCCAAACTCCTAACTCCAAACTCCAAACTCCAAACTCCTAACTCCTAACTCCAAACTCCAAACTCCAAACTCCTTACTCCAAACTCCGAACTCCAATCTCCTAACCCCTAACTCCAAACTCCAAACTCCAAACTCCAAACTCCAGTCTCCAATCTCCTAACTCCAAACTCCAAACTCCTAACTCCAAACTCCAAACTCCAAACTCCAATCTCCTAACTCCTAACTCCAAACTCCAACCTCCTAACTCCAAACTCTAAACTCCAAACTCCAAACTCCAAACTCTAAACTCCAAACTCCAAACTCCTAACTCTAAACTCCAATCTCCTAACTCCTAACTCCTAACTCCAAACTCCAAACTCTAAACTCTAAACTCCAATCTGCTAACTCCAAACTCTAAACTCCAAACTCCAAACTCTAAACTCCAAACTCTAAACTCCAGACTCCAAACTCCAAACTTCAAACTCTAAACTCTAAACTCCTAACTCCAAACTCCAAACTCCAAACTCCTAACTCCAAACTCCAAACTCCAAACTCCAAACTCTTAATTCCTAACTCCAAACTCCAAACTCCAATCTCCTAACTCCTAACTCCAAACTCCAAACTCCTAACTCCAAACTCCAATCTCCTAACCCCTAACTCCAAACTCCAAACTCCTAACTCCAAACTCCACACTCCAAACTCCAATCTCCTAACTCCTAACTCCAAACTCCAAACTCCAAACTCCTTACTCCAAACTCCAAACTCGAATCTCCTAACCCCTAACTCCAAACTCCAAACTCCAAACTCCAAACTCCAGTCTCCAATCTCCTAACTCCAAACTCCAAACTCCTAACTCCAAACTCCAAACTCCAATCTCCTAACTCCTAACTCCAAACTCCAAACTCTAAACTCCAAACTCCAAACTCCAAACTCTGAACTCCAAACTCCAAACTCTAAACTCTAAACTCCAAACTCCAAACTCTAAACTCCAAACTCCAAACTCCTAACTCTAAACTCTAAACTCCAAACTCCTAACTCTAAACTCCAAACTCCAAACTCCAAATTCTAAACTCTAAACTCCAAACTCCAAACTCTAAACTCTAAACTCCAAACTCCAAACTCCAAACTCTTATCACCAAACTCTGAACTCCAAACTCCAAACTCCTAACTCCAAACTCCAAACTCCAAACTCTAAACTCCAAACTCCAAACTCCAAACTCTAAACTCCAAACTCTAAACTCCAAACTCCAAACTCTAAACTCCAAACTCCAAACTCCAAACTCTAAACTCCAAACTCCAAACTCCTAACTCTAAACTCCAATCTCCTAACTCCTAACTCCTAACTCCAAACTCCAAACTCTAAACTCTAAACTCCAATCTGCTAACTCCAAACTCTAAACTCCAAACTCCAAACTCTAAACTCCAAACTCTAAACTCCAGACTCCAAACTCCAAACTTCAAACTCTAAACTCTAAACTCCTAACTCCAAACTCCAAACTCCAAACTCCTAACTCCAAACTCCAAACTCCAAACTCCAAACTCTTAATTCCTAACTCCAAACTCCAAACTCCAATCTCCTAACTCCTAACTCCAAACTCCAAACTCCTAACTCCAAACTCCAATCTCCTAACCCCTAACTCCAAACTCCAAACTCCTAACTCCAAACTCCACACTCCAAACTCCAAACTCCAATCTCCAATCTCCTAACTCCTAACACCAAACTCCTAACTCCAAACTCCAAACTCCTAACTCCAAACTCCAATCTCCTAACCCCTAACTCCAAACTCCAAACTCCTAACTCCAAACTCCACACTCCAAACTCCAATCTCCTAACTCCTAACTCCAAACTCCAAACTCCAAACTCCTTACTCCAAACTCCAAACTCGAATCTCCTAACCCCTAACTCCAAACTCCAAACTCCAAACTCCAAACTCCAGTCTCCAATCTCCTAACTCCAAACTCCAAACTCCTAACTCCAAACTCCAAACTCCAAACTCCAATCTCCTAACTCCTAACTCCAAACTCCAACCTCCTAACTCCAAACTCTAAACTCTAAACTACTAACTCCAAACTCCAAACTCCAATCTCCAAACTCCAAACTCCAATCTCCTAACTCCTTACTCCAAACTCCAAACTCCAAACTCCAAACTCCAATCTCCTAAACCCTAACTCCAAACTCCAAACTCCAAACTCCTAACTGCAAACTCCAAACTCCAAACTCCAATCTCCAATCTCCTAACTCCGAACTCCAAACTCCAAACTCCAAACTCCAAACTACAAACTCCAATCTCCTAACTCCTAACTCCAAACTCCAACCTCCTAACTCCAAACTCCAAACTCCAAACTCTAAACTCCTAACTCCAAACTCCAAACTTCAAACTCCTAACTCCAAACTCCAAACTCCAATCTCCTAACTCCAAACTCCAAACTCCAAACTCCAATCTCCTAACTCCTAACTCCAAACTCCAAACTCCAAACTCCAACTCCAATCTCCTAACTCCTAACTCCAAACTCCAAACTCTAAACTCCAAACTCCAAACTCCAAACTCTGAACTCCAAACTCCAAACTCTAAACTCCAAACTCTAAACTCCAAACTCCAAACTCTAAACTCCAAACTCCAAACTCCTAACTCTAAACTCCAAACTCCAAACTCCTAACTCTAAACTCCAAACTCCAAACTCCAAACTCCAATCTCCTAACTCCTAACTCCAAACTCCAAACTACAAACTCCAAACTCCAATCTCCTAACCCCTAACTCCAAACTCCAAACTCCTAACTCCAAACTCCAAACTCCAATCTCCAAACTCGTAACTCCAAACTCCAAACTCCAAACTCCAAACTCCAATCTCCTAACTCCTAACTCCAAACTCCAAACTCTAAACTCCAAACTCCAAACTCCAAACTCTGAACTCCAAACTCCAAACTCTAAACTCTAAACTCCAAACTCCAAACTCTAAACTCCAAACTCCAAACTCCTAACTCTAAACTCTAAACTCCAAACTCCTAACTCTAAACTCCAAACTCCAAACTCCAAATTCTAAACTCTAAACTCCAAACTCCAAACTCTAAACTCCAAACTCTAAACTCCAAACTCCAAACTCTAAACTCCAAACTCCAAACTCCTAACTCTAAACTCCAAACTCCAAACTCCTAACTCTAAACTCCAAACTCCAAACTCCAAACTCCAATCTCCTAACTCCTAACTCCAAACTCCAAACTACAAACTCCAAACTCCAATCTCCTAACCCCTAACTCCAAACTCCAAACTCCTAACTCCAAACTCCAAACTCCAATCTCCAAACTCGTAACTCCAAACTCCAAACTCCAAACTCCAAACTCCAATCTCCTAACTCCTAACTCCAAACTCCAAACTCTAAACTCCAAACTCCAAACTCCAAACTCTGAACTCCAAACTCCAAACTCTAAACTCTAAACTCCAAACTCCAAACTCTAAACTCCAAACTCCAAACTCCTAACTCTAAACTCTAAACTCCAAACTCCTAACTCTAAACTCCAAACTCCAAACTCCAAATTCTAAACTCCAAACTCCAACCTCATAACTCCAAACTCCAAACTCCAACCTCCAAACTCCAAACTCCAAACTCCTCACTCCTAACTCCAAACTCCTAACTCCAAACTCCAAACTCCTAACTCCAAACTCCAAACTCCAATCTCCTAACTCCTAACTCCAACCTCATAACTCCAAACTCCAAACTCCAAACTCCAATCTCCGAACTCCTAACTCCAAACTCCAACCTCATAACTCCAAACTCCAAACTCGAAACTCCAAACTCTAAACTCTAAATTCCTAACTCCAAACTCCTAACTCCAAACTCCAAACTCCAAACTCCAATCTCCTAACTCCTAACTCCAAACTCCAAACTCCAAACTCCAAACTCCAAACTCCAATCTCCTAAACCCTAACTCCAAACTCCAAACTCCAAACTCCTAACTGCAAACTCCAAACTCCAAACTCCAATCTCCAATCTCCTAACTCCGAACTCCAAACTCCAAACTCCAAACTCCAAACTACAAACTCCAATCTCCTAACTCCTAACTCCAAACTCCAACCTCCTAACTCCAAACTCCAAACTCCAAACTCTAAACTCCTAACTCCAAACTCCAAACTTCAAACTCCTAACTCCAAACTCCAAACTCCAATCTCCTAACTCCAAACTCCAAACTCCAAACTCCAATCTCCTAACTCCTAACTCCAAACTCCAAACTCCAAACTCCAACTCCAATCTCCTAACTCCTAACTCCAAACTCCAAACTCTAAACTCCAAACTCCAAACTCCAAACTCTGAACTCCAAACTCCAAACTCTAAACTCCAAACTCTAAACTCCAAACTCCAAACTCTAAACTCCAAACTCCAAACTCCTAACTCTAAACTCCAAACTCCAAACTCCTAACTCTAAACTCCAAACTCCAAACTCCAAACTCCAATCTCCTAACTCCTAACTCCAAACTCCAAACTACAAACTCCAAACTCCAATCTCCTAACCCCTAACTCCAAACTCCAAACTCCTAACTCCAAACTCCAAACTCCAATCTCCAAACTCGTAACTCCAAACTCCAAACTCCAAACTCCAAACTCCAATCTCCTAACTCCTAACTCCAAACTCCAAACTCTAAACTCCAAACTCCAAACTCCAAACTCTGAACTCCAAACTCCAAACTCTAAACTCTAAACTCCAAACTCCAAACTCTAAACTCCAAACTCCAAACTCCTAACTCTAAACTCTAAACTCCAAACTCCTAACTCTAAACTCCAAACTCCAAACTCCAAATTCTAAACTCTAAACTCCAAACTCCAAACTCTAAACTCCAAACTCTAAACTCCAAACTCCAAACTCTAAACTCCAAACTCCAAACTCCTAACTCTAAACTCCAAACTCCAAACTCCTAACTCTAAACTCCAAACTCCAAACTCCAAACTCCAATCTCCTAACTCCTAACTCCAAACTCCAAACTACAAACTCCAAACTCCAATCTCCTAACCCCTAACTCCAAACTCCAAACTCCTAACTCCAAACTCCAAACTCCAATCTCCAAACTCGTAACTCCAAACTCCAAACTCCAAACTCCAAACTCCAATCTCCTAACTCCTAACTCCAAACTCCAAACTCTAAACTCCAAACTCCAAACTCCAAACTCTGAACTCCAAACTCCAAACTCTAAACTCTAAACTCCAAACTCCAAACTCTAAACTCCAAACTCCAAACTCCTAACTCTAAACTCTAAACTCCAAACTCCTAACTCTAAACTCCAAACTCCAAACTCCAAATTCTAAACTCCAAACTCCAACCTCATAACTCCAAACTCCAAACTCCAACCTCCAAACTCCAAACTCCAAACTCCTCACTCCTAACTCCAAACTCCTAACTCCAAACTCCAAACTCCTAACTCCAAACTCCAAACTCCAATCTCCTAACTCCTAACTCCAACCTCATAACTCCAAACTCCAAACTCCAAACTCCAATCTCCGAACTCCTAACTCCAAACTCCAACCTCATAACTCCAAACTCCAAACTCGAAACTCCAAACTCTAAACTCTAAATTCCTAACTCCAAACTCCTAACTCCAAACTCCAAACTCCAAACTCCAATCTCCTAACTCCTAACTCCAAACTCCAAACTCCAAACTCCTTACTCCAAACTCCAAACTCGAATCTCCTAACCCCTAACTCCAAACTCCAAACTCCAAACTCCAAACTCCAGTCTCCAATCTCCTAACTCCAAACTCCAAACTCCTAACTCCAAACTCCAAACTCCAAACTCCAATCTCCTAACTCCTAACTCCAAACTCCAACCTCCTAACTCCAAACTCTAAACTCTAAACTACTAACTCCAAACTCCAAACTCCAATCTCCAAACTCCAAACTCCAATCTCCTAACTCCTTACTCCAAACTCCAAACTCCAAACT
Source organism: Somniosus microcephalus (assembly GCF_052327205.1). Taxonomy (NCBI): domain Eukaryota; kingdom Metazoa; phylum Chordata; class Chondrichthyes; order Squaliformes; family Somniosidae; genus Somniosus; species Somniosus microcephalus. The sequence continues at coordinate 41,593,827 of NC_141000.1, read as the reverse complement.
CCAAACTCCAATCTCCTAAACCCTAACTCCAAACTCCAAACTCCAAACTCCTAACTGCAAACTCCAAACTCCAAACTCCAATCTCCAATCTCCTAACTCCGAACTCCAAACTCCAAACTCCAAACTCCAAACTACAAACTCCAATCTCCTAACTCCTAACTCCAAACTCCAACCTCCTAACTCCAAACTCCAAACTCCAAACTCTAAACTCCTAACTCCAAACTCCAAACTTCAAACTCCTAACTCCAAACTCCAAACTCCAATCTCCTAACTCCAAACTCCAAACTCCAAACTCCAATCTCCTAACTCCTAACTCCAAACTCCAAACTCCAAACTCCAACTCCAATCTCCTAACTCCTAACTCCAAACTCCAAACTCTAAACTCCAAACTCCAAACTCCAAACTCTGAACTCCAAACTCCAAACTCTAAACTCCAAACTCTAAACTCCAAACTCCAAACTCTAAACTCCAAACTCCAAACTCCTAACTCTAAACTCCAAACTCCAAACTCCTAACTCTAAACTCCAAACTCCAAACTCCAAACTCCAATCTCCTAACTCCTAACTCCAAACTCCAAACTACAAACTCCAAACTCCAATCTCCTAACCCCTAACTCCAAACTCCAAACTCCTGACTCCAAACTCCAAACTCCAATCTCCAAACTCGTAACTCCAAACTCCAAACTCCAAACTCCAAACTCCAATCTCCTAACTCCTAACTCCAAACTCCAAACTCTAAACTCCAAACTCCAAACTCCAAACTCTGAACTCCAAACTCCAAACTCTAAACTCTAAACTCCAAACTCCAAACTCTAAACTCCAAACTCCAAACTCCTAACTCTAAACTCTAAACTCCAAACTCCTAACTCTAAACTCCAAACTCCAAACTCCAAATTCTAAACTCTAAACTCCAAACTCCAAACTCTAAACTCTAAACTCCAAACTCCAAACTCCAAACTCTTATCACCAAACTCTGAACTCCAAACTCCAAACTCCTAACTCCAAACTCCAAACTCCAATCTCCGAACTCCTAACTCCAAACTCCAACCTCATAACTCCAAACTCCAAACTCCAACCTCCAAACTCCAAACTCCAAACTCCTCACTCCTAACTCCAAACTCCTAACTCCAAACTCCAAACTCCTAACTCCAAACTCCAAACTCCAATCTCCTAACTCCTAACTCCAACCTCATAACTCCAAACTCCAAACTCCAAACTCCAATCTCCGAACTCCTAACTCCAAACTCCAACCTCATAACTCCAAACTCCAAACTCGAAACTCCAAACTCTAAACTCTAAATTCCTAACTCCAAACTCCAAACTCCTAACTCCAAACTCCAAACTCCAAACTCCAATCTCCTAACTCCTAACTCCAAACTCCAAACTCCAAACTCCTTACTCCAAACTCCAAACTCGAATCTCCTAACCCCTAACTCCAAACTCCAAACTCCAAACTCCAAACTCCAGTCTCCAATCTCCTAACTCCAAACTCCAAACTCCTAACTCCAAACTCCAAACTCCAAACTCCAATCTCCTAACTCCTAACTCCAAACTCCAACCTCCTAACTCCAAACTCTAAACTCTAAACTACTAACTCCAAACTCCAAACTCCAATCTCCAAACTCCAAACTCCAATCTCCTAACTCCTTACTCCAAACTCCAAACTCCAAACTCCAAACTCCAATCTCCTAAACCCTAACTCCAAACTCCAAACTCCAAACTCCTAACTGCAAACTCCAAACTCCAAACTCCAATCTCCAATCTCCTAACTCCGAACTCCAAACTCCAAACTCCAAACTACAAACTCCAATCTCCTAACTCCTAACTCCAAACTCCAACCTCCTAACTCCAAACTCCAAACTCCAAACTCTAAACTCCTAACTCCAAACTCCAAACTTCAAACTCCTAACTCCAAACTCCAAACTCCAATCTCCTAACTCCAAACTCCAAACTCCAAACTCCAATCTCCTAACTCCTAACTCCAAACTCCAAACTCCAAACTCCAACTCCAATCTCCTAACTCCTAACTCCAAACTCCAAACTCTAAACTCCAAACTCCAAACTCCAAACTCTGAACTCCAAACTCCAAACTCTAAACTCCAAACTCCAAACTCTAAACTCCAAACTCCAAACTCCTAACTCTAAACTCCAAACTCCAAACTCCTAACTCTAAACTCCAAACTCCAAACTCCAAACTCCAATCTCCTAACTCCTAACTCCAAACTCCAAACTACAAACTCCAAACTCCAATCTCCTAACCCCTAACTCCAAACTCCAAACTCCTAACTCCAAACTCCAAACTCCAATCTCCAAACTCGTAACTCCAAACTCCAAACTCCAAACTCCAATCTCCTAACTCCTAACTCCAAACTCCAAACTCTAAACTCCAAACTCCAAACTCCAAACTCTGAACTCCAAACTCCAAACTCTAAACTCTAAACTCCAAACTCCAAACTCTAAACTCCAAACTCCAAACTCCTAACTCTAAACTCTAAACTCCAAACTCCTAACTCTAAACTCCAAACTCCAAACTCCAAATTCTAAACTCTAAACTCCAAACTCCAAACTCTAAACTCTAAACTCCAAACTCCAAACTCCAAACTCTTATCACCAAACTCTGAACTCCAAACTCCAAACTCCTAACTCCAAACTCCAAACTCCAAACTCTAAACTCCAAACTCCAAACTCCAAACTCTAAACTCCAAACTCTAAACTCCAAACTCCAAACTCTAAACTCCAAACTCCAAACTCCAAACTCTAAACTCCAAACTCCAAACTCCTAACTCTAAACTCCAATCTCCTAACTCCTAACTCCTAACTCCAAACTCCAAACTCTAAACTCTAAACTCCAATCTGCTAACTCCAAACTCTAAACTCCAAACTCCAAACTCTAAACTCCAAACTCTAAACTCCAGACTCCAAACTCCAAACTTCAAACTCTAAACTCTAAACTCCTAACTCCAAACTCCAAACTCCAAACTCCTAACTCCAAACTCCAAACTCCAAACTCCAAACTCTTAATTCCTAACTCCAAACTCCAAACTCCAATCTCCTAACTCCTAACTCCAAACTCCAAACTCCTAACTCCAAACTCCAATCTCCTAACCCCTAACTCCAAACTCCAAACTCCTAACTCCAAACTCCACACTCCAAACTCCAAACTCCAATCTCCAATCTCCTAACTCCTAACACCAAACTCCAAACTCCAAACTTCTAACTCCAAACTCCAAACTCCAATCTCCTAACTCCTAACTCCAAACTCCAACCTCCTAACTCCAAACTCCAAACTCCAAACTCTAAACTCCAATCTCATAACTCCTAACTCCAAACTCCAAACTCCAAACTCCTAACTCCAAACTCCAAACTCCAAACTCCAAACACTTAATTCCTAACTCCAAACTCCAAACTCCAATCTCCTAACTCCTAACTCCAAACTCCAAACTCCTAACTCCAAACTCCAATCTCCAAACTCCAAACTCCAATCTCCTAACCCCTAACTCCAAACTCCAAACTCCTAACTCCAAACTCCACACTCCAAACTCCAAACTCCAATCTCCAATCTCCTAACTCCTAACACCAAACTCCAAACTCCAAACTTCTAACTCCAAACTCCAAACTCCAATCTCCTAACTCCTAACTCCAAACTCCAATCTCCTAACTCCTAACTCCAAACTCCAAACTCTAAACTCTGAACTCTAAACTCCAATCTGCTAACTCCAAACTCTAAACTCCAAACTCCAAACTCTAAACTCCAAACTGCTAACTCCAAACTCCAACCTCATAACTCCAAACTCCAAACTCCAAACTCCAATCCCCGAACTCCTAACTCCAAACTCCAACCTCATAACTCCAAACTCCAAACTCGAAACTCCAAACTCTAAACTCTAAATTACTAACTCCAAACTCCAAACTCCTAACTCCAAACTCCAAACTCCAAACTCCTAACTCCTAACTCCAAACTCCAAACTCCAAACTCCTTACTCCAAACTCCGAACTCCAATCTCCTAACCCCTAACTCCAAACTCCAAACTCCAAACTCCAAACTCCAGTCTCCAATCTCCTAACTCCAAACTCCAAACTCCTAACTCCAAACTCCAAACTCCAAACTCCAATCTCCTAACTCCTAACTCCAAACTCCAACCTCCTAACTCCAAACTCTAAACTCCAAACTCCAAACTCCAAACTCTAAACTCCAAACTCCAAACTCCTAACTCTAAACTCCAATCTCCTAACTCCTAACTCCTAACTCCAAACTCCAAACTCTAAACTCTAAACTCCAATCTGCTAACTCCAAACTCTAAACTCCAAACTCCAAACTCTAAACTCCAAACTCTAAACTCCAGACTCCAAACTCCAAACTTCAAACTCTAAACTCTAAACTCCTAACTCCAAACTCCAAACTCCAAACTCCTAACTCCAAACTCCAAACTCCAAACTCCAAACTCTTAATTCCTAACTCCAAACTCCAAACTCCAATCTCCTAACTCCTAACTCCAAACTCCAAACTCCTAACTCCAAACTCCAATCTCCTAACCCCTAACTCCAAACTCCAAACTCCTAACTCCAAACTCCACACTCCAAACTCCAATCTCCAATCTCCTAACTCCTAACACCAAACTCCAAACTCCAAACTTCTAACTCCAAACTCCAAACTCCAATCTCCTAACTCCTAACTCCAAACTCCAACCTCCTAACTCCAAACTCCAAACTCCAAACTCTAAACTCCAATCTCATAACTCCTAACTCCAAACTCCAAACTCCAAACTCCTAACTCCAAACTCCAAACTCCAAACTCCAAACACTTAATTCCTAACTCCAAACTCCAAACTCCAATCTCCTAACTCCTAACTCCAAACTCCAAACTCCTAACTCCAAACTCCAATCTCCAAACTCCAAACTCCAATCTCCTAACCCCTAACTCCAAACTCCAAACTCCTAACTCCAAACTCCACACTCCAAACTCCAAACTCCAATCTCCAATCTCCTAACTCCTAACACCAAACTCCAAACTCCAAACTTCTAACTCCAAACTCCAAACTCCAATCTCCTAACTCCTAACTCCAAACTCCAATCTCCTAACTCCTAACTCCAAACTCCAAACTCTAAACTCTGAACTCTAAACTCCAATCTGCTAACTCCAAACTCTAAACTCCAAACTCCAAACTCTAAACTCCAAACTGCTAACTCCAAACTCCAACCTCATAACTCCAAACTCCAAACTCCAAACTCCAATCCCCGAACTCCTAACTCCAAACTCCAACCTCATAACTCCAAACTCCAAACTCGAAACTCCAAACTCTAAACTCTAAATTACTAACTCCAAACTCCAAACTCCTAACTCCAAACTCCAAACTCCAAACTCCTAACTCCTAACTCCAAACTCCAAACTCCAAACTCCTTACTCCAAACTCCGAACTCCAATCTCCTAACCCCTAACTCCAAACTCCAAACTCCAAACTCCAAACTCCAGTCTCCAATCTCCTAACTCCAAACTCCAAACTCCTAACTCCAAACTCCAAACTCCAAACTCCAATCTCCTAACTCCTAACTCCAAACTCCAACCTCCTAACTCCAAAATCTAAACTCTAAACTACTAACTCCAAACTCCAAACTCCAATCTCCAAACTCCAAACTCCAATCTCCTAACTCCTTACTCCAAACTCCAAACTCCAAACTCCAAACTCCAATCTCCTAAACCCTAACTCCAAACTCCAAACTCCAAACTCCTAACTGCAAACTCCAAACTCCAAACTCCAATCTACAATCTCCTAACTCCGAACTCCAAACTCCAAACTCCAAACTCCAAACTACAAACTCCAATCTCCTAACTCCTAACTCCAAACTCCAACCTCCTAACTCCAAACTCCAAACTCCAAACTCTAATCTCCTAACTCCAAACTCCAAACTTCAAACTCCTAACTCCAAACTCCACACTCCAAACTCCAAACTCCAATCTCCAATCTCCTAACTCCTAACACCAAACTCCAAACTCCAAACTTCTAACTCCAAACTCCAAACTCCAATCTCCTAACTCCTAACTCCAAACTCCAACCTCCTAACTCCAAACTCCAAACTCCAAACTCTAAACTCCAATCTCCTAACTCCTAACTCCAAACTCCAAACTCCAAACTCCTAACTCCAAACTCCAAACTCCAAACTCCAAACACTTAATTCCTAACTCCAAACTCCAAACTCCAATCTCCTAACTCCTAACTCCAAACTCCAAACTCCTAACTCCAAACTCCAATCTCCAAACTCCAAACTCCAATCTCCTAACCCCTAACTCCAAACTCCAAACTCCTAACTCCAAACTCCACACTCCAAACTCCAAACTCCAATCTCCAATCTCCTAACTCCTAACACCAAACTCCAAACTCCAAACTTCTAACTCCAAACTCCAAACTCCAATCTCCTAACTCCTAACTCCAAACTCCAATCTCCTAACTCCTAACTCCAAACTCCAAACTCTAAACTCTGAACTCTAAACTCCAATCTGCTAACTCCAAACTCTAAACTCCAAACTCCAAACTCTAAACTCCAAACTCCAAACTCCTAACTCCAAACTCGAACCTCATAACTCCAAACTCCAAACTCCAAACTCCAATCTCCGAACTCCTAACTCCAAACTCCTAACTCCAAACTCCAAACTCCTAACTCCAAACTCCAAACTCCAATCTCCTAACTCCTAACTCCAACCTCATAACTCCAAACTCCAAACTCCAAACTCCAATCTCCGAACTCCTAACTCCAAACTCCAACCTCATATCTCCAAACTCCAAACTCGAAACTCCAAACTCTAAACTCTAAATTCCTAACTCCAAACTCCAAACTCCTAACTCCAAACTCCAAACTCCAAACTCCAATCTCCTAACTCCTAACTCCAAACTCCAAACTCCAAACTCCTTACTCCAAACTCCAAACTCCAATCTCCTAACCCCTAACTCCAAACTCCAAACTCCAAACTCCAAACTCCAGTCTCCAATCTCCTAACTCCAAACTCCAAACTCCTAACTCCAAACTCCAAACTCCAAACTCCAATCTCCTAACTCCTAACTCCAAACTCCAACCTCCTAACTCCAAACTCTAAACTCTAAACTACTAACTCCAAACTCCAAACTCCAATCTCCAAACTGCAAACTCCAATCTCCTAACTCCTTACTCCAAACTCCAAACTCCAAACTCCAAACTCCAATCTCCTAAACCCTAACTCCAAACTCCAAACTCCAAACTCCTAACTGCAAACTCCAAACTCCAAACTCCAATCTCCAATCTCCGAACTCCAAACTCCAAACTCCAAACTCCAAACTACAAACTCCAATCTCCTAACTCCTAACTCCAAACTCCAACCTCCTAACTCCAAACTCCAAACTCCAAACTCGAAACTCCTAACTCCAAACTCCAAACTCCTAACTGCAAACTCCAAACTCCAAACTCCAATCTCCAATCTCCTAACTCCGAACTCCAAACTCCAAACTCCAAACTCCAAACTACAAACTCCAATCTCCTAACTCCTAACTCCAAACTCCAACCTCCTAACTCCAAACTCCAAACTCCAAACTCTAAACTCCTAACTCCAAACTCCAAACTTCAAACTCCTAACTCCAAACTCCAAACTCCAATCTCCTAACTCCAAACTCCAAACTCCAAACTCCAATCTCCTAACTCCTAACTCCAAACTCCAAACTCCAAACTCCAACTCCAATCTCCTAACTCCTAAATCCAAACTCCAAACTCTAAACTCCAAACTACAAACTCCAAACTCTGAACTCCAAACTCCAAACTCTAAACTCCAAACTCTAAACTCCAAACTCCAAACTCTAAACTCCAAACTCCAAACTCCTAACTCTAAACTCCAAACTCCAAACTCCTAACTCTAAACTCCAATCTCCTAACTCCTAACTCCAAACTCCAAACTCCAAACTCCTAACTCCAAACTCCAAACTCCAAACTCCAAACACTTAATTCCTAACTCCAAACTCCAAACTCCAATCTCCTAACTCCAAACTCCAAACTCCAAACTCCTAACTCCAAACTCCAATCTCCAAACTCCAAACTCCAATCTCCTAACCCCTAACTCCAAACTCCAAACTCCTAACTCCAAACTCCACACTCCAAACTCCAAACTCCAATCTCCAATCTCCTAACTCCTAACACCAAACTCCAAACTCCAAACTTCTAACTCCAAACTCCAAACTCCAATCTCCTAACTCCTAACTCCAAACTCCAATCTCCTAACTCCTAACTCCAAACTCCAAACTCTAAACTCTGAACTCTAAACTCCAATCTGCTAACTCCAAACTCTAAACTCCAAACTCCAAACTCTAAACTCCAAACTCCTAACTCCAAACTCCAACCTCATAACTCCAAACTCCAAACTCCAAACTCCAATCTCCGAACTCCTAACTCCAAACTCCAACCTCATAACTCCAAACTCCAACCTCCAACCTCCAAACTCCAAACTCCAAACTCCTCACTCCTAACTCCAAACTCCTAACTCCAAACTCCAAACTCCTAACTCCAAACTCCAAACTCCAATCTCCTAACTCCTAACTCCAACCTCATAACTCCAAACTCCAAACTCCAAACTCCAATCCCCGAACTCCTAACTCCAAACTCCAACCTCATAACTCCAAACTCCAAACTCGAAACTCCAAACTCTAAACTCTAAATTACTAACTCCAAACTCCAAACTCCTAACTCCAAACTCCAAACTCCAAACTCCAATCTCCTAACTCCTAACTCCAAACTCCAAACTCCAAACTCCTTACTCCAAACTCCGAACTCCAATCTCCTAACCCCTAACTCCAAACTCCAAACTCCAAACTCCAAACTCCAGTCTCCAATCTCCTAACTCCAAACTCCAAACTCCTAACTCCAAACTCCAAACTCCAAACTCCAATCTCCTAACTCCTAACTCCAAACTCCAACCTCCTAACTCCAAACTCTAAACTCTAAACTACTAACTCCAAACTCCAAACTCCAATCTCCAAACTCCAAACTCCAATCTCCTAACTCCTTACTCCAAACTCCAAACTCCAAACTCCAAACCCCAATCTCCTAAACCCTAACTCCAAACTCCAAACTCCAAACTCCTAACTGCAAACTCCAAACTCCAAACTCCAATCTACAATCTCCTAACTCCGAACTCCAAACTCCAAACTCCAAACTCCAAACTACAAACTCCAATCTCCTAACTCCTAACTCCAAACTCCAACCTCCTAACTCCAAACTCCAAACTCCAAACTCTAATCTCCTAACTCCAAACTCCAAACTTCAAACTCCTAACTCCAAACTCCACACTCCAAACTCCAAACTCCAATCTCCAATCTCCTAACTCCTAACACCAAACTCCAAACTCCAAACTTCTAACTCCAAACTCCAAACTCCAATCTCCTAACTCCTAACTCCAAACTCCAACCTCCTAACTCCAAACTCCAAACTCCAAACTCTAAACTCCAATCTCCTAACTCCTAACTCCAAACTCCAAACTCCAAACTCCTAACTCCAAACTCCAAACTCCAAACTCCAAACACTTAATTCCTAACTCCAAACTCCAAACTCCAATCTCCTAACTCCTAACTCCAAACTCCAAACTCCTAACTCCAAACTCCAATCTCCAAACTCCAAACTCCAATCTCCTAACCCCTAACTCCAAACTCCAAACTCCTAACTCCAAACTCCACACTCCAAACTCCAAACTCCAATCTCCAATCTCCTAACTCCTAACACCAAACTCCAAACTCCAAACTTCTAACTCCAAACTCCAAACTCCAATCTCCTAACTCCTAACTCCAAACTCCAATCTCCTAACTCCTAACTCCAAACTCCAAACTCTAAACTCTGAACTCTAAACTCCAATCTGCTAACTCCAAACTCTAAACTCCAAACTCCAAACTCTAAACTCCAAACTCCAAACTCCTAACTCCAAACTCCAACCTCATAACTCCAAACTCCAAACTCCAAACTCCAATCTCCGAACTCCTAACTCCAAACTCCTAACTCCAAACTCCAAACTCCTAACTCCAAACTCCAAACTCCAATCTCCTAACTCCTAACTCCAACCTCATAACTCCAAACTCCAAACTCCAAACTCCAATCTCCGAACTCCTAACTCCAAACTCCAACCTCATATCTCCAAACTCCAAACTCGAAACTCCAAACTCTAAACTCTAAATTCCTAACTCCAAACTCCAAACTCCTAACTCCAAACTCCAAACTCCAAACTCCAATCTCCTAACTCCTAACTCCAAACTCCAAACTCCAAACTCCTTACTCCAAACTCCAAACTCCAATCTCCTAACCCCTAACTCCAAACTCCAAACTCCAAACTCCAAACTCCAGTCTCCAATCTCCTAACTCCAAACTCCAAACTCCTAACTCCAAACTCCAAACTCCAAACTCCAATCTCCTAACTCCTAACTCCAAACTCCAACCTCCTAACTCCAAACTCTAAACTCTAAACTACTAACTCCAAACTCCAAACTCCAATCTCCAAACTCCAAACTCCAATCTCCTAACTCCTTACTCCAAACTCCAAACTCCAAACTCCAAACTCCAATCTCCTAAACCCTAACTCCAAACTCCAAACTCCAAACTCCTAACTGCAAACTCCAAACTCCAAACTCCAATCTCCAATCTCCTAACTCCGAACTCCAAACTCCAAACTCCAAACTCCAAACTACAAACTCCAATCTCCTAACTCCTAACTCCAAACTCCAACCTCCTAACTCCAAACTCCAAACTCCAAACTCTAAACTCCTAACTCCAAACTCCAAACTCCTAACTGCAAACTCCAAACTCCAAACTCCAATCTCCAATCTCCTAACTCCGAACTCCAAACTCCAAACTCCAAACTCCAAACTACAAACTCCAATCTCCTAACTCCTAACTCCAAACTCCAACCTCCTAACTCCAAACTCCAAACTCCAAACTCTAAACTCCTAACTCCAAACTCCAAACTTCAAACTCCTAACTCCAAACTCCAAACTCCAATCTCCTAACTCCAAACTCCAAACTCCAAACTCCAATCTCCTAACTCCTAACTCCAAACTCCAAACTCCAAACTCCAACTCCAATCTCCTAACTCCTAAATCCAAACTCCAAACTCTAAACTCCAAACTACAAACTCCAAACTCTGAACTCCAAACTCCAAACTCTAAACTCCAAACTCTAAACTCCAAACTCCAAACTCTAAACTCCAAACTCCAAACTCCTAACTCTAAACTCCAAACTCCAAACTCCTAACTCTAAACTCCAATCTCCTAACTCCTAACTCCAAACTCCAAACTCCAAACTCCTAACTCCAAACTCCAAACTCCAAACTCCAAACACTTAATTCCTAACTCCAAACTCCAAACTCCAATCTCCTAACTCCTAACTCCAAACTCCAAACTCCTAACTCCAAACTCCAATCTCCAAACTCCAAACTCCAATCTCCTAACCCCTAACTCCAAACTCCAAACTCCTAACTCCAAACTCCACACTCCAAACTCCAAACTCCAATCTCCAATCTCCTAACTCCTAACACCAAACTCCAAACTCCAAACTTCTAACTCCAAACTCCAAACTCCAATCTCCTAACTCCTAACTCCAAACTCCAATCTCCTAACTCCTAACTCCAAACTCCAAACTCTAAACTCTGAACTCTAAACTCCAATCTGCTAACTCCAAACTCTAAACTCCAAACTCCAAACTCTAAACTCCAAACTCCTAACTCCAAACTCCAACCTCATAACTCCAAACTCCAAACTCCAAACTCCAATCTCCGAACTCCTAACTCCAAACTCCAACCTCATAACTCCAAACTCCAACCTCCAACCTCCAAACTCCAAACTCCAAACTCCTCACTCCTAACTCCAAACTCCTAACTCCAAACTCCAAACTCCTAACTCCAAACTCCAAACTCCAATCTCCTAACTCCTAACTCCAACCTCATAACTCCAAACTCCAAACTCCAAACTCCAATCCCCGAACTCCTAACTCCAAACTCCAACCTCATAACTCCAAACTCCAAACTCGAAACTCCAAACTCTAAACTCTAAATTACTAACTCCAAACTCCAAACTCCTAACTCCAAACTCCAAACTCCAAACTCCAATCTCCTAACTCCTAACTCCAAACTCCAAACTCCAAACTCCTTACTCCAAACTCCGAACTCCAATCTCCTAACCCCTAACTCCAAACTCCAAACTCCAAACTCCAAACTCCAGTCTCCAATCTCCTAACTCCAAACTCCAAACTCCTAACTCCAAACTCCAAACTCCAAACTCCAATCTCCTAACTCCTAACTCCAAACTCCAACCTCCTAACTCCAAACTCTAAACTCTAAACTACTAACTCCAAACTCCAAACTCCAATCTCCAAACTCCAAACTCCAATCTCCTAACTCCTTACTCCAAACTCCAAACTCCAAACTCCAAACTCCAATCTCCTAAACCCTAACTCCAAACTCCAAACTCCAAACTCCTAACTCCAAACTCCAATCTACAATCTCCTAACTCCGAACTCCAAACTCCAAACTCCAAACTCCAAACTACAAACTCCAATCTCCTAACTCCTAACTCCAAACTCCAACCTCCTAACTCCAAACTCCAAATTCCAAACTCTAATCTCCTAACTCCAAACTCCAAACTTCAAACTCCTAACTCCAAACTCCACACTCCAAACTCCAAACTCCAATCTCCAATCTCCTAACTCCTAACACCAAACTCCAAACTCCAAACTTCTAACTCCAAACTCCAAACTCCAATCTCCTAACTCCTAACTCCAAACTCCAACCTCCTAACTCCAAACTCCAAACTCCAAACTCTAAACTCCAATCTCCTAACTCCTAACTCCAAACTCCAAACTCCAAACTCCTAACTCCAAACTCCAAACTCCAAACTCCAAACACTTAATTCCTAACTCCAAACTCCAAACTCCAATCTCCTAACTCCTAACTCCAAACTCCAAACTCCTAACTCCAAACTCCAATCTCCAAACTCCAAACTCCAATCTCCTAACCCCTAACTCCAAACTCCAAACTCCTAACTCCAAACTCCACACTCCAAACTCCAAACTCCAATCTCCAATCTCCTAACTCCTAACACCAAACTCCAAACTCCAAACTTCTAACTCCAAACTCCAAACTCCAATCTCCTAACTCCTAACTCCAAACTCCAATCTCCTAACTCCTAACTCCAAACTCCAAACTCTAAACTCTGAACTCTAAACTCCAATCTGCTAACTCCAAACTCTAAACTCCAAACTCCAAACTCTAAACTCCAAACTCCAAACTCCTAACTCCAAACTCCAACCTCATAACTCCAAACTCCAAACTCCAAACTCCAATCTCCGAACTCCTAACTCCAAACTCCAACCTCATAACTCCAAACTCCAAACTCCAACCTCCAAACTCCAAACTCCAAACTCCTCACTCCTAACTCCAAACTCCTAACTCCAAACTCCAAACTCCTAACTCCAAACTCCAAACTCCAATCTCCTAACTCCTAACTCCAACCTCATAACTCCAAACTCCAAACTCCAAACTCCAATCTCCGAACTCCTAACTCCAAACTCCAACCTCATAACTCCAAACTCCAAACTCGAAACTCCAAACTCTAAACTCTAAATTCCTAACTCCAAACTCCAAACTCCTAACTCCAAACTCCAAACTCCAAACTCCAATCTCCTAACTCCTAACTCCAAACTCCAAACTCCAAACTCCTTACTCCAAACTCCAAACTCCAATCTCCTAACCCCTAACTCCAAACTCCAAACTCCAAACTCCAAACTCCAGTCTCCAATCTCCTAACTCCAAACTCCAAACTCCTAACTCCAAACTCCAAACTCCAAACTCCAATCTCCTAACTCCTAACTCCAAACTCCAACCTCCTAACTCCAAACTCTAAACTCTAAACTACTAACTCCAAACTCCAAACTCCAATCTCCAAACTCCAAAGTCCAATCTCCTAACTCCTTACTCCAAACTCCAAACTCCAAACTCCAAACTCCAATCTCCTAAACCCTAACTCCAAACTCCAAACTCCAAACTCCTAACTGCAAACTCCAAACTCCAAACTCCAATCTCCAATCTCCTAACTCCGAACTCCAAACTCCAAACTCCAAACTCCAAACTACAAACTCCAATCTCCTAACTCCTAACTCCAAACTCCAACCTCCTAACTCCAAACTCCAAACTCCAAACTCTAAACTCCTAACTCCAAACTCCAAACTCCTAACTGCAAACTCCAAACTCCAAACTCCAATCTCCAATCTCCTAACTCCGAACTCCAAACTCCAAACTCCAAACTCCAAACTACAAACTCCAATCTCCTAACTCCTAACTCCAAACTCCAACCTCCTAACTCCAAACTCCAAACTCCAAACTCTAAACTCCTAACTCCAAACTCCAAACTTCAAACTCCTAACTCCAAACTCCAAACTCCAATCTCCTAACTCCAAACTCCAAACTCCAAACTCCAATCTCCTAACTCCTAACTCCAAACTCCAAACTCCAACCTCATATCTCCAAACTCCAAACTCGAAACTCCAAACTCTAAACTCTAAATTCCTAACTCCAAACTCCAAACTCCTAACTCCAAACTCCAAACTCCAAACTCCAATCTCCTAACTCCTAACTCCAAACTCCAAACTCCAAACTCCTTACTCCAAACTCCAAACTCCAATCTCCTAACCCCTAACTCCAAACTCCAAACTCCAAACTCCAAACTCCAGTCTCCAATCTCCTAACTCCAAACTCCAAACTCCTAACTCCAAACTCCAAACTCCAAACTCCAATCTCCTAACTCCTAACTCCAAACTCCAACCTCCTAACTCCAAACTCTAAACTCTAAACTACTAACTCCAAACTCCAAACTCCAATCTCCAAACTGCAAACTCCAATCTCCTAACTCCTTACTCCAAACTCCAAACTCCAAACTCCAAACTCCAATCTCCTAAACCCTAACTCCAAACTCCAAACTCCAAACTCCTAACTGCAAACTCCAAACTCCAAACTCCAATCTCCAATCTCCGAACTCCAAACTCCAAACTCCAAACTCCAAACTACAAACTCCAATCTCCTAACTCCTAACTCCAAACTCCAACCTCCTAACTCCAAACTCCAAACTCCAAACTCGAAACTCCTAACTCCAAACTCCAAACTCCTAACTGCAAACTCCAAACTCCAAACTCCAATCTCCAATCTCCTAACTCCGAACTCCAAACTCCAAACTCCAAACTCCAAACTACAAACTCCAATCTCCTAACTCCTAACTCCAAACTCCAACCTCCTAACTCCAAACTCCAAACTCCAAACTCTAAACTCCTAACTCCAAACTCCAAACTTCAAACTCCTAACTCCAAACTCCAAACTCCAATCTCCTAACTCCAAACTCCAAACTCCAAACTCCAATCTCCTAACTCCTAACTCCAAACTCCAAACTCCAAACTCCAACTCCAATCTCCTAACTCCTAAATCCAAACTCCAAACTCTAAACTCCAAACTACAAACTCCAAACTCTGAACTCCAAACTCCAAACTCTAAACTCCAAACTCTAAACTCCAAACTCCAAACTCTAAACTCCAAACTCCAAACTCCTAACTCTAAACTCCAAACTCCAAACTCCTAACTCTAAACTCCAATCTCCTAACTCCTAACTCCAAACTCCAAACTCCAAACTCCTAACTCCAAACTCCAAACTCCAAACTCCAAACACTTAATTCCTAACTCCAAACTCCAAACTCCAATCTCCTAACTCCAAACTCCAAACTCCAAACTCCTAACTCCAAACTCCAATCTCCAAACTCCAAACTCCAATCTCCTAACCCCTAACTCCAAACTCCAAACTCCTAACTCCAAACTCCACACTCCAAACTCCAAACTCCAATCTCCAATCTCCTAACTCCTAACACCAAACTCCAAACTCCAAACTTCTAACTCCAAACTCCAAACTCCAATCTCCTAACTCCTAACTCCAAACTCCAATCTCCTAACTCCTAACTCCAAACTCCAAACTCTAAACTCTGAACTCTAAACTCCAATCTGCTAACTCCAAACTCTAAACTCCAAACTCCAAACTCTAAACTCCAAACTCCTAACTCCAAACTCCAACCTCATAACTCCAAACTCCAAACTCCAAACTCCAATCTCCGAACTCCTAACTCCAAACTCCAACCTCATAACTCCAAACTCCAACCTCCAACCTCCAAACTCCAAACTCCAAACTCCTCACTCCTAACTCCAAACTCCTAACTCCAAACTCCAAACTCCTAACTCCAAACTCCAAACTCCAATCTCCTAACTCCTAACTCCAACCTCATAACTCCAAACTCCAAACTCCAAACTCCAATCCCCGAACTCCTAACTCCAAACTCCAACCTCATAACTCCAAACTCCAAACTCGAAACTCCAAACTCTAAACTCTAAATTACTAACTCCAAACTCCAAACTCCTAACTCCAAACTCCAAACTCCAAACTCCAATCTCCTAACTCCTAACTCCAAACTCCAAACTCCAAACTCCTTACTCCAAACTCCGAACTCCAATCTCCTAACCCCTAACTCCAAACTCCAAACTCCAAACTCCAAACTCCAGTCTCCAATCTCCTAACTCCAAACTCCAAACTCCTAACTCCAAACTCCAAACTCCAAACTCCAATCTCCTAACTCCTAACTCCAAACTCCAACCTCCTAACTCCAAACTCTAAACTCTAAACTACTAACTCCAAACTCCAAACTCCAATCTCCAAACTCCAAACTCCAATCTCCTAACTCCTTACTCCAAACTCCAAACTCCAAACTCCAAACTCCAATCTCCTAAACCCTAACTCCAAACTCCAAACTCCAAACTCCTAACTGCAAACTCCAAACTCCAAACTCCAATCTACAATCTCCTAACTCCGAACTCCAAACTCCAAACTCCAAACTCCAAACTACAAACTCCAATCTCCTAACTCCTAACTCCAAACTCCAACCTCCTAACTCCAAACTCCAAACTCCAAACTCTAATCTCCTAACTCCAAACTCCAAACTTCAAACTCCTAACTCCAAACTCCACACTCCAAACTCCAAACTCCAATCTCCAATCTCCTAACTCCTAACACCAAACTCCAAACTCCAAACTTCTAACTCCAAACTCCAAACTCCAATCTCCTAACTCCTAACTCCAAACTCCAACCTCCTAACTCCAAACTCCAAACTCCAAACTCTAAACTCCAATCTCCTAACTCCTAACTCCAAACTCCAAACTCCAAACTCCTAACTCCAAACTCCAAACTCCAAACTCCAAACACTTAATTCCTAACTCCAAACTCCAAACTCCAATCTCCTAACTCCTAACTCCAAACTCCAAACTCCTAACTCCAAACTCCAATCTCCAAACTCCAAACTCCAATCTCCTAACCCCTAACTCCAAACTCCAAACTCCTAACTCCAAACTCCACACTCCAAACTCCAAACTCCAATCTCCAATCTCCTAACTCCTAACACCAAACTCCAAACTCCAAACTTCTAACTCCAAACTCCAAACTCCAATCTCCTAACTCCTAACTCCAAACTCCAATCTCCTAACTCCTAACTCCAAACTCCAAACTCTAAACTCTGAACTCTAAACTCCAATCTGCTAACTCCAAACTCTAAACTCCAAACTCCAAACTCTAAACTCCAAACTCCAAACTCCTAACTCCAAACTCCAACCTCATAACTCCAAACTCCAAACTCCAAACTCCAATCTCCGAACTCCTAACTCCAAACTCCTAACTCCAAACTCCAAACTCCTAACTCCAAACTCCAAACTCCAATCTCCTAACTCCTAACTCCAACCTCATAACTCCAAACTCCAAACTCCAAACTCCAATCTCCGAACTCCTAACTCCAAACTCCAACCTCATATCTCCAAACTCCAAACTCGAAACTCCAAACTCTAAACTCTAAATTCCTAACTCCAAACTCCAAACTCCTAACTCCAAACTCCAAACTCCAAACTCCAATCTCCTAACTCCTAACTCCAAACTCCAAACTCCAAACTCCTTACTCCAAACTCCAAACTCCAATCTCCTAACCCCTAACTCCAAACTCCAAACTCCAAACTCCAAACTCCAGTCTCCAATCTCCTAACTCCAAACTCCAAACTCCTAACTCCAAACTCCAAACTCCAAACTCCAATCTCCTAACTCCTAACTCCAAACTCCAACCTCCTAACTCCAAACTCTAAACTCTAAACTACTAACTCCAAACTCCAAACTCCAATCTCCAAACTCCAAACTCCAATCTCCTAACTCCTTACTCCAAACTCCAAACTCCAAACTCCAAACTCCAATCTCCTAAACCCTAACTCCAAACTCCAAACTCCAAACTCCTAACTGCAAACTCCAAACTCCAAACTCCAATCTCCAATCTCCTAACTCCGAACTCCAAACTCCAAACTCCAAACTCCAAACTACAAACTCCAATCTCCTAACTCCTAACTCCAAACTCCAACCTCCTAACTCCAAACTCCAAACTCCAAACTCTAAACTCCTAACTCCAAACTCCAAACTCCTAACTGCAAACTCCAAACTCCAAACTCCAATCTCCAATCTCCTAACTCCGAACTCCAAACTCCAAACTCCAAACTCCAAACTACAAACTCCAATCTCCTAACTCCTAACTCCAAACTCCAACCTCCTAACTCCAAACTCCAAACTCCAAACTCTAAACTCCTAACTCCAAACTCCAAACTTCAAACTCCTAACTCCAAACTCCAAACTCCAATCTCCTAACTCCAAACTCCAAACTCCAAACTCCAATCTCCTAACTCCTAACTCCAAACTCCAAACTCCAAACTCCAACTCCAATCTCCTAACTCCTAAATCCAAACTCCAAACTCTAAACTCCAAACTACAAACTCCAAACTCTGAACTCCAAACTCCAAACTCTAAACTCCAAACTCTAAACTCCAAACTCCAAACTCTAAACTCCAAACTCCAAACTCCTAACTCTAAACTCCAAACTCCAAACTCCTAACTCTAAACTCCAATCTCCTAACTCCTAACTCCAAACTCCAAACTCCAAACTCCTAACTCCAAACTCCAAACTCCAAACTCCAAACACTTAATTCCTAACTCCAAACTCCAAACTCCAATCTCCTAACTCCTAACTCCAAACTCCAAACTCCTAACTCCAAACTCCAATCTCCAAACTCCAAACTCCAATCTCCTAACCCCTAACTCCAAACTCCAAACTCCTAACTCCAAACTCCACACTCCAAACTCCAAACTCCAATCTCCAATCTCCTAACTCCTAACACCAAACTCCAAACTCCAAACTTCTAACTCCAAACTCCAAACTCCAATCTCCTAACTCCTAACTCCAAACTCCAATCTCCTAACTCCTAACTCCAAACTCCAAACTCTAAACTCTGAACTCTAAACTCCAATCTGCTAACTCCAAACTCTAAACTCCAAACTCCAAACTCTAAACTCCAAACTCCTAACTCCAAACTCCAACCTCATAACTCCAAACTCCAAACTCCAAACTCCAATCTCCGAACTCCTAACTCCAAACTCCAACCTCATAACTCCAAACTCCAACCTCCAACCTCCAAACTCCAAACTCCAAACTCCTCACTCCTAACTCCAAACTCCTAACTCCAAACTCCAAACTCCTAACTCCAAACTCCAAACTCCAATCTCCTAACTCCTAACTCCAACCTCATAACTCCAAACTCCAAACTCCAAACTCCAATCCCCGAACTCCTAACTCCAAACTCCAACCTCATAACTCCAAACTCCAAACTCGAAACTCCAAACTCTAAACTCTAAATTACTAACTCCAAACTCCAAACTCCTAACTCCAAACTCCAAACTCCAAACTCCAATCTCCTAACTCCTAACTCCAAACTCCAAACTCCAAACTCCTTACTCCAAACTCCGAACTCCAATCTCCTAACCCCTAACTCCAAACTCCAAACTCCAAACTCCAAACTCCAGTCTCCAATCTCCTAACTCCAAACTCCAAACTCCTAACTCCAAACTCCAAACTCCAAACTCCAATCTCCTAACTCCTAACTCCAAACTCCAACCTCCTAACTCCAAACTCTAAACTCTAAACTACTAACTCCAAACTCCAAACTCCAATCTCCAAACTCCAAACTCCAATCTCCTAACTCCTTACTCCAAACTCCAAACTCCAAACTCCAAACTCCAATCTCCTAAACCCTAACTCCAAACTCCAAACTCCAAACTCCTAACTCCAAACTCCAATCTACAATCTCCTAACTCCGAACTCCAAACTCCAAACTCCAAACTCCAAACTACAAACTCCAATCTCCTAACTCCTAACTCCAAACTCCAACCTCCTAACTCCAAACTCCAAATTCCAAACTCTAATCTCCTAACTCCAAACTCCAAACTTCAAACTCCTAACTCCAAACTCCACACTCCTAACTCCAAACTCCAACCTCATAACTCCAAAC
Source organism: Somniosus microcephalus (assembly GCF_052327205.1). NCBI lineage: Eukaryota > Metazoa > Chordata > Chondrichthyes > Squaliformes > Somniosidae > Somniosus > Somniosus microcephalus. The sequence continues at coordinate 41,573,394 of NC_141000.1, read as the reverse complement.
TCCAAACTCCAAACTCCAATCTCCGAACTCCTAACTCCAAACTCCAACCTCATAACTCCAAACTCCAACCTCCAACCTCCAAACTCCAAACTCCAAACTCCTCACTCCTAACTCCAAACTCCTAACTCCAAACTCCAAACTCCTAACTCCAAACTCCAAACTCCAATCTCCTAACTCCTAACTCCAACCTCATAACTCCAAACTCCAAACTCCAAACTCCAATCCCCGAACTCCTAACTCCAAACTCCAACCTCATAACTCCAAACTCCAAACTCGAAACTCCAAACTCTAAACTCTAAATTACTAACTCCAAACTCCAAACTCCTAACTCCAAACTCCAAACTCCAAACTCCAATCTCCTAACTCCTAACTCCAAACTCCAAACTCCAAACTCCTTACTCCAAACTCCGAACTCCAATCTCCTAACCCCTAACTCCAAACTCCAAACTCCAAACTCCAAACTCCAGTCTCCAATCTCCTAACTCCAAACTCCAAACTCCTAACTCCAAACTCCAAACTCCAAACTCCAATCTCCTAACTCCTAACTCCAAACTCCAACCTCCTAACTCCAAACTCTAAACTCTAAACTACTAACTCCAAACTCCAAACTCCAATCTCCAAACTCCAAACTCCAATCTCCAAACTCCTTACTCCAAACTCCAAACTCCAAACTCCAAACTCCAATCTCCTAAACCCTAACTCCAAACTCCAAACTCCAAACTCCTAACTCCAAACTCCAATCTACAATCTCCTAACTCCGAACTCCAAACTCCAAACTCCAAACTCCAAACTACAAACTCCAATCTCCTAACTCCTAACTCCAAACTCCAACCTCCTAACTCCAAACTCCAAATTCCAAACTCTAATCTCCTAACTCCAAACTCCAAACTTCAAACTCCTAACTCCAAACTCCACACTCCAAACTCCAAACTCCAATCTCCAATCTCCTAACTCCTAACACCAAACTCCAAACTCCAAACTTCTAACTCCAAACTCCAAACTCCAATCTCCTAACTCCTAACTCCAAACTCCAACCTCCTAACTCCAAACTCCAAACTCCAAACTCTAAACTCCAATCTCCTAACTCCTAACTCCAAACTCCAAACTCCAAACTCCTAACTCCAAACTCCAAACTCCAAACTCCAAACACTTAATTCCTAACTCCAAACTCCAAACTCCAATCTCCTAACTCCTAACTCCAAACTCCAAACTCCTAACTCCAAACTCCAATCTCCAAACTCCAAACTCCAATCTCCTAACCCCTAACTCCAAACTCCAAACTCCTAACTCCAAACTCCACACTCCAAACTCCAAACTCCAATCTCCAATCTCCTAACTCCTAACACCAAACTCCAAACTCCAAACTTCTAACTCCAAACTCCAAACTCCAATCTCCTAACTCCTAACTCCAAACTCCAATCTCCTAACTCCTAACTCCAAACTCCAAACTCTAAACTCTGAACTCTAAACTCCAATCTGCTAACTCCAAACTCTAAACTCCAAACTCCAAACTCTAAACTCCAAACTCCAAACTCCTAACTCCAAACTCCAACCTCATAACTCCAAACTCCAAACTCCAAACTCCAATCTCCGAACTCCTAACTCCAAACTCCAACCTCATAACTCCAAACTCCAAACTCCAACCTCCAAACTCCAAACTCCAAACTCCTCACTCCTAACTCCAAACTCCTAACTCCAAACTCCAAACTCCTAACTCCAAACTCCAAACTCCAATCTCCTAACTCCTAACTCCAACCTCATAACTCCAAACTCCAAACTCCAAACTCCAATCTCCGAACTCCTAACTCCAAACTCCAACCTCATAACTCCAAACTCCAAACTCGAAACTCCAAACTCTAAACTCTAAATTCCTAACTCCAAACTCCAAACTCCTAACTCCAAACTCCAAACTCCAAACTCCAATCTCCTAACTCCTAACTCCAAACTCCAAACTCCAAACTCCTTACTCCAAACTCCAAACTCCAATCTCCTAACCCCTAACTCCAAACTCCAAACTCCAAACTCCAAACTCCAGTCTCCAATCTCCTAACTCCAAACTCCAAACTCCTAACTCCAAACTCCAAACTCCAAACTCCAATCTCCTAACTCCTAACTCCAAACTCCAACCTCCTAACTCCAAACTCTAAACTCTAAACTACTAACTCCAAACTCCAAACTCCAATCTCCAAACTCCAAACTCCAATCTCCTAACTCCTTACTCCAAACTCCAAACTCCAAACTCCAAACTCCAATCTCCTAAACCCTAACTCCAAACTTCAAACTCCAAACTCCTAACTGCAAACTCCAAACTCCAAACTCCAATCTCCAATCTCCTAACTCCGAACTCCAAACTCCAAACTCCAAACTCCAAACTACAAACTCCAATCTCCTAACTCCTAACTCCAAACTCCAACCTCCTAACTCCAAACTCCAAACTCCAAACTCTAAACTCCTAACTCCAAACTCCAAACTCCTAACTGCAAACTCCAAACTCCAAACTCCAATCTCCAATCTCCTAACTCCGAACTCCAAACTCCAAACTCCAAACTCCAAACTACAAACTCCAATCTCCTAACTCCTAACTCCAAACTCCAACCTCCTAACTCCAAACTCCAAACTCCAAACTCTAAACTCCTAACTCCAAACTCCAAACTTCAAACTCCTAACTCCAAACTCCAAACTCCAATCTCCTAACTCCAAACTCCAAACTCCAAACTCCAATCTCCTAACTCCTAACTCCAAACTCCAAACTCCAAACTCCAACTCCAATCTCCTAACTCCTAAATCCAAACTCCAAACTCTAAACTCCAAACTCCAAACTCCAAACTCTGAACTCCAAACTCCAAACTCTAAACTCCAAACTCTAAACTCCAAACTCCAAACTCTAAACTCCAAACTCCAAACTCCTAACTCTAAACTCCAAACTCCAAACTCCTAACTCTAAACTCCAAACTCCAAACTCCAAACTCCAATCTCCTAACTCCTAACTCCAAACTCCAAACTCCAAACTCCAAAATCCAATCTCCTAACCCCAAACTCCAAACTCCAAACTCCTAACTCCAAACTCCAAACTCCAATCTCCAAACTCGTAACTCCAAACTCCAAACTCCAAACTCCAAACTCCAATCTCCTAACTCCTAACTCCAAACTCCAAACTCTAAACTCCAAACTCCAAACTCCAAACTCTGAACTCCAAACTCCAAACTCTAAACTCCAAACTCTAAACTCCAAACTCCAAACTCTAAACTCCAAACTCCAAACTCCTAACTCTAAACTCTAAACTCCAAACTCCTAACTCTAAACTCCAAACTCCAAACTCCAAATTCTAAACTCTAAACTCCAAACTCCAAACTCTAAACTCTAAACTCCAAACTCCAAACTCCAAACTCTTATCACCAAACTCTGAACTCCAAACTCCAAACTCCTAACTCCAAACTCCAAACTCCAAACTCTAAACTCCAAACTCCAAACTCCAAACTCTAAACTCCAAACTCTAAACTCCAAACTCCAAACTCTAAACTCCAAACTCCAAACTCCAAACTCTAAACTCCAAACTCCAAACTCCTAACTCTAAACTCCAATCTCCTAACTCCTAACTCCTAACTCCAAACTCCAAACTCTAAACTCTAAACTCCAATCTGCTAACTCCAAACTCTAAACTCCAAACTCCAAACTCTAAACTCCAAACTCTAAACTCCTAACTCCTAACTCCAAACTCCAAACTCTAAACTCTAAACTCTAAACTCCAATCTGCTAACTCCAAACTCTAAACTCCAAACTCCAAACTCTAAACTCCAAACTCTAAATTCCAAACTCCAAACTCCAAACTTCAAACTCTAAACTCTAAACTCCTAACTCCAAACTCCAAACTCCAAACTCCTAACTCCAAACTCCAAACTCCAAACTCCAAACTCTTAATTCCTAACTCCAAACTCCAAACTCCAATCTCCTAACTCCTAACTCCAAACTCCAAACTCCTAACTCCAAACTCCAATCTCCAAACTCCAAACTCCAATCTCCTAACCCCTAACTCCAAACTCCAAACTCCTAACTCCAAACTCCACACTCCAAACTCCAATCTCCAATCTCCTAACTCCTAACACCAAACTCCAAACTCCAAACTTCTAACTCCAAACTCCAAACTCCAATCTCCTAACTCCTAACTCCAAACTCCAACCTCCTAACTCCAAACTCCAAACTCCAAACTCTAAACTCCAATCTCCTAACTCCTAACTCCAAACTCCAAACTCCAAACTCCTAACTCCTAACTCCAAACTCCAAACTCCTAACTCCAAACTCCAATCTCCAAACTCCAAACTCCAATCTCCTAACCCCTAATTCCAAACTCCAAACTCCTAACTCCAAACTCCACACTCCAAACTCCAAACTCCAATCTCCAATCTCCTAACTCCTAACACCAAACTCCAAACTCCAAACTTCTAACTCCAAACTCCAAACTCCAATCTCCTAACTCCTAACTCCAAACTCCTAACTCTAAACTCCAAACTCCAAACTCCTAACTCTAAACTCCAATCTCCTAACTCCTAACTCCTAACTCCAAACTCCAAACTCTAAACTCTAAACTCTGAACTCCAATCTGCTAACTCCAAACTCTAAACTCCAAACTCCAAACTCTAAACTCCAAACTCTAAACTCCTAACTCCTAACTCCAAACTCCAAACTCCAAACTCCAAACTCCAATCTCCTAACTCTAAACTCCAATCTCCTAACTCCTAACTCCTAACTCCAAACTCCAAACTCTAAACTCTAAACTCTAAACTCCAATCTGCTAACTCCAAACTCTAAACTCCAAACTCCAAACTCTAAACCCCAAACTCTAAACTCCTAACTCCTAACTCCAAACTCCAAACTCCAAACTCCAAACTCCAATCTCCTAACTCCTAACTCCAAACTCCAAACTCCAAACTCCAATCTCCTAACCCCTAACTCCAAACTCCAAACTCCTAACTCCAAACTCCAAACTCCAATCTCCTAACTCCGAACTCCAAACTCCAAACTCCAAACTCCTAACCCCTAACTCCAAACTCTAAGCTCCAAACTCCAAACTCCAAACTCTGAACTCCTAACTCCAAACTCCAACCTCATAACTCCAAACTCCAAACTCCAAACTCCAATCTCCGAACTCCAAACTCCAAACTCCAACCTCATAACTCCAAACTCCAAGCTCCAAACTCCAACCTCCAAACTCCAAACTCCAAACTCCTCACTCCTAACTCCAAACTCCTAACTCCATACTCCAAACTCCTCACTCCAAACTCCAAACTCCAATCTCCTAACTCCTAACTCCAACCTCATAACTCCAAACTCCAAACTCCAAACTCCAATCTCCGAACTCCTAACTCCAAACTCCAACCTCATAACTCCAAACTCCAAACTCGAAACTCCAAACTCTAAACTCTAAATTCCTAACTCCAAACTCCAAACTCCTAACTCCAAACTCCAAACTCCAAACTCCAATCTCCTGACTCCTAACTCCAACTCCAAACTCCAAACTCCTTACTCCAAACTCCAAACTCCAATCTCCTAACCCCTAACTCCAAACTCCAAACTCCAAACTCCAAACTCCAGTCTGCAATCTCCTAACTCCAAACTCCAAACTCCTAACTCCAAACTGCAAACTCCAAACTCCAATCTCCTAACTCCTAACTCCAAACTCCAACCTCCTAACTCCAAACTCTAAAGTCTAAACTACTAACTCCAAACTCCAAACTCCAATCTCCAAACTCCAAACTCCAATCTCCTAACTCCTTACTCCAAACTCCAAACTCCAAACTCCAAACTCCAATCTCCTAAACCCTAACTCCAAACTCCAAACTCCAAACTCCTAACTGCAAACTCCAAACTATAAACTCCAATCTCCAATCTCCTAACTCCTAACTCCAAACTCCAAACTCCAAACTCCAAACTACAAACTCCAATCTCCTAACTCCTAACTCCAAACTCCAACCTCCTAACTCCAAACTCCAAACTCCAAACTCTAAACTCCTAACTCCAAACTCCAAACTTCAAACTCCTAACTCCAAACTCCAAACTCCAATCTCCTAACTCCAAACTCCAAACTCCAAACTCCAATCTCCTAACCCCTAACTCCAAACTCCAAACTCCAATCTCCTAACTCCTAACTCCAAACTCCAAACTCCAAACTCCAACTCCAAACTCCTAACTCCTAACTCCAAACTCCAAACTCTAAACTCCAAACTCCAAACTCCAAACTCTTAACTCCAAACTCCAAACTCTAAACTCCAAACTCTAAACTCCAAACTCCAAACTCTAAACTCCAAACTCCAAACTCCTAACTCTAAACTACAAACTCCAAACTCCTAACTCTAAACTCCAAACTCCAAACTCCAAACTCCAATCTCCAACTCCTAACTCCAAACTCCAAACTCCAAACTCTAAACTCCAATCTCCTAACCCCTAACTCCAAACTCCAAACTCCTAACTCCAAACTCCAAACTCCAATCTCCAAACTCGTAACTCCAAACTCCAAACTCCAAACTCCAAACTCCAATCTCCTAACTCCTAACTCCAAACTCCAAACTCTAAACTCCAAACTCCAAACTCCAAACTCTGAACTCCATACTCCAAACTCTAAACTCCAAACTCTAAACTCCAAACTCCAAACTCTAAACTCCAAACTCCAAACTCCTAACTCTAAACTCTAAACTCCAAACTCCTAACTCTAAACTCCAAACTCCAAACTCCAAATTCTAAACTCTAAACTCCAAACTCCAAACTCTAAACTCTAAACTCCAAACTCCAAACTCCAAACTCTTATCTCCAAACTCTGAACTCCAAACTCCAAGCTCCTAACTCCAAACTCCAAACTCTAATCTCCAAACTCCAAACTCCAAACTCTAAACTCCAAACTCTAAACTCCAAACTCCAAACTCTAAACTCCAAACTCCAAACTCCAAACTCTAAACTCCAAACTCCAAACTCCTAACTCTAAACTCCAATCTCCTAACTCCTAACTCCTAACTCCAAACTCCAAACTCTAAACTCTAAACTCCAATCTGCTAACTCCAAACTCTAAACTCCAAACTCCAAACTCTAAACTCCAAACTCTGAACTCCTAACTCCTAACTCCAAACTCCAAACTCCAAACTCTAAACTCTAAACTCTAAACTCCAATCTGCTAACTCCAAACTCTAAACTCCAAACTCCAAACTCTAAACTCCAAACGCTAAACTCCAAACTCCAAACTCCAAACTTCAAACTCTAAACTCTAAACTCCGAACTCCAAACTCCAAACTCCTAACTCCAAACTCCAAACTCCAAACTCTTAATTCCTAACTCCAAACTCCAAACTCCAATCTCCTAACTCCTAACTCCAAACTCCAAACTCCTAACTCCAAACTCCAATCTCCAAACTCCAAACTCCAATCTCCTAACCCCTAACTCCAAACTCCAAACTCCTAACTCCAAACTCCACACTCCAAACTCCAAACTCCAGTCTCCAATCTCCTAACTCCTAACACCAAACTCCAAACTCCAAACTTCTAACTCCAAACTCCAAACTCCAATCTCCTAACTCCTAACTCCAAACTCCAACCTCCTAACTCCAAACTCCAAACTCCAAACTCCAAACTCTAAACTCCAATCTCCTAACTCCTAACTCCAAACTCCAAACTCCAAACTCCTAACTCCAAACTCCAAACTCCAAACTCCAAACACTTAATTCCTAACTCCAAACTCCAAACTCCAATCTCCTAAGTCCTAACTCCAAACTCCAAATTCCTAACTCCAAACTCCAATCTCCAAACTCCAAACTCCAATCTCCTAACCCCTAACTCCAAACTCCAAACTCCTAACTCCAAACTCCACACTCCAAAATCCAAACTCCAATCTCCAATCTCCTAACTCCTAACACCAATCTCCAAACTCCAAACTTCTAACTCAAAACTCCAATCTCCTAACTCCTAACTCCAAACTCCAACCTCCTAACTCCAAACTCCAAACTCCAAACTCCAAACTCCAATCTCCTAACTCCTAACTCCAAACTCCAAATTCCAAACTCCAAACTCTAAACTACAAACTCCAAACTCCAATCTCCTAACTCCTAACTCCAAACTCCAAACTCCAATCTCCTAACTCCTAACTGCAAACTCCAAACTCCGAACTCCAATCTCCAATCTCCTAACTCCTAACTCCAAACTTCAAACTCCTAACTCCAAACTCCAAACTCCAATCTCCTAACTCCTAACTCCAAACTCCAAACTCCAAACTCCAAACTCCTAACTCCAAACTCTAAACTCCAAACTCCAAAATCTGAACTCCAAACTCCAAACTCTAAACTCCACAATCTAAACTCCAAACTCCAAACTCTAAACTCCAATCTCCAAACTCCAAACTCCAAACTCCAAACTCCAATCTCCTAACTCCTAACTGCAAACTCCAAACTCCGAACTCCAATCTCCAATCTCCTAACTCCTAACTCCAAACTTCAAACTCCAAACTCCAAACTACAAACTCCAATCTCCTAACTCCTAACTCCAAACTCCAACCTCCTAACTCCAAACTCCAAACTCCAAACTCTAAACTCCTAACTCCAAACTCCAAACATCAAACTCCTAACTCCAAACTCCAAACTCCAATCTCCTAACTCCAAACTCCAAACTCCAAACTCCAAACTCCAATCTCCTAACCCCTAACTCCAAACTCCAAACTCCAATCTCCTAACTCCTAACTCCAAACTCCAAACTCCAAACTCCAACTCCAATCTCCTAACTCCTAACTCCAAACTCCAAACTCTAAACTCCAAACTCCAAACTCCAAACTCTGAACTCCAAACTCCAAACTCTAAACTCCAAACTCTAAACTCCAAACTCCAAACTCCTAACTCTAAACTCCAATCTCCTAACTCCTAACTCCTAACTCCAAACTCCAAACTCTAAACTCTAAACTCTGAACTCCAATCTGTTAACTTCAAACTCTAAACTCCAAACTCCAAACTCTAAACTCCAAACTCTAAACTCCTAACTCCTAACTCCAAACTCCAAACTCCAAACTCCAAACTCCAAACTCCAATCTCCTAACTCTAAACTCCAATCTCCTAACTCCTAACTCCTAACTCCAAACTCCAAACTCTAAACTCTAAACTCTAAACTCCAATCTGCTAACTCCAAACTCTAACCTCCAAACTCCAAACTCTAAACTCCAAACTCTAAACTCCTAACTCCTAACTCCAAACTCCAAACTCCAAACTCCAAACTCCTAACTCCTAAATCCAAACTCCAAACTCCAAACTCCAATCTCCTAACCCCTAACTCCAAACTCCAAACTCCTAACTCCAAACTCCAAACTCCAATCTCCTAACTCCGAACTCCAAACTCCAAACTCCAAACTCCTAACTCCTAACTCCAAACTCTAAACTCCAAACTCCAAACTCCAAACTCTGAACTCCTAACTCCAAACTCCAACCTCATAACTCCAAACTCCAAACTCCAAACTCCAATCTCCGAACTCCAAACTCCAAACTCCAACCTCATAACTCCAAACTCCAAACTCCAAACTCCAACCTCCAAACTCCAAACTCCAAACTCCTCACTCCTAACTCCAAACTCCTAACTCCAAACTCCAAACTCCTCACTCCAAACTCCAAACTCCAATCTCCTAACTCCTAACTCCAACCTCATAACTCCAAACTCCAAACTCCAAACTCCAATCTCCGAACTCCTAACTCCAAACTCCAACCTCATAACTCCAAACTCCAAACTCGAAACTCCAAACTCTAAATTCCTAACTCCAAACTCCAAACTCCTAACTCCAAACTCCAAACTCCAAACTCCAATCTCCTGACTCCTAACTCCAAACTCCAAACTCCAAACTCCAAACTCCTTACTCCAAACTCCAAACTCCAATCTCCTAACCCCTAACTCCAAACTCCAAACTCCAAACTCCAAACTCCAAACTCCAGTCTGCAATCTCCTAACTCCAAACTCCAAACTCCAAACTCCAAACTCCAATCTCCTAACTCCAAACTCCAACCTCCTAACTCCAAACTCTAAACTCTAAACTACTAACTCCAAACTCCAAACTCCAAACTCCAATCTCCAAACTCCAAACTCCAATCTCCTAACTCCTTACTCCAAACTCCAAACTCCAAACTCCAATCTCCTAAACCCTAACTCCAAACTCCAAACTCCAAACTCCTAACTGCAAACTCCAAACTATAAACTCCAATCTCCAATCTCCTAACTCCTAACTCCAAACTCCAAACTCCAAACTCCAAACTACAAACTCCAATCTCCTAACTCCTAACTCCAAACTCCAACCTCCTAACTCCAAACTCCAAACTCCAAACTCTAAACTCCTAACTCCAAACTCCAAACTTCAAACTCCTAACTCCAAACTCCAAACTCCAATCTCCTAACTCCAAACTCCAAACTCCAAACTCCAATCTCCTAACCCCTAACTCCAAACTCCAAACTCCAATCTCCTAACTCCTAACTCCAAACTCCAAACTCCAAACTCCAACTCCAATCTCCTAACTCCTAACTCCAAACTCCAAACTCTAAACTCCAAACTCCAAACTCCAAACTCTGAACTCCAAACTCCAAACTCTAAACTCCAACCTCTAAACTCCAAACTCCAAACTCTAAACTCCAAACTCCAAACTCCTAACTCTAAACTCCAAACTCCAAACTCCTAACTCTAAACTCCAAACTCCAAACTCCAAACTCCAATCTCCTAACTCCTAACTCCAAACTCCAAACTCCAAACTCTAAACTCCAATCTCCTAACCCCTAACTCCAAACTCCAAACTCCTAACTCCAAACTCCAAACTCCAATCTCCAAACTCGTAACTCCAAACTCCAAACTCCAATCTCCTAACTCCTAACTCCAAACTCCAAACTCTAAACTCCAAACTCCAAACTCTCAACTCCAAACTCCAAACTCTAAACTCCAAACTCTAAACTCCAAACTCCAAACTCTAAACTCCAAACTCCAAACTCCTAACTCTAAACTCTAAACTCCAAACTCCTAACTCTAAACTCCAAACTCCAAACTCCAAATTCTAAACTCTAAACTCCAAACTCCAAACTCTAAACTCTAAACTCCAAACTCCAAACTCCAAACTCTGAACTCCAAACTCCAAGCTCCTATCTCCAAACTCCAAACTGCAAACTCTAATCTCCAAACTCCAAACTCCAAACTCTAAACTCCAAACTCTAAACTCCAAACTCCAAACTCTAAACTCCAAACTCCAAACTCCAAACTCTAAACTCCAAACTCCAAACTCCTAACTCTAAACTCCAATCTCCTAACTCCTAACTCCTAACTCCAAACTCCAAACTCTAAACTCTAAACTCCAATCTGCTAACTCCAAACTCTAAACTCCAAACTCCAAACTCTAAACTCCAAACTCTAAACTCCTAACTCCTAACTCCAAACTCCAAACTCCAAACTCCTAACTCTAAACTCTAAACTCCAAACTCCTAACTCTAAACTCCAAACTCCAAACTCCAAATTCTAAACTCTAAACTCCAAACTCTAAACTCCAAACGCTAAACTCCAAACTCCAAATTCCAAACTTCAAACTCTAAACTCTAAACTCCTAACTCCAAACTCCAAACTCCAAACTCCTAACTCCAAACTCCAAACTCCAAACTCTTAATTCCTAACTCCAAACTCCAAACTCCAATCTCCTAACTCCTAACTCCAAACTCCAAACTCCTAACTCCAAACTCCAATCTCCAAACTCCAAACTCCAATCTCCTAACCCCTAACTCCAAACTCCAAACTCCTAACTCCAAACTCCACACTTCAAACTCCAAACTCCAATCTCCAATCTCCTAACTCCTAACACCAAACTCCAAACTCCAAACTTCTAACTCCAAACTCCAATCTCCTAACTCCTAACTCCAAACTCCAACCTCCTAACTCCAAACTCCAAACTCCAAACTCCAAACTCTAAACTCCAATCTCCTAACTCCTAACTCCAAACTCCAAACTCCAAACTCCTAACTCCAAACTCCAAACTCCAAACTCCAAACACTTAATTCCTAACTCCAAACTCCAAACTCCAATCTCCTAACTCCTAACTCCAAACTCCAAACTCCTAACTCCAAACTCCAATCTCCAAACTCCAAACTCCAATCTCCTAACCCCTAACTCCAAACTCCAAACTCCTAACTCCAAACTCCACACTCCAAAATCCAAACTCCAATCTCCAATCTCCTAACTCCTAACACCAATCTCCAAACTCCAAACTTCTAACTCAAAACTCCAATCTCCTAACTCCTAACTCCAAACTCCAACCTCCTAACTCCAAACTCCAAACTCCAAACTCCAAACTCCAATCTCCTAACTCCTAACTCCAAACTCCAAATTCCATACTCCAAACTCTAAACTACAAACTCCAAACTCCAATCTCCTAACTCCTAACTCCAAACTCCAAACTCCAATCTCCTAACCCCTAACTCCAAACTCCAAACTCCTAACTCCAAACTCCAAACTCCAATCTCCTAACTCCTAACTCCAAACTCCAAACTCCAAACTCCTAACTCCAAACTCTAAACTCCAAACTCCAAACTCTGAACTCCAAACTCCAAACTCTAAACTCCACAATCTAAACTCCAAACTCCAAACTCTAAACTCCAATCTCCAAACTCCAAACTCCAAACTCCAAACTCCAATCTCCTAACTCCTAACTGCAAACTCCAAACTCCGAACTCCAATCTCCAATCTCCTAACTCCTAACTCCAAACTCCAAACTCCAAACTCCAAACTACAAACTCCAATCTCCTAACTCCTAACTCCAAACTCCAACCTCCTAACTCCAAACTCCAAACTCCAAACTCTAAACTCCTAACTCCAAGCTCCAAACTTCAAACTCCTAACTCCAAACTCCAAACTCCAATCTCCTAACTCCAAACTCCAAACTCCAAACTCCAAGCTCCAATCTCCTAACCCCTAACTCCAAACTCCAACTCCAATCTCCTAACTCCTAATTCCAAACTCCAAACTCTAAACTCCAAACTCCAAACTCCAAACTCTGAACTCCAAACTCCAAACTCTAAACTCCAAACTCTAAACTCCAAACTCCAAACTCTAAACTCCAAACTCCAAACTCCTAACTCTAAACTCCAAACTCCAAACTCCTAACTCTAAACTCCAAACTCCAAACTCCAAACTCCAATCTCCTAACCCCTAACTCCAAACTCCAAACTCCTAACTCCAAACTCCAAACTCCAATCTCCAAACTCGTAACTCCAAACTCCAAACTCCAAACTCCAAACTCCAATCTCCTAACTCCTAACTCCAAACTCCAAACTCTAAACTCCAAACTCCAAACTCCAAATTCTAAACTCTAAACTCCAAACTCCAAACTCTAAACTCTAAACTCCAAACTCCAAACTCCAAACTCTTATCTCCAAACTCTGAACTCCAAACTCCAAGCTCCTAACTCCAAACTCCAAACTCCAAACTCTAATCTCCAAACTCCAAACTCCAAACTCTAAACTCCAAACTCTAAACTCCAAACTCCAAACTCTAAACTCCAAACTCCAAACTCCAAACCCTAAACTCCAAACTCCAAACTCCTAACTCTAAACTCCAATCTCCTAACTCCTAACTCCTAACTCCAAACTCCAAACTCTAAACTCTAAACTCCAATCTGCTAACTCCAAACTCTAAACTCCAAACTCCAAACTCTAAACTCCAAACTCTAAACTCCTAACTCCTAACTCCAAACTCCAAACTCCAAACTCTAAACTCTAAACTCTAAACTCCAATCTGCTAACTCCAAACTCTAAACTCCAAACTCCAAACTCTAAACTCCAAACGCTAAACTCCAAACTCCAAACTCCAAACTTCAAACTCTAAACTCTAAACTCCTAACTCCAAACTCCAAACTCCTAACTCCAAACTCCAAACTCCAAACTCTTAATTCCTAACTCCAAACTCCAAACTCCAATCTCCTAACTCCTAACTCCAAACTCCAAACTCCTAACTCCAAACTCCAATCTCCAAACTCCAAACTCCAATCTCCTAACCCCTAACTCCAAACTCCAAACTCCTAACTCCAAACTCCACACTCCAAACTCCAAACTCCAATCTCCAATCTCCTAACTCCTAACACCAAACTCCAAACTCCAAACTTCTAACTCCAAACTCCAAACTCCAATCTCCTAACTCCTAACTCCAAACTCCAACCTCCTAACTCCAAACTCCAAACTCCAAACTCCAAACTCTAAACTCCAATCTCCTAACTCCTAACTCCAAACTCCAAACTCCAAACTCCTAACTCCAAACTCCAAACTCCAAACTCCAAACACTTAATTCCTAACTCCAAACTCCAAACTCCAATCTCCTAACTCCTAACTCCAAACTCCAAACTCCTAACTCCAAACTCCAATCTCCAAACTCCAAACTCCAATCTCCTAACCCCTAACTCCAAACTCCAAACTCCTAACTCCAAACTCCACACTCCAAAATCCAAACTCCAATCTCCAAACTCCTAACTCCTAACACCAATCTCCAAACTCCAAACTTCTAACTCAAAACTCCAATCTCCCATCTCCTAACTCCAAACTCCAACCTCCTAACTCCAAACTCCAAACTCCAAACTCCAAACTCCAATCTCCTAACTCCTAACTCCAAACTCCAAATTCCAAACTCCAAACTCTAAACTACAAACTCCAAACTCCAATCTCCTAACTCCTAACTCCAAACTCCAAACTCCAATCTCCTAACCCCTAACTCCAAACTCCAAACTCCTAACTCCAAACTCCAAACTCCAATCTCCTAACTCCTAACTCCAAACTCCAAACTCCAAACTCCAAACTCCTAACTCCAAACTCTAAACTCCAAACTCCAAACTCTGAACTCCAAACTCCAAACTCTAAACTCCACAATCTAAACTCCAAACTCCAAACTCTAAACTCCAATCTCCAAACTCCAAACTCCAAACTCCAAACTCCAATCTCCTAACTCCTAACTGCAAACTCCAAACTCCGAACTCCAATCTCCAATCTCCTAACTCCTAACTCCAAACTTCAAACTCCAAACTCCAAACTACAAACTCCAATCTCCTAACTCCTAACTCCAACCTCCTAACTCCAAACTCCAAACTCCAAACTCTAAACTCCTAACTCCAAACTCCAAACATCAAACTCCTAACTCCAAACTCCAAACTCCAATCTCCTAACTCCAAACTCCAAACTCCAAACTCCAAACTCCAATCTCCTAACCCCTAACTCCAAACTCCAAACTCCAATCTCCTAACTCCTAACTCCAAACTCCAAACTCCAAACTCCAACTCCAATCTCCTAACTCCTAACTCCAAACTCCAAACTCTAAACTCCAAACTCCAAACTCCAAACTCTGAACTCCAAACTCCAAACTCTAAACTCCAAACTCTAAACTCCAAACTCCAAACTCCTAACTCTAAACTCCAATCTCCTAACTCCTAACTCCTAACTCCAAACTCCAAACTCTAAACTCTAAACTCTGAACTCCAATCTGCTAACTCCAAACTCTAAACTCCAAACTCCAAACTCTAAACTCCAAACTCTAAACTCCTAACTCCTAACTCCAAACTCCAAACTCCAAACTCCAAACTCCAAACTCCAATCTCCTAACTCTAAACTCCAATCTCCTAACTCCTAACTCCTAACTCCAAACTCCAAACTCTAAACTCTAAACTCTAAACTCCAATCTGCTAACTCCAAACTCTAAACTCCAAACTCCAAACTCTAAACTCCAAACTCTAAACTCCTAACTCCTAACTCCAAACTCCAAACTCCAAACTCCAAACTCCAATCTCCTAACTCCTAAATCCAAACTCCAAACTCCAAACTCCAATCTCCTAACCCCTAACTCCAAACTCCAAACTCCTAACTCCAAACTCCAAACTCCAATCTCCTAACTCCGAACTCCAAACTCCAAACTCCAAACTCCTAACTCCTAACTCCAAACTCTAAACTCCAAACTCCAAACTCCAAACTCTGAACTCCTAACTCCAAACTCCAACCTCATAACTCCAAACTCCAAACTCCAAACTCCAATCTCCGAACTCCAAACTCCAAACTCCAACCTCATAACTCCAAACTCCAAACTCCAAACTCCAACCTCCAAACTCCAAACTCCAAACTCCTCACTCCTAACTCCAAACTCCTAACTCCAAACTCCAAACTCCTCACTCCAAACTCCAAACTCCAATCTCCTAACTCCTAACTCCAACCTCATAACTCCAAACTCCAAACTCCAAACTCCAATCTCCGAACTCCTAACTCCAAGCTCCAACCTCATAACTCCAAACTCCAAACTCGAAACTCCTAACTCTAAATTCCTAACTCCAAACTCCAAACTCCTAACTCCAAACTCCAAACTCCAAACTCCAATCTCCTGACTCCTAACTCCAAACTCCAAACTCCAAACTCCAAACTCCTTACTCCAAACTCCAAACTCCAATCTCCTAACCCCTAACTCCAAACTCCAAACTCCAATCTCCTAACTCCAAACTCCAACCTCCTAACTCCAAACTCTAAACTCTAAACTACTAACTCCAAACTCCAAACTCCAAACTCCAATCTCCAAACTCCAAACTCCAATCTCCTAACTCCTTACTCCAAACTCCAAACTCCAAACTCCAAACTCCAATCTCCTAAACCCTAACTCCAAACTCCAAACTCCAAACTCCTAACTGCAAACTCCAAACTATAAACTCCAATCTCCAATCTCCTAACTCCAAACTCCAAACTCCAAACTCCAAACTCCAAACTCCAATCTCCTAACTCCTAACTCCAAACTCCAACCTCCTAACTCCAAACTCCAAACTCCAAACTCTAAACTCCTAACTCCAAACTCCAAACTTCAAACTCCTAACTCCAAACTCCAAACTCCAATCTCCTAACTCCAAACTCCAAACTCCAAACTCCAATCTCCTAACCCCTAACTCCAAACTCCAAACTCCAATCTCCTAACTCCTAACTCCAAACTCCAAACTCCAAACTCCAACTCCAATCTCCTAACTCCTAACTCCAAACTCCAAACTCTAAACTCCAAACTCCAAACTCCAAACTCTGAACTCCAAACTCCAAACTCTAAACTCCAAACTCCAAACTCCAAACTCCTTACTCCAAACTCCAAACTCCAATCTCCTAACCCCTAACTCCAAACTCCAAACTCCAAACTCCAAACTCCAAACTCCAGTCTGCAATCTCCTAACTCCAAACTCCAAACTCCTAACTCCAAACTCCAAACTCCAAACTCCAATCTCCTAACTCCAACCTCCTAACTCCAAACTCTAAACTCTAAACTACTAACTCCAAACTCCAAACTCCAAACTCCAATCTCCAAACTCCAAACTCCAATCTCCTAACTCCTTACTCCAAACTCCAAACTCCAAACTCCAAACTCCAATCTCCTAAACCCTAACTCCAAACTCCAAACTCCAAACTCCTAACTGCAAACTCCAAACTATAAACTCCAATCTCCAATCTCCTAACTCCTAACTCCAAACTCCAAACTCCAAACTCCAAACTACAAACTCCAATCTCCTAACTCCTAACTCCAAACTCCAACCTCCTAACTCCAAACTCCAAACTCCAAACTCTAAACTCCTAACTCCAAACTCCAAACTTCAAACTCCTAACTCCAAACTCCAAACTCCAATCTCCTAACTCCAAACTCCAAACTCCAAACTCCAATCTCCTAACCCCTAACTCCAAACTCCAAACTCCAATCTCCTAACTCCTAACTCCAAACTCCAAACTCCAAACTCCAACTCCAATCTCCTAACTCCTAACTCCAAACTCCAAACTCTAAACTCCAAACTCCAAACTCCAAACTCTGAACTCCAAACTCCAAACTCTAAACTCCAACCTCTAAACTCCAAACTCCAAACTCTAAACTCCAAACTCCAAACTCCTAACTCTAAACTCCAAACTCCAAACTCCTAACTCTAAACTCCAAACTCCAAACTCCAAACTCCAATCTCCTAACTCCTAACTCCAAACTCCAAACTCCAAACTCTAAGCTCCAATCTCCTAACCCCTAACTCCAAACTCCAAACTCCTAACTCCAAACTCCAAACTCCAATCTCCAAACTCGTAACTCCAAACTCCAAACTCCAATCTCCTAACTCCTAACTCCAAACTCCAAACTCTAAACTCCAAACTCCAAACTCTGAACTCCAAACTCCAAACTCTAAACTCCAAACTCTAAACTCCAAACTCCAAACTCTAAACTCCAAACTCCAAACTCCTAACTCTAAACTCTAAACTCCAAACTCCTAACTCTAAACTCCAAACTCCAAACTCCAAATTCTAAACTCTAAACTCCAAACTCCAAACTCTAAACTCTAAACTCCAAACTCCAAACTCCAAACTCTGAACTCCAAACTCCAAGCTCCTATCTCCAAACTCCAAACTCCAAACTCTAATCTCCAAACTCCAAACTCCAAACTCTAAACTCCAAACTCTAAACTCCAAACTCCAAACTCTAAACTCCAAACTCCAAACTCCAAACTCTAAACTCCAAACTCCAAACTCCTAACTCTAAACTCCAATCTCCTAACTCCTAACTCCTAACTCCAAACTCCAAACTCTAAACTCTAAACTCCAATCTGCTAACTCCAAACTCTAAACTCCAAACTCCAAACTCTAAACTCCAAACTCTAAACTCCTAACTCCTAACTCCAAACTCCAAACTCCAAACTCTAAACTCTAAACTCTAAACTCCAATCTGCTAACTCCAAACTCTAAACTCCAAACTCCAAACTCTAAACTCCAAACGCTAAACTCCAAACTCCAAACTCCAAACTTCAAACTCTAAACTCTAAACTCCTAACTCCAAACTCCAAACTCCAAACTCCTAACTCCAAACTCCAAACTCCAAACTCTTAATTCCTAACTCCAAACTCCAAACTCCAATCTCCTAACTCCTAACTCCAAACTCCAAACTCCTAACTCCAAACTCCAATCTCCAAACTCCAAACTCCAATCTCCTAACCCCTAACTCCAAACTCCAAACTCCTAACTCCAAACTCCACACTTCAAACTCCAAACTCCAATCTCCAATCTCCTAACTCCTAACACCAAACTCCAAACTCCAAACTTCTAACTCCAAACTCCAATCTCCTAACTCCTAACTCCAAACTCCAACCTCCTAACTCCAAACTCCAAACTCCAAACTCCAAACTCTAAACTCCAATCTCCTAACTCCTAACTCCAAACTCCAAACTCCAAACTCCAAACTCCAAACTCCAAACACTTAATTCCTAACTCCAAACTCCAAACTCCAATCTCCTAACTCCTAACTCCAAACTCCAAACTCCTAACTCCAAACTCCAATCTCCAAACTCCAAACTCCAATCTCCTAACCCCTAACTCCAAACTCCAAACTCCTAACTCCAAACTCCACACTCCAAAATCCAAACTCCAATCTCCAATCTCCTAACTCCTAACACCAATCTCCAAACTCCAAACTTCTAACTCAAAACTCCAATCTCCTAACTCCTAACTCCAAACTCCAACCTCCTAACTCCAAACTCCAAACTCCAAACTCCAAACTCCAATCTCCTAACTCCTAACTCCAAACTTCAAATTCCAAACTCCAAACTCTAAACTACAAACTCCAAACTCCAATCTCCTAACTCCTAACTCCAAACTCCAAACTCCAATCTCCTAACCCCTAACTCCAAACTCCAAACTCCTAACTCCAAACTCCAAACTCCAAACTCCAATCTCCTAACTCCTAACTCCAAACTCCAAACTCCAAACTCCTAACTCCAAACTCTAAACTCCAAACTCCAAACTCTGAACTCCAAACTCCAAACTCTAAACTCCACAATCTAAACTCCAAACTCCAAACTCTAAACTCCAATCTCCAAACTCCAAACTCCAAACTCCAAACTCCAATCTCCTAACTCCTAACTGCAAACTCCAAACTCCGAACTCCAATCTCCAATCTCCTAACTCCTAACTCCAAACTCCAAACTCCAAACTCCAAACTACAAACTCCAATCTCCTAACTCCTAACTCCAAACTCCAACCTCCTAACTCCAAACTCCAAACTCCAAACTCTAAACTCCTAATTCCAAACTCCAAACTTCAAACTCCTAACTCCAAACTCCAAACTCCAATCTCCTAACTCCAAACTCCAAACTCCAAACTCCAAACTCCAATCTCCTAACCCCTAACTCCAAACTCCAACTCCAATCTCCTAACTCCTAATTCCAAACTCCAAACTCTAAACTCCAAACTCCAAACTCCAAACTCTGAACTCCAAACTCCAAACTCTAAACTCCAAACTCTAAACTCCAAACTCCAAACTCTAAACTCCAAACTCCAAACTCCTAACTCTAAACTCCAAACTCCAAACTCCTAACTCTAAACTCCAAACTCCAAACTCCAAACTCCAATCTCCTAACCCCTAACTCCAAACTCCAAACTCCTAACTCCAAACTCCAAACTCCAATCTCCAAACTCGTAACTCCAAACTCCAAACTCCAAACTCCAAACTCCAATCTCCTAACTCCTAACTCCAAACTCCAAACTCTAAACTCCAAACTCCAAACTCCAAACTCTGAACTCCAAACTCCAAACTCTAAACTCCAAACTCTAAACTCCAAACTCCAAACTCTAAACTCCAAACTCCAAACTCCTAACTCTAAACTCTAAACTCCAAACTCCTAACTCTAAACTCCAAACTCCAAACTCCAAATTCTAAACTCAAAACTCCAAACTCCAAACTCTAAACTCTAAACTCCAAACTCCAAACTCCAAACTCTTATCTCCATACTCTGAACTCCAAACTCCAAACTCCTAACTCCAAACTCCAAACTCCAAACTCTAAACTCCAAACTCCAAACTCCAAACTCTAAACTCCAAACTCTAAACTCCAAACTCCAAACTCTAAACTCCAAACTCCAAACTCCAAACTCTAAACTCCAAACTCCAAACTCTTAACTCTAAACTGCAATCTCCTAACTCCTAACTCCTAACTCCAAACTCCAAACTCTAAACTCTAAACTCCAATCTGCTAACTCCAAACTCTAAACTCCAAACTCCAAACTCTAAACTCCAAACTCTAAACTCCTAACTCCTAACTCCAAACTCCAAACTCCAAACTCTAAACTCTAAACTCTAAACTCCAATCTGCTAACTCCAAACTCTAAACTCCAAACTCCAAACTCTAAACTCCAAACTCTAAACTCCAAACTCCAAACTCCAAACTTCAAACTCTAAACTCTAAACTCCTAACTCCAAACTCCAAACTTCAAACTCCTAACTCCAAACTCCAAACTCCAATCTCCTAACTCCAAACTCCAAACTCCAAACTCCAATCTCCTAACCCCTAACTCCAAACTCCAAACTCCAATCTCCTAACTCCTAACTCCAAACTCCAAACTCCAAACTCCAACTCCAATCTCCTAACTCCTAACTCCAACCTCATAACTCCAAACTCCAAACTCCAAACTCCAAACTCTGAACTCCAAACTCCAAACTCTAAACTCCAAACTCTAAACTCCAAACTCCAAACTCTAAACTCCAAACTCCAAACTCCTAACTCTAAACACCAAACTCCAAACTCCTAACTCTAAACTCCAAACTCCAAACTCCAAACTCCAATCTCCTAACTCCTAACTCCAAACTCCAAACTCCAAACTCTAAACTCCAATCTCCTAACCCCTAACTCCAAACTCCAAACTCCTAACTCCAAACTCCAAACTCCAATCTCCAAACTCGCAACTCCAAACTCCAAACTCCAAACTCCAAACTCCAATCTCCTAACTCCTAACTCCAAACTCCAAACTCTAAACTCCAAACTCCAAACTCCAAACTCTGAACTCCAAACTCCAAACTCTAAACTCCAAACTCTAAACTCCAAACTCCAAACTCTAAACTCCAAACTCCAAACTCCTAACTCTAAACTCTAAACTCCAAACTCCTAACTCTAAACTCCAAACTCCAAACTCCAAATTCTAAACTCTAAACTCCAAACTCCAAACTCTAAACTCTAAACTCCAAACTCCAAACTCCAAACTCTTATCTCCAAACTCTGAACTCCAAACTCCAAGCTCCTAACTCCAAACTCCAAACTCCAAACTCTAAGCTCCAAACTCCAAACTCCAAACTCTAAACTCCAAACTCTAAACTCCAAACTCCAAACTCTAAACTCCAAACTCCAAACTCCAAACTCTAAACTCCAAACTCCAAACTCCTAACTCTAAACTCCAATCTCCTAACTCCTAACTCCTAACTCCAAACTCCAAACTCTAAACTCTAAACTCCAATCTGCTAACTCCAAACTCTAAACTCCAAACTCCAAACTCTAAACTCCAAACTCTAAACTCCTAACTCCTAACTCCAAACTCCAAACTCCAAACTCCAAACTCTAAACTCCAAACGCTAAACTCCAAACTCCAAACTCCAAACTTCAAACTCTAAACTCTAAACTCCTAACTCCAAACTCCAAACTCCAAACTCCTAACTCCAAACTCCAAACTCCAAACTCCTAACTCCAAACTCCACACTCCAAAATCCAAACTCCAATCTCCAATCTCCTAACTCCTAACACCAATCTCCAAACTCCAAACTTCTAACTCAAAACTCCAATCTCCTAACTCCTAACTCCAAACTCCAAACTCCAAACTCCAATCTCCTAACTCCTAACTCCAAACTCCAAACTCCAATCTCCTAACCCCTAACTCCAAACTCCAAACTCCTAACTCCAAACTCCAAACTCCAATCTCCTAACTCCTAACTCCAAACTCCAAACTCCAAACTCCAAACACCTAACTCCAAACTCTAAACTCCAAACTCCAAACTCTGAACTCCAAACTCCAAACTCTAAACTCCACAATCTAAACTCCAAACTCCAAACACTAAACTCCAATCTCCAAACTCCAAACTCCAAACTCCAAACTCCAATCTCCTAACTCCTAACTGCAAACTCCAAACTCCGAACTCCAATCTCCAATCTCCTAACTCCTAACTCCAAACTCCAAACTCCAAACTCCAAACTACAAACTCCAATCTCCTAACTCCTAACTCCAAACTCCAACCTCCTAACTCCAAACTCCAAACTCCAAACTCTAAACTCCTAACTCCAAACTCCAAACTTCAAACTCCTAACTCCAAACTCCAAACTCCAATCTCCTAACTCCAAACTCCAAACTCCAAACTCCAAACTCCAATCTCCTAACCCCTAACTCCAAACTGCAACTCCAATCTCCTAACTCCTAACTCCAAACTCCAAACTCTAAACTCCAAACTCCAAACTCCAAACTCTGAACTCCAAACTCCAAACTCTAAACTCCAAACTCTAAACTCCAAACTCCAAACTCTAAACTCCAAACTCCAAACTCCTAACTCCAAACTCCTAACTCCAAACTCCAAACTCCAATCTCCTAACTCCTAACTCCAAACTCCAAACTCCAAACTCCAATCTCCTAACCCCTAACTCCAAACTCCAAACTCCTAACTCCAAACTCCAAACTCCAATCTCCTAACTCCAAACTCCAAACTCCAAACTCCAAACTCCAATCTCCTAACCCCTAACTCCAAACTCCAACTCCAATCTCCTAACTCCTAACTCCAAACTCCAAACTCTAAACTCCAAACTCCAAACTCTGAACTCCAAACTCCAAACTCTAAACTCCAAACTCTAAACTCCAAACTCCAAACTCTAAACTCCTAACTCCAAACTCCAAACTCCAAACTCCTAACTCCAAACTCCAAACTCCAATCTCCTAACTCCTAACTCCAAACTCCAAACACCAAACTCCAATCTCCTAACCCCTAACTCCAAACTCCAAACTCCTAACTCCAAACTCCAAACTCCAATCTCCTAACTCCTAACTCCAAACTCCAAACTCCAAACTCCAAACTCCTAACTCCAAACTCTAAACTCCAAACTCCAAACTCTGAACTCCAAACTCCAAACTCTAAACTCCACACTCTAAACTCCAAACTCCAAACTCTAAACTCCAATCTCCAAACTCCAAACTCCAATCTCCTAACTCCTTACTCCAAACTCCAAACTCCAAACTCCAAACTCCAATCTCCTAAACCCTAACTCCAAACTCCAAACTCCAAACTCCTAACTGCAAACTCCAAACTCCAAACTCCAATCTCCAATCTCCTAACTCCTAACTCCAAACTCCAAACTCCAAACTCCAAACTACAAACTCCAATCTCCTAACTCCTAACTCCAAACTCCAACCTCCTAACTCCAAACTCCAAACTCCAAACTCTAAACTCCTAACTCCAAACTCCAAACTTCAAACTCCTAACTCCAAACTACAAACTCCAATCTCCTAACTCCAAACTCCTAACTCCAAACTCCAAACTCCAAACTCTAAACTCCTAACTCCAAACTCCAACATCTTAACTCCAAACTGCAAACTCCAAACTCTAAACTCTAAACTCCAAACTCCAAACTCCAAACTCCAAACTCCTAACTCCAAACTCCAATCTCCTAACTCCTAACTCCAAACTCCAAACTCCTAACTCCAATCTCCTAACCCATAACTCCAAACTCCAAACTCCAAACTCCTAACTCCAACCTCCTAACTCCAAACTCCAAACTCCAAACTCCAAACTCCAAACTCCTAACTCCTAACTCCAAACTCCAACCTCCTAACTCCAAACGCCAAACTCCAAACTCTAAACTCCTAACTCCTAACTCCAAACTCCAACCTCCTAACTCCAAACTCCAAACTCCTAACTCCAAACTCCAAACTCCAAACTCTAAACTCCTAACTCCAAACTCCAAACTCCAATCTCCTAACTCCTAACTCCAAACTCCAAACTCCAAACTCCAAACTCCAGTCTCCAGTCTCCTAACTCCTAACTCCAAACTCCTAACTCCAAACTCCAAACTCCAACCTCCTAACTCCAAACTCCAAACTCCAAACTCTAAACTCCTAACTCCAAACTCCAAACTCCAATCTCCTAACTCCTAACTCCAAACTCCGAACTCCAAACTCCAAACTCCAAACTCCAATCTCCTAACTCCTAACTCCAAACTCCAACATCTTAACTCCAAACTGCAAACTCCAAACTCTAAACTCTAAACTCCAAACTCCAAACTCCTAACTCCAAACTCCAATCTCCTAACTCCTAACTCCAAACTCCAAACTCCTAACTCCAATCTCCTAACCCATAACTCCAAACTCCAAACTCCAAACTCGTAACTCCAACCTCCTAACTCCAAACTCCAAACTACAAACTCTAAACTCTAAACTCCTAACTCCAAACTCTAATCTCCTAACTCCTAACTCCAAACTCCAAACTCCTAACTCCAAACTCCAAACTCCAATCTCCAGTCTCCTAACTCCAAACTCCAAACTCCAAACTCCTAACTCCTAACTCCAAACTCCAAACTCCAATCTCCTAACTCCTAACTCCAAACTCTAAACTCCTAACTCCTAACTCCAAACTCCTAACTCCAAACTCCAAACTCTTAACTCCAAACTCCAAACTCCAATCTCCTAACTCCTACTCCAAACTCCAAACTCCTAACTCCAAACTCCAAACTCCAATCTCCAGTCTCCTAACTCCTAACTCCAAACTCCAATCTCCTAACTCCTAACTCCAAACTCCAACCTCCTAACTCCAAACTCCAAACTTCAAGCTCTAAACTCCTAACTCCTAACTCCAAACTCCAACCTCCTAACTCCAAACTCCAAACTCCTAACTCCAAACTCCAAACTCCAAACTCTAAACTCCTAACTCCAAACTCCAAACTCCAATCTCCTAACTCCTAACTCCAAACTCCAAACTCCAAACTCCAAACTCCAAACTCCAGTCTCCTAACTCCTAACTCCAAACTCCTAACTCCAAACTCCAAACTCCAACCTCCTAACTCCAAACTCCAAACTCCAAACTCTAAACTCCTAACTCCAAACTCCAAACTCCAATCTCCTAACTCCTAACTCCAAACTCCAAACTCCAAACTCCAAACTCCAATCTCCAGTCTCCTAACTCCAAACTCCAAACTCCAAACTCCAATCTCCTAACTCCAAACTCCAAACTCCAAACTCTTAACTCCAACCTCCAAACTCCTCACTCCTAACTCCAAACTTCAAACTCCAAACTCCAAACTCCAATCTCCTAACTCCTAACTCCAAACTCCAAACTCCTAACTCCAAACTCCAAACTCCAAACTCCAATCTCCAGTCTCCTAACTCCTAACTCCAAACTCCAAACTCCAAACTCCTAACTCCTAACTCGAAACTCCAACCTCCTAACTCCA
The DNA here is from genome assembly GCF_052327205.1 of Somniosus microcephalus. Lineage (NCBI taxonomy): Eukaryota > Metazoa > Chordata > Chondrichthyes > Squaliformes > Somniosidae > Somniosus > Somniosus microcephalus. The sequence continues at coordinate 41,547,162 of NC_141000.1, read as the reverse complement.
AACTCCAAACTCCAAACTCCAAACTCCAATCTCCTAACTCCTTACTCCAAACTCCAAACTCCAAACTCCAAACTCCAATCTCCTAAACCCTAACTCCAAACTCCAAACTCCAAACTCCTAACTGCAAACTCCAAACTCCAAACTCCAATCTCCAATCTCCTAACTCCTAACTCCAAACTCCAAACTCCAAACTACAAACTCCAATCTCCTAACTCCTAACTCCAAACTCCAACCTCCTAACTCCAAACTCCAAACTCCAAACTCTAAACTCCTAACTCCAAACTCCAAACTCCAAACTCCTAACTCCAAACTCCAAACTCCAATCTCCTAACTCCTAACTCCAAACTCCAAACTCCAAACTCCAATCTCCTAACCCCTAACTCCAAACTCCAAACTCCTAACTCCAAACTCCAAACTCCAATCTCCTAACTCCTAACTCCAAACTCCAAACTCCAAACTCCAAACTCCTAACTCCAAACTCTAAACTCCAAACTCCAAACTCTGAACTCCAAACTCCAAACTCTAAACTCCACACTCTAAACTCCAAACTCCAAACTCTAAACTCCAATCTCCAAACTCCAAACTCCAATCTCCTAACTCCTTACTCCAAACTCCAAACTCCAAACTCCAATCTCCTAAACCCTAACTCCAAACTCCAAACTCCAAACTCCTAACTGCAAACTCCAAACTCCAAACTCCAATCTCCAATCTCCTAAATCCTAACTCCAAACTCCAAACTCCAAACTCCAAACTACAAACTCCAATCTCCTAACTCCTAACTCCAAACTCCAACCTCCTAACTCCAAACTCCAAACTCCAAACTCTAAACTCCTAACTCCAAACTCCAAACTTCAAACTCCTAACTCCAAACTACAAACTCCAATCTCCTAACTCCAAACTCCAAACTCCAAACTCCAAACTCCAATCTCCTAACCCCTAACTCCAAACTCCAAACTCCAATCTCCTAACTCCTAACTCCAAACTCCAAACTCCAAACTCCAACGCCAATCTCCTAACTCCTAACTCCAAACTCCAAACTCTGAACTCCAAACTACAAACTCTAAACTCCAAACTCTAAACTCCAAACTCCAAACTCTAAACTCCAAACTCCAAACTCCTAACTCTAAACTCCAAACTCCAAACTCCTAACTCTAAACTCCAAACTCCAAACTCCAAACTCCAATCTCCTAACTCCTAACTCCAAACTCCAAACTCCAAACTCCAAACTCCAATCTCCTAACACCTAACTCCAAACTCCAAACTCCTAACTCCAAACTCCAAACTCCAATCTCCAAACTCGTAACTCCAAACTCCAAACTCCAAACTCCAAACTCCAATCTCCTAACTCCTAACTCCAAACTCCAAACTCTAAACTCCAAACTCCAAACTCCAAACTCTGAACTCCAAACTCCAAACTCTAAACTCCAAACTCTAAACTCCAAACTCCAAACTCTAAACTCCAAACTCCAAACTCCTAACTCTATACTCCAAACTCCAAACTCCAAACTCTGAACTCCAAACTCCAAACTCTGAACTCCAAACTCCAAACTCTAAACTCCAAACTCTAAACTCCAAACTCCAAACTCTAAACTCCAAACTCCAAACTCCTAACTCTAAACTCTAAACTCCAAACTCCTAACTCTAAACTCCAAACTGCAAACTCCAAATTCTGAACTCTAAACTCCAAACTCCAAACTCTGAACTCTAAACTCCAAACTCCAAACTCCAAACTCTTATCTCCAAACTCTGAACTCCAAACTCCAAACTCCTAACACCAAACTCCAAACTCCAAACTCTAAACTCCAAACTCCAAACTCTAAACTCCAAACTCTAAACTCCAAACTCCAAACTCTAAACTCCAAACTCCAAACTCCAAACTCTAAACTCCAAACTCCAAACTCCTAACTCTAAACTCCAATCGCCTAACTCCTAACTCCTAACTCCAAACTCCAAACTCTAAACTCTAAACTACAATCTGCTAACTCCAAACTCTAAACTCCAAACTCCAAACTCTAAACTCCAAACTCTAAACTCCTAACTCCTAACTCCAAACTCCAATCTCCTAACCCCTAACTCCAAACTCCAAACTCTAAACTCTAAACTCCTAACTCCAAACTCCAATCTCCTAACTCCTAACTCCAAACTCCAAACTCCAAACTCCAAACTCCTAACTCCAAACTCTAAACTCCAAACTCCAAACTCTGAACTCCAAACTCCAAACTCTAAACTCCACACTCTAAACTCCAAACTCCAAACTCTAAACTCCAATCTCCAAACTCCAAACTCCAATCTCCTAACTCCTTACTCCAAACTCCAAACTCCAAACTCCAAACTCCAATCTCCTAAACCCTAACTCCAAACTCCAAACTCCAAACTCCTAACTGCAAACTCCAAACTCCAAACTCCAATCTCCAATCTCCTAACTCCTAACTCCAAACTCCAAACTCCAAACTCCAAACTACAAACTCCAATCTCCTAACTCCTAACTCCAAACTCCAACCTCCTAACTCCAAACTCCAAACTCCAAACTCTAAACTCCTAACTCCAAACTCCAAACTTCAAACTCCTAACTCCAAACTACAAACTCCAATCTCCTAACTCCAAACTCCTAACTCCAAACTCCAAACTCCAAACTCTAAACTCCTAACTCCAAACTCCAACATCTTAACTCCAAACTGCAAACTCCAAACTCTAAACTCTAAACTCCAAACTCCAAACTCCAAACTCCAAACTCCTAACTCCAAACTCCAATCTCCTAACTCCTAACTCCAAACTCCAAACTCCTAACTCCAATCTCCTAACCCATAACTCCAAACTCCAAACTCCAAACTCCTAACTCCAACCTCCTAACTCCAAACTCCAAACTCCAAACTCCAAACTCCAAACTCCTAACTCCTAACTCCAAACTCCAACCTCCTAACTCCAAACGCCAAACTCCAAACTCTAAACTCCTAACTCCTAACTCCAAACTCCAACCTCCTAACTCCAAACTCCAAACTCCTAACTCCAAACTCCAAACTCCAAACTCTAAACTCCTAACTCCAAACTCCAAACTCCAATCTCCTAACTCCTAACTCCAAACTCCAAACTCCAAACTCCAAACTCCAGTCTCCAGTCTCCTAACTCCTAACTCCAAACTCCTAACTCCAAACTCCAAACTCCAACCTCCTAACTCCAAACTCCAAACTCCAAACTCTAAACTCCTAACTCCAAACTCCAAACTCCAATCTCCTAACTCCTAACTCCAAACTCCGAACTCCAAACTCCAAACTCCAAACTCCAATCTCCTAACTCCTAACTCCAAACTCCAACATCTTAACTCCAAACTGCAAACTCCAAACTCTAAACTCTAAACTCCAAACTCCAAACTCCTAACTCCAAACTCCAATCTCCTAACTCCTAACTCCAAACTCCAAACTCCTAACTCCAATCTCCTAACCCATAACTCCAAACTCCAAACTCCAAACTCGTAACTCCAACCTCCTAACTCCAAACTCCAAACTACAAACTCTAAACTCTAAACTCCTAACTCCAAACTCTAATCTCCTAACTCCTAACTCCAAACTCCAAACTCCTAACTCCAAACTCCAAACTCCAATCTCCAGTCTCCTAACTCCAAACTCCAAACTCCAAACTCCTAACTCCTAACTCCAAACTCCAAACTCCAATCTCCTAACTCCTAACTCCAAACTCTAAACTCCTAACTCCTAACTCCAAACTCCTAACTCCAAACTCCAAACTCTTAACTCCAAACTCCAAACTCCAATCTCCTAACTCCTACTCCAAACTCCAAACTCCTAACTCCAAACTCCAAACTCCAATCTCCAGTCTCCTAACTCCTAACTCCAAACTCCAATCTCCTAACTCCTAACTCCAAACTCCAACCTCCTAACTCCAAACTCCAAACTTCAAGCTCTAAACTCCTAACTCCTAACTCCAAACTCCAACCTCCTAACTCCAAACTCCAAACTCCTAACTCCAAACTCCAAACTCCAAACTCTAAACTCCTAACTCCAAACTCCAAACTCCAATCTCCTAACTCCTAACTCCAAACTCCAAACTCCAAACTCCAAACTCCAAACTCCAGTCTCCTAACTCCTAACTCCAAACTCCTAACTCCAAACTCCAAACTCCAACCTCCTAACTCCAAACTCCAAACTCCAAACTCTAAACTCCTAACTCCAAACTCCAAACTCCAATCTCCTAACTCCTAACTCCAAACTCCAAACTCCAAACTCCAAACTCCAATCTCCAGTCTCCTAACTCCAAACTCCAAACTCCAAACTCCAATCTCCTAACTCCAAACTCCAAACTCCAAACTCTTAACTCCAACCTCCAAACTCCTCACTCCTAACTCCAAACTTCAAACTCCAAACTCCAAACTCCAATCTCCTAACTCCTAACTCCAAACTCCAAACTCCTAACTCCAAACTCCAAACTCCAAACTCCAATCTCCAGTCTCCTAACTCCTAACTCCAAACTCCAAACTCCAAACTCCTAACTCCTAACTCGAAACTCCAACCTCCTAACTCCAAACTCCAAACTCCAAACTCCAAACTCCAATCTCCTAACTCCTTACTCCAAACTCCAAACTCCAAACTCCAAACTCCAATCTCCTAAACCCTAACTCCAAACTCCAAACTCCAAACTCCTAACTGCAAACTCCAAACTCCAAACTCCAATCTCCAATCTCCTAACTCCTAACTCCAAACTCCAAACTCCAAACTACAAACTCCAATCTCCTAACTCCTAACTCCAAACTCCAACCTCCTAACTCCAAACTCCAAACTCCAAACTCTAAACTCCTAACTCCAAACTCCAAACTCCAAACTCCTAACTCCAAACTCCAAACTCCAATCTCCTAACTCCTAACTCCAAACTCCAAACTCCAAACTCCAATCTCCTAACCCCTAACTCCAAACTCCAAACTCCTAACTCCAAACTCCAAACTCCAATCTCCTAACTCCTAACTCCAAACTCCAAACTCCAAACTCCAAACTCCTAACTCCAAACTCTAAACTCCAAACTCCAAACTCTGAACTCCAAACTCCAAACTCTAAACTCCACACTCTAAACTCCAAACTCCAAACTCTAAACTCCAATCTCCAAACTCCAAACTCCAATCTCCTAACTCCTTACTCCAAACTCCAAACTCCAAACTCCAATCTCCTAAACCCTAACTCCAAACTCCAAACTCCAAACTCCTAACTGCAAACTCCAAACTCCAATCTCCAATCTCCTAAATCCTAACTCCAAACTCCAAACTCCAAACTCCAAACTACAAACTCCAATCTCCTAACTCCTAACTCCAAACTCCAACCTCCTAACTCCAAACTCCAAACTCCAAACTCTAAACTCCTAACTCCAAACTCCAAACTTCAAACTCCTAACTCCAAACTACAAACTCCAATCTCCTAACTCCAAACTCCAAACTCCAAACTCCAAACTCCAATCTCCTAACCCCTAACTCCAAACTCCAAACTCCAATCTCCTAACTCCTAACTCCAAACTCCAAACTCCAAACTCCAACGCCAATCTCCTAACTCCTAACTCCAAACTCCAAACTCTGAACTCCAAACTACAAACTCTAAACTCCAAACTCTAAACTCCAAACTCCAAACTCTAAACTCCAAACTCCAAACTCCTAACTCTAAACTCCAAACTCCAAACTCCTAACTCTAAACTCCAAACTCCAAACTCCAAACTCCAATCTCCTAACTCCTAACTCCAAACTCCAAACTCCAAACTCCAAACTCCAATCTCCTAACACCTAACTCCAAACTCCAAACTCCTAACTCCAAACTCCAAACTCCAATCTCCAAACTCGTAACTCCAAACTCCAAACTCCAAACTCCAAACTCCAATCTCCTAACTCCTAACTCCAAACTCCAAACTCTAAACTCCAAACTCCAAACTCCAAACTCTGAACTCCAAACTCCAAACTCTAAACTCCAAACTCTAAACTCCAAACTCCAAACTCTAAACTCCAAACTCCAAACTCCTAACTCTATACTCCAAACTCCAAACTCCAAACTCTGAACTCCAAACTCCAAACTCTGAACTCCAAACTCCAAACTCTAAACTCCAAACTCTAAACTCCAAACTCCAAACTCTAAACTCCAAACTCCAAACTCCTAACTCTAAACTCTAAACTCCAAACTCCTAACTCTAAACTCCAAACTGCAAACTCCAAATTCTGAACTCTAAACTCCAAACTCCAAACTCTGAACTCTAAACTCCAAACTCCAAACTCCAAACTCTTATCTCCAAACTCTGAACTCCAAACTCCAAACTCCTAACACCAAACTCCAAACTCCAAACTCTAAACTCCAAACTCCAAACTCTAAACTCCAAACTCTAAACTCCAAACTCCAAACTCTAAACTCCAAACTCCAAACTCCAAACTCTAAACTCCAAACTCCAAACTCCTAACTCTAAACTCCAATCGCCTAACTCCTAACTCCTAACTCCAAACTCCAAACTCTAAACTCTAAACTACAATCTGCTAACTCCAAACTCTAAACTCCAAACTCCAAACTCTAAACTCCAAACTCTAAACTCCTAACTCCTAACTCCAAACTCCAATCTCCTAACCCCTAACTCCAAACTCCAAACTCTAAACTCTAAACTCCTAACTCCAAACTCCAAACTCCTAACTCCAAACTCCAAACTCCAAACTCCCAACTCTTAATTCCTAACTCCAAACTCCAAACTCCAATCTCCTAACTCCTAACTCCAAACTCCAAACTCCTAACTCCAAACTCCAATCTCCAAACTCCAAACTCCAATCTCATAACCCCTAACTCCAAACTCCAAACTCCAAACTCTAAACTCTAAACTCTAAACTCCAATCTGCTAACTCCAAACTCTAAACTCCAAACTCCAAACCCTAAACTCCAAACTCTAAACTCCAAACTCCAAACTCCAAACTTCAAACTCTAAACTCTAAACTCCTAACTCCAAACTCCAAACTCCAAACTCCTAACTCCAAACTCCAAACTCCAAACTCCAAACTCTTAATTCCTAACTCCAAACTCCAAACTCCTAACTCCAAACTCCAAACTCCAAACTCCCAATTCTTAATTCCTAACTCCAAACTCCAAACTCCAATCTCCTAACTCCTAACTCCAAACTCCAAACTCCTAACTCCAAACTCCAATCTCCAAACTCCAAACTCCAATCTACTAACCCCTAACTCCAAACTCCAAACTCCTAACTCCAAACTCCACACTCCAAACTCCAAACTCCAATCTCCAATCTCCTAACTCCTAACACCAAACTCCAAACTCCAAACTTCTAACTCCAAACTCCAAACTCCAATCTCCTAACTCCTAACTCCAAACTCCAACCTCCTAACTCCAAACTCCAAACTCCAAACTCCAAACTCTAAACTCCAATCTCCTAACTCCTAACTCCAAACTCCAAACTCCAAACTCCTAACTCCAAACTCCAAACTCCAAACTCCAAACACTTAATTCCTAACTCCAAACTCCAAACTCCAATCTCCTAACTCCTAACTCCAAACTCCAAACTCCTAACTCCAAACTCCAAACTCCAAACTCCAAACTCTTAATTCCTAACTCCAAACTCCAAACTCCAATCTCCTAACTCCTAACTCCAAACTCGAAACTCCTAACTCCAAACTCCAATCTCCAAACTCCAAACTCCAATCTCCTAACCCCTAACTCCAAACTCCAAACTCCTAACTCCAAACTCCACACTCCAAACTCCAAACTCCAATCTCCAATCTCCTAACTCCAAACTCCAAACTCCTAACTCCAAACTCCAATCTCCAAACTCCAAACTCCAATCTCCTAACCCCTAACTCCAAACTCCAACCTCCTAACTCCAAACTCCATACTCCAAACTCCAAACTCTAAACTCCAATCTCCTAACTCCTAACTCCAAACTCCAAACTCCAAACTCCTAACTCCAATCTCCAAACCCCTAACTCCAAACTCCAAACTCCTAATCCAAACTCCACACTCCAAACTCCAAACTCCAATCTCCAATCTCCTAACTCCTAACACCAAACTCCAAACTCCAAACTTCTAACTCCAAACTCCAAACTCCAATCTCCTAACTCGTAACTCCAAACTCCAACCTCCTAACTCCAAACTCCAAACTCCAAACTCCAAACTCTAAACTCCAATCTCCTAACTCCTAACTCCAAACTCCAAACTCCAAACTCCTAACTCCAAACTCCAAACTCCTAACTCCAAACTCCAAACTCCAATCTCCTAACTCCTAACTCCAATCTCCAATCTCCTAACTCCTAACACCAAACTCCAAACTCCAAACTTCTAACTCCAAACTCCAAACTCCAATCTCCTAACTCCTAACTCCAAACTCCAAACTCCAAACTCCAAACTCTAAACTCCAATCTCCTAACTCCAAACTCCAATCTCCTAATTCCTAACTCCAAACTCCAAACTCCAATCTCCTAACTCCTAACTCCAAACTCCAAACTCCTAACTCCAAACTCCAAACTCCTAACTCCAAACTCCACACTCCAAACTCCAAACTCCAATCTCCAATCTCCTAACTCCTAACACCAAACTCCAAACTCCAAACTTCTAACTCCAAACTCCAAACTCCAATCTCCTAACTCCTAACTCCAAACTCCAAACTCCAAACTCCAAACTCTAAACTCCAATCTCCTAACTCCAAACTCCAATCTCCTAACTCCAAACTCCAAACTCCAAACTCCAAACACTTAATTCCTAACTCCAAACTCCAAACTCCAATCTCCTAACTCCTAACTCCAAACTCCAAACTCCAATCTCCAAACTCCAAACTCCAATCTCCTAACCCCTAACTCCAAACTCCAAACTCCTAACTCCAAACTCCACACTCCAAAATCCAAACTCCAATCTCCAATCTCCTAACTCCTAACACCAAACTCCAAACTCCAAACTTCTAACTCCAAACTCCAAACTCCAATCTCCTAACTCCTAACTCCAAACTCCAACCTCCTAACTCCAAACTCTAAACTACAAACTCCAAACTCCAATCTCCTAACCCCTAACTCCAAACTCCAAACTCCAAACACCTAACTCCAAACTCCAAACCCCAATCTCCAATCTCCTAACTCCTAACTCCTAACTCCAAACTCCTAACTCCAATCTACTAACTCCTAACTCCAAACTCCAAACTCCAAACTCCAATCTCCAAACTCCAAACTCCAATCTCCTAACTCCTTACTCCAAACTCCAAACTCCAAACTCCAAACTCCAATCTCCTAAACCCTAACTCCAAACTCCAAACTCCAAACTCCTAACTGCAAACTCCAAACTCCAAACTCCAATCTCCAATCTCCTAACTCCTAACTCCAAACTCCAAACTCCAAACTACAAACTCCAATCTCCTAACTCCTAACTCCAAACTCCAACCTCCTAACTCCAAACTCCAAACTCCAAACTCTAAACTCCTAACTCCAAACTCCAAACTCCAAACTCCTAACTCCAAACTCCAATCTCCTAACTCCTAACTCCAAACTCCAAACTCCAAACTCCAATCTCCTAACCCCTAACTCCAAACTCCAAACTCCTAACTCCAAACTCCAAACTCCAATCTCCTAACTCCTAACTCCAAACTCCAAACTCCAAACTCCAAACTCTAAACTCCAAACTCCAAACTCTGAACTCCAAACTCCAAACTCTAAACTCCACACTCTAAACTCCAAACTCCAAACTCTAAACTCCAATCTCCAAACTCCAAACTCCAATCTCCTAACTCCTTACTCCAAACTCCAAACTCCAAACTCCAAACTCCAATCTCCTAAACCCTAACTCCAAACTCCAAACTCCAAACTCCTAACTGCAAACTCCAAACTCCAAACTCCAATCTCCAATCTCCTAACTCCTAACTCCAAACTCCAAACTCCAAACTACAAACTCCAATCTCCTAACTCCTAACTCCAAACTCCAACCTCCTAACTCCAAACTCCAAACTCCAAACTCTAAACTCCTAACTCCAAACTCCAAACTTCAAACTCCTAACTCCAAACTACAAACTCCAATCTCCTAACTCCAAACTCCAAACTCCAAACTCCAAACTCCAATCTCCTAACCCCTAACTCCAAACTCCAAACTCCAATCTCCTAACTCCTAACTCCAAACTCCAAACTCCAAACTCCAACGCCAATCTCCTAACTCCTAACTCCAAACTCCAAACTCTAAACTCCAAACTCCAAACTCCAAACTCTGAACTCCAAACTCCAAACTCTAAACTCCAAACTCTAAACTCCAAACTCCAAACTCTAAACTCCAAACTCCAAACTCCTAACTCTAAACTCCAAACTCCAAACTCCTAACTCTAAACTCCAAACTCCAAACTCCAAACTCCAATCTCCTAACTCCTAACTCCAAACTCCAAACTCCAAACTCCAAACTCCAATCTCCTAACCCCTAACTCCAAACTCCAAACTCCTAACTCCAAACTCCAAACTCCAATCTCCAAACTCGTAACTCCAAACTCCAAACTCCAAACTCCAAACTCTAAACTCCAAACTCCAAACTCTGAACTCCAAACTCCAAACTCTAAACTCCACACTCTAAACTCCAAACTCCAAACTCTAAACTCCAATCTCCAAACTCCAAACTCCAATCTCCTAACTCCTTACTCCAAACTCCAAACTCCAAACTCCAAACTCCAATCTCCTAAACCCTAACTCCAAACTCCAAACTCCAAACTCCTAACTGCAAACTCCAAACTCCAAACTCCAATCTCCAATCTCCTAACTCCTAACTCCAAACTCCAAACTCCAAACTCCAAACTACAAACTCCAATCTCCTAACTCCAAACTCCAATCTCCTAACTCCAAACTCCAAACTCCAAACTCTAAACTCCTAACTCCAAACTCCAAACTTCAAACTCCTAACTCCAAACTACAAACTCCAATCTCCTAACTCCAAACTCCAAACTCCAAACTCCAATCTCCTAACCCCTAACTCCAAACTCCAAACTCCAATCTCCTAACTCTTAACTCCAAACTCCAAACTCCAAACTCCAACGCCAATCTCCTAACTCCTAACTCCAAACTCCAAACTCTAAACTCCAAACTCCAAACTCCAAACTCTGAACTCCAAACTCCAAACTCTAAACTCCAAACTCTAAACTCCAAACTCCAAACTCTAAACTCCAAACTCCAAACTCCTAACTCTAAACTCCAAACTCCAAACTCCTAACTCTAAACTCCAAACTCCAAACTCCAAACTCCAATCTCCTAACTCCTAACTCCAAACTCCAAACTCCAAACTCCAAACTCCAATCTCCTAACCCCTAACTCCAAACTCCAAACTCCTAACTCCAAACTCCAAACTCCAATCTCCAAACTCGTAACTCCAAACTCCAAACTCCAAACTCCAAACTCCAATCTCCTAACTCCTAACTCCAAACTCCAAACTCTAAACTCCAAACTCCAAACTCCAAACTCTGAACTCCAAACTCCAAACTCTAAACTCCAAACTCTAAACTCCAAACTCCAAACTCCTAACTCTAAACTCTAAACTCCAAACTCCTAACTCTAAACTCCAAACTCCAAACTCCAAATTCTAAACTCTAAACTCCAAACTCCAAACTCTGAACTCTAAACTCCAAACTCCAAACTCCAAACTCTTATCTCCAAACTCTGAACTCCAAACTCCAAACTCCTAACACCAAACTCCAAACTCCAAACTCTAAACTCCAAACTCCAAACTCCAAACTCTAAACTCCAAACTCTAAACTCCAAACTCCAAACTCTAAACTCCAAACTCCAAACTCCAAACTCTAAACTCCAAACTCCAAACTCCTAACTCTAAACTCCAATCGCCTAACTCCTAACTCCTAACTCCAAACTCCAAACTCTAAACTCTAAACTCCAATCTGCTAACTCCAAACTCTAAACTCCAAACTCCAAACTCTAAACTCCAAACTCTAAACTCCTAACTCCTAACTCCAAACTCCAAACTCCAAACTCTAAACTCTAAACTCTAAACTCCAATCTGCTAACTCCAAACTCTAAACTCCAAACTCCAAACTCTAAACTCCAAACTCTAAACTCCAAACTCCAAACTCCAAACTTCAAACTCTAAACTCTAAACTCCTAACTCCAAACTCCAAACTCCAAACTCCTAACTCCAAACTCCAAACTCCAAACTCCAAACTCTTAATTCCTAACTGCAAACTCCAAACTCCTAACTCCAAACTCCAAACTCCAAACTCCCAACTCTTAATTCCTAACTCCAAACTCCAAACTCCAATCTCCTAACTCCTAACTCCAAACTCCAAACTCCTAACTCCAAACTCCAATCTCCAAACTCCAAACTCCAATCTCCTAACCCTAACTCCAAACTCCAAACTCCAATCTCCTAACTCCTAACTCCAAACTCCAAACTCCAAACTCCAATCTCCTAACCCCTAACTCCAAACTCCAAACTCCTAACTCCAAATTCCAAACTCCAATCTCCTAACTCCTAACTCCAAACTCCAAACTCCAAACTCCTAACTCCAAACTCTAAACTCCAAACTCCAAACTCTGAACTCCAAACTCCAAACTCTAAACTCCACACTCTAAACTCCAAACTCCAAACTCTAAACTCCAATCTCCAAACTCCAAACTCCAATCTCCTAACTCCTTACTCCAAACTCGAAACTCCAAACTCCAAACTCCAATCTCCTAAACCCTAACTCCAAACTCCAAACTCCAAACTCCTAACTGCAAACTCCAAACTCCAAACTCCAATCTCCAATCTCCTCACTCCTAACTCCAAACTCCAAACTCCAAACTCCAAACTACAAACTCCAATCTCCTAACTCCTAACTCCAAACTCCAACCTCCTAACTCCAAACTCCAAACTCCAAACTCTAAACTCCTAACTCCAAACTCCAAACTTCAAACTCCTAACTCCAAACTACAAACTCCAATCTCCTAACTCCAAACTCCAAACTCCAAACTCCAAACTCCAATCTCCTAACCCCTAACTCCAAACTCCAAACTCCAATCTCCTAACTCCTAACTCCAAACTCCAAACTCCAACGCCAATCTCCTAACTCCTAACTCCAAACTCCAAACTCTAAACTCCAAACTCCAAACTCCAAACACTGAACTCCAAACTCCAAACTCTAAACTCCAAACTCTAAACTCCAAACTCCAAACTCTAAACTCCAAACTCCAAACTCCTAACTCTAAACTCCAAACTCCAAACTCCTAACTCTAAACTCCAAACTCCAAACTCCAAACTCCAATCTCCTAACTCCTAACTCCAAACTCCAAACTCCAAACTCCAAACTCCAATCTCCTAACCCCTAACTCCAAACTCCAAACTCCTAACTCCAAACTCCAAACTCCAATCTCCAAACTCGTAACTCCAAACTCCAAACTCCAAACTCCAAACTCCAATCTCCTAACTCCTAACTCCAAACTCCAAACTCTAAACTCCAAACTCCAAACTCCAAACTCTGAACTCCAAACTCCAAACTCTAAACTCCAAACTCTAAACTCCAAACTCCAAACTCTAAACTCCAAACTCCAAACTCCTAACTCTAAACTCTAAACTCCAAACTCCTAACTCTAAACTCCAAACTCCAAACTCCAAATTCTAAACTCTAAACTCCAAACTCCAAACTCTGAACTCTAAACTCCAAACTCCAAACTCCAAACTCTTAACTCCAAACTCCAAACTCTAAACTCCAAACTCCAAACTCCTAACTCTAAACTCTAAACTCCAAACTCCTAACGCTAAACTCCAAACTCCAAACTCCAAATTCTAAACTCTAAACTCCAAACTCCAAACTCTGAACTCCAAACTCCAAACTCCTAACACCAAACTCCAAACTCCAAACTCTAAACTCCAAACTCCAAACTCCAAACTCTAAACTCCAAACTCTAAACTCCAAACTCCAAACTCTAAACTCCAAACTCCAAACTCTAAACTCCAAACACCAAACTCCTAACTCTAAACTCCAATCGCCTAACTCCTAACTCCTAACTCCAAACTCCAAACTCTAAACTCTTAACTCCAATCTGCTAACTCCAAACTCTAAACTCCAAACTCCAAACTCTAAACTCCAAACTCTAAACTCCTAACTCCTAACTCCAAACTCCAAACTCCAAACTCTAAACTCTAAACTCTAAACTCCAATCTGCTAACTCCAAACTCTAAACTCCAAACTCCAAACTCTAAACTCCAAACTCTAAACTCCAAACTCCAAACTCCAAACTTCAAACTCTAAACTCTAAACTCCTAACTCCAAACTCCAAACTCCAAACTCCTAACTCCAAACTCCAAACTCCAAACTCCAAACTCTTAATTCCTAACTCCAAACTCCAAACTCCTAACTCCAAACTCCAAACTCCCAACTCTTAATTCCTAACTCCAAACTCCAAACTCCAATCTCCTAACTCCTAACTCCAAACTCCAAACTCCTAACTCCAAACTCCAATCTCCAAACTCCAAACTCCAATCTCCTAACCCCTAACTCCAAACTCCAAACTCCTAACTCCAAACTCCACACTCCAAACTCCAAACTCCAATCTCCAATCTCCTAACTCCTAACACCAAACTCCAAACTCCAAACTTCTAACTCCAAACTCCAAACTCCAATCTCCTAACTCCTAACTCCAAACTCCAACCTCCTAACTCCAAACTCCAAACTCCAAACTGCAAACTCTAAACTCCAATCTCCTAACTCCTAACTCCAAACTCCAAACTCCAAACTCCTAACTCCAAACTCCAAACTCCAAACTCCAAACACTTAATTCCTAACTCCAAACTCCAAACTCCAATCTCCTAACTCCTAACTCCAAACTCCAAACTCCTAACTCCAAACTCCAATCTCCTAACTCCAAACTCCAAACTCCAAACTCCAAACTCTTAATTCCTAACTCCAAACTCCAAACTCCAATCTCCTAACTCCTAACTCCAAACTCGAAACTCCTAACTCCAAACTCCAATCTCCAAACTCCAAACTCCAATCTCCTAACCCCTAACTCCAAACTCCAAACTCCTAACTCCAAACTCCACACTCCAAACTCCAAACTCCAATCTCCAATCTCCTAACTCCTAACACCAAACTCCAAACTCCAAACTTCTAACTCCAAACTCCAAACTCCAATCTCCTAACTCGTAACTCCAAACTCCAACCTCCTAACTCCAAACTCCAAACTCCAAACTCCAAACTCTAAACTCCAATCTCCTAACTCCTAACTCCAAACTCCAAACTCCAAACTCCTAACTCCAAACTCCAAACTCCAAACTCCAAACACTTAATTCCTAACTCCAAACTCCAATCTCCTAACTCCTAACTCCAAACTCCAAACTCCTAACTCCAAACTCCAAACTCCTAACTCCAAACGCCACACTCCAAACTCCAAACTCCAATCTCCAATCTCCTAACTCCTAACACCAAACTCCAAACTCCAAACTTCTAACTCCAAACTCCAAACTCCAATCTCCTAACTCCTAACTCCAAACTCCAAACTCCAAACTCCAAACTCTAAACTCCAATCTCCTAACTCCTAACTCCAAACTCCAAACTCCAAACTCCTAACTCCAAACTCCAAACTCCAAACTCCAAACACTTAATTCCTAACTCCAAACTCCAAACTCCAATCTCCTAACTCCTAACTCCAAACTCCAAACTCCTAACTCCAAACTCCAATCTCCAAACTCCAAACTCCAATCTCCTAACCCCTAACTCCAAACTCCAAACTCCTAACTCCAAACTCCACACTCCAAAATCCAAACTCCAATCTCCAATCTCCTAACTCCTAACACCAAACTCCAAACTCCAAACTCCAAACTCCAATCTCCTAACTCCTAACACCAAACTCCAACCTCCTAACTCCAAACTCCAAACTCCAAACTCCAAACTCCAATCTCCTAACTCCTAACTCCAAACTCCAAATTCCAAACTCCAAACTCTAAACTACAAACTCCAAACTCCAATCTCCTAACCCCTAACTCCAAACTCCAAACTCCAAACACCTAACTCCAAACTCCAAACACCAATCTCCAATCTCCTAACTCCTAACTCCTAACTCCTAACTCCAATCTCCTAACTCCTAACTCCAAACTCCAAACTCCAAACTCCAATCTCCAAACTCCAAACTCCAATCTCCTAACTCCTTACTCCAAACTCCAAACGCCAAACTCCAAACTCCAATCTCCTAAACCCTAACTCCAAACTCCAAACTCCAAACTCCTAACTGCAAACTCCAAACTCCAAACTCCAATCTCCAATCTCCTAACTCCTAACTCCAAACTCCAAACTCCAAACTACAAACTCCAATCTCCTAACTCCTAACTCCAAACTCCAACCTCCTAACTCCAAACTCCAAACTCCAAACTCTAAACTCCTAACTCCAAAATCCAAACTCCTAACTCCAAACTCCAAACTCCAATCTCCTAACTCCTAACTCCAAACTCCAAACTCCAAACTCCAATCTCCTAACCCCTAACTCCAAACTCCAAACTCCAAACTCCTAACTCCAAACTCCACACTCCAAAATCCAAACTCCAATCTCCAATCTCCTAACTCCTAACACCAAACTCCAAACTCCAAACTCCAAACTCCAATCTCCTAACTCCTAACACCAAACTCCAACCTCCTAACTCCAAACTCCAAACTCCAAACTCCAAACTCCAATCTCCTAACTCCTAACTCCAAACTCCAAATTCCAAACTCCAAACTCTAAACTACAAACTCCAAACTCCAATCTCCTAACCCCTAACTCCAAACTCCAAACTCCAAACACCTAACTCCAAACTCCAAACACCAATCTCCAATCTCCTAACTCCTAACTCCTAACTCCTAACTCCAATCTCCTAACTCCTAACTCCAAACTCCAAACTCCAAACTCCAATCTCCAAACTCCAAACTCCAATCTCCTAACTCCTTACTCCAAACTCCAAACTCCAAACTCCAAACTCCAATCTCCTAAACCCTAACTCCAAACTCCAAACTCCAAACTCCTAACTGCAAACTCCAAACTCCAAACTCCAATCTCCAATCTCCTAACTCCTAACTCCAAACTCCAAACTCCAAACTACAAACTCCAATCTCCTAACTCCTAACTCCAAACTCCAACCTCCTAACTCCAAACTCCAAACTCCAAACTCTAAACTCCTAACTCCAAAATCCAAACTCCTAACTCCAAACTCCAAACTCCAATCTCCTAACTCCTAACTCCAAACTCCAAACTCCAAACTCCAATCTCCTAACCCCTAACTCCAAACTCCAAACTCCTAACTCCAAACTCCAAACTCCAATCTCCTAACTCCTAACTCCAAACTCCAAACTCCAAACTCCAAACTCCTAACTCCAAACTCTAAACTCCAAACTCCGAACTCTGAACTCCAAACTCCAAACTCTAAACTCCACACTCTAAACTCCAAACTCCAAACTCTAAACTCCAATCTCCAAACTCCAAACTCCAATCTCCTAACTCCTTACTCCAAACTCCAAACTCCAAACGCCAAACTCCAATCTCCTAAACCCTAACTCCAAACTCCAAACTCCAAACTCCTAACTGCAAACTCCAAACTCCAAACTCCAATCTCCAATCTCCTAACTCCTAACTCCAAACTCCAAACTCCAAACTACAAACTCCAATCTCCTAACTCCTAACTCCAAACTCCAACCTCCTAACTCCAAACTCCAAACTCCAAACTCTAAACTCCTAACTCCAAACTCCAAACTTCAAACTCCTAACTCCAAACTACAAACTCCAATCTCCTAACTCCAAACTCCAAACTCCAAACTCCAATCTCCTAACCCCTAACTCCAAACTCCAAACTCCAATCTCGTAACTCCTAACTCCAAACTCCAAACTCCAAACTCCAACTCCAATCTCCTAACTCCTAACTCCAAACTCCAAACTCCAAACTCCAAACTCCTAACTCCAACTCTAAACTCCAAACTCCGAACTCTGAACTCCAAACTCCAAACTCTAAACTCAACACTCTAAACTCCAAACTCCAAACTCTAAACTCCAATCTCCAAACTCCAAACTCCAATCTCCTAACTCCTTACTCCAAACTCCAAACTCCAAACTCCAAACTCCAATCTCCTAAACCCTAACTCCAAACTCCAAACTCCAAACTCCTAACTGCAAACTCCAAACTCCAAACTCCAATCTCCAATCTCCTAACTCCTAACTCCAAACTCCAAACTCCAAACTACAAACTCCAATCTCCTAACTCCTAACTCCAAACTCCAACCTCCTAACTCCAAACTCCAAACTCCAAACTCTAAACTCCTAACTCCAAACTCCAAACTTCAAACTCCTAAATCCAAACTACAAACTCCAATCTCCTAACTCCAAACTCCAAACTCCAAACTCCAATCTCCTAACCCCTAACTCCAAACTCCAAACTCCAAACTCCAAACTCTAAACTCCAAACTCCAAACTCTGAACTCCAAACTCCAAACTCTAAACTCCAAACTCCAAACTCTAAACTCCAAACTCCAAACTCCTAACTCTAAACTCCAAACTCCAAACTCCTAACTCTAAACTCCAAACTCCAAACTCCAAACTCCAATCTCCTAACTCCTAACTCCAAACTCCAAACTCCAAACTCCAAACTCCAATCTCCTAACCCCTAACTCCAAACTCCAAACTCCTAACTCCAAACTCCAAACTCCAATCTCCAAACTCGTAACTCCAAACTCCAAACTCCAAACTCCAAACTCCAATCTCCTAACTCCTAACTCCAAACTCTAAACTCCAAACTCCAAACTCCAAACTCTGAACTCCAAACTCCAAACTCTAAACTCCAAACTCCAAACTCTAAACTCCAAACTCCAAACTCCTAACTCTAAACTCTAAACTCCAAACTCCTAACTCTAAACTCCAAACTCCAAACTCCAAATTCTAAACTCTAAACTCCAAACTCCAAACTCTGAACTCTAAACTCCAAACTCCAAACTCCAAACTCTTATCTCCAAACTCTGAACTCCAAACTCCAAACTCCTAACACCAAACTCCAAACTCTAAACTCCAATCTGCTAACTCCAAACTCTAAACTCCAAACTCCAAACTCTAAACTCCAAACTCTGAACACCATACTCCAAACTCCAAACTTCAAACTCTAAACTCTAAACTCCTAACTCCAAACTCCAAACTCCAAACTCCTAACTCCAAACTCCAAACTCCAAACTCCAAACTCTTAATTCCTAACTCCAAACTCCAAACTCCTAACTCCAAACTCCAAACTCCAAACTCCAAACTCTTAATTCCTAACTCCAAACTCCAATCTCCAAACTCCAAACTCCAATCTCCTAACCCCTAACTCCAAACTCCAAACTCCTAACTCCAAACTCCACACTCCAAACTCCAAACTCCAATCTCCAATCTCCTAACTCCTAACACCAAACTCCAAACTCCAAAGTTCTAACTCCAAACTCCAATCTCCTAACTCCTAACTCCAAACTCCAACCTCCTAACTCCAAACTCCAAACTCCAAACTCCAAACTCTAAACTCCAATCTCCTAACTCCTAACTCCAAACTCCAAACTCCTAACTCCAAACTCCAAACTCCAAACTCCAAACACTTAATTCCTAACTCCAAACTCCAAACTCCAATCTCCTAACTCCTAACTCCAAACTCCAAACTCCTAACTCCAAACTCCAATCTCCTAACTCCAAACTCCAAACTCCAAACTCCAAACTCTTAATTCCTAACTCCAAACTCCAAACTCCAATCTCCTAACTCCTAACTCCAAACTCGAAACTCCTAACTCCAAACTCCAAACTCCACACTCCAAACTCCAAACTCCAATCTCCAATCTCCTAACTCCTAACACCAAACTCCAAACTCCAAACTTCTAACTCCAAACTCCAAACTCCAATCTCCTAACTCGTAACTCCAAACTCCAACCTCCTAACTCCAAACTCCAAACTCCAAACTCCAAACTCTAAACTCCAATCTCCTAACTCCTAACTCCAAACTCCAAACTCCAAACTCCTAACTCCAAACTCCAATCTCCAAACTCCAAACACTTAATTCCTAACTCCAAACTCCAAACTCCAATCTCCTAACTCCTAACTCCAAACTCCAAACTCCTAACTCCAAACTCCAAACTCCTAACTCCAAACTCCACACTCCAAACTCCAAACTCCAATCTCCAATGTCCTAACTCCTAACACCAAACTCCAAACTCCAAACTTCTAACTCCAAACTCCAAACTCCAATCTCCTAACTCCTAACTCCAAACTCCAATCTCCTAACTCCTAACTCCAAACTCCAAACTCTAAACTCCAAACTCCAAACTCCTAACTCTAAACTCCAATCTCCTAACTCCTAACTCCTAACTCCAAACTCCAAACTCTAAACTCTAAACTCTAAACTCCAATCTGCTAACTCCAAACTCTAAACTCCAAACTCCAAACTCTAAACTCCAAACTCTAAACTCCTAACTCCTAACTCCAAACTCCAAACTCCAAACTCCAAACTCCAAACTCCAATCTCCTAACTCTAAACTCCAATCTCCTAACTCCTAACTCCTAACTCCAAACTCCAAACTCCAAACTCTAAACTCTAAATCCAAACTCCAATCTGCTAACTCCAAACTCTAAACTCCAAACTCCAAACTCCAAACTCCAAACTCCAAACTCCAAACACTTAATTCCTAACTCCAAACTCCAAACTCCAATCTCCTAACTCCTAACTCCAAACTCCAAACTCCTAACTCCAAACTCCAATCTCCAAACTCCAAACTCCAATCTCCTAACCCCTAACTCCAAACTCCAAACTCCTAACTCCAAACTCCACACTCCAAACTCCAAACTCCAATCTCCAATCTCCTAACTCCTAACACCAAACTCCAAACTCCAAACTTCTAACTCCAAACTCCAAACTCCAATCTCCTAACTCCTAACTCCAAACTCCAATCTCCTAACTCCTAACTCCAAACTCCAAACTCTAAACTCCAAACTCCAAACTCCTAACTCTAAACTCCAATCTCCTAACTCCTAACTCCTAACTCCAAACTCCAAACTCTAAACTCTAAACTCTAAACTCCAATCTGCTAACTCCAAACTCTAAACTCCAAACTCCAAACTCTAAACTCCAAACTCTAAACTCCTAACTCCTAACTCCAAACTCCAAACTCCAAACTCCAAACTCCAAACTCCAATCTCCTAACTCTAAACTCCAATCTCCTAACTCCTAACTCCTAACTCCAAACTCCAAACTCTAAACTCTAAACTCTAAACTCCAATCTGCTAACTCCAAATTCTAAACTCCAAACTCCAAACTCTAAACTCCAAACTCTAAACTCCTAACTCCTAACTCCAAACTCCAAACTCCAAACTCCAAACTCCAAACTCCAATCTCCTAACTCCAAACTCCAAACTCCAAACTCCAATCTCCTAACCCCTAACTCCAAACTCCAAACTCCAAACTCCAAACTCCAATCTCCTAACTCCTAACTCTAAACTCCAAACTCCAAACTCCTAACTCCTAACTCCAAACTCTAAACTCCAAACTCCAAACTCCAAACTCTGAACTCCTAACTCCAAACTCCAACCTCATAACTCCAAACTCCAAACTCCAAACTCCAATCTCCGAACTCCAAACTCCAAACTCCAACCTCATAACTCCAAACTCCAAACTCCAAACTCCAACCTCCAAACTCCAAACTCCAAACTCTTCACTCCTAACTCCAAACTCCTAACTCCAAACTCCAAACTCCTAACTCCAAACTCCAAACTCCAATCTCCTAACTCTTAACTCCAACCTCATAACTCCAAACTCCAAACTCCAATCTCCGAACTCCGAACTCCAAACTCCAACCTCATAACTCCAAACTCCAAACTCGAAACTCCAAACTCTAAATTCTAAATTCCTAACTCCAAACTCCAAACTCCTAACTCCAAACTCCAAACTCCATACTCCAATCTCCTAACTCCTAACTCCAAACTCCAAACTCCAAACTCCTTACTCCAAACTCCAAACTCCAATCTCCTAACCCCTAACTCCAAACTCCAAACTCCAAACTCCAAACTCCAAACTCCAGTCTCCAATCTCCTAACTCCAAACTCCAAACTCCTAACTCCAAACTCCAAACTCCAAACTCCAATCTCCTAACTCCTAACTCCAAACTCCAACCTCCTAACTCCAAACTCTAAACTCTAAACTACTAACTCCAAACTCCAAACTCCAAACTCCAATCTCCAAACTCCAAACTCCAATCTCCTAACTCCTTACTCCAAACTCCAAACTCCAAACTCCAAACTCCAATCTCCTAAACCCTAACTCCAAACTCCAAACTCCAAACTCCTAACTGCAAACTCCAAACTCCAAACTCCAATCTCCAATCTCCTAACTCCTAACTCCAAACTCCAAACTACAAACTCCAATCTCCTAACTCCTAACTCCAAACTCCAACCTCCTAACTCCAAACTCCAAACTCCAAACTCTAAACTCCTAACTCCAAACTCCAAACTTCAAACTCCTAACTCCAAACTCCAAACTCCAATCTCCTAACTCCAAACTCCAAACTCCAAACTCCAATCTCCTAACCCCTAACTCCAAACTCCAAACTCCAATCTCCTAACTCCTAACTCCAAACTCCAAACTCCAAACTCCAACTCCAATCTCCTAACTCCTAACTCCAAACTCCAAACTCTAAACTCCAAACTCCAAACTCTGAACTCCAAACTCCAAACTCTAAACTCCAAACTCTAAACTCCAAACTCCAAACTCTAAACTCCAAACTCCAAACTCCTAACTCTAAACTCCAAACTCCAAACTCCTAACTCTAAACTCCAAACTCCAAACTCCAAACTCCAATCTCCAAACTCCTAACTCCAAACTCCAATCTCCAAACTCCAAACTCCAATCTCCTAACCCCTAACTCCAAACTCCAAACTCCTAACTCCAAACTCCAAACTCCAATCTCCAAACTCGTAACTCCAAACTCCAAACTCCAAACTCCAAACTCCAATCTCCTAACTCCTAACTCCAAACTCCAAACTCTAAACTCCAAACTCCAAACTCCAAACTCTGAACTCCAAACTCCAAACTCTAAACTCCAAACTCTAAACTCCAAACTCCAAACTCTAAACTCCAAACTCCAAACTCTTAACTCTAAACTCTAAACTCCAAACTCCTAACTCTAAACTCCAAACTCCAAACTCCAAATTCTAAACTCTAAACTCCAAACTCCAAACTCTAAACTCTAAACTCCAAACTCCAAACTCCAAACTCTTTTCTCCAAACTCTGAACTCCAAACTCCAAACTCCTAACTCCAAACTCCAAACTCCAAACTCTAAACTCCAAACTCCAAACTCCAAACTCTAAACTCCAAACTCTAAACTCCAAACTCCAAACTCTAAACTCCAAACTCCAAACTCCAAACTCTAAACTCCAAACTCCAAACTCCTAACTCTAAACTCCAATCTCCTAACTCCTAACTCCTAACTCCAAACTCCAAACTCTAAACTCTAAACTCCAATCTGCTAACTCCAAACTCTAAACTCCAAACTCCAAACTCTAAACTCCAAACTCTAAACTCCTAACTCCTAACTCCAAACTCCAAACTCCAAACTCTAAACTCTAAACTCTAAACTCTAATCTGCTAACTCCAAACTCTAAACTCCAAACTCCAAACTCTAAACTCCAAACTCTAAACTCCAAACTCCAAACTCCAAACTTCAAACTCTAAACTCTAAACTCCTAACTCCAAACTCCAAACTCCAAACTCCTAACTCCAAACTCCAAACTCCAAACTCTTAATTCCTAACTCCAAACTCCAAACTCCAATCTCCTAACTCCTAACTCCAAACTCCAAACTCCTAACTCCAAACTCCAATCTCCAAACTCCAAACTCCAATCTCCTAACCCCTAACTCCAAACTCCAAACTCCTAACTCCAAACTCCACACTCCAAACTCCAAACTCCAATCTCCAATCTCCTAACTCCTAACACCAAACTCCAAACTCCAAACTTCTAACTCCAAACTCCAAACTCCAATCTCCTAACTCCTAACTCCAAACTCCAACCTCCTAACTCCAAACTCCAAACTCCAAACTCCAAACTCTAAACTCCAATCTCCTAACTCCTAACTCCAAACTCCAAACTCCAATCTCCGAACTCCAAACTCCAAACTCCAAACTCCAAACAATTAATTCCTAACTCCAAACTCCAAACTCCAATCTCCTAACTCCTAACTCCAAACTCCAAACTCCTAACTCCAAACTCCAATCTCCAAACTCCAAACTCCAATCTCCTAACCCCTAACTCCCAACTCCAAACTCCTAACTCCAAACTCCACACTCCAAAATCCAAACTCCAATCTCCAATCTCCTAACTCCTAACACCAAACTCCAAACTCCAAACTTCTAACTCCTAACTCCAAACTCCAATCTCCTAACTCCTAACTCCAAACTCCAACCTCCTAACTCCAAACTCCAAACTCCAAACTCCAAACTCCAATCTCCTAACTCCTAACTCCAAACTCCAAATTCCAAACTCCAAACTCTAAACTACAAACTCCAAACTCCAATCTCCTAACCCCTAACTCCAAACTCCAAACTCCAAACACCTAACTCCAAACTCCAAACCCCAATCTCCAATCTCCTAACTCCTAACTCCTAACTCCAAACTCCTAACTCCAATCTCCTAACTCCTAACTCCAAACTCCAAACTCCAAACTCCAATCTCCAAACTCCAAACTCCAATCTCCGAACTCCTTACTCCAAACTCCAAACTCCAAACTCCAAACTCCAATCTCCTAAACCCTAACTCCAAACTCCAAACTCCAAACTCCTAACTGCAAACTCCAAACTCCAAACTCCAATCTCCAATCTCCTAACTCCTAACTCCAAACTCCAAACTCCAAACTACAAACTACAAACTCCAATCTCCAACTCCTAACTCCAAACTCCAACCTCCTAACTCCAAACTCCAAACTCCAAACTCTAAACTCCTAACTCCAAACTCCAAACTCCTAACTCCTAACTGCAAACTCCAAACTCCAAACTCCAATCTCCAATCTCCTAACTCCTAACTCCAAACTCCAAACTCCAAACTCCAAACTACAAACTCCAATCTCCTAACTCCTAACTCCAAACTCCAATCTCCTAACTCCTAACTCCAAACTCCAAACTCCAATCTCCTAACCCCTAACTCCAAACTCCAACCTCCTAACTCCAAACTCCAAACTCCAAACTCTAAACTCCTAACTCCAAACTCCAAACTCCTAACTCCTAACTGCAAACTCCAAACTCCAAACTCCAATCTCCAATCTCCTAACTCCTAACTCCAAACTCCAAACTCCAAACTCCAAACTACAAACTCCAATCTCCTAACTCCAAACTCCAAACTCCAATCTCCGAACTCCGAACTCCAAACTCCAACCTCATAACTCCAAACTCCAAACTCGAAACTCCAAACTCTAAACTCTAAATTCCTAACTCCAAACTCCAAACTCCTAACTCCAAACTCCAAACTCCAAACTCCAATCTCCTAACTCCTAACTCCAAACTCCAAACTCCAAACTCCTTACTCCAAACTCCAAACTCCAATCTCCTAACCCCTAACTCCAAACTCCAAACTCCAAACTCCAAACTCCAAACTCCAGTCTCCAATCTCCTAACTCCAAACTCCAAACTCCTAACTCCAAACTCCAAACTCCAAACTCCAATCTCCTAACTCCTAACTCCAAACTCCAACCTCCTAACTCCAAACTCTAAACTCTAAACTAATAACTCCAAACTCCAAACTCCAAACTCCAATCTCCAAACTCCAAACTCCAATCTCCTAACTCCTTACTCCAAACTCCAAACTCCAAACTCCAAACTCCAATCTCCTAAACCCTAACTCCAAACTCCAAACTCCAAACTCCTAACTGCAAACTCCAAACTCCAAACTCCAATCTCCAATCTCCTAACTCCTAACTCCAAACTCCAAACTACAAACTCCAATCTCCTAACTCCTAACTCCAAACTCCAACCTCCTAACTCCAAACTCCAAACTCCAAACTCTAAACTCCTAACTCCAAACTCCAAACTTCAAACTCCTAACTCCAAACTCCAAACTCCAATCTCCTAACTCCAAACTCCAAACTCCAAACTCCAATCTCCTAACCCCTAACTCCAAACTCCAAACTCCAATCTCCTAACTCCTAACTCCAAACTCCAAACTCCAAACTCCAACTCCAATCTCCTAACTCCTAACTCCAAACTCCAAACTCTAAACTCCAAACTCCAAACTCCAAACTCTGAACTCCAAACTCCAAACTCTAAACTCCAAACTCCAAACTCCTAACTCTAAACTCCAAACTCCAAACTCCTAACTCTAAACTCCAAACTCCAAACTCCAAACTCCAATCTCCAAACTCCTAACTCCAAACTCCAATCTCCAAACTCCAAACTCCAATCTCCTAACCCCTAACTCCAAACTCCAAACTCCTAACTCCAAACTCCAAACTCCAATCTCCAAACTCGTAACTCCAAACTCCAAACTCCAAACTCCAAACTCCAATCTCCTAACTCCTAACTCCAAACTCCAAACTCTAAACTCCAAACTCCAAACTCCAAACTCTGAACTCCAAACTCCAAACTCTAAACTCCAAACTCTAAACTCCAAACTCCAAACTCTAAACTCCAAACTCCAAACTCTTAACTCTAAACTCTAAACTCCAAACTCCTAACTCCTAACTCCAAACTCCAAACTCCAAACTCTAAACTCTAAACTCTAAACTCTAATCTGCTAACTCCAAACTCTAAACTCCAAACTCCAAACTCTAAACTCCAAACTCTAAACTCCAAACTCCAAACTCCAAACTTCAAACTCTAAACTCTAAACTCCTAACTCCAAACTCCAAACTCCTAACTCCAAACTCCAAACTCCAAACTCTTAATTCCTAACTCCAAACTCCAAACTCCAATCTCCTAACTCCTAACTCCAAACTCCAAACTCCTAACTCCAAACTCCAATCTCCAAACTCCAAACTCCAATCTCCTAACCCCTAACTCCAAACTCCAAACTCCTAACTCCAAACTCCACACTCCAAACTCCAAACTCCAATCTCCAATCTCCTAACTCCTAACACCAAACTCCAAACTCCAAACTTCTAACTCCAAACTCCAAACTCCAATCTCCTAACTCCTAACTCCAAACTCCAACCTCCTAACTCCAAACTCCAAACTCCAAACTCCAAACTCTAAACTCCAATCTCCTAACTCCTAACTCCAAACTCCAAACTCCAATCTCCGAACTCCAAACTCCAAACTCCAAACTCCAAACACTTAATTCCTAACTCCAAACTCCAAACTCCAATCTCCTAACTCCTAACTCCAAACTCCAAACTCCTAACTCCAAACTCCAATCTCCAAACTCCAAACTCCAATCTCCTAACCCCTAACTCCCAACTCCAAACTCCTAACTGCAAACTCCAAACTCCAAACTCCAATCTCCAATCTCCTAACTCCTAACTCCAAACTCCAAACTCCAAACTACAAACTACAAACTCCAATCTCCTAACTCCTAACTCCAAACTCTAAACTCCTAACTCCAAACTCCAAACTCCTAACTCCTAACTGCAAACTCCAAACTCCAAACTCCAATCTCCAATCTCCTAACTCCTAATTCCAAACTCCAAACTCCAAACTCCAAACTACAAACTCCAATCTCCTAACTCCTAACTCCAAACTCCAATCTCCTAACTCCTAACTCCAAACTCCAAACTCCAATCTCCTAACCCCTAACTCCAAACTCCAAACTCCTAACTCCAAACTCCAAACTCCAATCTCCTAACTCCTAACTCCAAACTCCAAACTCCAAGCTCCAAACTCCTAACTCCAAACTCCAAACTCCAAACTCTAAACTCCACACTCTAAACTCCAAACTCCAAACTCTAAACTCCAATCTCCAAACTCCAAACTCCAATCTCCTAACTCCTTACTCCAAACTCCAAACTCCAAACTCCAAACTCCAATCTCCTAAACCCTAACTCCAAACTCCAAACTCCAAACTCCTAACTGCAAACTCCAAACTCCAAACTCCAATCTCCAATCTCCTAACTCCTAACTCCAAACTCCAAACTCCAAACTCCAAACTACAAACTCCAATCTCCTAACTCCTAACTCCAAACTCCAACCTCCTAACTCCAAACTCCAAACTCCAAACTCTAAACTCCTAACTCCAAACTCCAAACTTCAAACTCCTAACTCCAAACTCCAAACTCCAATCTCCTAACTCCAAACTCCAAACTCCAAACTCCAAACTCCAATCTCCTAACCCCTAACTCCAAACTCCAAACTCCAATCTCCTAACTCCAAACTCCAAACTCCAAACTCCAACTCCAATCTCCTAACTCCTAACTCCAAACTCCAAACTCTAAACTCCAAACTCCAAACTCCAAACTCTGAACTCCAAACTCCAAACTCTAAACTCCAAACTCTAAACTCCAAACTCTAAACTCCAAACTCCAAACTCCTAACTCTAAACTCCAAACTCCAAACTCCTAACTCTAAACTCCAAACTCCAAACTCCAAACTCCAATCTCCTAACTCCTAACTCCAAACTCCAAACTCCAAACTCCAAACTCCAATCTCCTAACCCCTAACTCCAAACTCCAATCTCCTAACTCCTAACTCCAAACTCCTAACTCCAAACTACAAACTCCAATCTCCAAACTCGTAACTCCAAACTCCAAACTCCAAACTCCAAACTCCTAACTCCAAACTCCTAACTCTAAACTCCAAACTCCAAACTCCAAACTCCAATCTCCTAACTCCTAACTCCAAACTCCAAACTCCAAACTCCAAACTCCAATCTCCTAACCCCTAACTCCAAACTCCAATCTCCTAACTCCTAACTCCAAACTCCTAACTCCAAACTACAAACTCCAATCTCCAAACTCGTAACTCCAAACTCCAAACTCCAAACTCCTAACTCCAAACTCCAAACTCTAAACTCCAAACTCCAAACTCCAAACTCTGAACTCCAAACTCCAAACTCTAAACTCCAAACTCTAAACTCCAAACTCTAAACTCCAAACTCCAAACTCCTAACTCTAAACTCTAAACACCAAACTCCTAACTCTAAACTCCAAACTCCAAACTCCAAATTCTAAACTCTAAACTCCAAACTCCAAACTCTAAACTCTAAACTCCAAACTCCAAACTCCAAACTCTTATCTCCAAACTCTGAACTCCAAACTCCAAACTCCTAACTCCAAACTCCAAACTCCAAACTCTAAACTCCAAACTCCAAACTCCAAACTCTAAACTCCAAACTCTAAACTCCAAACTCCAAACTCTAAACTCCAAACTCCAAACTCCAAACTCTAAACTCCAAACTCCAAACTCCTAACTCTAAACTCCAATCTCCTAACTCCTAACTCCTAACTCCAAACTCCAAACTCTAAACTCTAAACTCCAATCTGCTAACTCCAAACTCTAAACTCCAAACTCCAAACTCTAAACTCCAAACTCTAAACTCCAAACTCCAAACTTCAAACTCTAAACTCTAAACTCCTAACTCCAAACTCCAAACTCCAAACTCCAACTCCAAACTCCAAACTCCAAACTCCAACCTCCAAACTCCAAACTCCAAACTCTTCACTCCTAACTCCAAACTCCTAACTCCAAACTCCAAACTCCTAACTCCAAACTCCAAACTCCAATCTCCTAACTCCTAACTCCAACCTCATAACTCCAAACTCCAAACTCCAAACTCCAATCTCCGAACTCCTAACTCCAAACTCCAACCTCATAACTCCAAACTCCAAACTCGAAACTCCAAACTCTAAACTCTAAATTCCTAACTCCAAACTCCAAACTCCTAACTCCAAACTCCAAACTCCAAACTCCAATCTCCTAACTCCTAACTCCAAACTCCAAACTCCAAACTCCTTACTCCAAACTCCAAACTCCAATCTCCTAACCCCTAACTCCAAACTCCAAACTCCAAACTCCAAACTCCAAACTCCAGTCTCCAATCTCCTAACTCCAAACTCCAAACTCCAAACTCCAAACTCCAATCTCCTAACCCCTAACTCCAAACTCCAAACTCCAATCTCCTAACTCCAAACTCCAAACTCCAAACTCCAACTCCAATCTCCTAACTCCTAACTCCAAACTCCAAACTCTAAACTCCAAACTCCAAACTCCAAACTCTGAACTCCAAACTCCAAACTCTAAACTCCAAACTCTAAACTCCAAACTCTAAACTCCAAACTCCAAACTCCTAACTCTAAACTCCAAACTCCAAACTCCTAACTCTAAACTCCAAACTCCAAACTCCAAACTCCAATCTCCTAACTCCTAACTCCAAACTCCAAACTCCAAACTCCAAACTCCAATCTCCTAACCCCTAACTCCAAACTCCAATCTCCTAACTCCTAACTCCAAACTCCTAACTCCAAACTACAAACTCCAATCTCCAAACTCGTAACTCCAAACTCCAAACTCCAAACTCCAAACTCCTAACTCCAAACTCCTAACTCTAAACTCCAAACTCCAAACTCCAAACTCCAATCTCCTAACTCCTAACTCCAAACTCCAAACTCCAAACTCCAAACTCCAATCTCCTAACCCCTAACTCCAAACTCCAATCTCCTAACTCCTAACTCCAAACTCCTAACTCCAAACTACAAACTCCAATCTCCAAACTCGTAACTCCAAACTCCAAACTCCAAACTCCTAACTCCAAACTCCAAACTCTAAACTCCAAACTCCAAACTCCAAACTCTGAACTCCAAACTCCAAACTCTAAACTCCAAACTCTAAACTCCAAACTCTAAACTCCAAACTCCAAACTCCTAACTCTAAACTCTAAACACCAAACTCCTAACTCTAAACTCCAAACTCCAAACTCCAAATTCTAAACTCTAAACTCCAAACTCCAAACTCTAAACTCTAAACTCCAAACTCCAAACTCCAAACTCTTATCTCCAAACTCTGAACTCCAAACTCCAAACTCCTAACTCCAAACTCCAAACTCCAAACTCTAAACTCCAAACTCCAAACTCCAAACTCTAAACTCCAAACTCTAAACTCCAAACTCCAAACTCTAAACTCCAAACTCCAAACTCCAAACTCTAAACTCCAAACTCCAAACTCCTAACTCTAAACTCCAATCTCCTAACTCCTAACTCCTAACTCCAAACTCCAAACTCTAAACTCTAAACTCCAATCTGCTAACTCCAAACTCTAAACTCCAAACTCCAAACTCTAAACTCCAAACTCTAAACTCCTAACTCCTAACTCGAAACTCCAAACTCCAAACTCTAAACTCTAAACTCCAATCTGCTAACTCCAAACTCTAAACTCCAAACTCCAAACTCTAAACTCCAAACTCTAAACTCCAAACTCCAAACTTCAAACTCTAAACTCTAAACTCCTAACTCCAAACTCCAAACTCCAAACTCCAACTCCAAACTCCAAACTCCAAACTCCAACCTCCAAACTCCAAACTCCAAACTCTTCACTCCTAACTCCAAACTCCTAACTCCAAACTCCAAACTCCTAACTCCAAACTCCAAACTCCAATCTCCTAACTCCTAACTCCAACCTCATAACTCCAAACTCCAAACTCCAAACTCCAATCTCCGAACTCCTAACTCCAAACTCCAACCTCATAACTCCAAACTCCAAACTCGAAACTCCAAACTCTAAACTCTAAATTCCTAACTCCAAACTCCAAACTCCTAACTCCAAACTCCAAACTCCAAACTCCAATCTCCTAACTCCTAACTCCAAACTCCAAACTCCAAACTCCTTACTCCAAACTCCAAACTCCAATCTCCTAACCCCTAACTCCAAACTCCAAACTCCAAACTCCAAACTCCAAACTCCAGTCTCCAATCTCCTAACTCCAAACTCCAAACTCCTAACTCCAAACTCCAAACTCCAAACTCCAATCTCCTAACTCCTAACTCCAAACTCCAACCTCCTAACTCCAAACTCTAAACTCTAAACTACTAACTCCAAACTCCAAACTCCAAACTCCAATCTCCAAACTCCAAACTCCAATCTCCTAACTCCTTACTCCAAACTCCAAACTCCAAACTCCAAACTCCAATCTCCTAAACCCTAACTCCAAACTCCAAACTCCAAACTCCTAACTGCAAACTCCAAACTCCAAACTCCAATCTCCAATCTCCTAACTCCTAACTCCAAACTCCAAACTCCAAACTCCAAACTACAAACTCCAATCTCCTAACTCCTAACTCCAAACTCCAACCTCCTAACTCCAAACTCCAAACTCCAAACTCTAAACTCCAAACTCTAAACTCCAAACTCCAAACTCCTAACTCTAAACTCTAAACACCAAACTCCTAACTCTAAACTCCAAACTCCAAACTCCAAATTCTAAACTCTAAACTCCAAACTCCAAACTCTAAACTCTAAACTCCAAACTCCAAACTCCAAACTCTTATCTCCAAACTCTGAACTCCTAACTCCAAACTCCAAACTCCAAACTCCAATCTCCTAACTCCTAACTCCAAACTCCAACCTCCTAACTCCAAACTCTAAACTCTAAACTACTAACTCCAAACTCCAAACTCCAAACTCCAATCTCCAAACTCCAAACTCCAATCTCCTAACTCCTTACTCCAAACTCCAAACTCCAAACTCCAAACTCCAATCTCCTAAACCCTAACTCCAAACTCCAAACTCCAAACTCCTAACTGCAAACTCCAAACTCCAAACTCCAATCTCCAATCTCCTAACTCCTAACTCCAAACTCCAAACTCCAAACTCCAAACTACAAACTCCAATCTCCTAACTCCTAACTCCAAACTCCAACCTCCTAACTCCAAACTCCAAACTCCAAACTCTAAACTCCAAACTCTAAACTCCAAACTCCAAACTCCTAACTCTAAACTCTAAACACCAAACTCCTAACTCTAAACTCCAAACTCCAAACTCCAAATTCTAAACTCTAAACTCCAAACTCCAAACTCTAAACTCTAAACTCCAAACTCCAAACTCCAAACTCTTATCTCCAAACTCTGAACTCCAAACTCCAAACTCCTAACTCCAAACTCCAAACTCCAAACTCTAAACTCCAAACTCCAAACTCCAAACTCTAAACTCCAAACTCTAAACTCCAAACTCCAAACTCTAAACTCCAAACTCCAAACTCCAAACTCTAAACTCCAAACTCCAAACTCCTAACTCTAAACTCCAATCTCCTAACTCCTAACTCCTAACTCCAAACTCCAAACTCTAAACTCTAAACTCCAATCTGCTAACTCCAAACTCTAAACTCCAAACTCCAAACTCTAAACTCCAAACTCTAAACTCCTAACTCCTAACTCGAAACTCCAAACTCCAAACTCTAAACTCTAAACTCCAATCTGCTAACTCCAAACTCTAAACTCCAAACTCCAAACTCTAAACTCCAAACTCTAAACTCCAAACTCCAAACTTCAAACTCTAAACTCTAAACTCCTAACTCCAAACTCCAAACTCCAAACTCCAACTCCAAACTCCAAACTCCAAACTCCAACCTCCAAACTCCAAACTCCAAACTCTTCACTCCTAACTCCAAACTCCTAACTCCAAACTCCAAACTCCTAACTCCAAACTCCAAACTCCAATCTCCTAACTCCTAACTCCAACCTCATAACTCCAAACTCCAAACTCCAAACTCCAATCTCCGAACTCCTAACTCCAAACTCCAACCTCATAACTCCAAACTCCAAACTCGAAACTCCAAACTCTAAACTCTAAATTCCTAACTCCAAACTCCAAACTCCTAACTCCAAACTCCAAACTCCAAACTCCAATCTCCTAACTCCTAACTCCAAACTCCAAACTCCAAACTCCTTACTCCAAACTCCAAACTCCAATCTCCTAACCCCTAACTCCAAACTCCAAACTCCAAACTCCAAACTCCAAACTCCAGTCTCCAATCTCCTAACTCCAAACTCCAAACTCCTAACTCCAAACTCCAAACTCCAAACTCCAATCTCCTAACTCCTAACTCCAAACTCCAACCTCCTAACTCCAAACTCTAAACTCTAAACTACTAACTCCAAACTCCAAACTCCAAACTCCAATCTCCAAACTCCAAACTCCAATCTCCTAACTCCTTACTCCAAACTCCAAACTCCAAACTCCAAACTCCAATCTCCTAAACCCTAACTCCAAACTCCAAACTCCAAACTCCTAACTGCAAACTCCAAACTCCAAACTCCAATCTCCAATCTCCTAACTCCTAACTCCAAACTCCAAACTCCAAACTCCAAACTACAAACTCCAATCTCCTAACTCCTAACTCCAAACTCCAACCTCCTAACTCCAAACTCCAAACTCCAAACTCTAAACTCCTAACTCCAAACTCCAAACTTCAAACTCCTAACTCCAAACTCCAAACTCCAATCTCCTAACTCCAAACTCCAAACTCCAAACTCCAATCTCCTAACCCCTAACTCCAAACTCCAAACTCCAATCTCCTAACTCCTAACTCCAAACTCCAAACTCCAAACTCCAACTCCAATCTCCTAACTCCTAACTCCAAACTGAAAACTCTAAACTCCAAACTCCAAACTCCAAACTCTGAACTCCAAACTCCAAACTCTAAACTCCAAACTCCAAACTCCTAACTCTAAACTCCAAACTCCAAACTCCTAACTCTAAACTCCAAACTCCAAACTCCAAACTCCAATCTCCTAACTCCTAACTCCAAACTCCAAACTCCAAACTCCAATCTCCTAACCCCTAACTCCAAACTCCAAACTCCTAACTCCAAACTCCAAACTCCAATCTCCAAACTCGTAACTCCAAACTCCAAACTCCAAACTCCAAACTCCAATCTCTAAACTCCAAACTCCAAACTCCAAACTCTGAACTCCAAACTCCAAACTCTAAACTCCAAACTCTAAACTCCAAACTCCAAACTCTAAACTCCAAACTCCAAACTCCAAACTCTAAACTCCAAACTCTAAACTCCAAACTCCAAACTCTAAACTCCAAACTCCAAACTCTTAACTCTAAACTCTAAACTCCAAACTCCTAACTCTAAACTCCAAACTCCAAACTCCAAATTCTAAACTCTAAACTCCAAACTCCAAACTCTAAACTCTAAACTCCAAACTCCAAACTCCAAACTCTTTTCTCCAAACTCTGAACTCCAAACTCCAAACTCCTAACTCCAAACTCCAAACTCCAAACTCTAAACTCCAAACTCCAAACTCCAAACTCTAAACTCCAAACTCTAAACTCCAAACTCCAAACTCTAAACTCCAAACTCCAAACTCCAAACTCTAAACTCCAAACTCCAAACTCCTAACTCTAAACTCCAATCTCCTAACTCCTAACTCCTAACTCCAAACTCCAAACTCTAAACTCTAAACTCCAATCTGCTAACTCCAAACTCTAAACTCCAAACTCCAAACTCTAAACTCCAAACTCTAAACTCCTAACTCCTAACTCCAAACTCCAAACTCCAAAATCTAAACTCTAAACTCTAAACTCTAATCTGCTAACTCCAAACTCTAAACTCCAAACTCCAAACTCTAAACTCCAAACTCTAAACTCCAAACTCCAAACTCCAAACTTCAAACTCTAAACTCTAAACTCCTAACTCCAAACTCCAAACTCCAAACTCCTAACTCCAAACTCCAAACTCCAAACTCCAAACTCTTAATTCCTAACTCCAAACTCCAAACTCCAATCTCCTAACTCCTAACTCCAAACTCCAAACTCCTAACTCCAAACTCCAATCTCCAAACTCCAAACTCCAATCTCCTAACCCTTAACTCCAAACTCCAAACTCCTAACTCCAAACTCCACACTCCAAACTCCAAACTCCAATCTCCAATCTCCTAACTCCTAACACCAAACTCCAAACTCCAAACTTCTAACTCCAAACTCCAAACTCCAATCTCCTAACTCCTAACTCCAAACTCCAACCTCCTAACTCCAAACTCCAAACTCCAAACTCCAAACTCCAAACTCCAAACTCCAAACTCCAATCTCCAATCTCCTAACTCCTAACTCCAAACTCCAAACTCCAAACTCCAAACTACAAACTCCAATCTCCTAACTCCAAACTCCAAACTCCTAACTCCAAACTCCAAACTCCAAACTCTAAACTCCTAACTCCAAACTCCAAACTTCAAACTCCTAACTCCAAACTCCAAACTCCAATCTCCTAACTCCAAACTCCAAACTCCAAACTCCAAACTCCAATCTCCTAACCCCTAACTCCAAACTCCAAACTCCAATCTCCTAACTCCAAACTCCAAACTCCAAACTCCAACTCCAATCTCCTAACTCCTAACTCCAAACTCCAAACTCTAAACTCCAAACTCCAAACTCCAAACTCTGAACTCCAAACTCCAAACTCTAAACTCCAAACTCTAAACTCCAAACTCCAAACTCTAAACTCCAAACTCTAAACTCCAAACTCTAAACTCCAAACTCCATACTCCTAACTCTAAACTCCAAACTCCAAACTCCTATCTCTAAACTCCAAACTCCAAACTCCAAACTCCAAACTCCAAACTCCAATCTCCTAACCCCTAACTCCAAACTCCAATCTCCTAACTCCTAACTCCAAACTCCTAACTCCAAACTCCAAACTCCAATCTCCAAACTCGTAACTCCAAACTCCAAACTCCAAACTCCAAACTCCAATCTCCTAACTCCTAACTCCAAACTCCAAACTCTAAACTCCAAACTCCAAACTCCAAACTCTGAACTCCAAACTCCAAACTCTAAACTCCAAACTCCAAACTCCTAACTCTAAACTCCAAACTCCTAACTCTAAACTCCAAACTCCAAACTCCAAATTCTAAACTCTAAACTCCAAACTCCAAACTCTAAACTCTAAACTCCAAACTCCAAACTCCAAACTCTTATCTCCAAACTCTGAACTCCAAACTCCAAACTCCAAACTCCAAACTCCTAACTCCAAACTCCTAACTCTAAACTCCAATCTCCTAACTCCTAACTCCTAACTCCAAACTCCAAACTCTAAACTCTAAACTCCAATCTGCTAACTCCAAACTCTAAACTCCAAACTCCAAACTCTAAACTCCAAACTCTAAACTCCTAACTCCTAACTCCAAACTCCAAACTCCAAACTCTAAACTCTAAACTCCAATCTGCTAACTCCGAACTCTAAACTCCAAACTCCAAACTCTAAACTCCAAACTCTAAACTCCAAACTCCAAACTCTAAACTTCAAACTCTAAACTCTAAATTCCTAACTCCAAACTCCAAACTCCAAACTCCTAACTCCAAACTCCAAACTCCAAACTCTTAATTCCTAACTCCAAACTCCAAACTCCAATCTCCTAACTCCTAACTCCAAACTCCAAACTCCTAACTCCAAACTCCAATCTCCAAACTCCAAACTCCAATCTCCTAACCCCTAACTCCAAACTCCAAACTCCTAACTCCAAACTCCACACTCCAAACTCCAAACTCCAATCTCCAATCTCCTAACTCCTAACACCAAACTCCAAACTCCAATCTTCTAACTCCAAACTCCAAACTCCAATCTCCTAACTCCTAACTCCAAACTCCAAACTCCTAACTCCAAACTCCAAACTCCAAACTCCAAACTCCAATCTCCTAACTCCTAACTCCAAACTCCAAACTCCTAACTCCAAACTCCAATCTCCAAACTCCAAACTCCAATCTCCTAACCCCTAACTCCAAACTCCAAACTCCTAACTCCAAACTCCACACTCCAAAATCCAAACTCCAATCTCCAATCTCCTAACTCCTAACACCAAACTCCAAACTCCAAACTTCTAACTCCAAACTCTAAACTCCAATCTCCTAACTCCTAACTCCAAACTCCAACCTCCTAACTCCAAACTCCAAACTCCAAACTCCAAACTCCAATCTCCTAACTCCTAACTCCAAACTCCAAATTCCAAACTCCAAACTCTAAACTACAAACTCCAAACTCCAATCTCCTAACCCTTAACTCCAAACTCCAAACTCCAAACACCTAACTCCAAACTCCAAACCCCAATCTCCAAACTCCTAACTCCTAACTCCTAACTCCAAACTCCTAACTCCAATCTCCTAACTCCTAACTCCAAACTCCAAACTCCAAACTCCAATCTCCAAACTCCAAACTCCAATCTCCTAACTCCTTACTCCAAACTCCAAACTCCAAACTCCAAACTCCAATCTCCTAAACCCTAACTCCAAACTCCAAACTCCAAACTCCTAACTGCAAACTCCAAACTCCAAACTCCAATCTCCAATCTCCTAACTCCTAACTCCAAACTCCAAACTCCAAACTACAAACTCCAATCTCCTAACTCTTAACTCCAAACTCCAACCTCCTAACTCCAAACTCCAAACTCCAAACTCTAAACTCCAAACTCCAAACTCCAAACTCCAATCTCCTAACTCCTAACTCCAAACTCCAAACTCCAAACTCCAATCTCCTAACCCCTAACTCCAAACTCCAAACTCCTAACTCCAAACTCCAAACTCCAATCTCCTAACTCCAAACTCCAAACTCCAAACTCCAAACTCCTAACTCCAAACTCTAAACTCCAAACTCCAAACTCTGAACTCCAAACTCCAAACTCTAAACTCCACACTCTAAACTCCAAACTCCAAACTCTAAACTCCAAACTCCAAACTCCTAACTCTAAACTCCAAACTCCAAACTCCTAACTCTAAACTCCAAATTCCAAACTCCAAACTCCAATCTCCTAACTCCTAACTCCAAACTCCAAACTCCAATCTCCTAACTCCTAACTCCAAACTCCAAACTCTAAACTCCAAACTCCTAACTCTAAACTCCAATCTCCTAACTCCTAACTCCTAACTCCAAACTCCAAACTCTAAACTCTAAACTCTAAACTCCAATCTGCTAACTCCAAACTCTAAACTCCAAACTCCAAACTCTAAACTCCAAACTCTAAACTCCTAACTCCTAACTCTAAACTCCAAACTCTAAACTCCAAACTCCAAACTCCTAACTCCAAAGTCCAACGTCATAACTCCAAACTCCAAACTCCAAACTCCTATCTCCGAACTCCTAACTCCAAACTCCAACCTCATAACTCCAAACTCCAAACTCCAAACTCCAACCTCCAAACTCCAAACTCCAAACTCCTCACTCCTAACTCCAAACTCCTAACTCCAAACTCCAAACTCCTAACTCCAAACTCCAAACTCCAATCTCCTAACTCCTAACTCCAAACTCCAACCTCATAACTCCAAACTCCAAACTCCAAACTCCAATCTCCGAACTCCTAACTCCAAACTCCAACCTCATAACTCCAAACTCCAAACTCGAAACTCCAAACTCTAAACTCTAAACTCCTAACTCCAAACTCCAAACTCCTAACTCCAAACTCCAAACTCCAAAGTCCAATCTCCTAACTCTTAACTCCAAACTCCAAACTCCAAACTCCTTACTCCAAACTCCAAACTCCAATCTCCTAAACCCTAACTCCAAACTCCAAACTCCAAACTCCAAACTCCAAACTCCAGTCTCCAATCTCCTAACTCCAAACTCCAAACTCCTAACTCCAAACTCCAAACTGCAAACTCCAATCTCCTAACTCCAAACTCCAACCTCCTAACTCCAAACTCTAAACTCTAAACTACTAACTCCAAACTCCAAACTCCAAACTCCAATCTCCAAACTCCAAACTCCAATCTCCTAACTCCTTACTCCAAACTCCAAACTCCAAACTCCAATCTCCTAAACCCTAACTCCAAACTCCAAACTCCATACTCCTAACTGCAAACTCCAAACTCCAAACTCTAAAATCCTAACTCCAAACTCCAAACTCCAAACTCCTAACTCCAAACTCCAAACTCCAATCTCCTAACTCCAAACTCCAAACTCCAAACTCCAATCTCCTAACCCCTAACTCCTAACTCCAAACTCCAAACTCCAAACTCCAACTCCAATCTCCTAACTCCAAACTCCAAACTCTAAACTCCAAACTCCAAACTCCAAACTCTGAACTCCAAACTCCAAACACTAAACTCCAAACTCTAAACTCCAAACTCAAAACTCTAAACTCCAAACTCCAAACTCCTAACTCTAAACTCCAAACTCCAAACTCCTAACTCTAAACTCCAAACTCCAAACTCCAAACTCCAATCTCCTAACTCCTAACTCCAAACTCCAAACTCCAAACTCCAAACTCCAATCTCCTAACCCCTAACTCCAAACTCCAAACTCCTAACTCCAAACTCCAAACTCCAATCTCCTAACTCGTAACTCCAAACTCCAAACTCCAAACTCCAAACTCCAATCTCCTAACTCCTAACTCCAAACTCCAAACTCTAAACTCCAAACTCCAAACTCCAAACTCTGAACTCCAAACTCCAAACTCTAAACTCCAAACTCTAAACTCCAAACTCCAAACTCTAAACTCCAAACTCCAAACTCCTAACTCTAAACTCTAAACTCCAAACTCCTAACTCTAAACTCCAAACTCCAAACTCCAAATTCTAAACCTTAAACTCGAAACTCCAAACTCTAAACTCTAAACTCCAAACTCCAAACTCCAAACTCTTATCTCCAAACTCTGAACTCCAAACTCCAAACTCCTAACTCCAAACTCCAAACTCCAAACTCTAAACTCCAAACTCCAAACTCCAAACTATAAACTCCAAACTCTAAACTCCAAACTCCAAAGTCTAAACTCCAAACTCCAAACTCCAAACTCTAAACTCCAAACTCCAAACTCCTAACTCTAAACTCCAATCTCCTAACTCCTAACTCCTAACTCCAAACTCCAAACTCTAAACTCTAAACTCCAATCTGCTAACTCCAAACTCTAAACTCCAAACTCCAAACTCTAAACTCCAAACTCTAAACTCCTAACTCCTAACTCCAAGCTCCAAACTCCAAACTCTAAACTCTAAACTCTAAACTCCAATCTGCTAACTCCAAACTCTAAACTCCAAACTCTAAACTCCAAACTCCAAACTCCAAACTTCAAACTCTAAACT
Organism: Somniosus microcephalus; assembly: GCF_052327205.1. Taxonomy (NCBI): domain Eukaryota; kingdom Metazoa; phylum Chordata; class Chondrichthyes; order Squaliformes; family Somniosidae; genus Somniosus; species Somniosus microcephalus. The sequence goes on along the minus strand of NC_141000.1, from coordinate 41,506,258 downwards.
CTAAACTCCTAACTCCAAACTCCAAACTCCTAACTCCAAACTCCAAACTCCAAACTCTTAATTCCTAACTCCAAACTCCAAACTCCAATCTCCTAACTCCTAACTCCAAACTCCAAACTCCTAACTCCAAACTCCAATCTCCAAACTCCAAACTCCAATCTCCTAACCCCTAACTCCAAACTCCAAACTCCTAACTCCAAACTCCACACTCCAAACTCCAAACTCCAATCTCCAATCTCCTAACTCCTAACACCAAACTCCAAACTCCAAACTTCTAACTCCAAACTCCAAACTCCAATCTCCTAACTCCTAACTCCAAACTCCAACCTCCTAACTCCAAACTCCAAACTCCAAACTCCAAACTCTAAACTCCAATCACCTAACTCCTAACTCCAAACTCCAAACTCCAAACTCTTAACTCCAAACTCCAAACTCCAAACTCCAAACTCTTAACTCCAAACTCCAAACTCCAAACTCCAAACTCTTAATTCCTAACTCCAAACTCCAAACTCCAATCTCCTAACTCCTAACTCCAAACTCCAAACTCCTAACTCCAAACTCCAAACTCCAAACTCCAATCTCCTAACTCCTAACTCCAAACTCCAAACTCCTAACTCCAAACTCCAATCTCCAAACTCCAAACTCCAATCTCCTAACCCCTAACTCCAAACTCCAAACTCCTAACTCCAAACTCCACACTCCAAAATCCAAACTCCAATCTCCAATCTCCTAACTCCTAACACCAAACTCCAAACTCCAAACTTCTAACTCCAAACTCCAAACTCCAATCTCCTAACTCCTAACTCCAAACTCCAAACTCCAAACTCCAAACTCCAATCTCCTAACTCCTAACTCCAAACTCCAAATTCCAAACTCCAAACTCTAAACTACAAACTCCAAACTCCAATCTCCTAACCCCTAACTCCAAACTCCAAACTCCAAACACCTAACTCCAAACTCCAAACTCCAAACTCTTATCTCCAAACTCTGAACTCCAAACTCCAAACTCCTAACTCCAAACTCCAAACTCCAAACTCTAAACTCCAAACTCCAAACTCCAAACTATAAATCCAAACTCTAAACTCCAAACTCCAAAGTCTAAACTCCAAACTCCAAACTCCAAACTCTAAACTCCAAACTCCAAACTCCTAACTCTAAACTCCAATCTCCTAACTCCTAACTCCTAACTCCAAACTCCAAACTCTAAACTCTAAACTCCAATCTGCTAACTCCAAACTCTAAACTCCAAACTCCAAACTCTAAACTCCAATCTCTAAACTCCTAACTCCTAACTCCAAGCTCCAAACTCCAAACTCTAAACTCTAAACTCTAAACTCCAATCTGCTAACTCCAAACTCTAAACTCCAAACTCTAAACTCCAAACTCCAAACTCCAAACTTCAAACTCTAAACTCTAAACTCCTAACTCCAAACTCCAAACTCCTAACTCCAAACTCCAAACTCCAAACTCTTAATTCCTAACTCCAAACTCCAAACTCCAATCTCCTAACTCCTAACTCCAAACTCCAAACTCCTAACTCCAAACTCCAATCTCCAAACTCCAAACTCCAATCTCCTAACCCCTAACTCCAAACTCCAAACTCCTAACTCCAAACTCCACACTCCAAACTCCAAACTCCAATCTCCAATCTCCTAACTCCTAACACCAAACTCCAAACTCCAAACTTCTAACTCCAAACTCCAAACTCCAATCTCCTAACTCCTAACTCCAAACTCCAACCTCCTAACTCCAAACTCCAAACTCCAAACTCCAAACTCTAAACTCCAATCACCTAACTCCTAACTCCAAACTCCAAACTCCAAACTCTTAACTCCAAACTCCAAACTCCAAACTCTTAACTCCAAACTCCAAACTCCAAACTCCAAACTCTTAATTCCTAACTCCAAACTCCAAACTCCAATCTCCTAACTCCTAACTCCAAACTCCAAACTCCTAACTCCAAACTCCAAACTCCAAACTCCAATCTCCTAACTCCTAACTCCAAACTCCAAACTCCTAACTCCAAACTCCAATCTCCAAACTCCAAACTCCAATCTCCTAACCCCTAACTCCAAACTCCAAACTCCTAACTCCAAACTCCACACTCCAAAATCCAAACTCCAATCTCCAATCTCCTAACTCCTAACACCAAACTCCAAACTCCAAACTTCTAACTCCAAACTCCAAACTCCAATCTCCTAACTCCTAACTCCAAACTCCAAACTCCAAACTCCAAACTCCAATCTCCTAACTCCTAACTCCAAACTCCAAATTCCAAACTCCAAACTCTAAACTACAAACTCCAAACTCCAATCTCCTAACCCCTAACTCCAAACTCCAAACTCCAAACACCTAACTCCAAACTCCAAACCCCAATCTCCAAACTCCTAACTCCTAACTCCAAACTCCTAACTCCAATCTCCTAACTCCTAACTCCAAACTCCAAACTCCAAACTCCAATCTCCAAACTCCAAACTCCAATCTCCTAACTCCTTACTCCAAACTCCAAACTCCAAACTCCAAACTCCAATCTCCTAAACCCTAACTCCAAACTCCAAACTCCAAACTCCTAACTGCAAACTCCAAACTCCAAACTCCAATCTCCAATCTCCTAACTCCTAACTCCAAACTCCAAACTACAAACTCCAATCTCCTAACTCCAAACTCCAACCTCCTAACTCCAAACTCCAAACTCCAAACTCTAAACTCCAAACTCCAAACTCCAAACTCCAAACTCCAAACTCCAAACTCCTAACTCTAAACTCCAAACTCCAAACTCCTAACTCTAAACTCCAAATTCCAAACTCCAAACTCCAATCTCCTAACTCCTAACTCCAAACTCCAAACTCCAATCTCCTAACTCCTAACTCCAAACTCCAAACTCTAAACTCCAAACTCCAAACTCCTAACTCTAAACTCCAATCTCCTAACTCCTAACTCCTAACTCCAAACTCCAAACTCTAAACTCTAAACTCCAAACTCTAAACTCCAAACTCTAAACTCCTAACTCCTAACTCTAAACTCCAAACTCTAAACTCCAAACTCCAATCTGCTAACTCCAAACTCTAAACTCCAAACTCCAAACTCTAAACTCCAAACTCTAAACTCCTAACTCTAAACTCCAAACTCTAAACTCCAAACTCCAAACTCCTAACTCCAAACTCCAACGTCATAACTCCAAACTCCAAACTCCAAACTCCTATCTCCGAACTCCTAACTCCAAACTCCAACCTCATAACTCCAAACTCCAAACTCCAAACTCCAACCTCCAAACTCCAAACTCCAAACTCCTCACTCCTAACTCCAAACTCCTAACTCCAAACTCCAAACTCCTAACTCCAAACTCCAAACTCCAATCTCCTAACTCCTAACTCCAAACTCCAACCTCATAACTCCAAACTCCAAACTCCAAACTCCAATCTCCGAACTCCTAACTCCAAACTCCAACCTCATAACTTCAAACTCCAAACTCGAAACTCCAAACTCTAAACTCTAAACTCCTAACTCCAAACTCCAAACTCCTAACTCCAAACTCCAAACTCCAAACTCCAATCTCCTAACTCCTAACTCCAAACTCCAAACTCCAAACTCCTTACTCCAAACTCCAAACTCCAATCTCCTAACCCCTAACTCCAAACTCCAAACTCCAAACTCCAAACTCCAGTCTCCAATCTCCTAACTCCAAACTCCAAACTCCTAACTCCAAACTCCAAACTCCAAACTCCAATCTCCTAACCCCTAACTCCAAACTCCAAACTCCAAACTCCAAACTACAAACTCCAATCTCCTAACTCCTAACTCCAAACTCCAACCTCCTAACTCCAAACTCCAAACTCCAAACTCTAAACTCCTAACTCCAAACTCCAAACTCCAAACTCCTAACTCCAAACTCCAAACTCCAATCTCCTAACTCCAAACTCCAAACTCCAAACTCCAAACTCCAATCTCCTAACCCCTAACTCCAAACTCCAAACTCCAATCTCCTAACTCCTAACTCCAAACTCCAAACTCCAAACTCCAACTCCAATCTCCTAACTCCTAACTCCAAACTCCAAACTCTAAACTCCAAACTCCAAACTCTGAACTCCAAACTCCAAACACTAAACTCCAAACTCTAAACTCCAAACTCCAAACGCTAAACTCCAAACTCCAAACTCCTAACTCTAAACTCCAAACTCCAAACTCCTAACTCTAAACTCCAAACTCCAAACTCCAAACTCCAATTTCCTAACTCCTAACTCCAAACTCCAAACTCCAAACTCCAAACTCCAATCTCCTAACCCCTAACTCCAAACTCCAAACTCCTAACTCCAAACTCCAAACTCCAATCTCCTAACTCATAACTCCAAACTCCAAACTCCAAACTCCAATCTCCTAACTCCTAACTCCAAACTCCAAACTCTAAACTCCAAACTCCAAACTCCAAACTCTGAACTCCAAACTCCAAACTCTAAACTCCAAACTCTAAACTCCAAACTCCAAACTCTAAACTCCAAACTCCAAACTCCTATCTCTAAACTCTAAACTCCAAACTCCTAACTCTAAACTCCAAACTCCAAACTCCAAATTCTAAACTCTAAACTCCAAACTCCAAACTCTAAACTCTAAACTCCAAACTCCAAACTCCAAACTCTAAACTCCAAACTCCAAACTCCAAACTCTAAACTCCAAACTCTAAACTCCAAACTCCAAAGTCTAAACTCCAAACTCCAAACTCCAAACTCTAAACTCCAAACTCCAAACTCCTAACTCTAAACTCCAATCTCCTAACTCCTAACTCCTAACTCCAAACTCCAAACTCTAAACTCTAAACTCCAATCTGCTAACTCCAAACTCTAAACTCCAAACTCCAAACTCTAAACTCCAAACTCTAAACTCCTAACTCCTAACTCCAAACTCCAAACTCCAAACTCTAAACTCTAAACTCTAAACTCCAATCTGCTAACTCCAAACTCTAAACTCCAAACTCTAAACTCCAAACTTCAAACTCTAAACTCTAAACTCCTAACTCCAAACTCCAAACTCCAAACTCCTAACTCCAAACTCCAAACTCCAAACTCTTAATTCCTAACTCCAAACTCCAAACTCCAATCTCCTAACTCCTAACTCCAAACTCCAAACTCCTAACTCCAATCTCCAAACTCCAAACTCCAATCTCCTAACCCCTAACTCCAAACTCCAAACTCCTAACTCCAAACTCCACACTTAAAACTCCAAACTCCAATCTCCAATCTCCTAACTCCTAACACCAAACTCCAAACTCCAAACTTCTAACTCCAAACTCCAAACTCCAATCTCCTAACTCCTAACTCCAAACTCCAACCTCCTAACTCCAAACTCCAAACTCCAAACTCTAAACTCCAATCTCCTAACTCCTCACTCCAAACTCCAAACTCCAAACTCTTAACTCCAAACTCCAAACTCCAAACTCCAAACTCTTAATTCCTAACTCCAAACTCCAAACTCCAATCTCCTAACTCCTAACTCCAAACTCCAAACTCCTAACTCCAAACTCCAATCTCCAAACTCCAAACTCCAATCTCCTAACCCCTAACTCCAAACTCCAAACTCCTAACTCCAAACTCCACACTCCAAACTCCAAACTCCAATCTCCAATCTCCTAACTCCTAACACGAAACTCCAAACTCCAAACTTCTAACTCCAAACTCCAAACTCCAATCTCCTAACTCCTAACTCCAAACTCCAACCTCCTAACTCCAAACTCCAAACTCCAAACTCCAAACTCCAATCTCCTAACTCCTAACTCCAAACTCCAAATTCCAAACTCCAAACTCCAAACTCCTAACTCTAAACTCCAATCTCCTAACTCCTAACTCCTAACTCCAAACTCCAAACTCTAAACTCTAAACTCCAATCTGCTAACTCCAAACTCTAAACTCCAAACTCCAAACTCTAAACTCCAAACTCCAAACTCCAAACTCCAAACTCTAAACTCTAAACTCTAAACTCCAATCTGCTAACTCCAAACTCTAAACTCCAAACTCTAAACTCCAAACTCCAAACTCCAAACTTCAAACTCTAAACTCTAAACTTCTAACTCCAAACTCCAAACTCCAAACTCCTAACTCCAAACTCCAAACTCCAAACTCCAAACTCTTAATTCCTAACTCCAAACTCCAAACTCCAATCTCCTAACTCCTAACTCCAAACTCCAAACTCCTAACTCCAAACTCCAATCTCCAAACTCCAAACTCCAATCTCCTAACCCCTAACTCCAAACTCCAAACTCCTAACTCCAAACTCCACACTCCAAACTCCAAACTCCAATCTCCAATCTCCTAACTCCTAACACCAAACTCCAAACTCCAAACTTCTAACTCCAAACTCCAAACTCCAATCTCCTAACTCCTAACTCCAAACTCCAACCTCCTAACTCCAAACTCCAAACTCCAAACTCTAAACTCCAATCTCCTAACTCCTAACTCCAAACTCCAACCTCCTAACTCCAAACTCCAAACTCCAAACTCTAAACTCCTAACTCCAAACTCCAAACTCCAAACTCCTAACTCCAAACTCCAAACTCCAATCTCCTAACTCCAAACTCCAAACTCCAAACTCCAAACTCCAATCTCCTAACCCCTAACTCCAAAATCCAAACTCCAATCTCCTAACTCCTAACTCCAAACTCCAAACTCCAAACTCCAACTCCAATCTCCTAACTCCTAACTCCAAACTCCAAACTCTAAACTCCAAACTCCAAACTCTGAACTCCAAACTCCAAACACTAAACTCCAAACTCTAAACTCCAAACTCCAAACGCTAAACTCCAAACTCCAAACTCCTAACTCTAAACTCCAAACTCCAAACTCCTAACTCTAAACTCCAAACTCCAAACTCCAAACTCCAATCTCCTAACTCCTAACTCCAAACTCCAAACTCCAAACTCCAAACTCCAATCTCCTAACCCCTAACTCCAAACTCCAAACTCCTAACTCCAAACTCCAAACTCCAATCTCCTAACTCATAACTCCAAACTCCAAACTCCAAACTCCAATCTCCTAACTCCTAACTCCAAACTCCAAACTCTAAACTCCAAACTCCAAACTCCAAACTCTGAACTCCAAACTCCAAACTCTAAACTCCAAACTCTAAACTCCAAACTCCAAACTCTAAACTCCAAACTCCAAACTCCTAACTCTAAACTCTAAACTCCAAACTCCTAACTCTAAACTCCAAACTCCAAACTCCAAATTCTAAACTCTAAACTCCAAACTCCAAACTCTAAACTCTAAACTCCAAACTCCAAACTCCAAACTCTAAACTCCAAACTCCAAACTCCAAACTCTAAACTCCAAACTCTAAACTCCAAACTCCAAAGTCTAAACTCCAAACTCCAAACTCCAAACTCTAAACTCCAAACTCCAAACTCCTAACTCTAAACTCCAATCTCCTAACTCCTAACTCCTAACTCCAAACTCCAAACTCTAAACTCTAAACTCCAATCTGCTAACTCCAAACTCTAAACTCCAAACTCCAAACTCTAAACTCCAAACTCTAAACTCCTAACTCCTAACTCCAAACTCCAAACTCCAAACTCTAAACTCTAAACTCTAAACTCCAATCTGCTAACTCCAAACTCTAAACTCCAAACTCTAAACTCCAAACTCCAAACTCCAAACTTCAAACTCTAAACTCTAAACTCCTAACTCCAAACTCCAAACTCCAAACTCCTAACTCCAAACTCCAAACTCCAAACTCTTAATTCCTAACTCCAAACTCCAAACTCCAATCTCCTAACTCCTAACTCCAAACTCCAAACTCCTAACTCCAATCTCCAAACTCCAAACTCCAATCTCCTAACCCCTAACTCCAAACTCCAAACTCCTAACTCCAAACTCCACACTCCAAACTCCAAACTCCAATCTCCAATCTCCTAACTCCTAACACCAAACTCCAAACTCCAAACTTCTAACTCCAAACTCCAAACTCCAATCTCCTAACTCCTAACTCCAAACTCCAACCTCCTAACTCCAAACTCCAAACTCCAAACTCTAAACTCCAATCTCCTAACTCCTCACTCCAAACTCCAAACTCCAAACTCTTAACTCCAAACTCCAAACTCCAAACTCCAAACTCTTAATTCCTAACTCCAAACTCCAAACTCCAATCTCCTAACTCCTAACTCCAAACTCCAAACTCCTAACTCCAAACTCCAATCTCCAATCTCCAAACTCCAATCTCCTAACCCCTAACTCCAAACTCCAAACTCCTAACTCCAAACTCCACACTCCAAACTCCAAACTCCAATCTCCAATCTCCTAACTCCTAACACGAAACTCCAAACTCCAAACTTCTAACTCCAAACTCCAAACTCCAATCTCCTAACTCCTAACTCCAAACTCCAACCTCCTAACTCCAAACTCCAAACTCCAAACTCCAAACTCCAATCTCCTAACTCCTAACTCCAAACTCCAAATTCCAAACTCCAAACTCCAAACTCCTAACTCTAAACTCCAATCTCCTAACTCCTAACTCCTAACTCCAAACTCCAAACTCTAAACTCTAAACTCCAATCTGCTAACTCCAAACTCTAAACTCCAAACTCCAAACTCTAAACTCCAAACTCCAAACTCCAAACTCCAAACTCTAAACTCTAAACTCTAAACTCCAATCTGCTAACTCCAAACTCTAAACTCCAAACTCTAAACTCCAAACTCCAAACTCCAAACTTCAAACTCTGAACTCTAAACTTCTAACTCCAAACTCCAAACTCCAAACTCCTAACTCCAAACTCCAAATTCCAAACTCCAAACTCCAAACTCCTAACTCTAAACTCCAATCTCCTAACTCCTAACTCCTAACTCCAAACTCCAAACTCTAAACTCTAAACTCCAATCTGCTAACTCCAAACTCTAAACTCCAAACTCCAAACTCTAAACTCCAAACTCCAAACTCCAAACTCCAAACACTAAACTCTAAACTCTAAACTCCAATCTGCTAACTCCAAACTCTAAACTCCAAACTCTAAACTCCAAACTCCAAACTCCAAACTTCAAACTCTAAACTCTAAACTTCTAACTCCAAACTCCAAACTCCAAACTCCTAACTCCAAACTCCAAACTCCAAACTCCAAACTCTTAATTCCTAACTCCAAACTCCAAACTCCAATCTCCTAACTCCTAACTCCAAACTCCAAACTCCTAACTCCAAACTCCAATCTCCAAACTCCAAACTCCAATCTCCTAACCCCTAACTCCAAACTCCAAACTCCTAACTCCAAACTCCACACTCCAAACTCCAAACTCCAATCTCCAATCTCCTAACTCCTAACACCAAACTCCAAACTCCAAACTTCTAACTCCAAACTCCAAACTCCAATCTCCTAACTCCTAACTCCAAACTCCAACCTCCTAACTCCAAACTCCAAACTCCAAACTCTAAACTCCTAACTCCAAACTCCAAACTCCAAACTCCTAACTCCAAACTCCAAACTCCAATCTCCTAACTCCAAACTCCAAACTCCAAACTCCAAACTCCAATCTCCTAACCCCTAACTCCAAACTCCAAACTCCAATCTCCTAACTCCTAACTCCAAACTCCAAACTCCAAACTCCAACTCCAATCTCCTAACTCCTAACTCCAAACTCCAAACTCTAAACTCCAAACTCCAAACTCTGAACTCCAAACTCCAAACACTAAACTCCAAACTCTAAACTCCAAACTCCAAACGCTAAACTCCAAACTCCAAACTCCTAACTCTAAACTCCAAACTCCAAACTCCTAACTCTAAACTCCAAACTCCAAACTCCAAACTCCAATCTCCTAACTCCTAACTCCAAACTCCAAACTCCAAACTCCAAACTCCAATCTCCTAACCCCTAACTCCAAACTCCAAACTCCTAACTCCAAACTCCAAACTCCAATCTCCTAACTCATAACTCCAAACTCCAAACTCCAAACTCCAATCTCCTAACTCCTAACTCCAAACTCCAAACTCTAAACTCCAAACTCCAAACTCCAAACTCTGAACTCCAAACTCCAAACTCTAAACTCCAAACTCTAAACTCCAAACTCCAAACTCTAAACTCCAAACTCCAAACTCCTAACTCTAAACTCTAAACTCCAAACTCCTAACTCTAAACTCCAAACTCCAAACTCCAAATTCTAAACTCTAAACTCCAAACTCCAAACTCTAAACTCCAAACTCCAAACTCCAAACTCTAAACTCCAAACTCTAAACTCCAAACTCCAAAGTCTAAACTCCAAACTCCAAACTCCAAACTCTAAACTCCAAACTCCAAACTCCTAACTCTAAACTCCAATCTCCTAACTCCTAACTCCTAACTCCAAACTCCAAACTCTAAACTCTAAACTCCAATCTGCTAACTCCAAACTCTAAACTCCAAACTCCAAACTCTAAACTCCAAACTCTAAACTCCTAACTCCTAACTCCAAACTCCAAACTCCAAACTCTAAACTCTAAACTCTAAACTCCAATCTGCTAACTCCAAACTCTAAACTCCAAACTCTAAACTCCAAACTCCAAACTCCAAACTTCAAACTCTAAACTCTAAACTCCTAACTCCAAACTCCAAACTCCAAACTCCTAACTCCAAACTCCAAACTCCAAACTCTTAATTCCTAACTCCAAACTCCAAACTCCAATCTCCTAACTCCTAACTCCAAACTCCAAACTCCTAACTCCAATCTCCAAACTCCAAACTCCAATCTCCTAACCCCTAACTCCAAACTCCAAACTCCTAACTCCAAACTCCACACTCCAAACTCCAAACTCCAATCTCCAATCTCCTAACTCCTAACACCAAACTCCAAACTCCAAACTTCTAACTCCAAACTCCAAACTCCAATCTCCTAACTCCTAACTCCAAACTCCAACCTCCTAACTCCAAACTCCAAACTCCAAACTCTAAACTCCAATCTCCTAACTCCTCACTCCAAACTCCAAACTCCAAACTCTTAACTCCAAACTCCAAACTCCAAACTCCAAACTCTTAATTCCTAACTCCAAACTCCAAACTCCAATCTCCTAACTCCTAACTCCAAACTCCAAACTCCTAACTCCAAACTCCAATCTCCAAACTCCAAACTCCAATCTCCTAACCCCTAACTCCAAACTCCAAACTCCTAACTCCAAACTCCACACTCCAAACTCCAAACTCCAATCTCCAATCTCCTAACTCCTAACACGAAACTCCAAACTCCAAACTTCTAACTCCAAACTCCAAACTCCAATCTCCTAACTCCTAACTCCAAACTCCAACCTCCTAACTCCAAACTCCAAACTCCAAACTCCAAACTCCAATCTCCTAACTCCTAACTCCAAACTCCAAATTCCAAACTCCAAACTCCAAACTCCTAACTCTAAACTCCAATCTCCTAACTCCAAACTCCTAACTCCAAACTCCAAACTCTAAACTCTAAACTCCAATCTGCAAACTCCAAACTCTAAACTCCAAACTCCAAACTCTAAACTCCAAACTCCAAACTCCAAACTCCAAACTCTAAACTCTAAACTCTAAACTCCAATCTGCTAACTCCAAACTCTAAACTCCAAACTCTAAACTCCAAACTCCAAACTCCAAACTTCAAACTCTAAACTCTAAACTTCTAACTCCAAACTCCAAACTCCAAACTCCTAACTCCAAACTCCAAACTCCAAACTCCAAACTCTTAATTCCTAACTCCAAACTCCAAACTCCAATCTCCTAACTCCTAACTCCAAACTCCAAACTCCTAACTCCAAACTCCAATCTCCAAACTCCAAACTCCAATCTCCTAACCCCTAACTCCAAACTCCAAACTCCTAACTCCAAACTCCACACTCCAAACTCCAAACTCCAATCTCCAATCTCCTAACTCCTAACACCAAACTCCAAACTCCAAACTTCTAACTCCAAACTCCAAACTCCAATCTCCTAACTCCTAACTCCAAACTCCAACCTCCTAACTCCAAACTCCAAACTCCAAACTCTAAACTCCAATCTCCTAACTCCTCACTCCAAACTCCAAACTCCAAACTCTTAACTCCAAACTCCAAACTCCAAACTCCAAACTCTTAATTCCTAACTCCAAACTCCAAACTCCAATCTCCTAACTCCTAACTCCAAACTCCAAACTCCTAACTCCAAACTCCAATCTCCAAACTCCAAACTCCAATCTCCTAACCCCTAACTCCAAACTCCAAACTCCTAACTCCAAACTCCACACTCCAAACTCCAAACTCCAATCTCCAATCTCCTAACTCCTAACACGAAACTCCAAACTCCAAACTTCTAACTCCAAACTCCAAACTCCAATCTCCTAACTCCTAACTCCAAACTCCAACCTCCTAACTCCAAACTCCAAACTCCAAACTCCAAACTCCAAGCTCCTAACTCCTAACTCCAAACTCCAAATTCCAAACTCCAAACTCCAAACTCCTAACTCTAAACTCCAATCTCCTAACTCCTAACTCCTAACTCCAAACTCCAAACTCTAAACTCTAAACTCCAATCTGCTAACTCCAAACTCTAAACTCCAAACTCCAAACTCTAAACTCCAAACTCCAAACTCCAAACTCCAAACTCTAAACTCTAAACTCTAAACTCCAATCTGCTAACTCCAAACACTAAACTCCAAACTCTAAACTCCAAACTCCAAACTCCAAACTTCAAACTCTAAACTCTAAACTTCTAACTCCAAACTCCAAACTCCAAACTCCTAACTCCAAACTCCAAACTCCAAACTCCAAACTCTTAATTCCTAACTCCAAACTCCAAACTCCAATCTCCTAACTCCTAACTCCAAACTCCAAACTCCTAACTCCAAACTCCAATCTCCAAACTCCAAACTCCAATCTCCTAACCCCTAACTCCAAACTCCAAACTCCTAACTCCAAACTCCACACTCCAAACTCCAAACTCCAATCTCCAATCTCCTAACTCCTAACACCAAACTCCAAACTCCAAACTTCTAAATCCAAACTCCAATCTCCAAACTCCAAACTCTAAACTCCAATCTCCTAACTCCTAACTCCAAACTCCAAACTCCAAACTCTTAACTCCAAACTCCAAACTCCAAACTCCAAACTCTTAATTCCTAACTCCAAACTCCAAACTCCAATCTCCTAACTCCTAACTCCAAACTCCAAACTCCTAACTCCAAACTCCAATCTCCAAACTCCAAACTCCAATCTCCTAACCCCTAACTCCAAACTCCAAACTCCTAACTCCAAACTCCACACTCCAAACTCCAAACTCCAATCTCCAATCTCCTAACTCCTAACACGAAACTCCAAACTCCAAACTTCTAACTCCAATCTCCAAACTCCAATCTCCTAACTCCTAACTCCAAACTCCAACCTCCTAACTCCAAACTCCAAACTCCAAACTCCAAACTCCAATCTCCTAACTCCTAACTCCAAACTCCAAATTCCAAACTCCAAACTCGAAACTACAAACTCCAAACTCCAAACTCCAATCTCCTAACCCCTAACTCCAAACTGCAAACTCCAAACACCTAACTCCAAACTCCAAACCCCAATCTCCAATCTCCTAACTCCTAACTCCTAACTCCAAACTCCTAACTCCAAACTCCAATCTCCTAACTCCTAACTCCAAACTCCAACCTCCTAACTCCAAACTCCAAACTCCAAACTCCAAACTCTAAACTCCTAACTCCAAACTCCAAACTCCAAACTCCTAACTCCAAACTCCAAACTCCAATCTCCTAACTCCTAACTCCAAACTTCAAACTCCAAACTCCTACTCCAAGCTCCAAACACCAAACTCCGAACTCCAAACTCCAAACTCCAAACTCCAAACTCCTAACTCCTAACTCCAAACTCCAACCTCCTAAATCCAAAGTCCAAACTCCAAACTCCAAACTCTAAACTCTAAATTCCTAACTCCAAACTCCAAACTCCAAACTCCAATCTCCTAACTCCTAACTCCAAACTCCAAACTCCTAATTCCAAACTCCAATCTCCAAACTCCAAACTCCAAACTCCTAACCCCTAACTCCAAACTCCAAACCCCTAACTCCAAACTCCACACTCCAAACTCCAAACTCCAATCTCCAATCTCCTAACTCCTAACTCCAAACTCCAACCTCCTACCTCCAAACTCCAAACTCCAAACTCCAAACTCTAAACTCTAAACTCCAATCTCCTAACTCCTAACTCCAAACTCCAAATTCCAAACTCCAAACTCTAAGCTCCAAACTCCAAACTCCAAACTCCAATCTCCTAACCCCTAACTCCAAACTCCAAACTCCAAACACCTAACTCCAAACTCCAAACCCCAATCTCCAATCTCCTAACACCTAACTCCTAACTCCAAACTCCAATCTCCTAACTCCTAACTCCAAACTCCAACCTCCTAACTCCAAACTCCAATCTCCTAACTCCTAACTCCTAACTCCAAACTCCAAACTCCAAACTCTAAACTCGAAACTCCAATCTCCTAACTCCTAACTCCAAACTCCAAACTCCTAACTCCAAACTCCAATCTCTTAACTCCTAACTCCTAACTCCAAACTCCAAACTCCAAACTCCAAACTCCAAACTCTAAACTCAAAACTCCAATCTCCTAACTCCAAACTCCAAACTCCAACCTCCAAACTCCAAACTCCAAACTCCTCACTCCTCACTCCTAACTCCAAACTCCGAACTCATAACTCCTAACTCCAAACTCCAACCTCCTAACTCCAAACTCCAAACTCCAAACTCCTAACTCTAAACTCCAATCTCCTAACTCCTAACTCCTAACTCCAAACTCCAAACTCTAAACTCTAAACTCCAATCTGCTAACTCCAAACTCTAAACTCCAAACTCCAAACTCTAAACTCCAAACTCTAAACTCCTAACTCCTAACTCCAAACTCCAAACTCCAAACTCTAAACTCTAAACTCTAAACTCCAATCTGCTAACTCCAAACTCTAAACTCCAAACTCTAAACTCCAAACTCCAAACTCCAAACTTCAAACTCTAAACTCTAAACTCCTAACTCCAAACTCCAAACTCCTAACTCCAATCTCCAAACTCCAAACTCCAATCTCCTAACTCCTTACTCCAAACTCCTCACTCCTAACTCCAAACTCCTAACTCCTAACTCCTAACTCCAAACTCCAAACTCCAAACTCCAAACTCCAATCTCCTAAACCCTAACACCAAACTCCAAACTCCAAACTCCTAACTGCAAACTCCAAACTCCAATCTCCAATCTCCTAACTCCGAACTCCAAACTCCAAACTCCAAACTACAAACACCAATCTCCTAACTCCAAACTCCTAACTCCAAACTCCAAGCTCCAATCTCCTAACTCCTAACTCCAAACTCCAAACTCCAAACTCCAATCTCCTAACTCCTAACTCCAAACTCCAAACTCCAACCTCATAACTCCAAACTACAAACTCGAAACTCCAAACTCTAAACTCTAAACTCCTATCTCCTAACTCCAAACTCCAAACTCCTAACTCCAAACTCCAAACTCCAATCTCCTAACTCCTAACTCCAAACTCCAAACTCCAAACTCCTTACTCCAAACTCCAAACTCCAATCTCCTAACCCCTAACTCCAAACTCCAAACTCCAAACTCCAATCTCCAATCTCCTAACACCAAACTCCGAACTCCAAACTCCTAACTCCAAACTCCAAACTCCAAACTCCAATCTCCTAACTCCAAACTCCAACCTCCTAACTCCAAACTCTAAACTCTAAACTAATAACTCCAAACTCCAAACCCCAAACTCCAATCTCCAAACTCCAAACTCCAATCTCCTAAATCCTTACTCCAAACTCCAAACCCCAAACTCCAATCTCCAAAACCCTAACTCCAAACTCCAAACTCCAAACTCCTAACTGCAAACTCCAAACTCCAAACTCCAATCTCCAATCTCCAAACTCCTAACTCCAAACTCCAAACTCCAAACTCCAATCTCCAATCTCCTAACTCCTAACTCCAAACTCCAAACTCCAAACTACAAACACCAATCTCCTAACTCCAAACTCCTAACTCCTAACTCCAAACTCCTAACTCCAAACTCCAATCTCCTAACTCCTAACTCCAAACTCCAACCTCCTAACTCCAAACTCCAAACTCCAAACTCCAAACTCTAAACTCCTAACTCCAAACTCCAAACTCCAAACTCCTAACTCCAAACTCCAAACTCCAATCTCCTAACTCCTAACTCCAAACTTCAAACTCCAAACTCCTACTCCAAGCTCCAAACACCAAACTCCGAACTCCAAACTCCAAACTCCAAACTCCAAACTCCTAACTCCTAACTCCAAACTCCAACCTCCTAAATCCAAAGTCCAAACTCCAAACTCCAAACTCTAAACTCTAAATTCCTAACTCCAAACTCCAAACTCCAAACTCCAATCTCCTAACTCCTAACTCCAAACTCCAAACTCCTAATTCCAAACTCCAATCTCCAAACTCCAAACTCCAAACTCCTAACCCCTAACTCCAAACTCCAAACCCCTAACTCCAAACTCCACACTCCAAACTCCAAACTCCAATCTCCAATCTCCTAACTCCTAACTCCAAACTCCAACCTCCTACCTCCAAACTCCAAACTCCAAACTCCAAACTCTAAACTCTAAACTCCAATCTCCTAACTCCTAACTCCAAACTCCAAATTCCAAACTCCAAACTCTAAGCTCCAAACTCCAAACTCCAAACTCCAATCTCCTAACCCCTAACTCCAAACTCCAAACTCCAAACACCTAACTCCAAACTCCAAACCCCAATCTCCAATCTCCTAACACCTAACTCCTAACTCCAAACTCCAATCTCCTAACTCCTAACTCCTAACTCCAAACTCCAAACTCCAAACTCTAAACTCGAAACTCCAATCTCCTAACTCCTAACTCCAAACTCCAAACTCCTAACTCCAAACTCCAATCTCTTAACTCCTAACTCCTAACTCCAAACTCCAAACTCCAAACTCCAAACTCCAAACTCTAAACTCTAAACTCCAATCTCCTAACTCCAAACTCCAAACTCCAACCTCCAAACTCCAAACTCCAAACTCCTCACTCCTCACTCCTAACTCCAAACTCCGAACTCATAACTCCTAACTCCAAACTCCAACCTCCTAACTCCAAACTCCAAACTCCAAACTCCAAACTCCTAACTCTAAACTCCAATCTCCTAACTCCTAACTCCTAACTCCAAACTCCAAACTCTAAACTCTAAACTCCAATCTGCTAACTCCAAACTCTAAACTCCAAACTCCAAACTCTAAACTCCAAACTCTAAACTCCTAACTCCTAACTCCAAACTCCAAACTCCAAACTCTAAACTCTAAACTCTAAACTCCAATCTGCTAACTCCAAACTCTAAACTCCAAACTCTAAACTCCAAACTCCAAACTCCAAACTTCAAACTCTAAACTCTAAACTCCTAACTCCAAACTCCAAACTCCTAACTCCAATCTCCAAACTCCAAACTCCAATCTCCTAACTCCTTACTCCAAACTCCTCACTCCTAACTCCAAACTCCTAACTCCTAACTCCTAACTCCAAACTCCAAACTCCAAACTCCAAACTCCAATCTTCTAAACCCTAACACCAAACTCCAAACTCCAAACTCCTAACTGCAAACTCCAAACTCCAATCTCCAATCTCCTAACTCCTAACTCCAAACTCCAAACTCCAAACTACAAACACCAATCTCCTAACTCCAAACTCCTAACTCCAAACTCCAAGCTCCAATCTCCTAACTCCTAACTCCAAACTCCAAACTCCAAACTCCAATCTCCTAACTCCTAACTCCAAACTCCAAACTCCAACCTCATAACTCCAAACTACAAACTCGAAACTCCAAACTCTAAACTCTAAACTCCTATCTCCTAACTCCAAACTCCAAACTCCTAACTCCAAACTCCAAACTCCAATCTCCTAACTCCTAACTCCAAACTCCAAACTCCAAACTCCTTACTCCAAACTCCAAACTCCAATCTCCTAACCCCTAACTCCAAACTCCAAACTCCAAACTCCAATCTCCAATCTCCTAACACCAAACTCCGAACTCCAAACTCCTAACTCCAAACTCCAAACTCCAAACTCCAATCTCCTAACTCCAAACTCCAACCTCCTAACTCCAAACTCTAAACTCTAAACTAATAACTCCAAACTCCAAACCCCAAACTCCAATCTCCAAACTCCAAACTCCAATCTCCTAAATCCTTACTCCAAACTCCAAACCCCAAACTCCAATCTCCAAAACCCTAACTCCAAACTGCAAACTCCAAACTCCTAACTGCAAACTCCAAACTCCAAACTCCAATCTCCAATCTCCAAACTCCTAACTCCAAACTCCAAACTACAAACTACAAACTCCAATCTCCTAACTCCTAACTCCAAACTCCAACCTCCTAACTCCAAACTCCAATCTCCTAACTCCTAACTCCAAACTCCAAATTCTAAACTCCTAACTCCAAACTCCAAACTCTAAACTCCAAACTCCAAACTCCAAACTCTGAACTCCAAACTCCAAACTCTAAACTCCAAACTCTAAACTCCAAACTCCAAACTCTAAACTCCAAACTCCAAACTCCTAACTCTAAACTCTAAACTCCAAACTCCTAACTCTAAACTCCAAACTCCAAACTCCAAATTCTAAACTCTAAACTCCAAACTCCAAACTCTAAACTCCAAACTCCTAACTCCAAACTCCAAATTCCAAACTCCAAACTCGAAACTACAAACTCCAAACTCCAAACTCCAATCTCCTAACCCCTAACTCCAAACTGCAAACTCCAAACACCTAACTCCAAACTCCAAACCCCAATCTCCAATCTCCTAACTCCTAACTCCTAACTCCAAACTCCTAACTCCAAACTCCAATCTCCTAACTCCTAACTCCAAACTCCAACCTCCTAACTCCAAACTCCAAACTCCAAACTCCAAACTCTAAACTCCTAACTCCAAACTCCAAACTCCAAACTCCTAACTCCAAACTCCAAACTCCAATCTCCTAACTCCTAACTCCAAACTTCAAACTCCAAACTCCTACTCCAAGCTCCAAACACCAAACTCCGAACTCCAAACTCCAAACTCCAAACTCCAAACTCCTAACTCCTAACTCCAAACTCCAACCTCCTAAATCCAAAGTCCAAACTCCAAACTCCAAACTCTAAACTCTAAATTCCTAACTCCAAACTCCAAACTCCAAACTCCAATCTCCTAACTCCTAACTCCAAACTCCAAACTCCTAATTCCAAACTCCAATCTCCAAACTCCAAACTCCAAACTCCTAACCCCTAACTCCAAACTCCAAACCCCTAACTCCAAACTCCACACTCCAAACTCCAAACTCCAATCTCCAATCTCCTAACTCCTAACTCCAAACTCCAACCTCCTACCTCCAAACTCCAAACTCCAAACTCCAAACTCTAAACTCTAAACTCCAATCTCCTAACTCCTAACTCCAAACTCCAAATTCCAAACTCCAAACTCTAAGCTCCAAACTCCAAACTCCAAACTCCAATCTCCTAACCCCTAACTCCAAACTCCAAACTCCAAACACCTAACTCCAAACTCCAAACCCCAATCTCCAATCTCCTAACACCTAACTCCTAACTCCAAACTCCAATCTCCTAACTCCTAACTCCAAACTCCAACCTCCTAACTCCAAACTCCAATCTCCTAACTCCTAACTCCTAACTCCAAACTCCAAACTCCAAACTCTAAACTCGAAACTCCAATCTCCTAACTCCTAACTCCAAACTCCAAACTCCTAACTCCAAACTCCAATCTCTTAACTCCTAACTCCTAACTCCAAACTCCAAACTCCAAACTCCAAACTCCAAACTCTAAACTCTAAACTCCAATCTCCTAACTCCAAACTCCAAACTCCAACCTCCAAACTCCAAACTCCAAACTCCTCACTCCTCACTCCTAACTCCAAACTCCGAACTCATAACTCCTAACTCCAAACTCCAACCTCCTAACTCCAAACTCCTAACTCCTAACTCCTAACTCCAAACTCCAAACTCTAAACTCTAAACTCCAATCTGCTAACTCCAAACTCTAAACTCCAAACTCCAAACTCTAAACTCCAAACTCTAAACTCCTAACTCCTAACTCCAAACTCCAAACTCCAAACTCTAAACTCTAAACTCTAAACTCCAATCTGCTAACTCCAAACTCTAAACTCCAAACTCTAAACTCCAAACTCCAAACTCCAAACTTCAAACTCTAAACTCTAAACTCCTAACTCCAAACTCCAAACTCCTAACTCCAATCTCCAAACTCCAAACTCCAATCTCCTAACTCCTTACTCCAAACTCCTCACTCCTAACTCCAAACTCCTAACTCCTAACTCCTAACTCCAAACTCCAAACTCCAAACTCCAAACTCCAATCTCCTAAACCCTAACACCAAACTCCAAACTCCAAACTCCTAACTGCAAACTCCAAACTCCAATCTCCAATCTCCTAACTCCGAACTCCAAACTCCAAACTCCAAACTACAAACACCAATCTCCTAACTCCAAACTCCTAACTCCAAACTCCAAGCTCCAATCTCCTAACTCCTAACTCCAAACTCCAAACTCCAAACTCCAATCTCCTAACTCCTAACTCCAAACTCCAAACTCCAACCTCATAACTCCAAACTACAAACTCGAAACTCCAAACTCTAAACTCTAAACTCCTATCTCCTAACTCCAAACTCCAAACTCCTAACTCCAAACTCCAAACTCCAATCTCCTAACTCCTAACTCCAAACTCCAAACTCCAAACTCCTTACTCCAAACTCCAAACTCCAATCTCCTAACCCCTAACTCCAAACTCCAAACTCCAAACTCCAATCTCCAATCTCCTAACACCAAACTCCGAACTCCAAACTCCTAACTCCAAACTCCAAACTCCAAACTCCAATCTCCTAACTCCAAACTCCAACCTCCTAACTCCAAACTCTAAACTCTAAACTAATAACTCCAAACTCCAAACCCCAAACTCCAATCTCCAAACTCCAAACTCCAATCTCCTAAATCCTTACTCCAAACTCCAAACCCCAAACTCCAATCTCCAAAACCCTAACTCCAAACTCGAAACTCCAAACTCCTAACTGCAAACTCCAAACTCCAAACTCCAATCTCCAATCTCCAAACTCCTAACTCCAAACTCCAAACTCCAAACTCCAATCTCCAATCTCCTAACTCCTAACTCCAAACTCCAAACTCCAAACTACAAACACCAATCTCCTAACTCCAAACTCCTAACTCCTAACTCCAAACTCCTAACTCCAAACTCCAATCTCCTAACTCCTAACTCCAAACTCCAACCTCCTAACTCCAAACTCCAAACTCCAAACTCCAAACTCTAAACTCCTAACTCCAAACTCCAAACTCCAAACTCCTAACTCCAAACTCCAAACTCCAATCTCCTAACTCCTAACTCCAAACTTCAAACTCCAAACTCCTACTCCAAGCTCCAAACACCAAACTCCGAACTCCAAACTCCAAACTCCAAACTCCAAACTCCTAACTCCTAACTCCAAACTCCAACCTCCTAAATCCAAAGTCCAAACTCCAAACTCCAAACTCTAAACTCTAAATTCCTAACTCCAAACTCCAAACTCCAAACTCCAATCTCCTAACTCCTAACTCCAAACTCCAAACTCCTAATTCCAAACTCCAATCTCCAAACTCCAAACTCCAAACTCCTAACCCCTAACTCCAAACTCCAAACCCCTAACTCCAAACTCCACACTCCAAACTCCAAACTCCAATCTCCAATCTCCTAACTCCTAACTCCAAACTCCAACCTCCTACCTCCAAACTCCAAACTCCAAACTCCAAACTCTAAACTCTAAACTCCAATCTCCTAACTCCTAACTCCAAACTCCAAATTCCAAACTCCAAACTCTAAGCTCCAAACTCCAAACTCCAAACTCCAATCTCCTAACCCCTAACTCCAAACTCCAAACTCCAAACACCTAACTCCAAACTCCAAACCCCAATCTCCAATCTCCTAACACCTAACTCCTAACTCCAAACTCCAATCTCCTAACTCCTAACTCCAAACTCCAACCTCCTAACTCCAAACTCCAATCTCCTAACTCCTAACTCCTAACTCCAAACTCCAAACTCCAAACTCTAAACTCGAAACTCCAATCTCCTAACTCCTAACTCCAAACTCCAAACTCCTAACTCCAAACTCCAATCTCTTAACTCCTAACTCCTAACTCCAAACTCCAAACTCCAAACTCCAAACTCCAAACTCTAAACTCTAAACTCCAATCTCCTAACTCCAAACTCCAAACTCCAACCTCCAAACTCCAAACTCCAAACTCCTCACTCCTCACTCCTAACTCCAAACTCCGAACTCATAACTCCTAACTCCAAACTCCAACCTCCTAACTCCAAACTCCAAACTCCAAACTCCAAACTCCTAACTCTAAACTCCAATCTCCTAACTCCTAACTCCTAACTCCAAACTCCAAACTCTAAACTCTAAACTCCAATCTGCTAACTCCAAACTCTAAACTCCAAACTCCAAACTCTAAACTCCAAACTCTAAACTCCTAACTCCTAACTCCAAACTCCAAACTCCAAACTCTAAACTCTAAACTCTAAACTCCAATCTGCTAACTCCAAACTCTAAACTCCAAACTCTAAACTCCAAACTCCAAACTCCAAACTTCAAACTCTAAACTCTAAACTCCTAACTCCAAACTCCAAACTCCTAACTCCAATCTCCAAACTCCAAACTCCAATCTCCTAACTCCTTACTCCAAACTCCTCACTCCTAACTCCAAACTCCTAACTCCTAACTCCTAACTCCAAACTCCAAACTCCAAACTCCAAACTCCAATCTTCTAAACCCTAACACCAAACTCCAAACTCCAAACTCCTAACTGCAAACTCCAAACTCCAATCTCCAATCTCCTAACTCCTAACTCCAAACTCCAAACTCCAAACTACAAACACCAATCTCCTAACTCCAAACTCCTAACTCCAAACTCCAAGCTCCAATCTCCTAACTCCTAACTCCAAACTCCAAACTCCAAACTCCAATCTCCTAACTCCTAACTCCAAACTCCAAACTCCAACCTCATAACTCCAAACTACAAACTCGAAACTCCAAACTCTAAACTCTAAACTCCTATCTCCTAACTCCAAACTCCAAACTCCTAACTCCAAACTCCAAACTCCAATCTCCTAACTCCTAACTCCAAACTCCAAACTCCAAACTCCTTACTCCAAACTCCAAACTCCAATCTCCTAACCCCTAACTCCAAACTCCAAACTCCAAACTCCAATCTCCAATCTCCTAACACCAAACTCCGAACTCCAAACTCCTAACTCCAAACTCCAAACTCCAAACTCCAATCTCCTAACTCCAAACTCCAACCTCCTAACTCCAAACTCTAAACTCTAAACTAATAACTCCAAACTCCAAACCCCAAACTCCAATCTCCAAACTCCAAACTCCAATCTCCTAAATCCTTACTCCAAACTCCAAACCCCAAACTCCAATCTCCAAAACCCTAACTCCAAACTGCAAACTCCAAACTCCTAACTGCAAACTCCAAACTCCAAACTCCAATCTCCAATCTCCAAACTCCTAACTCCAAACTCCAAACTACAAACTCCAATCTCCTAACTCCTAACTCCAAACTCCAACCTCCTAACTCCAAACTCCAATCTCCTAACTCCTAACTCCAAACTCCAAATTCTAAACTCCTAACTCCAAACTCCAAACTCTAAACTCCAAACTCCAAACTCCAAACTCTGAACTCCAAACTCCAAACTCTAAACTCCAAACTCTAAACTCCAAACTCCAAACTCTAAACTCCAAACTCCAAACTCCTAACTCTAAACTCTAAACTCCAAACTCCTAACTCTAAACTCCAAACTCCAAACTCCAAATTCTAAACTCTAAACTCCAAACTCCAAACTCTAAACTCCAAACTCCTAACTCCAAACTCCAATCTCCTAACTCCTAACTCCAAACTTCAAACTCCAAACTCCTATTCCAAGCTCCAAACACCAAACTCCGAACTCCAAACTCCAAACTCCAAACTCCAAACTCCTAACTCCTAACTCCAAACTCCAACCTCCTAAATCCAAAGTCCAAACTCCAAACTCCAAACTCTAAACTCTAAATTCCTAACTCCAAACTCCAAACTCCAAACTCCAATCTCCTAACTCCTAACTCCAAACTCCAAACTCCTAATTCCAAACTCCAATCTCCAAACTCCAAACTCCAAACTCCTAACCCCTAACTCCAAACTCCAAACCCCTAACTCCAAACTCCACACTCCAAACTCCAAACTCCAATCTCCAATCTCCTAACTCCTAACTCCAAACTCCAACCTCCTACCTCCAAACTCCAAACTCCAAACTCCAAACTCTAAACTCTAAACTCCAATCTCCTAACTCCTAACTCCAAACTCCAAATTCCAAACTCCAAACTCTAAGCTCCAAACTCCAAACTCCAAACTCCAATCTCCTAACCCCTAACTCCAAACTCCAAACTCCAAACACCTAACTCCAAACTCCAAACCCCAATCTCCAATCTCCTAACACCTAACTCCTAACTCCAAACTCCAATCTCCTAACTCCTAACTCCAAACTCCAACCTCCTAACTCCAAACTCCAATCTCCTAACTCCTAACTCCTAACTCCAAACTCCAAACTCCAAACTCTAAACTCGAAACTCCAATCTCCTAACTCCTAACTCCAAACTCCAAACTCCTAACTCCAAACTCCAATCTCTTAACTCCTAACTCCTAACTCCAAACTCCAAACTCCAAACTCCAAACTCCAAACTCTAAACTCTAAACTCCAATCTCCTAACTCCAAACTCCAAACTCCAACCTCCAAACTCCAAACTCCAAACTCCTCACTCCTCACTCCTAACTCCAAACTCCGAACTCATAACTCCTAACTCCAAACTCCAACCTCCTAACTCCAAACTCCAAACTCCAAACTCCAAACTCCTAACTCTAAACTCCAATCTCCTAACTCCTAACTCCTAACTCCAAACTCCAAACTCTAAACTCTAAACTCCAATCTGCTAACTCCAAACTCTAAACTCCAAACTCCAAACTCTAAACTCCAAACTCTAAACTCCTAACTCCTAACTCCAAACTCCAAACTCCAAACTCTAAACTCTAAACTCTAAACTCCAATCTGCTAACTCCAAACTCTAAACTCCAAACTCTAAACTCCAAACTCCAAACTCCAAACTTCAAACTCTAAACTCTAAACTCCTAACTCCAAACTCCAAACTCCTAACTCCAATCTCCAAACTCCAAACTCCAATCTCCTAACTCCTTACTCCAAACTCCTCACTCCTAACTCCAAACTCCTAACTCCTAACTCCTAACTCCAAACTCCAAACTCCAAACTCCAAACTCCAATCTTCTAAACCCTAACACCAAACTCCAAACTCCAAACTCCTAACTGCAAACTCCAAACTCCAATCTCCAATCTCCTAACTCCTAACTCCAAACTCCAAACTCCAAACTACAAACACCAATCTCCTAACTCCAAACTCCTAACTCCAAACTCCAAGCTCCAATCTCCTAACTCCTAACTCCAAACTCCAAACTCCAAACTCCAATCTCCTAACTCCTAACTCCAAACTCCAAACTCCAACCTCATAACTCCAAACTACAAACTCGAAACTCCAAACTCTAAACTCTAAACTCCTATCTCCTAACTCCAAACTCCAAACTCCTAACTCCAAACTCCAAACTCCAATCTCCTAACTCCTAACTCCAAACTCCAAACTCCAAACTCCTTACTCCAAACTCCAAACTCCAATCTCCTAACCCCTAACTCCAAACTCCAAACTCCAAACTCCAATCTCCAATCTCCTAACACCAAACTCCGAACTCCAAACTCCTAACTCCAAACTCCAAACTCCAAACTCCAATCTCCTAACTCCAAACTCCAACCTCCTAACTCCAAACTCTAAACTCTAAACTAATAACTCCAAACTCCAAACCCCAAACTCCAATCTCCAAACTCCAAACTCCAATCTCCTAAATCCTTACTCCAAACTCCAAACCCCAAACTCCAATCTCCAAAACCCTAACTCCAAACTGCAAACTCCAAACTCCTAACTGCAAACTCCAAACTCCAAACTCCAATCTCCAATCTCCAAACTCCTAACTCCAAACTCCAAACTACAAACTCCAATCTCCTAACTCCTAACTCCAAACTCCAACCTCCTAACTCCAAACTCCAATCTCCTAACTCCTAACTCCAAACTCCAAATTCTAAACTCCTAACTCCAAACTCCAAACTCTAAACTCCAAACTCCAAACTCCAAACTCTGAACTCCAAACTCCAAACTCTAAACTCCAAACTCTAAACTCCAAACTCCAAACTCTAAACTCCAAACTCCAAACTCCTAACTCTAAACTCTAAACTCCAAACTCCTAACTCTAAACTCCAAACTCCAAACTCCAAATTCTAAACTCTAAACTCCAAACTCCAAACTCTAAACTCCAAACTCCTAACTCCAAACTCCAATCTCCTAACTCCTAACTCCAAACTTCAAACTCCAAACTCCTATTCCAAGCTCCAAACACCAAACTCCGAACTCCAAACTCCAAACTCCAAACTCCAAACTCCTAACTCCTAACTCCAAACTCCAACCTCCTAAATCCAAAGTCCAAACTCCAAACTCCAAACTCTAAACTCTAAATTCCTAACTCCAAACTCCAAACTCCAAACTCCAATCTCCTAACTCCTAACTCCAAACTCCAAACTCCTAATTCCAAACTCCAATCTCCAAACTCCAAACTCCAAACTCCTAACCCCTAACTCCAAACTCCAAACCCCTAACTCCAAACTCCACACTCCAAACTCCAAACTCCAATCTCCAATCTCCTAACTCCTAACTCCAAACTCCAACCTCCTACCTCCAAACTCCAAACTCCAAACTCCAAACTCTAAACTCTAAACTCCAATCTCCTAACTCCTAACTCCAAACTCCAAATTCCAAACTCCAAACTCTAAGCTCCAAACTCCAAACTCCAAACTCCAATCTCCTAACCCCTAACTCCAAACTCCAAACTCCAAACACCTAACTCCAAACTCCAAACCCCAATCTCCAATCTCCTAACACCTAACTCCTAACTCCAAACTCCAATCTCCTAACTCCTAACTCCAAACTCCAACCTCCTAACTCCAAACTCCAATCTCCTAACTCCTAACTCCTAACTCCAAACTCCAAACTCCAAACTCTAAACTCGAAACTCCAATCTCCTAACTCCTAACTCCAAACTCCAAACTCCTAACTCCAAACTCCAATCTCTTAACTCCTAACTCCTAACTCCAAACTCCAAACTCCAAACTCCAAACTCCAAACTCTAAACTCTAAACTCCAATCTCCTAACTCCAAACTCCAAACTCCAACCTCCAAACTCCAAACTCCAAACTCCTCACTCCTCACTCCTAACTCCAAACTCCGAACTCATAACTCCTAACTCCAAACTCCAACCTCCTAACTCCAAACTCCAAACTCCAAACTCCAAACTCCTAACTCTAAACTCCAATCTCCTAACTCCTAACTCCTAACTCCAAACTCCAAACTCTAAACTCTAAACTCCAATCTGCTAACTCCAAACTCTAAACTCCAAACTCCAAACTCTAAACTCCAAACTCTAAACTCCTAACTCCTAACTCCAAACTCCAAACTCCAAACTCTAAACTCTAAACTCTAAACTCCAATCTGCTAACTCCAAACTCTAAACTCCAAACTCTAAACTCCAAACTCCAAACTCCAAACTTCAAACTCTAAACTCTAAACTCCTAACTCCAAACTCCAAACTCCTAACTCCAATCTCCAAACTCCAAACTCCAATCTCCTAACTCCTTACTCCAAACTCCTCACTCCTAACTCCAAACTCCTAACTCCTAACTCCTAACTCCAAACTCCAAACTCCAAACTCCAAACTCCAATCTTCTAAACCCTAACACCAAACTCCAAACTCCAAACTCCTAACTGCAAACTCCAAACTCCAATCTCCAATCTCCTAACTCCTAACTCCAAACTCCAAACTCCAAACTACAAACACCAATCTCCTAACTCCAAACTCCTAACTCCAAACTCCAAGCTCCAATCTCCTAACTCCTAACTCCAAACTCCAAACTCCAAACTCCAATCTCCTAACTCCTAACTCCAAACTCCAAACTCCAACCTCATAACTCCAAACTACAAACTCGAAACTCCAAACTCTAAACTCTAAACTCCTATCTCCTAACTCCAAACTCCAAACTCCTAACTCCAAACTCCAAACTCCAATCTCCTAACTCCTAACTCCAAACTCCAAACTCCAAACTCCTTACTCCAAACTCCAAACTCCAATCTCCTAACCCCTAACTCCAAACTCCAAACTCCAAACTCCAAACTCCAATCTCCAATCTCCTAACACCAAACTCCGAACTCCAAACTCCTAACTCCAAACTCCAAACTCCAAACTCCAATCTCCTAACTCCAAACTCCAACCTCCTAACTCCAAACTCTAAACTCTAAACTAATAA
Source organism: Somniosus microcephalus (assembly GCF_052327205.1). Classification (NCBI taxonomy): domain Eukaryota; kingdom Metazoa; phylum Chordata; class Chondrichthyes; order Squaliformes; family Somniosidae; genus Somniosus; species Somniosus microcephalus. The sequence continues at coordinate 41,477,780 of NC_141000.1, read as the reverse complement.
CTCCAAACTCCAAACCCCAAACTCCAATCTCCAAACTCCAAACTCCAATCTCCTAAATCCTTACTCCAAACTCCAAACCCCAAACTCCAATCTCCAAAACCCTAACTCCAAACTGCAAACTCCAAACTCCTAACTGCAAACTCCAAACTCCAAACTCCAATCTCCAATCTCCAAACTCCTAACTCCAAACTCCAAACTACAAACTCCAATCTCCTAACTCCTAACTCCAAACTCCAACCTCCTAACTCCAAACTCCAATCTCCTAACTCCTAACTCCAAACTCCAAATTCTAAACTCCTAACTCCAAACTCCAAACTCTAAACTCCAAACTCCAAACTCCAAACTCTGAACTCCAAACTCCAAACTCTAAACTCCAAACTCTAAACTCCAAACTCCAAACTCTAAACTCCAAACTCCAAACTCCTAACTCTAAACTCTAAACTCCAAACTCCTAACTCTAAACTCCAAACTCCAAACTCCAAATTCTAAACTCTAAACTCCAAACTCCAAACTCTAAACTCCAAACTCCTAACTCCAAACTCCAATCTCCTAACTCCTAACTCCAAACTTCAAACTCCAAACTCCTATTCCAAGCTCCAAACACCAAACTCCGAACTCCAAACTCCAAACTCCAAACTCCAAACTCCTAACTCCTAACTCCAAACTCCAACCTCCTAAATCCAAAGTCCAAACTCCAAACTCCAAACTCTAAACTCTAAATTCCTAACTCCAAACTCCAAACTCCAAACTCCAATCTCCTAACTCCTAACTCCAAACTCCAAACTCCTAATTCCAAACTCCAATCTCCAAACTCCAAACTCCAAACTCCTAACCCCTAACTCCAAACTCCAAACCCCTAACTCCAAACTCCACACTCCAAACTCCAAACTCCAATCTCCAATCTCCTAACTCCTAACTCCAAACTCCAACCTCCTACCTCCAAACTCCAAACTCCAAACTCCAAACTCTAAACTCTAAACTCCAATCTCCTAACTCCTAACTCCAAACTCCAAATTCCAAACTCCAAACTCTAAGCTCCAAACTCCAAACTCCAAACTCCAATCTCCTAACCCCTAACTCCAAACTCCAAACTCCAAACACCTAACTCCAAACTCCAAACCCCAATCTCCAATCTCCTAACACCTAACTCCTAACTCCAAACTCCAATCTCCTAACTCCTAACTCCAAACTCCAACCTCCTAACTCCAAACTCCAATCTCCTAACTCCTAACTCCTAACTCCAAACTCCAAACTCCAAACTCTAAACTCGAAACTCCAATCTCCTAACTCCTAACTCCAAACTCCAAACTCCTAACTCCAAACTCCAATCTCTTAACTCCTAACTCCTAACTCCAAACTCCAAACTCCAAACTCCAAACTCCAAACTCTAAACTCTAAACTCCAATCTCCTAACTCCAAACTCCAAACTCCAACCTCCAAACTCCAAACTCCAAACTCCTCACTCCTCACTCCTAACTCCAAACTCCGAACTCATAACTCCTAACTCCAAACTCCAACCTCCTAACTCCAAACTCCAAACTCCAAACTCCAAACTCCTAACTCTAAACTCCAATCTCCTAACTCCTAACTCCTAACTCCAAACTCCAAACTCTAAACTCTAAACTCCAATCTGCTAACTCCAAACTCTAAACTCCAAACTCCAAACTCTAAACTCCAAACTCTAAACTCCTAACTCCTAACTCCAAACTCCAAACTCCAAACTCTAAACTCTAAACTCTAAACTCCAATCTGCTAACTCCAAACTCTAAACTCCAAACTCTAAACTCCAAACTCCAAACTCCAAACTTCAAACTCTAAACTCTAAACTCCTAACTCCAAACTCCAAACTCCTAACTCCAATCTCCAAACTCCAAACTCCAATCTCCTAACTCCTTACTCCAAACTCCTCACTCCTAACTCCAAACTCCTAACTCCTAACTCCTAACTCCAAACTCCAAACTCCAAACTCCAAACTCCAATCTTCTAAACCCTAACACCAAACTCCAAACTCCAAACTCCTAACTGCAAACTCCAAACTCCAATCTCCAATCTCCTAACTCCTAACTCCAAACTCCAAACTCCAAACTACAAACACCAATCTCCTAACTCCAAACTCCTAACTCCAAACTCCAAGCTCCAATCTCCTAACTCCTAACTCCAAACTCCAAACTCCAAACTCCAATCTCCTAACTCCTAACTCCAAACTCCAAACTCCAACCTCATAACTCCAAACTACAAACTCGAAACTCCAAACACTAAACTCTAAACTCCTATCTCCTAACTCCAAACTCCAAACTCCTAACTCCAAACTCCAAACTCCAATCTCCTAACTCCTAACTCCAAACTCCAAACTCCAAACTCCTTACTCCAAACTCCAAACTCCAATCTCCTAACCCCTAACTCCAAACTCCAAACTCCAAACTCCAATCTCCAATCTCCTAACACCAAACTCCGAACTCCAAACTCCTAACTCCAAACTCCAAACTCCAAACTCCAATCTCCTAACTCCAAACTCCAACCTCCTAACTCCAAACTCCAAACTCTAAACTAATAACTCCAAACTCCAAACCCCAAACTCCAATCTCCAAACTCCAAACTCCAATCTCCTAAATCCTTACTCCAAACTCCAAACCCCAAACTCCAATCTCCAAAACCCTAACTCCAAACTCCAAACTCCAAACTCCTAACTGCAAACTCCAAACTCCAAACTCCAATCTCCAATCTCCAAACTCCTAACTCCAAACTCCAAACTACAAACTACAAACTCCAATCTCCTAACTCCTAACTCCAAACTCCAACCTCCTAACTCCAAACTCCAATCTCCTAACTCCTAACTCCAAACTCCAAACTCTAAACTCCTAACTCCAAACTCCAAACTCTAAACTCCAAACTCCAAACTCCAAACTCTGAACTCCAAACTCCAAACTCTAAACTCCAAACTCTAAACTCCAAACTCCAAACTCTAAACTCCAAACTCCAAACTCCTAACTCTAAACTCTAAACTCCTAACTCTAAACTCCAAACTCCAAACTCCAAATTCTAAACTCTAAACTCCAAACTCCAAACTCTAAACTCCAAACTCCTAACTCCAAACTCCAAACTCCAAACTACAAACACCAATCTCCTAACTCCAAACTCCTAACTCCTAACTCCAAACTCCTAACTCCAAACTCCAATCTCCTAACTCCTAACTCCAAACTCCAACCTCCTAACTCCAAACTCCAAACTCCAAACTCCAAACTCTAAACTCCTAACTCCAAACTCCAAACTCCAAACTCCTAACTCCAAACTCCAAACTCCAATCTCCTAACTCCTAACTCCAAACTTCAAACTCCAAACTCCTACTCCAAGCTCCAAACACCAAACTCCGAACTCCAAACTCCAAACTCCAAACTCCAAACTCCTAACTCCTAACTCCAAACTCCAACCTCCTAAATCCAAAGTCCAAACTCCAAACTCCAAACTCTAAACTCTAAATTCCTAACTCCAAACTCCAAACTCCAAACTCCAATCTCCTAACTCCTAACTCCAAACTCCAAACTCCTAATTCCAAACTCCAATCTCCAAACTCCAAACTCCAAACTCCTAACCCCTAACTCCAAACTCCAAACCCCTAACTCCAAACTCCACACTCCAAACTCCAAACTCCAATCTCCAATCTCCTAACTCCTAACTCCAAACTCCAACCTCCTACCTCCAAACTCCAAACTCCAAACTCCAAACTCTAAACTCTAAACTCCAATCTCCTAACTCCTAACTCCAAACTCCAAATTCCAAACTCCAAACTCTAAGCTCCAAACTCCAAACTCCAAACTCCAATCTCCTAACCCCTAACTCCAAACTCCAAACTCCAAACACCTAACTCCAAACTCCAAACCCCAATCTCCAATCTCCTAACACCTAACTCCTAACTCCAAACTCCAATCTCCTAACTCCTAACTCCAAACTCCAACCTCCTAACTCCAAACTCCAATCTCCTAACTCCTAACTCCTAACTCCAAACTCCAAACTCCAAACTCTAAACTCGAAACTCCAATCTCCTAACTCCTAACTCCAAACTCCAAACTCCTAACTCCAAACTCCAATCTCTTAACTCCTAACTCCTAACTCCAAACTCCAAACTCCAAACTCCAAACTCCAAACTCTAAACTCTAAACTCCAATCTCCTAACTCCAAACTCCAAACTCCAACCTCCAAACTCCAAACTCCAAACTCCTCACTCCTCACTCCTAACTCCAAACTCCGAACTCATAACTCCTAACTCCAAACTCCAACCTCCTAACTCCAAACTCCAAACTCCAAACTCCAAACTCCTAACTCTAAACTCCAATCTCCTAACTCCTAACTCCTAACTCCAAACTCCAAACTCTAAACTCTAAACTCCAATCTGCTAACTCCAAACTCTAAACTCCAAACTCCAAACTCTAAACTCCAAACTCTAAACTCCTAACTCCTAACTCCAAACTCCAAACTCCAAACTCTAAACTCTAAACTCTAAACTCCAATCTGCTAACTCCAAACTCTAAACTCCAAACTCTAAACTCCAAACTCCAAACTCCAAACTTCAAACTCTAAACTCTAAACTCCTAACTCCAAACTCCAAACTCCTAACTCCAATCTCCAAACTCCAAACTCCAATCTCCTAACTCCTTACTCCAAACTCCTCACTCCTAACTCCAAACTCCTAACTCCTAACTCCTAACTCCAAACTCCAAACTCCAAACTCCAAACTCCAATCTTCTAAACCCTAACACCAAACTCCAAACTCCAAACTCCTAACTGCAAACTCCAAACTCCAATCTCCAATCTCCTAACTCCTAACTCCAAACTCCAAACTCCAAACTACAAACACCAATCTCCTAACTCCAAACTCCTAACTCCAAACTCCAAGCTCCAATCTCCTAACTCCTAACTCCAAACTCCAAACTCCAAACTCCAATCTCCTAACTCCTAACTCCAAACTCCAAACTCCAACCTCATAACTCCAAACTACAAACTCGAAACTCCAAACTCTAAACTCTAAACTCCTATCTCCTAACTCCAAACTCCAAACTCCTAACTCCAAACTCCAAACTCCAATCTCCTAACTCCTAACTCCAAACTCCAAACTCCAAACTCCTTACTCCAAACTCCAAACTCCAATCTCCTAACCCCTAACTCCAAACTCCAAACTCCAAACTCCAATCTCCAATCTCCTAACACCAAACTCCGAACTCCAAACTCCTAACTCCAAACTCCAAACTCCAAACTCCAATCTCCTAACTCCAAACTCCAACCTCCTAACTCCAAACTCTAAACTCTAAACTAATAACTCCAAACTCCAAACCCCAAACTCCAATCTCCAAACTCCAAACTCCAATCTCCTAAATCCTTACTCCAAACTCCAAACCCCAAACTCCAATCTCCAAAACCCTAACTCCAAACTCCAAACTCCAAACTCCTAACTGCAAACTCCAAACTCCAAACTCCAATCTCCAATCTCCAAACTCCTAACTCCAAACTCCAAACTACAAACTACAAACTCCAATCTCCTAACTCCTAACTCCAAACTCCAACCTCCTAACTCCAAACTCCAATCTCCTAACTCCTAACTCCAAACTCCAAACTCTAAACTCCTAACTCCAAACTCCAAACTCTAAACTCCAAACTCCAAACTCCAAACTCTGAACTCCAAACTCCAAACTCTAAACTCCAAACTCTAAACTCCAAACTCCAAACTCTAAACTCCAAACTCCAAACTCCTAACTCTAAACTCTAAACTCCAAACTCCTAACTCTAAACTCCAAACTCCAAACTCCAAATTCTAAACTCTAAACTCCAAACTCCAAACTCTAAACTCCAAACTCCAAACTCCAAACTCCTAACTCCAAACTCCACACTCCAAACTCCAAACTCCAATCTCCAATCTCCTAACTCCTAACACCAAACTCCAAACTCCAATCTTCTAACTCCAAACTCCAAACTCCAATCTCCTAACTCCTAACTCCAAACTCCTAACTCCAAACTCCAAACTCCAAACTCCAAACTCCAATCTCCTAACTCCTAACTCCAAACTCCAAACTCCTAACTCCAAACTCCAATCTCCAAACTCCAAACTCCTATCTCCTAACCCCTAACTCCAAACTCCAAACTCCTAACTCCAAACTCCACACTCCAAAATCCAAACTCCAATCTCCAATCTCCTAACTCCTAACACCAAACTCCAAACTCCAAACTTCTAACTCCAAACTCCAAACTCCAATCTCCTAACTCCTAACTCCAAACTCCAACCTCCTAACTCCAAACTCCAAACTCCAAACTCCAAACTCCAATCTCCTAACTCCTAACTCCAAACTCCAAATTCCAAACTCCAAACTCTAAACTACAAACTCCAAACTCCAATCTCCTAACCCTTAACTCCAAACTCCAAACTCCAAACACCTAACTCCAAACTCCAAACCCCAATCTCCAAACTCCTAACTCCTAACTCCTAACTCCAAACTCCTAACTCCAATCTCCTAACTCCTAACTCCAAACTACAAACTCCAAACTCCAATCTCCAAACTCCAAACTCCAATCTCCTAACTCCTTACTCCAAACTCCAAACTCCAAACTCCAAACTCCAATCTCCTAAACCCTAACTCCAAACTCCAAACTCCAAACTCCTAACTGCAAACTCCAAACTCCAAACTCCAATCTCCAATCTCCTAACTCCTAACTCCAAACTCCAAACTCCAAACTACAAACTCCAATCTCCTAACTCTTAACTCCAAACTCCAACCTCCTAACTCCAAACTCCAAACTCTAAACTCCAAACTCCAAACTCCAAACTCCAAACTCCAAACTCCAATCTCCTAACTCCTAACTCCAAACTCCAAACTCCAAACTCCAATCTCCTAACCCCTAACTCCAAACTCCAAACTCCTAACTCCAAACTCCAAACTCCAATCTCCTAACTCCAAACTCCAAACTCCAAACTCCAAACTCCTAACTCCAAACTCTAAACTCCAAACTCCAAACTCTGAACTCCAAACTCCAAACTCTAAACTCCACACTCTAAACTCCAAACTCCAAACTCTAAACTCCAAACTCCAAACTCCTAACTCTAAACTCCAAACTCCAAACTCCTAACTCTAAACTCCAAATTCCAAACTCCAAACTCCAATCTCCTAACTCCTAACTCCAAACTCCAAACTCCAATCTCCTAACTCCTAACTCCAAACTCCAAACTCTAAACTCCAAACTCCAAACTCCTAACTCCAAACTCCAATCTCCTAACTCCTAACTCCTAACTCCAAACTCCAAACTCTAAACTCTAAACTCTAAACTCCAATCTGCTAACTCCAAACTCTAAACTCCAAACTCCAAACTCTAAACTCCAAACTCTAAACTCCTAACTCCTAACTCTAAACTCCAAACTCTAAACTCCAAACTCCAAACTCCTAACTCCAAAGTCCAACGTCATAACTCCAAACTCCAAACTCCAAACTCCTATCTCCGAACTCCTAACTCCAAACTCCAACCTCATAACTCCAAACTCCAAACTCCAACCTCCAACCTCCAAACTCCAAACTCCAAACTCCTCACTCCTAACTCCAAACTCCTAACTCCAAACTCCAAACTCCTAACTCCAAACTCCAAACTCCAATCTCCTAACTCCTAACTCCAAACTCCAACCTCATAACTCCAAACTCCAAACTCCAATCTCCGAACTCCTAACTCCAAACTCCAACCTCATAACTCCAAACTCCAAACTCGAAACTCCAAACTCTAAACTCTAAACTCCTAACTCCAAACTCCAAACTCCTAACTCCAAACTCCAAACTCCAAAGTCCAATCTCCTAACTCCTAACTCCAAACTCCAAACTCCAAACTCCTTACTCCAAACTCCAAACTCCAATCTCCTAACCCCTAACTCCAAACTCCAAACTCCAAACTCCAAACTCCAGTCTCCAATCTCCTAACTCCAAACTCCAAACTCCTAACTCCAAACTCCAAACTCCAAACTCCAATCTCCTAACTCCAAACTCCAACCTCCTAACTCCAAACTCTAAACTCTAAACTACTAACTCCAAACTCCAAACTCCAAACTCCAATCTCCAAACTCCAAACTCCAATCTCGTAACTCCTTACTCCAAACTCCAAACTCCAAACTCCAATCTCCTAAACCCTAACTCCAAACTCCAAACTCCAAACTCCTAACTGCAAACTCCAAACTCCAAACTCCAATCTCCAATCTCCTAACTCCTAACTCCAAACTCCAACCTCCTAACTCCAAACTCCAAACTCCAAACTCTAAACTCCTAACTCCAAACTCCAAACTCCAAACTCCTAACTCCAAACTCCAAACTCCAATCTCCTAACTCCAAACTCCAAACTCCAAACTCCAAACTCCAATCTCCTAACCCCTAACTCCAAACTCCAAACTCCAATCTCCTAACTCCTAACTCCAAACTCCAAACTGCAAACTCCAACTCCAATCTCCTAACTCCTAACTCCAAACTCTAAACTCCAAACTCCAAACTCCAAACTCTGAACTCCAAACTCCAAACACTAAACTCCAAACTCTAAACTCCAAACTCCAAACTCTAAACTCCAAACTCCAAACTCCTAACTCTAAACTCCAAACTCCAAACTCCTAACTCTAAACTCCAAACTCCAAACTCCAAACTCCAATCTCCTAACTCCTAACTCCAAACTCCAAACTCCAAACTCCAATCTCCTAACCCCTAACTCCAAACTCCAAACTCCTAACTCCAAACTCCAAACTCCAATCTCCTAACTCGTAACTCCAAACTCCAAACTCCAAACTCCAATCTCCTAACTCCTAACTCCAAACTCCAAACTCTAAACTCCAAACTCCAAACTCCAAACTCTGAACTCCAAACTCCAAACTCTAAACTCCAAACTCTAAACTCCAAACTCCAAACTCTAAACTCCAAACTCCAAACTCCTAACTCTAAACTCTAAACTCCAAACTCCTAACTCTAAACTCCAAACTCCAAACTCCAAATTCTAAACCTTAAACTCGAAACTCCAAACTCTAAACTCTAAACTCCAAACTCCAAACTCCAAACGCTTATCTCCAAACTCTGAACTCCAAACTCCAAACTCCTAACTCCAAACTCCAAACTCCAAACTCTAAACTCCAAACTCCAAACTCCAAACTATAAACTCCAAACTCTAAACTCCAAACTCCAAAGTCTAAACTCCAAACTCCAAACTCCAAACTCTAAACTCCAAACTCCAAACTCCTAACTCTAAACTCCAATCTCCTAACTCCTAACTCCTAACTCCAAACTCCAAACTCTAAACTCTAAACTCCAATCTGCTAACTCCAAACTCTAAACTCCAAACTCCAAACTCTAAACTCCAAACTCTAAACTCCTAACTCCTAACTCCAAGCTCCAAACTCCAAACTCTAAACTCTAAACTCTAAACTCCAATCTGCTAACTCCAAACTCTAAACTCCAAACTCTAAACTCCAAACTCCAAACTCCAAACTTCAAACTCTAAACTCTAAACTCCTAACTCCAAACTCCAAACTCCTAACTCCAAACTCCAAACTCCAAACTCTTAATTCCTAACTCCAAACTCCAAACTCCAATCTCCTAACTCCTAACTCCAAACTCCAAACTCCTAACTCCAAACTCCAATCTCCAAACTCCAAACTCCAATCTCCTAACCCCTAACTCCAAACTCCAAACTCCTAACTCCAAACTCCACACTCCAAACTCCAAACTCCAATCTCCAATCTCCTAACTCCTAACACCAAACTCCAAACTCCAAACTTCTAACTCCAAACTCCAAACTCCAATCTCCTAACTCCTAACTCCAAACTCCAACCTCCTAACTCCAAACTCCAAACTCCAAACTCCAAACTCTAAACTCCAATCACCTAACTCCTAACTCCAAACTCCAAACTCCAAACTCTTAACTCCAAACTCCAAACTCCAAACTCCAAACTCTTAACTCCAAACTCCAAACTCCAAACTCCAAACTCTTAATTCCTAACTCCAAACTCCAAACTCCAATCTCCTAACTCCTAACTCCAAACTCCAAACTCCTAACTCCAAACTCCAAACTCCAAACTCCAATCTCCTAACTCCTAACTCCAAACTCCAAACTCCTAACTCCAAACTCCAATCTCCAAACTCCAATCTCCTAACCCCTAACTCCAAACTCCAAACTCCTAACTCCAAACTCCACACTCCAAAATCCAAACTCCAATCTCCAATCTCCTAACTCCTAACACCAAACTCCAAACTCCAAACTTCTAACTCCAAACTCCAAACTCCAATCTCCTAACTCCTAACTCCAAACTCCAAACTCCAAACTCCAAACTCCAATCTCCTAACTCCTAACTCCAAACTCCAAATTCCAAACTCCAAACTCTAAACTACAAACTCCAAACTCCAATCTCCTAACCCCTAACTCCAAACTCCAAACTCCAAACACCTAACTCCAAACTCCAAACCCCAATCTCCAAACTCCTAACTCCTAACTCCTAACTCCAAACTCCTAACTCCAATCTCCTAACTCCTAACTCCAAACTCCAAACTCCAAACTCCAATCTCCAAACTCCAAACTCCAATCTCCTAACTCCTTACTCCAAACTCCAAACTCCAAACTCCAAACTCCAATCTCCTAAACCCTAACTCCAAACTCCAAACTCCAAACTGCTAACTGCAAACTCCAAACTCCAAACTCCAATCTCCAATCTCCTAACTCCTAACTCCAAACTCCAAACTCCAAACTACAAACTCCAATCTCCTAACTCCTAACTCCAAACTCCAACCTCCTAACTCCAAACTCCAAACTCTAAACTCCAAACTCCAAACTCCAAACTCCAAACTCCAAACTCCAATCTCCTAACCCCTAACTCCAAACTCCAAACTCCTAACTCCAAACTCCAAACTCCAATCTCCTAACTCCTAACTCCAAACTCCAAACTCCAAACTCCTAACTCCAAACTCTAAACTCCAAGCTCCAAACTCTGAACTCCAAACTCCAAACTCTAAACTCCACACTCTAAACTCCAAACTCCAAACTCTAAACTCCAAACTCCAAACTCCTAACTCTAAACTCCAAACTCCAAACTCCTAACTCTAAACTCCAAATTCCAAACTCCAAACTCCAATCTCCTAACTCCTAACTCCAAACTCCAAACTCCAATCTCCTAACTCCTAACTCCAAACTCCAAACTCTAAACACCAAACTCCAAACTCCTAACTCTAAACTCCAATCTCCTAACTCCTAACTCCTAACTCCAAACTCCAAACTCTAAACTCTAAACTCCAAACTCTAAACTCCAAACTCTAAACTCCTAACTCCTAACTCTAAACTCCAAACTCTAAACTCCAAACTCCAATCTGCTAACTCCAAACTCTAAACTCCAAACTCCAAACTCTAAACTCCAAACTCTAAACTCCTAACTCTAAACTCCAAACTCTAAACTCCAAACTCCAAACTCCTAACTCCAAACTCCAACGTCATAACTCCAAACTCCAAACTCCAAACTCCTATCTCCGAACTCCTAACTCCAAACTCCAACCTCATAACTCCAAACTCCAAACTCCAAACTCCAACCTCCAAACTCCAAACTCCTCACTCCTAACTCCAAACTCCTAACTCCAAACTCCAAACTCCTAACTCCAAACTCCAAACTCCAATCTCCTAACTCCTAACTCCAAACTCCAACCTCATAACTCCAAACTCCAAACTCCAAACTCCAATCTCCGAACTCCTAACTCCAAACTCCAACCTCATAACTCCAAACTCCAAACTCGAAACTCCAAACTCTAAACTCTAAACTCCTAACTCCAAACTCCATACTCCTAACTCCAAACTCCAAACTCCAAACTCCAATCTCCTAACTCCTAACTCCAAACTCCAAACTCCAAACTCCTTACTCCAAACTCCAAACTCCAATCTCCTAACCCCTAACTCCAAACTCCAAACTCCAAACTCCAAACTCCAGTCTCCAATCTCCTAACTCCAAACTCCAAACTCCTAACTCCAAACTCCAAACTCCAAACTCCAATCTCCTAACCCCTAACTCCAAACTCCAAACTCCAAACTCCAAACTACAAACTCCAATCTCCTAACTCCTAACTCAAAACTCCAACCTCCTAACTCCAAACTCCAAACTCCAAACTCTAAACTCCTAACTCCAAACTCCAAACTCCAAACTCCTAACTCCAAACTCCAAACTCCAATCTCCTAACTCCAAACTCCAAACTCCAAACTCCAAACTCCAATCTCCTAACCCCTAACTCCAAACTCCAAACTCCAATCTCCTAACTCCTAACTCCAAACTCCAAACTCCGAACTCCAACTCCAATCTCCTAACTCCTAACTCCAAACTCCAAACTCTAAACTCCAAACTCCAAACTCTGAACTCCAAACTCCAAACACTAAACTCCAAACTCTAAACTCCAAACTCCAAACGCTAAACTCCAAACTCCAAACTCCTAACTCTAAACTCCAAACTCCAAACTCCTAACTCTAAACTCCAAACTCCAAACTCCAAACTCCAATCTCCTAACTCCTAACTCCAAACTCCAAACTCCAAACTCCAAACTCCAATCTCCTAACCCCTAACTCCAAACTCCAAACTCCTAACTCCAAACTCCAAACTCCAATCTCCTAACTCGTAACTCCAAACTCCAAACTCCAAACTCCAATCTCCTAACTCCTAACTCCAAACTCCAAACTCTAAACTCCAAACTCCAAACTCCAAACTCTGATCTCCAAACTCCAAACTCTAAACTCCAAACTCTAAACTCCAAACTCCAAACTCTAAACTCCAAACTCCAAACTCCTAACTCTAAACTCTAAACTCCAAACTCCTAACTCTAAACTCCAAACTCCAAACTCCAAATTCTAAACTCTAAACTCCAAACTCCAAACTCTAAACTCTAAACTCCAAACTCCAAACTCCAAACTCTTATCTCCAAACTCTGAACTCCAAACTCCAAACTCCTAACTCCAAACTCCAAACTCCAAACTCTAAACTCCAAACTCCAAACTCCAAACTCTAAACTCCAAACTCTAAACTCCAAACTCCAAAGTCTAAACTCCAAACTCCAAACTCCAAACTCTAAACTCCAAACTCCAAACTCCTAACTCTAAACTCCAATCTCCTAACTCCTAACTCCTAACTCCAAACTCCAAACTCTAAACTCTAAACTCCAATCTGCTAACTCCAAACTCTAAACTCCAAACTCCAAACTCTAAACTCCAAACTCTAAACTCCTAACTCCTAACTCCAAACTCCAAACTCCAAACTCTAAACTCTAAACTCCAAACTCTAAACTCCAAACTCTAAACTCCTAACTCCTAACTCTAAACTCCAAACTCTAAACTCCAAACTCCAATCTGCTAACTCCAAACTCTAAACTCCAAACTCCAAACTCTAAACTCCAAACTCTAAACTCCTAACTCTAAACTCCAAACTCTAAACTCCAAACTCCAAACTCCTAACTCCAAACTCCAACGTCATAACTCCAAACTCCAAACTCCAAACTCCTATCTCCGAACTCCTAACTCCAAACTCCAACCTCATAACTCCAAACTCCAAACTCCAAACTCCAACCTCCAAACTCCAAACTCCAAACTCCTCACTCCTAACTCCAAACTCCTAACTCCAAACTCCAAACTCCTAACTCCAAACTCCAAACTCCAATCTCCTAACTCCTAACTCCAAACTCCAACCTCATAACTCCAAACTCCAAACTCCAAACTCCAATCTCCGAACTCCTAACTCCAAACTCCAACCTCATAACTCCAAACTCCAAACTCGAAACTCCAAACTCTAAACTCTAAACTCCTAACTCCAAACTCCATACTCCTAACTCCAAACTCCAAACTCCAAACTCCAATCTCCTAACTCCTAACTCCAAACTCCAAACTCCAAACTCCTTACTCCAAACTCCAAACTCCAATCTCCTAACCCCTAACTCCAAACTCCAAACTCCAAACTCCAAACTCCAGTCTCCAATCTCCTAACTCCAAACTCCAAACTCCTAACTCCAAACTCCAAACTCCAAACTCCAATCTCCTAACCCCTAACTCCAAACTCCAAACTCCAAACTCCAAACTACAAACTCCAATCTCCTAACTCCTAACTCAAAACTCCAACCTCCTAACTCCAAACTCCAAACTCCAAACTCTAAACTCCTAACTCCAAACTCCAAACTCCAAACTCCTAACTCCAAACTCCAAACTCCAATCTCCTAACTCCAAACTCCAAACTCCAAACTCCAAACTCCAATCTCCTAACCCCTAACTCCAAACTCCAAACTCCAATCTCCTAACTCCTAACTCCAAACTCCAAACTCCGAACTCCAACTCCAATCTCCTAACTCCTAACTCCAAACTCCAAACTCTAAACTCCAAACTCCAAACTCTGAACTCCAAACTCCAAACACTAAACTCCAAACTCTAAACTCCAAACTCCAAACGCTAAACTCCAAACTCCAAACTCCTAACTCTAAACTCCAAACTCCAAACTCCTAACTCTAAACTCCAAACTCCAAACTCCAAACTCCAATCTCCTAACTCCTAACTCCAAACTCCAAACTCCAAACTCCAAACTCCAATCTCCTAACCCCTAACTCCAAACTCCAAACTCCTAACTCCAAACTCCAAACTCCAATCTCCTAACTCGTAACTCCAAACTCCAAACTCCAAACTCCAATCTCCTAACTCCTAACTCCAAACTCCAAACTCTAAACTCCAAACTCCAAACTCCAAACTCTGATCTCCAAACTCCAAACTCTAAACTCCAAACTCTACACTCCAAACTCCAAACTCTAAACTCCAAACTCCAAACTCCTAACTCTAAACTCTAAACTCCAAACTCCTAACTCTAAACTCCAAACTCCAAACTCCAAATTCTAAACTCTAAACTCCAAACTCCAAACTCTAAACTCTAAACTCCAAACTCCAAACTCCAAACTCTTATCTCCAAACTCTGAACTCCAAACTCCAAACTCCTAACTCCAAACTCCAAACTCCAAACTCTAAACTCCAAACTCCAAACTCCAAACTCTAAACTCCAAACTCTAAACTCCAAACTCCAAAGTCTAAACTCCAAACTCCAAACTCCAAACTCTAAACTCCAAACTCCAAACTCCTAACTCTAAACTCCAATCTCCTAACTCCTAACTCCTAACTCCAAACTCCAAACTCTAAACTCTAAACTCCAATCTGCTAACTCCAAACTCTAAACTCCAAACTCCAAACTCTAAACTCCAAACTCTAAACTCCTAACTCCTAACTCCAAACTCCAAACTCTAAACTCTAAACTCTAAACTCCAATCTGCTAACTCCAAACTCTAAACTCCAAACTCTAAACTCCAAACTCCAAACTCC
Source organism: Somniosus microcephalus (assembly GCF_052327205.1). Classification (NCBI taxonomy): domain Eukaryota; kingdom Metazoa; phylum Chordata; class Chondrichthyes; order Squaliformes; family Somniosidae; genus Somniosus; species Somniosus microcephalus. The sequence goes on along the minus strand of NC_141000.1, from coordinate 41,462,423 downwards.
AAACTTCAAACTCTAAACTCTGAACTCCTAACTCCAAACCCCAAACTCCAAACTCCTAACTCCAAACTCCAAACTCCAAACTCTTAATTCCTAACTCCAAACTCCAAACTCCAATCTCCTAACTCCTAACTCCAAACTCCAAACTCCTAACTCCAATCTCCAAACTCCAAACTCCAATCTCCTAACCCCTAACTCCAAACTCCAAACTCCTAACTCCAAACTCCACACTCCAAACTCCAAACTCCAATCTCCAATCTCCTAACTCCTAACACCAAACTCCAAACTCCAAACTTCTAACTCCAAACTCCAAACTCCAATCTCCTAACTCCTAACTCCAAACTCCAACCTCCTAACTCCAAACTCCAAACTCCAAACTCTAAACTCCAATCTCCTAACTCCTCACTCCAAACTCCAAACTCCAAACTCTTAACTCCAAACTCCAAACTCCAAACTCCAAACTCTTAATTCCTAACTCCAAACTCCAAACTCCAATCTCCTAACTCCTAACTCCAAACTCCAAACTCCTAACTCCAAACTCCAATCTCCAAACTCCAAACTCCAATCTCCTAACCCCTAACTCCAAACTCCAAACTCCTAACTCCAAACTCCACACTCCAAACTCCAAACTCCAATCTCCAATCTCCTAACTCCTAACACGAAACGCCAAACTCCAAACTTCTAACTCCAAACTCCAAACTCCAATCTCCTAACTCCTAACTCCAAACTCCAACCTCCTAACTCCAAACTCTAAACTCTAAACTCCAAACTCCAAACTCCAAACTCTTATCTCCAAACTCTGAACTCCAAACTCCAAACTCCTAACTCCAAACTCCAAACTCCAAACTCTAAACTCCAAACTCCAAACTCCAAACTCTAAACTCCAAACTCTAAACTCCAAACTCCAAAGTCTAAACTCCAAACTCCAAACTCCAAACTCTAAACTCCAAACTCCAAACTCCTAACTCTAAACTCCAATCTCCTAACTCCTAACTCCTAACTCCAAACTCCAAACTCTAAACTCTAAACTCCAATCTGCTAACTCCAAACTCTAAACTCCAAACTCCAAACTCTAAACTCCAAACTCTAAACTCCTAACTCCTAACTCCAAACTCCAAACTCCAAACTCTAAACTCTAAACTCCAAACTCTAAACTCCAAACTCTAAACTCCTAACTCCTAACTCTAAACTCCAAACTCTAAACTCCAAACTCCAATCTGCTAACTCCAAACTCTAAACTCCAAACTCCAAACTCTAAACTCCAAACTCTAAACTCCTAACTCTAAACTCCAAACTCTAAACTCCAAACTCCAAACTCCTAACTCCAAACTCCAACGTCATAACTCCAAACTCCAAACTCCAAACTCCTATCTCCGAACTCCTAACTCCAAACTCCAACCTCATAACTCCAAACTCCAAACTCCAAACTCCAACCTCCAAACTCCAAACTCCAAACTCCTCACTCCTAACTCCAAACTCCTAACTCCAAACTCCAAACTCCTAACTCCAAACTCCAAACTCCAATCTCCTAACTCCTAACTCCAAACTCCAACCTCATAACTCCAAACTCCAAACTCCAAACTCCAATCTCCGAACTCCTAACTCCAAACTCCAACCTCATAACTCCAAACTCCAAACTCGAAACTCCAAACTCTAAACTCTAAACTCCTAACTCCAAACTCCATACTCCTAACTCCAAACTCCAAACTCCAAACTCCAATCTCCTAACTCCTAACTCCAAACTCCAAACTCCAAACTCCTTACTCCAAACTCCAAACTCCAATCTCCTAACCCCTAACTCCAAACTCCAAACTCCAAACTCCAAACTCCAGTCTCCAATCTCCTAACTCCAAACTCCAAACTCCTAACTCCAAACTCCAAACTCCAAACTCCAATCTCCTAACCCCTAACTCCAAACTCCAAACTCCAAACTCCAAACTACAAACTCCAATCTCCTAACTCCTAACTCAAAACTCCAACCTCCTAACTCCAAACTCCAAACTCCAAACTCTAAACTCCTAACTCCAAACTCCAAACTCCAAACTCCTAACTCCAAACTCCAAACTCCAATCTCCTAACTCCAAACTCCAAACTCCAAACTCCAAACTCCAATCTCCTAACCCCTAACTCCAAACTCCAAACTCCAATCTCCTAACTCCTAACTCCAAACTCCAAACTCCGAACTCCAACTCCAATCTCCTAACTCCTAACTCCAAACTCCAAACTCTAAACTCCAAACTCCAAACTCTGAACTCCAAACTCCAAACACTAAACTCCAAACTCTAAACTCCAAACTCCAAACGCTAAACTCCAAACTCCAAACTCCTAACTCTAAACTCCAAACTCCAAACTCCTAACTCTAAACTCCAAACTCCAAACTCCAAACTCCAATCTCCTAACTCCTAACTCCAAACTCCAAACTCCAAACTCCAAACTCCAATCTCCTAACCCCTAACTCCAAACTCCAAACTCCTAACTCCAAACTCCAAACTCCAATCTCCTAACTCGTAACTCCAAACTCCAAACTCCAAACTCCAATCTCCTAACTCCTAACTCCAAACTCCAAACTCTAAACTCCAAACTCCAAACTCCAAACTCTGATCTCCAAACTCCAAACTCTAAACTCCAAACTCTAAACTCCAAACTCCAAACTCTAAACTCCAAACTCCAAACTCCTAACTCTAAACTCTAAACTCCAAACTCCTAACTCTAAACTCCAAACTCCAAACTCCAAATTCTAAACTCTAAACTCCAAACTCCAAACTCTAAACTCTAAACTCCAAACTCCAAACTCCAAACTCTTATCTCCAAACTCTGAACTCCAAACTCCAAACTCCTAACTCCAAACTCCAAACTCCAAACTCTAAACTCCAAACTCCAAACTCCAAACTCTAAACTCCAAACTCTAAACTCCAAACTCCAAAGTCTAAACTCCAAACTCCAAACTCCAAACTCTAAACTCCAAACTCCAAACTCCTAACTCTAAACTCCAATCTCCTAACTCCTAACTCCTAACTCCAAACTCCAAACTCTAAACTCTAAACTCCAATCTGCTAACTCCAAACTCTAAACTCCAAACTCCAAACTCTAAACTCCAAACTCTAAACTCCTAACTCCTAACTCCAAACTCCAAACTCCAAACTCTAAACTCTAAACTCTAAACTCCAATCTGCTAACTCCAAACTCTAAACTCCAAACTCTAAACTCCAAACTCCAAACTCCAAACTTCAAACTCTAAACTCTAAACTCCTAACTCCAAACCCCAAACTCCAAACTCCTAACTCCAAACTCCAAACTCCAAACTCTTAATTCCTAACTCCAAACTCCAAACTCCAATCTCCTAACTCCTAACTCCAAACTCCAAACTCCTAACTCCAATCTCCAAACTCCAAACTCCAATCTCCTAACCCCTAACTCCAAACTCCAAACTCCTAACTCCAAACTCCACACTCCAAACTCCAAACTCCAATCTCCAATCTCCTAACTCCTAACACCAAACTCCAAACTCCAAACTTCTAACTCCAAACTCCAAACTCCAATCTCCTAACTCCTAACTCCAAACTCCAACCTCCTAACTCCAAACTCCAAACTCCAAACTCTAAACTCCAATCTCCTAACTCCTCACTCCAAACTCCAAACTCCAAACTCTTAACTCCAAACTCCAAACTCCAAACTCCAAACTCTTAATTCCTAACTCCAAACTCCAAACTCCAATCTCCTAACTCCTAACTCCAAACTCCAAACCCCTAACTCCAAACTCCAATCTCCAAACTCCAAACTCCAATCTCCTAACCCCTAACTCCAAACTCCAAACTCCTAACTCCAAACTCCACACTCCAAACTCCAAACTCCAATCTCCAATCTCCTAACTCCTAACACGAAACGCCAAACTCCAAACTTCTAACTCCAAACTCCAAACTCCAATCTCCTAACTCCTAACTCCAAACTCCAACCTCCTAACTCCAAACTCCAAACTCCAAACTCCAAACTCCAATCTCCTAACTCCTAACTCCAAACTCCAAATTCCAAACTCCAAACTCCAAACTCCTAACTCTAAACTCCAATCTCCTAACTCCTAACTCCTAACTCCAAACTCCAAACTCTAAACTCTAAACTCCAATCTGCTAACTCCAAACTCTAAACTCCAAACTCCAAACTCTAAACTCCAAACTCCAAACTCCAAACTCCAAACTCTAAACTCTAAACTCTAAACTCCAATCTGCTAACTCCAAACTCTAAACTCCAAACTCTAAACTCCAAACTCCAAACTCCAAACTTCAAACTCTAAACTCTAAACTTCTAACTCCAAACTCCAAACTCCAAACTCCTAACTCCAAACTCCAAACTCCAAACTCCAAACTCTTAATTCCTAACTCCAAACTCCAAACTCCAATCTCCTAACTCCTAACTCCAAACTCCAAACTCCTAACTCCAAACTCCAATCTCCAAACTCCAAACTCCAATCTCCTAACCCCTAACTCCAAACTCCAAACTCCAAACTCCACACTCCAAACTCCAAACTCCAATCTCCAATCTCCTAACTCCTAACACCAAACTCCAAACTCCAAACTTCTAAATCCAAACTCCAATCTCCAAACTCCAAACTCTAAACTCCAATCTCCTAAATCCTAACTCCAAACTCCAAACTCCAAACTCTTAACTCCAAACACCAAACTCCAAACTCCAAACTCTTAATTCCTAACTCCACACTCCAAACTCCAAACTCCAATCTCCAATCTCCTAACTCCTAACACGAAACTCCAAACTCCAAACTTCTAACTCCAATCTCCAAACTCCAATCTCCTAACTCCTAACTCCAAACTCCAACCTCCTAACTCCAAACTCCAAACTCCAAACTCCAAACTCCAATCTCCTAACTCCTAACTCCAAACTCCAAATTCCAAACTCCAAACTCGAAACTACAAACTCCAAACTCCAAACTCCAATCTCCTAACCCCTAACTCCAAACTGCAAACTCCAAACACCTAACTCCAAACTCCAAACCCCAATCTCCAATCTCCTAACTCCTAACTCCAAACTCCTAACTCCGAACTCCAATCTCCTAACTCCTAACTCCAAACTCCAACCTCCTAACTCCAAACTCCAAACTCCAAACTCCAAACTCTAAACTCCTAACTCCAAACTCCAAACTCCAAACTCCTAACTCCAAACTCCAATCTCCTAACTCCTAACTCCTAACTCCTAACTCCAAACTCCAAACTCCAAACTCCAAACTCTAAACTCTAAACTCCAATCTCTTAACTCCTAACTCCAAACTCCTAACTCCAAACTCCAATCTCTTAACTCCTAACTCCTAACTCCAAACTCCAAACTCCAAACTCCAAACTCCAAACTCTAAACTCTACACTCCAATCTCCTAACTCCAAACTCCAAACTCCAACCTCCAAACTCCAAACTCCATACTCCTCACTCCTCACTCCTAACTCCAAACTCATAACTCCTAACTCCAAACTCCTAACTCCTAACTCCTAACTCCAATCTCCGAACTCCTAACTCCAAACTCCAACCTCATAACTCCAAACGCCAAACTCCAAACTCCAAACTCTAAACTCTAAACTCCTAACTGCTAACTCCAAACTCCAAACTCCAAACTCCTTTCTCCAAACTCCAAACTCCAATCTCCTAACCCCTAACTCCAAACTCCAATCTCTTAACTCCAAACTCCAATCTCCAATCTCCTAACTCCAAACTCCAAACTCCAAACTCCTAACTCCAAACTCCAAACTCCAATCTCCTAACACCTAACTCCAAACTCCAACCTCCTAACTCCAAACTCTAAACTCTAAACTCCTAACTCCAAACTCCAAACTCCAATCTCCAAACTCCAAACTCCAATCTCCTAACTCCTTACTCCAAACTCCAAACTCCAAACTCCAAACTCCAATCTCCTAAACCCTAACTCCAAACTCCAAACTCCAAACTCCTAACTGCAAACTCCAAACTCCAAACTCCAATCTCCAATCTCCTAACTCCAAACTCCAAACTCCAAACTACAAACTCCAACCTCCTAACTCCAAACTCCAAACTCCAAACTCCAAACTACAAACTCCAATCTCCTAACTCCTAACTCCAAACTCGAATCTCCTAACTCCAAACTCCAAACTCTAAACTCCTAACTCCAAACTCCAAACTCCAAACTTCTAACTCCAAACTCCAAACTCCAATCTCCTAACTCCTAACTCCAAACTTCAAACTCCAAACTCCTACTCCAAGCTCCAAACACCAAACTCCGAACTCCAAACTCCAAACTCCAAACTCCAAACTCCTAACTCCTAACTCCAAACTCCAACCTCCTAAATCCAAAGTCCAAACTCCAAACTCCAAACTCTAAACTCTAAATTCCTAACTCCAAACTCCAAACTCCAAACTCCAATCTCCTAACTCCTAACTCCAAACTCCAATCTCCTAATTCCAAACTCCAATCTCCAAACTCCAAACTCCAAACTCCTAACCCCTAACTCCAAACTCCAAACCCCTAACTCCAAACTCCACACTCCAAACTCCAAACTCCAATCTCCAATCTCCTAACTCCTAACTCCAAACTCCAACCTCCTACCTCCAAACTCCGAACTCCAAACTCCAAACTCTAAACTCTAAACTCCAATCTCCTAACTCCTAACTCCAAACTCCAAATTCCAAACTCCAAACTCTAAGCTCCAAACTCCAAACTCCAAACTCCAATCTCCTAACCCCTAACTCCAAACTCCAAACTCCAAACACCTAACTCCAAACTCCAAACCCCAATCTCCTAACACCTAACTCCTAACTCCAAACTCCAATCTCCTAACTCCTAACTCCAAACTCCAACCTCCTAAATCCAAACTCCAATCTCCTAACTCCTAACTCCTAACTCCAAACTCCAAACTCCAAACTCTAAACTCGAAACTCCAATCTCCTAACTCCTAACTCCAAACTCCAAACTCCTAACTCCAAACTCCAATCTCTTAACTCCTAACTCCTAACTCCAAACTCCAAACTCCAAACTCCAAACTCCAAACTCTAAACTCTAAACTCCAATCTCCTAACTCCAAACTCCAAACTCCAACCTCCAACCTCCAAACTCCAAACTCCTCACTCCTCACTCCTAACTCCAAACTCCGAACTCATAACTCCTAACTCCAAACTCCAACCTCCTAACTCCAAACTCCAAACTCCAAACTCCAAACTCCTAACTCTAAACTCCAATCTCCTAACTCCTAACTCCTAACTCCAAACTCCAAACTCTAAACTCTAAACTCCAATCTGCTAACTCCAAACTCTAAACTCCAAACTCCAAACTCTAAACTCCAAACTCTAAACTCCTAACTCCTAACTCCAAACTCCAAACTCCAAACTCTAAACTCTAAACTCTAAACTCCAATCTGCTAACTCCAAACTCTAAACTCCAAACTCTAAACTCCAAACTCCAAACTCCAAACTTCAAACTCTAAACTCTAAACTCCTAACTCCAAACTCCTAACTCCAATCTCCAAACTCCAAACTCCAATCTCCTAACTCCTTACTCCAAACTCCTCACTCCTAACTCCAAACTCCTAACTCCTAACTCCTAACTCCAAACTCCAAACTCCAAACTCCAAACTCCAATCTCCTAAACCCTAACACCAAACTCCAAACTCCAAACTCCTAACTGCAAACTCCAAACTCCAATCTCCAATCTCCTAACTCCTAACTCCAAACTCCAAACTCCAAACTACAAACACCAATCTCCTAACTCCAAACTCCTAACTCCAAACTCCAAACTCCAATCTCCTAACTCCTAACTCCAAACTCCAAACTCCAAACTCCAATCTCCTAACTCCTAACTCCAAACTCCAAACTCCAACCTCATAACTCCAAACTACAAACTCGAAACTCCAAACTCTAAACTCTAAACTCCTATCTCCTAACTCCAAACTCCAAACTCCAAACTCCAACCTCATAACTCCAAACTCCAAACTCCAAACTCCTTTCTCCAAACTCCAAACTCCAATCTCCTAACCCCTAACTCCAAACTCCAATCTCTTAACTCCAAACTCCAATCTCCAATCTCCTAACTCCAAACTCCAAACTCCAAACTCCTAACTCCAAACTCCAAACTCCAATCTCCTAACACCTAACTCCAAACTCCAACCTCCTAACTCCAAACTCTAAACTCTAAACTCCTAACTCCAAACTCCAAACTCCAATCTCCAAACTCCAAACTCCAATCTCCTAACTCCTTACTCCAAACTCCAAACTCCAAACTCCAAACTCCAATCTCCTAAACCCTAACTCCAAACTCCAAACTCCAAACTCCTAACTGCAAACTCCAAACTCCAAACTCCAATCTCCAATCTCCTAACTCCAAACTCCAAACTCCAAACTACAAACTCCAACCTCCTAACTCCAAACTCCAAACTACAAACTCCAAACTACAAACTCCAATCTCCTAACTCCTAACTCCAAACTCGAATCTCCTAACTCCAAACTCCAAACTCTAAACTCCTAACTCCAAACTCCAAACTCCAAACTTCTAACTCCAAACTCCAAACTCCAATCTCCTAACTCCTAACTCCAAACTTCAAACTCCAAACTCCTACTCCAAGCTCCAAACACCAAACTCCGAACTCCAAACTCCAAACTCCAAACTCCAAACTCCTAACTCCTAACTCCAAACTCCAACCTCCTAAATCCAAAGTCCAAACTCCAAACTCCAAACTCTAAACTCTAAATTCCTAACTCCAAACTCCAAACTCCAAACTCCAATCTCCTAACTCCTAACTCCAAACTCCAATCTCCTAATTCCAAACTCCAATCTCCAAACTCCAAACTCCAAACTCCTAACCCCTAACTCCAAACTCCAAACCCCTAACTCCAAACTCCACACTCCAAACTCCAAACTCCAATCTCCAATCTCCTAACTCCTAACTCCAAACTCCAACCTCCTACCTCCAAACTCCGAACTCCAAACTCCAAACTCTAAACTCTAAACTCCAATCTCCTAACTCCTAACTCCAAACTCCAAATTCCAAACTCCAAACTCTAAGCTCCAAACTCCAAACTCCAAACTCCAATCTCCTAACCCCTAACTCCAAACTCCAAACTCCAAACACCTAACTCCAAACTCCAAACCCCAATCTCCTAACACCTAACTCCTAACTCCAAACTCCAATCTCCTAACTCCTAACTCCAAACTCCAACCTCCTAACTCCAAACTCCAATCTCCTAACTCCTAACTCCTAACTCCAAACTCCAAACTCCAAACTCTAAACTCGAAACTCCAATCTCCTAACTCCTAACTCCAAACTCCAAACTCCTAACTCCAAACTCCAATCTCTTAACTCCTAACTCCTAACTCCAAACTCCAAACTCCAAACTCCAAACTCCAAACTCTAAACTCTAAACTCCAATCTCCTAACTCCAAACTCCAAACTCCAACCTCCAACCTCCAAACTCCAAACTCCTCACTCCTCACTCCTAACTCCAAACTCCGAACTCATAACTCCTAACTCCAAACTCCAACCTCCTAACTCCAAACTCCAAACTCCAAACTCCAAACTCCTAACTCTAAACTCCAATCTCCTAACTCCTAACTCCTAACTCCAAACTCCAAACTCTAAACTCTAAACTCCAATCTGCTAACTCCAAACTCTAAACTCCAAACTCCAAACTCTAAACTCCAAACTCTAAACTCCTAACTCCTAACTCCAAACTCCAAACTCCAAACTCTAAACTCTAAACTCTAAACTCCAATCTGCTAACTCCAAACTCTAAACTCCAAACTCTAAACTCCAAACTCCAAACTCCAAACTTCAAACTCTAAACTCTAAACTCCTAACTCCAAACTCCTAACTCCAATCTCCAAACTCCAAACTCCAATCTCCTAACTCCTTACTCCAAACTCCTCACTCCTAACTCCAAACTCCTAACTCCTAACTCCTAACTCCAAACTCCAAACTCCAAACTCCAAACTCCAATCTCCTAAACCCTAACACCAAACTCCAAACTCCAAACTCCTAACTGCAAACTCCAAACTCCAATCTCCAATCTCCTAACTCCTAACTCCAAACTCCAAACTCCAAACTACAAACACCAATCTCCTAACTCCAAACTCCTAACTCCAAACTCCAAACTCCAATCTCCTAACTCCTAACTCCAAACTCCAAACTCCAAACTCCAATCTCCTAACTCCTAACTCCAAACTCCAAACTCCAACCTCATAACTCCAAACTACAAACTCGAAACTCCAAACTCTAAACTCTAAACTCCTATCTCCTAACTCCAAACTCCAAACTCCTAACTCCAAACTCCAAACTCCAATCACCTAACTCCTAACTCCAAACTCCAAACTCCAAACTCCTTACTCCAAACTCCAAACTCCAATCTCCTAACCCCTAACTCCAAACTCCAAACTCCAAACTCCAATCTCCAATCTCCTAACACCAAACTCCGAACTCCAAACTCCTAACTCCAAACTCCAAACTCCAAACTCCAATCTCCTAACTCCAAACTCCAACCTCCTAACTCCAAACTCTAAACTCTAAACTAATAACTCCAAACTCCAAACCCCAAACTCCAATCTCCAAACTCCAAACTCCAATCTCCTAAATCCTTACTCCAAACTCCAAACCCCAAACTCCAATCTCCAAAACCCTAACTCCAAACTCCAAACTCCAAACTCCTAACTGCAAACTCCAAACTCCAAACTCCAATCTCCAATCTCCAAACTCCTAACTCCAAACTCCAAACTACAAACTACAAACTCCAATCTCCTAACTCCTAACTCCAAACTCCAACCTCCTAACTCCAAACTCCAAACTCTAAACTCCTAACTCCAAACACCAAACTCCAACCTCCTAACTCCAAACTCCAAACTCCAATCTCCTAACTCCTAACTCCAAACTCCAAACTCCAAACTCCAAACTCCAATCTCCTAACCCCTAACTCCAAACTCCAAACTCCTAACTCCAAACTCCAAACTCCAATCTCCTAACTCCTAACTCCAAACTCCAAACTCCAAACTCCAAACTCCAATCTCCTAAATCCTAACTCCAAACTCCAAACTCTAAACTCCAAACTCCAAACTCTAAACTCCAAACTCCAAACTCTAAACTCCAAACTCTAAACTCCAAACTCCAAACTCTAAACTCCAAACTCCAAACTCCTAACTCTAAACTCCAAACTCCAAACTCCTAACTCTAAACTCCAAAGTCCAAACTCCAATCTCCTAACTCCTAACTCCAAACTCCAAACTCCAAACTCCAAACTCCAATCTCCTAACCCCTAACTCCAAACTCCAAACTCCTAACTCCAAACTCCTAACTCCAAACTCCAAACTCCAATCTCCTATCTCCTAACTCCAAACTCCAAACTCCAATCTCCTAACTCCTAACTCCAAACTCCAAACTCTAAACTCCAAACTCCAAACTCCAAACTCTGAACTCCAAACTCCAAACTCTAAACTCCAAACTCTAAACTCCAAACTCCAAACTCTAAACTCCAAACTCCAAACTCCAAACTCCGAACTCTAAACTCCAAACTCCAATCTCCAAACTCTAAACTCTAAACTCCAAACTCCAAACTCTAAACTCTAAACTCCAAACTCCAAACTCCAAACTCTTATCTCCAAATTCTGAACACCAAACTCCAAACTCCTAACTCTAAACTCCAAACTCTAAACTCCAAACTCCAAACTCCAAACTCTAAACTCCAAACTCCAAACTCCAAACTCTAAACTCCAAACTCTAAACTCCAAACTGCAAACTCTAAACTCCAAACTCCAAACTCCTAACTCTAAACTCCAATCTCCTAACTCCTAACTCCTAACTCCAAACTCCAAACTCTAAACTCTAAACTCCAATCTGCTAACTCCAAACTCTAAACTCCAAACTCTAAACTCCTAACTCCAAACTCCAAACTCCAAACTCCTAACTCCAATCTCCTAACTCCTAACTCCAAACTCCAAACTCCTAACTCCAAACTCCAATCTCCAAACTCCAAACTCCAATCTCCTAACCCCTAACTCCAAACTCCAAACTCCTAACACCAAACTCCACACTCCAAACTCCAAACTCCAATCTCCAATCTCCTAACTCCTAACTCCAAACTCCAAACTCCAAACTTCGAACTCCAAACTCCAAACTCCAATCTCCTAACTCCTAACTCCAAACTCCAACCTCCTAACTCCAAACTCCAAACTACAAACTCCAATCTCCAAACTCCAATCTCCTAACCCCTAACTCCAAACTCCAAACCCCAATCTCCAATGTCCTAACTCCTAACTCCTAACTCCAAACTCCTAACTCCAAACTCCAATCTCCTAACTCCTAACTCCAAACTCCAAACTCCAACCTCCTAACTCCAAACTCCAAACTCCAAACTCTAAACTCTAAACTCCTAACTCCAAACTCCAAACTCCAATCTCCTAACTCCTAACTCCTAACTCCAAACTCCAAACTCCAAACTCCAAACTCTAAACTCCAATCTCCTAACTCCTAACTCCAAACTCCAAACTCCTAACTCCAAACTCCAATCTCTTAACTCCTAACTCCAAACTCCAAACTCCAAACTCTAAACTCCAATCTCCGAACTCCAAACTCCAAACTCCAACCTCCAAACTCCAAACTCCAAACTCCTCACTCCTAACTCCAAACTCTGAACTCATAACTCCTAACTCCAAACTCCTAACTCCAAACTCCAAACTCCTAACTCCAAACTCCAAACTCCAATCTCCTAACCCCTAACTCCAAACTCCAACCTCATAACTCCAAACTCCAAACTCCAAACTCCAACCTCCAAACTCCAAACTCCAAACTCCTCACTCCTAACTCCAAACTCCTAACCCCTAACTCCAAACTCCAAACTCCTAACTCCAAACTCCAAACTCCAATCTCCTAACTCCTAACTCCAAACTCCAACCTCATAACTCCAAACTCCAAACTCCAAACTCCAATCTCCGAACTCCTAACTCCAAACTCCGACCTCATAACTCCAAACTCCAAACTCGAAACTCCAAACTCTAAACTCTAAACTCCTAACTCCTAACTCCAAACTCCAAACTCCTAACTCCTAACTCCAAACTCCATTCTCCTAACTCCAAACTCTAAACTCTAAACTCCTATCTCCTAACTCCAAACTCCAAACTCCTAACTCCAAACTCCAAACTCCAATCTCCTAACTCCTAACTCCAAACTCCAAACTCCAAACTCCTTACTCCAAACTCCAAACTCCAATCTCCTAACCCCTAACTCCAAACTCCAAACTCCAAACTCCAATCTCCAATCTCGTAACACCAAACTCCGAACTCCAAACTCCTAACTCCAAACTCCAAACTCCAAACTCCAATCTCCTAACTCCAAACTCCAACCTCCTAACTCCAAACTCTAAACTCTAAACTAATAACTCCAAACTCCAAACCCCAAACTCCAATCTCCAAACTCCAAACTCCAATCTCCTAAATCCTTACTCCAAACTCCAAACCCCAAACTCCAATCTCCAAAACCCTAACTCCAAACTCCAAACTCCAAACTCCTAACTGCAAACTCCAAACTCCAAACTCCAATCTCCAATCTCCAAACTCCTAACTCCAAACTACAAACTACAAACTACAAACTCCAATCTCCTAACTCCTAACTCCAAACTCCAACCTCCTAACTCCAAACTCCAAACTCTAAACTCCTAACTCCAAACACCAAACTCCAACCTCCTAACTCCAAACTCCAAACTCCAATCTCCTAACTCCTAACTCCAAACTCCAAACTCCAAACTCCAAACTCCAATCTCCTAACCCCTAACTCCAAACTCCAAACTCCTAACTCCAAACTCCAAACTCCAATCTCCTAACTCCTAACTCCAAACTCCAAACTCCAAACTCCAAACTCCAATCTCCTAAATCCTAACTCCAAACTCCAAACTCTAAACTCCAAACTCCAAACTCTAAACTCCAAACTCCAAACTCTTAACTCCAAACTCTAAACTCCAAACTCCAAACTCTAAACTCCAAACTCCAAACTCCTAACTCTAAACTCCAAACTCCAAACTCCTAACTCTAAACTCCAAAGTCCAAACTCCAATCTCCTAACTCCTAACTCCAAACTCCAAACTCCAAACTCCAAACTCCAATCTCCTAACCCCTAACTCCAAACTCCAAACTCCTAACTCCAAACTCCTAACTCCAAACTCCAAACTCCAATCTCCTATCTCCTAACTCCAAACTCCAAACTCCAATCTCCTAACTCCTAACTCCAAACTCCAAACTCTAAACTCCAAACTCCAAACTCCAAACTCTGAACTCCAAACTCCAAACTCTAAACTCCAAACTCTAAACTCCAAACTCCAAACTCTAAACTCCAAACTCCAAACTCCAAACTCCGAACTCTAAACTCCAAACTCCAATCTCCAAACTCTAAACTCTAAACTCCAAACTCCAAACTCTAAACTCTAAACTCCAAACTCCAAACTCCAAACTCTTATCTCCAAATTCTGAACACCAAACTCCAAACTCCTAACTCTAAACTCCAAACTCTAAACTCCAAACTCCAAACTCCAAACTCTAAACTCCAAACTCCAAACTCCAAACTCTAAACTCCAAACTCTAAACTCCAAACTGCAAACTCTAAACTCCAAACTCCAAACTCCTAACTCTAAACTCCAATCTCCTAACTCCTAACTCCTAACTCCAAACTCCAAACTCCAAACTCTAAACTCTAAACTCCAATCTGCTAACTCCAAACTCTAAACTCCAAACTCTAAACTCCTAACTCCAAACTCCAAACTCCAAACTCCTAACTCCAATCTCCTAACTCCTAACTCCAAACTCCAAACTCCTAACTCCAAACTCCAATCTCCAAACTCCAAACTCCAATCTCCTAACCCCTAACTCCAAACTCCAAACTCCTAACACCAAACTCCACACTCCAAACTCCAAACTCCAATCTCCAATCTCCTAACTCCTAACTCCAAACTCCAAACTCCAAACTTCTAACTCCAAACTCCAAACTCCAATCTCCTAACTCCTAACTCCAAACTCCAACCTCCTAACTCCAAACTCCAAACTACAAACTCCAATCTCCAAACTCCAATCTCCTAACCCCTAACTCCAAACTCCAAACCCCAATCTCCAATGTCCTAACTCCTAACTCCTAACTCCAAACTCCTAACTCCAAACTCCAATCTCCTAACTCCTAACTCCAAACTCCAAACTCCAACCTCCTAACTCCAAACTCCAAACTCCAAACTCTAAACTCTAAACTCCTAACTCCAAACTCCAAACTCCAATCTCCTAACTCCTAACTCCTAACTCCAAACTCCAAACTCCAAACTCCAAACTCTAAACTCCAATCTCCTAACTCCTAACTCCAAACTCCAAACTCCTAACTCCAAACTCCAATCTCTTAACTCCTAACTCCAAACTCCAAACTCCAAACTCTAAACTCCAATCTCCTAACTCCAAACTCCAAACTCCAACCTCCAAACTCCAAACTCCAAACTCCTCACTCCTAACTCCAAACTCTGAACTCATAACTCCTAACTCCAAACTCCTAACTCCAAACTCCAAACTCCTAACTCCAAACTCCAAACTCCAATCTCCTAACTCCTAACTCCAAACTCCAACCTCATAACTCCAAACTCCAAACTCCAAACTCCAACCTCCAAACTCCAAACTCCAAACTCCTCACTCCTAACTCCAAACTCCTAACCCCTAACTCCAAACTCCAAACTCCTAACTCCAAACTCCAAACTCCAATCTCCTAACTCCTAACTCCAAACTCCAACCTCATAACTCCAAACTCCAAACTCCAAACTCCAATCTCCGAACTCCTAACTCCAAACTCCGACCTCATAACTCCAAACTCCAAACTCGAAACTCCAAACTCTAAACTCTAAACTCCTAACTCCTAACTCCAAACTCCAAACTCCTAACTCCTAACTCCAATCTCCTAACTCCTTACTCCAAACTCCAAACTCCAAACTCCAAACTCCAATCTCCTAAACCCTAACTCCAAACTCCAAACTCCAAACGCCTAACTGCAAATCCAAACTCCAAACTCCAATCTCCAATCTCCTAACTCCTAACTCCAAATCCCAAACTCCAAACTCCAAACTACAAACTCCAATCTCCTAACTCCTAACTCCAAACTCCAACCTCCTAACTCCAAACTCCAAACTCCAAACTCTAAACTCCTAACTCCTAACTCCAAACTCCAAACTCCAAACTCCAAACTCCAATCTCCTAACCGCTAACTCCAAACTCCAAACTCCAAACTCCTCACTCCAAACTCCAAACTCCAATCTCCTAACTCCTAACTCCAAACTCCAAACTCCAAACTCCAAACTCCAATCTCCTAACCGCTAACTCCAAACTCCAAACTCCTACTCCAAACTCCAAACACCAAACTCCGAACTCCAAACTCCAAACTCCAAACTCCAAACTACTAACTCCAAACTCCAACCTCCTAACTCCAAAGTCCAAACTCCAAACTCCAAACTCTAAACTCTAAATTCCTAACTCCAAACTCCAAACTCCAAACTCCAATCTCCTAAACCCTAACTCCAAACTCCAAACTCCAAACTCCTAACTGCAAACTCCAAACTCCAAACTCCGAACTCCAAACTCCAAACTCCAAACTCCAATCTCGTAACTCCAAACTCCAACCTCTTAACTGCAAACTCCAAACTCCAAACTCTAAACGCTAAACTCCTAACTCCAAACTCCTAACTCCAAACTCCAAACTCCAAACTCCAATCTCCTCACTCCAAACTCCAAACTCCTAACTCCAAACTCCAAACTCCAAACTCCAATCACCTAAACCCTAACTCCAAACTACAAACTCCAAACTCCGAACTCCAAACTCCAATCTCCTAACTCCTAACTCCAAACTCCGAACTCCAAACTCCAATCTCCTAACTCCTAACTCCAAACCCCAAACTCCAATCTCCTAACTCCTAACTCCAAACTCCAATCTCCAGTCTCCTAACTCCAAACTCCAAACTCCAAACTCCAAACTCCAATCTCCTAACTCCAAACTCCAAACTCCAAACTTCTAACTCCACACTCCAACCTCCAAACTCCTCACTCCTAACTCCAAACTCCAAACTCCGAACTCCAATCTCCAAACTCCTAACTCCAAACTCCAAACTCCAAACTCCAAACTCCAATCTCCTAACTCCTAACTCCAAACTCCTAATTCCAAATTCCAATCTCCTAACTCCTAACTCCAAACTCCAAACTCCTAACTCCAAACTCCAAACTCCAATCTCCAGTCTCCTAACTCCTAACTCCAAACTCCAAACTCCAATCTCCTAACTCCTAACTCCAAACTCCAACCTCCTAACTCCAAACTCCAAACTCCAATCTCCAGTCTCCTAACTCCTAACTCCAAACTCCAAACTCCAATCTCCTAACTCCTAACTCCAAACTCCAACCTCCTAACTCCAAACTCCAAACTCCAAACTCCAAACTCTAAACTCCTAACTCCAATCTCCTAACTCCAAACTCCAAACTCCAATCTCCTAACTCCTAACTCCAAACTCCAAACTCCAAACTCCAAACTCCAATCTCCAGTCTCCTAACTCCTAACTCCAAACTCCAAAATCCAAACTCCAAACTCTAAACTCTAAACTCCAATCTCCTAACTCCTAACTCCAAACTCCAAATTCCAAACTCCAAACTCTAAACTACAAACTCCAAACTCCAAACTCCAATCTCCTAACCCCTAACTCCAAACTCCAAACTCCAAACACCTAACTCCAAACTCCAAACCCCAATCTCCAATCTCCTAACTCCTAACTCCTAACTCCAATCTCTTAACTCCTAACTCCAAACTCCAAACTCCAAACTCCAAACTCTAAACTCCAATCTCCTAACTCCAAACTCCAAACTCCAACCTCCAAACTCCAAACTCCAAACTCCTCACTCCTCACTCCTAACTCCAAACTCTGAACTCATAACTCCTAACTCCAAACTCCTAACTCCAAACTCCAAACTCCTAACTCCAAACTCCAAACTCCAATCTCCTAACTCCTAACTCCAAACTCCAACCTCATAACTCCAAACTCCAAACTCCAAACTCCAACCTCCAAACTCCAAACTCCAAACTCCTCACTCCTAACTCCAAACTCCTAACCCCTAACTCCAAACTCCAAACTCCTAACTCCAAACTCCAAACTCCAATCTCCTAACTCCTAACTCCAAACTCCAACCTCATAACTCCAAACTCCAAACTCCAAACTCCAATCTCCGAACTCCTAACTCCAAACTCCGACCTCATAACTCCAAACTCCAAACTCGAAACTCCAAACTCTAAACTCTAAACTCCTAACTCCTAACTCCAAACTCCAACCTCCTAACTCCAAACTCCAAACTCCAATCTCCAGTCTCCTAACTCCTAACTCCAAACTCCAAACTCCAATCTCCTAACTCCTAACTCCAAACTCCAACCTCCTAACTCCAAACTCCAAACTCCAAACTCCAAACTCTAAACTCCTAACTCCAATCTCCTAACTCCAAACTCCAAACTCCAATCTCCTAACTCCTAACTCCAAACTCCAAACTCCAAACTCCAAACTCCAATCTCCAGTCTCCTAACTCCTAACTCCAAACTCCAAAATCCAAACTCCAAACTCTAAACTCTAAACTCCAATCTCCTAACTCCTAACTCCAAACTCCAAATTCCAAACTCCAAACTCTAAACTACAAACTCCAAACTCCAAACTCCAATCTCCTAACCCCTAACTCCAAACTCCAAACTCCAAACACCTAACTCCAAACTCCAAACCCCAATCTCCAATCTCCTAACTCCTAACTCCTAACTCCAATCTCTTAACTCCTAACTCCAAACTCCAAACTCCAAACTCCAAACTCTAAACTCCAATCTCCTAACTCCAAACTCCAAACTCCAACCTCCAAACTCCAAACTCCAAACTCCTCACTCCTCACTCCTAACTCCAAACTCTGAACTCATAACTCCTAACTCCAAACTCCTAACTCCAAACTCCAAACTCCTAACTCCAAACTCCAAACTCCAATCTCCTAACTCCTAACTCCAAACTCCAACCTCATAACTCCAAACTCCAAACTCCAAACTCCAACCTCCAAACTCCAAACTCCAAACTCCTCACTCCTAACTCCAAACTCCTAACCCCTAACTCCAAACTCCAAACTCCTAACTCCAAACTCCAAACTCCAATCTCCTAACTCCTAACTCCAAACTCCAACCTCATAACTCCAAACTCCAAACTCCAAACTCCAATCTCCGAACTCCTAACTCCAAACTCCGACCTCATAACTCCAAACTCCAAACTCGAAACTCCAAACTCTAAACTCTAAACTCCTAACTCCTAACTCCAAACTCCAAACTCCTAACTCCTAACTCCAAACTCCATTCTCCTAACTCCAAACTCTAAACTCTAAACTCCTAACTCCAAACTCCAAACTCCAAACTCCAATCTCCAAACTCCAAACTCCAATCTCCTAACTCCTTACTCCAAACTCCAAACTCCAAACTCCAAACTCCAATCTCCTAAACCCTAACTCCAAACTCCAAACTCCAAACGCCTAACTGCAAATCCAAACTCCAAACTCCAATCTCCAATCTCCTAACTCCTAACTCCAAATCCCAAACTCCAAACTCCAAACTACAAACTCCAATCTCCTAACTCCTAACTCCAAACTCCAACCTCCTAACTCCAAACTCCAAACTCCAAACTCCAAACTCCAATCTCCTAGCCCCTAACTCCAAACTCCAAACTCCTACTCCAAACTCCAAACACCAAACTCCGAACTCCAAACTCCAAACTCCTAACTACTAACTCCAAACTCCAACCTCCTAACTCCAAAGTCCAAACTCCAAACTCCAAACTCTAAACTCTAAATTCCTAACTCCAAACTCCAAACTCCAAACTCCAAACTCCAATCTCCTAAACCCTAACTCCAAACTCCAAACTCCAAACTCCTAACTGCAAACTCCAAACTCCAAACTCCGAACTCCAAACTCCAAACTCCAAACTCCAATCTCGTAACTCCAAACTCCAACCTCTTAACTGCAAACTCCAAACTCCAAACTCTAAACTCTAAACTCGTAACTCCAAACTCCTAACTCCAAACTCCAAACTCCAATCTCCTAACTCCAAACTCCAAACTCCAAACTCCGAACTCCAAACTCCAATCTCCTAACTCCTAACTCCAAACTCCGAACTCCAAACTCCAAACTCCAATCTCCTAACTCCTAACTCCAAACTCCAAACTCCAAACTCCTAACTCCAAACTCCAATCTCCAGTCTCCTAACTCCAAACTCCAAACTCCAAACTCCAAACTCCAATCTCCTAACTCCAAACTCCAAACTCCTAACTCCACACTCCAACCTCCAAACTCCTCACTCCTAACTCCAAACTCCGAACTCCGAACTCCAATCTCCAAACTCTTAACTCCAAACTCCAAACTCCAAACTCCAAACTCCAATCTCCTAACTCCTAACTCCAAACTCCTAATTCCAAACTCCAATCTCCTAACTCCTAACTCCAAACTCCAAACTCCTAACTCCAAACTCCAAACTCCAAACTCCAATCTCCAGTCTCCTAACTCCAAACTCCAATCTCCTAACTCCTAACTCCAAACTCCAACCTCATAACTCCAAACTCCAAACTCCAAACTCCAATCTCCGAACTCCTAACTCCAAACTCCGACCTCATAACTCCAAACTCCAAACTCGAAACTCCAAACTCTAAACTCTAAACTCCTAACTCCTAACTCCAAACTCCAAACTCCTAACTCCAAACTCCATTCTCCTAACTCCAAACTCTAAACTCTAAACTCCTAACTCCAAACTCCAAACTCCAAACTCCAATCTCCAAACTGCAAATCCAAACTCCAAACTCCAATCTCCAATCTCCTAACTCCTAACTCCAAACCCCAAACTCCAAACTCCAAACTACAAACTCCAATCTCCTAACTCCTAACTCCAAACTCCAACCTCCTAACTCCAAACTCCAAACTCCAAACTCTAAACTCCTAACTCCAAACTCCAAACTCCAAACTCCTCACTCCAAACTCCAAACTCCAATCTCCTAACTCCTAACTCCAAACTCCAAACTCCAAACTCCAAACTCCAATCTCCTAACCGCTAACTCCAAACTCCAAACTCCAAACTCCAAACTACTAACTCCAAACTCCAACCTCCTAACTCCAAAGTCCAAACTCCAAACTCCAAACTCTAAACTCTAAATTCCTAACTCCAAACTCCAAACTCCAAACTCCAAACTCCAATCTCCTAAACCCTAACTCCAAACTCCAAACTCCAAACTCCTAACTGCAAACTCCAAACTCCAAACTCCGAACTCCAAACTCCAAACTCCAAACTCCAATCTCGTAACTCCAAACTCCAACCTCTTAACTGCAAACTCCAAACTCCAAACTCTAAACTCTAAACTCCTAACTCCAAACTCGAAACTCCTAACTCCAAACTCCAAACTCCAAACTCCAATCTCCTCACTCCAAACTCCAAACTCCTAACTCCAAACTCCAAACTCCAAACTCCAATCTCCTAAACCCTAACTCCAAACTACAAACTCCAAACTCCGAACTCCAAACTCCAATCTCCTAACTCCTAACTCCAAACTCCGAACTCCAAACTCCAAACTCCAATCTCCTAACTCCTAACTCCAAACTCCAAACTCCAATCTCCTAACTCCTAACTCCAAACTCCAATCTCCAGTCTCCTAACTCCAAACTCCAAACTCCAAACTCCAAACTCCAATCTCCTAACTCCAAACTCCAAACTCCAAACTTCTAACTCCACACTCCAACCTCCAAACTCCTCACTCCTAACTCCAAACTCCAAACTCCGAACTCCAATCTCCAAACTCCTAACTCCAAACTCCAAACTCCAAACTCCAAACTCCAATCTCCTAACTCCTAACTCCAAACTCCTAATTCCAAACTCCAATCTCCTAACTCCTAACTCCAAACTCCAAACTCCTAACTCCAAACTCCATACTCCAATCTCCAGTCTCCTAACTCCTAACTCCAAACTCCAAACTCCAAACTCCTAACTCCAAACTCCAAACTCCAATCTCCTAACTCCTAACTCCAAACTCCAACCTCCTAACTCCAAACTCCAAACTCCAAACTCCAAACTCTAAACTCCTAACTCCAAACTCCAATCTCCTAACTCCAAACTCCAAACTCCAATCTCCTAACTCCTAACTCCAAACTCCAAACTCCAAACTCCAAACTCCAATCTCCAGTCTCCTAACTCCTAACTCCAAACTCCAAAATCCAAACTCCAAACTCTAAACTCTAAACTCCAATCTCCTAACTCCTAACTCCAAACTCCAAATTCCAAACTCCAAACTCTAAACTACAAACTCCAAACTCCAAACTCCAATCTCCTAACCCCTAACTCCAAACTCCAAACTCCAAACACCTAACTCCAAACTCCAAACCCCAATCTCCAATCTCCTAACTCCTAACTCCTAACTCCAAACTCCTATCTCCAAACTCCAAACTCCAATCTCCTAACTCCTAACTCCAAACTTCAACCTCCTAACTCCAAACTCCAAACTCCAAACTCTAAACTCTAAACTCCTAACTCCAAACTCCAAACTGCAAACTCCTAACTCCTAACTCCAAACGCCAATCTCATAACTCCTAACTCCTAACTCCAAACTCCAAACTCCAAACTCTAAACTCCAATCTCCTAACTCCTAACTCCAAACTCCTAACTCCAAACTCCAAACACCAATCTCTTAACTCCTAACTCATAACTCCAAACTCCAAACTCCAAACTCCAAACTCTAAACTCTAAACTCCAATCTCCTAACTCCAAACTCCAAACTCCAACCTCCAAACTCCAAACTCCAAACTCCTCACTCCTAACTCCAAACTCCGAACTCATAACTCCTAACTCCAAACTCCAAACTCCTAACTCCAAACTCCAAACTCCAATCCCCTAACTCCTAACTCCAAACTCCAACCTCATAACTCCGAACTCCAAGCTCCAAACTCCTCACTCCTAACTCCAAACTCCTAACTCCTAACTTCAAACTCCTAACTCCAAATTCCAAACTCCAATCTCCTAACTCCTAACTCCAACCTCATAACTCCAAACTCCAAACTCCAAACTCCAATCTCCGAACTCCTAACTCCAAACTCCAACCTCATAACTCCAAACTCCAAACTCCAAACTATAAACTCTAAACTCCTAACTCCTAACTCCAAACACCAAACTCCTAACTCCAAACTCCAAACTCCAAACTCCAATCTCCTAACTCGTAACTCCAAACTCCAAACTCCTTACTCCAAACTCCAAACTCCAAACTCCAATCTCCTAACCCCTAACTCCAAACTCCAAACTCCTAACTCCAAACTCCAAACTCCAATCTCCAATCTCCTAACTATAAACTCCAAATTCCAAACTCCTAACTCCAAACTCCAAACTCCAATCTCCTAACTCCTAACTCCAAACTCCAACCTCCTAACTCCAAACTCCAAACTCCAAACTCTAAACTCCTAACTCCAAACTCCAAACTCCAAACTCCAATCTCCTAACTCCTTACTCCAAACTCCAAACTCCAAACTCCAAACTCCAATCTCCTAAACCCTAACTCCTAACTCCAAACTCCAAACTCCTAACTGCAAACTCCAAACTCCAAACTCCAATCTCCAATCTCCTAACTCCAAACTCCAAACTCCAAATTCCAAACTACATACTCCAATCTCCTAACTCCTAACTCCAAACTCCAACCTCCTAACTCCAAACTCCAAACTCCAAACTCTAAACTCCTAACTCCAAACTCCAAACTACAAACTCCAATCTCCTAACTCCTAACTCCAAACTCCAACCTCCTAACTCCAAACTCCAAACTCCAAACTCTAAACTCCTAACTCCAAACTCCAAACTCCTAACTCCAAACTCCAAACTCCAATCTCCTAACTCCTAACTCCAAACTCCAAACTCCAATCTCCTAAACCCTAACTCCAAACTCCAAACTCCAAACTCCTAACTGCAAATCCAAACTCCAAACTCCAATCTCCAATCTCCTAACTCCTAACTCCAAACCCCAAACTCCAAACTCCAAACTACAAACTCCAATCTCCTAACTCCTAACTCCAAACTCCAACCTCCTAACTCCAAACTCCAAACTCCAAACTCTAAACTCCTAACTCCAAACTCCAAACTCCAAACTCCTCACTCCAAACTCCAAACTCCAATCTCCTAACTCCTAACTCCAAACTCCAAACTCCAAACTCCAAACTCCAATCTCCTAACCCCTAACTCCAAACTCCAAACTCCTACTCCAAACTCCAAACACCAAACTCCGAACTCCAAACTCCAAACTCCAAACTCCAAACTCCTAACTACTAACTCCAAACTCCAACCTCCTAACTCCAAAGTCCAAACTCCAAACTCCAAACTCTAAACTCTAAATTCCTAACTCCAAACTCCAAACTCCAAACTCCAATCTCCTAAACCCTAACTCCAAACTCCAAACTCCAAACTCCTAACTGCAAACTCCAAACTCCAAACTCCGAACTCCAAACTCCAAACTCCAAACTCCAATCTCGTAACTCCAAACTCCAACCTCTTAACTGCAAACTCCAAACTCCAAACTCTAAACTCTAAACTCCTAACTCCAAACTCCAAACTCCTAACTCCAAACTCCAAACTCCAAACTCCAATCTCCTCACTCCAAACTCCAAACTCCTATCTCCAAACTCCAAACTCCAAACTCCAATCTCCTAACCCCTAACTCCAAACTCCAAACTCCGAACTCCAAACTCCAATCTCCTAACTCCTAACTCCAAACTCCGAACTCCAAACTCCAAACTCCAATCTCCTAACTCCTAACTCCAAACTCCAAACTCCAATCTCCTAACTCCTAACTCCAATCTCCAGTCTCCTAACTCCAAACTCCAAACTCCAAACTCCAAACTCCAATCTCCTAACTCCAAACTCCAAACTCCAAACTCCTAACTCCATACTCCAACCTCCAAACTCCTCACTCCTAACTCCAAACTCCGAACTCCAATCTCCAAACTCCTAACTCCAAACTCCAAACTCCAAACTCCAAACTCCAATCTCCTAACTCCAAACTCCTAATTCCAAACTCCAATCTCCTAACTCCTAACTCCAAACTCCAAACTCCTAACTCCAAACTCCAAACTCCAAACTCCAATCTCCAGTCTCCTAACTCCTAACTCCAAACTCCAAACTCCTAACTCCAAACTCCAAACTCCAATCTCCTAACTCCTAACTCCAAACTCCTAACTCCAAACTCCAAACTCCTAACTCCAAACTCCAAACTCCAAACTCCAATCTCCAGTCTCCTAACTCCTAACTCCAAACTCCAAACTCCTAACTCCAAACTCCAAACTCCAACCTCCTAACTCCAAACTCCAAACTCCAATCTCCTAACTCCAAACTCCAAACTCCAATCTCCTAACTCCTAACTCCAAACTCCAAACTCCAAACTCCAAACTCCAATCTCCAGTCTCCTAACTCCTAACTCCAAACTCCAAAATCCAAACTCCAAACTCTAAACTCTAAACTCCAATCTCCTAACTCCTAACTCCAAACTCCAAATTCCAAACTCCAAACTCTAAACTACAAACTCCAAACTCCAAACTCCAATCTCCTAACCCCTAACTCCAAACTCCAAACTCCAAACACCTAACTCCAAACTCCAAACCCCAATCTCCAATCTCCTAACTCCTAACTCCTAACTCCAAACTCCTATCTCCAAACTCCAAACTCCAATCTCCTAACTCCTAACTCCAAACTTCAACCTCCTAACTCCAAACTCCAAACTCCAAACTCTAAACTCTAAACTCCTAACTCCAAACTCCAAACTGCAAACTCCTAACTCCTAACACCAAACGCCAATCTCATAACTCCTAACTCCTAACTCCAAACTCCAAACTCCAAACTCTAAACACCAATCTCCTAACTCCTAACTCCAAACTCCTAACTCCAAACTCCAAACTCCAATCTCTTAACTCCTAACTCCAAACTCCAAACTCCGAACTCATAACTCTAAACTCCAATCTCCTAACTCCAAACTCCAAACTCCAACCTCCAAACTCCAAACTCCAAACTCCTCACTCCTAACTCCAAACTCCGAACTCATAACTCCTAACTCCAAACTCCAAACTCCTAACTCCAAACTCCAATCTCCTAACTCCTAACTCCAAACTCCAATATCATAACTCCAAACTCCAAGCTCCAAACTCCTCACTCCTAACTCCAAACTCCTAACTCCTAACTTCAAACTCATAACTCCAAATTCCAAACACCAATCTCCTAACTCCTAACTCCAACCTCATAACTCCAAACTCCAAACTCCAAACTCCAATCTCCGAACTCCTAACTCCAAACTCCAACCTCATAACTCCAAACTCCAAACTCCAAACTCCAAACTCTAAACTCTAAACTCCTAACTCCTAACTCCAAACACCAAACTCCTAACTCCAAACTCCAAACTCCAAACTCCAATCTCCTAACTCGTAACTCCAAACTCCAAACTCCTTACTCCAAACTCCAAACTCCAAACTCCAATCTCCTAACCCCTAACTCCAAACTCCAAACTCCTAACTCCAAACTCCAATCTCCAATCTCCTAACTATAAACTCCAAATTCCAAACTCCTAACTCCAAACTCCAAACTCCAATCTCCTAACTCCTAACTCCAAACTCCAACCTCCTAACTCCAAACTCCAAACTCCAAACTCTAAACTCCTAACTCCAAACTCCAAACTCCAAACTCCAAACTCCAAACTCCAATCTCCTAACTCCTTACTCCAAACTCCAAACTCCAAACTCCAATCTCCTAAACCCTAACTCCTAACTCCAAACTCCAAACTCCTAACTGCAAACTCCAAACTCCAAACTCCAATCTCCAATCTCCTAACTCCTAACTCCAAACTCCAAACTCCAAATTCCAAACTACAAACTCCAATCTCCTAACTCCTAACTCCAAACTCCAACCTCCTAACTCCAAACTCCAAACTCCAAACTCTAAACTCCTAACTCCAAACTCCAAACTCCTAACTCCAAACTCCAAACTCCAAACTCCAATCTCCTAACTCCTAACTCCTAACTCCAAACTCCAAACTCCAAACTCTAAACTCTAAACTCCAATCTCCTAACTCTTAACTCCAAACTCCAAACTCCAACCTCCAAACTCCAAACTCCAAACTCCTCACTCCTAACTCCAAACTCCTAACTCATAACTCCAAACTCCAAACTCCTAACTCCAAACTCCAAACTCCAATCTCCTAACTCCTAACTCCAAACTCCAACCTCATAACTCCAAAATCCAAGCTCCAAACTCCTCACTCCTAACTCCAAACTCCTAACTCCTAACTCCTAACTCCAAACTCCTAACTCCAAATTCCAAACTCCAATCTCCTAACTCCTAACTCCAACCTCATAACTCCAAACTCCAAACTCCAAACTCCAATCTCCGAACTCCTAACTCCAAACTCCAACCTCATAACTCCAAACTCCAAACTCTAAACTCTAAACTCCTAACTCCTAACTCCAAACTCCTAACTCCAAACTCCAAACTCCAAACTCCAATCTCCTAACCCCTAACTCCAAACTTCAAACTCCTAACTCCAAACTCCAAACTCCAATCTCCAATCTCCTAACTACAAACTCCAAATTCCAAACTCCTAACTCCAAACTCCAAACACCAATCTCCTAACTCCTAACTCCAAACTCCAACCTCCCAACTCCAAACTCCAAACTCTAAACTCTAAACTCCTAACTCCAAACTCCAAACTCAAAACTCCAAACTCCAAACTCCAATCTCCTAACTCCTTACTCCAAACTCCAAACTCCGAACTCCAAACTCCAATCTCCTAAACCCTAACTCCTAACTCCAAACTCCAAACTCCTAACTGCAAACTCCAAACTCCAAACTCCAATCTCCTAACTCCTAACTCCAAACTCCAAACTCCAAATTCCAAACTACAAACTACAATCTCCTAACTCCTAACTCCAAACTCCAACCTCCTAACTCCAAACTCCAAACTCCAAACTCTAAACTCCTAACTCCAAACTCCAAACTCCTAACTCCAAACTCCAAACTCCAATCTCCTAACTCCTAACTCCAAACTCCAAACTCCAAACTCCAATCTCCAATCTCCTAACCCCTAACTCCAAACTCCAAACTCCTAACTCCTAACCCAAACTCCAAACACCAAACTCCGAACTCCAAACTCCAAACTCCAAACTCCAGTCTCCTAACTCCTAACTCCAAACTCCAACCTCCTAACTCCAAACTCCAAACTCCAAACTCCAAACTCTAAACTCTAAATTCCTAACTCCAAACTCCATACTCCAAACTCCAAACTCCAATCTCCTAAACCCTAACTCCAAACTCCAAACTCCTAACTGCAAACTCCAAACTCCAATCTCCAATCTCCTAACTCCTTACTCCAAACTCCAAACTCCAAACTCCTAACTGCAAACTCCAAACTCCAATCTCCTAACTCCTTACTCCAAACTCCAAACTCCAAACTCCTAACTCCAAACACCAAACTCCTAACTCCAAACTCCAAACTCCAATCTCCTAACTCGTAACTCCAAACTCCGAACTCCAAACTCCAAACTCCAATCTCCTGACTCCTAACTCCAAACTCCAAACTCCAATCTCCTAACTCCTAACTCCAAACTCCAATCTCCAGTCTCCTAACTCCAAACTCCAAACTCCAAACTCCACACTCCAACCTCCAAACTCCTCACTGCTAACTCCAAACTCCAAACTCCGAACTCCAAACTCCAATCTCCAATCTCCTAACTATAAACTCCAAATTCCAAACTCCTAACTCCAAACTCCAAACTCCAATCTCCTAACTCCTAACTCCAAACTCCAACCTCCTAACTCCAAACTCCAAACTCCAAACTCTAAACTCCTAACTCCAAACTCCAAACTCCAAACTCCAAACTCCAATCTCCTAACTCCTTACTCCAAACTCCAAACTCCAAACTCCAATCTCCTAAACCCTAACTCCTAACTCCAAACTCCAAACTCCTAACTGCAAACTCCAAACTCCAAACTCCAATCTCCAATCTCCTAACTCCTAACTCCAAACTCCAAACTCCAAATTCCAAACTACAAACTCCAATCTCCTAACTCCTAACTCCAAACTCCAACCTCCTAACTCCAAACTCCAAACTCCAAACTCTAAACTCCTAACTCCAAACTCCAAACTCCTAACTCCAAACTCCAAACTCCAAACTCCAATCTCCTAACTCCTAACTCCTAACTCCAAACTCCAAACTCCAAACTCTAAACTCTAAACTCCAATCTCCTAACTCTTAACTCCAAACTCCAAACTCCAACCTCCAAACTCCAAACTCCAAACTCCTCACTCCTAACTCCAAACTCCTAACTCATAACTCCAAACTCCAAACTCCTAACTCCAAACTCCAAACTCCAATCTCCTAACTCCTAACTCCAAACTCCAACCTCATAACTCCAAAATCCAAGCTCCAAACTCCTCACTCCTAACTCCAAACTCCTAACTCCTAACTCCTAACTCCAAACTCCTAACTCCAAATTCCAAACTCCAATCTCCTAACTCCTAACTCCAACCTCATAACTCCAAACTCCAAACTCCAAACTCCAATCTCCGAACTCCTAACTCCAAACTCCAACCTCATAACTCCAAACTCCAAACTCTAAACTCTAAACTCCTAACTCCTAACTCCAAACTCCTAACTCCAAACTCCAAACTCCAAACTCCAATCTCCTAACCCCTAACTCCAAACTTCAAACTCCTAACTCCAAACTCCAAACTCCAATCTCCAATCTCCTAACTACAAACTCCAAATTCCAAACTCCTAACTCCAAACACCAATCTCCTAACTCCTAACTCCAAACTCCAACCTCCCAACTCCAAACTCCAAACTCTAAACTCTAAACTCCTAACTCCAAACTCCAAACTCAAAACTCCAAACTCCAAACTCCAATCTCCTAACTCCTTACTCCAAACTCCAAACTCCGAACTCCAAACTCCAATCTCCTAAACCCTAACTCCTAACTCCAAACTCCAAACTCCTAACTGCAAACTCCAAACTCCAAACTCCAATCTCCTAACTCCTAACTCCAAACTCCAAACTCCAAATTCCAAACTACAAACTACAATCTCCTAACTCCTAACTCCAAACTCCAACCTCCTAACTCCAAACTCCAAACTCCAAACTCTAAACTCCTAACTCCAAACTCCAAACTCCTAACTCCAAACTCCAAACTCCAATCTCCTAACTCCTAACTCCAAACTCCAAACTCCAAACTCCAATCTCCAATCTCCTAACCCCTAACTCCAAACTCCAAACTCCTAACTCCTAACCCAAACTCCAAACACCAAACTCCGAACTCCAAACTCCAAACTCCAAACTCCAGTCTCCTAACTCCTAACTCCAAACTCCAACCTCCTAACTCCAAACTCCAAACTCCAAACTCCAAACTCTAAACTCTAAATTCCTAACTCCAAACTCCATACTCCAAACTCCAAACTCCAATCTCCTAAACCCTAACTCCAAACTCCAAACTCCTAACTGCAAACTCCAAACTCCAATCTCCAATCTCCTAACTCCTTACTCCAAACTCCAAACTCCAAACTCCTAACTGCAAACTCCAAACTCCAATCTCCTAACTCCTTACTCCAAACTCCAAACTCCAAACTCCTAACTCCAAACACCAAACTCCTAACTCCAAACTCCAAACTCCAATCTCCTAACTCGTAACTCCAAACTCCGAACTCCAAACTCCAAACTCCAATCTCCTGACTCCTAACTCCAAACTCCAAACTCCAATCTCCTAACTCCTAACTCCAAACTCCAATCTCCAGTCTCCTAACTCCAAACTCCAAACTCCAAACTCCACACTCCAACCTCCAAACTCCTCACTGCTAACTCCAAACTCCAAACTCCGAACTCCAAACTCCAAACTCCTAACTCCTAACTCCAAACTCCAAACTCCAATCTCCAAACTCCAATCTCCTAACTCCTAACTCCAAACTCCTAATTCCAAACTCCAATCTCCTAACTCCTAACTCCAAACTCCAAACTCCTAACTCCAAACTCCAAACTCCAAACTCCAATCTCCAGTCTCCTAACTCCTAACTCCAAACTCCAAACTCCGAACTCCTAACTCCAAACTCCAAACTCCAATCTCCTAACTCCTAACTCCAAACTCCAACCTCCTAACTCCAAACTCCAAACTCCAAACTCTAAACTCCTAACTCCAAACTCCAAACTCCTAACTCCAAACTCCAAACTCCAATCTCCTAACTCCTAACTCCAAACTCCAAACTCCAAACTCCAATCTCCAGTCTCCTAACTCCTAACTCCAAACTCCAAACTCCAAACTCCAAACTCTAAACTCCAATCTCCTAACTCCTAACTCCAAACTCCAAATTCCAAACTCCAAACTCTAAACTACAAACTCCAAACTCCATCTCCTAACCCCTAACTCCAAACTCCAAACTCCAAACACCTAACTCCAAACTCCTATCTCCAAACTCCAAACTCCAATCTCCTAACTCCTAACTCCAAACTCCAACCTCCTAACTCCAAACTCCAAACTCCAAACTCCAAACTCTAAACTCTAAACTCCTAACTCCAAACTCCAAACTCCAAACGCCAATCTCCTAACTCCTAACTCCAAACTCCAAACTCCAAACTCTAAACTCCAATCTCCTAACTCCTAACTCCAAACTCCTAACTCCAAACTCCAATCTCTTAACTCCTAACTCCTAACTCCAAACTCCAAACTCCAAACTCCAAACTCCAAACTCTAAACTCTAAACTCCAACCTCCTAACTCCTAACTCCAAACTCCAAACTCCAACCACCAAACTCCAAACTCCTCACTCCTAACTCCAAACTCCTAACTCATAACTCCTAACTCCAAACTCCAAACTCCTAAGTCCAAACTCCAAACTCCAATCTCCTAACTCCTAACTCCAAACTCCAACCTCATAACTCCAAACTCCAAACTCCAATCTCCAACCTCCAAACTCCAAACTCCAAGCTCCTCACTCCTAACTCCAAACTCCTAACTCCTAACTCCTATCTCCAAACTCCAAACTCCTAACTCCAAATTCCAAACTCCAATCTCCTAACTCCTAACTCCAACCTCATAACTCCAAACTCCAAACTCCAAATTCCAATCTCCGAACTCCTAACTCCAAACTCCAACCTCATAACTCCAAACTCCAAACTCCAAACTCCAAACTCTAAACTCTAAACTCCTAACTCCAAACTCCAAACTCCTAACTCCAAACTCCAAACTCCAAACTCCAATCTCCTAACTCCTAACTCCAAACTCCAAACTCCAAACTCCTTACTCCAAACTCCAAACTCCAAACTCCAATCTCCTAACCACTAACTCCAAACTCCAAACTCCTAACTCCAAACTCCAAACTCCAATCTCCAATCTCCTAACGACAAACTCCAAATTCCAAACTCCTAACTCCAAACTCCAAACTCCAATCTCCGAACTCCTAACTCCAAACTCCAACCTCCTAACTCCAAACTCCAAACTCTAAACTCTAAACTCCTAACTCTAAACTCCAAACTCCAAACTCCTAACTCCAAACTCCAAACTCCAATCTCCTAAACCCTAACTCCTAACTCCAAACGGCAAACTCCTAACTGCAAACTCCAAACTCCAAACTCCAATCTCCAATCTCCTAACTCCTAACTCCAAACTCCATACTCCAAACTCCAAACTACAAACTCCAATCTCCTAACTCCAAACTCCAAACTCCAACGTCCTAACTCCAAACTCCAAACTCCAAACTCTAAACTCCTAACTCCAAACTCCAAACTCCTTCCTCCAATCTCCTAACTCCTAACTCCAAACTCCAAACTCCAAACTCCAAACTCCAATCTCCAAACCCCTAACTCCAAACTCCAAACTCCAAACTCCAATCTCCTAACTCCTACTCCAAACTCCAAACAAAACTCCGAACTCCAAACTCCAAACTCCAAACTCCAGTCTCCTAACTCCTAACTCCAAACTCCAACCTCCTAACTCCAAACTCCAAACTCCAATCTCCTAAACCCTAACTCCTAACTCCAAACGGCAAACTCCTAACTGCAAACTCCAAACTCCAAACTCCAATCTCCAATCTCCTAACTCCTAACTCCAAACTCCATACTCCAAACTCCAAACTACAAACTCCAATCTCCTAACTCCAAACTCCAAACTCCAACGTCCTAACTCCAAACTCCAAACTCCAAACTCTAAACTCCTAACTCCAAACTCCAAACTCCTTCCTCCAATCTCCTAACTCCTAACTCCAAACTCCAAACTCCAAACTCCAAACTCCAATCTCCAAACCCCTAACTCCAAACTCCAAACTCCAAACTCCAATCTCCTAACTCCTACTCCAAACTCCAAACAAAACTCCGAACTCCAAACTCCAAACTCCAAACTCCAGTCTCCTAACTCCTAACTCCAAACTCCAACCTCCTAACTCCAAACTCCAAACTCCAAACTCTAAACTCTAAATTCCTAACTCCAAACTCCAAACTCCAAACTCCAAACTCCAATCTCCTAAACCCTAACTCCAAACTCCAAACTCCTAACTGCAATCTCCAAACTCCAATCTCCAATCTCCTAACTCCTTACTCCAAACTCCAAACTCCAAACTCCTAACTCCAAACTCCAAACTCCAAACTCCAAACTCCAAACTCCAATCTCCTAAACCCTAACTCCAAACTCCAAACTCCAAACGCCTAACTGCAAATCCAAACTCCAAACTCCAATCTCCAATCTCCTAACTCCTAACTCCAAATCCCAAACTCCAAACTCCAAACTACAAACTCCAATCTCCTAACTCCTAACTCCAAACTCCAACCTCCTAACTCCAAACTCCAAACTCTAAACTCCTAACTCCAAACTCCAAACTCCAAACTCCTCACTCCAAACTCCAAACTCCAATCTCCTAACTCCTAACTCCAAACTCCAAACTCCAAACTCCAAACTCCAATCTCCTAACCCCTAACTCCAAACTCCAAACTCCTACTCCAAACTCCAAACACCAAACTCCGAACTCCAAACTCCAAACTCCAAACTCCAAACTCCTAACTACTAACTCCAAACTCCAACCTCCTAACTCCAAAGTCCAAACTCCAAACTCCAAACTCTAAACTCTAAATTCCTAACTCCAAACTCCAAACTCCAAACTCCAATCTCCTAAACCCTAACTCCAAACTCCAAACTCCAAACTCCTAACTGCAAACTCCAAACTCCAAACTCCGAACTCCAAACTCCAAACTCCAAACTCCAATCTCGTAACTCCAAACTCCAACCTCTTAACTGCAAACTCCAAACTCCAAACTCTAAACTCTAAACTCGTAACTCCAAACTCCTAACTCCAAACTCCAAACTCCTAACTCCAAACTCCAAACTCCAAACTCCGAACTCCAAACTCCAATCTCCTAACTCCTAACTCCGAACTCCAAACTCCAAACTCCAATCTCCTAACTCCTAACTCCAAACTCCAAACTCCAATCTCCTAACTCCTAACTCCAAACTCCAATCTCCAGTCTCCTAACTCCAAACTCCAAACTCCAAACTCCAAACTCCAATCTCCTAACTCCAAACTCCAAACTCCTAACTCCACACTCCAACCTCCAAACTCCTCACTCCTAACTCCAAACTCCGAACTCCGAACTCCAATCTCCAAACTCCAAACTCCAAACTCCAAACTCCAAACTCCAATCTCCTAACTCCTAACTCCAAACTCCTAATTCCAAACTCCAATCTCCTAACTCCTAACTCCAAACTCCAAACTCCTAACTCCAAACTCCAAACTCCAAACTCCAATCTCCAGTCTCCTAACTCCAAACTCCAATCTCCTAACTCCTAACTCCAAACTCCAACCTCATACCTCCAAACTCCAAACTCCAAACTCCAATCTCCGAACTCCTAACTCCAAACTCCGACCTCATAACTCCAAACTCCAAACTCGAAACTACAAACTCTAAACTCTAAACTCCTAACTCCTAACTCCAAACTCCAAACTCCTAACTCCTAACTCCAAACTCCATTCTCCTAACTCCAAACTCTAAACTCTAAACTCCTAACTCCAAACTCCAAACTCCAAACTCCAATCTCCAAACTGCAAATCCAAACTCCAAACTCCAATCTCCAATCTCCTAACTCCTAACTCCAAACCCCAAACTCCAAACTCCAAACTACAAACTCCAATCTCCTAACTCCTAACTCCAAACTCCAACCTCCTAACTCCAAACTCCAAACTCCAAACTCTAAACTCCTAACTCCAAACTCCAAACTCCAAACTCCTCACTCCAAACTCCAAACTCCAATCTCCTAACTCCTAACTCCAAACTCCAAACTCCAAACTCCAAACTCCAATCTCCTAACCGCTAACTCCAAACTCCAAACTCCTACTCCAAACTCCAAACACCAAACTCCGAACTCCAAACTCCAAACTCCAAACTCCAAACTACTAACTCCAAACTCCAACCTCCTAACTCCAAAGTCCAAACTCCAAACTCCAAACTCTAAACTCTAAATTCCTAACTCCAAACTCCAAACTCCAAACTCCAAACTCCAATCTCCTAAACCCTAACTCCAAACTCCAAACTGCAAACTCCTAACTGCAAACTCCAAACTCCAAACTCCGAACTCCAAACTCCAAACTCCAAACTCCAATCTCGTAACTCCAAACTCCAACCTCTTAACTGCAAACTCCAAACTCCAAACTCTAAACTCTAAACTCCTAACTCCAAACTCGAAACTCCTAACTCCAAACTCCAAACTCCAAACTCCAATCTCCTCACTCCAAACTCCAAACTCCTAACTCCAAACTCCTAAACCCTAACTCCAAACTACAAACTCCAAACTCCGAACTCCAAACTCCAATCTCCTAACTCCTAACTCCAAACTCCGAACTCCAAACTCCAAACTCCAATCTCCTAAACCCTAACTCCAAACTCCAAACTCCAAACTCCTAACTGCAAACTCCAAACTCCAAACTCCGAACTCCAAACTCCAAACTCCAAACTCCAATCTCGTAACTCCAAACTCCAACCTCTTAACTGCAAACTCCAAACTCCAAACTCTAAACTCTAAACTCCTAACTCCAAACTCGAAACTCCTAACTCCAAACTCCAAACTCCAAACTCCAATCTCCTCACTCCAAACTCCAAACTCCTAACTCCAAACTCCAAACTCCAAACTCCAATCTCCTAAACCCTAACTCCAAACTACAAACTCCAAACTCCGAACTCCAAACTCCAATCTCCTAACTCCTATCTCCAAACTCCGAACTCCAAACTCCAAACTCCAATCTCCTAACTCCTAACTCCAAACTCCAAACTCCAATCTCCTAACTCCTAACTCCAAACTCCAATCTCCAGTCTCCTAACTCCAAACTCCAAACTCCAAACTCCAAACTCCAATCTCCTAACTCCAAACTCCAAACTCCAAACTTCTAACTCCACACTCCAACCTCCAAACTCCTCACTCCTAACTCCAAACTCCAAACTCCGAACTCCAATCTCCAAACTCCTAACTCCAAACTCCAAACTCCAAACTCCAAACTCCAATCTCCTAACTCCTAACTCCAAACTCCTAATTCCAAACTCCAATCTCCTAACTCCTAACTCCAAACTCCAAACTCCTAACTCCAAACTCCAAACTCCAATCTCCAGTCTCCTAACTCCTAACTCCAAACTCCAAACTCCAAACTCCTAACTCCAAACTCCAAACTCCAATCTCCTAACTCCTAACTCCAAACTCCAACCTCCTAACTCCAAACTCCTCACTCCTAACTCCAAACTCCAAACTCCGAACTCCAAACTCCTAACTCCAAACTCCAAACTCCAAACTCCAAACTCCAATCTCCTAACTCCTAACTCCAAACTCCTAATTCCAAACTCCAATCTCCTAACTCCTAACTCCAAACTCCAAACTCCTAACTCCAAACTCCAAACTCCAATCTCCAGTCTCCTAACTCCTAACTCCAAACTCCAAACTCCAAACTCCTAACTCCAAACTCCAAACTCCAATCTCCTAACTCCTAACTCCAAACTCCAACCTCCTAACTCCAAACTCCAAACTCCAAACTCCAAACTCTAAACTCCTAACTCCAAACTCCAATCTCCTAACTCCAAACTCCAAACTCCAATCTCCTAACTCCAAACTCCAAACTCCAAACTCCAATCTCCAGTCTCCTAACTCCAAACTCCAATCTCCTAACTCCTAACTCCAAACTCCAACCTCATACCTCCAAACTCCAAACTCCAAACTCCAATCTCCGAACTCCTAACTCCAAACTCCGACCTCATAACTCCAAACTCCAAACTCGAAACTCCAAACTCTAAACTCTAAACTCCTAACTCCTAACTCCAAACTCCAAACTCCTAACTCCTAACTCCAAACTCCATTCTCCTAACTCCAAACTCTAAACTCTAAACTCCTAACTCCAAACTCCAAACTCCAAACTCCAATCTCCAAACTGCAAATCCAAACTCCAAACTCCAATCTCCAATCTCCTAACTCCTAACTCCAAACCCCAAACTCCAAACTCCAAACTACAAACTCCAATCTCCTAACTCCTAACTCCAAACTCCAACCTCCTAACTCCAAACTCCAAACTCCAAACTCTAAACTCCTAACTCCAAACTCCAAACTCCAAACTCCTCACTCCAAACTCCAAACTCCAATCTCCTAACTCCTAACTCCAAACTCCAAACTCCAAACTCCAAACTCCAATCTCCTAACCGCTAACTCCAAACTCCAAACTCCTACTCCAAACTCCAAACACCAAACTCCGAACTCCAAACTCCAAACTCCAAACTCCAAACTACTAACTCCAAACTCCAACCTCCTAACTCCAAAGTCCAAACTCCAAACTCCAAACTCTAAACTCTAAATTCCTAACTCCAAACTCCAAACTCCAAACTCCAAACTCCAATCTCCTAAACCCTAACTCCGAACTCCAAACTGCAAACTCCTAACTGCAAACTCCAAACTCCGAACTCCAAACTCCAAACTCCAAACTCCAATCTCGTAACTCCAAACTCCAACCTCTTAACTGCAAACTCCAAACTCCAAACTCTAAACTCTAAACTCCTAACTCCAAACTCGAAACTCCTAACTCCAAACTCCAAACTCCAAACTCCAATCTCCTCACTCCAAACTCCAAACTCCTAACTCCAAACTCCTAAACCCTAACTCCAAACTACAAACTCCAAACTCCGAACTCCAAACTCCAATCTCCTAACTCCTAACTCCAAACTCCGAACTCCAAACTCCAAACTCCAATCTCCTAAACCCTAACTCCAAACTCCAAACTCCAAACTCCTAACTGCAAACTCCAAACTCCAAACTCCGAACTCCAAACTCCAAACTCCAAACTCCAATCTCGTAACTCCAAACTCCAACCTCTTAACTGCAAACTCCAAACTCCAAACTCTAAACTCTAAACTCCTAACTCCAAACTCGAAACTCCTAACTCCAAACTCCAAACTCCAAACTCCAATCTCCTCACTCCAAACTCCAAACTCCTAACTCCAAACTCCAAACTCCAAACTCCAATCTCCTAAACCCTAACTCCAAACTACAAACTCCAAACTCCGAACTCCAAACTCCAATCTCCTAACTCCTATCTCCAAACTCCGAACTCCAAACTCCAAACTCCAATCTCCTAACTCCTAACTCCAAACTCCAAACTCCAATCTCCTAACTCCTAACTCCAAACTCCAATCTCCAGTCTCCTAACTCCAAACTCCAAACTCCAAACTCCAAACTCCAATCTCCTAACTCCAAACTCCAAACTCCAAACTTCTAACTCCACACTCCAACCTCCAAACTCCTCACTCCTAACTCCAAACTCCAAACTCCGAACTCCAATCTCCAAACTCCTAACTCCAAACTCCAAACTCCAAACTCCAAACTCCAATCTCCTAACTCCTAACTCCAAACTCCTAATTCCAAACTCCAATCTCCTAACTCCTAACTCCAAACTCCAAACTCCTAACTCCAAACTCCAAACTCCAATCTCCAGTCTCCTAACTCCTAACTCCAAACTCCAAACTCCAAACTCCTAACTCCAAACTCCAAACTCCAATCTCCTAACTCCTAACTCCAAACTCCAACCTCCTAACTCCAAACTCCTCACTCCTAACTCCAAACTCCAAACTCCGAACTCCAAACTCCTAACTCCAAACTCCAAACTCCAAACTCCAAACTCCAATCTCCTAACTCCTAACTCCAAACTCCTAATTCCAAACTCCAATCTCCTAACTCCTAACTCCAAACTCCAAACTCCTAACTCCAAACTCCAAACTCCAATCTCCAGTCTCCTAACTCCTAACTCCAAACTCCAAACTCCAAACTCCTAACTCCAAACTCCAAACTCCAATCTCCTAACTCCTAACTCCAAACTCCAACCTCCTAACTCCAAACTCCAAACTCCAAACTCCAAACTCTAAACTCCTAACTCCAAACTCCAATCTCCTAACTCCAAACTCCAAACTCCAATCTCCTAACTCCTAACTCCAAACTCCAAACTCCAAACTCCAATCTCCAGTCTCCTAACTCCTAACTCCAAACTCCAAAATCCAAACTCCAAACTCTAAACTCTAAACTCCAATCTCCTAACTCCTAACTCCAAACTCCTAACTCCAAACTCCAATCTCCTAACTCCAAACTCCAAACTC
Source organism: Somniosus microcephalus (assembly GCF_052327205.1). Lineage (NCBI taxonomy): Eukaryota > Metazoa > Chordata > Chondrichthyes > Squaliformes > Somniosidae > Somniosus > Somniosus microcephalus. The sequence continues at coordinate 41,422,738 of NC_141000.1, read as the reverse complement.
CAATCTCCTAACTCCTAACTCCAAACTCCAAACTCCAAACTCCAAACTCCAATCTCCAGTCTCCTAACTCCTAACTCCAAACTCCAAAATCCAAACTCCAAACTCTAAACTCTAAACTCCAATCTCCTAACTCCTAACTCCAAACTCCAAATTCCAAACTCCAAACTCCGAACTCCAAACTCCAAACTCCAATCTCCTGACTCCTAACTCCAAACTCCAAACTCCAATCTCCTAACTCCTAACTCCAAACTCCAATCTCCAGTCTCCTAACTCCAAACTCCAAACTCCAAACTCCACACTCCAACCTCCAAACTCCTCACTGCTAACTCCAAACTACAAACTCCGAACTCCAAACTCCAAACTCCTAACTCCTAACTCCAAACTCCAAACTCCAATCTCCAAACTCCAATCTCCTAACTCCTAACTCCAAACTCCTAATTCCAAACTCCAATCTCCTAACTCCTAACTCCAAACTCCAAACTCCTAACTCCAAACTCCAAACTCCAAACTCCAATCTCCAGTCTCCTAACTCCTAACTCCAAACTCCAAACTCCGAACTCCTAACTCCAAACTCCAAACTCCAATCTCCTAACTCCTAACTCCAAACTCCAACCTCCTAACTCCAAACTCCAAACTCCAAACTCTAAACTCCTAACTCCAAACTCCAAACTCCTAACTCCAAACTCCAAACTCCAATCTCCTAACTCCTAACTCCAAACTCCAAACTCCAAACTCCAATCTCCAGTCTCCTAACTCCTAACTCCAAACTCCAAACTCCAAACTCCAAACTCTAAACTCCAATCTCCTAACTCCTAACTCCAAACTCCAAATTCCAAACTCCAAACTCTAAACTACAAACTCCAAACTCCATCTCCTAACCCCTAACTCCAAACTCCAAACTCCAAACACCTAACTCCAAACTCCTATCTCCAAACTCCAAACTCCAATCTCCTAACTCCTAACTCCAAACTCCAACCTCCTAACTCCTAACTCCAAACTCCAAACTCCAAACTCCAAACTCTAAACTCCTAACTCCAAACTCCAATCTCCTAACTCCAAACTCCAAACTCCAATCTCCTAACTCCAAACTCCAAACTCCAAACTCCAATCTCCAGTCTCCTAACTCCAAACTCCAATCTCCTAACTCCTAACTCCAAACTCCAACCTCATACCTCCAAACTCCAAACTCCAAACTCCAATCTCCGAACTCCTAACTCCAAACTCCGACCTCATAACTCCAAACTCCAAACTCGAAACTCCAAACTCTAAACTCTAAACTCCTAACTCCTAACTCCAAACTCCAAACTCCTAACTCCTAACTCCAAACTCCATTCTCCTAACTCCAAACTCTAAACTCTAAACTCCTAACTCCAAACTCCAAACTCCAAACTCCAATCTCCAAACTGCAAATCCAAACTCCAAACTCCAATCTCCAATCTCCTAACTCCTAACTCCAAACCCCAAACTCCAAACTCCAAACTACAAACTCCAATCTCCTAACTCCTAACTCCAAACTCCAACCTCCTAACTCCAAACTCCAAACTCCAAACTCTAAACTCCTAACTCCAAACTCCAAACTCCAAACTCCTCACTCCAAACTCCAAACTCCAATCTCCTAACTCCTAACTCCAAACTCCAAACTCCAAACTCCAAACTCCAATCTCCTAACCGCTAACTCCAAACTCCAAACTCCTACTCCAAACTCCAAACACCAAACTCCGAACTCCAAACTCCAAACTCCAAACTCCAAACTACTAACTCCAAACTCCAACCTCCTAACTCCAAAGTCCAAACTCCAAACTCCAAACTCTAAACTCTAAATTCCTAACTCCAAACTCCAAACTCCAAACTCCAAACTCCAATCTCCTAAACCCTAACTCCAAACTCCAAACTGCAAACTCCTAACTGCAAACTCCAAACTCCGAACTCCAAACTCCAAACTCCAAACTCCAATCTCGTAACTCCAAACTCCAACCTCTTAACTGCAAACTCCAAACTCCAAACTCTAAACTCTAAACTCCTAACTCCAAACTCGAAACTCCTAACTCCAAACTCCAAACTCCAAACTCCAATCTCCTCACTCCAAACTCCAAACTCCTAACTCCAAACTCCTAAACCCTAACTCCAAACTACAAACTCCAAACTCCGAACTCCAAACTCCAATCTCCTAACTCCTAACTCCAAACTCCGAACTCCAAACTCCAAACTCCAATCTCCTAAACCCTAACTCCAAACTCCAAACTCCAAACTCCTAACTGCAAACTCCAAACTCCAAACTCCGAACTCCAAACTCCAAACTCCAAACTCCAATCTCGTAACTCCAAACTCCAACCTCTTAACTGCAAACTCCAAACTCCAAACTCTAAACTCTAAACTCCTAACTCCAAACTCGAAACTCCTAACTCCAAACTCCAAACTCCAAACTCCAATCTCCTCACTCCAAACTCCAAACTCCTAACTCCAAACTCCAAACTCCAAACTCCAATCTCCTAAACCCTAACTCCAAACTACAAACTCCAAACTCCGAACTCCAAACTCCAATCTCCTAACTCCTATCTCCAAACTCCGAACTCCAAACTCCAAACTCCAATCTCCTAACTCCTAACTCCAAACTCCAAACTCCAATCTCCTAACTCCTAACTCCAAACTCCAATCTCCAGTCTCCTAACTCCAAACTCCAAACTCCAAACTCCAAACTCCAATCTCCTAACTCCAAACTCCAAACTCCAAACTTCTAACTCCACACTCCAACCTCCAAACTCCTCACTCCTAACTCCAAACTCCAAACTCCGAACTCCAATCTCCAAACTCCTAACTCCAAACTCCAAACTCCAAACTCCAAACTCCAATCTCCTAACTCCTAACTCCAAACTCCTAATTCCAAACTCCAATCTCCTAACTCCTAACTCCAAACTCCAAACTCCTAACTCCAAACTCCAAACTCCAATCTCCAGTCTCCTAACTCCTAACTCCAAACTCCAAACTCCAAACTCCTAACTCCAAACTCCAAACTCCAATCTCCTAACTCCTAACTCCAAACTCCAACCTCCTAACTCCAAACTCCTCACTCCTAACTCCAAACTCCAAACTCCGAACTCCAAACTCCTAACTCCAAACTCCAAACTCCAAACTCCAAACTCCAATCTCCTAACTCCTAACTCCAAACTCCTAATTCCAAACTCCAATCTCCTAACTCCTAACTCCAAACTCCAAACTCCTAACTCCAAACTCCAAACTCCAATCTCCAGTCTCCTAACTCCTAACTCCAAACTCCAAACTCCAAACTCCTAACTCCAAACTCCAAACTCCAATCTCCTAACTCCTAACTCCAAACTCCAACCTCCTAACTCCAAACTCCAAACTCCAAACTCCAAACTCTAAACTCCTAACTCCAAACTCCAATCTCCTAACTCCAAACTCCAAACTCCAATCTCCTAACTCCTAACTCCAAACTCCAAACTCCAAACTCCAAACTCCAATCTCCAGTCTCCTAACTCCTAACTCCAAACTCCAAAATCCAAACTCCAAACTCTAAACTCTAAACTCCAATCTCCTAACTCCTAACTCCAAACTCCTAACTCCAAACTCCAATCTCCTAACTCCAAACTCCAAACTCCAATCTCCTAACTCCTAACTCCAAACTCCAAACTCCAAACTCCAAACTCCAATCTCCAGTCTCCTAACTCCTAACTCCAAACTCCAAAATCCAAACTCCAAACTCTAAACTCTAAACTCCAATCTCCTAACTCCTAACTCCAAACTCCAAATTCCAAACTCCAAACTCCGAACTCCAAACTCCAAACTCCAATCTCCTGACTCCTAACTCCAAACTCCAAACTCCAATCTCCTAACTCCTAACTCCAAACTCCAATCTCCAGTCTCCTAACTCCAAACTCCAAACTCCAAACTCCACACTCCAACCTCCAAACTCCTCACTGCTAACTCCAAACTACAAACTCCGAACTCCAAACTCCAAACTCCTAACTCCTAACTCCAAACTCCAAACTCCAATCTCCAAACTCCAATCTCCTAACTCCTAACTCCAAACTCCTAATTCCAAACTCCAATCTCCTAACTCCTAACTCCAAACTCCAAACTCCTAACTCCAAACTCCAAACTCCAAACTCCAATCTCCAGTCTCCTAACTCCTAACTCCAAACTCCAAACTCCGAACTCCTAACTCCAAACTCCAAACTCCAATCTCCTAACTCCTAACTCCAAACTCCAACCTCCTAACTCCAAACTCCAAACTCCAAACTCTAAACTCCTAACTCCAAACTCCAAACTCCTAACTCCAAACTCCAAACTCCAATCTCCTAACTCCTAACTCCAAACTCCAAACTCCAAACTCCAATCTCCAGTCTCCTAACTCCTAACTCCAAACTCCAAACTCCAAACTCCAAACTCTAAACTCCAATCTCCTAACTCCTAACTCCAAACTCCAAATTCCAAACTCCAAACTCTAAACTACAAACTCCAAACTCCATCTCCTAACCCCTAACTCCAAACTCCAAACTCCAAACACCTAACTCCAAACTCCTATCTCCAAACTCCAAACTCCAATCTCCTAACTCCTAACTCCAAACTCCAACCTCCTAACTCCAAACTCCAAACTCCAAACTCCAAACTCTAAACTCTAAACTCCTAACTCCAAACTCCAAACTCCAAACGCCAATCTCCTAACTCCTAACTCCAAACTCCAAACTCCAAACTCTAAACTCCAATCTCCTAACTCCTAACTCCAAACTCCTAACTCCAAACTCCAATCTCTTAACTCCTAACTCCTAACTCCAAACTCCAAACTCCAAACTCCAAACTCCAAACTCTAAACTCTAAACTCCAACCTCCTAACTCCTAACTCCAAACTCCAAACTCCAACCACCAAACTCCAAACTCCTCACTCCTAACTCCAAACTCCTAACTCATAACTCCTAACTCCAAACTCCAAACTCCTAAGTCCAAACTCCAAACTCCAATCTCCTAACTCCTAACTCCAAACTCCAACCTCATAACTCCAAACTCCAAACTCCAATCTCCAACCTCCAAACTCCAAACTCCAAGCTCCTCACTCCTAAATCCAAACTCCTAACTCCTAACTCCTATCTCCAAACTCCAAACTCCTAACTCCAAATTCCAAACTCCAATCTCCTAACTCCTAACTCCAACCTCATAACTCCAAACTCCAAACTCCAAATTCCAATCTCCGAACTCCTAACTCCAAACTCCAACCTCATAACTCCAAACTCCAAACTCCAAACTCCAAACTCTAAACTCTAAACTCCTAACTCCAAACTCCAAACTCCTAACTCCAAACTCCAAACTCCAAACTCCAATCTCCTAACTCCTAACTCCAAACTCCAAACTCCAAACTCCTTACTCCAAACTCCAAACTCCAAACTCCAATCTCCTAACCACTAACTCCAAACTCCAAACTCCTAACTCCAAACTCCAAACTCCAATCTCCAATCTCCTAACGACAAACTCCAAATTCCAAACTCCTAACTCCAAACTCCAAACTCCAATCTCCGAACTCCTAACTCCAAACTCCAACCTCCTAACTCCAAACTCCAAACTCTAAACTCTAAACTCCTAACTCTAAACTCCAAACTCCAAACTCCTAACTCCAAACTCCAAACTCCAATCTCCTAAACCCTAACTCCTAACTCCAAACGGCAAACTCCTAACTGCAAACTCCAAACTCCAAACTCCAATCTCCAATCTCCTAACTCCTAACTCCAAACTCCATACTCCAAACTCCAAACTACAAACTCCAATCTCCTAACTCCAAACTCCAAACTCCAACGTCCTAACTCCAAACTCCAAACTCTAAACTCCTAACTCCAAACTCCAAACTCCTTCCTCCAATCTCCTAACTCCTAACTCCAAACTCCAAACTCCAAACTCCAAACTCCAATCTCCAAACCCCTAACTCCAAACTCCAAACTCCAAACTCCAATCTCCTAACTCCTACTCCAAACTCCAAACAAAACTCCGAACTCCAAACTCCAAACTCCAAACTCCAGTCTCCTAACTCCTAACTCCAAACTCCAACCTCCTAACTCCAAACTCCAAACTCCAATCTCCTAAACCCTAACTCCTAACTCCAAACGGCAAACTCCTAACTGCAAACTCCAAACTCCAAACTCCAATCTCCAATCTCCTAACTCCTAACTCCAAACTCCATACTCCAAACTCCAAACTACAAACTCCAATCTCCTAACTCCAAACTCCAAACTCCAACGTCCTAACTCCAAACTCCAAACTCCAAACTCTAAACTCCTAACTCCAAACTCCAAACTCCTTCCTCCAATCTCCTAACTCCTAACTCCAAACTCCAAACTCCAAACTCCAAACTCCAATCTCCAAACCCCTAACTCCAAACTCCAAACTCCAAACTCCAATCTCCTAACTCCTACTCCAAACTCCAAACAAAACTCCGAACTCCAAACTCCAAACTCCAAACTCCAGTCTCCTAACTCCTAACTCCAAACTCCAACCTCCTAACTCCAAACTCCAAACTCCAAACTCTAAACTCTAAATTCCTAACTCCAAACTCCAAACTCCAAACTCCAAACTCCAATCTCCTAAACCCTAACTCCAAACTCCAAACTCCTAACTGCAATCTCCAAACTCCAATCTCCAATCTCCTAACTACTTACTCCAAACTCCAAACTCCAAACTCCTAACTCCAAACTCCAAACTCCAAACTCCAAACTCCAAACTCCAATCTCCTAAACCCTAACTCCAAACTCCAAACTCCAAACGCCTAACTGCAAATCCAAACTCCAAACTCCAATCTCCAATCTCCTAACTCCTAACTCCAAATCCCAAACTCCAAACTCCAAACTACAAACTCCAATCTCCTAACTCCTAACTCCAAACTCCAACCTCCTAACTCCAAACTCCAAACTCTAAACTCCTAACTCCAAACTCCAAACTCCAAACTCCTCACTCCAAACTCCAAACTCCAATCTCCTAACTCCTAACTCCAAACTCCAAACTCCAAACTCCAAACTCCAATCTCCTAACCCCTAACTCCAAACTCCAAACTCCTACTCCAAACTCCAAACACCAAACTCCGAACTCCAAACTCCAAACTCCAAACTCCAAACTCCTAACTACTAACTCCAAACTCCAACCTCCTAACTCCAAAGTCCAAACTCCAAACTCCAAACTCTAAACTCTAAATTCCTAACTCCAAACTCCAAACTCCAAACTCCAATCTCCTAAACCCTAACTCCAAACTCCAAACTCCAAACTCCTAACTGCAAACTCCAAACTCCAAACTCCGAACTCCAAACTCCAAACTCCAAACTCCAATCTCGTAACTCCAAACTCCAACCTCTTAACTGCAAACTCCAAACTCCAAACTCTAAACTCTAAACTCGTAACTCCAAACTCCTAACTCCAAACTCCAAACTCCAAACTCCTAACTCCAAACTCCAAACTCCAAACTCCGAACTCCAAACTCCAATCTCCTAACTCCTAACTCCGAACTCCAAACTCCAAACTCCAATCTCCTAACTCCTAACTCCAAACTCCAAACTCCAATCTCCTAACTCCTAACTCCAAACTCCAACCTCCTAACTCCAAACTCCAAACTCCAATCTCCTAAACCCTAACTCCTAACTCCAAACGGCAAACTCCTAACTGCAAACTACAAACTCCAAACTCCAATCTCCAATCTCCTAACTCCTAACTCCAAACTCCATACTCCAAACTCCAAACTACAAACTCCAATCTCCTAACTCCAAACTCCAAACTCCAACGTCCTAACTCCAAACTCCAAACTCCAAACTCTAAACTCCTAACTCCAAACTCCAAACTCCTTCCTCCAATCTCCTAACTCCTAACTCCAAACTCCAAACTCCAAACTCCAAACTCCAATCTCCAAACCCCTAACTCCAAACTCCAAACTCCAAACTCCAATCTCCTAACTCCTACTCCAAACTCCAAACAAAACTCCGAACTCCAAACTCCAAACTCCAAACTCCAGTCTCCTAACTCCTAACTCCAAACTCCAACCTCCTAACTCCAAACTCCAAACTCCAAACTCTAAACTCTAAATTCCTAACTCCAAACTCCAAACTCCAAACTCCAAACTCCAATCTCCTAAACCCTAACTCCAAACTCCAAACTCCTAACTGCAATCTCCAAACTCCAATCTCCAATCTCCTAACTCCTTACTCCAAACTCCAAACTCCAAACTCCTAACTCCAAACTCCAAACTCCAAACTCCAAACTCCAAACTCCAATCTCCTAAACCCTAACTCCAAACTCCAAACTCCAAACGCCTAACTGCAAATCCAAACTCCAAACTCCAATCTCCAATCTCCTAACTCCTAACTCCAAATCCCAAACTCCAAACTCCAAACTACAAACTCCAATCTCCTAACTCCTAACTCCAAACTCCAACCTCCTAACTCCAAACTCCAAACTCTAAACTCCTAACTCCAAACTCCAAACTCCAAACTCCTCACTCCAAACTCCAAACTCCAATCTCCTAACTCCTAACTCCAAACTCCAAACTCCAAACTCCAAACTCCAATCTCCTAACCCCTAACTCCAAACTCCAAACTCCTACTCCAAACTCCAAACACCAAACTCCGAACTCCAAACTCCAAACTCCAAACTCCAAACTCCTAACTACTAACTCCAAACTCCAACCTCCTAACTCCAAAGTCCAAACTCCAAACTCCAAACTCTAAACTCTAAATTCCTAACTCCAAACTCCAAACTCCAAACTCCAATCTCCTAAACCCTAACTCCAAACTCCAAACTCCAAACTCCTAACTGCAAACTCCAAACTCCAAACTCCGAACTCCAAACTCCAAACTCCAAACTCCAATCTCGTAACTCCAAACTCCAACCTCTTAACTGCAAACTCCAAACTCCAAACTCTAAACTCTAAACTCGTAACTCCAAACTCCTAACTCCAAACTCCAAACTCCAAACTCCTAACTCCAAACTCCAAACTCCAAACTCCGAACTCCAAACTCCAATCTCCTAACTCCTAACTCCGAACTCCAAACTCCAAACTCCAATCTCCTAACTCCTAACTCCAAACTCCAAACTCCAATCTCCTAACTCCTAACTCCAAACTCCAATCTCCAGTCTCCTAACTCCAAACTCCAAACTCCAAACTCCAAACTCCAATCTCCTAACTCCAAACTCCAAACTCCTAACTCCACACTCCAACCTCCAAACTCCTCACTCCTAACTCCAAACTCCGAACTCCGAACTCCAATCTCCAAACTCCAAACTCCAAACTCCAAACTCCAAACTCCAATCTCCTAACTCCTAACTCCAAACTCCTAATTCCAAACTCCAATCTCCTAACTCCTAACTCCAAACTCCAAACTCCTAACTCCAAACTCCAAACTCCAAACTCCAATCTCCAGTCTCCTAACTCCAAACTCCAATCTCCTAACTCCTAACTCCAAACTCCAACCTCATAACTCCAAACTCCAAACTCCAAACTCCAATCTCCGAACTCCTAACTCCAAACTCCGACCTCATAACTCCAAACTCCAAACTCGAAACTCCAAACTCTAAACTCTAAACTCCTAACTCCTAACTCCAAACTCCAAACTCCTAACTCCTAACTCCAAACTCCATTCTCCTAACTCCAAACTCTAAACTCTAAACTCCTAACTCCAAACTCCAAACTCCAAACTCCAATCTCCAAACTGCAAATCCAAACTCCAAACTCCAATCTCCAATCTCCTAACTCCTAACTCCAAACCCCAAACTCCAAACTCCAAACTACAAACTCCAATCTCCTAACTCCTAACTCCAAACTCCAACCTCCTAACTCCAAACTCCAAACTCCAAACTCTAAACTCCTAACTCCAAACTCCAAACTCCAAACTCCTCACTCCAAACTCCAAACTCCAATCTCCTAACTCCTAACTCCAAACTCCAAACTCCAAACTCCAAACTCCAATCTCCTAACCGCTAACTCCAAACTCCAAACTCCTACTCCAAACTCCAAACACCAAACTCCGAACTCCAAACTCCAAACTCCAAACTCCAAACTACTAACTCCAAACTCCAACCTCCTAACTCCAAAGTCCAAACTCCAAACTCCAAACTCTAAACTCTAAATTCCTAACTCCAAACTCCAAACTCCAAACTCCAAACTCCAATCTCCTAAACCCTAACTCCAAACTCCAAACTGCAAACTCCTAACTGCAAACTCCAAACTCCAAACTCCGAACTCCAAACTCCAAACTCCAAACTCCAATCTCGTAACTCCAAACTCCAACCTCTTAACTGCAAACTCCAAACTCCAAACTCTAAACTCTAAACTCCTAACTCCAAACTCGAAACTCCTAACTCCAAACTCCAAACTCCAAACTCCAATCTCCTCACTCCAAACTCCAAACTCCTAACTCCAAACTCCTAAACCCTAACTCCAAACTACAAACTCCAAACTCCGAACTCCAAACTCCAATCTCCTAACTCCTAACTCCAAACTCCGAACTCCAAACTCCAAACTCCAATCTCCTAAACCCTAACTCCAAACTCCAAACTCCAAACTCCTAACTGCAAACTCCAAACTCCAAACTCCGAACTCCAAACTCCAAACTCCAAACTCCAATCTCGTAACTCCAAACTCCAACCTCTTAACTGCAAACTCCAAACTCCAAACTCTAAACTCTAAACTCCTAACTCCAAACTCGAAACTCCTAACTCCAAACTCCAAACTCCAAACTCCAATCTCCTCACTCCAAACTCCAAACTCCTAACTCCAAACTCCAAACTCCAAACTCCAATCTCCTAAACCCTAACTCCAAACTACAAACTCCAAACTCCGAACTCCAAACTCCAATCTCCTAACTCCTATCTCCAAACTCCGAACTCCAAACTCCAAACTCCAATCTCCTAACTCCTAACTCCAAACTCCAAACTCCAATCTCCTAACTCCTAACTCCAAACTCCAATCTCCAGTCTCCTAACTCCAAACTCCAAACTCCAAACTCCAATCTCCTAACTCCAAACTCCAAACTCCAAACTTCTAACTCCACACTCCAACCTCCAAACTCCTCACTCCTAACTCCAAACTCCAAACTCCGAACTCCAATCTCCAAACTCCTAACTCCAAACTCCAAACTCCAAACTCCAAACTCCAATCTCCTAACTCCTAACTCCAAACTCCTAATTCCAAACTCCAATCTCCTAACTCCTAACTCCAAACTCCAAACTCCTAACTCCAAACTCCAAACTCCAATCTCCAGTCTCCTAACTCCTAACTCCAAACTCCAAACTCCAAACTCCTAACTCCAAACTCCAAACTCCAATCTCCTAACTCCTAACTCCAAACTCCAACCTCCTAACTCCAAACTCCTCACTCCTAACTCCAAACTCCAAACTCCGAACTCCAATCTCCAAACTCCTAACTCCAAACTCCAAACTCCAAACTCCAAACTCCAATCTCCTAACTCCTAACTCCAAACTCCTAATTCCAAACTCCAATCTCCTAACTCCTAACTCCAAACTCCAAACTCCTAACTCCAAACTCCAAACTCCAATCTCCAGTCTCCTAACTCCTAACTCCAAACTCCAAACTCCAAACTCCTAACTCCAAACTCCAAACTCCAATCTCCTAACTCCTAACTCCAAACTCCAACCTCCTAACTCCAAACTCCAAACTCCAAACTCCAAACTCTAAACTCCTAACTCCAAACTCCAATCTCCTAACTCCAAACTCCAAACTCCAATCTCCTAACTCCTAACTCCAAACTCCAAACTCCAAACTCCAAACTCCAATCTCCAGTCTCCTAACTCCTAACTCCAAACTCCAAAATCCAAACTCCAAACTCTAAACTCTAAACTCCAATCTCCTAACTCCTAACTCCAAACTCCAAATTCCAAACTCCAAACTCTAAACTACAAACTCCAAACTCCAAACTCCAATCTCCTAACCCCTAACTCCAAACTCCAAACTCCAAACACCTAACTCCAAACTCCAAACCCCAATCTCCAATCTCCTAACTCCTAACTCCTAACTCCAAACTCCTATCTCCAAACTCCAAACTCCAATCTCCTAACTCCTAACTCCAAACTTCAACCTCCTAACTCCAAACTCCAAACTCCAAACTCTAAACTCTAAACTCCTAACTCCAAACTCCAAACTGCAAACTCCTAACTCCTAACTCCAAACGCCAATCTCATAACTCCTAACTCCTAACTCCAAACTCCAAACTCCAAACTCTAAACTCCAATCTCCTAACTCCTAACTCCAAACTCCTAACTCCAAACTCCAAACACCAATCTCTTAACTCCTAACTCCTAACTCCAAACTCCAAACTCCAAACTCTAAACTCTAAACTCCAATCTCCTAACTCCAAACTCCAAACTCCAACCTCCAAACTCCAAACTCCAAACTCCTCACTCCTAACTCCAAACTCCGAACTCATAACTCCTAACTCCAAACTCCAAACTCCTAACTCCAAACTCCAAACTCCAATCCCCTAACTCCTAACTCCAAACTCCAACCTCATAACTCCGAACTCCAAGCTCCAAACTCCTCACTCCTAACTCCAAACTCCTAACTCCTAACTTCAAACTCCTAACTCCAAATTCCAAACTCCAATCTCCTAACTCCTAACTCCAACCTCATAACTCCAAACTCCAAACTCCAAACTCCAATCTCCGAACTCCTAACTCCAAACTCCAACCTCATAACTCCAAACTCCAAACTCCAAACTATAAACTCTAAACTCCTAACTCCTAACTCCAAACACCAAACTCCTAACTCCAAACTCCAAACTCCAAACTCCAATCTCCTAACTCGTAACTCCAAACTCCAAACTCCTTACTCCAAACTCCAAACTCCAAACTCCAATCTCCTAACCCCTAACTCCAAACTCCAAACTCCTAACTCCAAACTCCAAACTCCAATCTCCAATCTCCTAACTATAAACTCCAAATTCCAAACTCCTAACTCCAAACTCCAAACTCCAATCTCCTAACTCCTAACTCCAAACTCCAACCTCCTAACTCCAAACTCCAAACTCCAAACTCTAAACTCCTAACTCCAAACTCCAAACTCCAAACTCCAAACTCCAATCTCCTAACTCCTTACTCCAAACTCCAAACTCCAATCTCCTAAACCCTAACTCCTAACTCCAAACTCCAAACTCCTAACTGCAAACTCCAAACTCCAATCTCCAATCTCCTAACTCCTAACTCCAAACTCCAAACTCCAAATTCCAAACTACATACTCCAATCTCCTAACTCCTAACTCCAAACTCCAACCTCCTAACTCCAAACTCCAAACTCCAAACTCTAAACTCCTAACTCCAAACTCCAAACTCGTAACTACAAACTACAAACTCCAATCTCCTAACTCCTAACTCCAAACACCAACCTCCTAACTCCAAACTCCAAACTCCAAACTCTAAACTCCTAACTCCAAACTCCAAACTCTAAACTCCAATCTCCTAACTCCTAACTCCAAACTCCAAACTCCAATCTCCTAAACCCTAACTCCAAACTCCAAACTCCAAACTCCTAACTGCAAATCCAAACTCCAAACTCCAATCTCCAATCTCCTAACTCCTAACTCCAAACCCCAAACTCCAAACTCCAAACTACAAACTCCAATCTCCTAACTCCTAACTCCAAACTCCAACCTCCTAACTCCAAACTCCAAACTCCAAACTCTAAACTCCTAACTCCAAACTCCAAACTCCAAACTCCTCACTCCAAACTCCAAACTCCAATCTCCTAACTCCTAACTCCAAACTCCAAACTCCAAACTCCAAACTCCAATCTCCTAACCCCTAACTCCAAACTCCAAACTCCTACTCCAAACTCCAAACACCAAACTCCGAACTCCAAACTCCAAACTCCAAACTCCAAACTCCTAACTACTAACTCCAAACTCCAACCTCCTAACTCCAAAGTCCAAACTCCAAACTCCAAACTCTAAACTCTAAATTCCTAACTCCAAACTCCAAACTCCAAACTCCAATCTCCTAAACCCTAACTCCAAACTCCAAACTCCAAACTCCTAACAGCAAACTCCAAACTCCAAACTCCGAACTCCAAACTCCAAACTCCAAACTCCAATCTCGTAACTCCAAACTCCAACCTCTTAACTGCAAACTCCAAACTCCAAACTCTAAACTCTAAACTCCTAACTCCAAACTCCAAACTCCTAACTCCAAACTCCAAACTCCAAACTCCAATCTCCTCACTCCAAACTCCAAACTCCTAACTCCAAACTCCAAACTCCAAACTCCAATCTCCTAACCCCTAACTCCAAACTCCAAACTCCGAACTCCAAACTCCAATCTCCTAACTCCTAACTCCAAACTCCGAACTCCAAACTCCAAACTCCAATCTCCTAACTCCTAACTCCAAACTCCAAACTCCAATCTCCTAACTCCTAACTCCAATCTCCAGTCTCCTAACTCCAAACTCCAAACTCCAAACTACAAACTCCAATCTCCTAACTCCAAACTCCACACTCCAAACTCCAAACTCCAATCTCCAATCTCCTAACTCCTAACACCAAACTCCAAACTCCAAACTTCTAACTCCAAACTCCAAACTCCAATCTCCTAACTCCTAACTCCAAACTCCAATCTCCTAACTCCTAACTCCAAACTCCAAACTCTAAACTCTGAACTCTAAACTCCAATCTCCTAACTCCAAACTCCAAACTCCAAACTCCTAACTCCATACTCCAACCTCCAAACTCCTCACTCCTAACTCCAAACTCCGAACTCCAATCTCCAAACTCCTAACTCCAAACTCCAAACTCCTAACTCCAAACTCCTAATTCCAAACTCCAATCTCCTAACTCCTAACTCCAAACTCCAAACTCCTAACTCCAAACTCCAAACTCCAAACTCCAATCTCCAGTCTCCTAACTCCTAACTCCAAACTCCAAACTCCAAACTCCTAACTCCAAACTCCAAACTCCAATCTCCTAACTCCTAACTCCAAACTCCAACCTCCTAACTCCAAACTCCAAACTCCAAACTCCAAACTCTAAACTCCTAGCTCCAAACTCCAATCTCCTAACTCCAAACTCCAAACTCCAATTTCCTAACTCCTAACTCCAAACTCCAAACTCCAAACTCCAAACTCCAATCTCCAGTCTCCTAACTCCTAACTCCAAACTCCAAAATCCAAACTCCAAACTCTAAACTCTAAACTCCAATCTCCTAACTCCTAACTCCAAACTCCAAATTCCAAACTCCAAACTCTAAACTACAAACTCCAAACTCCAAACTCCAATCTCCTAACCCCTAACTCCAAACTCCAAACTCCAAACACCTAACTCCAAACTCCAAACCCCAATCTCCAATCTCCTAACTCCTAACTCCTAACTCCAAACTCCTATCTCCAAACTCCAAACTCCAATCTCCTAACTCCTAACTCCAAACTTCAACCTCCTAACTCCAAACTCCAAACTCCAAACTCTAAACTCTAAACTCCTAACTCCAAACTCCAAACTGCAAACTCCTAACTCCTAACACCAAACGCCAATCTCATAACTCCTAACTCCTAACTCCAAACTCCAAACTCCAAACTCTAAACTCCAATCTCCTAACTCCTAACTCCAAACTCCTAACTCCAAACTCCAAACTCCAATCTCTTAACTCCTAACTCCAAACTCCAAACTCCAAACTCCAAACTCCAAACTCTAAACTCTAAACTCCAATCTCCTAACTCCAAACTCCAAACTCCAACCTCCAAACTCCAAACTCCAAACTCCTCACTCCTAACTCCAAACTCCGAACTCATAACTCCTAACTCCAAACTCCAAACTCCTAACTCCAAACTCCAATCTCCTAACTCCTAACTCCAAACTCCAACATCATAACTCCAAACTCCAAGCTCCAAACTCCTCACTCCTAACTCCAAACTCCTAACTCCTAACTTCAAACTCATAACTCCAAATTCCAAACACCAATCTCCTAACTCCTAACTCCAACCTCATAACTCCAAACTCCAAACTCCGAACTCCAATCTCCGAACTCCTAACTCCAAACTCCAACCTCATAACT
The DNA here is from genome assembly GCF_052327205.1 of Somniosus microcephalus. Taxonomy (NCBI): domain Eukaryota; kingdom Metazoa; phylum Chordata; class Chondrichthyes; order Squaliformes; family Somniosidae; genus Somniosus; species Somniosus microcephalus. The sequence continues at coordinate 41,406,709 of NC_141000.1, read as the reverse complement.
CCAAACTCCAAACTCCAAACTCCAAACTCTAAACTCTAAACTCCTAACTCCTAACTCCAAACACCAAACTCCTAACTCCAAACTCCAAACTCCAAACTCCAATCTCCTAACTCGTAACTCCAAACTCCAAACTCCTTACTCCAAACTCCAAACTCCAAACTCCAATCTCCTAACCCCTAACTCCAAACTCCAAACTCCTAACTCCAAACTCCAAACTCCAATCTCCAATCTCCTAACTATAAACTCCAAATTCCAAACTCCTAACTCCAAACTCCAAACTCCAATCTCCTAACTCCTAACTCCAATCTCCAACCTCCTAACTCCAAACTCCCAACTCCAAACTCTAAACTCCTAACTCCAAACTCCAAACTCCAAACTCCAAACTCCAAACTCCAATCTCCTAACTCCTTACTCCAAACTCCAAACTCCAAACTCCAATCTCCTAAACCCTAACTCCTAACTCCAAACTCCAAACTCCTAACTGCAAACTCCAAACTCCAAACTCCAATCTCCAATCTCCTAACTCCTAACTCCAAACTCCAAACTCCAAATTCCAAACTACAAACTCCAATCTCCTAACTCCTAACTCCAAACTCCAACCTCCTAACTCCAAACTCCAAACTCCAAACTCTAAACTCCAAACTCCTAACTCCAAACTCCAAACTCCAATCTCCTAACTCCTAACTCCTAACTCCAAACTCCAAACTCCAAACTCTAAACTCTAAACTCCAATCTCCTAACTCTTAACTCCAAACTCCAAACTCCAACCTCCAAACTTCAAACTCCAAACTCCTCACTCCTAACTCCAAACTCCTAACTCATAACTCCAAACTCCAAACTCCTAACTCCAAACTCCAAACTCCAATCTCCTAACTCCTAACTCCAAACTCCAACCTCATAACTCCAAAATCCAAGCTCCAAACTCCTCACTCCTAACTCCAAACTCCTAACTCCTAACTCCTAACTCCAAACTCCTAACTCCAAATTCCAAACTCCAATCTCCTAACTCCTAACTCCAAACTCATAACTCCAAACTCCAAACTCCAAACTCCAATCTCCGAACTCCTAACTCCAAACTCCAACCTCATAACTCCAAACTCCAAACTCTAAACTCTAAACTCCTAACTCCTAACTCCAAACTCCAAACTCCTAACTCCAAACTCCAAACTCCAAACTCCAATCTCCTAACCCCTAACTCCAAACTTCAAACTCCTAACTCCAAACTCCAAACTCCAATTTCCAATCTCCTAACTACAAACTCCAAATTCCAAACTCCTAACTCCAAACTCCAAACACCAATCTCCTAACTCCTAACTCCAACCTCCCAACTCCAAACTCCAAACTCTAAACTCTAAACTCCTAACTCCAAACTCCAAACTCAAAACTCCAAACTCCAAACTCCAATCTCCTAACTCCTTACTCCAAACTCCAAACTCCGAACTCCAAACTCCAATCTCCTAAACCCTAACTCCTAACTCCAAACTCCAAACTCCTAACTGCAAACTCCAAACTCCAAACTCCAATCTCCAATCTCCTAACTCCTAACTCCAAACTCCAAACTCCAAATTCCAAACTACAAACTACAATCTCCTAACTCCTAACTCCAAACTCCAACCTCCTAACTCCAAACTCCAAACTCCAAACTCTAAACTCCTAACTCCAAACTCCAAACTCCTAACTCCAAACTCCAAACTCCAATCTCCTAACTCCTAACTCCAAACTCCAAACTCCAAACTCCAATCTCCAATCTCCTAACCCCTAACTCCAAACTCCAAACTCCTAACTCCTAACCCAAACTCCAAACACCAAACTCCGAACTCCAAACTCCAAACTCCAAACTCCAGTCTCCTAACTCCTAACTCCAAACTCCAACCTCCTAACTCCAAACTCCAAACTCCAAACTCCAAACTCTAAACTCTAAATTCCTAACTCCAAACTCCAACCTCCTAACTCCAAACTCCAGTCTCCTAACTCCTAACTCCAAACTCCAACCTCCTAACTCCAAACTCCAAACTCCAAACTCTAAACTCTAAATTCCTAACTCCAAACTCCATACTCCAAACTCCAAACTCCAATCTCCTAAACCCTAACTCCAAACTCCAAACTCCTAACTGCAAACTCCAAACTCCAATCTCCAATCTCCTAACTCCTTACTCCAAACTCCAAACTCCTAACAGCAAACTCCAAACTCCAATCTCCTAACTCCTTACTCCAAACTCCAAACTCCAAACTCCTAACTCCAAACACCAAACTCCTAACTCCAAACTGCAAACTCCAATCTCCTAACTCGTAACTCCAAACTCCGAACTCCAAACTCCAAACTCCAATCTCCTGACTCCTAACTCCAAACTCCAAACTCCAATCTCCTAACTCCTAACTCCAAACTCCAATCTCCAGTCTCCTAACTCCAAACTCCAAACTCCAAACTCCACACTCCAACCTCCAAACTCCTCACTGCTAACTCCAAACTCCAAACTCCGAACTCCAAACTCCAAACTCCTAACTCCTAACTCCAAACTCCAAACTCCAATCTCCAAACTCCAATCTCCTAACTCCTAAATCCAAACTCCTAATTCCAAACTCCAATCTCCTAACTCCTAACTCCAAACTCCTAACTCCAAACTCCAAACTCCAAACTCCAATCTCCAGTCTCCTAACTCCTAACTCCAAACTCCAAACTCCGAACTCCTAACTCCAAACTCCAAACTCCAATCTCCTAACTCCTAACTCCAAACTCCAACCTTCTAACTCCAAACTCCAAACTCCAAACTCTAAACTCCTAACTCCAAACTCCAAACTCCTAACTCCAAACTCCAAACTCCAATCTCCTAACTCCTAACTCCAAACTCCAAACTCCAAACTCCAATCTCCAGTCTCCTAACTCCTAACTCCAAACTCCAAACTCCAAACTCCAAACTCTAAACTCCAATCTCCTAACTCCTAACTCCAAACTCCAAATTCCAAACTCCAAACTCTAAACTACAAACTCCAAACTCCATCTCCTAACCCCTAACTCCAAACTCCAAACTCCAAACACCTAACTCCAAACTCCTATCTCCAAACTCCAAACTCCAATCTCCTAACTCCTAACTCCAAACTCCAACCTCCTAACTCCAAACTCCAAACTCCAAACTCTAAACTCTAAACTCCTAACTCCAAACTCCAAACTCCTAACTCCTAACTCCAAACGCCAATCTCCTAACTCCAAACTCCAAACTCCAAACTCCAAACTCTAAACTCCAATCTCCTAACTCCTAACTCCAAACTCCTAACTCCAAACTCCAATCTCTTAACTCCTAACTCCTAACTCCAAACTCCAAACTCCAAACTCCAAACTCCAAACTCTAAACTCTAAACTCCAACCTCCTAACTCCTAACTCCAAACTCCAAACTCCAAACACCAAACTCCAAACTCCTCACTCCTAACTCCAAACTCCTAACTCATAACTCCTAACTCCAAACTCCAAACTCCTAAGTCCAAACTCCAAACTCCAATCTCCTAACTCCTAACTCCAAACTCCAACCTCATAACTCCAAACTCCAAACTCCAATCTCCAACCTCCAAACTCCAAACTCCAAGCTCCTCACTCCTAACTCCAAACTCCTAACTCCTAACTCCTATCTCCAAACTCCAAACTCCTAACTCCAAATTCCAAACTCCAATCTCCTAACTCCTAACTCCAACCTCATAACTCCAAACTCCAAACTCCAAATTCCAATCTCCGAACTCCTAACTCCAAACTCCAACCTCATAACTCCAAACTCCAAACTCCAAACTCCAAACTCTAAACTCTAAACTCCTAACTCCAAACTCCAAACTCCTAACTCCAAACTCCAAACTCCAAACTCCAATCTCCTAACTCCTAACTCCAAACTCCAAACTCCAAACTCCTTACTCCAAACTCCAAACTCCAAACTCCAATCTCCTAACCACTAACTCCAAACTCCAAACTCCTAACTCCAAACTCCAAACTCCAATCTCCAATCTCCTAACGACAAACTCCAAATTCCAAACTCCTAACTCCAAACTCCAAACTCCAATCTCCGAACTCCTAACTCCAAACTCCAACCTCCTAACTCCAAACTCCAAACTCTAAACTCTAAACTCCTAACTCTAAACTCCAAACTCCAAACTCCTAACTCCAAACTCCAAACTCCAATCTCCTAAACCCTAACTCCTAACTCCAAACGGCAAACTCCTAACTGCAAACTCCAAACTCCAAACTCCAATCTCCAATCTCCTAACTCCTAACTCCAAACTCCATACTCCAAACTCCAAACTACAAACTCCAATCTCCTAACTCCAAACTCCAAACTCCAACGTCCTAACTCCAAACTCCAAACTCCAAACTCTAAACTCCTAACTCCAAACTCCAAACTCCTTCCTCCAATCTCCTAACTCCTAACTCCAAACTCCAAACTCCAAACTCCAAACTCCAATCTCCAAACCCCTAACTCCAAACTCCAAACTCCAAACTCCAATCTCCTAACTCCTACTCCAAACTCCAAACAAAACTCCGAACTCCAAACTCCAAACTCCAAACTCCAGTCTCCTAACTCCTAACTCCAAACTCCAACCTCCTAACTCCAAACTCCAAACTCCAAACTCTAAACTCTAAATTCCTAACTCCAAACTCCAAACTCCAAACTCCAAACTCCAATCTCCTAAACCCTAACTCCAAACTCCAAACTCCTAACTGCAAACTCCAAACTCCAATCTCCAATCTCCTAACTCCTTACTCCAAACTCCAAACTCCAAACTCCTAACTCCAAACTCCAAACTCCAAACTCCAATCTCCTAACTCCAAACTCCAACCTCTTAACTCCAACCTCCACACTCCAAACTCCAAACTCCTCACTCCTAACTCCAAACACCTAACTCATAACTCCTAACTCCAAACTCCAAATTCCTAACTCCAAACTCCAAACTCCAATCTCCTAACTCCTAACTCCAAACTCCAACCTCATAACTCCAAACTCCAAACTCCAAACTCCAACCTCCAAGCTCCAAACTCCAAACTCCTCACTGCTAACTCCAAACTCCTAACTCCTAACTCCTAACTCCAAACTGCAAACTCCTAACTCCAAACTCCAAACTCCAATCTCCTAACTCCTAACTCCAAACTCCAACCTCATAACTCCAAACTCCAAACTCCAAACTCCAATCTCCGAACTCGTAACTCCAAACTCCAAACTCCTTACTCCAAACTCCAAACTCCAATCTCCTAACCCCTAACTCCAAACTCCAAACTCTAAACTCCAAACTCCAAACTCCAAACTCCTAACTCCAAACTCCAAACTCCAAACTCCAATCTCCTAACTCCTAACTCCAAACTCCAAACTCTAAACTCTAAACTCCTAACTCCAAACTCCAAGCTCCAAACTCCAAACTCCTAACTCCAAACTCCAAACTCCAAACTCCAATCTCCTAACTCGTTACTCCAACTCCAAACTCCAAACTCCAAACTCCAATCTCCTAAACCCTAAGTCCAAACTCCAAACTCCAAACTCCTAACTGCAAACTCCAAACTCCAAACTCCAACCTTCAATCTCCTAACTCCTAACTCCAAACTCCAAGCTCCAAACTCCAAACTCCAATCTCCTAACTCCTAACTCCAAACTCCAACCTCCTAACTCCAAACTCCAAACTCCAAACTCTAAACTCCTAACTCCAGACTCCAATCTCCTAACTCCAAACTCCAAACTCCAATCTCCTAACTCCTAACTCCAAACTCCAAACTCCAAACTCCAAACTCCAATCTCCTAACCCCTAACTCCAAACTCCAAACTCCAATCTCCAAACTCCTACTCCAAACTCCAAACACCAAACTCCGAACTCCAAAATCCAAACTCCAAACTCCAATCTCCAAACTCCTAACTCCAAACTCCAAACTCCAAACTCCAAACTCCAATCTCCAGTCTCCTAACTCCTAACTCCAAACTCCAAACTCCTAACTCCAAACTCCAAACTCCAATCTCCTAACTCCTAACTCCAAACTCCAAACGCTAAACTCCTAACTACTAACTCCTAACTCCAAACTCCAAACTCCAATCTCCTAACTCCTAACTCCAAACTCCAAACTCCTAACCCCAACTCCAACCTCCTAACTCCAAACTCCAAACTCCAAACTCTAAACTCTAAACTCCTAACTCCAAACTCCTAACTCCAAACTCCAATCTCCTAACTCCTAACTCCAAACTCCAAACTCCAATCTCCAGTCTCCTAACTCCTAACTCCAAACTCCTAACTCCTTACTCCAAACTCCAAACTCCAATCTCCTAACTCCTAACTCCAAACTCCAACCTCCTAACTCCAAACTCCAACTCCAAACTCTAAACTCCTAACTCCTAACTCCAAACTCCAAACTCCTAACTCCAAACTCCAAACTCCAATCTCCTAACTCCTAACTCCAAACTCCAAACTCCAAACTCCAAACTCCAATCTCCAATCTCCTAACTCCTAACTCCAAACTCCTAACTCCAAACTCCAAACTCCAATCTCCTAACTCCTAACTCCAAACTCCAACCTCCTAACTCTAAACTCCAAACTCCAAACTCTAAACTCCTAACTCCAAACTCCAATCTCCTAACTCCTAACTCCAAACTCCAATCTCCTAACTCCTAACTCCAAACTCTAAACTCCTAACTCCTAACTCCAAACTCCTAACTCCAAACACCAAACTCCAAACTCCAAACTCCAAACTCCAATCTCCAGTCTCCTAACTCCTAACTCCTAACTCCAAACTCCAATCTCCTAACTCCTAACTCCAAACTCTAAACTCCTAACTCCTAACTCCAAACTCCTAACTCCAAACACCAAACTCCAAACTCCAAACTCCAAACTCCAATCTCCAGTCTCCTAACTCCTAACTCCAAACTCCAAACTCCTAACTCCAAACTCCAATCTCCTAACTCCTAACTCCAAACTCCAACCTCCTAACTCCAAACTCCAAACTCCAAACTCCCAACTCGGAACTCCTAACTCCAAACTCCAACCTCCTAACTCCAAACTCCAAACTCCAAACTCCAAACTCCAAACTCCAATCTCCTAACTCGAACCTCCTAACTCCAAACTCCAAACTCTAAACTCTAAACTCCTAACTCCAAACTCCAAACTCCAAACTCCTAACGCCAAACTCCAAACTCCAATCTCCTATCTCCTTACTCCAAACTCCAAACTCCAAACTCCAAACTCCAATCTCCTAATCCCTAACTCCAAACTCCAAACTCCAAACTCCAAACTCCAATCTCCTAACTCCTTACTCCAACTCCAAACTCCAAACTCCAATCTCCTAAACCCTAACTCCAAACTCCAAACTCCAAACTCCTAACTGCAAACTCCAAACTCCAAACTCCAATCTTCAATCTCCTAACTCCTAACTCCAAACTCCAAACTCCAAACTCCAATCTCCTAACTCCTAACTCCAAACTCCAACCTCCTAACTCCAAACTCCAAACTCTAAACTCCTAACTCCTAACTCCAAACTCCTAACTCCAAACTCCAATCTCCGAACTCCTAACTCCAAACTCCAAACTCCAAACTCCAAACTCCAATCTCCTAACCCCTAACTCCAAACTCCAAACTCCAATCTCCAAACTCCTACTCCAAACTCCAAACACCAAACTCCGAACTCCAAAATCCAAACTCCAAACTCCAATCTCCTAACTCCTAACTCCAAAATCCAACCACCTAACTCCAAACTCCAAACTCCAAACTCTAAACTCTAAATTCCTAACTCCAAACTCCAAACTCCAAACTCCAAACTCCAATCTCCTAACTCCAAACTCCAAACTCCAAACTCCTAACTGCAAACTCCAAACTCCAATCTCCAATCTCCTAACTCCTTACTCCAAACTCCAAACTCCAAACTCCTAACTCCAAACTCCAAACTCCAATCTCCTACCTCCTAACTCCAAACTCGAACATCTTAACTCCAAACTCCAAACTCCAAACTCTAAACTCTAAACTCCTAACTCCAAACTCCAAACTCCAAACTCCAAACTCCAAACTCCAAACTCCAATCTCCTAACTCCTAACTCCAAACTCCAAACTCCAAACTCCTAACTCCAAACTCCAAACTCTAAACTCCTAACTCCTAACTCCAAACTCCTAACTCCAAACTCCAATCTCCGAACTCCTAACTCCAAACTCCAAACTCCAAACTCCAAACTCCAATCTCCTAACCCCTAACTCCAAACTCCAAACTCCAATCTCCAAACTCCTACTCCAAACTCCAAACACCAAACTCCGAACTCCAATATCCAAACTCCAAACTCCAATCTCCTAACTCCTAACTCCAAAATCCAACCTCCTAACTCCAAACTCCAAACTCCAAACTCTAAACTCTAAATTCCTAACTCCAAACTCCAAACTCCAAACTCCAAACTCCAATCTCCTAACTCCAAACTCCAAACTCCAAACTCCTAACTGCAAACTCCAAACTCCAATCTCCAATCTCCTAACTCCTTACTCCAAACTCCAAACTCCTAACTCCAAACTCCAAACTCCAATCTCCTACCTCCTAACTCCAAACTCCAACATCTTAACTCCAAACTCCAAACTCTAAACTCTACACTCCTAACTCCAAACTCCAAACTCCTAACTCCAAACTCCAAACTCCGAACTCCAAACTCCAAACTCCAAACTCCAAACTCCTAACTCCAAACTCCAAACTCCAACCTCCAATCTCCTAACTCCTAACTCCAAACTCCGAACTCCAAACTCCAATCTCCTAACACCAAACTCCAAACTCCTAACTCCAAACTCCAAACTCCTAACTCCACACTCCAACCTCCAAACTCCTCACTCCTAACTCCAAACTCCAAACTCCAAACTCCTAACTCCTAACTCCAAACTCCTAACTCCAAACTCCAATCTCCTAACTCCTAACTCCAAACTCCAAACTCCAAACTCCTAACTCCAAACTCCAAACTCCAAACTCCAATCTCCAGTCTCCTAACTCCTAACTCCAAACTCCAAACTCCAAACTCCAAACTCCAATCTCCTAACTCCTAACTCCAAACTCCTAACTCCAAACTCCAAACTCCTAACTCCAAACTCCAAACTCCAATCTCCTAACTCCTAACTCCAAACTCCAACCTCATAACTCCAAACTCCAAACTCCAAACTCCAATCTCCGAACTCGTAACTCCAAACTCCAACCTCATAACTCCAAACTCCAAACTCCAAAGTCCAAACTCTAAACTCCAAACTCCAATCTCCTAACTCCTAACTCCAAACTCCAACCTCATAACTCCAAACTCCAAACTCCAAACTCCAATCTCCTAACTCCTAACTCCAAACTCCAAACTCCAAACTCCTTACTCCAAACTCCAAACTCCAATCTCCTAACCCCTAACTCCAAACTCCAAACTCTAAACTCCAAACTCCAAACTCCAAACTCCTAACTCCAAACTCCAAACTCCAAACTCCAATCTCCTAACTCCTAACTCCAAACTCCAAACTCTAAACTCTAAACTCCTAACTCCAAACTCCAAGCTCCAAACTCCAAACTCCTAACTCCAAACTCCAAACTCCAAACTCCAATCTCCTAACTCCTTACTCCAACTCCAAACTCCAAACTCCAAACTCCAATCTCCTAAACCCTAACTCCAAACTCCAAACTACAAACTCCTAACTGCAAACTCCAAACTCCAAACTCCAACCTTCAATCTCCTAACTCCTAACTCCAAACTCCAAGCTCCAAACTCCAAACTCAAATCTCCTAACTCCTAACTCCAAACTCCAACCTCCTAACTCCAAACTCCAAACTCCAAACTCTAAACTCCTAACTCCAGAGTCCAATCTCCTAACTCGAAACTCCAAACTCCAATCTCCTAACTCCTAACTCCAAACTCCAAACTCCAATCTCCTAACCCCTAACTCCAAACTCCAAACTCCAATCTCCAAACTCCTACTCCAAACTCCAAACACCAAACTCCGAACTCCAAAATCCAAACTCCAAACTCCAATCTCCAAACTCCTAACTCCAAACTCCAACCTCCTAACTCCAAACTCCAAACTCCAAACTCTAAACTCTAAATTCCTAACTCCAAACTCCAAACTCCAATCTCCAGTCTCCTAACTCCTAACTCCAAACTCCAAACTCCTAACTCCAAACTCCAAACTCCAATCTCCTAACTCCTAACTCCAAACTCCAACCTCCTAACTCCAAACTCCAAACTCCAAACTCTAAACTCCTAACTACTAACTCCTACCTCCAAACTCCAAACTCCAATCTCCTAACTCCTAACTCCAAACTCCTAACCCCAACTCCAACCTCCTAACTCCAAACTCCAAACTCCAAACTCTAAACTCTAAACTCCTAACTCCAAACTCCTAACTCCAAACTCCAATCTCCTAACTCCTAACTCCAAACTCCAAACTCCAATCTCCAGTCTCCTAACTCCTAACTCCAAACTCCAAACTCCTAACTCCTAACTCCAAACTCCAAACTCCAAACTCCTAACTCCAAACTCCAAACTCCAAACTCCTAACTCCTAACTCCAAACTCCAAACTCCAATCTCTTAACTCCAATCTCCAATTTCCTAACTCCTAACTCCAAACTCCTAACTCCAAACTCCAAACTCCAATCTCCTAACTCCTAACTCCAAACTCCAATCTCCTAACTCCTAACTCCAAACTCTAAACTCCTAACTCCTAACTCCAAACTCCTAACTCCAAACTCCAAACTCCAAACTCCAAACTCCAAACTCCAATCTCCAGTCTCCTAACTCCTAACTCCAAACTCCAAACTCCTAACTCCAAACTCCAATCTCCTAACTCCTAACTCCAAACTCCAACCTCCTAACTCCAAACTCCAAACTCCCAACTCGTAACTCCTAACTCCAAACTCCAACCTCCTAACTCCAAACTCCAAACTCCAAACTCCAAACTCCAAACTCCTATCTCCTAACTCGAACCTCCTAACTCCAAACTCCAAACTCCAAACTCCAAACTCCAAACTCCTATCTCCTAACTCGAACCTCCTAACTCCAAACTCCAAACTCTAAACTCTAAACTCCTAACTCCAAACTCCAAACTCCTAACGCCAAACTCCAAACTCCAATCTCCTATCTCCTTACTCCAAACTCCAAACTCCAAACTCCAAACTCCAATCTCCTAATCCCTAACTCCAAACTCCAAACTCCAAACTCCAAACTCCAATCTCCTAACTCCTTACTCCAACTCCAAACTCCAAACTCCAATCTCCTAAACCCTAACTCCAAACTCCAAACTCCAAACTCCTAACTGCAAACTCCAAACTCCAATCTTCAATCTCCTAACTCCTAACTCCAAACTCCAAACTCCAAACTCCTAACTCCAAACTCCAACCTCCTAACTCCAAACTCCAAACTCCAAACTCTAAACTCCTAACTCCTAACTCCAAACTCCTAACTCCAAACTCCAATCTCCGAACTCCTAACTCCAAACTCCAAACTCCAAACTCCAATCTCCTAACCCCTAACTCCAAACTCCAAACTCCAATCTCCAAACTCCTACTCCAAACTCCAAACACCAAACTCCGAACTCCAAAATCCAAACTCCAAACTCCAATCTCCTAACTCCTAACTCCAAAATCCAACCTCCTAACTCCAAACTCCAAACTCCAAACTCTAAACTCTAAATTCCTAACTCCAAACTCCAAACTCCAAACTCCAAACTCCAATCTCCAAACTCCAAACTCCAAACTCCAAACTCCTAACTGCAAACTCCAAACTCCAATCTCCAATCTCCTAACTCCTTACTCCAAACTCCAAACTCCAAACTCCAATCTCCTAACTCCTAACTCCAAACTCCAAACTCCAAACTCCTAACTCCAAACTCCAAACTCCAAACTCCAATCTCCTAACCCCTAACTCCAAACTCCAAACTCCAAACTCCTAAATCCAAACTCCAAACTCCAATCTCCTAACTCTACACTCCTAACTCCAAACTCCAAACTCCTAACTCCAAACTCCAAACTCCAAACTCCGAACTCCAAACTCCAAACTCCAAACTCCAAACTCCTAACTCCAAACTCCAAACTCCAAACTCCAATCTCCTAACACCTAACTCCAAACTCCGAACTCCAAACTCCAAACTCCAATCTCCTAACACCAAACTCCAAACTCCAAACTCCTAACTCCAAACTCCAAACTCCAAACTCCAATCTCCAAACTCCAAACTCCAATCTCCGAACTCGTAACTCCAAACTCCAACCTCATAACTCCAAACTCCAAACTCCAAAGTCCAAACTCTAAACTCCAAACTCCAATCTCCTAACTCCTAACTCCAAACTCCAACCTCATAACTCCAAACTCCAAACTCCAAACTCCAATCTCCTAACTCCAAACTCCAAACTCCAAACTCCTTACTCCAAACTCCAAACTCCAATCTCCTAACCCCTAACTCCAAACTCCAAACTCTAAACTCCAAACTCCAAACTCCAAACTCCTAACTCCAAACTCCAAACTCCAAACTCCAATCTCCTAACTCCTAACTCCAAACTCCAAACTCTAAACTCTAAACTCCTAACTCCAAACTCCAAGCTCCAAACTCCAAACTCCTAACTCCAAACTCCAAACTCCAAACTCCAATCTCCTAACTCCTTACTCCAACTCCAAACTCCAAACTCCAAACTCCAATCTCCTAAACCCTAACTCCAAACTCCAAACTACAAACTCCTAACTGCAAACTCCAAACTCCAAACTCCAACCTTCAATCTCCTAACTCCTAACTCCAAACTCCAAGCTCCAAACTCCAAACTCAAATCTCCTAACTCCTAACTCCAAACTCCAACCTCCTAACTCCAAACTCCAAACTCCAAACTCTAAACTCCTAACTCCAGACTCCAATCTCCTAACTCGAAACTCCAAACTCCAATCTCCTAACTCCTAACTCCAAACTCCAAACTCCAATCTCCTAACCCCTAACTCCAAACTCCAAACTCCAATCTCCAAACTCCTACTCCAAACTCCAAACACCAAACTCCGAACTCCAAAATCCAAACTCCAAACTCCAATCTCCAAACTCCTAACTCCAAACTCCAACCTCCTAACTCCAAACTCCAAACTCCAAACTCTAAACTCTAAATTCCTAACTCCAAACTCCAAACTCCAATCTCCAGTCTCCTAACTCCTAACTCCAAACTCCAAACTCCTAACTCCAAACTCCAAACTCCAATCTCCTAACTCCTAACTCCAAACTCCAACCTCCTAACTCCAAACTCCAAACTCCAAACTCTAAACTCCTAACTACTAACTCCTAACTCCAAACTCCAAACTCCAATCTCCTAACTCCTAACTCCAAACTCCTAACCCCAACTCCAACCTCCTAACTCCAAACTCCAAACTCCAAACTCTAAACTCTAAACTCCTAACTCCAAACTCCTAACTCCAAACTCCAATCTCCTAACTCCTAACTCCAAACTCCAAACTCCAATCTCCAGTCTCCTAACTCGTAACTCCAAACTCCAAACTCCTAACTCCTAACTCCAAACTCCAAACTCCTAACTCCAAACTCCAAACTCCAAACTCCTAACTCCTAACTCCAAACTCCAAACTCCAATCTCTTAACTCCAATCTCCAATCTCCTAACTCCTAACTCCAAACTCCTAACTCCAAACTCCAAACTCCAATCTCCTAACTCCTAACTCCAAACTCCAATCTCCTAACTCCTAACTCCAAACTCTAAACTCCTAACTCCTAACTCCAAACTCCTAACTCCAAACTCCAAACTCCAAACTCCAAACTCCAAACTCCAATCTCCAGTCTCCTAACTCCTAACTCCAAACTCCAAACTCCTAACTCCAAACTCCAATCTCCTAACTCCTAACTCCAAACTCCAACCTCCTAACTCCAAACTCCAAACTCCCAACTCGTAACTCCTAACTCCAAACTCCAACCTCCTAACTCCAAACTCCAAACTCCAAACTCCAAACTCCAAACTCCTATCTCCTAACTAGAACCTCCTAACTCCAAACTCCAAACTCCAAACTCCAAACTCCAAACTCCTATCTCCTAACTCGAACCTCCTAACTCCAAACTCCAAACTCTAAACTCTAAACTCCTAACTCCAAACTCCAAACTCCTAACGCCAAACTCCAAACTCCAATCTCCTATCTCCTTACTCCAAACTCCAAACTCCAAACTCCAAACTCCAATCTCCTAATCCCTAACTCCAAACTCCAAACTCCAAACTCCAAACTCCAATCTCCTAACTCCTTACTCCAACTCCAAACTCCAAACTCCAATCTCCTAAACCCTAACTCCAAACTCCAAACTCCAAACTCCTAACTGCAAACTCCAAACTCCAAACTCCAATCTTCAATCTCCTAACTCCTAACTCCAAACTCCAAACTCCAAACTCCAAACTCCAATCTCCTAACTCCTAACTCCAAACTCCAACCTCCTAACTCCAAACTCCAAACTCCAAACTCTAAACTCCTAACTCCTAACTCCAAACTCCTAACTCCAAACTCCAATCTCCGAACTCCTAACTCCAAACTCCAAACTCCAAACTCCAATCTCCTAACCCCTAACTCCAAACTCCAAACTCCAATCTCCAAACTCCTACTCCAAACTCCAAACACCAAACTCCGAACTCCAAAATCCAAACTCCAAACTCCAATCTCCTAACTCCTAACTCCAAAATCCAACCTCCTAACTCCAAACTACAAACTCCAAACTCTAAACTCTAAATTCCTAACTCCAAACTCCAAACTCCAAACTCCAAACTCCAATCTCCTAACTCCAAACTCCAAACTCCAAACTCCTAACTGCAAACTCCAAACTCCAATCTCCAATCTCCTAACTCCTTACTCCAAACTCCAAACTCCAAACTCCTAACTCCAAACTTCAAACTCCAATCTCCTACCTCCTAACTCCAAACTCCAACATCTTAACTCCAAACTCCAAACTCCAAACTCTAAACTCTAAACTCCTAACTCCAAACTCCAAACTCCAAACTCCAAACTCCAAACTCCAATCTCCTAACTCCTAACTCCAAACTCCAAACTCCAAACTCCTAACTCCAAACTCCAAACTCCAAACTCCAATCTCCTAACCCCTAACTCCAAACTCCAAACTCCAAACTCCTAAATCCAAACTCCAAACTCCAATCTCCTAACTCTACACTCCTAACTCCAAACTCCAAACTCCTAACTCCAAACTCCAAACTCCAAACTCCGAACTCCAAACTCCAAACTCCAAACTCCAAACTCCTAACTCCAAACTCCAAACTCCAAACTCCAATCTCCTAACTCCTAACTCCAAACTCCGAACTCCAAACTCCAAACTCCAATCTCCTAACACCAAACTCCAAACTCCAAACTCCTAACTCCAAACTCCAAACTCCAAACTCCAATTTCCAAACTCCAAACTCCAATCTCCTAACTCCAAACTCCTAACTCCACACTCCAACCTCCAAACTCCTCACTCCTAACTCCAAACTCCAAACTCCAAACTCCTAACTCCAAACTCCTAACTCCGAACTCCAACCTCCAATCTCCTAACTCCTAACTCCAAACTCCGAACTCCAAACTCCAAACTCCAATCTCCGAACTCCAAACTCCAAACTCCAAACTCCGAACTCCAAACTCCAAACTCCAAACTCCAATCTCCAAACTCCAAACTCCAATCTCCTAACTCCAAACTCCTAACTCCACACTCCAACCTCCAAACTCCTCACTCCTAACTCCAAACTCCAAACTCCAAACTCCTAACTCCTAACTCCAAACTCCAAACTCCTAACTCCTAACTCCAAACTCCAAACTCCAAACTCCAAACTCCTAACTCCTAACTCCAAACTCCAATCTCCTAACTCCTAACTCCAAACTCCAATCTCCAGTCTCCTAACTCCAATACTCCAAACTCCAAACTCCAAACTCCAATCTCCTAACTCCAAACTCCAAACTCCTAACTCCACACTCCAACCTCCAAACTCCTCACTCCTAACTCCAAACTCCAAACTCCAAACTCCTAACTCCAAACTCCTAACTCCAAACTCCAATCTCCTAACTCCTAACTCCAAACTCCAAACTCCAAACTCCTAACTCCAAACTCCAAACTCCAAACTCCAATCTCCAGTCTCCTAACTCCTAACTCCAAACTCCAAACTCCAAACTCCAAACTCCAATCTCCTAACTCCTAACTCCAAACTCCTAACTCCAAACTCCAAACTCCTAACTCCAAACTCCAAACTCCAATCTCCTAACTCCTAACTCCAAACTCCAACCTCATAACTCCAAACTCCAAACTCCAAACTCCAATCTCCGAACTCGTAACTCCAAACTCCAACCTCATAACTCCAAACTCCAAACTCCAAAGTCCAAACTCTAAACTCCAAACTCCAATCTCCTAACTCCTAACTCCAAACTCCAACCTCATAACTCCAAACTCCAAACTCCAAACTCCAATCTCCTAACTCCTAACTCCAAACTCCAAACTCCAAACTCCTTACACCAAACTCCAAACTCCAATCTCCTAACCCCTAACTCCAAACTCCAAACTCTAAACTCCAAACTCCAAACTCCTAACTCCAAACTCAAAACTCCAAACTCCAATCTCCTAACTCCTAACTCCAAACTCCAAACTCTAAACTCTAAACTCCTAACTCCAAACTCCAAGCTCCAAACTCCAAACTCCTAACTCCAAACTCCAAACTCCAAACTCCAATCTCCTAACTCCTTACTCCAACTCCAAACTCCAACCTTCAATCCCCTAACTCCTAACTCCAAACTCCAAGCTCCAAACTCCAAACTCCAATCTCCTAACTCCTAACTCCAAACTCCAACCTCCTAACTCCAAACTCCAAACTCCAAACTTTAAACTCCTAACTCCAGTCTCCAATCTCCTAACTCCAAACTCCAAACTCCAATCTCCTAACTCCTAACTCCAAACGCCAAACTCCAAACTCCAAACTCCAATCTCCTAACCCCTAACTCCAAACTCCAAACTCCAATCTCCAAACTCCTACTCCAAACTCCAAACACCAAACTCCGAACTCCAAAATCCAAACTCCAAACTCCAATCTCCAAACTCCTAACTCCAAACTCCAACCTCCTAACTCCAAACTCCAAACTCCAAACTCTAAACTCTAAGTTCCTAACTCCAAACTCCAAACTCCAATCTCCTAAACCCTAACTCCAAACTCCAAACTCCAAACTCCAATCTCCAGTCTCCTAACTCCTAACTCCAAACTCCAAACTCCTAACTCCAAACTCCAAACTCCAATCTCCTAACTCCTAACTCCAAACTCCAACCTCCTAACTCCAAACTCCAAACTCCAAACTCTAAACTCCTAACTACTAACTCCTAACTCCAAACTCCAAACTCCAATCTCCTAACTCCTAACTCCAAACTCCAAACTCCTAACCCCAACTCCAACCTCCTAACTCCAAACTCCAAACTCCAAACTCTAAACTCTAAACTCCTAACTCCAAACTCCTAACTCCAAACTCCAATCTCCTAACTCCTAACTCCAAACTCCAAACTCCAATCTCCAGTCTCCTAACTCCTAACTCCAAACTCCAAACTCCTAACTCCTAACTCCAAACTCCAAACTCCAATCTCCTAACTCCTAACTCCAAACTCCTAACTCCAAACTCCAAACTCCTAACTCCAAACTCCAAACTCCAATCTCCTAACTCCTAACTCCAAACTCCAACCTCATAACTCCAAACTCCAAACTCCAAACTCCAATCTCCGAACTCGTAACTCCAAACTCCAACCTCATAACTCCAAACTCCAAACTCCAAAGTCCAAACTCTAAACTCCAAACTCCAATCTCCTAACTCCTAACTCCAAACTCCAACCTCATAACTCCAAACTCCAAACTCCAAACTCCAATCTCCTAACTCCTAACTCCAAACTCCAAACTCCAAACTCCTTACACCAAACTCCAAACTCCAATCTCCTAACCCCTAACTCCAAACTCCAAACTCTAAACTCCAAACTCCAAACTCCAAACTCCTAACTCCAAACTCAAAACTCCAAACTCCAATCTCCTAACTCCTAACTCCAAACTCCAAACTCTAAACTCTAAACTCCTAACTCCAAACTCCAAGCTCCAAACTCCAAACTCCTAACTCCAAACTCCAAACTCCAAACTCCAATCTCCTAACTCCTTACTCCAAACTCCAACCTTCAATCTCCTAACTCCTAACTCCAAACTCCAAGCTCCAAACTCCAAACTCCAATCTCCTAACTCCTAACTCCAAACTCCAACCTCCTAACTCCAAACTCCAAACTCCAAACTTTAAACTCCTAACTCCAGTCTCCAATCTCCTAACTCCAAACTCCAAACTCCAATCTCCTAACTCCTAACTCCAAACGCCAAACTCCAAACTCCAAACTCCAATCTCCTAACCCCTAACTCCAAACTCCAAACTCCAATCTCCAAACTCCTACTCCAAACTCCTAACTCCACACTCCAACCTCCAAACTCCTCACTCCTAACTCCAAACTCCAAACTCCTAACTCCTAACTCCAAACTCCAAACTCCTAACTCCTAACTCCAAACTCCAAACTCCAAACTCCAAACTCCTAACTCCAAACTCCAAACTCCTAAGTCCAAACTCCAAACTCCAATCTCCTAACTCCTAACTCCAAACTCCAACCTCATAACTCCAAACTCCAAACTCCAATCTCCAACCTCCAAACTCCAAACTCCAAGCTCCTCACTCCTAACTCCAAACTCCTAACTCCTAACTCCTATCTCCAAACTCCAAACTCCTAACTCCAAATTCCAAACTCCAATCTCCTAACTCCTAACTCCAACCTCATAACTCCAAACTCCAAACTCCAAATTCCAATCTCCGAACTCCTAACTCCAAACTCCAACCTCATAACTCCAAACTCCAAACTCCAAACTCCAAACTCTAAACTCTAAACTCCTAACTCCAAACTCCAAACTCCTAACTCCAAACTCCAAACTCCAAACTCCAATCTCCTAACTCCTAACTCCAAACTCCAAACTCCAAACTCCTTACTCCAAACTCCAAACTCCAAACTCCAATCTCCTAACCACTAACTCCAAACTCCAAACTCCTAACTCCAAACTCCAATCTCCAATCTCCTAACGACAAACTCCAAATTCCAAACTCCTAACTCCAAACTCCAAACTCCAATCTCCGAACTCCTAACTCCAAACTCCAACCTCCTAACTCCAAACTCCAAACTCTAAACTCTAAACTCCTAACTCTAAACTCCAAACTCCAAACTCCTAACTCCAAACTCCAAACTCCAATCTCCTAAACCCTAACTCCTAACTCCAAACGGCAAACTCCTAACTGCAAACTCCAAACTCCAATCTCCAATCTCCTAACTCCTAACTCCAAACTCCATACTCCAAACTCCAAACAACAAACTCCAATCTCCTAACTCCAAACTCCAAACTCCAACGTCCTAACTCCAAACTCCAAACTCCAAACTCTATACTCCTAACTCCAAACTCCAAACTCCTTCCTCCAATCTCCTAACTCCTAACTCCAAACTCCAAACTCCAAACTCCAAACTCCAATCTCCAAACCCCTAACTCCAAACTCCAAACTCCAAACTCCAATCTCCTAACTCCTACTCCAAACTCCAAACAAAACTCCGAACTCCAAACTCCAAACTCCAAACTCCAGTCTCCTAACTCCTAACTCCAAACTCCAACCTCCTAACTCCAAACTCCAAACTCCAAACTCTAAACTCTAAATTCCTAACTCCAAACTCCAAACTCCAAACTCCAATCTCCTAAACCCTAACTCCAAACTCCAAACTCCTAACTGCAAACTCCAAACTCCAATCTCCAATCTCCTAACTCCTTACTCCAAACTCCAAACTCCAAACTCCTAACTCCAAACTCCAAACTCCAAACTCCAAACTCCAAACTCCAATCTCCTAAACCCTAACTCCAAACTCCAAACTCCAAACGCCTAACTGCAAATCCAAACTCCAAACTCCAATCTCCAATCTCCTAACTCCTAACTCCAAATCCCAAACTCCAAACTCCAAACTACAAACTCCAATATCCTAACTCCTAACTCCAAACTCCAACCTCCTAACTCCAAACTCCAAACTCTAAACTCCTAACTCCATACTCCAAACTCCAAACTCCTCACTCCAAACTCCAAACTCCAATCTCCTAACTCCTAACTCCAAACTCCAAACTCCAAACTCCAAACTCCAATCTCCTAACCCCTAACTCCAAACTCCAAACTCCTACTCCAAACTCCAAACACCAAACTCCGAACTCCAAACTCCAAACTCCAAACTCCAAACTCCTAACTACTAACTCCAAACTCCAACCTCCTAACTCCAAAGTCCAAACTCCAAACTCCAAACTCTAAACTCTAAATTCCTAACTCCAAACTCCAAACTCCAAACTCCAAACTCCAATCTCCTAAACCCTAACTCCAAACTCCAAACTCCAAACTCCTAACTGCAAAGTCCAAACTCCAAACTCCGAACTCCAAACTCCAAACTCCAAACTCCAATCTCGTAACTCCAAACTCCAACCTCTTAACTGCAAACTCCAAACTCCAAACTCTAAACTCTAAACTCGTAACTCCAAACTCCTAACTCCAAACTCCAAACTCCTAACTCCAAACTCCAAACTCCAAACTCCGAACTCCAAACTCCAATCTCCTAACTCCTAACTCCAAACTCCGAACTCCAAACTCCAAACTCCAATCTCCTAACTCCTAACTCCAAACTCCAAACTCCAATCTCCTAACTCCTAACTCCAAACTCCAATCTCCAGTCTCCTAACTCCAAACTCCAAACTCCAAACTCCAAACTCCAATCTCCTAACTCCAAACTCCAAACTCCTAACTCCACACTCCAACCTCCAAACTCCTCACTCCTAACTCCAAACTCCGAACTCCGAACTCCAATCTCCAAACTCCTAACTCCAAACTCCAAACTCCAAACTCCTAACTCCTAACTCCAAACTCCTAATTCCAAACTCCAATCTCCTAACTCCTAACTCCAAACTCCAAACTCCTAACTCCAAACTCCAAACTCCAAACTCCAATCTCCAGTCTCCTAACTCCAAACTCCAATCTCCTAACTCCTAACTCCAAACTCCAACCTCATAACTCCAAACTCCAAACTCCAAACTCCAATCTCCGAACTCCTAACTCCAAACTCCGACCTCATAACTCCAAACTCCAAACTCGAAACTCTAAACTCTAAACTCCTAACTCCAAACTCCAAACTCCAAACTCCTAACTCCTAACTCCTAACTCCATTCTCCTAACTCCAAACTCTAAACTCTAAACTCCTAACTCCAAACTCCAAACTCCAAACTCCAATCTCCAAACTGCAAATCCAAACTCCAAACTCCAATCTCCAATCTCCTAACTCCTAACTCCAAACCCCAAACTCCAAACTCCAAACTACAAACTCCAATCTCCTAACTCCTAACTCCAAACTCCAACCTCCTAACTCCAAACTCCAAACTCCAAACTCTAAACTCCTAACTCCAAACTCCAAACTCCAAACTCCTCACTCCAAACTCCAAACTCCAATCTCCTAACTCCTAACTCCAAACTCCAAACTCCAAACTCCAAACTCCAATCTCCTAACCGCTAACTCCAAACTCCAAACTCCTACTCCAAACTCCAAACACCAAACTCCGAACTCCAAACTCCAAACTCCAAACTCCAAACTACTAACTCCAAACTCCAACCTCCTAACTCCAAAGTCCAAACTCCAAACTCCAAACTCTAAACTCTAAATTCCTAACTCCAAACTCCAAACTCCAAACTCCAAACTCCAATCTCCTAAACCCTAACTCCAAACTCCAAACTCCAAACTCCTAACTGCAAACTCCAAACTCCAAACTCCGAACTCCAAACTCCAAACTCCAAACTCCAATCTCGTAACTCCAAACTCCAACCTCTTAACTGCAAACTCCAAACTCCAAACTCTAAACTCTAAACTCCTAACTCCAAACTCGAAACTCCTAACTCCAAACTCCAAACTCCAAACTCCAATCTCCTCACTCCAAACTCCAAACTCCTAACTCCAAACTCCAAACTCCAAACTCCAATCTCCTAAACCCTAACTCCAAACTACAAACTCCAAACTCCGAACTCCAAACTCCAATCTCCTAACTCCTAACTCCAAACTCCGAACTCCAAACTCCAAACTCCAATCTCCTAAACCCTAACTCCAAACTCCAAACTCCAAACTCCTAACTGCAAACTCCAAACTCCAAACTCCGAACTCCAAACTCCAAACTCCAAACTCCAATCTCGTAACTCCAAACTCCAACCTCTTAACTGCAAACTCCAAACTCTAAACTCTAAACTCCTAACTCCAAACTCGAAACTCCTAACTCCAAACTCCAAACTCCAAACTCCAATCTCCTCACTCCAAACTCCAAACTCCTAACTCCAAACTCCAAACTCCAAACTCCAATCTCCTAAACCCTAACTCCAAACTACAAACTACAAACTCCGAACTCCAAACTCCAATCTCCTAACTCCTAACTCCAAACTCCGAACTCCAAACTCCAAACTCCAATCTCCTAACTCCTAACTCCAAACTCCAAACTCCAATCTCCTAACTCCTAACTCCAAACTCCAATCTCCAGTCTCCTAACTCCAAACTCCAAACTCCAAACTCCAAACTCCAATCTCCTAACTCCAAACTCCAAACTTCTAACTCCACACTCCAACCTCCAAACTCCTCACTCCTAACTCCAAACTCCAAACTCCGAACTCCAATCTCCAAACTCCTAACTCCAAACTCCAAACTCCAAACTCCAAACTCCAATCTCCTAACTCCTAACTCCAAACTCCTAATTCCAAACTCCAATCTCCTAACTCCTAACTCCAAACTCCAAACTCCAAACTCCAATCTCCAGTCTCCTAACTCCTAACTCCAAACTCCAAACTCCAAACTCCTAACTCCAAACTCCAAACTCCAATCTCCTAACTCCTAACTCCAAACTCCAACCTCCTAACTCCAAACTCCAAACTCCAAACTCCAAACTCCTAACTCCAAACTCCAATCTCCTAACTCCAAACTCCAAACTCCAATCTCCTAACTCCTAACTCCAAACTCCAAACTCCAAACTCCAAACTCCAATCTCCAGTCTCCTAACTCCTAACTCCAAACTCCAAAATCCAAACTCCAAACTCTAAACTCTAAACTCCAATCTCCTAACTCCTAAATCCAAACTCCAAATTCCAAACTCCAAACTCTAAACTACAAACTCCAAACTCCAAACTCCAATCTCCTAACCCCTAACTCCAAACTCCAAACTCCAAACACCTAACTCCAAACTCCAAACCCCAATCTCCAATCTCCTAACTCCTAACTCCTAACTCCAAACTCCTATCTCCAAACTCCAAACTCCAATCTCCTAACTCGTAACTCCAAACTTCAACCTCCTAACTCCAAACTCCAAACTCCAAACTCTAAACTCTAAACTCCTAACTCCAAACTCCAAACTGCAAACTCCTAACTCCTAACTCCAAACGCCAATCTCATAACTCCTAACTCCTAACTCCAAACTCCAAACTCCAAACTCTAAACTCCAATCTCCTAACTCCTAACTCCAAACTCCTAACTCCAAACTCCAAACACCAATCTCTTAACTTCTAACTCCTAACTCCAAACTCCAAACTCCAAACTCCAAACTCTAAACTCTAAACTCCAATCTCCTAACTCCAAACTCCAAACTCCAACCTCCAAACTCCAAACTCCAAACTCCTCACTCCTAACTCCAAACTCCGAACTCATAACTCCTAACTCCAAACTCCAAACTCCTAACTCCAAACTCCAAACTCCAATCCCGTAACTCCTAACTCCAAACTCCAACCTCATAACTCCGAACTCCAAGCTCCAAACTCCTCACTCCTAACTCCAAACTCCTAACTCCTAACTTCAAACTCCTAACTCCAAATTCCAAACTCCAATCTCCTAACTCCTAACTCCAACCTCATAACTCCAAACTCCAAACTCCAAACTCCAATCTCCGAACTCCTAACTCCAAACTCCAACCTCATAACTCCAAACTCCAAACTCCAAACTATAAACTCTAAACTCCTAACTCCTAACTCCAAACACCAAACTCCTAACTCCAAACTCCAAACTCCAAACTCCAATCTCCTAACTCGTAACTCCAAACTCCAAACTCCTTACTCCAAACTCCAAACTACAAACTCCAATCTCCTAACTCCTAACTCCAAACTCCAACCTCCTAACTCCAAACTCCAAACTCCAAACTCTAAACTCCTAACTCCAAACTCCAAACTCCAAACTCCTCACTCCAAACTCCAAACTTCAATCTCCTAACTCCTAACTCCAAACTCCAAACTCCAAACTCCAAACTCCAATCTCCTAACCGCTAACTCCAAACTCCAAACTCCTACTCTAAACTCCAAACACCAAACTCCGAACTCCAAACTCCAAACTCCAAACTCCAACCTACTAACTCCAAACTCCAACCTCCTAACTCCAAAGTCCAAACTCCAAACTCCAAACTCTAAACTCTAAATTCCTAACTCCAAACTCCAAACTCCAAACTCCGAACTCCAAACTCCAAACTCCAAACTCCAATCTCGTAACTCCAAACTCCAACCTCTTAACTGCAAACACCAAACTCCAAACTCTAAACTCTAAACTCCTAACTCCAAACTCGAAACTCCTAACTCCAAACTCCAAACTCCAAACTCCAATCTCCTCACTCCAAACTCCAAACTCCTAACTCCAAACTCCAAACTCCAAACTCCAATCTCCTAAACCCTAACTCCAAACTACAAACTCCAAACTCCGAACTCCAAACTCCAATCTCCTAACTCCTAACTCCAAACTCCGAACTCCAAACTCCAAACTCCAATCTCGTAACTCCTAACTCCAAACTCCAAACTCCAATCTCCTAACTCCTAACTCCAAACTCCAATCTCCAGTCTCCTAACTCCAAACTCCAAACTCCAAACTCCAAACTCCAATCTCCTAACTCCAAACTCCAAACTCCAAACTTCTAACTCCACACTCCAACCTCCAAACTCCTCACTCCTAACTCCAAACTCCAAACTCCGAACTCCAATCTCCAAACTCCTAACTCCAAACTCCAAACTCCAAACTCCAAACTCCAATCTCCTAACTCCTAACTCCAAACTCCTAATTCCAAACTCCAATCTCCTAACTCCTAACTCCAAACTCCAAACTCCAAACTCCAATCTCCAGTCTCCTAACTCCTAACTCCAAACTCCAAACTCCAAACTCCGAACTCCAAACTCCAAACTCCAATCTCCTAACTCCTAACTCCAAACTCCAACCTCCTAACTCCAAACTCCAAACTCCAAACTCCAAACTCTAAACTCCTAACTCCAAACTCCAATCTCCTAACTCCAAACTCCAAACTCCAATCTCCTAACTCCTAACTCCAAACTCCAAACTCCAAACTCCAAACTCCAATCTCCAGTCTCCTAACTCCTAACTCCAAACTCCAAAATCCAAACTCCAAACTCTAAACTCTAAACTCCAATCTCCTAACTCCTAACTCCAAACTCCAAATTCCAAACTCCAAACTCTAAACTACAAACTCCAAACTCCAAACTCCAATCTCCTAACCCCTAACTCCAAACTCCAAACTCCAAACACCTAACTCCAAACTCCAAACCCCAATCTCCAATCTCCTAACTCCTAACTCCAAACTCCTATCTCCAAACTCCAAACTCCAATCTCCTAACTCCTAACTCCAAACTTCAACCTCCTAACTCCAAACTCCAAACTCCAAACTCTAAACTCTAAACTCCTAACTCCAAACTCCAAACTGCAAACTCCTAACTCCTAACTCCAAACGCCAATCTCATAACTCCTAACTCCTAACTCCAAACTCCAAACTCCAAACTCTAAACTCCAATCTCCTAACTCCTAACTCCAAACTCTTAACTCCAAACTCCAAACACCAATCTCTTAACTCCTAACTCCTAACTCCAAACTCCAAACTCCAAACTCCAAACTCTAAACTCTAAACTCCAATCTCCTAACTCCAAACTCCAAACTCCAACCTCCAAACTCCAAACTCCAAACTCCTCACTCCTAACTCCAAACTCCGAACTCATAACTCCTAACTCCAAACTCCAAACTCCTAACTCCAAACTCCAAACTCCAATCCCCTAACTCCTAACTCCAAACTCCAACCTCATAACTCCGAACTCCAAGCTCCAAACTCCTCACTCCTAACTCCAAACTCCTAACTCCTAACTTCAAACTCCTAACTCCAAATTCCAAACTCCAATCTCCTAACTCCTAACTCCAACCTCATAACTCCAAACTCCAAACTCCAAACTCCAATCTCCGAACTCCTAACTCCAAACTCCAACCTCATAACTCCAAACTCCAAACTCCAAACTATAAACTCTAAACTCCTAACTCCTAACTCCAAACACCAAACTCCTAACTCCAAACTCCAAACTCCAAACTCCAATCTCCTAACTCGTAACTCCAAACTCCAAACTCCTTACTCCAAACTCCAAACTACAAACTCCAATCTCCTAACTCCTAACTCCAAACTCCAACCTCCTAACTCCAAACTCCAAACTCCAAACTCTAAACTCCTAACTCCAAACTCCAAACTCCAAACTCCTCACTCCAAACTCCAAACTTCAATCTCCTAACTCCTAACTCCAAACTCCAAACTCCAAACTCCAAACTCCAATCTCCTAACCGCTAACTCCAAACTCCAAACTCCTACTCTAAACTCCAAACACCAAACTCCGAACTCCAAACTCCAAACTCCAAACTCCAAACTACTAACTCCAAACTCCAACCTCCTAACTCCAAAGTCCAAACTCCAAACTCCAAACTCTAAACTCTAAATTCCTAACTCCAAACTCCAAACTCCAAACTCCAAACTCCAATCTCCTAAACCCTAACTCCAAACTCCTAACTGCAAACTCCAAACTCCAAACTCCGAACTCCAAACTCCAAACTCCAAACTCCAATCTCGTAACTCCAAACTCCAACCTCTTAACTGCAAACTCCAAACTCCAAACTCTAAACTCTAAACTCCTAACTCCAAACTCGAAACTCCTAACTCCAAACTCCAAACTCCAAACTCCAATCTCCTCACTCCAAACTCCAAACTCTTAACTCCAAACTCCAAACTCCAAACTCCAATCTCCTAAACCCTAACTCCAAACTACAAACTCCAAACTCCGAACTCCAAACTCCAATCTCCTAACTCCTAACTCCAAACTCCGAACTCCAAACTCCAAACTCCAATCTCCTAAACCCTAACTCCAAACTCCAAACTCCAAACTCCTAACTGCAAACTCCAAACTCCAAACTCCGAACTCCAAACTCCAAACTCCAAACTCCAATCTCGTAACTCCAAACTCCAACCTCTTAACTGCAAACTCCAAACTCCAAACTCTAAACTCTAAACTCCTAACTCCAAACTCGAAACTCCTAACTCCAAACTCCAAACTCCAAACTCCAATCTCCTCACTCCAAACTCCAAACTCCTAACTCCAAACTCCAAACTCCAAACTCCAATCTCCTAAACCCTAACTCCAAACTACAAACTCCAAACTCCGAACTCCAAACTCCAATCTCCTAACTCCTAACTCCAAACTCCGAACTCCAAACTCCAAACTCCAATCTCCTAACTCCTAACTCCAAACTCCAAACTCCAATCTCCTAACTCCTAACTCCAAACTCCAATCTCCAGTCTCCTAACTCCAAACTCCAAACTCCAAACTCCAAACTCCAATCTCCTAACTCCAAACTCCAAACTCCAAACTTCTAACTCCACACTCCAACCTCCAAACTCCTCACTCCTAACTCCAAACTCCAAACTCCAAACTCCAAACTCCAATCTCCTAACTCCTAACTCCAAACTCCTAATTCCAAACTCCAATCTCCTAACTCCTAACTCCAAACTCCAAACTCCTAACTCCAAACTCCAAACTCCAATCTCCAGTCTCCTAACTCCTAACTCCAAACTCCAAACTCCAAACTCCTAACTCCAAACTCCAAACTCCAATCTCCTAACTCCTAACTCCAAACTCCAACCTCCTAACTCCAAACTCCAAACTCCAAACTCCAAACTCTAAACTCCTAACTCCAAACTCCAATCTCCTAACTCCAAACTCCAAACTCCAATCTCCTAACTCCAAACTCCAAACTCCAAACTCCAAACTCCAATCTCCAGTCTCCTAACTCCTAACTCCAAACTCCAAAATCCAAACTCCAAACTCTAAACTCTAAACTCCAATCTCCTAACTCCTAACTCCAAACTCCAAATTCCAAACTCCAAACTCTAAACTATAAACTCCAAACTCCAAACTCCAATCTCCTAACCCCTAACTCCAAACTCCAAACTCCAAACACCTAACTCCAAACTCCAAACCCCAATCTCCAATCTCCTAACTCCTAACTCCTAACTCCAAACTCCTATCTCCAAACTCCAAACTCCAATCTCCTAACTCCTAACTCCAAACTTCAACCTCCTAACTCCAAACTCCAAACTCCAAACTCTAAACTCTAAACTCCTAACTCCAAACTCCAAACTGCAAACTCCTAACTCCTAACTCCAAACGCCAATCTCATAACTCCTAACTCCTAACTCCAAACTCCAAACTCCAAACTCTAAACTCCAATCTCCTAACTCCTAACTCCAAACTCCTAACTCCAAACTCCAAACACCAATCTCTTAACTCCTAACTCCTAACTCCAAACTCCAAACTCCAAACTCCAAACTCTAAACTCTAAACTCCAATCTCCTAACTCCAAACTCCAAACTCCAACCTCCAAACTCCAAACTCCAAACTCCTCACTCCAAACTCCAAACTCCAATCCCCTAACTCCTAACTCCAAACTCCAACCTCATAACTCCGAACTCCAAGCTCCAAACTCCTCACTCCTAACTCCAAACTCCTAACTCCTAACTTCAAACTCCTAACTCCAAATTCCAAACTCCAATCTCCTAACTCCTAACTCCAACCTCATAACTCCAAACTCCAAACTCCAAACTCCAATCTCCGAACTCCTAACTCCAAACTCCAACCTCTTAACTGCAAACTCCAAACTCCAAACTCTAAACTCTAAACTCCTAACTCCAAACTCGAAACTCCTAACTCCAAACTCCAAACTCCAAACTCCAATCTCCTCACTCCAAACTCCAAACTCTTAACTCCAAACTCCAAACTCCAAACTCCAATCTCCTAAACCCTAACTCCAAACTACAAACTCCAAACTCCGAACTCCAAACTCCAATCTCCTAACTCCTAACTCCAAACTCCGAACTCCAAACTCCAAACTCCAATCTCCTAAACCCTAACTCCAAACTCCAAACTCCAAACTCCTAACTGCAAACTCCAAACTCCAAACTCCGAACTCCAAACTCCAAACTCCAAACTCCAATCTCGTAACTCCAAACTCCAACCTCTTAACTGCAAACTCCAAACTCCAAACTCTAAACTCTAAACTCCTAACTCCAAACTCGAAACTCCTAACTCCAAACTCCAAACTCCAAACTCCAATCTCCTCACTCCAAACTCCAAACTCCAAACTCCAAACTCCAAACTCCAATCTCCTAAACCCTAACTCCAAACTACAAACTCCAAACTCCGAACTCCAAACTCCAATCTCCTAACTCCTAACTCCAAACTCCGAACTCCAAACTCCAAACTCCAATCTCCTAACTCCTAACTCCAAACTCCAAACTCCAATCTCCTAACTCCTAACTCCAAACTCCAATCTCCAGTCTCCTAACTCCAAACTCCAAACTCCAAACTCCAATCTCCTAACTCCAAACTCCAAACTCCAAACTCCAAACTTCTAACTCCACACTCCAACCTCCAAACTCCTCACTCCTAACTCCAAACTCCAAACTCCAAACTCCAAACTCCAATCTCCTAACTCCTAACTCCAAACTCCTAATTCCAAACTCCAATCTCCTAACTCCTAACTCCAAACTCCAAACTCCTAACTCCAAACTCCAAACTCCAATCTCCAGTCTCCTAACTCCTAACTCCAAACTCCAAACTCCAAACTCCTAACTCCAAACTCCAAACTCCAATCTCCTAACTCCTAACTCCAAATTCCAACCTCCTAACTCCAAACTCCAAACTCCAAACTCCAAACTCTAAACTCCTAACTCCAAACTCCAATCTCCTAACTCCAAACTCCAAACTCCAATCTCCTAACTCCTAACTCCAAACTCCAAACTCCAAACTCCAAACTCCAATCTCCAGTCTCCTAACTCCTAACTCCAAACTCCAAAATCCAAACTCCAAACTCTAAACTCTAAACTCCAATCTCCTAACTCCTAACTCCAAACTCCAAATTCCAAACTCCAAACTCTAAACTACAAACTCCAAACTCCAAACTCCAATCTCCTAACCCCTAACTCCAAACTCCAAACTCCAAACACCTAACTCCAAACTCCAAACCCCAATCTCCAATCTCCTAACTCCTAACTCCTAACTCCAAACTCCTATCTCCAAACTCCAAACTCCAATCTCCTAACTCCTAACTCCAAACTTCAACCTCCTAACTCCAAACTCCAAAC
Source organism: Somniosus microcephalus (assembly GCF_052327205.1). Lineage (NCBI taxonomy): Eukaryota > Metazoa > Chordata > Chondrichthyes > Squaliformes > Somniosidae > Somniosus > Somniosus microcephalus. The sequence goes on along the minus strand of NC_141000.1, from coordinate 41,376,203 downwards.
TCCAAACTCTAAACTCCAATGTCCTAACTCCTAACTCCAAACTCCTAACTCCAAACTCCAAACACCAATCTCTTAACTCCTAACTCCTAACTCCAAACTCCAAACTCCAAACTCCAAACTCTAAACTCTAAACTCCAATCTCCTAACTCCAAACTCCAAACTCCAACCTCCAAACTCCAAACTCCAAACTCCTCACTCCTAACTCCAAACTCCGAACTCATAACTCCTAACTCCAAACTCCAAACTCCTAACTCCAAACTCCAAACTCCAATCCCCTAACTCCTAACTCCAAACTCCAACCTCATAACTCCGAACTCCAAGCTCCAAACTCCTCACTCCTAACTCCAAACTCCTAACTCCTAACTTCAAACTCCTAACTCCAAATTCCAAACTCCAATCTCCTAACTCCTAACTCCAACCTCATAACTCCAAACTCCAAACTCCAAACTCCAATCTCCGAACTCCTAACTCCAAACTCCAACCTCATAACTCCAAACTCCAAACTCCAAACTATAAACTCTAAACTCCTAACTCCTAACTCCAAACACCAAACTCCTAACTCCAAACTCCAAACTCCAAACTCCAATCTCCTAACTCGTAACTCCAAACTCCAAACTCCTTACTCCAAACTCCAAACTCCAAACTCCAATCTCCTAACCCCTAACTCCAAACTCCAAACTCCTAACTCCAAACTCCAAACTCCAATCTCCAATCTCCTAACTATAAACTCCAAATTCCAAACTCCTAACTCCAAACTCCAAACTCCAATCTCCTAACTCCTAACTCCAAACTCCAACCTCCTAACTCCAAACTCCAAACTCCAAACTCTAAACTCCTAACTCCAAACTCCAAACTCCAAACTCCAAACTCCAATCTCCTAACTCCTTACTCCAAACTCCAAACTCCAAACTCCAATCTCCTAAACCCTAACTCCTAACTCCAAACTCCAAACTCCTAACTGCAAACTCCAAACTCCAAACTCCAATCTCCAATCTCCTAACTCCTAACTCCAAACTCCAAACTCCAAATTCCAAACTACATACTCCAATCTCCTAACTCCTAACTCCAAACTCCAACCTCCTAACTCCAAACTCCAAACTCCAAACTCTAAACTCCTAACTCCAAACTCCAAACTCGTAACTCCAAACTACAAACTCCAATCTCCTAACTCCTAACTCCAAACTCCAACCTCCTAACTCCAAACTCCAAACTCCAAACTCTAAACTCCTAACTCCAAACTCCAAACTCCTAACTCCAAACTCCAAACTCCAATCTCCTAACTCCTAACTCCAAACTCCAAACTCCAATCTCCTAAACCCTAACTCCAAACTCCAAACTCCAAACTCCTAACTGCAAATCCAAACTCCAAACTCCAATCTCCAATCTCCTAACTCCTAACTCCAAACCCCAAACTCCAAACTCCAAACTACAAACTCCAATCTCCTAACTCCTAACTCCAAACTCCAACCTCCTAACTCCAAACTCCAAACTCCAAACTCTAAACTCCTAACTCCAAACTCCAAACTCCAAACTCCTCACTCCAAACTCCAAACTCCAATCTCCTAACTCCTAACTCCAAACTCCAAACTCCAAACTCCAAACTCCAATCTCCTAACCCCTAACTCCAAACTCCAAACTCCTACTCCAAACTCCAAACACCAAACTCCGAACTCCAAACTCCAAACTCCAAACTCCAAACTCCTAACTACTAACTCCAAACTCCAACCTCCTAACTCCAAAGTCCAAACTCCAAACTCCAAACTCTAAACTCTAAATTCCTAACTCCAAACTCCAAACTCCAAACTCCAAACTCCAATCTCCTAAACCCTAACTCCAAACTCCAAACTCCAAACTCCTAACTGCAAACTCCAAACTCCAAACTCCGAACTCCAAACTCCAAACTCCAAACTCCAATCTCGTAACTCCAAACTCCAACCTCTTAACTGCAAACTCCAAACTCCAAACTCTAAACTCTAAACTCCTAACTCCAAACTCCAAACTCCTAACTCCAAACTCCAAACTCCAAACTCCAATCTCCTCACTCCAAACTCCAAACTCCTAACTGCAAACTCCAAACTCCAAACTCCAATCTCCTAAACCCTAACTCCAAACTACAAAATCCAAACTCCGAACTCCAAACTCCAATCTCCTAACTCCTAACTCCAAACTCCGAACTCCAAACTCCAAACTCCAATCTCCTAAACACTAACTCCAAACTCCAAACTCCAAACTCCTAACTGCAAACTCCAAACTCCAAACTCCGAACTCCAAACTCCAAACTCCAAACTCCAATCTCGTAACTCCAAACTCCAACCTCTTAACTGCAAACTCCAAACTCCAAACTCTAAACTCTAAACTCCTAACTCCAAACTCGAAACTCCTAACTCCAAACTCCAAACTCCAAACTCCAATCTCCTCACTCCAAACTCCAAACTCCTAACTCCAAACTCCAAACTCCAAACTCCAATCTCCTAAACCCTAACTCCAAATTACAAACTCCAAACTCCGAACTCCAAACTCCAATCTCCTAACTCCTAACTCCGAACTCCAAACTCCAAACTCCAATCTCCTAACTCCTAACTCCAAACTCCAATCTCCAGTCTCCTAACTCCAAACTCCAAACTCCAAACTCCAAACTCCAATCTCCTAACTCCAAACTCCAAACTCCAAACTTCTAACTCCACACTCCAACCTCCAAACTCCTCACTCCTAACTCCAAACTCCAAACTCCGAACTCCAATCTCCAAACTCCTAACTCCAAACTCCAAACTCCAAACTCCAAACTCCAATCTCCTAACTCCTAACTCCAAACTCCTAATTCCAAACTCCAATCTCCTAACTCCTAACTCCAAACTCCAAACTCCTAACTCCAAACTCCAAACTCCAATCTCCAGTCTCCTAACTCCTAACTCCAAACTCCAAACTCCAAACTCCTAACTCCAAACTCCAAACTCCAATCTCCTAACTCCTAACTCCAAACTCCAACCTCCTAACTCCAAACTCCAAACTCCAAACTCCAAACTCTAAACTCCTAACTCCAAACTCCAATCTCCTAACTCCAAACTCCAAACTCCAATCTCCTAACTCCTAACTCCAAACTCCAAACTCCAAACTCCAAACTCCAATCTCCAAACTCCAAACTCCAAAATCCAAACTCCAAACTCTAAACTCTAAACTCCAATCTCCTAACTCCTAACTCCAAACTCCAAATTCCAAACTCCAAACTCTAAACTACAAACTCCAAACTCCAAACTCCAATCTCCTAACCCCTAACTCCAAACTCCAAACTCCAAACACCTAACTCCAAACTCCAAACCCCAATCTCCAATCTCCTAACTCCTAACTCCTAACTCCAAACTCCTATCTCCAAACTCCAAACTCCAATCTCCTAACTCCTAACTCCAAACTTCAACCTCCTAACTCCAAACTCCAAACTCCAAACTCTAAACTCTAAACTCCTAACTCCAAACTCCAAACTGCAAACTCCTAACTCCTAACTCCAAACGCCAATCTCATAACTCCTAACTCCTAACTCCAAACTCCAAACTCCAAACTCTAAACTCCAATCTCCTAACTCCTAACTCCAAACTCCTAACTCCAAACTCCAAACACCAATCTCTTAACTCCTAACTCCTAACTCCAAACTCCAAACTCCAAACTCCAAACTCTAAACTCTAAACTCCAATCTCCTAACTCCAAACTCCAAACTCCAACCTCCAAACTCCAAACTCCAAACTCCTCACTCCTAACTCCAAACTCCGAACTCATAACTCCTAACTCCAAACTCCAAACTCCTAACTCCAAACTCCAAACTCCAATCCCCTAACTCCTAACTCCAAACTCCAACCTCATAACTCCGAACTCCAAGCTCCAAACTCCTCACTCCTAACTCCAAACTCCTAACTCCTAACTTCAAACTCCTAACTCCAAATTCCAAACTCCAATCTCCTAACTCCTAACTCCAACCTCATAACTCCAAACTCCAAACTCCAAACTCCAATCTCCGAACTCCTAACTCCAAACTCCAACCTCATAACTCCAAACTCCAAACTCCAAACTCTAAACTCTAAACTCCTAACTCCTAACTCCAAACACCAAACTCCTAACTCCAAACTCCAAACTCCAAACTCCAATCTCCTAACTCGTAACTCCAAACTCCAAACTCCTTACTCCAAACTCCAAACTCCAAACTCCAATCTCCTAACCCCTAATTCCAAACTCCAAACTCCTAACTCCAAACTCCAAACTCCAATCTCCAATCTCCTAACTATAAACTCCAAATTCCAAACTCCTAACTCCAAACTCCAAACTCCAATCTCCTAACTCCTAACTCCAACCTCCTAACTCCAAACTCCAAACTCCAAACTCTAAACTCCTAACTCCAAACTCCAAACTCCAAACTCCAATCTCCTAACTCCTTACTCCAAACTCCAAACTCCAAACTCCAAACTCCAATCTCCTAAACCCTAACTCCTAACTCCAAACTCCAAACTCCTAACTGCAAACTCCAAACTCCAAACTCCAATCTCCAATCTCCTAACTCCTAACTCCAAACTCCAAACTCCAAATTCCAAACTACATACTCCAATCTCCTAACTCCTAACTCCAAACTCCAACCTCCTAACTCCAAACTCCAAACTCCAAACTCTAAACTCCTAACTCCAAACTCCAAACTCGTAACTCCAAACTACAAACTCCAATCTCCTAACTCCTAACTCCAAACTCCAACCTCCTAACTCCAAACTCCAAACTCCAAACTCTAAACTCCTAACTCCAAACTCCAAACTCCTAACTCCAAACTCCAAACTCCAATCTCCTAACTCCTAACTCCAAACTCCAAACTCCAATCTCCTAAACCCTAACTCCAAACTCCAAACTCCAAACTCCTAACTGCAAATCCAAACTCCAAACTCCAATCTCCAATCTCCTAACTCCTAACTCCAAACCCCAAACTCCAAACTCCAAACTACAAACTCCAATCTCCTAACTCCTAACTCCAAACTCCAACCTCCTAACTCCAAACTCCAAACTCCAAACTCTAAACTCCTAACTCCAAACTCCAAACTCCAAACTCCTCACTCCAAACTCCAAACTCCAATCTCCTAACTCCTAACTCCAAACTCCAAACTCCAAACTCCAAACTCCAATCTCCTAACCCCTAACTCCAAACTCCAAACTCCTACTCCAAACTCCAAACACCAAACTCCGAACTCCAAACTCCAAACTCCAAACTCCAAACTCCTAACTACTAACTCCAAACTCCAACCTCCTAACTCCAAAGTCCAAACTCCAAACTCCAAACTCTAAACTCTAAATTCCTAACTCCAAACTCCAAACTCCAAACTCCAAACTCCAATCTCCTAAACCCTAACTCCAAACTCCAAACTCCAAACTCCTAACTGCAAACTCCAAACTCCAAACTCCGAACTCCAAACTCCAAACTCCAAACTCCAAACTCCAATCTCGTAACTCCAAACTCCAACCTCTTAACTGCAAACTCCAAACTCCAAACTCTAAACTCTAAACTCCTAACTCCAAACTCCAAACTCCTAACTCCAAACTCCAAACTCCAAACTCCAATCTCCTCACTCCAAACTCCAAACTCCTAACTCCAAACTCCAAACTCCAAACTCCAATCTCCTAACTCCTAACTCCAAACTCCAAACTCCGAACTCCAAACTCCAATCTCCTAACTCCTAACTCCAAACTCCGAACTCCAAACTCCAAACTCCAATCTCCTAACTCCTAACTCCAAACTCCAAACTCCAATCTCCTAACTCCTAACTCCAATCTCCAGTCTCCTAACTCCAAACTCCAAACTCCAAACTCCAAACTCCAATCTCCTAACTCCAAACTCCAAACTCCTAACTCCATACTCCAACCTCCAAACTCCTCACTCCTAACTCCAAACTCCGAACTCCAATCTCCAAACTCCTAACTCCAAACTCCAAACTCCAAACTCCAAACTCCAATCTCCTAACTCCAAACTCCTAATTCCAAACTCCAATCTCCTAACTCCTAACTCCAAACTCCAAACTCCTAACTCCAAACTCCAAACTCCAAACTCCAATCTCCAGTCTCCTAACTCCTAACTCCAAACTCCAAAATCCAAACTCCAAACTCCAAACTCCAAACTCCAATCTCCAGTCTCCTAACTCCTAACTCCAAACTCCAAACTCCAAACTCCTAACTCCAAACTCCAAACTCCAATCTCCTAACTCCTAACTCCAAACTCCAACCTCATAACTCCAAACTCCAAACTCCGAACTCCAATCTCCGAACTCCTAACTCCAAACTCCAACCTCATAACTCCAAACTCCAAACTCCAAACTATAAACTCTAAACTCCTAACTCCTAACTCCAAACACCAAACTCCTAACTCCAAACTCCAAACTCCAAACTCCAATCTCCTAACTCGTAACTCCAAACTCCAAACTCCTTACTCCAAACTCCAAACTCCAAACTCCAATCTCCTAACCCCTAACTCCAAACTCCAAACTCCTAACTCCAAACTCCAAACTCCAATCTCCAATCTCCTAACTATAAACTCCAAATTCCAAACTCCTAACTCCAAACTCCAAACTCCAATCTCCTAACTCCTAACTCCAAACTCCAACCTCCTAACTCCAAACTCCAAACTCCAAACTCTAAACTCCTAACTCCAAACTCCAAACTCCAAACTCCAAACTCCAATCTCCTAACTCCTTACTCCAAACTCCAAACTCCAAACTCCAAACTCCAATCTCCTAAACCCTAACTCCTAACTCCAAACTCCAAACTCCTAACTGCAAACTCCAAACTCCAAACTCCAATCTCCAATCTCCTAACTCCTAACTCCAAACTCCAAACTCCAAATTCCAAACTACATACTCCAATCTCCTAACTCCTAACTCCAAACTCCAACCTCCTAACTCCAAACTCCAAACTCCAAACTCTAAACTCCTAACTCCAAACTCCAAACTCGTAACTCCAAACTACAAACTCCAATCTCCTAACTCCTAACTCCAAACTCCAACCTCCTAACTCCAAACTCCAAACTCCAAACTCTAAACTCCTAACTCCAAACTCCAAACTCCTAACTCCAAACTCCAAACTCCAATCTCCTAACTCCTAACTCCAAACTCCAAACTCCAATCTCCTAAACCCTAACTCCAAACTCCAAACTCCAAACTCCTAACTGCAAATCCAAACTCCAAACTCCAATCTCCAATCTCCTAACTCCTAACTCCAAACCCCAAACTCCAAACTCCAAACTACAAACTCCAATCTCCTAACTCCTAACTCCAAACTCCAACCTCCTAACTCCAAACTCCAAACTCCAAACTCTAAACTCCTAACTCCAAACTCCAAACTCCAAACTCCTCACTCCAAACTCCAAACTCCAATCTCCTAACTCCTAACTCCAAACTCCAAACTCCAAACTCCAAACTCCAATCTCCTAACCCCTAACTCCGAACTCCAAACTCCTACTCCAAACTCCAAACACCAAACTCCGAACTCCAAACTCCAAACTCCAAACTCCAAACTCCTAACTACTAACTCCAAACTCCAACCTCCTAACTCCAAAGTCCAAACTCCAAACTCCAAACTCTAAACTCTAAATTCCTAACTCCAAACTCCAAACTCCAAACTCCAAACTCCAATCTCCTAAACCCTAACTCCAAACTCCAAACTCCAAACTCCTAACTGCAAACTCCAAACTCCAAACTCCGAACTCCAAACTCCAAACTCCAAACTCCAATCTCGTAACTCCAAACTCCAACCTCTTAACTGCAAACTCCAAACTCCAAACTCTAAACTCTAAACTCCTAACTCCAAAGTCCAAACTCCTAACTCCAAACTCCAAACTCCAAACTCCAATCTCCTCACTCCAAACTCCAAACTCCAAACTCCAAACTCCAAACTCCAATCTCCTAACCCCTAACTCCAAACTCCAAACTCCGAACTCCAAACTCCAATCTCCTAACTCCTAACTCCAAACTCCGAACTCCAAACTCCAAACTCCAATCTCCTAACTCCTAACTCCAAACTCCAAACTCCAATCTCCTAACTCCTAACTCCAATCTCCAGTCTCCTAACTCCAAACTCCAAACTCCAAACTCCAAACTCCAATCTCCTAACTCCAAACTCCAAACTCCAAACTCCTAACTCCATACTCCAACCTCCAAACTCCTCACTCCTAACTCCAAACTCCGAACTCCAATCTCCAAACTCCTAACTCCAAACTCCAAACTCCAAACTCCAAACTCCAATCTCCTAACTCCTAACTCCAAACTCCAAACTCCTAACTCCAAACTCCAAACTCCAAACTCCAATCTCCAGTCTCCTAACTCCTAACTCCAAACTCCAAACTCCAAACTCCTAACTCCAAACTCCAAACTCCAATCTCCTAACTCCTAACTCCAAACTCCAACCTCCTAACTCCAAACTCCAAACTCCAAACTCCAAACTCTAAACTCCTAACTCCAAACTCCAATCTCCTAACTCCAAACTCCAAACTCCAATCTCCTAACTCCTAACTCCAAACTCCAAACTCCAAACTCCAAACTCCAATCTCCAGTCTCCTAACTCCTAACTCCAAACTCCAAAATCCAAACTCCAAACTCTAAACTCTAAACTCCAATCTCCTAACTCCTAACTCCAAACTCCAAATTCCAAACTCCAAACTCTAAACTACAAACTCCAAACACCAAACTCCAATCTCCTAACCCCTAACTCCAAACTCCAAACTCCAAACACCTAACTCCAAACTCCAAACCCCAATCTCCAATCTCCTAACTCCTAACTCCTAACTCCAAACTCCTATCTCCAAACTCCAAACTCCAATCTCCTAACTCCTAACTCCAAACTTCAACCTCCTAACTCAAAACTCCAAACTCCAAACTCTAAACTCTAAACTCCTAACTCCAAACTCCAAACTGCAAACTCCTAACTCCTAACACCAAACGCCAATCTCATAACTCCTAACTCCAAACTCCAAACTCCAAACTCTAAACTCCAATCTCCTAACTCCTAACTCCAAACTCCTAACTCCAAACTCCAAACTCCAATCTCTTAACTCCTAACTCCAAACTCCAAACTCCAAACTCCAAACTCCAAACTCTAAACTCTAAACTCCAATCTCCTAACTCCAAACTCCAAACTCCAACCTCCAAACTCCAAACTCCAAACTCCTCACTCCTAACTCCAAACTCCGAACTCATAACTCCTAACTCCAAACTCCAAACTCCTAACTCCAAACTCCAATCTCCTAACTCCTAACTCCAAACTCCAACATCATAACTCCAAACTCCAAGCTCCAAACTCCTCACTCCTAACTCCAAACTCCTAACTCCTAACTTCAAACTCATAACTCCAAATTCCAAACACCAATCTCCTAACTCCTAACTCCAACCTCATAACTCCAAACTCCAAACTCCAAACTCCAATCTCCGAACTCCTAACTCCAAACTCCAACCTCATAACTCCAAACTCCAAACTCCAAACTCCAAACCCTAAACTCTAAACTCCTAACTCCTAACTCCAAACACCAAACTCCTAACTCCAAACTCCAAACTCCAAACTCCAATCTCCTAACTCGTAACTCCAAACTCCAAACTCCTTACTCCAAACTCCAAACTCCAAACTCCAATCTCCTAACCCCTAACTCCAAACTCCAAACTCCTAACTCCAAACTCCAAACTCCAATCTCCAATCTCCTAACTATAAACTCCAAATTCCAAACTCCTAACTCCAAACTCCAAACTCCAATCTCCTAACTCCTAACTCCAAACTCCAACCTCCTAACTCCAAACTCCAAACTCTAAACTCCTAACTCCAAACTCCAAACTCCAAACTCCAAACTCCAAACTCCAATCTCCTAACTCCAAACTCCAAACTCCAAACTCCAATCTCCTAAACCCTAACTCCTAACTCCAAACTCCTAACTGCAAACTCCAAACTCCAAACTCCAATCTCCAATCTCCTAACTCCTAACTCCAAACTCCAAACTCCAAATTCCAAACTACAAACTCCAATCTCCTAACTCCTAACTCCAAACTCCAACCTCCTAACTCCAAACTCCAAACTCCAAACTCTAAACTCCTAACTCCAAACTCCAAACTCCTAACTCCAAACTCCAAACTCCAATCTCCTAACTCCTAACTCCTAACTCCAAACTCCAAACTCCAAACTCTAAACTCTAAACTCCAATCTCCTAACTCTTAACTCCAAACTCCAAACTCCAACCTCCAAACTCCAAACTCCAAACTCCTCACTCCTAACTCCAAACTCCTAACTCATAACTCCAAACTCCAAACTCCTAACTCCAAACTCCAAACTCCAATCTCCTAACTCCTAACTCCAAACTCCAACCTCATAACTCCAAAATCCAAGCTCCAAACTCCTCACTCCTAACTCCAAACTCCTAACTCCTAACTCCTAACTCCAAATTCCAAACTCCAATCTCCTAACTCCTAACTCCAACCTCATAACTCCAAACTCCAAACTCCAAACTCCAATCTCCGAACTCCTAACTCCAAACTCCAACCTCATAACTCCAAACTCCAAACTCTAAACTCTAAACTCCTAACTCCTAACTCCAAACTCCAAACTCCTAACTCCAAACTCCAAACTCCAAACTCCAATCTCCTAACCCCTAACTCCAAACTTCAAACTCCTAACTCCAAACTCCAAACTCCAATCTCCAATCTCCTAACTACAAACTCCAAATTCCAAACTCCTAACTCCAAACTCCAAACACCAATCTCCTAACTCCTAACTCCAACCTCCCAACTCCAAACTCCAAACTCTAAACTCTAAACTCCTAACTCCAAACTCCAAACTCAAAACTCCAAACTCCAAACTCCAATCTCCTAACTCCTTACTCCAAACTCCAAACTCCGAACTCCAAACTCCAATCTCCTAAACCCTAACTCCTAACTCCAAACTCCAAACTCCTAACTGCAAACTCCAAACTCCAAACTCCAATCTCCAATCTTTTAACTCCTAACTCCAAACTCCAAACTCCAAATTCCAAACTACAAACTACAATCTCCTAACTCCTAACTCCAAACTCCAACCTCCTAACTCCAAACTCCAAACTCCAAACTCTAAACTCCTAACTCCAAACTCCTAACTCCAAACTCCAAACTCCAATCTCCTAACTCCTAACTCCAAACTCCAAACTCCAAACTCCAATCTCCAATCTCCTAACCCCTAACTCCAAACTCCAAACTCCTAACTCCTAACCCAAACTCCAAACACCAAACTCCGAACTCCAAACTCCAAACTCCAAACTCCAGTCTCCTAACTCCTAACTCCAAACTCCAACCTCCTAACTCCAAACTCCAAACTCCAAACTCCAAACTCTAAACTCTAAATTCCTAACTCCAAACTCCATACTCCAAACTCCAAACTCCAATCTCCTAAACCCTAACTCCAAACTCCAAACTCCTAACTGCAAACTCCAAACTCCAATCTCCAATCTCCTAACTCCTTACTCCAAACTCCAAACTCCAAACTCCTAACTGCAAACTCCAAACTCCAATCTCCTAACTCCTTACTCCAAACTCCAAACTCCAAACTCCTAACTCCAAACACCAAACTCCTAACTCCAAACTCCAAACTCCAATCTCCTAACTCGTAACTCCAAACTCCGAACTCCAAACTCCAAACTCCAATCTCCTGACTCCTAACTCCAAACTCCAAACTCCAATCTCCTAACTCCTAACTCCAAACTCCAATCTCCAGTCTCCTAACTCCAAACTCCAAACTCCAAACTCCACACTCCAACCTCCAAACTCCTCACTGCTAACTCCAAACTCCAAACTCCGAACTCCAAACTCCAAACTCCTAACTCCTAACTCCAAACTCCAAACTCCAATCTCCAAACTCCAATCTCCTAACTCCTAACTCCAAACTCCTAATTCCAAACTCCAATCTCCTAACTCCTAACTCCAAACTCCAAACTCCTAACTCCAAACTCCAAACTCCAAACTCCAATCTCCAGTCTCCTAACTCCTAACTCCAAACTCCAAACTCCGAACTCCTAACTCCAAACTCCAAACTCCAATCTCCTAACTCCTAACTCCAAACTCCAACCTCCTAACTCCAAACTCCAAACTCCAAACTCTAAACTCCTAACTCCAAACTCCAAACTCCTAACTCCAAACTCCAAACTCCAATCTCCTAACTCCTAACTCCAAACTCCAAAATCCAAACTCCAATCTCCAGTCTCCTAACTCCTAACTCCAAACTCCAAACTCCAAACTCCAAACTCTAAACTCCAATCTCCTAACTCCTAACTCCAAACTCCAAATTCCAAACTCCAAACTCTAAACTACAAACTCCAAACTCCATCTCCTAACCCCTAACTCCAAACTCCAAACTCCAAACACCTAACTCCAAACTCCTATCTCCAAACTCCAAACTCCAATCTCCTAACTCCTAACTCCAAACTCCAACCTCCTAACTCCAAACTCCAAACTCCAAACTCCAAACTCTAAACTCTAAACTCCTAACTCCAAACTCCAAACTCCTAACTCCTAATTCCAAACGCCAATCTCCTAACTCCTAACTCCAAACTCCAAACTCCAAACTCCAAACTCTAAACTCCAATCTCCTAACTCCTAACTCCTAACTCCAAACTCCAATCTCTTAACTCCTAACTCCTAACTCCAAACTCCAAACTCCAAACTCCAAACTCCAAACTCTAAACTCTAAACTCCAACCTCCTAACTCCTAACTCCAAACTCCTAACTCCTAACCCAAACTCCAAACACCAAACTCCGAACTCCAAACTCCAAACTCCAAACTCCAGTCTCCTAACTCCTAACTCCAAACTCCAACCTCCTAACTCCAAACTCCAAACTCCAAACTCCAAACTCTAAACTCTAAATTCCTAACTCCAAACTCCATACTCCAAACTCCAAACTCCAATCTCCTAAACCCTAACTCCAAACTCCAAACTCCTAACTGCAAACTCCAAACTCCAATCTCCAATCTCCTAACTCCTTACTCCAAACTCCAAACTCCAAACTCCTAACTGCAAACTCCAAACTCCAATCTCCTAACTCCTTACTCCAAACTCCAAACTCCAAACTCCTGACTCCAAACACCAAACTCCTAACTCCAAACTCCAAACTCCAATCTCCTAACTCGTAACTCCAAACTCCGAACTCCAAACTCCAAACTCCAATCTCCTGACTCCTAACTCCAAACTCCAAACTCCAATCTCCTAACTCCTAACTCCAAACTCCAATCTCCAGTCTCCTAACTCCAAACTCCAAACTCCAAACTCCACACTCCAACCTCCAAACTCCTCACTGCTAACTCCAAACTCCAAACTCCGAACTCCAAACTCCAAACTCCTAACTCCTAACTCCAAACTCCAAACTCCAATCTCCAAACTCCAATCTCCTAACTCCTAACTCCAAACTCCTAATTCCAAACTCCAATCTCCTAACTCCTAACTCCAAACTCCAAACTCCTAACTCCAAACTCCAAACTCCAAACTCCAATCTCCAGTCTCCTAACTCCTAACTCCAAACTCCAAACTCCGAACTCCTAACTCCAAACTCCAAACTCCAATCTCCTAACTCCTAACTCCAAACTCCAACCTCCTAACTCCAAACTCCAAACTCTAAACTCCTAACTCCAAACTCCAAACTCCTAACTCCAAACTCCAAACTCCAATCTCCTAACTCCTAACTCCAAACTCCAAACTCCAAACTCCAATCTCCAGTCTCCTAACTCCTAACTCCAAACTCCAAACTCCAAACTCCAAACTCTAAACTCCAATCTCCTAACTCCTAACTCCAAACTCCAAATTCCAAACTCCAAACTCTAAACTACAAACTCCAAACTCCATCTCCTAACCCCTAACTCCAAACTCCAAACTCCAAACACCTAACTCCAAACTCCTATCTCCAAACTCCAAACTCCAATCTCCTAACTCCTAACTCCAAACTCCAACCTCCTAACTCCAAACTCCAAACTCCAAACTCCAAACTCTAAACTCTAAACTCCTAACTCCAAACTCCAAACTCCTAACTCCTAACTCCAAACGCCAATCTCCTAACTCCTAACTCCAAACTCCAAACTCCAAACTCTAAACTCCAATCTCCTAACTCCTAACTCCAAACTCCTAACTCCAAACTCCAATCTCTTAACTCCTAACTCCTAACTCCAAACTCCAAACTCCAAACTCCAAACTCCAAACTCTAAACTCTAAACTCCAACCTCCTAACTCCTAACTCCAAACTCCAAACTCCAACCACCAAACTCCAAACTCCTCACTCCTAACTCCAAACTCCTAACTCATAACTCCTAACTCCAAACTCCAAACTCCTAAGTCCAAACTCCAAACTCCAATCTCCTAACTCCTAACTCCAAACTCCAACCTCATAACTCCAAACTCCAAACTCCAATCTCCAACCTCCAAACTCCAAACTCCAAGCTCCTCACTCCTAACTCCAAACTCCTAACTCCTAACTCCTATCTCCAAACTCCAAACTCCTAACTCCAAATTCCAAACTCCAATCTCCTAACTCCTAACTCCAACCTCATAACTCCAAACTCCAAACTCCAAATTCCAATCTCCGAACTCCTAACTCCAAACTCCAACCTCATAACTCCAAACTCCAAACTCCAAACTCCAAACTCTAAACTCTAAACTCCTAACTCCAAACTCCAAACTCCTAACTCCAAACTCCAAACTCCAAACTCCAATCTCCTAACTCCTAACTCCAAACTCCAAACTCCAAACTCCTTACTCCAAACTCCAAACTCCAAACTCCAATCTCCTAACCACTAACTCCAAACTCCAAACTCCTAACTCCAAACTCCAAACTCCAATCTCCAATCTCCTAACGACAAACTCCAAATTCCAAACTCCTAACTCCAAACTCCAAACTCCAATCTCCGAACTCCTAACTCCAAACTCCAACCTCCTAACTCCAAACTCCAAACTCTAAACTCTAAACTCCTAACTCTAAACTCCAAACTCCAAACTCCTAACTCCAAACTCCAAACTCCAATCTCCTAAACCCTAACTCCTAACTCCAAACGGCAAACTCCTAACTGCAAACTCCAAACTCCAAACTCCAATCTCCAATCTCCTAACTCCTAACTCCAAACTCCATACTCCAAACTCCAAACTACAAACTCCAATCTCCTAACTCCAAACTCCAAACTCCAACGTCCTAACTCCAAACTCCAAACTCCAAACTCTAAACTCCTAACTCCAAACTCCAAACTCCTTCCTCCAATCTCCTAACTCCTAACTCCAAACTCCAAACTCCAAACTCCAAACTCCAATCTCCAAACCCCTAACTCCAAACTCCAAACTCCAAACTCCAATCTCCTAACTCCTACTCCAAACTCCAAACAAAACTCCGAACTCCAAACTCCAAACTCCAAACTCCAGTCTCCTAACTCCTAACTCCAAACTCCAACCTCCTAACTCCAAACTCCAAACTCCAAACTCTAAACTCTAAATTCCTAACTCCAAACTCCAAACTCCAAACTCCAAACTCCAATCTCCTAAACCCTAACTCCAAACTCCAAACTCCTAACTGCAAACTCCAAACTCCAATCTCCAATCTCCTAACTCCTTACTCCAAACTCCAAACTCCAAACTCCTAACTCCAAACTCCAAACTCCAAACTCCAATCTCCTAACTCCAAACTCCAACCTCTTAACTCCAACCTCCACACTCCAAACTCCAAACTCCTCACTCCTAACTCCAAACACCTAACTCATAACTCCTAACTCCAAACTCCAAATTCCTAACTCCAAACTCCAAACTCCAATCTCCTAACTCCTAACTCCAAACTCCAACCTCATAACTCCAAACTCCAAACTCCAAACTCCAACCTCCAAGCTCCAAACTCCAAACTCCTCACTGCTAACTCCAAACTCCTAACTCCTAACTCCTAACTCCAAACTGCAAACTCCTAACTCCAAACTCCAAACTCCAATCTCCTAACTCCTAACTCCAAACTCCAACCTCATAACTCCAAACTCCAAACTCCAAACTCCAATCTCCGAACTCGTAACTCCAAACTCCAAACTCCAAACTCCTTACTCCAAACTCCAAACTCCAATCTCCTAACCCCTAACTCCAAACTCCAAACTCTAAACTCCAAACTCCAAACTCCAAACTCCTAACTCCAAACTCCAAACTCCAAACTCCAATCTCCTAACTCCTAACTCCAAACTCCAAACTCTAAACTCTAAACTCCTAACTCCAAACTCCAAGCTCCAAACTCCAAACTCCTAACTCCAAACTCCAAACTCCAAACTCCAATCTCCTAACTCGTTACTCCAACTCCAAACTCCAAACTCCAATCTCCTAAACCCTAAGTCCAAACTCCAAACTCCAAACTCCTAACTGCAAACTCCAAACTCCAAACTCCAACCTTCAATCTCCTAACTCCTAACTCCAAACTCCAAGCTCCAAACTCCAAACTCCAATCTCCTAACTCCTAACTCCAAACTCCAACCTCCTAACTCCAAACTCCAAACTCCAAACTCTAAACTCCTAACTCCAGACTCCAATCTCCTAACTCCAAACTCCAAACTCCAATCTCCTAACTCCTAACTCCAAACTCCAAACTCCAAACTCCAAACTCCAATCTCCTAACCCCTAACTCCAAACTCCAAACTCCAATCTCCAAACTCCTACTCCAAACTCCAAACACCAAACTCCGAACTCCAAAATCCAAACTCCAAACTCCAATCTCCAAACTCCTAACTCCAAACTCCAACCTCCTAACTCCAAACTCCAAACTCCAAACTCTAAACTCTAAATTCCTAACTCCAAACTCCAAACTCCAAACTCCAATCTCCTAAACCCTAACTCCAAACTCCAAACTCCAAACTCCAATCTCCAGTCTCCTAACTCCTAACTCCAAACTCCAAACTCCTAACTCCAAACTCCAAACTCCAATCTCCTAACTCCTAACTCCAAACTCCAAACGCTAAACTCCTAACTACTAACTCCTAACTCCAAACTCCAAACTCCAATCTCCTAACTCCTAACTCCAAACTCCAAACTCCTAACCCCAACTCCAACCTCCTAACTCCAAACTCCAAACTCCAAACTCTAAACTCTAAACTCCTAACTCCAAACTCCTAACTCCAAACTCCAATCTCCTAACTCCTAACTCCAAACTCCAAACTCCAATCTCCAGTCTCCTAACTCCTAACTCCAAACTCCTAACTCCTTACTCCAAACTCCAAACTCCAATCTCCTAACTCCTAACTCCAAACTCCAACCTCCTAACTCCAAACTCCAACTCCAAACTCTAAACTCCTAACTCCTAACTCCAAACTCCAAACTCCTAACTCCAAACTCCAAACTCCAATCTCCTAACTCCTAACTCCAAACTCCAAACTCCAAACTCCAAACTCCAATCTCCAATCTCCTAACTCCTAACTCCAAACTCCTAACTCCAAACTCCAAACTCCAATCTCCTAACTCCTAACTCCAAACTCCAACCTCCTAACTCCAAACTCCAAACTCCAAACTCTAAACTCCTAACTCCAAACTCCAATCTCCTAACTCCTAACTCCAAACTCCAATCTCCTAACTCCTAACTCCAAACTCTAAACTCCTAACTCCTAACTCCAAACTCCTAACTCCAAACACCAAACTCCAAACTCCAAACTCCAAACTCCAATCTCCAGTCTCCTAACTCCTAACTCCTAACTCCAAACTCCAATCTCCTAACTCCTAACTCCAAACTCTAAACTCCTAACTCCTAACTCCAAACTCCTAACTCCAAACACCAAACTCCAAACTCCAAACTCCAAACTCCAATCTCCAGTCTCCTAACTCCTAACTCCAAACTCCTAACTCCAAACTCCAATCTCCTAACTCCTAACTCCAAACTCCAACCTCCTAACTCCAAACTC
This sequence comes from Somniosus microcephalus, assembly GCF_052327205.1. NCBI lineage: Eukaryota > Metazoa > Chordata > Chondrichthyes > Squaliformes > Somniosidae > Somniosus > Somniosus microcephalus. Next base: position 41,358,305 of record NC_141000.1, on the reverse strand, counting down.
CAAACTCCAAACTCCCAACTCGTAACTCCTAACTCCAAACTCCAACCTCCTAACTCCAAACTCCAAACTCCAAACTCCAAACTCCAAACTCCAATCTCCTAACTCGAACCTCCTAACTCCAAACTCCAAACTCTAAACTCTAAACTCCTAACTCCAAACTCCAAACTCCAAACTCCTAACGCCAAACTCCAAAATCCAATCTCCTATCTCCTTACTCCAAACTCCAAACTCCAAACTCCAAACTCCAATCTCCTAATCCCTAACTCCAAACTCCAAACTCCAAACTCCAAACTCCCATCTCCTAACTCCTTACTCCAACTCCAAACTCCAAACTCCAATCTCCTAAACCCTAACTCCAAACTCCTAACTGCAAACTCCAAACTCCAAACTCCAATCTTCAATCTCCTAACTCCTAACTCCAAACTCCAAACTCCAAACTCCAATCTCCTAACTCCAAACTCCAACCTCCTAACTCCAAACTCCAAACTCCAAACTCTAAACTCCTAACTCCTAACTCCAAACTCCTAACTCCAAACTCCAATATCCGAACTCCTAACTCCAAACTCCAAACTCCAAACTCCAAACTCCAATCTCCTAACCCCTAACTCCAAACTCCAAACTCCAATCTCCAAACTCCTACTCCAAACTCCAAACACCAAACTCCGAACTCCAAAATCCAAACTCCAAACTCCAATCTCCTAACTCCTAACTCCAAAATCCAACCACCTAACTCCAAACTCCAAACTCCAAACTCTAAACTCTAAATTCCTAACTCCAAACTCCAAACTCCAAACTCCAATCTCCTAACTCCAAACTCCAAACTCCAAACTCCTAACTGCAAACTCCAAATTCCAATCTCCAATCTCCTAACTCCTTACTCCAAACTCCAAACTCCAAACTCCTAACTCCAAACTCCAAACTCCAATCTCCTACCTCCTAACTCCAAACTCCAACATCTTAACTCCAAACTCCAAACTCCAAACTCTAAACTCTAAACTCCTAACTCCAAACTCCAAACTCCAAACTCCAAACTCCAAACTCCAATCTCCTAACTCCTAACTCCAAACTCCAAACTCCAAACTCCTAACTCCAAACTCCAAACTCTAAACTCCTAACTCCTAACTCCAAACTCCTAACTCCAAACTCCAATCTCCGAACTCCTAACTCCAAACTCCAAACTCCAAACTCCAAACTCCAATCTCCTAACCCCTAACTCCAAACTCCAAACTCCAATCTCCAAACTCCTACTCCAAACTCCAAACACCAAACTCCGAACTCCAAAATCCAAACTCCAAACTCCAATCTCCTAACTCCTAACTCCAAAATCCAACCTCCTAACTCCAAACTCCAAACTCCAAACTCTAAACTCTAAATTCCTAACTCCAAACTCCAAACTCCAAACTCCAAACTCCAATCTCCTAACTCCAAACTCCAAACTCCAAACTCTTAACTGCAAACTCCAAACTCCAATCTCCAATCTCCTAACTCCTTACTCCAAACTCCAAACTCCTAACTCCAAACTCCAAACTCCAATCTCCTACCTCCTAACTCCAAACTCCAACATCTTAACTCCAAACTCCAAACTCCAAACTCTAAACTCTACACTCCTAACTCCAAACTCCAAACTCCTAACTCCAAACTCCAAACTCCAAACTCCGAACTCCAAACTCCAAACTCCAAACTCCAAACTCCTTACTCCAAACTCCAAACTCCAACCTCCAATCTCCTAACTCCTAACTCCAAACTCCGAACTCCAAACTCCAAACTCCAATCTCCTAACACCAAACTCCAAACTCCTAACTCCAAACTCCAAACTCCAAACTCCAATCTCCTAACTCCAAACTCCTAACTCCACACTCCAACCTCCAAACTCCTCACTCCTAACTCCAAACTCCAAACTCCAAACTCCTAACTCCTAACTCCAAACTCCAAACTCCTAACTCCGAACTCCAACCTCCAATCTCCTAACTCCTAACTCCAAACTCCGAACTCCAAACTCCAAACTCCAATCTCCGAACTCCAAACTCCAAACTCCAAACTCCGAACTCCAAACTCCAAACTCCAAACTCCAATCTCCAAACTCCAAACTCCAATCTCCTAACTCCAAACTCCTAACTCCACACTCCAACCTCCAAACTCCTCACTCCTAACTCCAAACTCCAAACTCCAAACTCCTAACTCCTAACTCCAAACTCCAAACTCCTAACTCCTAACTCCAAACTCCAAACTCCTAACTCCTAACTCCAAACTCCAATCTCCTAACTCCTAACTCCAAACTCCAATCTCCAGTCTCCTAACTCCAATACTCCAAACTCCAAACTCCAAACTCCAATCTCCTAACTCCAAACTCCAAACTCCTAACTCCACACTCCAACCTCCAAACTCCTCACTCCTAACTCCAAACTCCAAACTCCAAACTCCTAACTCCTAACTCCAAACTCCTAACTCCAAACTCCAATCTCCTAACTCCTAACTCCAAACTCCAAACTCCAAACTCCTAACTCCAAACTCCAAACTCCAAACTCCAATCTCCAGTCTCCTAACTCCTAACTCCAAACTCCAAACTCCAAACTCCAAACTCCAATCTCCTAACTCCTAACTCCAAACTCCTAACTCCAAACTCCAAACTCCTAACTCCAAACTCCAAACTCCAATCTCCTAACTCCTAACTCCAAACTCCAACCTCATAACTCCAAACTCCAAACTCCAATCTCCGAACTCGTAACTCCAAACTCCAACCTCATAACTCCAAACTCCAAACTCCAAAGTCCAAACTCTAAACTCCAAACTCCAATCTCCTAACTCCTAACTCCAAACTCCAACCTCATAACTCCAAACTCCAAACTCCAAACTCCAATCTCCTAACTCCTAACTCCAAACTCCAAACTCCAAACTCCTTACTCCAAACTCCAAACTCCAATCTCCTAACCCCTAACTCCAAACTCCAAACTCTAAACTCCAAACTCCAAACTCCAAACTCCTAACTCCAAACTCCAAACTCCAAACTCCAATCTCCTAACTCCTAACTCCAAACTCCAAACTCTAAACTCTAAACTCCTAACTCCAAACTCCAAACTCTAAACTCTAAACTCTAAACTCCAAACTCCAAACTCCAAACTCCTAACTCCAAACTCCAAACTCCAAACTCCAATCTCCTAACTCCTTACTCCAAACTCCAAACTCCAAACTCCTAACTCCAAACACCAAACTCCTAACTCCAAACTCCAAACTCCAATCTCCTAACTCGTAACTCCAAACTCCGAACTCCAAACTCCAAACTCCAATCTCCTGACTCCTAACTCCAAACTCCAAACTCCAATCTCCTAACTCCTAACTCCAAACTCCAATCTCCAGTCTCCTAACTCCAAACTCCAAACTCCAAACTCCACACTCCAACCTCCAAACTCCTCACTGCTAACTCCAAACTCCAAACTCCGAACTCCAAACTCCAAACTCCTAACTCCTAACTCCAAACTCCAAACTCCAATCTCCAAACTCCAATCTCCTAACTCCTAACTCCAAACTCCTAATTCCAAACTCCAATCTCCTAACTCCTAACTCCAAACTCCAAACTCCTAACTCCAAACTCCAAACTCCAAACTCCAATCTCCAGTCTCCTAACTCCTAACTCCAAACTCCAAACTCCGAACTCCTAACTCCAAACTCCAAACTCCAATCTCCTAACTCCTAACTCCAAACTCCAACCTCCTAACTCCAAACTCCAAACTCCAAACTCTAAACTCCTAACTCCAAACTCCAAACTCCTAACTCCAAACTCCAAACTCCAATCTCCTAACTCCTAACTCCAAACTCCAAACTCCAAACTCCAATCTCCAGTCTCCTAACTCCTAACTCCAAACTCCAAACTCCAAACTCCAAACTCTAAACTCCAATCTCCTAACTCCTAACTCCAAACTCCAAATTCCAAACTCCAAACTCTAAACTACAAACTCCAAACTCCATCTCCTAACCCCTAACTCCAAACTCCAAACTCCAAACACCTAACTCCAAATCCTATCTCCAAACTCCAAACTCCAATCTCCTAACTCCTAACTCCAAACTCCAACCTCCTAACTCCAAACTCCAAACTCCTAACTCCAAACGCCAATCTCCTAACTCCTAACTCCAAACTCCAAACTCCAAACTCCAAACTCTAAACTCCAATCTCCTAACTCCTAACTCCAAACTCCTAACTCCAAACTCCAATCTCTTAACTCCTAACTCCTAACTCCAAACTCCAAACTCCAAACTCCAAACTCCAAACTCTAAACTCTAAACTCCAACCTCCTAACTCCTAACTCCAAACTCCAAACTCCAACCACCAAACTCCAAACTCCTCACTCCTAACTCCAAACTCCTAACTCATAACTCCTAACTCCAAACTCCAAACTCCTAAGTCCAAACTCCAAACTCCAATCTCCTAACTCCTAACTCCAAACTCCAACCTCATAACTCCAAACTCCAAACTCCAATCTCCAACCTCCAAACTCCAAACTCCAAGCTCCTCACTCCTAACTCCAAACTCCTAACTCCTAACTCCTATCTCCAAACTCCAAACTCCTAACTCCAAATTCCAAACTCCAATCTCCTAACTCCTAACTCCAACCTCATAACTCCAAACTCCAAACTCCAAATTCCAATCTCCGAACTCCTAACTCCAAACTCCAACCTCATAACTCCAAACTCCAAACTCCAAACTCTAAACTCTAAACTCCTAACTCCAAACTCCAAACTCCTAACTCCAAACTCCAAACTCCAAACTCCAATCTCCTAACTCCTAACTCCAAACTCCAAACTCCAAACTCCTTACTCCAAACTCCAAACTCCAAACTCCAATCTCCTAACCACTAACTCCAAACTCCAAACTCCTAACTCCAAACTCCAAACTCCAATCTCCAATCTCCTAACGACAAACTCCAAATTCCAAACTCCTAACTCCAAACTCCAAACTCCAATCTCCGAACTCCTAACTCCAAACTCCAACCTCCTAACTCCAAACTCCAAACTCTAAACTCTAAACTCCTAACTCTAAACTCCAAACTCCAAACTCCTAACTCCAAACTCCAAACTCCAATCTCCTAAACCCTAACTCCTAACTCCAAACGGCAAACTCCTAACTGCAAACTCCAAACTCCAAATTCCAATCTCCAATCTCCTAACTCCTAACTCCAAACTCCATACTCCAAACTCCAAACTACAAACTCGAATCTCCTAACTCCAAACTCCAAACTCCAACGTCCTAACTCCAAACTCCAAACTCCAAACTCTAAACTCCTAACTCCAAACTCCAAACTCCTTCCTCCAATCTCCTAACTCCTAACTCCAAACTCCAAACTCCAAACTCCAAACTCCAATCTCCAAACCCCTAACTCCAAACTCCAAACTCCAAACTCCAATCTCCTAACTCCTACTCCAAACTCCAAACAAAACTCCGAACTCCAAACTCCAAACTCCAAACTCCAGTCTCCTAACTCCTAACTCCAAACTCCAACCTCCTAACTCCAAACTCCAAACTCCAAACTCTAAACTCTAAATTCCTAACTCCAAACTCCAAACTCCAAACTCCAAACTCCAATCTCCTAAACCCTAACTCCAAACTCCAAACTCCTAACTGCAAACTCCAAACTCCAATCTCCAATCTCCTAACTCCTTACTCCAAACTCCAAACTCCAAACTCCTAACTCCAAACTCCAAACTCCAAACTCCAATCTCCTAACTCCAAACTCCAACCTCTTAACTCCAACCTCCACACTCCAAACTCCAAACTCCTCACTCCTAACTCCAAACACCTAACTCATAACTCCTAACTCCAAACTCCAAATTCCTAACTCCATACTCCAAACTCCAATCTCCTAACTCCTAACTCCAAACTCCAACCTCATAACTCCAAACTCCAAACTCCAAACTCCAACCTCCAAGCTCCAAACTCCAAACTCCTCACTGCTAACTCCAAACTCCTAACTCCTAACTCCTAACTCCAAACTGCAAACTCCTAACTCCAAACTCCAAACTCCAATCTCCTAACTCCTAACTCCAATCTCCAACCTCATAACTCCAAACTCCAAACTCCAAACTCCAATCTCCGAACTCGTAACTCCAAACTCCAAACTCCAAACTCCTTACTCCAAACTCCAAACTCCAATCTCCTAACCCCTAACTCCAAACTCAAAACTCTAAACTCCAAACTCCAAACTCCAAACTCCTAACTCCAAACTCCAAACTCCAAACTCCAATCTCCTAACTCCTAACTCCAAACTCCAAACTCTAAACTCTAAACTCCTAACTCCAAACTCCAAGCTCCAAACTCCAAACTCCTAACTCCAAACTCCAAACTCCAAACTCCAATCTCCTAACTCGTTACTCCAACTCCAAACTCCAAACTCCAAACTCCAATCTCCTAAACCCTAAGTCCAAACTCCAAACTCCAAACTCCTAACTGCAAACTCCAAACTCCAAACTCCAACCTTCAATCTCCTAACTCCTAACTCCAAACTCCAAGCTCCAAACTCCAAACTCCAATCTCCTAACTCCTAACTCCAAACTCCAACCTCCTAACTCCAAACTCCAAACTCCAAACTCTAAACTCCTAACTCCAGACTCCAATCTCCTAACTCCAAACTCCAAACTCCAATCTCCTAACTCCTAACTCCAAACTCCAAACTCCAAACTCCAAACTCCAATCTCCTAACCCCTAACTCCAAACTCCAAACTCCAATCTCCAAACTCCTACTCCAAACTCCAAACACCAAACTCCGAACTCCAAAATCCAAACTCCAAACTCCAATCTCCAAACTCCTAACTCCAAACTCCAACCTCCTAACTCCAAACTCCAAACTCCAACCTCATAACTCCAAACTCCAAACTCCAATCTCCAACCTCCAAACTCCAAACTCCAATCTCCTAAACCCTAACTCCAAACTCCAAACTCCAAACTCCTAACTGCAAACTCCAAACTCCAAACTCCAATCTTCAATCTCCTAACTCCTAACTCCAAACTCCAAACTCCAAACTCCAAACTCCAATCTCCTAACTCCAAACTCCAACCTCCTAACTCCAAACTCCAAACTCCAAACTCTAAACTCCAACTCCTAACTCCAAACTCCTAACTCCAAACTCCAATCTCCGAACTCCTAACTCCAAACTCCAAACTCCAAACTCCAAACTCCAATCTCCTAACCCCTAACTCCAAACTCCAAACTCCAATCTCCAAACTCCTACTCCAAACTCCAAACACCAAACTCCGAACTCCAAAATCCAAACTCCAAACTCCAATCTCCTAACTCCTAACTCCAAAATCCAACCTCCTAACTCCAAACTCCAAACTCCAAACTCCAAACTCTAAACTCTAAATTCCTAACTCCAAACTCCAAACTCCAAACTCCAAACTCCAATCTCCTCACTCCAAACTCCAAACTCCTAACTGCAAACTCCAAACTCCAAACTCCAATCTCCTAACCCCTAACTCCAAACTCCAAACTCCAAACTCCAAACTCCTAAATCCAAACTCCAATCTCCTAACTCCTACCTCCAAACTCCAAACTCCTTCCTCCACACTCCAAACTCCAAACTCCAACCTCCAAACTCTACACTCCTAACTCCAAACTCCAAACTCCTAACTCCAAACTCCAAACTCCAAACTCCGAACTCCAAACTCCAAACTCCAAACTCCAAACTCCTAACTCCAAACTCCAAACTCCAACCTCCAATCTCCTAACTCCTAACTCCAAACTCCGAACTCCAAACTCCAAACTCCAATCTCCTAACACCAAACTCCAAACTCCAAACTCCTAACTCCAAACTCCAAACTCCAAACTCCAATCTCCAAACTCCAAACTCCAATCTGCTAACTCCAAACTCCTAACTCCACACTCCAACCTCCAAACTCCTCACTCCTAACTCCAAACTCCAAACTCCAAACTCTTAACTCCTAACTCCAAACTCCAAACTCCTAACTCCGAACTCCAACCTCCAATCTCCTAACTCCTAACTCCAAACTCCGAACTCCAAACTCCAAATTCCAATCTCCGAACTCCAAACTCCAAACTCCAAACTCCGAACTCCAAACTCCAAACTCCAAACTCCAATCTCCAAACTCCAAACTCCAATCTCCTAACTCCAAACTCCTAACTCCACACTCCAACCTCCAAACTCCTCACTCCTAACTCCAAACTCCAAACTCCTAACTCCTAACTCCAAACTCCAAACTCCTAACTCCTAACTCCAAACTCCAAACTCCAAACTCCAAACTCCTAACTCCAAACTCCAAACTCCAAATTCCAAACTCCAATCTCCTAACTCCTAACTCCAACCTCATAACTCCAAACTCCAAACTCCAAATTCCAATCTCCGAACTCCTAACTCCAAACTCCAACCTCATAACTCCAACCTCCTAACTCCAAACTCCAAACTCCAACCTCATAACTCCAAACTCCAAACTCCAATCTCCAACCTCCAAACTCCAAACTCCAATCTCCTAAACCCTAACTCCAAACTCCAAACTCCAAACTCCTAACTGCAAACTCCAAACTCCAAACTCCAATCTTCAATCTCCTAACTCCTAACTCCAAACTCCAAACTCCAAACTCCAAACTCCAATCTCCTAACTCCTAACTCCAAACTCCAACCTCCTAACTCCAAACTCCAAACTCCAAACTCTAAACTCCAACTCCTAACTCCAAACTCCTAACTCCAAACTCCAATCTCCGAACTCCTAACTCCAAACTCCAAACTCCAAACTCCAAACTCCAATCTCCTAACCCCTAACTCCAAACTCCAAACTCCAATCTCCAAACTCCTACTCGAAACTCCAAACACCAAACTCCGAACTCCAAAATCCAAACTCCAAACTCCAATCTCCTAACTCCTAACTCCAAAATCCAACCTCCTAACTCCAAACTCCAAACTCCAAACTCCAAACTCTAAACTCTAAATTCCTAACTCCAAACTCCAAACTCCAAACTCCAAACTCCAATCTCCTCACTCCAAACTCCAAACTCCTAACTGCAAACTCCAAACTCCAAACTCCAATCTCCTAACCCCTAACTCCAAACTCCAAACTCCAAACTCCAAACTCCTAAATCCAAACTCCAATCTCCTAACTCCTACCTCCAAACTCCAAACTCCTTCCTCCACACTCCAAACTCCAAACTCCAACCTCCAAACTCTACACTCCTAACTCCAAACTCCAAACTCCTAACTCCAAACTCCAAACTCCAAACTCCGAACTCCAAACTCCAAACTCCAAACTCCAAACTCCTAACTCCAAACTCCAAACTCCAACCTCCAATCTCCTAACTCCTAACTCCAAACTCCGAACTCCAAACTCCAAACTCCAATCTCCTAACACCAAACTCCAAACTCCAAACTCCTAACTCCAAACTCCAAACTCCAAACTCCAATCTCCAAACTCCAAACTCCAATCTGCTAACTCCAAACTCCTAACTCCACACTCCAACCTCCAAACTCCTCACTCCTAACTCCAAACTCCAAACTCCAAACTCTTAACTCCTAACTCCAAACTCCAAACTCCTAACTCCGAACTCCAACCTCCAATCTCCTAACTCCTAACTCCAAACTCCGAACTCCAAACTCCAAATTCCAATCTCCGAACTCCAAACTCCAAACTCCAAACTCCGAACTCCAAACTCCAAACTCCAAACTCCAATCTCCAAACTCCAAACTCCAATCTCCTAACTCCAAACTCCTAACTCCACACTCCAACCTCCAAACTCCTCACTCCTAACTCCAAACTCCAAACTCCTAACTCCTAACTCCAAACTCCAAACTCCTAACTCCTAACTCCAAACTCCAAACTCCAAACTCCAAACTCCTAACTCCAAACTCCAAACTCCAAATTCCAAACTCCAATCTCCTAACTCCTAACTCCAACCTCATAACTCCAAACTCCAAACTCCAAATTCCAATCTCCGAACTCCTAACTCCAAACTCCAACCTCATAACTCCAAACTCCAAACTCCAAACTCCAAACTCTAAACTCCTAACTCCAAACTCCAAACTCCTAACTCCAAACTCCAAACTCCAATCTCCTAACTCCTAACTCCAAACTCCAAACTCCAAACTCCTTACTCCAAACTCCAAACTCCAAACTCCAATCTCCTAACCACTAACTCCAAACTCCAAACTCCTAACTCCAAACTCCAAACTCCAATCTCCAATCTCCTAACGACAAACTCCAAATTCCAAACTCCTAACTCCAAACTCCAAACTCCAATCTCCGAACTCCTAACTCCAAACTCCAACCTCCTAACTCCAAACTCCAAACTCTAAACTCTAAACTCCTAACTCTAAACTCCAAACTCCAAACTCCTAACTCCAAACTCCAAACTCCAATCTCCTAAACCCTAACTCCTAACTCCAAACGGCAAACTCCTAACTGCAAACTCCAAACTCCAAACTCCAATCTCCAATCTCCTAACTCCTTACTCCAAACTCCATACTCCAAACTCCAAACAACAAACTCCAATCTCCTAACTCCAAACTCCAAACTCCAACGTCCTAACTCCAAACTCCAAACTCCAAACTCTAAACTCCTAACTCCAAACTCCAAACTCCTTCCTCCAATCTCCTAACTCCTAACTCCAAACTCCAAACTCCAAACTCCAAACCCCTAACTCCAAACTCCAAACTCCAAACTCCAATCTCCTAACTCCTACTCCAAACTCCAAACAAAACTCCGAACTCCAAACTCCAAACTCCAAACTCCAGTCTCCTAACTCCTAACTCCAAACTCCAACCTCCTAACTCCAAACTCCAAACTCCAAACTCTAAACTCTAAATTCCTAACTCCAAACTCCAAACTCCAAACTCCAATCTCCTAAACCCTAACTCCAAACTCCAAACTCCTAACTGCAAACTCCAAACTCCAATCTCCAATCTCCTAACTCCTTACTCCAAACTCCAAACTCCAAACTCCTAACTCCAAACTCCAAACTCCAAACTCCAAACTCCAAACTCCAAACTCCAATCTCCTAAACCCTAACTCCAAACTCCAAACTCCAAACGCCTAACTGCAAATCCAAACTCCAAACTCCAATCTCCAATCTCCTAACTCCTAACTCCAAATCCCAAACTCCAAACTCCAAACTACAAACTCCAATATCCTAACTCCTAACTCCAAACTCCAACCTCCTAACTCCAAACTCCAAACTCTAAACTCCTAACTCCAAACTCCAAACTCCAAACTCCTCACTCGAAACTCCAAACTCCAATCTCCTAACTCCTAACTCCAAACTCCAAACTCCAAACTCCAAACTCCAATCTCCTAACCCCTAACTCCAAACTCCAAACTCCTACTCCAAACTCCAAACACCAAACTCCGAACTCCAAACTCGAAACTCCAAACTCCAAACTCCTAACTACTAACTCCAAACTCCAACCTCCTAACTCCAAAGTCCAAACTCCAAACTCCAAACTCTAAACTCTAAATTCCTAACTCCAAACTCCAAACTCCAAACTCCAAACTCCAATCTCCTAAACCCTAACTCCAAACTCCAAACTCCAAACTCCTAACTGCAAACTCCAAACTCCAAACTCCGAACTCCAAACTCCAAACTCCAAACTCCAATCTCGTAACTCCAAACTCCAACCTCTTAACTGCAAACTCCAAACTCCAAACTCTAAACTCTAAACTCGTAACTCCAAACTCCTAACTCCAAACTCCAAACTCCAAACTCCTAACTCCAAACTCCAAACTCCAAACTCCAAACTCCAAACTCCAATCTCCTAACTCCTAACTCCAAACTCCGAACTCCAAACTCCAATCTCCTAACTCCTAACTCCAAACTCCAAACTCCAATCTCCTAACTCCTAACTCCAAACTCCAATCTCCAGTCTCCTAACTCCAAACTCCAAACTCCAAACTCCAAACTCCAATCTCCTAACTCCAAACTCCAAACTCCTAACTCCACACTCCAACCTCCAAACTCCTCACTCCTAACTCCAAACTCCGAACTCCGAACTCCAATCTCCAAACTCCTAACTCCAAACTCCAAACTCCAAACTCCTAACTCCTAACTCCAAACTCCTAATTCCAAACTCCAATCTCCTAACTCCTAACTCCAAACTCCAAACTCCTAACTCCAAACTCCAAACTCCAAACTCCAATCTCCAGTCTCCTAACTCCAAACTCCAATCTCCTAACTCCTAACTCCAAACTCCAACCTCATAACTCCAAACTCCAAACTCCAAACTCCAATCTCCGAACTCCTAACTCCAAACTCCGACCTCATAACTCCAAACTCCAAACTCGAAACTCCAAACTCTAAACTCTAAACTCCTAACTCCTAACTCCAAACTCCAAACTCCTAACTCCTAACTCCAAACTCCATTCTCCTAACTCCAAACTCTAAACTCTAAACTCCTAACTCCAAACTCCAAACTCCAAACTCCAATCTCCAAACTGCAAATCCAAACTCCAAACTCCAATCTCCAATCTCCTAACTCCTAACTCCAAACCCCAAACTCCAAACTCCAAACTACAAACTCCAATCTCCTAACTCCTAACTCCAAACTCCAACCTCCTAACTCCAAACTCCAAACTCCAAACTCTAAACTCCTAACTCCAAACTCCAAACTCCAAACTCCTCACTCCAAACTCCAAACTCCAATCTCCTAACTCCTAACTCCAAACTCCAAACTCCAAACTCCAAACTCCAATCTCCTAACCGCTAACTCCAAACTCCAAACTCCTACTCCAAACTCCAAACACCAAACTCCGAACTCCAAACTCCAAACTCCAAACTCCAAACTAATAACTCCAAACTCCAACCTCCTAACTCCAAAGTCCAAACTCCAAACTCCAAACTCTAAACTCTAAATTCCTAACTCCAAACTCCAAACTCCAAACTCCAAACTCCAATCTCCTAAACCCTAACTCCAAACTCCAAACTCCAAACTCCTAACTGCAAACTCCAAACTCCGAACTCCAAACTCCAAACTCCAAACTCCAATCTCGTAACTCCAAACTCCAACCTCTTAACTGCAAACTCCAAACTCCAAACTCTAAACTCTAAACTCCTAACTCCAAACTCGAAACTCCTAACTCCAAACTCCAAACTCCAAACTCCAATCTCCTCACTCCAAACTCCAAACTCCTAACTCCAAACTCCAAACTCCAAACTCCAATCTCCTAAACCCTAACTCCAAACTACAAACTCCAAACTCCGAACTCCAAACTCCAATCTCCTAACTCCTAACTCCAAACTCCGAACTCCAAACTCCAAACTCCAATCTCCTAAACCCTAACTCCAAACTCCAAACTCCAAACTCCTAACTGCAAACTCCAAACTCCAAACTCCGAACTCCAAACTCCAAACTCCAAACTCCAATCTCGTAACTCCAAACTCCAACCTCTTAACTGCAAACTCCAAACTCCAAACTCTAAACTCTAAACTCCTAACTCCAAACTCGAAACTCCTAACTCCAAACTCCAAACTCCAAACTCCAATCTCCTCACTCCAAACTCCAAACTCCTAACTCCAAACTCCAAACTCCAAACTCCAATCTCCTAAACCCTAACTCCAAACTACAAACTCCAAACTCCGAACTCCAAACTCCAATCTCCTAACTCCTAACTCCAAACTCCGAACTCCAAACTCCAAACTCCAATCTCCTAACTCCTAACTCCAAACTCCAAACTCCAATCTCCTAACTCCTAACTCCAAACTCCAATCTCCAGTCTCCTAACTCCAAACTCCAAACTCCAAACTCCAAACTCCAATCTCCTAACTCCAAACTCCAAACTCCAAACTTCTAACTCCACACTCCAACCTCCAAACTCCTCACTCCTAACTCCAAACTCCAAACTCCGAACTCCAATCTCCAAACTCCTAACTCCAAACTCCAAACTCCAAACTCCAAACTCCAATCTCCTAACTCCTAACTCCAAACTCCTAATTCCAAACTCCAATCTCCTAACTCCTAACTCCAAACTCCAAACTCCTAACTCCAAACTCCAAACTCCAATCTCCAGTCTCCTAACTCCCACCTCCAAACTCCAAACTCCAAACTCCTAACTCCAAACTCCAAACTCCAATCTCCTAACTCCTAACTCCAAACTCCAACCTCCTAACTCCAAACTCCAAACTCCAAACTCCAAACTCTAAACTCCTAACTCCAAACTCCAATCTCCTAACTCCAAACTCCAAACTCCAATCTCCTAACTCCTAACTCCAAACTCCAAACTCCAAACTCCAAACTCCAATCTCCAGTCTCCTAACTCCTAACTCCAAACTCCAAAATCCAAACTCCAAACTCTAAACTCCAGACTCCAATCTCCTAACTCCTAACTCCAAACTCCAAATTCCAAACTCCAAACTCTAAACTACAAACTCCAAACTCCAAACTCCAATCTCCTAACCCCTAACTCCAAACTCCAAACTCCAAACACCTAACTCCAAACTCCAAACCCCAATCTCCAATCTCCTAACTCCTAACTCCTAACTCCAAACTCCTATCTCCAAACTCCAAACTCCAATCTCCTAACTCCTAACTCCAAACTTCAACCTCCTAACTCCAAACTCCAAACTCCAAACTCTAAACTCTAAACTCCTAACTCCAAACTCCAAACTGCAAACTCCTAACTCCTAACTCCAAACGCCAATCTCATAACTCCTAACTCCTAACTCCAAACTCCAAACTCCAAACTCTAAACTCCAATCTCCTAACTCCTAACTCCAAACTCCTAACTCCAAACTCCAAACACCAATCTCTTAACTCCTAACTCCTAACTCCAAACTCCAAACGCCAAACTCCAAACTCTAAACTCTAAACTCCAATCTCCTAACTCCAAACTCCAAACTCCAACCTCCAAACTCCAAACTCCAAACTCCTCACTCCTAACTCCAAACTCCGAACTCATAACTCCTAACTCCAAACTCCAAACTCCTAACTCCAAACTCCAAACTCCAATCCCCTAACTCCTAACTCCAAACTCCAACCTCATAACTCCGAACTCCAAGCTCCAAACTCCTCACTCCTAACTCCAAACTCCTAACTCCTAACTTCAAACTCCTAACTCCAAATTCCAAACTCCAATCTCCTAACTCCTAACTCCAACCTCATAACTCCAAACTCCAAACTCCAATCTCCGAACTCCTAACTCCAAACTCCAACCTCATAACTCCAAACTCCAAACTCCAAACTATAAACTCTAAACTCCTAACTCCTAACTCCAAACACCAAACTCCTAACTCCAAACTCCAAACTCCAAACTCCAATCTCCTAACTCGTAACTCCAAACTCCAAACTCCTTACTCCAAACTCCAAACTACAAACTCCAATCTCCTAACTCCTAACTCCAAACTCCAACCTCCTAACTCCAAACTCCAAACTCCAAACTCTAAACTCCTAACTCCAAACTCCAAACTCCAAACTCCTCACTCCAAACTCCAAACTTCAATCTCCTAACTCCTAACTCCAAACTCCAAACTCCAAACTCCAAACTCCAATCTCCTAACCGCTAACTCCAAACTCCAAACTCCTACTCCAAACTCCAAACACCAAACTCCGAACTCCAAACTCCAAACTCCAAACTCCAAACTACTAACTCCAAACTCCAACCTCCTAACTCCAAAGTCCAAACTCCAAACTCCAAACTCTAAACTCTAAATTCCTAACTCCAAACTCCAAACTCCAAACTCCAAACTCCAATCTCCTAAACCCTAACTCCAAACTCCAAACTCCAAACTCCTAACTGCAAACTCCAAACTCCAAACTCCGAACTCCAAACTCCAAACTCCAAACTCCAATCTCGTAACTCCAAACTCCAACCTCTTAACTGCAAACTCCAAACTCCAAACTCTAAACTCTAAACTCCTAACTCCAAACTCGAAACTCCTAACTCCAAACTCCAAACTCCAAACTCCAATCTCCTCACTCCAAACTCCAAACTCCTAACTCCAAACTCCAAACTCCAAACTCCAATCTCCTAAACCCTAACTCCAAACTACAAACTCCAAACTCCGAACTCCAAACTCCAATCTCCTAACTCCTAACTCCAAACTCCGAACTCCAAACTCCAAACTCCAATCTCCTAACTCCTAACTCCAAACTCCAAACTCCAATCTCCTAACTCCTAACTCCAAACTCCAATCTCCAGTCTCCTAACTCCAAACTCCAAACTCCAAACTCCAAACTCCAATCTCCTAACTCCAAACTCCAAACTCCAAACTTCTAACTCCACACTCCAACCTCCAAACTCCTCACTCCTAACTCCAAACTCCAAACTCCGAACTCCAATCTACAAACTCCTAACTCCAAACTCCAAACTCCAAACTCCAAACTCCAATCTCCTAACTCCTAACTCCAAACTCCTAATTCCAAACTCCAATCTCCTAACTCCTAACTCCAAACTCCAAACTCCTAACTCCAAACTCCAAACTCCAATCTCCAGTCTCCTAACTCCTAACTCCAAACTCCAAACTCCAAACTCCAAACTCCAAACTCCAATCTCCTAACTCCTAACTCCAAACTCCAACCTCCTAACTCCAAACTCCAAACTCCAAACTCCAAACTCTAAACTCCTAACTCCAAACTCCAATCTCCTAACTCCAAACTCCAATCTCCAGTCTCCTAACTCCTAACTCCAAACTCCAAAATCCAAACTCCAAACTCTAAACTCTAAACTCCAATCTCCTAACTCCTAACTCCAAACTCCAAATTCCAAACTCCAAACTCTAAACTACAAACTCCAAACTCCAAACTCCAATCTCCTAACCCCTAACTCCAAACTCCAAACTCCAAACACCTAACTCCAAACTCCAAACCCCAATCTCCAATCTCCTAACTCCTAACTCCTAACTCCAAACTCCTATCTCCAAACTCCAAACTCCAATCTCCTAACTCCTAACTCCAAACTTCAACCTCCTAACTCCAAACTCCAAACTCCAAACTCTAAACTCTAAACTCCTAACTCCAAACTCCAAACTGCAAACTCCTAACTCCTAACTCCAAACGCCAATCTCATAACTCCTAACTCCTAACTCCAAACTCCAAACTCCAAACTCTAAACTCCAATCTCCTAACTCCTAACTCCAAACTCCTAACTCCAAACTCCAAACACCAATCTCTTAACTCCTAACTCCTAACTCCAAACTCCAAACTCCAAACTCCAAACTCTAAACTCTAAACTCCAATCTCCTAACTCCAAACTCCAAACTCCAACCTCCAAACTCCAAACTCCAAACTCCTCACTCCTAACTCCAAACTCCGAACTCATAACTCCTAACTCCAAACTCCAAACTCCTAACTCCAAACTCCAAACTCCAATCCCCTAACTCCTAACTCCAAACTCCAACCTCATAACTCCGAACTCCAAGCTCCAAACTCCTCACTCCTAACTCCAAACTCCTAACTCCTAACTTCAAACTCCTAACTCCAAATTCCAAACTCCAATCTCCTAACTCCTAACTCCAACCTCATAACTCCAAACTCCAAACTCCAAACTCCAATCTCCGAACTCCTAACTCCAAACTCCAACCTCATAACTCCAAACTCCAAACTCCAAACTATAAACTCTAAACTCCTAACTCCTAACTCCAAACACCAAACTCCTAACTCCAAACTCCAAACTCCAAACTCCAATCTCCTAACTCGTAACTCCAAACTCCAAACTCCTTACTCCAAACTCCAAACTACAAACTCCAATCTCCTAACTCCTAACTCCAAACTCCAACCTCCTAACTCCAAACTCCAAACTCCAAACTCTAAACCCCTAACTCCAAACTCCAAACTCCAAACTCCTCACTCCAAACTCCAAACTTCAATCTCCTAACTCCTAACTCCAAACTCCAAACTCCAAACTCCAAACTCCAATCTCCTAACCGCTAACTCCAAACTCCAAACTCCTACTCCAAACTCCAAACACCAAACTCCGAACTCCAAACTCCAAACTCCAAACTCCAAACTACTAACTCCAAACTCCAACCTCCTAACTCCAAAGTCCAAACTCCAAACTCCAAACTCTAAACTCTAAATTCCTAACTCCAAACTCCAAACTCCAAACTCCAAACTCCAATCTCCTAAACCCTAACTCCAAACTCCAAACTCCAAACTCCTAACTGCAAACTCCAAACTCCAAACTCCGAACTCCAAACTCCAAACTCCAAACTCCAATCTCGTAACTCCAAACTCCAACCTCTTAACTGCAAACTCCAAACTCCAAACTCTAAACTCTAAACTCCTAACTCCAAACTCGAAACTCCTAACTCCAAACTCCAAACTCCAATCTCCTCACTCCAAACTCCAAACTCTTAACTCCAAACTCCAAACTCCAAACTCCAATCTCCTAAACCCTAACTCCAAACTACAAACTCCAAACTCCGAACTCCAAACTCCAATCTCCTAACTCCTAACTCCAAACTCCGAACTCCAAACTCCAAACTCCAATCTCCTAAACCCTAACTCCAAACTCCTAACTCCAAACTCCTAACTGCAAACTCCAAACTCCAAACTCCGAACTCCAAACTCCAAACTCCAAACTCCAATCTCGTAACTCCAAACTCCAACCTCTTAACTGCAAACTCCAAACTCCAAACTCTAAACTCTAAACTCCTAACTCCAAACTCGAAACTCCTAACTCCAAACTCCAAACTCCAATCTCCTCACTCCAAACTCCAAACTCCTAACTCCAAACTCCAAACTCCAATCTCCTAAACCCTAACTCCAAACTACAAACTCCAAACTCCGAACTCCAAACTCCAATCTCCTAACTCCTAACTCCAAACACCGAACTCCAAACTCCAAACTCCAATCTCCTAACTCCTAACTCCAAACTCCAAACTCCAATCTCCTAACTCCTAACTCCAAAGTCCAATCTCCAGTCTCCTAACTCCAAACTCCAAACTCCAAACTCCAAACTCCAATCTCCTAACTCCAAACTCCAAACTCCAAACTTCTAACTCCACACTCCAACCTCCAAACTCCTCACTCCTAACTCCAAACTCCAAACTCCGAACTCCAATCTCCAAACTCCTAACTCCAAACTCCAAACTCCAAACTCCAAACTCCAATCTCCTAACTCCTAACTCCAAACTCCTAATTCCAAACTCCAATCTCCTAACTCCTAACTCCAAACTCCAAACTCCTAACTCCAAACTCCAAACTCCAATCTCCAGTCTCCTAACTCCTAACTCCAAACTCCAAACTCCAAACTCCGAACTCCAAACTCCAATCTCCTAACTCCTAACTCCAAACTCCAACCTCCTAACTCCAAACTCCAAACTCCAAACTCCAAACTCTAAACTCCTAACTCCAAACTCCAATCTCCTAACTCCAAACTCCAAACTCCAATCTCCTAACTCCTAACTCCAAACTCCAAACTCCAATCTCCAGTCTCCTAACTCCTAACTCCAAACTCCAAAATCCAAACTCCAAACTCTAAACTCTAAACTCCAATCTCCTAACTCCTAACTCCAAACTCCAAATTCCAAACTCCAAACTCTAAACTACAAACTCCAAACTCCAAACTCCAATCTCCTAACCCCTAACTCCAAACTCCAAACTCCAAACACCTAACTCCAAACTCCAAACCCCAATCTCCAATCTCCTAACTCCTAACTCCTAACTCCAAACTCCTATCTCCAAACTCCAAACTCCAATCTCCTAACTCCTAACTCCAAACTTCAACCTCCTAACTCCAAACTCCAAACTCCAAACTCTAAACTCTAAACTCCTAACTCCAAACTCCAAACTGCAAACTCCTAACTCCTAACTCCAAACGCCAATCTCATAACTCCTAACTCCTAACTCCAAACTCCAAACTCCAAACTCTAAACTCCAATCTCCTAACTCCTAACTCCAAACTCCTAACTCCAAACTCCAAACACCAATCTCTTAACTCCTAACTCCTAACTCCAAACTCCAAACTCCAAACTCCAAACTCTAAACTCTAAACTCCAATCTCCTAACTCCAAACTCCAAACTCCAACCTCCAAACTCCAAACTCCAAACTCCTCACTCCTAACTCCAAACTCCGAACTCATAACTCCTAACTCCAAACTCCAAACTCCTAACTCCAAACTCCAAACTCCAATCCCCTAACTCCTAACTCCAAACTCCAACCTCATAACTCCGAACTCCAAGCTCCAAACTCCTCACTCCTAACTCCAAACTCCTAACTCCTAACTTCAAACTCCTAACTCCAAATTCCAAACTCCAATCTCCTAACTCCTAACTCCAACCTCATAACTCCAAACTCCAAACTCCAAACTCCAATCTCCGAACTCCTAACTCCAAACTCCAACCTCATAACTCCAAACTCCAAACTCCAAACTATAAACTCTAAACTCCTAACTCCTAACTCCAAACACCAAACTCCTAACTCCAAACTCCAAACTCCAAACTCCAATCTCCTAACTCGTAACTCCAAACTCCTTACTCCAAACTCCAAACTCCAAACTCCAATCTCCTAACCCCTAACTCCAAACTCCAAACTCCTAACTCCAAACTCCAAACTCCAATCTCCAATCTCCTAACTATAAACTCCAAATTCCAAACTCCTAACTCCAAACTCCAAACTCCAATCTCCTAACTCCTAACTCCAAACTCCAACCTCCTAACTCCAAACTCCAAACTCCAAACTCTAAACTCCTAACTCCAAACTCCAAACTCCAAACTCCAAACTCCAATCTCCTAACTCCTTACTCCAAACTCCAAACTCCAAACTCCAATCTCCTAAACCCTAACTCCTAACTCCAAACTCCAAACTCCTAACTGCAAACTCCAAACTCCAAACTCCAATCTCCAATCTCCTAACTCCTAACTCCAAACTCCAAATTCCAAGCTACATACTCCAATCTCCTAACTCCTAACTCCAAACTCCAACCTCCTAACTCCAAACTCCAAACTCCAAACTCTAAACTCCTAACTCCAAACTCCAAACTCGTAACTCCAAACTACAAACTCCAATCTCCTAACTCCTAACTCCAAACTCCAACCTCCTAACTCCAAACTCCAAACTCCAAACTCTAAACTCCTAACTCCAAACTCCAAACTCCTAACTCCAAACTCCAAACTCCAATCTCCTAACTCCTAACTCCAAACTCCAAACTCCAATCTCCTAAACCCTAACTCCAAACTCCAAACTCCAAACTCCTAACTGCAAATCCAAACTCCAAACTCCAATCTCCAATCTCCTAACTCCTAACTCCAAACCCCAAACTCCAAACTCCAAACTACAAACTCCAATCTCCTAACTCCTAACTCCAAACTCCAACCTCCTAACTCCAAACTCCAAACTCCAAACTCTAAACTCCTAACTCCAAACTCCAAACTCCAAACTCCTCACTCCAAACTCCAAACTCCAATCTCCTAACTCCTAACTCCAAACTCCAAACTCCAAACTCCAAACTCCAATCTCCTAACCCCTAACTCCAAACTCCAAACTCCTACTCCAAACTCCAAACACCAAACTCCGAACTCCAAACTCCAAACTCCAAACTCCAAACTCCTAACTACTAACTCCAAACTCCAACCTCCTAACTCCAAAGTCCAAACTCCAAACTCCAAACTCTAAACTCTAAATTCCTAACTCCAAACTCCAAACTCCAAACTCCAAACTCCAATCTCCTAAACCCTAACTCCAAACTCCAAACTCCAAACTCCTAACTGCAAACTCCAAACTCCAAACTCCGAACTCCAAACTCCAAACTCCAAACTCCAATCTCGTAACTCCAAACTCCAACCTCTTAACTGCAAACTCCAAACTCCAAACTCTAAACTCTAAACTCCTAACTCCAAACTCCAAACTCCTAACTCCAAACTCCAAACTCCAAACTCCAATCTCCTCACTCCAAACTCCTAACTCCAAACTCCAAACTCCAAACTCCAATCTCCTAAACCCTAACTCCAAACTACAAACTCCAAACTCCGAACTCCAAACTCCAATCTCCTAACTCCTAACTCCAAACTCCGAACTCCAAACTCCAAACTCCAATCTCCTAAACCCTAACTCCAAACTCCAAACTCCAAACTCCTAACTGCAAACTCCAAACTCCAAACTCCGAACTCCAAACTCCAAACTCCAAACTCCAATCTCGTAACTCCAAACTCCAACCTCTTAACTGCAAACTCCAAACTCCAAACTCTAAACTCTAAACTCCTAACTCCAAACTCGAAACTCCTAACTCCAAACTCCAAACTCCAAACTCCAATCTCCTCACTCCAAACTCCAAACTCCTAACTCCAAACTCCAAACTCCAATCTCCTAAACCCTAACTCCAAACTACAAACTCCAAACTCCGAACTCCAAACTCCAATCTCCTAACTCCTAACTCCAAACTCCGAACTCCAAACTCCAAACTCCAATCTCCTAACTCCTAACTCCAAACTCCAATCTCCAGTCTCCTAACTCCAAACTCCAAACTCCAAACTCCAAACTCCAATCTCCTAACTCCAAACTCCAAACTCCAAACTTCTAACTCCACACTCCAACCTCCAAACTCCTCACTCCTAACTCCAAACTCCAAACTCCGAACTCCAATCTCCAAACTCCTAACTCCAAACTCCAAACTCCAAACTCCAAACTCCAATCTCCTAACTCCTAACTCCAAACTCCTAATTCCAAACTCCAATCTCCTAACTCCTAACTCCAAACTCCAAACTCCTAACTCCAAACTCCAAACTCCAATCTCCAGTCTCCTAACTCCTAACTCCAAACTCCAAACTCCAAACTCCTAACTCCAAACTCCAAACTCCAATCTCCTAACTCCTAACTCCAAACTCCAACCTCCTAACTCCAAACTCCAAACTCTAAACTCCTAACTCCAAACTCCAATCTCCTAACTCCAAACTCCAAACTCCAATCTCCTAACTCCTAACTCCAAACTCCAAACTCCAAACTCCAAACTCCAATCTCCAGTCTCCTAACTCATAACTCCAAACTCCAAAATCCAAACTCCGAACTCTAAACTCTAAACTCCAATCTCCTAACTCCTAACTCCAAACTCCAAATTCCAAACTCCAAACTCTAAACTACAAACTCCAAACTCCAAACTCCAATCTCCTAACCCCTAACTCCAAACTCCAAACTCCAAACACCTAACTCCAAACTCCAAACCCCAATCTCCAATCTCCTAACTCCTAACTCCTAACTCCAAACTCCTATCTCCAAACTCCAAACTCCAATCTCCTAACTCCTAACTCCAAACTTCAACCTCCTAACTCCAAACTCCAAACTCCAAACTCTAAACTCTAAACTACTAACTCCAAACTCCAAACTGCAAACTCCTAACTCCTAACTCCAAACGCCAATCTCATAACTCCTAACTCCTAACTCCAAACTCCAAACTCTAAACTCCAATCTCCTAACTCCTAACTCCAAACTCCTAACTCCAAACTCCAAACACCAATCTCTTAACTCCTAACTCCTAACTCCAAACTCCAAACTCCAAACTCCAAACTCTAAACTCTAAACTCCAATCTCCTAACTCCAAACTCCAAACTCCAACCTCCAAACTCCAAACTCCTCACTCCTAACTCCAAACTCCGAACTCATAACTCCTAACTCCAAACTCCAAACTCCTAACTCCAAACTCCAAACTCCAATCCCCTAACTCCTAACTCCAAACTCCAACCTCATAACTCCGAACTCCAAGCTCCAAACTCCTCACTCCTAACTCCAAACTCCTAACTCCTAACTTCAAACTCCTAACTCCAAATTCCAAACTCCAATCTCCTAACTCCTAACTCCAACCTCATAACTCCAAACTCCAAACTCCAAACTCCAATCTCCGAACTCCTAACTCCAAACTCCAACCTCATAACTCCAAACTCCAAACTCCAAACTATAAACTCAATACTCCTAACTCCTAACTCCAAACACCAAACTCCTAACTCCAAACTCCAAACTCCAAACTCCAATCTCCTAACTCGTAACTCCAAACTCCAAACTCCTTACTCCAAACTCCAAACTCCAAACTCCAATCTCCTAACCCCTAACTCCAAACTCCAAACTCCTAACTCCAAACTCCAAACTCCAATCTCCAATCTCCTAACTATAAACTCCAAATTCCAAACTCCTAACTCCAAACTCCAATCTCCTAACTCCTAACTCCAAACTCCAACCTCCTAACTCCAAACTCCAAACTCCAAACTCTAAACTCCTAACTCCAAACTCCAAACTCCAAACTCCAAACTCCAATCTCCTAACTCCTTACTCCAAACTCCAAACTCCAAACTCCAAACTCCAATCTCCTAAACCCTAACTCCTAACTCCAAACTCCAAACTCCTAACTGCAAACTCCAAACTCCAAACTCCAATCTCCTAACTCCTAACTCCAAACTCCAAACTCCAAATTCCAAACTACATACTCCAATCTCCTAACTCCTAACTCCAAACTCCAACCTCCTAACTCCAAACTCCAAACTCCAAACTCTAAACTCCTAACTCCAAACTCCAAACTCGTAACTCCAAACTACAAACTCCAATCTCCTAACTCCTAACTCCAAACTCCAACCTCCTAACTCCAAACTCCAATCTCCAGTCTCCTAACTCCAAACTCCAAACTCCAAACTCCAAACTCCAATCTCCTAACTCCAAACTCCAAACTCCAAACTTCTAACTCCACACTCCAACCTCCAAACTCCTCACTCCTAACTCCAAACTCCAAACTCCGAACTCCAATCTCCAAACTCCTAACTCCAAACTCCAAACTCCAAACTCCAAACTCCAATCTCCTAACTCCTAACTCCAAACTCCTAATTCCAAACTCCAATCTCCTAACTCCTAACTCCAAACTCCAAACTCCTAACTCCAAACTCCAAACTCCAATCTCCAGTCTCCTAACTCCTAACTCCAAACTCCAAACTCCAAACTCCTAACTCCAAACTCCAAACTCCAATCTCCTAACTCCTAACTCCAAACTCCAACCTCCTAACTCCAAACTCCAAACTCTAAACTCCTAACTCCAAACTCCAATCTCCTAACTCCAAACTCCAAACTCCAATCTCCTAACTCCTAACTCCAAACTCCAAACTCCAAACTCCAAACTCCAATCTCCAGTCTCCTAACTCATAACTCCAAACTCCAAAATCCAAACTCCGAACTCTAAACTCTAAACTCCAATCTCCTAACTCCTAACTCCAAACTCCAAATTCCAAACTCCAAACTCTAAACTACAAACTCCAAACTCCAAACTCCAATCTCCTAACCCCTAACTCCAAACTCCAAACTCCAAACACCTAACTCCAAACTCCAAACCCCAATCTCCAATCTCCTAACTCCTAACTCCTAACTCCAAACTCCTATCTCCAAACTCCAAACTCCAATCTCCTAACTCCTAACTCCAAACTTCAACCTCCTAACTCCAAACTCCAAACTCCAAACTCTAAACTCTAAACTACTAACTCCAAACTCCAAACTGCAAACTCCTAACTCCTAACTCCAAACGCCAATCTCATAACTCCTAACTCCTAACTCCAAACTCCAAACTCTAAACTCCAATCTCCTAACTCCTAACTCCAAACTCCTAACTCCAAACTCCAAACACCAATCTCTTAACTCCTAACTCCTAACTCCAAACTCCAAACTCCAAACTCCAAACTCTAAACTCTAAACACCAATCTCCTAACTCCAAACTCCAAACTCCAACCTCCAAACTCCAAACTCCTCACTCCTAACTCCAAACTCCGAACTCATAACTCCTAACTCCAAACTCCAAACTCCTAACTCCAAACTCCAAACTCCAATCCCCTAACTCCTAACTCCAAACTCCAACCTCATAACTCCGAACTCCAAGCTCCAAACTCCTCACTCCTAACTCCAAACTCCTAACTCCTAACTTCAAACTCCTAACTCCAAATTCCAAACTCCAATCTCCTAACTCCTAACTCCAACCTCATAACTCCAAACTCCAAACTCCAAACTCCAATCTCCGAACTCCTAACTCCAAACTCCAACCTCATAACTCCAAACTCCAAACTCCAAACTATAAACTCAATACTCCTAACTCCTAACTCCAAACACCAAACTCCTAACTCCAAACTCCAAACTCCAAACTCCAATCTCCTAACTCGTAACTCCAAACTCCAAACTCCTTACTCCAAACTCCAAACTCCAAACTCCAATCTCCTAACCCCTAACTCCAAACTCCAAACTCCTAACTCCAAACTCCAAACTCCAATCTCCAATCTCCTAACTATAAACTCCAAATTCCAAACTCCTAACTCCAAACTCCAATCTCCTAACTCCTAACTCCAAACTCCAACCTCCTAACTCCAAACTCCAAACTCCAAACTCTAAACTCCTAACTCCAAACTCCAAACTCCAAACTCCAAACTCCAATCTCCTAACTCCTTACTCCAAACTCCAAACTCCAAACTCCAAACTCCAATCTCCTAAACCCTAACTCCTAACTCCAAACTCCAAACTCCTAACTGCAAACTCCAAACTCCAAACTCCAATCTCCTAACTCCTAACTCCAAACTCCAAACTCCAAATTCCAAACTACATACTCCAATCTCCTAACTCCTAACTCCAAACTCCAACCTCCTAACTCCAAACTCCAAACTCCAAACTCTAAACTCCTAACTCCAAACTCCAAACTCGTAACTCCAAACTACAAACTCCAATCTCCTAACTCCTAACTCCAAACTCCAACCTCCTAACTCCAAACTCCAAACTCCAAACTCTAAACTCCTAACTCCAAACTCCAAACTCCTAACTCCAAACTCCAAACTCCAATCTCCTAACTCCTAACTCCAAACTCCAAACTCCAATCTCCTAAACCCTAACTCCAAACTCCAAACTCCAAACTCCTAACTGCAAATCCAAACTCCAAACTCCAATCTCCAATCTCCTAACTCCTAACTCCAAACCCCAAACTCCAAACTCCAAACTACAAACTCCAATCTCCTAACTCCTAACTCCAAACTCCAACCTCCTAACTCCAAACTCCAAACTCCAAACTCTAAACTCCTAACTCCAAACTCCAAACTCCAAACTCCTCACTCCAAACTCCAAACTCCAATCTCCTAACTCCTAACTCCAAACTCCAAACTCCAAACTCCAAACTCCAATCCCCTAACCCCTAACTCCAAACTCCAAACTCCTAACTCCATACTCCAACCTCCAAACTCCTCACTCCTAACTCCAAACTCCGAACTCCAATCTCCAAACTCCTAACTCCAAACTCCAAACTCCAAACTCCAAACTCCAATCTCCTAACTCCAAACTCCTAATTCCAAACTCCAATCTCCTAACTCCTAACTCCAAACTCCAAACTCCTAACTCCAAACTCCAAACTCCAAACTCCAATCTCCAGTCTCCTAACTCCTAACTCCAAACTCCAAAATCCAAACTCCAAACTCCAAACTCCAAACTCCAATCTCCAGTCTCCTAACTCCAAACCCCAAACTCCAAACTCCAAACTACAAACTCCAATCTCCTAACTCCTAACTCCAAACTCCAACCTCCTAACTCCAAACTCCAAACTCCAAACTCCTAACTCCAAACTCCAAACTCCAAACTCCTCACTCCAAACTCCAAACTCCAATCTCCTAACTCCTAACTCCAAACTCCAAACTCCAAACTCCAAACTCCAATCTCCTAACCCCTAACTCCAAACTCCAAACTCCTACTCCAAACTCCAAACACCAAACTCCGAACTCCAAACTCCAAACTCCAAACTCCAAACTCCTAACTACTAACTCCAAACTCCAACCTCCTAACTCCAAAGTCCAAACTCCAAACTCCAAACTCTAAACTCTAAATTCCTAACTCCAAACTCCAAACTCCAAACTCCAAACTCCAATCTCCTAAACCCTAACTCCAAACTCCAAACTCCAAACTCCTAACTGCAAACTCCAAACTCCAAACTCCGAACTCCAAACTCCAAACTCCAAACTCCAATCTCGTAACTCCAAACTCCAACCTCTTAACTGCAAACTCCAAACTCCAAACTCTAAACTCTAAACTCCTAACTCCAAACTCCAAACTCCTAACTCCAAACTCCAAACTCCAAACTCCAATCTCCTCACTCCAAACTCCAAACTCCTAACTCCAAACTCCAAACTCCAAACTCCAATCTCCTAACCCCTAACTCCAAACTCCAAACTCCGAACTCCAAACTCCAATCTCCTAACTCCTAACTCCAAACTCCGAACTCCAAACTCCAAACTCCAATCTCCTAACTCCTAACTCCAAACTCCAAACTCCAATCTCCTAACTCCTAACTCCAATCTCCAGTCTCCTAACTCCAAACTCCAAACTCCAAACTCCAAACTCCAATCTCCTAACTCCAAACTCCAAACTCCAAACTCCTAACTCCATACTCCAACCTCCAAACTCCTCACTCCTAACTCCAAACTCCGAACTCCAATCTCCAAACTCCTAACTCCAAACTCCAAACTCCAAACTCCAAACTCCAATCTCCTAACTCCAAACTCCTAATTCCAAACTCCAATCTCCTAACTCCTAACTCCAAACTCCAAACTCCTAACTCCAAACTCCAAACTCCAAACTCCAATCTCCAGTCTCCTAACTCCTAACTCCAAACTCCAAAATCCAAACTCCAAACTCCAAACTCCAAACTCCAATCTCCAGTCTCCTAACTCCTAACTCCAAACTCCAAACTCCAAACTCCTAACTCCAAACTCCAATCTCCTAACTCCTAACTCCAAACTCCAACCTCATAACTCCAAACTCCAAACTCCAAACTCCAATCTCCGAACTCCTAACTCCAAACTCCAACCTCATAACTCCAAACTCCAAACTATAAACTCTAAACTCCTAACTCCTAACTCCAAACACCAAACTCCTAACTCCAAACTCCAAACTCCAAACTCCAATCTCCTAACTCGTAACTCCAAACTCCAAACTCCTTACTCCAAACTCCAAACTCCAAACTCCAATCTCCTAACCCCTAACTCCAAACTCCAAACTCCTAACTCCAAACTCCAAACTCCAATCTCCAATCTCCTAACTATAAACTCCAAATTCCAAACTCCTAACTCCAAACTCCAAACTCCAATCTCCTAACTCCTAACTCCAAACTCCAACCTCCTAACTCCAAACTCCAAACTCCAAACTCTAAACTCCTAACTCCAAACTCCAAACTCCAAACTCCAAACTCCAATCTCCTAACTCCTTACTCCAAACTCCAAACTCCAAACTCCAAACTCCAATCTCCTAAACCCTAACTCCTAACTCCAAACTCCAAACTCCTAACTGCAAACTCCAAACTCCAAACTCCAATCTCCAATCTCCTAACTCCTAACTCCAAACTCCAAACTCCAAATTCCAAACTACATACTCCAATCTCCTAACTCCTAACTCCAAACTCCAACCTCCTAACTCCAAACTCCAAACTCCAAACTCTAAACTCCTAACTCCAAACTCCAAACTCGTAACTCCAAACTACAAACTCCAATCTCCTAACTCCTAACTCCAAACTCCAACCTCCTAACTCCAAACTCCAAACTCCAAACTCTAAACTCCTAACTCCAAACTCCAAACTCCTAACTCCAAACTCCAAACTCCAATCTCCTAACTCCTAACTCCAAACTCCAAACTCCAATCTCCTAAACCCTAACTCCAAACTCCAAACTCCAAACTCCTAACTGCAAATCCAAACTCCAAACTCCAATCTCCAATCTCCTAACTCCTAACTCCAAACCCCAAACTCCAAACTCCAAACTACAAACTCCAATCTCCTAACTCCTAACTCCAAACTCCAACCTCCTAACTCCAAACTCCAAACTCCAAACTCTAAACTCCTAACTCCAAACTCCAAACTCCAAACTCCTCACTCCAAACTCCAAACTCCAATCTCCTAACTCCTAACTCCAAACTCCAAACTCCAAACTCCAATCTCCTAACCCCTAACTCCAAACTCCAAACTCCTACTCCAAACTCCAAACACCAAACTCCGAACTCCAAACTCCAAACTCCAAACTCCAAACTCCTAACTACTAACTCCAAACTCCAACCTCCTAACTCCAAATTCCAAACTCCAAACTCCAAACTCTAAACTCTAAATTCCTAACTCCAAACTCCAAACTCCAAACTCCAAACTCCAATCTCCTAAACCCTAACTCCAAACTCCAAACTCCAAACTCCTAACTGCAAACTCCAAACTCCAAACTCCGAACTCCAAACTCCAAACTCCAAACTCCAATCTCGTAACTCCAAACTCCAACCTCTTAACTGCAAACTCCAAACTCCAAACTCTAAACTCTAAACTCCTAACTCCAAACTCCAAACTCCTAACTCCAAACTCCAAACTCCAAACTCCAATCTCCTCACTCCAAACTCCAAACTCCAAACTCCAAACTCCAAACTCCAATCTCCTAACCCCTAACTCCAAACTCCAAACTCCGAACTCCAAACTCCAATCTCCTAACTCCTAACTCCAAACTCCGAACTCCAAACTCCAAACTCCAATCTCCTAACTCCTAACTCCAAACTCCAAACTCCAATCTCCTAACTCCTAACTCCAATCTCCAGTCTCCTAACTCCAAACTCCAAACTCCAAACTCCAATCTCCTAACTCCAAACTCCAAACTCCAAACTCCTAACTCCATACTCCAACCTCCAAACTCCTCACTCCTAACTCCAAACTCCGAACTCCAATCTCCAAACTCCTAACTCCAAACTCCAAACTCCAAACTCCAAACTCCAATCTCCTAACTCCAAACTCCTAATTCCAAACTCCAATCTCCTAACTCCTAACTCCAAACTCCAAACTCCTAACTCCAAACTCCAAACTCCAAACTCCAATCTCCAGTCTCCTAACTCCTAACTCCAAACTCCAAACTCCAAACTCCTAACTCCAAACTCCAAACTCCAAACTCTAAACTCCTAACTCCAAACTCCAAACTCCAAACTCCTCACTCCAAACTCCAAACTCCAATCTCCTAACTCCTAACTCCAAACTCCAAACTCCAAACTCCAATCTCCTAACCCCTAACTCCAAACTCCAAACTCCTACTCCAAACTCCAAACACCAAACTCCGAACTCCAAACTCCAAACTCCAAACTCCAAACTCCTAACTACTAACTCCAAACTCCAACCTCCTAACTCCAAAGTCCAAACTCCAAACTCCAAACTCTAAACTCTAAATTCCTAACTCCAAACTCCAAACTCCAAACTCCAAACTCCAATCTCCTAAACCCTAACTCCAAACTCCAAACTCCAAACTCCTAACTGCAAACTCCAAACTCCAAACTCCGAACTCCAAACTCCAAACTCCAATCTCGTAACTCCAAACTCCAACCTCTTAACTGCAAACTCCAAACTCCAAACTCTAAACTCTAAACTCCTAACTCCAAACTCCAAACTCCTAACTCCAAACTCCAAACTCCAAACTCCAATCTCCTCACTCCAAACTCCAAACTCCAAACTCCAAACTCCAAACTCCAATCTCCTAACCCCTAACTCCAAACTCCAAACTCCGAACTCCAAACTCCAATCTCCTAACTCCTAACTCCAAACTCCGAACTCCAAACTCCAAACTCCAATCTCCTAACTCCTAACTCCAAACTCCAAACTCCAATCTCCTAACTCCTAACTCCAATCTCCAGTCTCCTAACTCCAAACTCCAAACTCCAAACTCCAAACTCCAATCTCCTAACTCCAAACTCCAAACTCCAAACTCCTAACTCCATACTCCAACCTCCAAACTCCTCACTCCTAACTCCAAACTCCGAACTCCAATCTCCAAACTCCTAACTCCAAACTCCAAACTCCAAACTCCAAACTCCAAACTCCAATCTCCTAACTCCAAACTCCTAATTCCAAACTCCAATCTCCTAACTCCTAACTCCAAACTCCAAACTCCTAACTCCAAACTCCAAACTCCAAACTCCAATCTCCAGTCTCCTAACTCCTAACTCCAAACTCCAAACTCCAAACTCCTAACTCCAAACTCCAAACTCCAATCTCCTAACTCCTAACTCCAAACTCCAACCTCCTAACTCCAAACTCCAAACTCCAAACTCCAAACTCTAAACTCCTAACTCCAAACTCCAATCTCCTAACTCCAAACTCCAAACTCCAATCTCCTAACTCCTAACTCCAAACTCCAAACTCCAAACTCCAAACTCCAATCTCCAGTCTCCTAACTCCTAACTCCAAACTCCAAAATCCAAACTCTAAACTACAAACTCCAAACACCAAACTCCAATCTCCTAACCCCTAACTCCAAACTCCAAACTCCAAACACCTAACTCCAAACTCCAAACCCCAATCTCCAATCTCCTAACTCCTAACTCCTAACTCCAAACTCCTATCTCCAAACTCCAAACTCCAATCTCCTAACTCCTAACTCCAAACTTCAACCTCCTAACTCCAAACTCCAAACTCCAAACTCTAAACTCTAAACTCCTAACTCCAAACTCCAAACTGCAAACTCCTAACTCCTAACACCAAACGCCAATCTCATAACTCCTAACTCCTAACTCCAAACTCCAAACTCCAAACTCTAAACTCCAATCTCCTAACTCCTAACTCCAAACTCCTAACTCCAAACTCCAAACTCCAATCTCTTAACTCCTAACTCCAAACTCCAAACTCCAAACTCCAAACTCCAAACTCTAAACTCTAAACTCCAATCTCCTAACTCCAAACTCCAAACTCCAACCTCCAAACTCCAAACTCCAAACTCCTCACTCCTAACTCCAAACTCCGAACTCATAACTCCTAACTCCAAACTCCAAACTCCTAACTCCAAACTCCAATCTCCTAACTCCTAACTCCAAACTCCAACATCATAACTCCAAACTCCAAGCTCCAAACTCCTCACTCCTAACTCCAAACTCCTAACTCCTAACTTCAAACTCATAACTCCAAATTCCAAACACCAATCTCCTAACTCCTAACTCCAACCTCATAACTCCAAACTCCAAACTCCAAACTCCAATCTCCGAACTCCTAACTCCAAACTCCAACCTCATAACTCCAAACTCCAAACTCCAAACCCTAAACTCTAAACTCCTAACTCCTAACTCCAAACACCAAACTCCTAACTCCAAACTCCAAACTCCAAACTCCAATCTCCTAACTCGTAACTCCAAACTCCAAACTCCTTACTCCAAACTCCAAACTCCAAACTCCAATCTCCTAACCCCTAACTCCAAACTCCAAACTCCTAACTCCAAACTCCAAACTCCAATCTCCAATCTCCTAACTATAAACTCCAAATTCCAAACTCCTAACTCCAAACTCCAAACTCCAATCTCCTAACTCCTAACTCCAAACTCCAACCTCCTAACTCCAAACTCCAAACTCTAAACTCCTAACTCCAAACTCCAAACTCCAAACTCCAAACTCCAAACTCCAATCTCCTAACTCCAAACTCCAAACTCCAAACTCCAATCTCCTAAACCCTAACTCCTAACTCCAAACTCCAAACTCCTAACTGCAAACTCCAAACTCCAAACTCCAATCTCCAATCTCCTAACTCCTAACTCCAAACTCCTAACTCCAAACTCCAAACTCCTAACTCCAAACTCCAAACTCCAATCTCCTAACTCCTAACTCCTAACTCCAAACTCCAAACTCCAAACTCTAAACTCTAAACTCCAATCTCCTAACTCTTAACTCCAAACTCCAAACTCCAACCTCCAAACTCCAAACTCCAAACTCCTCACTCCTAACTCCAAACTCCTAACTCATAACTCCAAACTCCAAACTCCTAACTCCAAACTCCAAACTCCAATCTCCTAACTCCTAACTCCAAACTCATAACTCCAAAATCCAAGCTCCAAACTCCTCACTCCTAACTCCAAACTCCTAACTCCTAACTCCTAACTCCAAACTCCTAACTCCAAATTCCAAACTCCAATCTCCTAACTCCTAACTCCAACCTCATAACTCCAAACTCCAAACTCCAAACTCCAATCTCCGAACTCCTAACTCCAAACTCCAACCTCATAACTCCAAACTCCAAACTCTAAACTCTAAACTCCTAACTCCTAACTCCAAACTCCAAACTCCTAACTCCAAACTCCAAACTCCAAACTCCAATCTCCTAACCCCTAACTCCAAACTTCAAACTCCTAACTCCAAACTCCAAACTCCAATCTCCAATCTCCTAACTACAAACTCCAAATTCCAAACTCCTAACTCCAAACTCCAAACACCAATCTCCTAACTCCAACCTCCCAACTCCAAACTCCAAACTCTAAACTCTAAACTCCTAACTCCAAACTCCAAACTCAAAACTCCAAACTCCAAACTCCAATCTCCTAACTCCTTACTCCAAACTCCAAACTCCGAACTCCAAACTCCAATCTCCTAAACCCTAACTCCTAACTCCAAACTCCAAACTCCTAACTGCAAACTCCAAACTCCAAACTCCAATCTCCAATCTCCTAACTCCTAACTCCAAACTCCAAACTCCAAATTCCAAACTACAAACTACAATCTCCTAACTCCTAACTCCAAACTCCAACCTCCTAACTCCAAACTCCAAACTCCAAACTCTAAACTCCTAACTCCAAACTCCAAACTCCTAACTCCAAACTCCAAACTCCAATCTCCTAACTCCTAACTCCAAACTCCAAACTCCAAACTCCAATCTCCAATCTCCTAACCCCTAACTCCAAACTCCAAACTCCTAACTCCTAACCCAAACTCCAAACACCAAACTCCGAACTCCAAACTCCAAACTCCAAACTCCAGTCTCCTAACTCCTAACTCCAAACTCCAACCTCCTAACTCCAAACTCCAAACTCCAAACTCCAAACTCTAAACTCTAAATTCCTAACTCCAAACTCCATACTCCAAACTCCAAACTCCAATCTCCTAAACCCTAACTCCAAACTCCAAACTCCTAACTGCAAACTCCAAACTCCAATCTCCAATCTCCTAACTCCTTACTCCAAACTCCAAACTCCAAACTCCTAACTGCAAACTCCAAACTCCAATCTCCTAACTCCTTACTCCAAACTCCAAACTCCAAACTCCTAACTCCAAACACCAAACTCCTAACTCCAAACTCCAAACTCCAATCTCCTAACTCGTAACTCCAAACTCCGAACTCCAAACTCCAAACTCCAATCTCCTGACTCCTAACTCCAAACTCCAAACTCCAATCTCCTAACTCCTAACTCCAAACTCCAATCTCCAGTCTCCTAACTCCAAACTCCAAACTCCAAACTCCACACTCCAACCTCCAAACTGCTCACTGCTAACTCCAAACTCCAAACTCCGAACTCCAAACTCCAAACTCCTAACTCCTAACTCCAAACGCCAAACTCCAATCTCCAAACTCCAATCTCCTAACTCCTAACTCCAAACTCCTAATTCCAAACTCCAATCTCCTAACTCCTAACTCCAAACTCCAAACTCCTAACTCCAAACTCCAAACTCCAAACTCCAATCTCCAGTCTCCTAACTCCTAACTCCAAACTCCAAACTCCGAACTCCTAACTCCAAACTCCAAACTCCAATCTCCTAACTCCTAACTCCAAACTCCAACCTCCTAACTCCAAACTCCAAACTCCAAACTCTAAACTCCTAACTCCAAACTCCAAACTCCTAACTCCAAACTCCAAACTCCAATCTCCTAACTCCTAACTCCAAACTCCAAACTCCAAACTCCAATCTCCAGTCTCCTAACTCCTAACTCCAAACTCCGAACTCCAAACTCCAAACTCTAAACTCCAATCTCCTAACTCCTAACTCCAAACTCCAAATTCCAAACTCCAAACTCTAAACTACAAACTCCAAACTCCATCTCCTAACCCCTAACTCCAAACTCCAAACTCCAAACACCTAACTCCAAACTCCTATCTCCAAACTCCAAACTCCAATCTCCTAACTCCTAACTCCAAACTCCAACCTCCTAACTCCAAACTCCAAACTCCAAACTCCAAACTCTAAACTCTAAACTCCTAACTCCAAACTCCAAACTCCTAACTCCTAACTCCAAACGCCAATCTCCTAACTCCTAACTCCAAACTCCAAACTCCAAACTCCAAACTCTAAACTCCAATCTCCTAACTCCTAACTCCAAACTCCTAACTCCAAACTCCAATCTCTTAACTCCTAACTCCTAACTCCAAACTCCAAACTCCAAACTCCAAACTCCAAACTCTAAACTCTAAACTCCAACCTCCTAACTCCTAACTCCAAACTCCAAACTCCAACCACCAAACTCCAAACTCCTCACTCCTAACTCCAAACTCCTAACTCATAACTCCTAACTCCAAACTCCAAACTCCTAAGTCCAAACTCCAAACTCCAATCTCCTAACTCCTAACTCCAAACTCCAACCTCATAACTCCAAACTCCAAACTCCAATCTCCAACCTCCAAACTCCAAACTCCAAGCTCCTCACTCCTAACTCCAAACTCCTAACTCCTAACTCCTATCTCCAAACTCCAAACTCCTAACTCCAAATTCCAAACTCCAATCTCCTAACTCCTAACTCCAACCTCATAACTCCAAACTCCAAACTCCAAATTCCAATCTCCGAACTCCTAACTCCAAACTCCAACCTCATAACTCCAAACTCCAAACTCCAAACTCCAAACTCTAAACTCTAAACTCCTAACTCCAAACTCCAAACTCCTAACTCCAAACTCCAAACTCCAAACTCCAATCTCCTAACTCCTAACTCCAAACTCCAAACTCCAAACTCCTTACTCCAAACTCCAAACTCCAAACTCCAATCTCCTAACCACTAACTCCAAACTCCAAACTCCTAACTCCAAACTCCAAACTCCAATCTCCAATCTCCTAACGACAAACTCCAAATTCCAAACTCCTAACTCCAAACTCCAAACTCCAATCTCCGAACTCCTAACTCCAAACTCCAACCTCCTAACTCCAAACTCCAAACTCTAAACTCTAAACTCCTAACTCTAAACTCCAAACTCCAAACTCCTAACTCCAAACTCCAAACTCCAATCTCCTAAACCCTAACTCCTAACTCCAAACGGCAAACTCCTAACTGCAAACTCCAAACTCCAAAATCCAATCTCCAATCTCCTAACTCCTAACTCCAAACTCCATACTCCAAACTCCAAACTACAAACTCCAATCTCCTAACTCCAAACTCCAAACTCCAACGTCCTAACTCCAAACTCCAAACTCCAAACTCTAAACTCCTAACTCCAAACTCCAAACTCCTTCCTCCAATCTCCTAACTCCTAACTCCAAACTCCAAACTCCAAACTCCAAACTCCAATCTCCAAACCCCTAACTCCAAACTCCAAACTCCAAACTCCAATCTCCTAACTCCTACTCCAAACTCCAAACAAAACTCCGAACTCCAAACTCCAAACTCCAAACTCCAGTCTCCTAACTCCTAACTCCAAACTCCAACCTCCTAACTCCAAACTCCAAACTCCAAACTCTAAACTCTAAATTCCTAACTCCAAACTCCAAACTCCAAACTCCAAACTCCAATCTCCTAAACCCTAACTCCAAACTCCAAACTCCTAACTGCAAACTCCAAACTCCAATCTCCAATCTCCTAACTCCTTACTCCAAACTCCAAACTCCAAACTCCTAACTCCAAACTCCAAACTCCAAACTCCAATCTCCTAACTCCAAACTCCAACCTCTTAACTCCAACCTCCACACTCCAAACTCCAAACTCCTCACTCCTAACTCCAAACACCTAACTCATAACTCCTAACTCCAAACTCCAAATTCCTAACTCCAAACTCCAAACTCCAATCTCCTAACTCCTAACTCCAAACTCCAACCTCATAACTCCAAACTCCAAACTCCAACCTCCAAGCTCCAAACTCCAAACTCCTCACTGCTAACTCCAAACTCCTAACTCCTAACTCCTAACTCCAAACTGCAAACTCCTAACTCCAAACTCCAAACTCCAATCTCCTAACTCCTAACTCCAAACTCCAACCTCATAACTCCAAACTCCAAACTCCAAACTCCAATCTCCGAACTCGTAACTCCAAACTCCAAACTCCAAACTCCTTACTCCAAACTCCAAACTCCAATCTCCTAACCCCTAACTCCAAACTCCAAACTCTAAACTCCAAACTCCAAACTCCAAACTCCTAACTCCAAACTCCAAACTCCAAACTCCAATCTCCTAACTCCTAACTCCAAACTCCAAACTCTAAACTCTAAACTCCTAACTCCAAACTCCAAGCTCCAAACTCCAAACTCCTAACTCCAAACTCCAAACTCCAAACTCCAATCTCCTAACTCGTTACTCCAACTCCAAACTCCAAACTCCAAACTCCAATCTCCTAAACCCTAAGTCCAAACTCCAAACTCCAAACTCCTAACTGCAAACTCCAAACTCCAAACTCCAACCTTCAATCTCCTAACTCCTAACTCCAAACTCCAAGCTCCAAACTCCAAACTCCAATCTCCTAACTCCTAACTCCAAACTCCAACCTCCTAACTCCAAACTCCAAACTCCAAACTCTAAACTCCTAACTCCAGACTCCAATCTCCTAACTCCAAACTCCAAACTCCAATCTCCTAACTCCTAACTCCAAACTCCAAACTCCAAACTCCAAACTCCAATCTCCTAACCCCTAACTCCAAACTCCAAACTCCAATCTCCAAACTCCTACTCCAAACTCCAAACACCAAACTCCGAACTCCAAAATCCAAACTCCAAACTCCAATCTCCAAACTCCTAACTCCAAACTCCAACCTCCTAACTCCAAACTCCAAACTCCAAACTCTAAACTCTAAATTCCTAACTCCAAACTCCAAACTCCAAACTCCAATCTCCTAAACCCTAACTCCAAACTCCAAACTCCAAACTCCAATCTCCAGTCTCCTAACTCGTAACTCCAAACTCCAAACTCCTAACTCCAAACTCCAAACTCCAATCTCCTAACTCCTAACTCCAAACTCCAAACGCTAAACTCCTAACTACTAACTCCTAACTCCAAACTCCAAACTCCAATCTCCTAACTCCTAACTCCAAACTCCAAACTCCTAACCCCAACTCCAACCTCCTAACTCCAAACTCCAAACTCCAAACTCTAAACTCTAAACTCCTAACTCCAAACTCCTAACTCCAAACTCCAATCTCCTAACTCCTAACTCCAAACTCCAAACTCCAATCTCCAGTCTCCTAACTCCTAACTCCAAACTCCTAACTCCTTACTCCAAACTCCAAACTCCAATCTCCTAACTCCTAACTCCAAACTCCAACCTCCTAACTCCAAACTCCAACTCCAAACTCTAAACTCCTAACTCCTAACTCCAAACTCCAAACTCCTAACTCCAAACTCCAAACTCCAATCTCCTAACTCCTAACTCCAAACTCCAAACTCCAAACTCCAAACTCCAATCTCCAATCTCCTAACTCCTAACTCCAAACTCCTAACTCCAAACTCCAAACTCCAATCTCCTAACTCCTAACTCCAAACTCCAACCTCCTAACTCCAAACTCCAAACTCCAAACTCTAAACTCCTAACTCCAAACTCCAATCTCCTAACTCCTAACTCCAAACTCCAATCTCCTAACTCCTAACTCCAAACTCTAAACTCCTAACTCCTAACTCCAAACTCCTAACTCCAAACACCAAACTCCAAACTCCAAACTCCAAACTCCAATCTCCAGTCTCCTAACTCCTAACTCCTAACTCCAAACTCCAATCTCCTAACTCCTAACTCCAAACTCTAAACTCCTAACTCCTAACTCCAAACTCCTAACTCCAAACACCAAACTCCAAACTCCAAACTCCAAACTCCAATCTCCAGTCTCCTAACTCCTAACTCCAAACTCCTAACTCCAAACTCCAATCTCCTAACTCCTAACTCCAAACTCCAACCTCCTATCTCCAAACTCCAAACTCCAAACTCCAAACTCGTAACTCCTAACTCCAAACTCCAACCTCCTAACTCCAAACTCCAAACTCCAAACTCCAAACTCCAAACTCCAATCTCCTAACTCGAACCTCCTAACTCCAAACTCCAAACTCTAAACTCTAAACTCCTAACTCCAAACTCCAAACTCCTAACGCCAAACTCCAAACTCCAATCTCCTATCTCCTTACTCCAAACTCCAAACTCCAAACTCCAAACTCCAATCTCCTAATCCCTAACTCCAAACTCCAAACTCCAAACTCCAAACTCCCATCTCCTAACTCCTTACTCCAACTCCAAACTCCAAACTCCAATCTCCTAAACCCTAACCCCAAACTCCAAACTCCAAACTCCTAACTGCAAACTCCAAACTCCAAACTCCAATCTTCAATCTCCTAACTCCTAACTCCAAACTCCAAACTCCAAACTCCAATCTCCTAACTCCTAACTCCAAACTCCAACCTCCTAACTCCAAACTCCAAACTCCAAACTCTAAACTCCTAACTCCTAACTCCAAACTCCTAACTCCAAACTCCAATCTCCGAACTCCTAACTCCAAACTCCAAACTCCAAACTCCAAACTCCAATCTCCTAACCCCTAACTCCAAACTCCAAACTCCAATCTCCAAACTCCTACTCCAAACTCCAAACACCAAACTCCGAACTCCAAAATCCAAACTCCAAACTCCAATCTCCTAACTCCTAACTCCAAAATCCAACCACCTAACTCCAAACTCCAAACTCCAAACTCTAAACTCTAAATTCCTAACTCCAAACTCCAAACTCCAAACTCCAAACTCCAATCTCCTAACTCCAAACTCCAAACTCCAAACTCCTAACTGCAAACTCCAAACTCCAATCTCCAATCTCCTAACTCCTTACTCCAAACTCCAAACTCCAAACTCCTAACTCCAAACTCCAAACTCCAATCTCCTACCTCCTAACTCCAAACTCCAACATCTTAACTCCAAACTCCAAACTCCAAACTCTAAACTCTAAACTCCTAACTCCAAACTCCAAACTCCAAACTCCAAACTCCAAACTCCAATCTCCTAACTCCTAACTCCAAACTCCAAACTCCAAACTCCAAACTCCAAACTCTAAACTCCTAACTCCTAACTCCAAACTCCTAACTCCAAACTCCAATCTCCGAACTCCTAACTCCAAACTCCAAACTCCAAACTCCAAACTCCAATCTCCTAACCCCTAACTCCAAACTCCAAACTCCAATCTCCAAACTCCTACTCCAAACTCCAAACACCAAACTCCGAACTCCAAAATCCAAACTCCAAACTCCAATCTCCTAACTCCTAACTCCAAAATCCAACCTCCTAACTCCAAACTCCAAACTCCAAACTCTAAACTCTAAATTCCTAACTCCAAACTCCAAACTCCAAACTCCAAACTCCAATCTCCTAACTCCAAACTCCAAACTCCAAACTCTTAACTGCAAACTCCAAACTCCAATCTCCAATCTCCTAACTCCTTACTCCAAACTCCAAACTCCTAACTCCAAACTCCAAACTCCAATCTCCTACCTCCTAACTCCAAACTCCAACATCTTAACTCCAAACTCCAAACTCCAAACTCTAAACTCTACACTCCTAACTCCAAACTCCAAACTCCTAACTCCAAACTCCAAACTCCAAACTCCGAACTCCAAACTCCAAACTCCAAACTCCAAACTCCTAACTCCAAACTCCAAACTCCAACCTCCAATCTCCTAACTCCTAACTCCAAACTCCGAACTCCAAACTCCAAACTCCAATCTCCTAACACCAAACTCCAAACTCCAAACTCCTAACTCCAAACTCCAAACTCCAAACTCCAATCTCCTAACTCCAAACTCCTAACTCCACACTCCAACCTCCAAACTCCTCACTCCTAACTCCAAACTCCAAACTCCAAACTCCTAACTCCTAACTCCAAACTCCAAACTCCTAACTCCGAACTCCAACCTCCAATCTCCTAACTCCTAACTCCAAACTCCGAACTCCAAACTCCAAACTCCAATCTCCGAACTCCAAACTCCAAACTCCAAACTCCGAACTCCAAACTCCAAACTCCAAACTCCAATCTCCAAACTCCAAACTCCAATCTCCTAACTCCAAACTCCTAACTCCACACTCCAACCTCCAAACTCCTCACTCCTAACTCCAAACTCCAAACTCCAAACTCCTAACTCCTAACTCCAAACTCCTAACTCCTAACTCCAAACTCCAAACTCCTAACTCCTAACTCCAAACTCCAATCTCCTAACTCCTAACTCCAAACTCCAAACTCCAAACTCCAAACTCCAAACCCCTAACTCCAAACTCCAAACTCCAAACTCCAATCTCCTAACTCCTACTCCAAACTCCAAACAAAACTCCGAACTCCAAACTCCAAACTCCAAACTCCAGTCTCCTAACTCGTAACTCCAAACTCCAACCTCCTAACTCCAAACTCCAAACTCCAAACTCTAAACTCTAAATTCCTAACTCCAAACTCCAAACTCCAAACTCCAAACTCCAATCTCCTAAACCCTAACTCCAAACTCCAAACTCCTAACTGCAAACTCCAAACTCCAATCTCCAATCTCCTAACTCCTTACTCCAAACTCCAAACTCCAAACTCCTAACTCCAAACTCCAAACTCCAAACTCCAATCTCCTAACTCCAAACTCCAACCTCTTAACTCCAACCTCCACACTCCAAACTCCAAACTCCTAACTCCTAACTCCAAACACCTAACTCATAACTCCTAACTCCAAACTCCAAATTCCTAACTCCAAACTCCAAACTCCAATCTCCTAACTCCTAACTCCAAACTCCAACCTCATAACTCCAAACTCCAAACTCCAACCTCCAAGCTCCAAACTCCAAACTCCTCACTGCTAACTCCAAACTCCTAACTCCTAACTCCTAACTCCAAACTGCAAACTCCTAACTCCAAACTCCAAACTCCAATCTCCTAACTCCTAACTCCAAACTCCAACCTCATAACTCCAAACTCCAAACTCCAAACTCCAATCTCCGAACTCGTAACTCCAAACTCCAAACTCCAAACTCCTTACTCCAAACTCCAAACTCCAATCTCCTAACCCCTAACTCCAAACTCCAAACTCTAAACTCCAAACTCCAAACTCCAAACTCCTAACTCCAAACTCCAAACTCCAAACTCCAATCTCCTAACTCCTAACTCCAAACTCCAAACTCTAAACTCTAAACTCCTAACTCCAAACTCCAAGCTCCAAACTCCAAACTCCTAACTCCAAACTCCAAACTCCAAACTCCAATCTCCTAACTCGTTACTCCAACTCCAAACTCCAAACTCCAAACTCCAATCTCCTAAACCCTAAGTCCAAACTCCAAACTCCAAACTCCTAACTGCAAACTCCAAACTCCAAACTCCAACCTTCAATCTCCTAACTCCTAACTCCAAACTCCAAGCTCCAAACTCCAAACTCCAATCTCCTAACTCCTAACTCCAAACTCCAACCTCCTAACTCCAAACTCCAAACTCCAAACTCTAAACTCCTAACTCCAGACTCCAATCTCCTAACTCCAAACTCCAAACTCCAATCTCCTAACTCCTAACTCCAAACTCCAAACTCCAAACTCCAAACTCCAATCTCCTAACCCCTAACTCCAAACTCCAAACTCCAATCTCCAAACTCCTACTCCAAACTCCAAACACCAAACTCCGAACTCCAAAATCCAAACTCCAAACTCCAATCTCCAAACTCCTAACTCCAAACTCCAACCTCCTAACTCCAAACTCCAAACTCCAAACTCTAAACTCTAAATTCCTAACTCCAAACTCCAAACTCCAAACTCCAATCTCCTAAACCCTAACTCCAAACTCCAAACTCCAAACTCCAATCTCCAGTCTCCTAACTCCTAACTCCAAACTCCAAACTCCTAACTCCAAACTCCAAACTCCAATCTCCTAACTCCTAACTCCAAACTCCAAACGCTAAACTCCTAACTACTAACTCCTAACTCCAAACTCCAATCTCCTAACTCCTAACTCCAAACTCCAAACTCCTAACCCCAACTCCAACCTCCTAACTCCAAACTCCAAACTCCAAACTCTAAACTCTAAACTCCTAACTCCAAACTCCTAACTCCAAACTCCAATCTCCTAACTCCTAACTCCAAACTCCAATCTCCTAACTCCTAACTCCAAACTCTAAACTCCTAACTCCTAACTCCAAACTCCTAACTCCAAACACCAAACTCCAAACTCCAAACTCCAAACTCCAATCTCCAGTCTCCTAACTCCTAACTCCTAACTCCAAACTCCAATCTCCTAAC
The DNA here is from genome assembly GCF_052327205.1 of Somniosus microcephalus. Taxonomy (NCBI): domain Eukaryota; kingdom Metazoa; phylum Chordata; class Chondrichthyes; order Squaliformes; family Somniosidae; genus Somniosus; species Somniosus microcephalus. The sequence goes on along the minus strand of NC_141000.1, from coordinate 41,314,240 downwards.
TCCTAACTCCAAACTCTAAACTCCTAACTCCTAACTCCAAACTCCTAACTCCAAACACCAAACTCCAAACTCCAAACTCCAAACTCCAATCTCCAGTCTCCTAACTCCTAACTCCAAACTCCTAACTCCAAACTCCAATCTCCTAACTCCTAACTCCAAACTCCAACCTCCTATCTCCAAACTCCAAACTCCAAACTCCCAACTCGTAACTCCTAACTCCAAACTCCAACCTCCTAACTCCAAACTCCAAACTCCAAACTCCAAACTCCAAACTCCAATCTCCTAACTCGAACCTCCTAACTCCAAACTCCAAACTCTAAACTCTAAACTCCTAACTCCAAACTCCAAACTCCAAACTCCTAACGCCAAACTCCAAACTCCAATCTCCTATCTCCTTACTCCAAACTCCAAACTCCAAACTCCAAACTCCAATCTCCTAATCCCTAACTCCAAACTCCAAACTCCAAACTCCAAACTCCCATCTCCTAACTCCTTACTCCAACTCCAAACTCCAAACTCCAATCTCCTAAACCCTAACCCCAAACTCCAAACTCCAAACTCCTAACTGCAAACTCCAAACTCCAAACTCCAATCTTCAATCTCCTAACTCCTAACTCCAAACTCCAAACTCCAAACTCCAATCTCCTAACTCCTAACTCCAAACTCCAACCTCCTAACTCCAAACTCCAAACTCCAAACTCTAAACTCCTAACTCCTAACTCCAAACTCCTAACTCCAAACTCCAATCTCCGAACTCCTAACTCCAAACTCCAAACTCCAAACTCCAAACTCCAATCTCCTAACCCCTAACTCCAAACTCCAAACTCCAATCTCCAAACTCCTACTCCAAACTCCAAACACCAAACTCCGAACTCCAAAATCCAAACTCCAAACTCCAATCTCCTAACTCCTAACTCCAAAATCCAACCACCTAACTCCAAACTCCAAACTCCAAACTCTAAACTCTAAATTCCTAACTCCAAACTCCAAACTCCAAACTCCAAACTCCAATCTCCTAACTCCAAACTCCAAACTCCAAACTCCTAACTGCAAACTCCAAACTCCAATCTCCAATCTCCTAACTCCTTACTCCAAACTCCAAACTCCAAACTCCTAACTCCAAACTCCAAACTCCAATCTCCTACCTCCTAACTCCAAACTCCAACATCTTAACTCCAAACTCCAAACTCCAAACTCTAAACTCTAAACTCCTAACTCCAAACTCCAAACTCCAAACTCCAAACTCCAAACTCCAATCTCCTAACTCCTAACTCCAAACTCCAAACTCCAAACTCCAAACTCCAAACTCTAAACTCCTAACTCCTAACTCCAAACTCCTAACTCCAAACTCCAATCTCCGAACTCCTAACTCCAAACTCCAAACTCCAAACTCCAAACTCCAATCTCCTAACCCCTAACTCCAAACTCCAAACTCCAATCTCCAAACTCCTACTCCAAACTCCAAACACCAAACTCCGAACTCCAAAATCCAAACTCCAAACTCCAATCTCCTAACTCCTAACTCCAAAATCCAACCTCCTAACTCCAAACTCCAAACTCCAAACTCTAAACTCTAAATTCCTAACTCCAAACTCCAAACTCCAAACTCCAAACTCCAATCTCCTAACTCCAAACTCCAAACTCCAAACTCTTAACTGCAAACTCCAAACTCCAATCTCCAATCTCCTAACTCCTTACTCCAAACTCCAAACTCCTAACTCCAAACTCCAAACTCCAATCTCCTACCTCCTAACTCCAAACTCCAACATCTTAACTCCAAACTCCAAACTCCAAACTCTAAACTCTACACTCCTAACTCCAAACTCCAAACTCCTAACTCCAAACTCCAAACTCCAAACTCCGAACTCCAAACTCCAAACTCCAAACTCCAAACTCCTAACTCCAAACTCCAAACTCCAACCTCCAATCTCCTAACTCCTAACTCCAAACTCCGAACTCCAAACTCCAAACTCCAATCTCCTAACACCAAACTCCAAACTCCAAACTCCTAACTCCAAACTCCAAACTCCAAACTCCAATCTCCTAACTCCAAACTCCTAACTCCACACTCCAACCTCCAAACTCCTCACTCCTAACTCCAAACTCCAAACTCCAAACTCCTAACTCCTAACTCCAAACTCCAAACTCCTAACTCCGAACTCCAACCTCCAATCTCCTAACTCCTAACTCCAAACTCCGAACTCCAAACTCCAAACTCCAATCTCCGAACTCCAAACTCCAAACTCCAAACTCCGAACTCCAAACTCCAAACTCCAAACTCCAATCTCCAAACTCCAAACTCCAATCTCCTAACTCCAAACTCCTAACTCCACACTCCAACCTCCAAACTCCTCACTCCTAACTCCAAACTCCAAACTCCAAACTCCTAACTCCTAACTCCAAACTCCAAACTCCTAACTCCTAACTCCAAACTCCAAACTCCTAACTCCTAACTCCAAACTCCAATCTCCTAACTCCTAACTCCAAACTCCAAACTCCAAACTCCAAACTCCAAACCCCTAACTCCAAACTCCAAACTCCAAACTCCAATCTCCTAACTCCTACTCCAAACTCCAAACAAAACTCCGAACTCCAAACTCCAAACTCCAAACTCCAGTCTCCTAACTCGTAACTCCAAACTCCAACCTCCTAACTCCAAACTCCAAACTCCAAACTCTAAACTCTAAATTCCTAACTCCAAACTCCAAACTCCAAACTCCAAACTCCAATCTCCTAAACCCTAACTCCAAACTCCAAACTCCTAACTGCAAACTCCAAACTCCAATCTCCAATCTCCTAACTCCTTACTCCAAACTCCAAACTCCAAACTCCTAACTCCAAACTCCAAACTCCAAACTCCAATCTCCTAACTCCAAACTCCAACCTCTTAACTCCAACCTCCACACTCCAAACTCCAAACTCCTAACTCCTAACTCCAAACACCTAACTCATAACTCCTAACTCCAAACTCCAAATTCCTAACTCCAAACTCCAAACTCCAATCTCCTAACTCCTAACTCCAAACTCCAACCTCATAACTCCAAACTCCAAACTCCAACCTCCAAGCTCCAAACTCCAAACTCCTCACTGCTAACTCCAAACTCCTAACTCCTAACTCCTAACTCCAAACTGCAAACTCCTAACTCCAAACTCCAAACTCCAATCTCCTAACTCCTAACTCCAAACTCCAACCTCATAACTCCAAACTCCAAACTCCAATCTCCGAACTCGTAACTCCAAACTCCAAACTCCAAACTCGTTACTCCAAACTCCAAACTCCAATCTCCTAACCCCTAACTCCAAACTCCAAACTCTGAACTCCAAACTCCAAACTCCAAACTCCTAACTCCAAACTCCAAACTCCAAACTCCAATCTCCTAACTCCTAACTCCAAACTCCAAACTCTAAACTCTAAACTCCTAACTCCAAACTCCAAGCTCCAAACTCCAAACTCCTAACTCCAAACTCCAAACTCCAAACTCCAATCTCCTAACTCGTTACTCCAACTCCAAACTCCAAACTCCAAACTCCAATCTCCTAAACCCTAAGTCCAAACTCCAAACTCCAAACTCCTAACTGCAAACTCCAAACTCCAAACTCCAACCTTCAATCTCCTAACTCCTAACTCCAAACTCCAAGCTCCAAACTCCAAACTCCAATCTCCTAACTCCTAACTCCAAACTCCAACCTCCTAACTCCAAACTCCAAACTCCAAACTCTAAACTCCTAACTCCAGACTCCAATCTCCTAACTCCAAACTCCAAACTCCAATCTCCTAACTCCTAACTCCAAACTCCAAACTCCAAACTCCAAACTCCAATCTCCTAACCCCTAACTCCAAACTCCAAACTCCAATCTCCAAACTCCTACTCCAAACTCCAAACACCAAACTCCGAACTCCAAAATCCAAACTCCAAACTCCAATCTCCAAACTCCTAACTCCAAACTCCAACCTCCTAACTCCAAACTCCAAACTCCTAACTCCAAACTCCAACCTCCTAACTCCAAACTCCAAACTCCAAACTCTAAACTCCTAACTCCTAACTCCAAACTCCTAACTCCAAACTCCAATCTCCGAACTCCTAACTCCAAACTCCAAACTCCAAACTCCAAACTCCAATCTCCTAACCCCTAACTCCAAACTCCAAACTCCAATCTCCAAACTCCTACTCCAAACTCCAAACACCAAACTCCGAACTCCAAAATCCAAACTCCAAACTCCAATCTCCTAACTCCTAACTCCAAAATCCAACCACCTAACTCCAAACTCCAAACTCCAAACTCTAAACTCTAAATTCCTAACTCCAAACTCCAAACTCCAAACTCCAAACTCCAATCTCCTAACTCCAAACTCCAAACTCCAAACTCCTAACTGCAAACTCCAAACTCCAATCTCCAATCTCCTAACTCCTTACTCCAAACTCCAAACTCCAAACTCCTAACTCCAAACTCCAAACTCCAATCTCCTACCTCCTAACTCCAAACTCCAACATCTTAACTCCAAACTCCAAACTCCAAACTCTAAACTCTAAACTCCTAACTCCAAACTCCAAACTCCAAACTCCAAACTCCAAACTCCAATCTCCTAACTCCTAACTCCAAACTCCAAACTCCAAACTCCAAACTCCAAACTCTAAACTCCTAACTCCTAACTCCAAACTCCTAACTCCAAACTCCAATCTCCGAACTCCTAACTCCAAACTCCAAACTCCAAACTCCAAACTCCAATCTCCTAACCCCTAACTCCAAACTCCAAACTCCAATCTCCAAACTCCTACTCCAAACTCCAAACACCAAACTCCGAACTCCAAAATCCAAACTCCAAACTCCAATCTCCTAACTCCTAACTCCAAAATCCAACCTCCTAACTCCAAACTCCAAACTCCAAACTCTAAACTCTAAATTCCTAACTCCAAACTCCAAACTCCAAACTCCAAACTCCAATCTCCTAACTCCAAACTCCAAACTCCAAACTCTTAACTGCAAACTCCAAACTCCAATCTCCAATCTCCTAACTCCTTACTCCAAACTCCAAACTCCTAACTCCAAACTCCAAACTCCAATCTCCTACCTCCTAACTCCAAACTCCAACATCTTAACTCCAAACTCCAAACTCCAAACTCTAAACTCTACACTCCTAACTCCAAACTCCAAACTCCTAACTCCAAACTCCAAACTCCAAACTCCGAACTCCAAACTCCAAACTCCAAACTCCAAACTCCTAACTCCAAACTCCAAACTCCAACCTCCAATCTCCTAACTCCTAACTCCAAACTCCGAACTCCAAACTCCAAACTCCAATCTCCTAACACCAAACTCCAAACTCCAAACTCCTAACTCCAAACTCCAAACTCCAAACTCCAATCTCCTAACTCCAAACTCCTAACTCCACACTCCAACCTCCAAACTCCTCACTCCTAACTCCAAACTCCAAACTCCAAACTCCTAACTCCTAACTCCAAACTCCAAACTCCTAACTCCGAACTCCAACCTCCAATCTCCTAACTCCTAACTCCAAACTCCGAACTCCAAACTCCAAACTCCAATCTCCGAACTCCAAACTCCAAACTCCAAACTCCGAACTCCAAACTCCAAACTCCAAACTCCAATCTCCAAACTCCAAACTCCAATCTCCTAACTCCAAACTCCTAACTCCACACTCCAACCTCCAAACTCCTCACTCCTAACTCCAAACTCCAAACTCCAAACTCCTAACTCCTAACTCCAAACTCCAAACTCCTAACTCCTAACTCCAAACTCCAAACTCCTAACTCCTAACTCCAAACTCCAATCTCCTAACTCCTAACTCCAAACTCCAAACTCCAAACTCCAAACTCCAAACCCCTAACTCCAAACTCCAAACTCCAAACTCCAATCTCCTAACTCCTACTCCAAACTCCAAACAAAACTCCGAACTCCAAACTCCAAACTCCAAACTCCAGTCTCCTAACTCGTAACTCCAAACTCCAACCTCCTAACTCCAAACTCCAAACTCCAAACTCTAAACTCTAAATTCCTAACTCCAAACTCCAAACTCCAAACTCCAAACTCCAATCTCCTAAACCCTAACTCCAAACTCCAAACTCCTAACTGCAAACTCCAAACTCCAATCTCCAATCTCCTAACTCCTTACTCCAAACTCCAAACTCCAAACTCCTAACTCCAAACTCCAAACTCCAAACTCCAATCTCCTAACTCCAAACTCCAACCTCTTAACTCCAACCTCCACACTCCAAACTCCAAACTCCTAACTCCTAACTCCAAACACCTAACTCATAACTCCTAACTCCAAACTCCAAATTCCTAACTCCAAACTCCAAACTCCAATCTCCTAACTCCTAACTCCAAACTCCAACCTCATAACTCCAAACTCCAAACTCCAACCTCCAAGCTCCAAACTCCAAACTCCTCACTGCTAACTCCAAACTCCTAACTCCTAACTCCTAACTCCAAACTGCAAACTCCTAACTCCAAACTCCAAACTCCAATCTCCTAACTCCTAACTCCAAACTCCAACCTCATAACTCCAAACTCCAAACTCCAATCTCCGAACTCGTAACTCCAAACTCCAAACTCCAAACTCGTTACTCCAAACTCCAAACTCCAATCTCCTAACCCCTAACTCCAAACTCCAAACTCTGAACTCCAAACTCCAAACTCCAAACTCCTAACTCCAAACTCCAAACTCCAAACTCCAATCTCCTAACTCCTAACTCCAAACTCCAAACTCTAAACTCTAAACTCCTAACTCCAAACTCCAAGCTCCAAACTCCAAACTCCTAACTCCAAACTCCAAACTCCAAACTCCAATCTCCTAACTCGTTACTCCAACTCCAAACTCCAAACTCCAAACTCCAATCTCCTAAACCCTAAGTCCAAACTCCAAACTCCAAACTCCTAACTGCAAACTCCAAACTCCAAACTCCAACCTTCAATCTCCTAACTCCTAACTCCAAACTCCAAGCTCCAAACTCCAAACTCCAATCTCCTAACTCCTAACTCCAAACTCCAACCTCCTAACTCCAAACTCCAAACTCCAAACTCTAAACTCCTAACTCCAGACTCCAATCTCCTAACTCCAAACTCCAAACTCCAATCTCCTAACTCCTAACTCCAAACTCCAAACTCCAAACTCCAAACTCCAATCTCCTAACCCCTAACTCCAAACTCCAAACTCCAATCTCCAAACTCCTACTCCAAACTCCAAACACCAAACTCCGAACTCCAAAATCCAAACTCCAAACTCCAATCTCCAAACTCCTAACTCCAAACTCCAACCTCCTAACTCCAAACTCCAAACTCCAAACTCTAAACTCTAAATTCCTAACTCCAAACTCCAAACTCCAAACTCCAATCTCCTAAACCCTAACTCCAAACTCCAAACTCCAAACTCCAATCTCCAGTCTCCTAACTCCTAACTCCAAACTCCAAACTCCTAACTCCAAACTCCAAACTCCAATCTCCTAACTCCTAACTCCAAACGCTAAACTCCTAACTACTAACTCCTAACTCCAAACTCCAATCTCCTAACTCCTAACTCCAAACTCCAAACTCCTAACCCCAACTCCAACCTCCTAACTCCAAACTCCAAACTCCAAACTCTAAACTCTAAACTCCTATCTCCAAACTCCTAACTCCAAACTCCAATCTCCTAACTCCTAACTCCAAACTCCAAACTCCAATCTCCAGTCTCCTAACTCCTAACTCCAAACTCCTAACTCCTTACTCCAAACTCCAAACTCCAATCTCCTAACTCCTAACTCCAAACTCCAACCTCCTAACTCCAAACTCCAACTCCAAACTCTAAACTCCTAACTCCTAACTCCAAACTCCAAACTCCTAACTCCAAACTCCAAACTCCAATCTCCTAACACCTAACTCCAAACTCCAAACTCCAAACTCCAAACTCCAATCTCCAATCTCCTAACTCCTAACTCCAAACTCCTAACTCCAAACTCCAAACTCCAATCTCCTAACTCCTAACTCCAAACTCCAACCTCCTAACTCCAAACTCCAAACTCCAAACTCTAAACTCCTAACTCCAAACTCCAATCTCCTAACTCCTAACTCCAAACTCCAATCTCCTAACTCCTAACTCCAAACTCTAAACTCCTAACTCCTAACTCCAAACTCCTAACTCCAAACACCAAACTCCAAACTCCAAACTCCAAACTCCAATCTCCAGTCTCCTAACTCCTAACTCCTAACTCCAAACTCCAATCTCCTAACTCCTAACTCCAAACTCTAAACTCCTAACTCCTAACTCCAAACTCCTAACTCCAAACACCAAACTCCAAACTCCAAACTCCAAACTCCCATCTCCTAACTCCTTACTCCAACTCCAAACTCCAAACTCCAATCTCCTAAACCCTAACTCCAAACTCCAAACTCCAAACTCCTAACTGCAAACTCCAAACTCCAAACTCCAATCTTCAATCTCCTAACTCCTAACTCCAAACTCCAAACTCCAAACTCCAATCTCCTAACTCGTAACTCCAAACTCCAACCTCCTAACTCCAAACTCCAAACTCCAAACTCTAAACTCCTAACTCCTAACTCCAAACTCCTAACTCCAAACTCCAATCTCCGAACTCCTAACTCCAAACTCCAAACTCCAAACTCCAAACTCCAATCTCCTAACCCCTAACTCCAAACTCCAAACTCCAATCTCCAAACTCCTACTCCAAACTCCAAACACCAAACTCCGAACTCCAAAATCCAAACTCCAAACTCCAATCTCCTAACTCCTAACTCCAAAATCCAACCACCTAACTCCAAACTCCAAACTCCAAACTCTAAACTCTAAATTCCTAACTCCAAACTCCAAACTCCAAACTCCAAACTCCAATCTCCTAACTCCAAACTCCAAACTCCAAACTCCTAACTGCAAACTCCAAACTCCAATCTCCAATCTCCTAACTCCTTACTCCAAACTCCAAACTCCAAACTCCTAACTCCAAACTCCAAACTCCAATCTCCTACCTCCTAACTCCAAACTCCAACATCTTAACTCCAAACTCCAAACTCCAAACTCTAAACTCTAAACTCCTAACTCCAAACTCCAAACTCCAAACTCCAAACTCCAAACTCCAAACTCCAATCTCCTAACTCCTAACTCCAAACTCCAAACTCCTAACTCCAAACTCCAAACTCTAAACTCCTAACTCCTAACTCCAAACTCCTAACTCCAAACTCCAATCTCCGAACTCCTAACTCCAAACTCCAAACTCCAAACTCCAAACTCCAATCTCCTAACCCCTAACTCCAAACTCCAAACTCCAATCTCCAAACTCCTACTCCAAACTCCAAACACCAAACTCCGAACTCCAAAATCCAAACTCCAAACTCCAATCTCCTAACTCCTAACTCCAAAATCCAACCTCCTAACTCCAAACTCCAAACTCCAAACTCTAAACTCTAAATTCCTAACTCCAAACTCCAAACTCCAAACTCCAAACTCCAATCTCCTAACTCCAAACTCCAAACTCCAAACTCTTAACTGCAAACTCCAAACTCCAATCTCCAATCTCCTAACTCCTTACTCCAAACTCCAAACTCCTAACTCCAAACTCCAAACTCCAATCTCCTACCTCCTAACTCCAAACTCCAACATCTTAACTCCAAACTCCAAACTCCAAACTCTAAACTCTACACTCCTAACTCCAAACTCCAAACTCCTAACTCCAAACTCCAAACTCCAAACTCCGAACTCCAAACTCCAAACTCCAAACTCCAAACTCCTAACTCCAAACTCCAAACTCCAACCTCCAATCTCCTAACTCCTAACTCCAAACTCCGAACTCCAAACTCCAAACTCCAATCTCCTAACACCAAACTCCAAACTCCAAACTCCTAACTCCAAACTCCAAACTCCAAACTCCAATCTCCTAACTCCAAACTCCTAACTCCAAACTCCAACATCTTAACTCCAAACTCCAAACTCCAAACTCTAAACTCTAAACTCCTAACTCCAAACTCCAAACTCCAAACTCCAAACTCCAAACTCCAAACTCCAATCTCCTAACTCCTAACTCCAAACTCCAAACTCCTAACTCCAAACTCCAAACTCTAAACTCCTAACTCCTAACTCGAAACTCCTAACTCCAAACTCCAATCTCCGAACTCCTAACTCCAAACTCCAAACTCCAAACTCCAAACTCCAATCTCCTAACCCCTAACTCCAAACTCCAAACTCCAATCTCCAAACTCCTACTCCAAACTCCAAACACCAAACTCCGAACTCCAAAATCCAAACTCCTAACTCCAATCTCCTAACTCCTAACTCCAAAATCCAACCTCCTAACTCCAAACTCCAAACTCCAAACTCTAAACTCTAAATTCCTAACTCCAAACTCCAAACTCCAAACTCCAAACTCCAATCTCCTAACTCCAAACTCCAAACTCCAAACTCTTAACTGCAAACTCCAAACTCCAATCTCCAATCTCCGAACTCCTTACTCCAAACTCCAAACTCCTAACTCCAAACTCCAAACTCCAATCTCCTACCTCCTAACTCCAAACTCCAACATCTTAACTCCAAACTCCAAACTCCAAACTCTAAACTCTACACTCCTAACTCCAAACTCCAAACTCCTAACTCCAAACTCCAAACTCTGAACTCCAAACTCCAAACTCCAAACTCCAAACTCCTAACTCCAAACTCCAAACTCCAACCTCCAATCTCCTAACTCCTAACTCCAAACTCCGAACTCCAAACTCCAAACTCCAATCTCCTAACACCAAACTCCAAACTCCAAACTCCTAACTCCAAACTCCAAACTCCAAACTCCAATCTCCTAACTCCAAACTCCTAACTCCACACTCCAACCTCCAAACTCCTCACTCCTAACTCCAAACTCCAAACTCCAAACTCCTAACTCCTAACTCCAAACTCCAAACTCCTAACTCCGAACTCCAACCTCCAATCTCCTAACTCCTAACTCCAAACTCCGAACTCCAAACTCCAAACTCCAATCTCCGAACTCCAAACTCCAAACTCCAAACTCCGAACTCCAAACTCCAAACTCCAAACTCCAATCTCCAAACTCCAAACTCCAATCTCCTAACTCCAAACTCCTAACTCCACACTCCAACCTCCAAACTCCTCACTCCTAACTCCAAACTCCAAACTCCAAACTCCTAACTCCTAACTCCAAACTCCAAACTCCTAACTCCTAACTCCAAACTCCAAACTCCTAACTCCTAACTCCAAACTCCAATCTCCAGTCTCCTAACTCCAATACTCCAAACTCCAAACTCCAAACTCCAATCTCCTAACTCCAAACTCCAAACTCCTAACTCCACACTCCAATCTCCTAACTCCTAACTCCAAACTCCAAACTCCAAACTCCTAACTCCAAACTCCAAACTCCAAACTCCAATCTCCAGTCTCCTAACTCCTAACTCCAAACTCCAAACTCCAAACTCCAAACTCCAATCTCCTAACTCCTAACTCCAAACTCCTAACTCCAAACTCCAAACTCCTAACTCCAAACTCCAAACTCCAATCTCCTAACTCCTAACTCCAAACTCCAACCTCATAACTCCAAACTCCAAACTCCAATCTCCGAACTCGTAACTCCAAACTCCAACCTCATAACTCCAAACTCCAAACTCCAAAGTCCAAACTCTAAACTCCAAACTCCAATCTCCTAACTCCTAACTCCAAACTCCAACCTCATAACTCCAAACTCCAAACTCCAAACTCCAATCTCCTAACTCCTAACTCCAAACTCCAAACTCCAAACTCCTTACTCCAAACTCCAAACTCCAATCTCCTAACCCCTAACTCCAAACTCCAAACTCTAAACTCCAAACTCCAAACTCCAAACTCCTAACTCCAAACTCCAAACTCCAATCTCCTAACTCCTAACTCCAAACTCCAAACTCTAAACTCTAAACTCCTAACTCCAAACTCCAAACTCTAAACTCTAAACTCTAAACTCCAAACTCCAAACTCCAAACTCCTAACTCCAAACTCCAAACTCCAAACTCCAATCTCCTAACTCCTTACTCCAAACTCCAAACTCCAAACTCCTAACTCCAAACACCAAACTCCTAACTCCAAACTCCAAACTCCAATCTCCTAACTCGTAACTCCAAACTCCGAACTCCAAACTCCAAACTCCAATCTCCTGACTCCTAACTCCAAACTCCAAACTCCAATCTCCTAACTCCTAACTCCAAACTCCAATCTCCATTCTCCTAACTCCAAACTCCAAACTCCAAACTCCACACTCCAACCTCCAAACTCCTCACTGCTAACTCCAAACTCCAAACTCCGAACTCCAAACTCCAAACTCCTAACTCCTAACTCCAAACTCCAAACTCCAATCTCCAAACTCCAATCTCCTAACTCCTAACTCCAAACTCCTAATTCCAAACTCCAATCTCCTAACTCCTAACTCCAAACTCCAAACTCCTAACTCCAAACTCCAAACTCCAAACTCCAATCTCCAGTCTCCTAACTCCTAACTCCAAACTCCAAACTCCGAACTCCTAACTCCAAACTCCAATCTCCTAACTCCTAACTCCAAACTCCAACCTCCTAACTCCAAACTCCAAACTCCAAACTCTAAACTCCTAACTCCAAACTCCAAACTCCTAACTCCAAACTCCAAACTCCAATCTCCTAACTCCTAACTCCAAACTCCAAACTCCAAACTCCAATCTCCAGTCTCCTAACTCCTAACTCCAAACTCCAAACTCCAAACTCCAAACTCTAAACTCCAATCTCCTAACTCCTAACTCCAAACTCCAAATTCCAAACTCCAAACTCTAAACTACAAACTCCAAACTCCATCTCCTAACCCCTAACTCCAAACTCCAAACTCCAAACACCTAACTCCAAACTCCTATCTCCAAACTCCAAACTCCAATCTCCTAACTCCTAACTCCAAACTCCAACCTCCTAACTCCAAACTCCAAACTCCAAACTCCAAACTCTAAACTCTAAACTCCTAACTCCAAACTCCAAACTCCTAACTCCTAACTCCAAACGCCAATCTCCTAACTCCTAACTCCAAACTCCAAACTCCAAACTCCAAACTCTAAACTCCAATCTCCTAACTCCTAACTCCAAACTCCTAACTCCAAACTCCAATCTCTTAACTCCTAACTCCTAACTCCAAACTCCAAACTCCAAACTCCAAACTCCAAACTCTAAACTCTAAACTCCAACCTCCTAACTCCTAACTCCAAACTCCAAACTCCAACCACCAAACTCCAAACTCCTCACTCCTAACTCCAAACTCCTAACTCATAACTCCTAACTCCAAACTCCAAACTCCTAAGTCCAAACTCCAAACTCCAATCTCCTAACTCCTAACTCCAAACTCCAACCTCATAACTCCAAACTCCAACCTCCAATCTCCAACCTCCAAACTCCAAACTCCAAGCTCCTCACTCCTAACTCCAAACTCCTAACTCCTAACTCCTATCTCCAAACTGCAAACTCCTAACTCCAAATTCCAAACTCCAATCTCCTAACTCCTAACTCCAACCTCATAACTCCAAACTCCAAACTCCAAATTCCAATCTCCGAACTCCTAACTCCAAACTCCAACCTCATAACTCCAAACTCCAAACTCCAAACTCCAAACTCTAAACTCTAAACTCCTAACTCCAAACTCCAAACTCCTAACTCCAAACTCCAAACTCCAAACTCCAATCTCCTAACTCCTAACTCCAAACTCCAAACTCCAAACTCCTTACTCCAAACTCCAAACTCCAAACTCCAATCTCCTAACCACTAACTCCAAACTCCAAACTCCTAACTCCAAACTCCAAACTCCAATCTCCAATCTCCTAACGACAAACTCCAAATTCCAAACTCCTAACTCCAAACTCCAAACTCCAATCTCCGAACTCCTAACTCCAAACTCCAACCTCCTAACTCCAAACTCCAAACTCTAAACTCTAAACTCCTAACTCTAAACTCCAAACTCCAAACTCCTAACTCCAAACTCCAAACTCCAATCTCCTAAACCCTAACTCCTAACTCCAAACGGCAAACTCCTAACTGCAAACTCCAAACTCCAAACTCCAATCTCCAATCTCCTAACTCCTAACTCCAAACTCCATACTCCAAACTCCAAACTACAAACTCCAATCTCCTAACTCCAAACTCCAAACTCCAACGTCCTAACTCCAAACTCCAAACTCCAAACTCTAAACTCCTAACTCCAAACTCCAAACTCCTTCCTCCAATCTCCTAACTCCTAACTCCAAACTCCAAACTCCAAACTCCAAACTCCAATCTCCAAACCCCTAACTCCAAACTCCAAACTCCAAACTCCAATCTCCTAACTCCTACTCCAAACTCCAAACAAAACTCCGAACTCCAAACTCCAAACTCCAAACTCCAGTCTCCTAACTCCTAACTCCAAACTCCAACCTCCTAACTCCAAACTCCAAACTCCAAACTCTAAACTCTAAATTCCTAACTCCAAACTCCAAACTCCAAACTCCAAACTCCAATCTCCTAAACCCTAACTCCAAACTCCAAACTCCTAACTGCAAACTCCAAACTCCAATCTCCAATCTCCTAACTCCTTACTCCAAAGTCCAAACTCCAAACTCCTAACTCCAAACTCCAAACTCCAAACTCCAATCTCCTAACTCCAAACTCCAACCTCTTAACTCCAACCTCCACACTCCAAACTCCAAACTCCTCACTCCTAACTCCAAACACCTAACTCATAACTCCTAACTCCAAACTCCAAATTCCTAACTCCAAACTCCAAACTCCAATCTCCTAACTCCTAACTCCAAACTCCAACCTCATAACTCCAAACTCCAAACTCCAAACTCCAACCTCCAAGCTCCAAACTCCAAACTCCTCACTGCTAACTCCAAACTCCTAACTCCTAACTCCTAACTCCAAACTGCAAACTCCTAACTCCAAACTCCAAACTCCAATCTCCTAACTCCTAACTCCAAACTCCAACCTCATAACTCCAAACTCCAAACTCCAAACTCCAATCTCCGAACTCGTAACTCCAAACTCCAAACTCCAAACTCCTTACTCCAAACTCCAAACTCCAATCTCCTAACCCCTAACTCCAAACTCCAAACTCTAAACTCCAAACTCCAAACTCCAAACTCCTAACTCCAAACTCCAAACTCCAAACTCCAATCTCCTAACTCCTAACTCCAAACTCCAAACTCTAAACTCTAAACTCCTAACTCCAAACTCCAAGCTCCAAACTCCAAACTCCTAACTCCAAACTCCAAACTCCAAACTCCAATCTCCTAACTCGTTACTCCAACTCCAAACTCCAAACTCCAAACTCCAATCTCCTAAACCCTAAGTCCAAACTCCAAACTCCAAACTCCTAACTGCAAACTCCAAACTCCAAACTCCAACCTTCAATCTCCTAACTCCTAACTCCAAACTCCAAGCTCCAAACTCCAAACTCCAATCTCCTAACTCCTAACTCCAAACTCCAACCTCCTAACTCCAAACTCCAAACTCCAAACTCTAAACTCCTAACTCCAGACTCCAATCTCCTAACTCCAAACTCCAAACTCCAATCTCCTAACTCCTAACTCCAAACTCCAAACTCCAAACTCCAAACTCCAATCTCCTAACCCCTAACTCCAAACTCCAAACTCCAATCTCCAAACTCCTACTCCAAACTCCAAACACCAAACTCCGAACTCCAAAATCCAAACTCCAAACTCCAATCTCCAAACTCCTAACTCCAAACTCCAACCTCCTAACTCCAAACTCCAAACTCCAAACTCTAAACTCTAAATTCCTAACTCCAAACTCCAAACTCCAAACTCCAATCTCCTAAACCCTAACTCCAAACTCCAAACTCCAAACTCCAATCTCCAGTCTCCTAACTCCTAACTCCAAACTCCAAACTCCTAACTCCAAACTCCAAACTCCAATCTCCTAACTCCTAACTCCAAACTCCAAACGCTAAACTCCTAACTACTAACTCCTAACTCCAAACTCCAAACTCCAATCTCCTAACTCCTAACTCCAAACTCCAAACTCCTAACCCCAACTCCAACCTCCTAACTCCAAACTCCAAACTCCAAACTCTAAACTCTAAACTCCTAACTCCAAACTCCTAACTCCAAACTCCAATCTCCTAACTCCAAACTCCAAACTCCAATCTCCAGTCTCCTAACTCCTAACTCCAAACTCCTAACTCCTTACTCCAAACTCCAAACTCCAATCTCCTAACTCCTAACTCCAAACTCCAACCTCCTAACTCCAAACTCCAACTCCAAACTCTAAACTCCTAACTCCTAACTCCAAACTCCAAACTCCTAACTCCAAACTCCAAACTCCAATCTCCTAACTCCTAACTCCAAACTCCAAACTCCAAACTCCAAACTCCAATCTCCAATCTCCTAACTCCTAACTCCAAACTCCTAACTCCAAACTCCAAACTCCAATCTCCTAACTCCTAACTCCAAACTCCAACCTCCTAACTCCAAACTCCAAACTCCAAACTCTAAACTCCTAACTCCAAACTCCAATCTCCTAACTCCTAACTCCAAACTCCAATCTCCTAACTCCTAACTCCAAACTCTAAACTCCTAACTCCTAACTCCAAACTCCTAACTCCAAACACCAAACTCCAAAATCCAAACTCCAAACTCCAATCTCCAGTCTCCTAACTCCTAACTCCTAACTCCAAACTCCAATCTCCTAACTCCTAACTCCAAACTCTAAACTCCTAACTCCTAACTCCAAACACCAAACTCCAAACTCCAAACTCCAAACTCCAATCTCCAGTCTCCTAACTCCTAACTCCAAACTCCTAACTCCAAACTCCAATCTCCTAACTCCTAACTCCAAACTCCAACCTCCTAACTCCAAACTCCAAACTCCAAACTCCCAACTCGTAACTCCTAACTCCAAACTCCAACCTCCTAACTCCAAACTCCAAACTCCAAACTCCAAACTCCAAACTCCAATCTCCTAACTCGAACCTCCTAACTCCAAACTCCAAACTCTAAACTCTAAACTCCTAACTCCAAACTCCAAACTCCAAACTCCTAACGCCAAACTCCAAACTCCAATCTCCTATCTCCTTACTCCAAACTCCAAACTCCAAACTCCAAACTCCAATCTCCTAATCCCTAACTCCAAACTCCAAACTCCAAACTCCAAACTCCCATCTCCTAACTCCTTACTCCAACTCCAAACTCCGAACTCCAATCTCCTAAACCCTAACTCCAAACTCCAAACTCCAAACTCCTAACTGCAAACTCCAAACTCCAAACTCCAATCTTCAATCTCCTAACTCCTAACTCCAAACTCCAAACTCCAAACTCCAATCTCCTAACTCCTAACTCCAAACTCCTACCTCCTAACTCCAAACTCCAAACTCCAAACTCTAAACTCCTAACTCCTAACTCCAAACTCCTAACTCCAAACTCCAATCTCCGAACTCCTAACTCCAAACTCCAAACTCCAAACTCCAAACTCCAATCTCCTAACCCCTAACTCCAAACTCCAAACTCCAATCTCCAAACTCCTACTCCAAACTCCAAACACCAAACTCCGAACTCCAAAATCCAAACTCCAAACTCCAATCTCCTAACTCCTAACTCCAAAATCCAACCACCTAACTCCAAACTCCAAACTCCAAACTCTAAACTCTAAATTCCTAACTCCAAACTCCAAACTCCAAACTCCAAACTCCAATCTCCTAACTCCAAACTCCAAACTCCAAACTCCTAACTGCAAACTCCAAACTCCAATCTCCAATCTCCTAACTCCTTACTCCAAACTCCAAACTCCAAACTCCTAACTCCAAACTCCAAACTCCAATCTCCTACCTCCTAACTCCAAACTCCAACATCTTAACTCCAAACTCCAAACTCCAAACTCTAAACTCTAAACTCCTAACTCCAAACTCCAAACTCCAAACTCCAAACTCCAAACTCCAAACTCCAATCTCCTAACTCCTAACTCCAAACTCCAAACTCCAAACTCCTAACTCCAAACTCCAAACTCTAAACTCCTAACTCCTAACTCCAAACTCCTAACTCCAAACTCCAATCTCCGAACTCCTAACTCCAAACTCCAAACTCCAAACTCCAAACTCCAATCTCCTAACCCCTAACTCCAAACTCCAAACTCCAATCTCCAAACTCCTACTCCAAACTCCAAACACCAAACTCCGAACTCCAAAATCCAAACTCCAAACTCCAATCTCCTAACTCCTAACTCCAAAATCCAACCTCCTAACTCCAAACTCCAAACTCCAAACTCTAAACTCTAAATTCCTAACTCCAAACTCCAAACTCCAAACTCCAAACTCCAATCTCCTAACTCCAAACTCCAAACTCCAAACTCCTAACTGCAAACTCCAAACTCCAATCTCCAATCTCCTAACTCCTTACTCCAAACTCCAAACTCCTAACTCCAAACTCCAAACTCCAATCTCCTACCTCCTAACTCCAAACTCCAACATCTTAACTCCAAACTCCAAACTCCAAACTCTAAACTCTACACTCCTAACTCCAAACTCCAAACTCCTAACTCCAAACTCCAAACTCCAAACTCCGAACTCCAAACTCCAAACTCCAAACTCCAAACTCCTAACTCCAAACTCCAAACTCCAACCTCCTATCTCCTAACTCCTAACTCCAAACTCCGAACTCCAAACTCCAAACTCCAATCTCCTAACACCAAACTCCAAACTCCAAACTCCTAACTCCAAACTCCAAACTCCAAACTCCAATCTCCTAACTCCAAACTCCTAACTCCACACTCCAACCTCCAAACTCCTCACTCCTAACTCCAAACTCCAAACTCCAAACTCCTAACTCCTAACTCCAAACTCCAAACTCCTAACTCCGAACTCCAACCTCCAATCTCCTAACACCTAACTCCAAACTCCGAACTCCAAACTCCAAACTCCAATCTCCGAACTCCAAACTCCAAACTCCAAACTCCGAACTCCAAACTCCAAACTCCAAACTCCAATCTCCAAACTCCAAACTCCAATCTCCTAACTCCAAACTCCTAACTCCACACTCCAACCTCCAAACTCCTCACTCCTAACTCCAAACTCCAAACTCCAAACTCCTAACTCCTAACTCCAAACTCCAAACTCCTAACTCCTAACTCCAAACTCCAAACTCCTAACTCCTAACTCCAAACTCCAATCTCCTAACTCCTAACTCCAAACTCCAATCTCCAGTCTCCTAACTCCAATACTCCAAACTCCAAACTCCAAACTCCAATCTCCTAACTCCAAACTCCAAACTCCTAACTCCACACTCCAACCTCCAAACTCCTCACTCCTAACTCCAAACTCCAAACTCCAAACTCCTAACTCCTAACTCCAAACTCCTAACTCCAAACTCCAATCTCCTAACTCCTAACTCCAAACTCCAAACTCCAAACTCCTAACTCCAAACTCCAAACTCCAAACTCCAATCTCCAGTCTCCTAACTCCTAACTCCAAACTCCAAACTCCAAACTCCAATCTCCTAACTCCTAACTCCAAACTCCTAACTCCAAACTCCAAACTCCTAACTCCAAACTCCAAACTCCAATCTCCTAACTCCTAACTCCAAACTCCAACCTCATAACTCCAAACTCCAAACTCCAAACTCCAATCTCCGAACTCGTAACTCCAAACTCCAACCTCATAACTCCAAACTCCAAACTCCAAAGTCCAAACTCTAAACTCCAAACTCCAATCTCCTAACTCCTAACTCCAAACTCCAACCTCATAACTCCAAAGTCCAAACTCCAAACTCCAATCTCCTAACTCCTAACTCCAAACTCCAAACTCCAAACTCCTTACTCCAAACTCCAAACTCCAATCTCCTAACCCCTAACTCCAAACTCCAAACTCTAAACTCCAAACTCCAATCTCCTAACTCCTAACTCCAAACTCCAAACTCTAAACTCTAAACTCCTAACTCCAAACTCCAAGCTCCAAACTCCAAACTCCTAACTCCAAACTCCAAACTCCAAACTCCAATCTCCTAACTCCTTACTCCAACTCCAAACTCCAAACTCCAAACTCCAATCTCCTAAACCCTAACTCCAAACTACAAACTACAAACTCCTAACTGCAAACTCCAAACTCCAAACTCCAACCTTCAATCTCCTAACTCCTAACTCCAAACTCCAAGCTCCAAACTCCAAACTCAAATCTCCTAACTCCTAACTCCAAACTCCAACCTCCTAACTCCAAACTCCAAACTCCAAACTCTAAACTCCTAACTCCAGACTCCAATCTCCTAACTCGAAACTCCAAACTCCAATCTCCGAACTCCTAACTCCAAACTCCAAACTCCAAACTCCAAACTCCAATCTCCTAACCCCTAACTCCAAACTCCAAACTCCAATCTCCAAACTCCTACTCCAAACTCCAAACACCAAACTCCGAACTCCAAAATCCAAACTCCAAACTCCAATCTCCAAACTCCTAACTCCAAACTCCAACCTCCTAACTCCAAACTCCAAACTCCAAACTCTAAACTCTAAATTCCTAACTCCAAACTCCAAACTCCAAACTCCAATCTCCTAAACCCTAACTCCAAACTCCAAACTCCAATCTCCAGTCTCCTAACTCCTAACTCCAAACTCCAAACTCCTAACTCCAAACTCCAAACTCCAATCTCCTAACTCCAAACTCCAACCTCCTAACTCCAAACTCCAAACTCCAAACTCTAAACTCCTAACTACTAACTCCTAACTCCAAACTCCAAACTCCAATCTCCTAACTCCTAACTCCAAACTCCTAACCCCAACTCCAACCTCCTAACTCCAAACTCCAAACTCCAAACTCTAAACTCTAAACTCCTAACTCCAAACTCCTAACTCCAAACTCCAATCTCCTAACTCCTAACTCCAAACTCCAAACTCCAATCTCCAGTCTCCTAACTCCTAACTCCAAACTCCAAACTCCTAACTCCTAACTCCAAACTCCAAACTCCAAACTCCTAACTCCAAACTCCAAACTCCAAACTCCTAACTCCAAACTCCAAACTCCAATCTCTTAACTCCAATCTCCAATCTCCTAACTCCTAACTCCAAACTCCTAACTCCAAACTCCAAACTCCAATCTCCTAACTCCTAACTCCAAACTCCAATCTCCTAACTCCTAACTCCAAACTCTAAACTCCTAACTCCTAACTCCAAACTCCAAACTCCAAACTCCAAACTCCAAACTCCAATCTCCAGTCTCCTAACTCCTAACTCCAAACTCCAAACTCCTAACTCCAAACTCCAATCTCCTAACTCCTAACTCCAACCTCCTAACTCCAAACTCCAAACTCCAAACTCCCAACTCGTAACTCCTAACTCCAAACTCCAACCTCCTAACTCCAAACTCCAAACTCCAAACTCCAAACTCCAAACTCCTATCTCCTAACTCGAACCTCCTAACTCCAAACTCCAAACTCTAAACTCTAAACTCCTAACTCCAAACTCCAAACTCCTAACGCCAAACTCCAAACTCCAATCTCCTATCTCCTTACTCCAAACTCCAAACACCAAACTCCAAACTCCAATCTCCTAATCCCTAACTCCAAACTCCAAACTCCAAACTCCAAACTCCAATCTCCTAACTCCTTACTCCAACTCCAAACTCCAAACTCCAATCTCCTAAACCCTAACTCCAAACTCCAAACTCCAAACTCCTAACTGCAAACTCCAAACTCCAAACTCCAATCTTCAATCTCCTAACTCCTAACTCCAAACTCCAAACTCCAAACTCCAAACTCCAATCTCCTAACTCCTAACTCCAAACTCCAACCTCCTAACTCCAAACTCCAAACTCCAAACTCTAAACTCCTAACTCCTAACTCCAAACTCCTAACTCCAAACTCCAATCTCCGAACTCCTAACTCCAAACTCCAAACTCCAAACTCCAATCTCCTAACCCCTAACTCCAAACTCCAAACTCCAATCTCCAAACTCCTACTCCAAACTCCAAACACCAAACTCCGAACTCCAAAATCCAAACTCCAAACTCCAATCTCCTAACTCCTAACTCCAAAATCCAACCTCCTAACTCCAAACTCCAAACTCCAAACTCTAAACTCTAAATTCCTAACTCCAAACTCCAAACTCCAAACTCCAAACTCCAATCTCCTAACTCCAAACTCCAAACTCCAAACTCCTAACTGCAAACTCCAAACTCCAATCTCCAATCTCCTAACTCCTTACTCCAAACTCCAAACTCCAAACTCCTAACTCCAAACTCCAAACTCCAATCTCCTACCTCCTAACTCCAAACTCCAACATCTTAACTCCAAACTCCAAACTCCAAACTCTAAACTCTAAACTCCTAACTCCAAACTCCAAACTCCAAACTCCAAACTCCAAACTCCAATCTCCTAACTCCTAACTCCAAACTCCAAACTCCAAACTCCTAACTCCAAACTCCAATCTCCAAACTCCAATCTCCTAACCCCTAACTCCAAACTCCAAACTCCAAACTCCTAAATCCAAACTCCAAACTCCAATCTCCTAACTCTACACTCCTAACTCCAAACTCCAAACTCCTAACTCCAAACTCCAAACTCCAAACTCCGAACTCCAAACTCCAAACTCCAAACTCCAAACTCCTAACTCCAAACTCCAAACTCCAACCTCCAATCTCCTAACTCCTAACTCCAAACTCCGAACTCCAAACTCCAAACTCCAATCTCCTAACACCAAACTCCAAACTCCAAACTCCTAACTCCAAACTCCAAACTCCAAACTCCAATCTCCAAACTCCAAACTCCAATCTCCTAACTCCAAACTCCTAACTCCACACTCCAACCTCCAAACTCCTCACTCCTAACTCCAAACTCCAAACTCCAAACTCCTAACTCCAAACTCCAAACTCCGAACTCCAACCTCCAATCTCCTAACTCCTAACTCCAAACTCCGAACTCCAAACTCCAAACTCCAATCTCCGAACTCCAAACTCCAAACTCCAAACTCCGAACTCCAAACTCCAAACTCCAACCTCCAATCTCCAAACTCCAAACTCCAATCTCCTAACTCCAAACTCCTAACTCCACACTCCAACCTCCAAACTCCTCACTCCTAACTCCAAACTCCAAACTCCAAACTCCTAACTCCTAACTCCAAACTCCAAACTCCTAACTCCTAACTCCAAACTCCAAACTCCAAACTCCTAACTCCTAACTCCAAACTCCAATCTCCTAACTCCTAACTCCAAACTCCAATCTCCAGTCTCCTAACTCCAATACTCCAAACTCCAAACTCCAAACTCCAATCTCCTAACTCCAAACTCCAAACTCCTAACTCCACACTCCAACCTCCAAACTCCTCACTCCTAACTCCAAACTCCAAACTCCAAACTCCTAACTCCAAACTCCTAACTCCAAACTCCAATCTCCTAACTCCTAACTCCAAACTCCAAACTCCAAACTCCTAACTCCAAACTCCAAACTCCAAACTCCAATCTCCAGTCTCCTAACTCCTAACTCCAAACTCCAAACTCCAAACTCCAAACTCCAATCTCCTAACTCCTAACTCCAAACTCCTAACTCCAAACTCCAAACTCCTAACTCCAAACTCCAAACTCCAATCTCCTAACTCCTAACTCCAAACTCCAACCTCATAACTCCAAACTCCAAACTCCAAACTCCAATCTCCGAACTCGTAACTCCAAACTCCAACCTCATAACTCCAAACTCCAAACTCCAAAGTCCAAACTCTAAACTCCAAACTCCAATCTCCTAACTCCTAACTCCAAACTCCAACCTCATAACTCCAAACTCCAAACTCCAAACTCCAATCTCCTAACTCCTAACTCCAAACTCCAAACTCCAAACTCCTTACACCAAACTCCAAACTCCAATCTCCTAACCCCTAACTCCAAACTCCAAACTCTAAACTCCAAACTCCAAACTCCAAACTCCTAACTCCAAACTCAAAACTCCAAACTCCAATCTCCTAACTCCTAACTCCAAACTCCAAACTCTAAACTCTAAACTCCTAACTCCAAACTCCAAGCTCCAAACTCCAAACTCCTAACTCCAAACTCCAAACTCCAAACTCCAATCTCCTAACTCCTTACTCCAACTCCAAACTCCAACCTTCAATCTCCTAACTCCTAACTCCAAACTCCAAGCTCCAAACTCCAAACTCCAATCTCCTAACTCCTAACTCCAAACTCCAACCTCCTAACTCCAAACTCCAAACTCCAAACTTTAAACTCCTAACTCCAGTCTCCAATCTCCTAACTCCAAACTCCAAACTCCAATCTCCTAACTCCTAACTCCAAACGCCAAACTCCAAACTCCAAACTCCAATCTCCTAACCCCTAACTCCAAACTCCAAACTCCAATCTCCAAACTCCTACTCCAAACTCCAAACACCAAACTCCGAACTCCAAAATCCAAACTCCAAACTCCAATCTCCAAACTCCTAACTCCAAACTCCAACCTCCTAACTCCAAACTCCAAACTCCAAACTCTAAACTCTAAGTTCCTAACTCCAAACTCCAAACTCCAATCTCCTAAACCCTAACTCCAAACTCCAAACTCCAAACTCCAATCTCCAGTCTCCTAACTCCTAACTCCAAACTCCAAACTCCTAAATCCAAACTCCAAACTCCAATCTCCTAACTCCTAACTCCAAACTCCAACCTCCTAACTCCAAACTCCAAACTCCAAACTCTAAACTCCTAACTACTAACTCCTAACTCCAAACTCCAAACTCCAATCTCCTAACTCCTAACTCCAAACTCCAAACTCGTAACCCCAACTCCAACCTCCTAACTCCAAACTCCAAACTCCAAACTCTAAACTCTAAACTCCTAACTCCAAACTCCTAACTCCAAACTCCAATCTCCTAACTCCTAACTCCAAACTCCAAACTCCAATCTCCAGTCTCCTAACTCCTAACTCCAAACTCCAAACTCCTAACTCCTAACTCCAAACTCCAAACTCCAATCTCCTAACTCCTAACTCCAAACTCCAACCTCCTAACTCCAAACTCCAAACTCCAAACTCTAAACTCCTAACTCCTAACTCCAAACTCCAAACTCCTAACTCCAAACTCCAAACTCCTAACTCCTAACTCCAAACTCCAAACTCCAAACTCCAAACTCCAATCTCCAATCTCCTAACTCCAAACTCCAAACTCCTAACTCCAAACTCCAAACTCCAATCTCCTAACTCCTAACTCCAAACTCCAACCTCCTAACTCCAAACTCCAAACTCCAAACTCTAAACTCCTAACTACTCACTCCTAACTCCAAACTCCAAACTCCAATCTCCTAACTCCTAACTCCAAACTCCAAACTCCTAACCCCAACTCCAACCTCCTAACTCCAAACTCCAAACTCCAAACTCTAAACTCTAAACTCCTAACTCCAAACTCCTAACTCCAAACTCCAATCTCCTAACTCCTAACTCCAAACTCCAAACTCCAATCTCCTAACTCCTAACTCCAAACTCCAACCTCCTAACTCCAAACTCCAAACTCCAAACTCTAAACTCCTAACTCCAGTCTCCAATCTCCTAACTCCAAACTCCAAACTCCAATCTCCTAACTCCTAACTCCAAACTCCAAACTCCAAACTCCAAACTCCAATCTCCTAACCCCTAACTCCAAACTCCAAACTCCAATCTCCAAACTCCTACTCCAAACTCCAAACACCAAACTCCGAACTCCAAAATCCAAACTCCAAACTCCAATCTCCAAACTCCTAACTCCAAACTCCAACCTCCAAACTCCAAACTCCAAACTCCAAACTCTAAACTCTAAATTCCTAACTCCAAACTCCAAACTCCAAACTCCAATCTCCTAAACCCTAACTCCAAACTCCAAACTCCAAACTCCAATCTCCAGTCTCCTAACTCCTAACTCCAAACTCCAAACTCCTAACTCCAAACTCCAAACTCCAATCTCCTAACTCCTAACTCCAAACTCCAACCTCCTAACTCCAAACTCCAAACTCCAAACTCTAAACTCCTAACTACTAACTCCTAACTCCAAACTCCAAACTCCAATCTCCTAACTCCTAACTCCAAACTCCAAACTCCTAACCCCAACTCCAACCTCCTAACTCCAAACTCCAAACTCTAAACTCTAAACTCCTAACTCCAAACTCCTAACTCCAAACTCCAATCTCCTAACTCCTAACTCCAAACTCCAAACTCCAATCTCCAGTCTCCTAACTCCTAACTCCAAACTCCAAACTCCTAACTCCTAACTCCAAACTCCAAACTCCAATCTCCTAACTCCTAACTCCAAACTCCAACCTCCTAACTCCAAACTCCAAACTCCAAACTCTAAACTCCTAACTCCTAACTCCAAACTCCAAACTCCTAACTCCAAACTCCAAACTCCAATCTCCTAACTCCTAACTCCAAACTCCGAACTCCAAACTCCAAACTCCAATCTCCAATCTCCTAACTCCTAACTCCAAACTCCTAACTCCAAACTCCAAACTCCAATCTCCTATCTCCTAACTCCAAACTCCAACCTCCTAACTCCAAACTCCAAACTCCAAACTCTAAACTCCTAACTCCAAACTCCAATCTCCTAACTCCTAACTCCAAACTCCAAACTCCTAACTCCAAACTCCAAACTCCAATCTCCAGTCTCCTAACTCCTAACTCCAAACTCCAAACTCCTAACTCCTAACTCCAAACTCCAATCTCCTAACTCCTAACTCCAAACTCTAAACTCCTAACTCCTAACTCCAAACTCCTAACTCCAAACTCCAAACTCCAAACTCCAAACTCCAAACTCCAACCTCCAGTCTCCTAACTCCTAACTCCAAACTCCAAACTCCTAACTCCAAACTCCAATCTCCTAACTCCTAACTCCAAACTCCAACCTCCTATCTCCAAACTCCAAACTCCAAACTCCCAACTCGTAACTCCTAACTCCAAACTCCAACCTCCAAACTGCAAACTCCAAACTCCAATCTCCTAACTCGAACCTCCTAACTCCAAACTCCAAACTCTAAACTCTAAACTCCTAACTCCAAACTCCAAACTCCTAACTCCAAACTCCAAACTCCAATCTCCTATCTCCTTACTCCAAACTCCAAACTCCAAACTCCAAACTCCAATCTCCTAATCCCTAACTCCTAACTGCAAACTCCAAACTCCAAACTCCAATCTTCAATCTCCTAACTCCTAACTCCAAACTCCAAACTCCAAACTCCAAACTCCAATCTCCTAACTCCTAACTCCAAACTCCAACCTCCTAACTCCAAACTCCAAACTCCAAACTCTAAACTCCTAACTCCTAACTCCAAACTCCTAACTCCAAACTCCAATCTCCGAACTCCTAACTCCAAACTCCAAACTCCAAACTCCAAACTCCAATCTCCTAACCCCTAACTCCAAACTCCAAACTCCAATCTCCAAACTCCTACTCCAAACTCCAAACACCAAACTCCGAACTCCAAAATCCAAACTCCAAACTCCAATCTCCTAACTCCTAACTCCAAAATCCAACCTCCTAACTCCAAACTCCAAACTCCAAACTCCAAACTCTAAACTCTAAATTCCTAACTCCAAACTCCAAACTCCAATCTCCAAACTCCAAACTCCAATCTCCTAACTCCAAACTCCTAACTCCACACTCCAACCTCCAAACTCCTCACTCCTAACTCCAAACTCCAAACTCCAAACTCCTAACTCCTAACTCCAAACTCCAAACTGCTAACTCCGAACTCCAACCTCCAATCTCCTAACTCCTAACTCCAAACTCCGAACTCCAAACTCCAAACTCCAATCTCCGAACTCCAAACTCCAAACTCCAAACTCCGAACTCCAAACTCCAAACTCCAAACTCCAATCTCCAAACTCCAAACTCCAATCTCCTAACTCCAAAGTCCTAACTCCACACTCCAACCTCCAAACTCCTCACTCCTAACTCCAAACTCCAAACTCCTAACTGCTAACTCCAAACTCCAAACTCCTAACTCCTAACTCCAAACTCCAAACTCCAAACTCCAAACTCCTAACTCCTAACTCCAAACTCCAATCTCCTAACTCCTAACTCCAAACTCCAATCTCCAGTCTCCTAACTCCAATACTCCAAACTCCAAACTCCAATCTCCTAACTCCAAACTCCAAACTCCTAACTCCACACTCCAACCTCCAAACTCCTCACTCCTAACTCCAAACTCCAAACTCCAAACTCCTAACTCCTAACTCCAAACTCCTAACTCCAAACTCCAATCTCCTAACTCCTAACTCCAAACTCCAAACTCCAAACTCCTAACTCCAAACTCCAAACTCCAATCTCCAGTCTCCTAACTCCTAACTCCAAACTCCAAACTCCAAACTCCAATCTCCTAACTCCTAACTCCAAACTCCTAACTCCAAACTCCAAACTCCTAACTCCAAACTCCAAACTCCAATCTCCTAACTCCTAACTCCAAACTCCAACCTCATAACTCCAAACTCCAAACTCCAAACTCCAATCTCCGAACTCGTAACTCCAAACTCCAACCTCATAACTCCAAACTCCAAACTCCAAAGTCCAAACTCTAAACTCCAAACTCCAATCTCCTAACTCCTAACTCCAAACTCCAACCTCATAACTCCAAACTCCAAACTCCAAACTCCAATCTCCTAACTCCTAACTCCAAACTCCAAACTCCAAACTCCTTACTCCAAACTCCAAACTCCAATCTCCTAACCCCTAACTCCAAACTCCAAACTCTAAACTCCAAACTCCAAACTCCAAACTCCTAACTCCAAACTCAAAACTCCAAACTCCAATCTCCTAACTCCTAACTCCAAACTCCAAACTCTAAACTCTAAACTCCTAACTCCAAACTCCAAGCTCCAAACTCCAAACTCCTAACTCCAAACTCCAAACTCCAAACTCCAATCTCCTAACTCCTTACTCCAACTCCAAACTCCAACCTTCAATCTCCTAACTCCTAACTCCAAACTCCAAGCTCCAAACTCCAAACTCCAATCTCCTAACTCCTAACTCCAAACTCCAACCTCCTAACTCCAAACTCCAAACTCCAAACTCTAAACTCCTAACTCCAGTCTCCAATCTCCTAACTCCAAACTCCAAACTCCAATCTCCTAACTCCTAACTCCAAACTCCAAACTCCAAACTCCAAACTCCAATCTCCTAACCCCTAACTCCAAACTCCAAACTCCAATCTCCAAACTCCTACTCCAAACTCCAAACACCAAACTCCGAACTCCAAAATCCAAACTCCAAACTCCAATCTCCAAACTCCTAACTCCAAACTCCAACCTCCTAACTCCAAACTCCAAACTCCAAACTCTAAACTCTAAATTCCTAACTCCAAACTCCAAACTCCAAACTCCAATCTCCTAAACCCTAACTCCAAACTCCAAACTCCAAACTCCAATCTCCAGTCTCCTAACTCCTAACTCCAAACTCCAAACTCCTAACTCCAAACTCCAAACTCCAATCTCCTAACTCCTAACTCCAAACTCCAACCTCCTAACTCCAAACTCCAAACTCCAAACTCTAAACTCCTAACTACTAACTCCTAACTCCAAACTCCAAACTCCAATCTCCTAACTCCTAACTCCAAACTCCAAACTCCTAACCCCAACTCCAACCTCCTAACTCCAAACTCCAAACTCCAAACTCTAAACTCTAAACTCCTAACTCCAAACTCCTAACTCCAAACTCCTAACTCCTAACTCCAAACTCCAAACTCCAATCTCCAGTCTCCTAACTCCTAACTCCAAACTCCAAACTCCTAACTCCTAACTCCAAACTCCAAACTCCAATCTCCTAACTCCTAACTCCAAACTCCAACCTCCTAACTCCAAACTCCAAACTCCAAACTCTAAACTCCTAACTCCTAACTCCAAACTCCAAACTCCTAACTCCAAACTCCAAACTCCAATCTCCTAACTCCTAACTCCAAACTCCAAACTCCAAACTCCAAACTCCAATCTCCAATCTCCTAACTCCTAACTCCAAACTCCTAACTCCAAACTCCAAACTCCAATCTCCTATCTCCTAACTCCAAACTCCAACCTCCTAACTCCAAACTCCAAACTCCAAACTCTAAACTCCTAACTCCAACCTCCAATCTCCTAACTCCTAACTCCAAACTCCAAACTCCTAACTCCAAACTCCAAACTCCAATCTCCAGTCTCCTAACTCCTAACTCCAAACTCCAAACTCCTAACTCCAAACTCCAATCTCCTAACTCCTAACTCCAAACTCTAAACTCCTAACTCCTAACTCCAAACTCCTAACTCCAAACTCCAAACTCCAAACTCCAAACTCCAAACTCCAACCTCCAGTCTCCTAACTCCTAACTCCAAACTCCAAACTCCTAAATCCAAACTCCAATCTCCTAACTCCTACCTCCAAACTCCAAACTCCTTCCTCCACACTCCAAACTCCAAACTCCAACCTCCAAACTCTACACTCCTAACTCCAAACTCCAAACTCCTAACTCCAAACTCCAAACTCCAAACTCCGAACTCCAAACTCCAAACTCCAAACTCCAAACTCCTAACTCCAAACTCCAAACTCCAACCTCCAATCTCCTAACTCCTAACTCCAAACTCCGAACTCCAAACTCCAAACTCCAATCTCCTAACACCAAACTCCAAACTCCAAACTCCTAACTCCAAACTCCAAACTCCAATCTCCAAACTCCAAACTCCAATCTCCTAACTCCAAACTCCTAACTCCACACTCCAACCTCCAAACTCCTCACTCCTAACTCCAAACTCCAAACTCCAAACTCCTAACTCCTAACTCCAAACTCCAAACTCCTAACTCCGAACTCCAACCTCCAATCTCCTAACTCCTAACTCCAAACTCCGAACTCCAAACTCCAAACTCCAATCTCCGAACTCCAAACTCCAAACTCCAAACTCCGAACTCCAAACTCCAAACTCCAAACTCCAATCTCCAAACTCCAAACTCCAATCTCCTAACTCCAAAATCCTAACTCCACACTCCAACCTCCAAACTCCTCACTCCTAACTCCAAACTCCAAACTCCAAACTCCTAACTCCAAACTCCAAACTCCTAACTCCTAACTCCAAA
This sequence comes from Somniosus microcephalus, assembly GCF_052327205.1. Taxonomy (NCBI): domain Eukaryota; kingdom Metazoa; phylum Chordata; class Chondrichthyes; order Squaliformes; family Somniosidae; genus Somniosus; species Somniosus microcephalus. The sequence goes on along the minus strand of NC_141000.1, from coordinate 41,283,246 downwards.
CTCCAAACTCCAAACTCCAAACTCCTAACTCCTAACTCCAAACTCCAATCTCCTAACTCCTAACTCCAAACTCCAATCTCCAGTCTCCTAACTCCAATACTCCAAACTCCAAACTCCAAACTCCAATCTCCTAACTCCAAACTCCAAACTCCTAACTCCACACTCCAACCTCCAAACTCCTCACTCCTAACTCCAAACTCCAAACTCCAAACTCCTAACTCCTAACTCCAAACTCCTAACTCCAAACTCCAATCTCCTAACTCCTAACTCCAAACTCCAAACTCCAAACTCCGAACTCCAAACTCCAAACTCCAAACTCCAATCTCCAGTCTCCTAACTCCTAACTCCAAACTCCAAACTCCAAACTCCAATCTCCTAACTCCTAACTCCAAACTCCTAACTCCAAACTCCAAACTCCTAACTCCAAACTCCAAACTCCAATCTCCTAACTCCTAACTCCAAACTCCAAAATCCAAACTCCAAACTCCAAACTCCAATCTCCAGTCTCCTAACTCCTAACTCCAAACTCCAAACTCCTAACACCAAACTCCAAACTCCAATCTCCTAACTCCTAACTCCAAACTCCAACCTCCTAACTCCAAACTCCAAACTCTAAACTCCTAACTCCTAACTCCTAACTCCAAACTCCAAACTCCAATCTCCTAACTCCTAACTCCAAACTCCAAACTCCAAACTCCAATCTCCAGTCTCCTAACTCCAAACTCCAAACTCCTAACCCCTAACTCCAACCTCCTAACTCCAAACTCCAAACACCAAACTCTAAACTCCTAACTCCAAACTCCTAACTCCAAACTCCAATCTCCTAACTCCTAACTCCAAACTCCAAACTCCTAACTCCAAACTCCAAACTCCAATCTCCAGTCTCCTAACTCCTAACTCCAAACTCCAATCTCCTAACTCCTAACTCCAAACTCCAACCTCCTAACTCCAAACTCCAAACTCCAAACTCTAAATTCCTAACTCCTAACTCCAAACTCCATCCTCCTAACTCCAAACTCCAAACTCCAAACTCCAAACTCTAAACTCTAAATTCCTAACTCCAAACTCCAAACTCCAAACTCCAAACTCCAATCTCCTAAACCCTAACTCCAAACTCCAAACTCCAAACTCCTAACTGCAAACTCCAAACTCCAATCTCCAATCTCCTAACTCCTTACTCCAAACTCCAAACTCCAAACTCCTAACTCCAAACTCCAAACTCCAATCTCCTAACTCCTAACTCCAAACTCCAAACTCCAAACTCCGAACTCCAAACTCCAAACTCCAAACTCCAATCTCCAGTCTCCTAACTCCTAACTCCAAACTCCAAACTCCAAACTCCAAACTCCAATCTCCTAACTCTTAACTCCAAACTCCTAACTCCAAACTCCAAACTCCTAACTCCAAACTCCAAACTCCAATCTCCTAACTCCTAACTCCAAACTCCAAAATCCAAACTCCAAACTCCAAACTCCAATCTCCAGTCTCCTAACTCCTAACTCCAAACTCCAAACTCCTAACACCAAACTCCAAACTCCAATCTCCTAACTCCTAACTCCAAACTCCAACCTCCTAACTCCAAACTCCAAACTCTAAACTCCTAACTCCAAACTCCAATCTCCAGTCTCCTAACTCCTAACTCCAAACTCCAAACTCCAAACTCCAAACTCCAATCTCCTAACTCTTAACTCCAAACTCCTAACTCCAAACTCCAAACTCCTAACTCCAAACTCCAAACTCCAATCTCCTAACTCCTAACTCCAAACTCCAAAATCCAAACTCCAAACTCCAAACTCCAATCTCCAGTCTCCTAACTCCTAACTCCAAACTCCAAACTCCTAACACCAAACTCCAAACTCCAATCTCCTAACTCCTAACTCCAAACTCCAACCTCCTAACTCCAAACTCCAAACTCTAAACTCCTAACTCCTAACTCCTAACTCCAAACTCCAAACTCCAATCTCCTAACTCCTAACTCCAAACTCCAAACTCCAAACTCCAATCTCCAGTCTCCTAACTCCAAACTCCAAACTCCTAACCCCTAACTCCAACCTCCTAACTCCAAACTCCAAACACCAAACTCTAAACTCCTAACTCCAAACTCCTAACTCCAAACTCCAATCTCCTAACTCCTAACTCCAAACTCCAAACTCCTAACTCCAAACTCCAAACTCCAATCTCCAGTCTCCTAACTCCTAACTCCAAACTCCAATCTCCTAACTCCTAACTCCAAACTCCAACCTCCTAACTCCAAACTCCAAACTCCAAACTCTAAATTCCTAACTCCTAACTCCAAACTCCATCCTCCTAACTCCAAACTCCAAACTCCAAACTCTAAACTCTAAATTCCTAACTCCAAACTCCAAACTCCAAACTCCAAACTCCAATCTCCTAAACCCTAACTCCAAACTCCAAACTCCAAACTCCTAACTGCAAACTCCAAACTCCAATCTCCAATCTCCTAACTCCTTACTCCAAACTCCAAACTCCTAACTCCAAACTCCAAACTCCAAACTCCAATCTCCTAACTCCTAACTCCAAACTCCAACATCTTAACTCCAAACTGCAAACTCCAAACTCTAAACTCTAAACTCCTAACTCCAATCTCCAGTCTCCTAACTCCTAACTCCAAACTCCAAACTCCTAACACCAAACTCGAAACTCCAATCTCCTAACTCCTAACTCCAAACTCCAACCTCCTAACTCCAAACTCCAAACTCCAAACTCTAAACTCCTAACTCCTAACTCCTAACTCCAAACTCCAAACTCCAATCTCCTAACTCCTAACTCCAAACTCCAAACTCCAAACTCCAATCTCCAGTCTCCTAACTCCAAACTCCAAACTCCTAACCCCTAACTCCAACCTCCTAACTCCAAACTCCAAACTCTAAACTTCTAACTCCAAACTCCAATCTCCAATCTCCTAACTCCTAACTGCAAACTCCAAACTCCTAACTCCAAACTCCAAACTCCAATCTCCAGTCTCCTAACTCCTAACTCCAAACTCCAAACTCCTAACTCCTAACTCCAAACTCCAAACTCCAATCTCCTAACTCCTAACTCCAAACTCCAACCTCCTAACTCCAAACTCCAAACTCCAAACTCTAAACTCCTAACTCCTAACTCCAAACTCCAACCTCCTGTCTCCTAACTCCAAACTCCAAACTCCAATCTCCTAACTCCTAACTCCAAACTCCAAACTCCAAACTCCAATCTCCAGTCTCCTAACTCCAAACTCCAAACTCCTAACCCCTAACTCCAACCTCCTAACTCGAAACTCCAAACTCTAAACTCCTAACTCCAAACTCCAATCTCCAATCTCCTAACTCCTAACTCCAAACTCCAAACTCCTAACTCCAAACTCCAAACTCCAATCTCCAGTCTCCTAACTCCTAACTCCAAACTCCAAACTCCTAACTCCTAACTCCAAACTCCAAACTCCAATCTCCTAACTCTTAACTCCAAACTCCAACCTCCTAACTCCAAACTCCAAACTCCAAACTCTAAACTCCTAACTCCTAACTCCAAACTCCAACCTCCTGTCTCCTAACTCCAAACTCCAAACTCCAAACTCCAATCTCCTAACTCCTAACTCCAAACTCCAAACTCCAAACTCCTAACTCCAAACTCCAAACTCCAATCTCCAGTCTCCTAAGTCCTAACTCCAAACTCCAAACTCCAAACTCCAAACTCCAATCTCCTAACTCCTAACTCCAAACTCCTAACTCCAAACTCCAAACTCCTAACTCCAAACTCCAAACTCCAATCTCCTAACTCCTAACTCCAAACTCCAAAATCCAAACTCCAAACTCCAAACTCCAATCTCCAGTCTCCTAACTCCTAACTCCAAACTCCAAACTCCTAACTCCTAACTCCAAACTCCAAACTCCAACCTCCTAACTCCAAACTCCAAACTCTAAACTCCTAACTCCTAACTCCTAACTCCAAACTCCAAACTCCAATCTCCTAACTCCTAACTCCAAACTCCAAACTCCAAACTCCAATCTCCAGTCTCCTAACTCCAAACTCCAAACTCCTAACCCCTAACTCCAACCTCCTAACTCCAAACTCCAAACACCAAACTCTAAACTCCTAACTCCAAACTCCTAACTCCAAACTCCAATCTCCTAACTCCTAACTCCAAACTCCAAACTCCTAACTCCAAACTCCAAACTCCAATCTCCAGTCTCCTAACTCCTAACTCCAAACTCCAATCTCCTAACTCCTAACTCCAAACTCCAACCTCCTAACTCCAAACTCCAAACTCCAAACTCTAAATTCCTAACTCCTAACTCCAAACTCCAACCTCCTAACTCCAAACTCCAAACTCCAAACTCTAAACTCTAAATTCCTAACTCCAAACTCCAAACTCCAAACTCCAAACTCCAATCTCCTAAACCCTAACGCCAAACTCCAAACTCCAAACTCCTAACTGCAAACTCCATACTCCAATCTCCAATCTCCTAACTCCTTACTCCAAACTCCAAACTCCAAACTCCTAACTCCAAACTCCAAACTCCAATCTCCTAACTCCTAACTCCAAACTCCAACATCTTAACTCCAAACTGCAAACTCCAAACTCTAAACTCTAAACTCCTAACTCCAATCTCCAATCTCCTAACTCCTAACTCCAAACTCCAAACTCCTAACACCAAACTCGAAACTCCAATCTCCTAACTCCTAACTCCAAACTCCAACCTCCTAACTCCAAACTCCAAACTCCAAACTCCAAACTCTAAACTCCTAACTCCTAACTCCTAACTCCAAACTCCAAACTCCAATCTCCTAACTCCTAACTCCAAACTCCAAACTCCAATCTCCAGTCTCCTAACTCCAAACTCCAAACTCCTAACCCCTAACTCCAACCTCCTAACTCCAAACTCCAAACTCTAAACTCCTAACTCCAAACTCCAATCTCCAATCTCCTAACTCCAAACTCCAAACTCCAAACTCCAAACTCCAAACTCCAATCTCCAGTCTCCTAACTCCTAACTCCAAACTCCAAACTCCTAACTCCTAACTCCAAACTCCAAACTCCAATCTCCTAACTCCTAACTCCAAACTCCAACCTCCTAACTCCAAACTCCAAACTCCAAACTCTAAACTCCTAACTCCTAACTCCAAACTCCAACCTCCTGTCTCCTAACTCCAAACTCCAAACTCCAATCTCCTAACTCCTAACTCCAAACTCCAAACTCCAAACTCCAATCTCCAGTCTCCTAACTCCAAACTCCAAACTCCTAACCCCTAACTCCAACCTCCTAACTCCAAACTCCAAACTCTAAACTCCTAACTCCAAACTCCAATCTCCAATCTCCTAACTCCTAACTCCAAACTCCAAACTCCTAACTCCAAACTCCAAACTCCAATCTCCAGTCTCCTAACTCCTAACTCCAAACTCCAAACTCCTAACTCCTAACTCCAAACTCCAAACTCCAATCTCCTAACTCCTAACTCCAAACTCCAACCTCCTAACTCCAAACTCCAAACTCCAAACTCTAAACTCCTAACTCCTAACTCCAAACTCCAACCTCCTGTCTCCTAACTCCAAACTCCAAACTCCAAACTCCAATCTCCTAACTCCAAACTCCAAACTCCTAACTCCAACCTCCAAACTCCTCACTCCAATCTCCAAACTCCAATCTCCTAACTCCTAACTCCAAACTCCAAACTCCAACCTCCAAACTCCTCACTCCAAACTCCAATCTCCAGTCTCCTAACTCCTAACTCCAAACTCCAAACTCCAAACTCCTAACTCCAAACTCCAACCTCCTAACTCCAAACTCCAAACTCCAAACTCTAAACTCCTAACTCCAAACTCCAAACTCCAATCTCCTAACCCCTAACTCCAAACTCCAAACTCCAAACTCCAATCTCCAGTCTCCTAACTCCTAACTCCAAACTCCAAACTCTAAACTCCTAACTCCAAACTCCAAACTCCAAACTCCAAACTCCTAACTCCAAACTCCAAACTCCAAACTCCAATCTCCTAACTCCTAACTCCAAACTCCAAACTCCTAACTCCAATCTCCTAAGCCCTAACTCCAAACTCCAAACTCCAAACTCCTAACTCCAAACTCCAAACTCCAAACTCCAATCTCCTAACTCCAAACTCCAAACTCCAACCTCCAACTCCAAACTCCAAACTCCAAACTCCAAACTCCAAACTCCAAACTCCTAACTCCAAACTCCAAACTCCAAACTCCAATCTCCTAACTCCTAACTCCAAACTCCAAACTCCTAACTCCAATCTCCTAACCCCTAACTCCAAACTCCAAACTCCAAACTCCTAACTCCAAACTCCAAACCCCTAACTCCAAACTCCAAACTCCAAACTCCAATCTCCTAACTCCTACTCCTAACTCCAAACACCAAACTCCGAACTCCAAACTCCAAACTCCAAACTCCTAACTGCAAACTCCAATCTCCAATCTCCAATCTCCTAACTCCTTACTCCAAACTCCAAACTCCAAACTCCTAACTCCAAACTCCAAACTCCAATCTCCTAACTCCTAACTCCAAACTCCAAACTCCAAACTCCAAACTCCAATCTCCAAACCCCTAACTCCAAACTCCAAACTCCAAACTCCAATCTCCTAACTCCTACTCCAAACTCCAAACACCAAACTCCGAACTCCAAAATCCAAACTCCAAACTCTAGTCTCCTAACTCCTAACTCCAAACTCCAACCTCCTAACTCCAAACTCCAAACTCCAAACTCCAAACTCTAAACTCTAAATTCCTAACTCCAAACTCCAAACTCCAAACTCCAAACTCCAATCTCCTAAACCCTAACTCCAAACTACAAACTCCAAACTCCTAACTGCAAACTCCAAACTCCAATCTCCAATCTCCTAACTCCTTACTCCAAACTCCAAACTCCAAACTCCTAACTCCAAACTCCAAACTCCAAACTCCAATCTCCTAACTCCAAACTCCAACCTCTTAACTCCAACCTCCACACTCCAAACTCCAAACTCCTCACTCCTAACTCCAAACTCCTAACTCATAACTCCTAACTCCTAACTCCAAACTCCAACCTCATAACTCCAAACTCCAAACTCCAAACTCCAACCTCCAAGCTCCAAACTCCAAACTCCTCACTCCTAACTCCAAACTCCTAACTCCTAACTCCAAACTCCAAACTCCAATCTCCTAACTCCAAACTCCAAACTCCAACCTCCTAACTCCAAACTCCAAACTCCAAACTCTAAACTCCTAACTCCAAACTGCAAACTCCTAACTCCAAACTCCAAACTCCAATCTCCTAACTCCTAACTCCAAACTCCAAACTCCAAACTCCAAACTCCAATCTCCAAACCCCTAACTCCAAACTCCAAACTCCAAACTCCAATCTCCTAACTCCTACTCCAAACTCCAAACACCAAACTCCGAACTCCAAAATCCAAACTCCAAACTCCAGTCTCCTAACTCCTAACTTCAAACTCCAACCTCCTAACTCCAAACTCCAAACTCCAAACTCCAAACTCTAAACTCTAAATTCCTAACTCCAAACTCCAAACTCCAAACTCCAAACTCCAATCTCCTAAACCCTAACTCCAAACTCCAAACTCCAAACTCCTAACTGCAAACTCCAAACTCCAATCTCCAATCTCCTAACTCCTTACTCCAAACTCCAAACTCCAAACTCCTAACTCCAAACTCCAAACTCCAAACTCCAATCTCCTAACTCCAAACTCCAACCTCTTAACTCCAACCTCCACACTCCAAACTCCAAACTCCTCACTCCTAACTCCAAACTCCTAACTCATAACTCCTAACTCCAAACTCCAAATTCCTAACTCCAAACTCCAAACTCCAATCTCCTAACTCCTAACTCCAAACTCCAACCTCATAACTCCAAACTCCAAACTCCAAACTCCAACCTCCAAGCTCCAAACTCCAAACTCCTCACTCCTAACTCCAAACTCCTAACTCCTAACTCCTAACTCCAAACTCCAAACTCCTAACTCCAAACTCCAAACTCCAATCTCCAATCTCCTAACGACAAACTCCAAATTCCAAACTCCTAACTCCAAACGCCAAACTCCAATCTCCGAAATCCTAACTCCAAACTCCAACCTCCTAACTCCAAACTCCAAACGCTAAACTCTAAACTCCTAACTCCAAACTCCAAACTCCAAACTCCTAACTCCAAACTCCAATCTCCTAACTCCTTACTCCAAACTCCAAACTCCAATCTCCTAAACCCTAACTCCTAACTCCAAACTCCAAACTCCTAACTGCAAACTCCAAACTCCAAACTCCAATCTCCAATCTCCTAACTCCTAACTCCAAACTCCATACTCCAAACTACAAACTACAAAATCCAATCTCCTAACTCCAAACTCGAAACTCCAACCTCTTAATTCCAAACTCCAAACTCCAAACTCTAAACTCCTAACTCCAAACTCCAAACTCCTAACTCCAAACTCCAAACTCCAATCACCAAACCCCTAACTCCAAACTCCAAACTCCGAATTCCAAACTCCAAACTCCAAACTCCAGTCTCCTAACTCCTAACTCCAACCTCCTAACTCCAAACTCCAAACTCCAAACTCCAAACTCTAAACTCTAAATCCCTAACTCCAAACTCCAAACTCCAAACTCCAAACTCCAATCTCCTAAACCCTAACTCCAAACTCCAAACTCCAAACTCCTAACTGCAAACTCCAATCTCCAATCTCCAATCTCCTAACTCCTTACTCCAAACTCCAAACTCCAAACTCCTAACTCCAAACTCCAAACTCCAAACTCCAATCTCCTAACTCCTAACTCCAAACTCCAACATCTTAACTCCAAACTGCAAACTCCAAACTCTAAACTCTAAACTCCTAACTCCAATCTCCAGTCTCCTAACTCCTAACTCCAAACTCCAAACTCCTAACACCAAACTCGAAACTCCAATCTCCTAACTCCTAACTCCAAACTCCAACCTCCTAACTCCAAACTCCAAACTCCAAACTCTAAACTCCTAACTCCTAACTCCTAACTCCAAACTCCAAACTCCAATCTCCTAACTCCAAACTCCAAACTCCAAACTCCAATCTCCAGTCTCCTAACTCCAAACTCCAAACTCCTAACCCCTAACTCCAACCTCCTAACTCCAAACTCCAAACTCTAAACTCCTAACTCCAAACTCCAATCTCCAATCTCTTAACTCCAAACTCCAAACTCCAAACTCCAAACTCCAATCTCCTAACTCCTAACTCCAAACTCCTAACTCCAAACTCCTAACTCCAAACTCCAAACTCCAATCTCCTAACTCCTAACTCCAAACTCCAAAATCCAAACTCCAAACTCCAAACTCCAATCTCCAGTCTCCTAACTCCTAACTCCAAACTCCAAACTCCTAACACCAAACTCCAAACTCCAATCTCCTAACTCCTAACTCCAAACTCCAACCTCCTAACTCCAAACTCCAAACTCTAAACTCCTAACTCCTAACTCCTAACTCCAAACTCCAAACTCCAATCTCCTAACTCCTAACTCCAAACTCCAAACTCCAAACTCCAATCTCCAGTCTCCTAACTCCAAACTCCAAACTCCTAACCCCTAACTCCAACCTCCTAACTCCAAACTCCAAACACCAAACTCTAAACTCCTAACTCCAAACTCCTAACTCCAAACTCCAATCTCCTAACTCCTAACTCCAAACTCCAAACTCCTAACTCCAAACTCCAAACTCCAATCTCCAGTCTCCTAACTCCTAACTCCAAACTCCAATCTCCTAACTCCTAACTCCAAACTCCAACCTCCTAACTCCAAACTCCAAACTCCAAACTCTAAATTCCTAACTCCTAACTCCAAACTCCAACCTCCTAACTCCAAACTCCAAACTCCAAACTCTAAACTCTAAATTCCTAACTCCAAACTCCAAACTCCAAACTCCAAACTCCAATCTCCTAAACCCTAACTCCAAACTCCAAACTCCAAACTCCTAACTGCAAACTCCAAACTCCAATCTCCAATCTCCTAACTCCTTACTCCAAACTCCAAACTCCAAACTCGTAACTCCAAACTCCAAACTCCAAACTCCAATCTCCTAACTCCTAACTCCAAACTCCAACATCTTAACTCCAAACTGCAAACTCCAAACTCTAAACTCTAAACTCCTAACTCCAATCTCCAGTCTCCTAACTCCTAACTCCAAACTCCAAACTCCTAACACCAAACTCGAAACTCCAATCTCCTAACTCCTAACTCCAAACTCCAACCTCCTAACTCCAAACTCTAAACTCCTAACTCCTAACTCCTAACTCCAAACTCCAAACTCCAATCTCCTAACTCCTAACTCCAAACTCCAAACTCCAAACTCCAATCTCCAGTCTCCTAACTCCAAACTCCAAACTCCTAACCCCTAACTCCAACCTCCTAACTCCAAACTCCAAACTCTAAACTCCTAACGCCAAACTCCATTCTCCAATCTCCTAACTCCTAACTCCAAACTCCAAACTCCTAACTCCAAACTCCAAACTCCAATCTCCAGTCTCCTAACTCCTAACTCCAAACTCCAAACTCCTAACTCCTAACTCCAAACTCCAAACTCCAATCTCCAGTCTCCTAACTCCTAACTCCAAACTCCAAACTCCTAACTCCTAACTCCAAACTCCAAACTCCAATCTCCTAACTCCTAACTCCAAACTCCAACCTCCTAACTCCAAACTTCAAACTCCAAACTCTAAACTCCTAACTCCTAACTCCAAACTCCAACCTCCTGTCTCCTAACTCCAAACTCCAAACTCCAAACTCCAATCTCCTAACTCCAAACTCCAAACTCCTAACTCCAACCTCCAAACTCCTCACTCCAAACTCCAAACTCCAATCTCCTAACTCCAAACTCCAAACTCCAACCTCCAAACTCCTCACTCCAAACTCCAATCTCCAGTCTCCTAACTCCTAACTCCAAGCTCCATACTCCAAACTCCAAACTCCTAACTCCTAACTCCAAACTCCAACCTCCTAACTCCAAACTCCAAACTCCAAACTCTAAACTCCTAACTCCAAACTCCAAACTCCAATCTCCTAACCCCTAACTCCAAACTCCAAACTCCAAACTCCAAACTCCAATCTCCAGTCTCCTAACTCCTAACTCCAAACTCCAAACTCTAAACTCCTAACTCCAAACTCCAAACTCCAAACTCCAAACTCCTAACTCCAAACTCCAAACTCCAAACTCCAATCTCCTAACTCCTAACTCCAAACTCCAAACTCCTAACTCCAATCTCCTAACCCCTAACTCCAAACTCCAAACTCCAAACTCCAATCTCCTAAACCCTAACTCCAAACTCCAAACTCCAAACTCCTAACTGCAAACTCCAATCTCCAATCTCCTAACTCCTTACTCCAAACTCCAAACTCCAAACTCCTAACTCCAAACTCCAAACTGCAAACTCCAATCTCCTAACTCCTAACTCCAAACTCCAACATCTTAACTCCAAACTGCAAACTCCAAACTCTAAACTCTAAACTCCTAACTCCAATCTCCAGTCTCCTAACTCCTAACTCCAGACTCCAAACTCCTAACACCAAACTCGAAACTCCAATCTCCTCACTCCTAACTCCAAACTCCAACCTCCTAACTCAAAACTCCAAACTCCAAACTCTAAACTCCTAACTCCTAACTCCTAACTCCAAACTCCAATCTCCTAACTCCTAACTCCAAACTCCAAACTCCAAACTCCAATCTCCAGTCTCCTAACTCCAAACTCCAAACTCCTAACCCCTAACTCCAACCTCCTAACTCCAAACTCCAAACTCTAAACTCCTAACTCCAAACTCCAATCTCCAATCTCCTAACTCCTAACTCCAAACTCCAAACTCCAAACTCCAATCTCCTAACTCCTAACTCCAAACTCCTAACTCCAAACTCCTAACTCCAAACTCCAAACTCCAATCTCCTAACTCCTAACTCCAAACTCCAAACTCCAAACTCCAATCTCCTAACTCCTAACTCCAAACTCCAAACTCCTAACTCCAATCTCCTAACCCCTAACTCCAAACTCCAAACTCCAAACTCCAAACTCCAATCTCCTAAACCCTAACTCCAAACTCCAAACTCCAAACTCCTAACTGCAAACTCCAATCTCCAATCTCCAATCTCCTAACTCCTTACTCCAAACTCCAAACTCCAAACTCCTAACTCCAAACTCCAAACTCCAAACTCCAATCTCCTAACTCCAAACTCCAACATCTTAACTCCAAACTGCAAACTCCAAACTCTAAACTCTAAACTCCTAACTCCAATCTCCAGTCTCCTAACTCCTAACTCCAAACTCCAAACTCCTAACACCAAACTCGAAACTCCAATCTCCTCACTCCTAACTCCAAACTCCAACCTCCTAACTCCAATCTCCTAACTCCAAACTCCAAACTCCAATCTCCTAACTCCAAACTCCAAACTCCAAACTCCAATCTCCAGTCTCCTAACTCCAAACTCCAAACTCCTAACCCCTAACTCCAACCTCCTAACTCCAAACTCCAAACTCTAAACTCCTAACTCCAAACTCCAATCTCCAATCTCTTAACTCCAAACTCCAAACTCCAAACTCCAAACTCCAATCTCCTAACTCCTAACTCCAAACTCCTAACTCCAAACTCCTAACTCCAAACTCCAAACTCCAATCTCCTAACTCCTAACTCCAAACTCCAAAATCCAAACTCCAAACTCCAAACTCCAATCTCCAGTCTCCTAACTCCTAACTCCAAACTCCAAACTCCTAACACCAAACTCCAAACTCCAATCTCCTAACTCCTAACTCCAAACTCCAACCTCCTAACTCCAAACTCCAAACTCTAAACTCCTAACTCCTAACTCCTAACTCCAAACTCCAAACTCCAATCTCCTAACTCCTAACTCCAAACTCCAAACTCCAAACTCCAATCTCCAGTCTCCTAACTCCAAACTCCAAACTCCTAACCCCTAACTCCAACCTCCTAACTCCAAACTCCAAACACCAAACTCTAAACTCCTAACTCCAAACTCCTAACTCCAAACTCCAATCTCCTAACTCCTAACTCCAAACTCCAAACTCCTAACTCCAAACTCCAAACTCCAATCTCCAGTCTCCTAACTCCTAACTCCAAACTCCAATCTCCTAACTCCTAACTCCAAACTCCAACCTCCTAACTCCAAACTCCAAACTCCAAACTCTAAATTCCTAACTCCTAACTCCAAACTCCAACCTCCTAACTCCAAACTCCAAACTCCAAACTCTAAACTCTAAATTCCTAACTCCAAACTCCAAACTCCAAACTCCAAACTCCAATCTCCTAAACCCTAACTCCAAACTCCAAACTCCAAACTCCTAACTGCAAACTCCAAACTCCAATCTCCAATCTCCTAACTCCTTACTCCAAACTCCAAACTCCAAACTCGTAACTCCAAACTCCAAACTCCAAACTCCAATCTCCTAACTCCTAACTCCAAACTCCAACATCTTAACTCCAAACTGCAAACTCCAAACTCTAAACTCTAAACTCCTAACTCCAATCTCCAGTCTCCTAACTCCTAACTCCAAACTCCAAACTCCTAACACCAAACTCGAAACTCCAATCTCCTAACTCCTAACTCCAAACTCCAACCTCCTAACTCCAAACTCTAAACTCCTAACTCCTAACTCCTAACTCCAAACTCCAAACTCCAATCTCCTAACTCCTAACTCCAAACTCCAAACTCCAAACTCCAATCTCCAGTCTCCTAACTCCAAACTCCAAACTCCTAACCCCGAACTCCAACCTCCTAACTCCAAACTCCAAACTCTAAACTCCTAACGCCAAACTCCAATCTCCAATCTCCTAACTCCTAACTCCAAACTCCAAACTCCTAACTCCAAACTCCAAACTCCAATCTCCAGTCTCCTAACTCCTAACTCCAAACTCCAAACTCCTAACTCCTAACTCCAAACTCCAAACTCCAATCTCCAGTCTCCTAACTCCTAACTCCAAACTCCAAACTCCTAACTCCTAACTCCAAACTCCAAACTCCAATCTCCTAACTCCTAACTCCAAACTCCAACCTCCTAACTCCAAACTTCAAACTCCAAACTCTAAACTCCTAACTCCTAACTCCAAACTCCAACCTCCTGTCTCCTAACTCCAAACTCCAAACTCCAAACTCCAATCTCCTAACTCCAAACTCCAAACTCCTAACTCCAACCTCCAAACTCCTCACTCCAAACTCCAAACTCCAATCTCCTAACTCCAAACTCCAAACTCCAACCTCCAAACTCCTCACTCCAAACTCCAATCTCCAGTCTCCTAACTCCTAACTCCAAGCTCCATACTCCAAACTCCAAACTCCTAACTCCTAACTCCAAACTCCAACCTCCTAACTCCAAACTCCAAACTCCAAACTCTAAACTCCTAACTCCAAACTCCAAACTCCAATCTCCTAACCCCTAACTCCAAACTCCAAACTCCAAACTCCAAACTCCAATCTCCAGTCTCCTAACTCCTAACTCCAAACTCCAAACTCTAAACTCCTAACTCCAAACTCCAAACTCCAAACTCCAAACTCCTAACTCCAAACTCCAAACTCCAAACTCCAATCTCCTAACTCCTAACTCCAAACTCCAAACTCCTAACTCCAATCTCCTAACCCCTAACTCCAATCTCCTAAACCCTAACTCCAAACTCCAAACTCCAAACTCCTAACTGCAAACTCCAATCTCCAATCTCCAATCTCCTAACTCCTTACTCCAAACTCCAAACTCCAAACTCCTAACTCCAAACTCCAAACTGCAAACTCCAATCTCCTAACTCCTAACTCCAAACTCCAACATCTTAACTCCAAACTGCAAACTCCAAACTCTAAACTCTAAACTCCTAACTCCAATCTCCAGTCTCCTAACTCCTAACTCCAGACTCCAAACTCCTAACACCAAACTCGAAACTCCAATCTCCTCACTCCTAACTCCAAACTCCAACCTCCTAACTCAAAACTCCAAACTCCAAACTCTAAACTCCTAACTCCTAACTCCTAACTCCAAACTCCAATCTCCTAACTCCTAACTCCAAACTCCAAACTCCAAACTCCAATCTCCAGTCTCCTAACTCCAAACTCCAAACTCCTAACCCCTAACTCCAACCTCCTAACTCCAAACTCCAAACTCTAAACTCCTAACTCCAAACTCCAATCTCCAATCTCCTAACTCCTAACTCCAAACTCCAAACTCCAAACTCCAAACTCCAATCTCCTAACTCCTAACTCCAAACTCCTAACTCCAAACTCCTAACTCCAAACTCCAAACTCCAATCTCCTAACTCCTAACTCCAAACTCCAAACTCCAAACTCCAATCTCCTAACTCCTAACTCCAAACTCCAAACTCCTAACTCCAATCTCCTAACCCCTAACTCCAAACTCCAAACTCCAAACTCCAAACTCCAATCTCCTAAACCCTAACTCCAAACTCCAAACTCCAAACTCCTAACTGCAAACTCCAATCTCCAATCTCCAATCTCCTAACTCCTTACTCCAAACTCCAAACTCCAAACTCCTAACTCCAAACTCCAAACTCCAAACTCCAATCTCCTAACTCCAAACTCCAACATCTTAACTCCAAACTGCAAACTCCAAACTCTAAACTCTAAACTCCTAACTCCAATCTCCAGTCTCCTAACTCCTAACTCCAAACTCCAAACTCCTAACACCAAACTCGAAACTCCAATCTCCTCACTCCTAACTCCAAACTCCAACCTCCTAACTCCAAACTCCAAACTCCAAACTCTAAACTCCTAACTCCTAACTCCTAACTCCAAACTCCAATCTCCTAACTCCTAACTCCAAACTCCAAACTCCAAACTCCAATCTCCAGTCTCCTAACTCCAAACTCCAAACTCCTAACCCCTAACTCCAACCTCCTAACTCCAAACTCCAAACTCTAAACTCCTAACTCCAAACTCCAATCTCCAATCTCCTAACTCCTAACTCCAAACTCCAAACTCCAAACTCCAAACTCCAATCTCCTAACTCCTAACTCCAAACTCCTAACTCCAAACTCCTAACTCCAAACTCCAAACTCCAATCTCCTAACTCCTAACTCCAAACTCCAAAATCCAAACTCCAAACTCCAAACTCCAATCTCCAGTCTCCTATCTCCTAACTCCAAACTCCAAACTCCTAACACCAAACTCCAAACTCCAATCTCCTAACTCCTAACTCCAAACTCCAACCTCCTAACTCCAAACTCCAAACTCTAAACTCCTAACTCCTAACTCCTAACTCCAAACTCCAAACTCCAATCTCCTAACTCCTAACTCCAAACTCCAAACTCCAAACTCCAATCTCCAGTCTCCTAACTCCAAACTCCAAACTCCTAACCCCTAACTCCAACCTCCTAACACCAAACTCCAAACACCAAACTCTAAACTCCTAACTCCAAACTCCTAACTCCAAACTCCAATCTCCTAACTCCTAACTCCAAACTCCAAACTCCTAACTCCAAACTCCAAACTCCAATCTCCAGTCTCCTAACTCCTAACTCCAAACTCCAATCTCCTAACTCCTAACTCCAAACTCCAACCTCCTAACTCCAAACTCCAAACTCCAAACTCTAAATTCCTAACTCCTAACTCCAAACTCCAACCTCCTAACTCCAAACTCCAAACTCCAAACTCTAAACTCTAAATTCCTAACTCCAAACTCCAAACTCCAAACTCCAAACTCCAATCTCCTAAACCCTAACTCCAAACTCCAAACTCCAAACTCCTAACTGCAAACTCCAAACTCCAATCTCCAATCTCCTAACTCCTAACTCCAAACTCCAAACTCCTAACTCCTAACTCCAAACTCCAAACTCCAATCTCCTAACTCCTAACTCCAAACTCCAACCTCCTAACTCCAAACTCCAAACTCCAAACTCTAAACTCCTAACTCCTAACTCCAAACTCCAACCTCCTGTCTCCTAACTCCAAACTCCAAACTCCAAACTCCAATCTCCTAACTCCAAACTCCAAACTCCTAACTCCAACCTCCAAACTCCTCACTCCAAACTCCAAACTCCAATCTCCTAACTCCAAACTCCAAACTCCAACCTCCAAACTCCTCACTCCAAACTCCAATCTCCAGTCTCCTAACTCCTAACTCCAAGCTCCATACTCCAAACTCCAAACTCCTAACTCCTAACTCCAAACTCCAACCTCCTAACTCCAAACTCCAAACTCCAAACTCTAAACTCCTAACTCCAAACTCCAATCTCCTAACCCCTAACTCCAAACTCCAAACTCCAAACTCCAATCTCCAGTCTCCTAACTCCTAACTCCAAACTCCAAACTCCTAACTCCAAACTCCAAACTCCAAACTCCAAACTCCTAACTCCAAACTCCAAACTCCAAACTCCAATCGCCTAACTCCTAACTCCAAACTCCAAACTCCTAACTCCAATCTCCTAACCCCTAACTCCAAACTCCAAACTCCAAACTCCAAACTCCAATCTCCTAAACCCTAACTCCAAACTCCAAACTCCAAACTCCTAACTGCAAACTCCAATCTCCAATCTCCAATCTCCTAACTCCTTACTCCAAACTCCAAACTCCAAACTCCTAACTCCAAACTCCAAACTCCAAACTCCAATCTCCTAACTCCTAACTCCAAACTCCAACATCTTAACTCCAAACTGCAAACTCCAAACTCTAAACTCTAAACTCCTAACTCCAATCTCCAGTCTCCTAACTCCTAACTCCAAACTCCAAACTCCTAACACCAAACTCGAAACTCCAATATCCTCACTCCTAACTCCAAACTCCAACCTCCTAACTCAAAACTCCAAACTCCAAACTCTAAACTCCTAACTCCTAACTCCTAACTCCAAACTCCAATCTCCTAACTCCTAACTCCAAACTCCAAACTCCAAACTCCAATCTCCAGTCTCCTAACTCCAAACTCCAAACTCCTAACCCCTAACTCCAACCTCCTAACTCCAAACTCCAAACTCTAAACTCCTAACTCCAAACTCCAATCTCCAATCTCCTAACTCCTAACTCCAAACTCCAAACTCCAAACTCCAAACTCCAATCTCCTAACTCCTAACTCCAAACTCCTAACTCCAAACTCCTAACTCCAAACTCCAAACTCCAATCTCCTAACTCCTAACTCCAAACTCCAAACTCCAAACTCCAATCTCCTAACTCCTAACTCCAAACTCCAAACTCCTAACTCCAATCTCCTAACCCCTAACTCCAAACTCCAAACTCCAAACTCCAAACTCCAATCTCCTAAACCCTAACTCCAAACTCCAAACTCCAAACTCCTAACTGCAAACTCCAATCTCCAATCTCCAATCTCCTAACTCCTTACTCCAAACTCCAAACTCCAAACTCCTAACTCCAAACTCCAAACTCCAAACTCCAATCTCCTAACTCCTAACTCCAAACTCCAACATCTTACCTCCAAACTGCAAACTCCAAACTCTAAACTCTAAACTCCTAACTCCAATCTCCAGTCTCCTAACTCCTAACTCCAAACTCCAAACTCCTAACACCAAACTCGAAACTCCAATCTCCTCACTCCTAACTCCAAACTCCAACCTCCTAACTCCAAACTCCAAACTCCAAACTCTAAACTCCTAACTCCTAACTCCTAACTCCAAACTCCAATCTCCTAACTCCTAACTCCAAACTCCAAACTCCAAACTCCAATCTCCAGTCTCCTAACTCCAAACTCCAAACTCCTAACCCCTAACTCCAACCTCCTAACTCCAAACTCCAAATTCTAAACTCCTAACTCCAAACTCCAATCTCCAATCTCCTAACTCCTAACTCCAAACTCCAAACTCCAAACTCCAAACTCCAATCTCCTAACTCCTAACTCCAAACTCCTAACTCCAAACTCCTAACTCCAAACTCCAAACTCCAATCTCCTAACTCCTAACTCCAAACTCCAAAATCCAAACTCCAAACTCCAAACTCCAATCTCCAGTCTCCTAACTCCTAACTCCAAACTCCAAACTCCTAACACCAAACTCCAAACTCCAATCTCCTAACTCCTAACTCCAAACTCCAACCTCCTAACTCCAAACTCCAAACTCTAAACTCCTAACTCCTAACTCCTAACTCCAAACTCCAAACTCCAATCTCCTAACTCCTAACTCCAAACTCCAAACTCCAAACTCCAATCTCCAGTCTCCTAACTCCAAACTCCAAACTCCTAACCCCTAACTCCAACCTCCTAACACCAAACTCCAAACACCAAATTCTAAACTCCTAACTCCAAACTCCTAACTCCAAACTCCAATCTCCTAACTCCTAACTCCAAACTCCAAACTCCTAACTCCAAACTCCAAACTCCAATCTCCAGTCTCCTAACTCCTAACTCCAAACTCCAATCTCCTAACTCCTAACTCCAAACTCCAACCTCCTAACTCCAAACTCCAAACTCCAAACTCTAAACTCTAAATTCCTAACTCCAAACTCCAAACTCCAAACTCCAAACTCCAATCTCCTAAACCCTAACTCCAAACTCCAAACTCCAAACTCCTAACTGCAAACTCCAAACTCCAATCTCCAATCTCCTAACTCCTTACTCCAAACTCCAAACTCCAAACTCCTAACTCCAAACTCCAAACTCCAAACTCCAATCTCCTAACTCCTAACTCCAAACTCCAACATCTTAACTCCAAACAGCAAACTCCAAACTCTAAACTCTAAACTCCTAACTCCAATCTCCAGTCTCCTAACTCCTAACTCCAAACTCCAAACTCCTAACACCAAACTCGAAACTCCAATCTCCTAACTCCTAACTCCAAACTCCAAACTCCAAACTCTAAACTCCTAACTCCTAACTCCAAACGCCAAACTCCAATCTCCTAACTCCTAACTCCAAACTCCAAACTCCAAACTCCAATCTCCAGTCTCCTAACTCCAAACTCCAAACTCCTAACCCCTAACTCCAACCTCCTAACTCCAAACTCCAAACTCTAAACTCCTAACGCCAAACTCCAATCTCCAATCTCCTAACTCCTAACTCCAAACTCCTAACTCCAAACTCCAAACTCCAATCTCCAGTCTCCTAACTCCTAACTCCAAACTCCAAACTCCTAACTCCAAACTCCAAACTCCAATCTCCTAACTCCTAACTCCAAACTCCAACCTCCTAACTCCAAACTCCAAACTCCAAACTCTAAACTCCTAACTCCTAACTCCAAACTCCAACCTCCTGTCTCCTAACTCCAAACTCCAAACTCCAAACTCCAATCTCCTAACTCCAAACTCCAAACTCCTAACTCCAACCTCCAAACTCCTCACTCCAAACTCCAAACTCCAATCTCCTAACTCCTAACTCCAAACCCCAAACTCCAACCTCCAAACTCCTCACTCCAAACTCCAATCTCCAGTCTCCTAACTCCTAACTCCAAACTCCAAACTCCAAACTCCAAACTCCTAACTCCTAACTCCAAACTCCAACCTCCTAACTCCAAACTCCAAACTCCAAACTCTAAACTCCTAACTCCAAACTCCAAACTCCAATCTCCTAACCCCTAACTCCAAACTCCAAACTCCAAACTCCAAACTCCAATCTCCAGTCTCCTAACTCCTAACTCCAAACTCCAAACTCTAAACTCCTAACTCCAAACTCCAAACTCCAAACTCCAAACTCCTAACTCCAAACTCCAAACTCCAAACTCCAATCTCCTAACTCCTAACTCCAAACTCCAAACTCCTGACTCCAATCTCCTAACCCCTAACTCCAAACTCCAAACTCCAAACTCCAAACTCCAATCTCCTAAACCCTAACTCCAAACTCCAAACTCCAAACTCCTAACTGCAAACTCCAATCTCCAATCTCCAATCTCCTAACTCCTTACTCCAAACTCCAAACTCCAAACTCCTAACTCCAAACTCCAAACTCCAATCTCCTAACTCCTAACTCCAAACTCCAACATCTTAACTCCAAACTGCAAACTCCAAACTCTAAACTCTAAACTCCTAACTCCAATCTCCAGTCTCCTAACTCCTAACTCCAAACTCCAAACTCCTAACACCAAACTCGAAACTCCAATCTCCTCACTCCTAACTCCAAACTCCAACCTCCTAACTCCAAACTCCAAACTCCAAACTCTAAACTCCTAACTCCTAACTCCTAACTCCAAACTCCAATCTCCTAACTCCTAACTCCAAACTCCAAACTCCAAACTCCAATCTCCAGTCTCCTAACTCCAAACTCCAAACTCCTAACCCCTAACTCCAACCTCCTAACTCCAAACTCCAAACTCTAAACTCCTAACTCCAAACTCCAATCTCCAATCTCCTAACTCCTAACTCCAAACTCCAAACTCCAAACTCCAAACTCCAATCTCCTAACTCCTAACTCCAAACTCCTAACTCCAAACTCCTAACTCCAAACTCCAAACTCCAATCTCCTAACTCCTAACTCCAAACTCCAAAATCCAAACTCCAAACTCCAAACTCCAATCTCCAGTCTCCTAACTCCTAACTCCAAACTCCAAACTCCTAACACCAAACTCCAAACTCCAATCTCCTAACTCCTAACTCCAAACTCCAACCTCCTAACTCCAAACTCCAAACTCTAAACTCCTAACTCCTAACTCCTAACTCCAAACTCCAAACTCCAATCTCCTAACTCCTAACTCCAAACTCCAAACTCCAAACTCCAATCTCCAGTCTGCTAACTCCAAACTCCAAACTCCTAACCCCTAACTCCAACCTCCTAACACCAAACTCGAAACACCAAACTCTAAACTCCTAACTCCAAACTCCTAACTCCAAACTCCAATCTCCTAACTCCTAACTCCAAACTCCAAACTCCTAACTCCAAACTCCAAACTCCAATCTCCAGTCTCCTAACTCCTAACTCCAAACTCCAATCTCCTAACTCCTAACTCCAAACTCCAACCTCCTAACTCCAAACTCCAAACTCCAAACTCTAAATTCCTAACTCCTAACTCCAAACTCCAACCTCCTAACTCCAAACTCCAAACTCCAAACTCTAAACTCTAAATTCCTAACTCCAAACTCCAAACTCCAAACTCCAAACTCCAATCTCCTAAACCCTAACTCCAAACTCCAAACTCCAAACTCCTAACTGCAAACTCCAAACTCCAATCTCCAATCTCCTAACTCCTTACTCCAAACTCCAAACTCCAAACTCCTAACTCCAAACTCCAAACTCCAATCTCCAATCTCCTAACTCCTAACTCCAAACTCCAACATCTTAACACCAAACAGCAAACTCCAAACTCTAAACTCTAAACTCCTAACTCCAATCTCCAGTCTCCTAACTCCTAACTCCAAACTCCAAACTCCTAACACCAAACTCGAAACTCCAATCTCCTAACTCCTAACTCCAAACTCCAAACTCCAAACTCTAAACTCCTAACTCCTAACTCCAAACTCCAAACTCCAATCTCCTAACTCCTAACTCCAAACTCCAAACTCCAAACTCCAATCTCCAGTCTCCTAACTCCAAACTCCAAACTCCTAACCCCTAACTCCAACCTCCTAACTCCAAACTCCAAACTCTAAACTCCTAACGCCAAACTCCAATCTCCAATCTCCTAACTCCTAACTCCAAACTCCAAACTCCTAACTCCAAACTCCAAACTCCAATCTCCAGTCTCCTAACTCCTAACTCCAAACTCCAAACTCCTAACTCCTAACTCCAAACTCCAATCTCCTAACTCCTAACTCCAAACTCCAACCTCCTAACTCCAAACTCCAAACTCCAAACTCTAAACTCCTAACTCCTAACTCCAAACTCCAACCTCCTGTCTCCTAACTCCAAACTCCAAACTCCAAACTCCAATCTCCTAACTCCAAACTCCAAACTCCTAACTCCAACCTCCAAACTCCTCACTCCAAACTCCAAACTCCAATCTCCTAACTCCTAACTCCAAACCCCAAACTCCAACCTCCAAACTCCTCACTCCAAACTCCAATCTCCAGTCTCCTAACTCCTAACTCCAAACTCCAAACTCCAAACTCCAAACTCCTAACTCCTAACTCCAAACTCCAACCTCCTAACTCCAAACTCCAAACTCCAAACTCTAAACTCCTAACTCCAAACTCCAAACTCCAATCTCCTAACCCCTAACTCCAAACTCCAAACTCCAAACTCCAAACTCCAATCTCCAGTCTCCTAACTCCTAACTCCAAACTCCAAACTCTAAACTCCTAACTCCAAACTCCAAACTCCAAACTCCAAACTCCTAACTCCAAACTCCAAACTCCAAACTCCAATCTCCTAACTCCTAACTCCAAACTCCAAACTCCTGACTCCAATCTCCTAACCCCTAACTCCAAACTCCAAACTCCGAACTCCAAACTCCAATCTCCTAAACCCTAACTCCAAACTCCAAAATCCAAACTCCTAACTGCAAACTCCAATCTCCAATCTCCAATCTCCTAACTCCTTACTCCAAACTCCAAACTCCAAACTCCTAACTCCAAACTCCAAACTCCAAACTCCAATCTCCTAACTCCTAACTCCAAACTCCAACATCTTAACTCCAAACTGCAAACTCCAAACTCTAAACTCTAAACTCCTAACTCCAATCTCCAGTCTCCTAACTCCTAACTCCAAACTCCAAACTCCTAACACCAAACTCGAAACTCCAATCTCCTAACTCCTAACTCCAAACTCCAACCTCCTAACTCCAAACTCCAAACTCCAAACTCTAAACTCCTAACTCCTAACTCCTAACTCCAAACTCCAAACTCCAATCTCCTAACTCCTAACTCCAAACTCCAAACTCCAATCTCCAGTCTCCTAACTCCAAACTCCAAACTCCTAACCCCTAACTCCAACCTCCTAACTCCAAACTCCAAACTCTAAACTCCTAACTCCAAACTCCAATCTCCAATCTCCTAACTCCTAACTCCAAACTCCAAACTCCAAACTCCAAACTCCAATCTCCTAACTCCTAACTCCAAACTCCTAACTCCAAACTCCTAACTCCAAACTCCAAACTCCAATCTCCTAACTCCTAACTCCAAACTCCAAAATCCAAACTCCAAACTCCAAACTCCAATCTCCAGTCTCCTAACTCCTAACTCCAAACTCCAAACTCCTAACACCAAACTCCAAACTCCAATCTCCTAACTCCTAACTCCAAACTCCAACCTCCTAACTCCAAACTCCAAACTCTAAACTCCTAACTCCTAACTCCTAACTCCAAACTCCAAACTCCAATCTCCTAACTCCTAACTCCAAACTCCAAACTCCAAACTCCAATCTCCAGTCTCCTAACTCCAAACTCCAAACTCCTAACCCCTAACTCCAACCTCCTAACTCCAAACTCCAAACACCAAACTCTAAACTCCTAACTCCAAACTCCTAACTCCAAACTCCAATCTCCTAACTCCTAACTCCAAACTCCAAACTCCAAACTCCAAACTCCAATCTCCAGTCTCCTAACTCCTAACTCCAAACTCCAATCTCCTAACTCCTAACTCCAAACTCCAACCTCCTAACTCCTAACTCCAAACTCCAAACTCCAAACTCCAATCTCCAGTCTCCTAACTCCAAACTCCAAACTCCTAACCCCTAACTCCAACCTCCTAACTCCAAACTCCAAACTCTAAACTCCTAACGCCAAACTCCAATCTCCAATCTCCTAACTCCTAACTCCAAACTCCAAACTCCTAACTCCAAACTCCAAACTCCAATCTCCAGTCTCCTAACTCCTAACTCCAAACTCCAAACTCCTAACTCCTAACTCCAAACTCCAAACTCCAATCTCCTAACTCCTAACTCCAAACTCCAACCTCCTAACTCCAAACTCCAAACTCCAAACTCTAAACTCCTAACTCCTAACTCCAAACTCCAACCTCCTGTCTCCTAACTCCAAACTCCAAACTCCAAACTCCAATCTCCTAACTCCAAACTCCAAACTCCTAACTCCAACCTCCAAACTCCTCACTCCAAACTCCAAACTCCAATCTCCTAACTCCTAACTCCAAACCCCAAACTCCAACCTCCAAACTCCTCACTCCAAACTCCAATCTCCAGTCTCCTAACTCCTAACTCCAAACTCCAAACTCCAAACTCCAAACTCCTAACTCCTAACTCCAAACTCCAACCTCCTAACTCCAAACTCCAAACTCCAAACTCTAAACTCCTAACTCCAAACTCCAAACTCCAATCTCCTAACCCCTAACTCCAAACTCCAAACTCCAAACTCCAAACTCCAATCTCCAGTCTCCTAACTCCTAACTCCAAACTCCAAACTCTAAACTCCTAACTCCAAACTCCAAACTCCAAACTCCAAACTCCTAACTCCAAACTCCAAACTCCAAACTCCAATCTCCTAACTCCTAACTCCAAACTCCAAACTCCTGACTCCAATCTCCTAACCCCTAACTCCAAACTCCAAACTCCGAACTCCAAACTCCAATCTCCTAAACCCTAACTCCAAACTCCAAACTCCAAACTCCTAACTGCAAACTCCAATCTCCAATCTCCAATCTCCTAACTCCTTACTCCAAACTCCAAACTCCAAACTCCTAACTCCAAACTCCAAACTCCAAACTCCAATCTCCTAACTCCTAACTCCAAACTCCAACATCTTAACTCCAAACTGCAAACTCCAAACTCTAAACTCTAAACTCCTAACTCCAATCTCCAGTCTCCTAACTCCTAACTCCAAACTCCAAACTCCTAACACCAAACTCGAAACTCCAATCTCCTAACTCCTAACTCCAAACTCCAACCTCCTAACTCCAAACTCCAAACTCCAAACTCTAAACTCCTAACTCCTAACTCCTAACTCCAAACTCCAATCTCCTAACTCCTAACTCCAAACTCCAAACTCCAAACTCCAATCTCCAGTCTCCTAACTCCTAACTCCAAACTCCAAACTCCAAACTCCAAACTCCTAACTCCTAACTCCAAACTCCAACCTCCTAACTCCAAACTCCAATCTCCTAACTCCTAACTCCAAACTCCAAACTCCAAACTCCAAACTCCAATCTCCTAACTCCTAACTCCAAACTCCTAACTCCAAACTCCTAACTCCAAACTCCAAACTCCAATCTCCTAACTCCTAACTCCAAACTCCAAAATCCAAACTCCAAACTCCAAACTCCAATCTCCAGTCTCCTAACTCCTAACTCCAAACTCCAAACTCCTAACACCAAACTCCAAACTCCAATCTCCTAACTCCTAACTCCAAACTCCAACCTCCTAACTCCAAACTCCAAACTCTAAACTCCTAACTCCTAACTCCTAACTCCAAACTCCAAACTCCAATCTCCTAACTCCTAACTCCAAACTCCAAACTCCAAACTCCAATCTCCAGTCTCCTAACTCCAAACTCCAAACTCCTAACCCCTAACTCCAACCTCCTAACTCCAAACTCCAAACACCAAACTCTAAACTCCTAACTCCAAACTCCTAACTCCAAACTCCAATCTCCTAACTCCTAACTCCAAACTCCAAACTCCAAACTCCAAACTCCAATCTCCAGTCTCCTAACTCCTAACTCCAAACTCCAATCTCCTAACTCCTAACTCCAAACTCCAACCTCCTAACTCCTAACTCCAAACTCCAAACTCCAAACTCCAATCTCCAGTCTCCTAACTCCAAACTCCAAACTCCTAACCCCTAACTCCAACCTCCTAACTCCAAACTCCAAACTCTAAACTCCTAACGCCAAACTCCAATCTCCAATCTCCTAACTCCTAACTCCAAACTCCAAACTCCTAACTCCAAACTCCAAACTCCAATCTCCAGTCTCCTAACTCCTAACTCCAAACTCCAAACTCCTAACTCCTAACTCCAAACTCCAAACTCCAATCTCCTAACTCCTAACTCCAAACTCCAACCTCCTAACTCCAAACTCCAAACTCCAAACTCTAAACTCCTAACTCCTAACTCCAAACTCCAACCTCCTGTCTCCTAACTCCAAACTCCAAACTCCAAACTCCAATCTCCTAACTCCAAACTCCAAACTCCTAACTCCAACCTCCAAACTCCTCACTCCAAACTCCAAACTCCAATCTCCTAACTCCTAACTCCAAACCCCAAACTCCAACCTCCAAACTCCTCACTCCAAACTCCAATCTCCAGTCTCCTAACTCCTAACTCCAAACTCCAAACTCCAAACTCCAAACTCCTAACTCCTAACTCCAAACTCCAACCTCCTAACTCCAAACTCCAAACTCCAAACTCTAAACTCCTAACTCCAAACTCCAAACTCCAATCTCCTAACCCCTAACTCCAAACTCCAAACTCCAAACTCCAAACTCCAATCTCCAGTCTCCTAACTCCTAACTCCAAACTCCAAACTCTAAACTCTTAACTCCAAACTCCAAACTCCAAACTCCAAACTCCTAACTCCAAACTCCAAACTCCAAACTCCAATCTCCTAACTCCTAACTCCAAACTCCAAACTCCTGACTCCAATCTCCTAACCCCTAACTCCAAACTCCAAACTCCGAACTCCAAACTCCAATCTCCTAAACCCTAACTCCAAACTCCAAACTCCAAACTCCTAACTGCAAACTCCAATCTCCAATCTCCAATCTCCTAACTCCTTACTCCAAACTCCAAACTCCAAACTCCTAACTCCAAACTCCAAACTCCAAACTCCAATCTCCTAACTCCTAACTCCAAACTCCAACATCTTAACTCCAAACTGCAAACTCCAAACTCTAAACTCTAAACTCCTAACTCCAATCTCCAGTCTCCTAACTCCTAACTCCAAACTCCAAACTCCTAACACCAAACTCGAAACTCCAATCTCCTAACTCCTAACTCCAAACTCCAACCTCCTAACTCCAAACTCCAAACTCCAAACTCTAAACTCCTAACTCCTAACTCCTAACTCCAAACTCCAAACTCCAATCTCCTAACTCCTAACTCCAAACTCCAAACTCCAAACTCCAATCTCCAGTCTCCTAACTCCAAACTCCAAACTCCTAACCCCTAACTCCAACCTCCTAACTCCAAACTCCAAACTCTAAACTCCTAACTCCAAACTCCAATCTCCAATCTCCTAACTCCTAACTCCAAACTCCAAACTCCAAACTCCAAACTCCAATCTCCTAACTCCTAACTCCAAACTCCTAACTCCAAACTCCTAACTCCAAACTCCAAACTCCAATCTCCTAACTCCTAACTCCAAACTCCAAAATCCAAACTCCAAACTCCAAACTCCAATCTCCAGTCTCCTAACTCCTAACTCCAAACTCCAAACTCCTAACACCAAACTCCAAACTCCAATCTCCTAACTCCTAACTCCAAACTCCAACCTCCTAACTCCAAACTCCAAACTCTAAACTCCTAACTCCTAACTCCTAACTCCAAACTCCAAACTCCAATCTCCTAACTCCTAACTCCAAACTCCAAACTCCAAACTCCAATCTCCAGTCTCCTAACTCCAAACTCCAAACTCCTAACCCCTAACTCCAACCTCCTAACTCCAAACTCCAAACACCAAACTCTAAACTCCTAACTCCAAACTCCTAACTCCAAACTCCAATCTCCTAACTCCTAACTCCAAACTCCAAACTCCAAACTCCAATCTCCAGTCTCCTAACTCCTAACTCCAAACTCCAATCTCCTAACTCCTAACTCCAAACTCCAACCTCCTAACTCCAAACTCCAAACTCCAAACTCTAAATTCCTAACTCCTAACTCCAAACTCCAACCTCCTAACTCCAAACTCCAAACTCCAAACTCTAAACTCTAAATTCCTAACTCCAAACTCCAAACTCCAAACTCCAATCTCCTAAACCCTAACTCCAAACTCCAAACTCCAAACTCCTAACTGCAAACTCCAAACTCCAATCTCCAATCTCCTAACTCCTTACTCCAAACTCCAAACTCCAAACTCCTAACTCCAAACTCCAAACTCCAAACTCCAATCTCCTAACTCCTAACTCCAAACTCCAACATCTTAACTCCAAACTGCAAACTCCAAACTCTGAACTCTAAACTCCTAACTCCAATCTCCAGTCTCCTAACTCCTAACTCCAAACTCCAAACTCCTAACACCAAACTCGAAACTCCAATCTCCTAACTCCTAACTCCAAACTCCAACCTCCTAACTCCAAACTCCAAACTCCAAACTCTAAACTCCTAACTCCTAACTCCTAACTCCAAACTCCAAACTCCAATCTCCTAACTCCTAACTCCAAACTCCAAACTCCAAACTCCAATCTCCAGTCTCCTAACTCCAAACTCCAAACTCCTAACCCCTAACTCCAAACTCCTAACTCCAAACTCCAAACTCTAAACTCCTAACACCAAACTCCAATCTCCAATCTCCTAACTCCTAACTCCAAACTCCAAACTCCTAACTCCAAACTCCAAACTCCAATCTCCAGTCTCCTAACTCCTAACTCCAAACTCCAAACTCCTAACTCCTAACTCCAAACTCCAAACTCCAATCTCCTAACTCCTAACTCCAAACTCCAACCTCCTAACTCCAAACTCCAAACTCCAAACTCTAAACTCCTAACTCCTAACTCCAAACTCCAACCTCCTGTCTCCTAACTCCAAACTCCAAACTCCAATCTCCTAACTCCTAACTCCAAACTCCAAACTCCAAACTCCAATCTCCAAACTCCTCACTCCAATCTCCTAACTCCTAACTCCAAACTCCAAACTCCAACCTCCAAACTCCTCACTCCAAACTCCAATCTCCAGTCTCCTAACTCCTAACTCCAAACTCCAAACTCCAAACTCCAAACTCCTAACTCCTAACTCCAAACTCCAACCTCCTAACTCCAAACTCCAAACTCCAAACTCTAAACTCCTAACTCCAAACTCCAAACTCCAATCTCCTAACCCCTAACTCCAAACTCCAAACTCCAAACTCCAAACTCCAATCTCCAGTCTCCTAACTCCTAACTCCAAACTCCAAACTCTAAACTCCTAACTCCAAACTCCAAACTCCAAACTCCAAACTCCAATCTCCTAACTCGTAACTCCAAACTCCAAACTCCTAACTCCAATCTCCTAACCCCTAACTCCAAACTCCAAACTCCAAACTCCTAACTCCAAACTCCAAACTACAAACTCCAATCTCCTAACTCCAAACTCCAAACTCCAACCTCCTAACTCCAAACTCCAAACTCCAAACTCTAAACTCCTAACTCCAAACTCCAAACTCCTAACTCCAAACTCCAAACTCCAATCTCCTAACTCCTAACTCCAAACTCCAAACTCCAAACTCCAAACTCCAATCTCCAAACCCTTAACTCCAAACTCCAAACTCCAAACTCCAATCTCCTAACTCCTACTCCAAACTCCAAACACCAAACTCCGAACTCCAAACTCCAAACTCCAAACTCCAGTCTCCTAACTCCTAACTCCAAACTCCAACCTCCTAACTCCAAACTCCAAACTCCAAACTCCAAACTCTAAACTCTAAATTCCTAACTCCAAACTCCAAACTCCAAACTCCTAACTGCAAACTCCAAACTCCAATCTCCAATCTCCTAACTCCTTACTCCAAACTCCAAACTCCAAACTCCTAACTCCAAACTCCAAACTCCAAACTCCAATCTCCTAACTCCAAACTCCAACCTCTTAACTCCAACCTCCACACTCCAAACTCCAAACTCCTCACTCCTAACTCCAAACTCCTAACTCATAACTCCTAACTCCAAACTCCAAATTCCTAACTCCAAACTCCAAACTCCAATCTCCTAACTCCTAACTCCAAACTCCAACCTCATAACTCCAAACTCCAACCACCAAGCTCCAAACTCCAAACTCCTCACTCCTAACTCCAAACTCCTAACTCCTAACTCCTAACTCCAAACTCCAAACTCCTAACTCCAAACTCCAAACTCCAAACTCCTCACTCCTAACTCCAAACTCCTAACTCCTAACTCCTAACTCCAAACTCCAAACTCCAACCACCAAGCTCCAAACTCCAAACTCCTCACTCCTAACTCCAAACTCCTAACTCCTAACTCCTAACTCCAAATTCCAAACTCCGAACTCCAAACGCCAAACTCCAATCTCCGAACTCCGAACTCCAAACTCCAAACTCCAAACTCCAAACTCTAAACTCTAAACTCCTAACTCCAAACTCCAAACTCCAAACTCCTAACTCCAAACTCCAATCTCCTAACTCCTTACTCCAAACTCCAAACTCCAATCTCCTAAACCCTAACTCCTAACTCCAAACTCCAAACTCCTAACTGCAAACTCCAAACTCCAAACTCCAATCTCCAATCTCCTAACTCTTAACTCCAAACTCCATACTCCAAACTCCAAACTCCAAACTCCAAACTCCAATCTCCTAACTCCTAACTCCAAACTCCTAACTCCAAACTCCTAACTCCAAACTCCAAACTCCAATCTCCTAACTCCTAACTCCAAACTCCAAAATCCAAACTCCAAACTCCAAACTCCAATCTCCAGTCTCCTAACTCCTAACTCCAAACTCCAAACTCCTAACACCAAACTCCAAACTCCAATCTCCTAACTCCAAACTCCAATCTCCAATCTCCTAACTCTTAACTCCAAACTCCATACTCAAAACTCCAAACTACAAACTCCAAACTCCAAACTCCAATCTCCAAACCCCTAACTCCAAACTCCAAACTCCAAACTCCAAACTCCAATCTCCTAACTCCTACTCCAAACTCCAAACACCAAACTCCGAACTCCAAACTCCAAACTCCAAACTCCAGTCTCCTAACTCCTAACTCCAACCTCCTAACTCCAAACTCCAAACTCCAAACTCCAAACTCTAAACTCTAAATTCCTAACTCCAAACTCCAAACTCCAAACTCCAAACTCCAATCTCCTAAACCCTAACTCCAAACTCCAAACTCCAAACTCTAAACTCTAAACTCCAATCTGCTAACTCCAAACTCTAAACTCCAAACTCCAAACTCTAAACTCCAAACTCCTCACTCCTAACTCCAAACTCCTAACTCCTAACTCCTAACTCCAAACTCCAAACTCCTAACTCCAAACTCCAAACTCCAATCTCCAATCTCCTAACGACAAACTCCAAATTCCAAACTCCGAACTCCAAACGCCAAACTCCAATCTCCGAACTCCTAACTCCAAACTCCAAACTCCAAACTCCAAACTCTAAACTCTAAACTCCTAACTCCAAACTCCAAACTCCAAACTCCTAACTCCAAACTCCAATCTCCTAACTCCTTACTCCAAACTCCAAACTCCAATCTCCTAAACCCTAACTCCTAACTCCAAACTCCAAACTCCTAACTGCAAACTCCAAACTCCAAACTCCAATCTCCAATCTCCTAACTCTTAACTCCAAACTCCATACTCCAAACTCCAAACTCCAAACTCCAAACTCCAATCTCCTAACTCCTAACTCCAAACTCCTAACTCCTAACTCCAAACTCCTAACTCCAAACTCCTAACTCCAAACTCCAAACTCCAATCTCCTAACTCCTAACTCCAAACTCCAAAATCCAAACTCCAAACTCCAAACTCCAATCTCCAGTCTCCTAACTCCTAACTCCAAACTCCAAACTCCTAACACCAAACTCCAAACTCCAATCTCCTAACTCCAAACTCCAATCTCCAATCTCCTAACTCTTAACTCCAAACTCCATACTCAAAACTCCAAACTACAAACTCCAAACTCCAAACTCCAATCTCCAAACCCCTAACTCCAAACTCCAAACTCCAAACTCCAAACTCCAATCTCCTAACTCCTACTCCAAACTCCAAACACCAAACTCCGAACTCCAAACTCCAAACTCCAAACTCCAGTCTCCTAACTCCTAACTCCAACCTCCTAACTCCAAACTCCAAACTCCAAACTCTAAACTCTAAATTCCTAACTCCAAACTCCAAACTCCAAACTCCAAACTCCAATCTCCTAAACCCTAACTCCAAACTCCAAACTCCAAACTCCTAACTGCAAACTCCAATCTCCAATCTCCAATCTCCTAACTCCTTACTCCAAACTCCAAACTCCAAACTCCTAACTCCAAACTCCAAACTCCAAACTCCAATCTCCTAACTCCTAACTCCAAACTCCAACATCTTAACTCCAAACTGCAAACTCCAAACTCTAAACTCTAAACTCCTAACTCCAATCTCCAGTCTCCTAACTCCTAACTCCAAACTCCAAACTCCTAACACCAAACTCGAAACTCCAATCTCCTAACTCCTAACTCCAAACTCCTAACTCCAAACTCCAAACTCCAAACTCTATACTCTTAACTCCTAACTCCTAACTCCAAACTCCAAACTCCAATCTCCTAACTCCTAACTCCAAACACCAAACTCCAATCTCCAGTCTCCTAACTCCAAACTCCAAACTCCTAACCCCTAACTCCAACCTCCTAACTCCAAACTCCAAATTCTAAACTCCTAACTCCAAACTCCAATCTCCAATCTCCTAACTCCTAACTCCAAACTCCA
Organism: Somniosus microcephalus; assembly: GCF_052327205.1. Taxonomy (NCBI): domain Eukaryota; kingdom Metazoa; phylum Chordata; class Chondrichthyes; order Squaliformes; family Somniosidae; genus Somniosus; species Somniosus microcephalus. Next base: position 41,249,920 of record NC_141000.1, on the reverse strand, counting down.
AACTCCTAACTTCAAACTCCAAACTCCAATCTCCAGTCTCCTAACTCCAAACTCCAAACTCCTAACTCCTAATTCCAAACTCCAATCTCCAATCTCCTAACTCCTAACTCCAAACTCCAAACTCCAAGCTCCAAACTCCAATCTCCTAACTCCTAACTCCAAACTCCTAACTCCAAACTCCAAACTCCTAACTCCAAACTCCAAACTCCAATCTCCTAACTCCTAACTCCAAACTCCAAAATCCAAACTCCAAACTCCAAACTCCAATCTCCAGTCTCCTAACTCCTAACTCCAAACTCCAAACTCCTAACACCAAACTCCAAACTCCAATCTCCTAACTCCTAACTCCAAACTCCAACCTCCTAACTCCAAACTCCAAACTCTAAACTCCTAACTCCTAACTCCTAACTCCAAACTCCAAACTCCAATCTCCTAACTCCTAACTCCAAACTCCAAACTCCAAACTCCAAACTCCAATCTCCTAACTCCTAACTCCTAACTCCAAACTCCAAACTCCTAACTCCAAACTCCAAACTCCAATCTCCTAACTCCTAACTCCAAACTCCAAAATCCAAACTCCAAACTCCAAACTCCAATCTCCAGTCTCCTAACTCCTAACTCCAAACTCCAAACTCCTAAAACCAAACTCGAAACTCCAATCTCCTAACTCCTAACTCCAAACTCCTAACTCCAAACTCCAAACTCCAAACTCTAAACTCCTAACTCCTAACTCCAAACTCCAAACTCCAATCTCCTAACTCCTAACTCCAAACTCCAAACTCCAAACTCCAATCTCCAGTCTCCTAACTCCAAACTCCAAACTCCTAACCCCTAACTCCAACCTCCTAACTCCAAACTCCAAACTCTAAACTCCTAACTTCAAACTCCAATCTCCAATCTCCTAACTCCTAACTCCAAACTCCAAACTCCTAACTTCAAACTCCAAACTCCAATCTCCAGTCTCCTAACTCCAAACTCCAAACTCCAAACTCCTAACTCCTAATTCCAAACTCCAATCTCCAATCTCCTAACTCCTAACTCCAAACTCCAAACTCCAAACTCCAATCTCCTAACTCCTAACTCCAAACTCCTAACTCCAAACTCCAAACTCCTAACTCCAAACTCCAAACTCCAATCTCCTAACTCCTAACTCCAAACTCCAAACTCCAAACTCCAAACTCCAATCTCCTAACTCCTAACTCCAAACTCCTAACTCCAAACTCCTAACTCCAAACTCCAAACTCCAATCTCCTAACTCCTAACTCCAAACTCCAAAATCCAAACTCCAAACTCCAAACTCCAATCTCCAGTCTCCTAACTCCTAACTCCAAACTCCAAACTCCTAACACCAAACTCCAAACTCCAATCTCCTAACTCCTAACTCCAAACTCCAAACTCTAAACTCCTAACTCCTAACTCCTAACTCCAAACTCCAAACTCCAATCTCCTAACTCCTAACTCCAAACTCCAAACTCCAAACTCCAGTCTCCTAACTCCAAACTCCAAACTCCTAACCCCTAACTCCAACCTCCTAACTCCAAACTCCAAACACCAAACTCTAAACTCCTAACTCCAAACTCCAATCTCCTAACTCCTAACTCCAAACTCCAAACTCCTAACTCCAAACTCCAAACTCCAATCTCCAGTCTCCTAACTCCTAACTCCAAACTCCAATCTCCTAACTCCTAACTCCAAACTCCAACCTCCTAACTCCAAACTCCAAACTCCAAACTCTAAATTCCTAACTCCTAACTCCAAACTCCAACCTCCTAACTCCAAACTCCAAACTCCAAACTCTAAACTCTAAATTCCTAACTCCAAACTCCAAACTCCAAACTCCAAACTCCAATCTCCTAAACCCTAACTCCAAACTCCAAACTCCAAACTCCTAACTGCAAACTCCAAACTCCAATCTCCAATCTCCTAACTCCTTACTCCAAACTCCAAACTCCAAACTCCTAACTCCAAACTCCAAACTCCAAACTCCAATCTCCTAACTCCTAACTCCAAACTCCAACATCTTAACTCCAAACTGCAAACTCCAAACTCTAAACTCTAAACTCCTAACTCCAATCTCCAGTCTCCTAACTCCAAACTCCAAACTCCAAACTCCTAACACCAAACTCGAAACTCCAATCTCCTAACTCCTAACTCCAAACGCCAACCTCCTAACTCCAAACTCCAAACTCCAAACTCTAAACTCCTAACTCCTAACTCCTAACTCCAAACTCCAAACTCCAATCTCCTAACTCCTAACTCCAAACTCCAAACTCCAAACTCCAATCTCCAGTCTCCTAACTCCAAACTCCAAACTCCTAACCCCTAACTCCAACCTCCTAACTCCAAACTCCAAACTCTAAACTCCTAACTCCAAACTCCAATCTCCAATCTCCTAACTCCTAACTCCAAACTCCAAACTCCAAACTCCAAACTCCAAACTCTAAACTCTAAACTCCAATCTCCAGTCTCCTAACTCCAAACTCCAAACTCCAAACTCCTAACTCCTAACTCCAAACTCCAAACTCCAATCTCCTAACTCCTAACTCCAAACTCCAACCTCCTAACTCCAAACTCCAAACTCCAAACTCTAAACTCCTAACTCCTAACTCCAAACTCCAACCTCCTGTCTCCTAACTCCAAACTCCAAACTCCAAACTCCAATCTCCTAACTCCAAACTCCAAACTCCTAACTCCAACCTCCAAACTCCTCACTCCAAACTCCAAACTCCAATCTCCTAACTCCTAACTCCAAACTCCAAACTCCAACCTCCAAACTCCTCACTCCAAACTCCAATCTCCAGTCTCCTAACTCCTAACTCCAAACTCCAAACTCCAAACTCCAAACTCCTAACCCCTAACTCTAAACTCCAACCTCCTAACTCCAAACTCCAAACTCCAAACTCTAAACTCCTAACTCCAAACTCCAAACTCCAATCTCCTAACCCCTAACTCCAAACTCCAAACTCCAAACTCCAAACTCCAATCTCCAGTCTCCTAACTCCTAACTCCAAACTCCAAACTCTAAACTCCTAACTCCAAACTCCAAACTCCAAACTCCTAACTCCAAACTCCAAACTCCAATCTCCTAACTCCTAACTCCAAACTCCAAACTCCTATCTCCAATCTCCTAACCCCTAACTCCAAACTCCAAACTCCAAACTCCTAACTCCAAACTCCAAACTACAAACTCCAATCTCCTAACTCCAAACTCCAAACTCCAACCTCCTAACTCGAAACTCCAAACTCCAAACTCTAAACTCCTAACTCCAAACTCCAAACTCCTAACTCCAAACTCCAAACTCCAATCTCCTAACTCCTAACTCCAAACTCCAAACTCCAAACTCCAAACTCCAATCTCCTAACTCCTAACTCCAAACTCCAAACTCCAACCTCCAAACTCCTCACTCCAAACTCCAATCTCCAGTCTCCTAACTCCTAACTCCAAACTCCAAACTCCAAACTCCAAACTCCTAACTCCTAACTCCAAACTCCAACCTCCTAACTCCAAACTCCAAACTCCAAACTCTAAACTCCTAACTGCAAACTCCAAACTCCAATCTCCTAACCCCTAACTCCAAACTCCAAACTCCAAACTCCAAACTCCAATCTCCAGTCTCCTAACTCCTAACTCCAAACTCCAAACTCTAAACTCCAATCTCCTAACTCCTAACTCCAAACTCCAAACTCCTAACTCCAATCTCCTAACCCCTAACTCCAAACTCCAAACTCCAAACTCCTAACTCCAAACTCCAAACTACAAACTCCAATCTCCTAACTCCAAACTCCAAACTCCAACCTCCTAACTCCAAACTCCAAACTCCAAACTCTAAACTCCTAACTCCAAACTCCAAACTCCTAACTCCAAACTCCAAACTCCAATCTCCTAACTCCTAACTCCAAACTCCAAACTCCAAACTCCAAACTCCAATCTCCAAACCCCTAACTCCAAACTCCAAACTCCAAACTCCAATCTCCTAACTCCTACTCCAAACTCCAAACACCAAACTCCGAACTCCAAACTCCAAACTCCAAACTCCAGTCTCCTAACTCCTAACTCCAAACTCCAACCTCCTAACTCCAAACTCCAAACTCCAAACTCCAAACTCTAAACTCTAAATTCCTAACTCCAAACTCCAAACTCCAAACTCCAAACTCCAATCTCCTGAACCCTAACTCCAAACTCCAAACTCCAAACTCCTAACTGCAAACTCCAAACTCCAATCTCCAATCTCCTAACTCCTTACTCCAAACTCCAAACTCCAAACTCCTAACTCCAAACTCCAAACTCCAAACTCCAATCTCCTAACTCCAAACTCCAACCTCTTAACTCCAACCTCCACACTCCAAACTCCAAACTCCTCACTCCTAACTCCAAACTCCTAACTCATAACTCCTAACTCCAAACTCCAAATTCCTAACTCCAAACTCCAAACTCCAATCTCCTAACTCCTAACTCCAAACTCCAACCTCATAACTCCAAACTCCAAACTCCAAACTCCAACCTCCAAGCTCCAAACTCCTCACTCCTAACTCCAAACTCCTAACTCCTAACTCCTAACTCCAAACTCCAAACTCCTAACTCCAAACTCCAAACTCCAATCTCCAATCTCCTAACGACAAACTCCAAATTCCAAACTCCTAACTCCAAACGCCAAACTCCCATCTCCGAACTCCTAACTCCAAACTCCAACCTCCTAACTCCAAACTCCAAACTCTAAACTCTAAACTCCTAACTCCAAACTCCAAACTCCAAACTCCAAACTCCAGTCTCCTAACTCCTAACTCCAACCTCCTAACTCCAAACTCCAAACTTCAAACTCCAAACTCTAAACTCTAAATTCCTAACTCCAAACTCCAAACTCCAAACTCCAAACTCCAATCTCCTAAACCCTAACTCCAAACTCCAAACTCCAAACTCCTAACTGCAAACTCCAATCTCCAATCTCCAATCTCCTAACTCCTTACTCCAAACTCCAAACTCCAAACTCCTAACTCCAAACTCCAAACTCCAAACTCCAATCTCCTAACTCCTAACTCCAAACTCCAACATCTTAACTCCAAACTGCAAACTCCAAACTCTAAACTCTAAACTCCTAACTCCAAACTCCAAACTCCTAACACCAAACTCGAAACTCCAATCTCCTAACTCCTAACACCAAACTCCAACCTCCTAACTCCAAACTCCAAACTCCAAACTCTAAACTCCTAACTCCTAACTCCAAACTCCAAACTCCAATCTCCTAACTCCTAACTCCAAACTCCAAACTCCAAACTCCAATCTCCAGTCTCCTAACTCCAAACTCCAAACTCCTAACCCCTAACTCCAACCTCCTAACTCCAAACTCCAAACTCTAAACTCCTAACTCCAAACTCCAATCTCCAATCTCCTAACTCCTAACTCCAAACTCCTAACTCCAAACTCCAAACTCCAATCTCCAGTCTCCTAACTCCAAACTCCAAACTCCAAACTCCTAACTCCTAACTCCAAACTCCATACTCCAATCTCCTAACTCCTAACTCCAAACTCCAACCTCCTAACTCCAAACTCCAAACTCCAAACTCTAAACTCCTAACTCCTAACTCCAAACTCCAACCTCCTGTCTCCTAACTCCAAACTCCAAACTCCAAACTCCAATCTCCTAACTCCAAACTCCAAACTCCTAACTCCAACCTCCAAACTCCTCACTCCAAACTCCAAACTCCAATCTCCTAACTCCTAACTCCAAACTCCAAACTCCAACCTCCTAACCCCTAACTCCAAACTCCAAACTCCAAACTCCAATCTCCAGTCTCCAGTCTCCTAACTCCTAACTCCAAACTCCAAACTCTAAACTCCTAACTCCAAACTCCAAACTCCAAACTCCTAACTCCAAACTCCAAACTCCAATCTCCTAACTCCTAAGTCCAAACTCCAAACTCCTATCTCCAATCTCCTAACCCCTAACTCCAAACTCCAAACTCCAAACTCCATCTCCAAACTCCAAACTACAAACTCCAATCTCCTAACTCCAAACTCCTAACTCCAACCTCCTAACTCCAAACTCCAAACTCCAAACTCTAAACTCCTAACTCCAAACTCCTAACTCCAAACTCCAAACTCCAATCTCCTAACTCCTAACTCCAAACTCCAAACTCCAAACTCCAAACTCCAATCTCCAAACCCCTAACTCCAAACTCCAAACTCCAAACTCCAAACTCCAATCTCCTAACTCCTACTCCAAACTCCAAACACCAAACTCCGAACTCCAAACTCCAAACTCCAAACTCCAGTCTCCTAACTCCTAACTCCAAACTCCAACCTCCTAACTCCAAACTCCAAACTCCAAACTCCAAACTCTAAACTCTAAATTCCTAACTCCAAACTCCAAACTCCAAACTCCAAACTCCAATCTCCTAAACCCTAACTCCAAACTCCAAACTCCAAACTCCTAACGGCAAACTCCAAACTCCAATCTCCAATCTCCTAACTCCTTACTCCAAACTCCAAACTCCAAACTCGTAACTCCAAACTCCAAACTCCAAACTCCTCACTCCTAACTCCAAACTCCTAACTCATAACTCCTAACTCCAAACTCCAAATTCCTAACTCCAAACTCCAAACTCCAATCTCCTAACTCCTAACTCCAAACTCCAACCTCATAACTCCAAACTCCAAACTCCAAACTCCAACCTCCAAGCTCCAAACTCCAAACTCCTCACTCCTAACTCCAAACTCCTAACTCCTAACTCCTAACTCCAAACTGCAAACTCCTAACTCCAAACTCCAATCTCCAATCTCCTAACGACAAACTCCAAATTCCAAACTCCTAACTCCAAACTCCAAACTCCAATCTCCGAACTCCTAACTCCAAACTCCAACCTCCTAACTCCAAACTCCAAACTCTAAACTCTAAACTCCTAACTCCAAACTCCAAACTCCAAACTCCTAACTCCAAACTCCAATCTCCTAACTCCTTACTCCAAACTCCAAACTCCAATCTCCAATCTCCTAACTCCTAACTCCAAACTCCATACTCCAAACTCCAAATTACAAACTCCAATCTCCTAACTCCAAACTCCAAACTCCAACCTCCTAACTCCAAACTCCAAACTCCAAACTCTAAACTCCTAACTCCAAACTCCAAACTCCTAACTCCAAGCTCCAAACTCCAATCTCCTAACTCCTAACTCCAAACTCCAAACTCCAAACTCGAATCTCCAAACCCCTAACTCCAAACTCCAAACTCCAAACTCCAAACTCCAATCTCCTAACTCCTACTCCAAACTCCAAACACCAAACTCCGAACTCCAAACTCCAAACTCCAAACTCCAGTCTCCTAACTCCTAACTCCAAACTCCAACCTCCTAACTCCAAACTCCAAACTCCAAACTCTAAACTCTAAACTCTAAATTCCTAACTCCAAACTCCAAACTCCAAACTCCAAACTCCAATCTCCTAAACCCTAACTCCAAACTCCAAACTCCTAACTGCAAACTCCAAACTCCAATCTCCAATCTCCTAACTCCTTACTCCAAACTCCAAACTGCAAACTCCTAACTCCAAACTCCAAACTCCAATCTCCTAACTCCAAACTCCAACCTCTTAACTCCAACCTCCACACTCCAAACTCCAAACTCCTAACTCCAAACTCCAAACTCCTAACCCCTAACTCCAACCTCCTAACTCCAAACTCCAAACTCTAAACTCCTAACTCCAAACTCCAATCTCCAATCTCCTAACTCCTAACTCCAAACTCCAAACTCCTAACTTCAAACTCCAAACTCCAATCTCCAGTCTCCTAACTCCAAACTCCAAACTCCAAACTCCTAACTCCTAACTCCAAACTCCAAACTCCAATCTCCTAACTCCTAACTCCAAACTCCAACCTCCTAACTCCAAACTCCAAACTCCAAACTCTAAACTCCTAACTCCTAACTCCAAACTCCAACCTCCTGTCTCCTAACTCCAAACTCCAAACTCCAAACTCCAATCTCCTAACTCCAAACTCCAAACTCCTAACTCCAACCTCCAAACTCCTCACTCCAAACTCCAAACTCCAATCTCCTAACTCCTAACTCCAAACTCCAAACTCCAACCTCCAAACTCCTCACTCCAAACTCCAATCTCCAGTCTCCTAACTCCTAACTCCAAACTCCAAACTCCAAACTCCAAACTCCTAACCCCTAACTCTAAACTCCAACCTCCTAACTCCAAACTCCAAATTCCAAACTCTAAACTCCTAACTCCAAACTCCAAACTCCAATCTCCTAACCCCTAACTCCAAACTCCAAACTCCAAACTCCAAACTCCAATCTCCAGTCTCCTAACTCCTAACTCCAAACTCCAAACTCTAAACTCCTAACTCCAAACTCCAAACTCCAAACTCCTAACTCCAAACTCCAAACTCCAATCTCCTAACTCCTAACTCCAAACTCCAAACTCCTATCTCCAATCTCCTAACCCCTAACTCCAAACTCCAAACTCCAAACTCCTAACTCCAAACTCCAAACTACAAACTCCAATCTCCTAACTCCAAACTCCAAACTCCAACCTCCTAACTCGAAACTCCAAACTCCAAACTCTAAACTCCTAACTCCAAACTCCAAACTCCTAACTCCAAACTCCAAACTCCAATCTCCTAACTCCTAACTCCAAACTCCAAACTCCAAACTCCAAACTCCAATCTCCTAACTCCTAACTCCAAACTCCAAACTCCAACCTCCAAACTCCTCACTCCAAACTCCAATCTCCAGTCTCCTAACTCCTAACTCCAAACTCCAAACTCCAAACTCCAAACTCCTAACTCCTAACTCCAAACTCCAACCTCCTAACTCCAAACTCCAAACTCCAAACTCTAAACTCCTAACTGCAAACTCCAAACTCCAATCTCCTAACCCCTAACTCCAAACTCCAAACTCCAAACTCCAAACTCCAATCTCCAGTCTCCTAACTCCTAACTCCAAACTCCAAACTCTAAACTCCAATCTCCTAACTCCTAACTCCAAACTCCAAACTCCAAACTCCTAACTCCAATCTCCTAACCCCTAACTCCAAACTCCAAACTCCAAACTCCTAACTCCAAACTCCAAACTACAAACTCCAATCTCCTAACTCCAAACTCCAAACTCCAACCTCCTAACTCCAAACTCCAAACTCCAAACTCTAAACTCCTAACTCCAAACTCCAAACTCCTAACTCCAAACTCCAAACTCCAATCTCCTAACTCCTAACTCCAAACTCCAAACTCCAAACTCCAAACTCCAATCTCCAAACCCCTAACTCCAAACTCCAAACTCCAAACTCCAATCTCCTAACTCCTACTCCAAACTCCAAACACCAAACTCCGAACTCCAAACTCCAAACTCCAAACTCCAGTCTCCTAACTCCTAACTCCAAACTCCAACCTCCTAACTCCAAACTCCAAACTCCAAACTCTAAACTCTAAATTCCTAACTCCAAACTCCAAACTCCAAACTCCAATCTCCTAAACCCTAACTCCAAACTCCAAACTCCAAACTCCTAACTGCAAACTCCAAACTCCAATCTCCAATCTCCTAACTCCTTACTCCAAACTCCAAACTCCAAACTCCTAACTCCAAACTCCAAACTCCAAACTCCAATCTCCTAACTCCAAACTCCAACCTCTTAACTCCAACCTCCACACTCCAAACTCCAAACTCCTCACTCCTAACTCCAAACTCCAAACTCCTAACTCCAAACTCCAAACTCCAATCTCCAGTCTCCTAACTCCAAACTCCAAACTCCAAACTCCTAACTCCTAACTCCAAACTCCATACTCCAATCTCCTAACTCCTAACTCCAAACTCCAACCTCCTAACTCCAAACTCCAAACTCCAAACTCTAAACTCCTAACTCCTAACTCCAAACTCCAACCTCCTGTCTCCTAACTCCAAACTCCAAACTCCAAACTCCAATCTCCTAACTCCAAACTCCAAACTCCAACCTCCAAACTCCTCACTCCAAACTCCAAACTCCAATCTCCTAACTCCTAACTCCAAACTCCAAACTCCAACCTCCAAACTCCTCACTCCAAACTCCAATCTCCAGTCTCCTAACTCCTAACTCCAAACTCCAAACTCCAAACTCCAAACTCCTAACTCCTAACTCTAAACTCCAACCTCCTAACTCCAAACTCCAAACTCCAAACTCTAAACTCCTAACTCCAAACTCCAAACTCCAATCTCCTAACCCCTAACTCCAAACTCCAAACTCCAAACTCCAAACTCCAATCTCCAGTCTCCTAACTCCTAACTCCAAACTCCAAACTCTAAACTCCTAACTCCAAACTCCAAACTCCAAACTCCTAACTCCAAACTCCAAACTCCAATCTCCTAACTCCTAACTCCAAACTCCAAACTCCTATCTCCAATCTCCTAACCCCTAACTCCAAACTCCAAACTCCAAACTCCATCTCCAAACTCCAAACTACAAACTCCAATCTCCTAACTCCAAACTCCTAACTCCAACCTCCCAACTCCAAACTCCAAACTCCAAACTCTAAACTCCTAACTCCAAACTCCTAACTCCAAACTCCAAACTCCAATCTCCTAACTCCTAACTCCAAACTCCAAACTCCAAACTCCAAACTCCAATCTCCAAACCCCTAACTCCAAACTCCAAACTCCAAACTCCAAACTCCAATCTCCTAACTCCTACTCCAAACTCCAAACACCAAACTCCGAACTCCAAACTCCAAACTCCAAACTCCAGTCTCCTAACTCCTAACTCCAAACTCCAACCTCCTAACTCCAAACTCCAAACTCCAAACTCCAAACTCTAAACTCTAAATTCCTAACTCCAAACTCCAAACTCCAAACTCCAAACTCCAATCTCCTAAACCCTAACTCCAAACTCCAAACTCCAAACTCCTAACTGCAAACTCCAAACTCCAATCTCCAATCTCCTAACTCCTTACTCCAAACTCCAAACTCCATACTCGTAACTCCAAACTCCAAACTCCTCACTCCTAACTCCAAACTCCTAACTCATAACTCCTAACTCCAAACTCCAAATTCCTAACTCCAAACTCCAAACTCCAATCTCCTAACTCCTAACTCCAAACTCCAACCTCATAACTCCAAACTCCAAACTCCAAACTCCAACCTCCAAGCTCCAAACTCCAAACTCCTCACTCCTAACTCCAAACTCCTAACTCCTAACTCCTAACTCCAAACTGCAAACTCCTAACTCCAAACTCCAAACTCCAATCTCCAATCTCCTAACGACAAACTCCAAATTCCAAACTCCTAACTCCAAACTCCAAACTCCAATCTCCGAACTCCTAACTCCAAACTCCAACCTCCTAACTCCAAACTCCAAACTCTAAACTCTAAACTCCTAACTCCAAACTCCAAACTCCAAACTCCTAACTCCAAACTCCAATCTCCTAACTCCTTATTCCAAACTCCAAACTCCAATCTCCAATCTCCTAACTCCTAACTCCAAACTCCATACTCCAAACTCCAAACTACAAACTCCAATCTCCTAACTCCAAACTCCAAACTCCAACCTCCTAACTCCAAACTCCAAACTCCAAACTCTAAACTCCTAACTCCAAACTCCAAACTCCTAACTCCAAGCTCCAAACTCCAATCTCCTAACTCCTAACTCCAAACTCCAAACTCCAAACTCGAATCTCCAAACCCCTAACTCCAAACTCCAAACTCCAAACTCCAAACTCCAATCTCCTAACTCCTACTCCAAACTCCAAACACCAAACTCCGAACTCCAAACTCCAAACTCCAAACTCCAGTCTCCTAACTCCTAACTCCAAACTCCAACCTCCTAACTCCAAACTCCAAACTCCAAACTCTAAACTCTAAACTCTAAATTCCTAACTCCAAACTCCAAACTCCAAACTCCAAACTCCAATCTCCTAAACCCTAACTCCAAACTCCAAACTCCTAACTGCAAACTCCAAACTCCAATCTCCAATCTCCTAACTCCTTACTCCAAACTCCAAACTCCAAACTCCTAACTCCAAACTCCAAACTCCAATCTCCTAACTCCAAACTCCAACCTCTTAACTCCAACCTCCACACTCCAAACTCCAAACTCCTCACTCCTAACTCCAAACTCCTAACTCATAACTCCTAACTCCAAACTCCAAATTCCTAACTCCAAACTCCAAACTCCAATCTCCTAACTCCTAACTCCAAACTCCAACCTCATAACTCCAAACTCCAAACTCCAAACTCCAACCTCCAAGCTCCAAACTCCAAACTCCTCACTCCTAACTCCAAACTCCTAACTCCAAACTCCTAACTCCTAACTCCTAACTCCAAACTCCAAACTCCAATCTCCGAACTCGTAACTCCAAACTCCAACCTCATAACTCCAAACTCCAAACTCCAAACTCCAAACTCTAAACTCCAAACTCCAATCTCCTAACTCCTAACTCCAAACTCCAACCTCATAACTCCAAACTCCAAACTCCAAACTCCAATCTCCTAACTCCTAACTCCAAACTCCTAACTCCAAACTCCTTACTCCAAACTCCAAACTCCAATCTCCTAACCCCTAACTCCAAACTCCAAACTCTAAAATCCTAACTCCAAACTCCAAACTCCAAACTCCTAACTCCAAACTCCAAACTCCAATCTCCTAACTCCTAACTCCAAACTCCAAACTCTAAACTCTAAACTCGTAACTCCAAACTCCAAGCTCCAAACTCCAAACTCCTAACTCCAAACTCCAAACTCCAAACTCCAATCTCCTAACTCCTTACTCCAACTCCAAACTCCAAACTCCAAACTCCAATCTCCTAAACCCTAACTCCAAACTCCAAACTCCTAACTGCAAACTCCAAATTCCAAACTCCAACCTTCAATCTCCTAACTCCTAACTCCAAACTCCAAACTCCAAACTCCAAACTCCAATCTCCTAACTCCTAACTCAAAACTCCAACCTCCTAACTCCTAACTCCAAACTCCAAACTCTAAACTCCTAACTCCAGACTCCAATCTCCTAACTCCAAACTCCAAACTCCAATCTCCTAACTCCTAACTCCAAACTCCAAACTCCAAACTCCAAACTCCAATCTCCTAACCCCTAACTCCAAACTCCAAACTCCAATCTCCAAACTCCTACTCCAAACTCCAAACACCAAACTCCGAACTCCAAAATCCAAACTCCAAACTCCAATCTCCAAACTCCTAACTCCAAACTCCAACCTCCTAACTCCAAACTCCAAACTCCAAACTCCAAACTCTAAACTCTAAATTCCTAACTCCAAACTCCAAACTCCAAACTCCAATCTCCTAAACCCTAACTCCAAACTCCAAACTCCTAACTGCAAACTCCAAACTCCAATCTCCAATCTCCTAACTCCTTACTCCAAACTCCAAACTCCAAACTCCTAACTCCAAACTCCAAACTCCAATCTCCACCTCCTAACTCCAAACTCCAACCTCTTAACTCCAAACTCCAAACTCCAAACTCTAAACTCTAAACTCCTAACTCCAAACTCCTAACTCCTAACTCCAAACTCCAAACTCCAAACTCCAATCTCCTAACTCCTAACTCCAAACTCCAAACTCCAAACTCCTAACTCCAAACTCCAAACTCCAATCTCCTAACCCCTAACTCCAAACTCCAATCTCCTAACTCCTACCTCCAAACTCCAAACTCCAAACTCCTAACTCCACACTCCAAACTCCAACCTCCAAACTCCTAACTCCAAACTCCAAACTCCTAACTCCAAACTCCAATCTCCTAACTCCTAACTCCAAACTCCAAACTTCTAACTCCAAACTCCAAACTCCAAACTCCAATCTCCAGTCTCCTAACTCCTAACTCCAAACTCCAAACTCCTAACTCCAAACTCCAATCTCCTAACTCCTATCTCCAAACTCCGAACTCCAAACTCCAAACTCCAATCTCCTAACTCCTAACTCCACACTCCAACCTCCAAACTCCTCACTCCTAACTCCAAACTCCAAACACCAAACTCCTAACTCCTAACTCCAAACTCCAAACTCCTAACACCTAACTCCAAACTCCAAACTCCAAACTCCAAACTCCTAACTCCAAACTCCTAACTCCAAACTCCAATCTCCTAACTCCTAACTCCAAACTCCAATCTCCAGTCTCCTAACTCCAAACTCCAAACTCCAAACTCCTAACTCCAACCTCCAAACTGCTCACTCCAAACTCCAAACTCCAAACTCCAAACTCCAATCTCCTAACTCCAAACTCCAAACTCTAACTCCTAACTCCAAACTCCAAACTCCAAACTCCAATCTCCAGTCTCCTAACTCCTAACTCCAAACTCCAAACTCCAAACTCCTAACTCCTAACTCCAAACTCCAACCTCCTAACTCCAAACTCCAAACTCCAAACTCTAAACTCCTAACTCCAAACTCCAAACTCCAATCTCCTAACTCCTAACTCCAAACTCCAAACTCCAAACTCCTAACTCCAAACTCCAAACTCCAATCTCCTAACTCCTAACTCCAAACTCCAACCTCCTAACTCCAAACTCCAAACTCCAAACTCTAAACTCCTAACTACTAACTCCTAACTCCAAACTCCAAACTCCAATCTCCTAACTACTAACTCCAAACTCCAAACTCCAAACTCCAATCTCCAGTCTCCTAACTCCTAACTCCAAACTCCAAACTCCTAACCCCAACTCCAACCTCCTAACTCCAAACTCCAAACTCCAAACTCTAAACTCTAAACTCCTAACTCCAAACTCCTAACTCCAAACTCCAATCTCCTAACTCCTAACTCCAAACTCCAAACTCCAATCTCCAGTCTCCTAACTCCTAACTCCAAACTCCTAACTCCTAACTCCAAACTCCAAACTCCAATCTCCTAACTCCTAACTCCAAACTCAAACCTCCTAACTCCAAACTCCAAACTCCAAACTCTAAACACCTAACTCCTAACTCCAAACTCCAAACTCCTAACTCCAAACTCCAAACTCCAATCTCCAATCTCCTAACTCCTAACTCCAAACTCCTAACTCCAAACTCCAAACTCCAATCTCCTAACTCCTAACTCCAAACTCCAACCTCCTAACTCCAAACTCCAAACTCCAAACTCTAAACTCCTAACTCCAAACTCCAATCTCCTAACTCCTAACTCCAAACTCCAAACTCCAAACTCCAAACTCCAATCTCCAGTCTCCTAACTCCTAACTCCAAATTCCAAACTCCTAACTCTTAACTCCAAACTCCAATCTCCTAACTCCTAACTCCAAACTCTAAACTCCTAACTCCAAACTCCAATCTCCAGTCTCCTAACTCCTAACTCCAAACTCCAAACTCCTAACTCCAAACTCCAATCTCCTAACTCCTAACTCCAAACTCCAATCTCCAGTCTCCTAACTCCTAACTCCAAACTCCAAACTCCTAACTCCAAACTCCAATCTCCTAACTCCTAACTCCAAACTCCCACCTCCTAACTCCAAACTCCAAACTCCAAACTCCCAACTCGTAACTCCTAACTCCAAACTCCAACCTCCTAACTCCAAACTCCAAACTCCAAACTCCAAACTCCAAACTCCAAACTCCAATCTCCTAACTCGAACCTCCTAACTCCAAACTCCAAACTCTAAACTCTAAACTCCTAACTCCAAACTCCAAACTCCAAACTCCAAACTCCTAACTCCAAACTCCAAACTCCAAACTCCAAACTCCAATCTCCTAAACCCTAACTCCAAACTCCATACTCCAAACTCCAAACTCCAATCTCCTAACTCCTTACTCCAACTCCAAACTCCAAACTCCAATCTCCTAAACCCTAACTCCAAACTCCAAACTCCAAACTCCTAACTGCAAACTCCAAACTACAAACTCCAATCTTCAATCTCCTAACTCCTAACTCCAAACTCCAAACTCCAAACTCCAAACTCCAATCTCCTAACTCCTAACTCCAAACTCCAACCTCCTAACTCCAAACTCCAAACTCCAAACTCTAAACTCCTAACTCCAAACTCCAAACTCCTAACTCCAAACTCCAATCTCCGAACTCCTAACTCCAAACCCCAAACTCCAAACTCCAAACTCTAATCTCCTAACCCCTAACTCCAAACTCCAAACTCCAATCTCCAAACTCCGACTCCAAACTCCAAACACCAAACTCCGAACTCCAAAATCCAAACTCCAAACTCCAATCTCCTAACTCCTAACTCCAAAATCCAACCTCCTAACTCCAAACTCCAAACTCCCAACTCCAAACTCTAAACTCTAAATTCCTAACTCCAAACTCCAAACTCCAAACTCCAAACTCCAATCTCCTAACTCCAAACTCCAAACTCCTAACTGCAAACTCCAAACTCCAATCTCCAATCTCCTAACTCCTTACTCCAAACTCCAAACTCCAAACTCCTAACTCCAAACTCCAAACTCCAAACTCCAATCTCCTACCTCCTAACTCCAAACTCCAACATCTTAACTCCAAACTCCAAACTCTAAACTCTAAACTCCTAACTCCAAACTCCAAACTCCAAACTCCAAACTCCAAACTCCAATCTCCTAACTCCTAACTCCAAACTCCAAACTCCAAACTCCTAATTCCAAACTCCAAACTCCAAACTCCAATCTCCTAACCCCTAACTCCAAACTCCAAACTCCAAACTCCTAAATCCAAACTCCAAACTCCAATCTCCTAACTCCTACCTCCAAACTCCAAACTCCAAACTCCTACCTCCACACTCCAAACTCCAAACTCCAACCTCCAAACTCTACACTCCTAACTCCAAACTCCAAACTCCTAACTCCAAACTCCAAACTCCTAACTCCGAACTCCAAACTCCAAACTCCAAACTCCTAACTCCAAACTCCAAACTCCAAACTCCAACCTCCAAGCTCCAAACTCCAAACTCCTCACTCCTAACTCCAAACTCCTAACTCCTAACTCCTAACTCCAAACTCCAAACTCCTAACTCCAAACTCCAAACTCCAATCTCCTAACTCCTAACTCCAAACTCCAACCTCATAACTCCAAACTCCAAACTCCAAACTCCAACCTCCAAGCTCCAAACTCCAAACTCCTCACTCCTAACTCCAAACTCCTAACTCCAAACTCCTAACTCCTAACTCCTAACTCCAAACTCCAACCTCATAACTCCAAACTCCAAACTCCAATCTCCGAACTCGTAACTCCAAACTCCAACCTCATAACTCCAAACTCCAAACTCCAAACTCCAAACTCTAAACTCCAATCTCCTAACTCTTAACTCCAAACTCCAACCTCATAACTCCAAACTCCAAACTCCAAACTCCAATCTCCTAACTCCTAACTCCAAACTCCTAACTCCAAACTCCTTACTCCAAACTCCAAACTCCAATCTCCTAACCCCTAACTCCAAACTCCAAACTCTAAAATCCTAACTCCAAACTCCAAACTCCTAACTCCAAACTCCAAACTCCAATCTCCTAACTCCTAACTCCAAACTCCAAACTCTAAACTCTAAACTCCTAACTCCAAACTCCAAGCTCCAAACTCCAAACTCCTAACTCCAAACTCCAAACTCCAAACTCCAATCTCCTAACTCCTTACTCCAACTCCAAACTCCAAACTCCAATCTCCTAAACCCTAACTCCAAACTCCAAACTCCAAACTCCTAACTGCAAACTCCAAACTCCAAACTCCAACCTTCAATCTCCTAACTCCTAACTCCAAACTCCAAACTCCAAACTCCAAACTCCAATCTCCTAACTCCTAACTCAAAACTCCAACCTCCTAACTCCAAACTCCAAACTCCAAACTCTAAACTCCTAACTCCAGACTCCAATCTCCTAACTCCAAACTCCAAACTCCAATCTCCTAACTCCTAACTCCAAACTCCAAACTCCAAACTCCAATCTCCTAACCCCTAACTCCAAACTCCAAACTCCAATCTCCAAACTCCTACTCCAAACTCCAAACACCAAACTCCGAACTCCAAAATCCAAACTCCAATCTCCAAACTCCTAACTCCAAACTCCAACCTCCTAACTCCAAACTCCAAACTCCAAACTCCAAACTCTAAACTCTAAATTCCTAACTCCAAACTCCAAACTCCAAACTCCAATCTCCTAAACCCTAACTCCAAACTCCAAACTCCTAACTGCAAACTCCAAACTCCAATCTCCAATCTCCTAACTCCTTACTCCAAACTCCAAACTCCAAACTCTTAACTCCAAACTCCAAACTCCAATCTCCACCTCCTAACTCCAAACTCCAACCTCTTAACTCCAAACTCCAAACTCCAAACTCTAAACTCTAAACACCTAACTCCAAACTCCTAACTCCTAACTCCAAACTCCAAACTCCAAACTCCAATCTCCTAACTCCTAACTCCAAACTCCAATCTCCAAACTCCTAACTCCAAACTCCAAACTCCAATCTCCTAACCCCTAACTCCAAACTCCAATCTCCTAACTCCTACCTCCAAACTCCAAACTCCAAACTCCTAACTCCACACTCCAAACTACAACCTCCAAACTCCTAACTCCAAACTCCAAACTCCAAACTCCTAACTCCAAACTCCAATCTCCTAACTCCTAACTCCAAACTCCAAACTTCTAACTCCAAACTCCAAACTCCAAACTCCAATCTCCAGTCTCCTAACTCCTAACTCCAAACTCCAAACTCCTAACTCCAAACTCCAATCTCCTAACTCCTATCTCCAAACTCCGAACTCCAAACTCCAAACTCCAATCTCCTAACTCCTAACTCCAAACTCCAAACTCCTAACTCCAAACTCCAAACTCCAAACTCCAATCTCCAGTCTACCAACTCCAAACTCCAAACTCCAAACTCCAAACTCCAATCTCCTAACTCCAAACTCCAAACTCCTAACTCCACACTCCAACCTCCAAACTCCTCACTCCTAACTCCAAACTCCAAACACCAAACTCCTAACTCCTAACTCCAAACTCCAAACTCCTAACTCCTAACTCCAAACTCCAAACTCCAAACTCCAAACTCCTAACTCCAAACTCCTAACTCCAAACTCCAATCTCCTAACTCCTAACTCCAAACTCCAATCTCCAGTCTCCTAACTCCAAACTCCAAACTCCAAACTCCTAACTCCAACCTCCAAACTGCTCACTCCAAACTCCAAACTCCAAACTCCAAACTCCAAACTCCAATCTCCTAACTCCAAACTCCAAACTCTAACTCCTAACTCCAAACTCCAAACTCCAAACTCCAATCTCCAGTCTCCTAACTCCTAACTCCAAACTCCAAACTCCAAACTCCTAACTCCTAACTCCAAACTCCAACCTCCTAACTCCAAACTCCAAACTCCAAACTCTAAACTCCTAACTCCAAACTACAAACTCCAATCTCCTAACTCCTAACTCCAAACTCCAAACTCCAAACTCCTAACTCCAAACTCCAAACTCCAATCTCCTAACTCCTAACTCCA
Organism: Somniosus microcephalus; assembly: GCF_052327205.1. Lineage (NCBI taxonomy): Eukaryota > Metazoa > Chordata > Chondrichthyes > Squaliformes > Somniosidae > Somniosus > Somniosus microcephalus. The sequence continues at coordinate 41,230,556 of NC_141000.1, read as the reverse complement.
AACTCCAACCTCCTAACTCCAAACTCCAAACTCCAAACTCTAAACTCCTAACTACTAACTCCTAACTCCAAACTCCAAACTCCAATCTCCTAACTCCTAACTCCAAACTCCAAACTCCAAACTCCAATCTCCAGTCTCCTAACTCCTAACTCCAAACTCCAAACTCCTAACCCCAACTCCAACCTCCTAACTCCAAACTCCAAACTCCAAACTCTAAACTCTAAACTCCTAACTCCAAACTCCTAACTCCAAACTCCAATCTCCTAACTCCTAACTCCAAACTCCAAACTCCAATCTCCAGTCTCCTAACTCTTAACTCCAAACTCCTAACTCCTAACTCCAAACTCCAAACTCCAATCTCCTAACTCCTAACTCCAAACTCCAACCTCCTAACTCCAAACTCCAAACTCCAAACTCTAAACACCTAACTCCTAACTCCAAACTCCAAACTCCTAACTCCAAACTCCAAACTCCAATCTCCAATCTCCTAACTCCTAACTCCAAACTCCTAACTCCAAACTCCAAACTCCAATCTCCTAACTCCTAACTCCAAACTCCAACCTCCTAACTCCAAACTCCAAACTCTAAACTCCTAACTCCAAACTCCAATCTCCTAACTCCTAACTCCAAACTCCAAACTCCAAACTCCAAACTCCAATCTCCAGTCTCCTAACTCCTAACTCCAAATTCCAAACTCCTAACTCTTAACTCCAAACTCCAATCTCCTAACTCCTAACTCCAAACTCTAAACTCCTAACTCCTAACTCCAAACTCCTAACTCCAAACTCCAAACTCCAACTCCAAACTCCAAACTCCAATCTCCAGTCTCCTAACTCCTAACTCCAAACTCCAAACTCCTAACTCCAAACTCCAACCTCCTAACTCCAAACTCCAAACTCCAAACTCCCAACTCGTAACTCCTAACTCCAAACTCCAACCTCCTAACTCCAAACTCCAAACTCCAAACTCCAAACTCCAAACTCCAATCTCCTAACTCGAACCTCCTAACTCCAAACTCCAAACTCTAAACTCTAAACTCCTAACTCCAAACTCCAAACTCCAAACTCCTAACTCCAAACTCCAAACTCCAATCTCCTATCTCCTTACTCCAAACTCCAAACTCCAAACTCCAATCTCCTAAACCCTAACTCCAAACTCCATACTCCAAACTCCAAACTCCAATCTCCTAACTCCTTACTCCAACTCCAAACTCCAAACTCCAATCTCCTAAACCCTAACTCCAAACTCCAAACTCCAAACTCCTAACTGCAAACTCCAAACTACAAACTCCAATCTTCAATCTCCTAACTCCTAACTCCAAACTCCAAACTCCAAACTCCAAACTCCAATCTCCTAACTCCTAACTCCAAACTCCAACCTCCTAACTCCAAACTCCAAACTCCAAACTCTAAACTCCTAACTCCAAACTCCAAACTCCTAACTCCAACTCCAATCTCCGAACTCCTAACTCCAAACCCCAAACTCCAAACTCCAAACTCCAATCTCCTAACCCCTAACTCCAAACTCCAAACTCCAATCTCCAAACTCCTACTCCAAACTCCAAACACCAAACTCCGAACTCCAAAATCCAAACTCCAAACTCCAATCTCCTAACTTCTAACTCCAAAATCCAACCTCCTAACTCCAAACTCCAAACTCCCAACTCCAAACTCTAAACTCTAAATTCCTAACTCCAAACTCCAAACTCCAAACTCCAAACTCCAATCTCCTAACTCCAAACTCCAAACTCCTAACTGCAAACTCCAAACTCCAATCTCCAATCTCCTAACTCCTTACTCCAAACTCCAAACTCCAAACTCCTAACTCCAAACTCCAAACTCCAAACTCCAATCTCCTACCTCCTAACTCCAAACTCCAACATCTTAACTCCAAACTCCAAACTCCAAACTCTAAACTCTAAACTCCTAACTCCAAACTCCAAACTCCAAACTCCAAACTCCAATCTCCTAACTCCTAACTCCAAACTCCAAACTCCAAACTCCTAACTCCAAACTCCAAACTCCAAACTCCAATCTCCTAACCCCTAACTCCAAACTCCAAACTCCAAACTCCTAAATCCAAACTCCAAACTCCAATCTCCTAACTCCTACCTCCAAACTCCAAACTCCAAACTCCTACCTCCACACTCCAAACTCCAAACTCCAACCTCCAAACTCTACACTCCTAACTCCAAACTCCAAACTCCTAACTCCAAACTCCAAACTCCTAACTCCGAACTCCAAACTCCAAACTCCAAACTCCAAACTCCTAACTCCAAACTCCAAACTCCTAACTCCAACCTCCAATCTCCTAACTCCTAACTCCAAACTCCGAACTCCAAACTCCAAACTCCAATCTCCTAACACCAAACTCCAAACTCCAAACTCCTAACTCCAAACTCCAAACTCCAAACTCCAATCTCCAAACTCCAAACTCCAATCTCCTAACTCCAAACTCCTAACTCCACACTCCAACCTCCAAACTCCTCACTCCTAACTCCAAACTCCAAACTCCTAACTCCAAACTCCAAACTCCTAACTCCTAACTCCAACCTCCAATCTCCTAACTCCTAACTCCAAACTCCGAACTCCAAACTCCAAACTCCAATCTCCTAACTCCAAACTCCAAACTCCAAACTCCGAACTCCAAACTCCAAACTCCAATCTCCAAACTCCAAACTCCAATCTCCTAACTCCAAACTCCTAACTCCACACTCCAACCTCCGAACTCCTCACTCCTAACTCCAAACTCCAAACTCCAAACTCCTAACTCCTAACTCCAAACTCCTAACTCCTAACTCCAAACTCCAAACTCCAAACTCCAAACTCCTAACTCCAAACTCCAATCTCCTAACTCCTAACTCCAAACTCCAATCTCCAGTCTCCTAACTCCAAACTCCAAACTCCAAACTCCAATCTCCTAACTCCAAACACCAAACTCCTAACTCCACACTCCAACCTCCAAACTCCTCACTCCTAACTCCAAACTCCAAACTCCTAACTCCAAACTCCTAACTCCAAACTCCAATCTCCTAACTCCTAACTCCAAACTCCAAAATCCAAACTCCAAACTCCAAACTCCAATCTCCAGTCTCCTAACTCCTAACTCCAAACTCCAAACTCCTAACACCAAACTCCAAACTCCAATCTCCTAACTCCTAACTCCAAACTCCAACCTCCTAACTCCAAACTCCAAACTCTAAACTCCTAACTCCTAACTCCTAACTCCAAACTCCAAACTCCAATCCCCTAACTCCTAACTCCAAACTCCAAACTCCAAACTCCAATCTCCAGTCTCCTAACTCCAAACTCCAAACTCCTAACCCCTAACTCCAACCTCCTAACTCCAAACTCCAAACACCAAACTCTAAACTCCTAACTCCAAACTCCTAACTCCAAACTCCAATCTCCTCACTCCTAACTCCAAACTCCCAACTCCTAACTCCAAACTCCAAACTCCAATCTCCAGTCTCCTAACTCCTAACTCCAAACTCCAATCTCCTAACTCGTAACTCCAAACTCCAACCTCCTAACTCCAAACTCCAAACTCCAAACTCTAAACTCCTAACTCCTAACTCCAAACTCCAACCTCCTAACTCCAAACTCCAAACTACAAACTCTAAATTCCTAACTCCAAACTCCTTACTCCAAACTCCAAACTCCAAACTCCTAACTCCAAACTCCAAACTCCAAACTCCAATCTCCTAACTCCTAACTCCAAACTCCAACATCTTAACTCCAAACTGCAAACTCCAAACTCTAAACTCTAAACTCCTAACTCCAAACTCCAAACTCCAAACTCCAAACTCCTAACTCCAAACTCCAAACTCCAAACTCCAATCTCCTAACCCCTAACTCCAAACTCCAAACTCCTAACTCCAAACTCCAAACTCCAATCTCCTAACTCCTACCTCCAAACTCCAAACTCCAAACTCCTAACACCACACTCCAAACTCCAAACTCCAACCTCCAAACTCCTCACTCCTAACTCCAAACTCCAAACTCCTAACTCCAAACTCCAAACTCCAAACTCCAAACTCCAAAATCCAAACTCCTAACTCCAAACTCCAAACTCCAATCTCCTAACTCCTAACTCCAAACTCCAAATTTCTAACTCCAAACTCCAAACTCCAAACTTCAAACTCCAATCTCCTAACTCCTAACTCCAAACTCCAAACTTCTAACTCCAAACACCAAACTCCAAACTCCAATCTCCAGTCTCCTAACTCCTAACTCCAAACTCCAAACTCCAAACTCCTAACTCCAAACTCCAATCTCCTAACTCCTAACTCCAAACTCCAAACTCCAATCTCCAGTCTCCTAACTCCTAACTCCAAACTCCTAACTCCTAACTCCGAACTCCAAACTCCAATCTCCTAACTCCTAACTCCAAACTCCAACCTCCTAACTCCAAACTCCAAACTCTAAACACCTAACTCCAAACTCCAAACTCCTAACTCCAAACTCCAAACTCCAATCTCCTAACTCCTAACTCCAAACTCCAAACTCCAAACTCCAAACTCCAATCTCCAATCTCCTAACTCCTAACTCCAAACTCCTAACTCCAAACTCCAAACTCCAATCTCCTAACTCCTAACTCCAAACTCCAACCTCCTAACTCCAAACTCCAAACTCCAAACTCTAAACTCCTAACTCCAAACTCCAATCTCCTAACTGCTAACTCCAAACTCCAAACTCCAAACTCCAAACTCCAATCTCCAGTCTCCTAACTCCTAACTCCAAATTCCAAACTCCTAACTCCTAACTCCAAACTCCAATCTCCTAACTCCTAACTCCAAACTCTAAACTCCTAACTCCTAACTCCAAACTCCTAACTCCAAACTCCAAACTCCAACTCCAAACTCCAAACTCCAATCTCCAGTCTCCTAACTCCTAACTCCAAACTCCAAACTCCTAACTCCAAACTCCAATCTCCTAACTCCTAACTCCAAACTCCAACCTCCTAACTCCAAACTCCAAACTCCAAACTCCCAACTCGTAACTCCTAACTCCAAACTCCTACCTCCTAACTCCAAACTCCAAACTCCAAACTCCAAACTCCAAACTCCAATCTCCTAACTCGAACCTCCTAACTCCAAACTCCAAACTCTAAACTCTAAACTCCTAACTCCAAACTCCAAACTCCAAACTCCAAACTCCTAACTCCAAACTCCAAACTCCAATCTCCTATCTCCTTACTCCAAACTCCAAACTCCAAACTCCAATCTCCTAAACCCTAACTCCAAACTCCAAACTCCAAACTCCAAACTCCAATCTCCTAACTCCTTACTCCAACTCCAAACTCCAAACTCCAATCTCCTAAACCCTAATTCCAAACTCCAACCTCCAAACTCCTAACTGCAAACTCCAAACTCCAAACTTCAATCTTCAATCTCATATCTCCTAACTCCAAACTCCAAACTCCAAACTCCAAACTCCAATCTCCTAACTCCTAACTCCAAACTCCAACCTCCTAACTCCAAACTCCAAACTCTAAACTCCTAACTCCAAACTCCAAACTCCTAACTCCAAACTCCAATCTCCGAACTCCTAACTCCAAACCCCAAACTCCAAACTCCAAACTCCAATCTCCTAACCCCTAACTCCAAACTCCAAACTCCAATCTCCAAACTCCTACTCCAAACTCCAAACACCAACCTCCGAACTCCAAAATCCAAACACCAAACTCCAATCTCCTAATTCCTAACTCCAAACTCCAAACTCCAAACTCCAAACTCCAATCTCCTAACTCCAAACTCCAAACTCCAAACTCCTAACTGCAAACTCCAAACTACAATCTCCAATCTCCTAACTCCTTACTCCAAACTCCAAACTCCAAACTCCTAACTCCAAACTCCAAACTCCAATCTCCTAACTCCAAACTCCAACCTCTTAACTCCAACCTCCACACTCCAAACTCCAAACTCCTCACTCCTAACTCCAAACACCTAACTCAAAGCTCCTAACTCCAAACTCCAAATTCCTAACTCCAAACTCCAAACTCCAATCTCCTAACTCCTAACTCCAAACTCCAACCTCATAACTCCAAACTCCAAACTCCAAACTCCAACCTCCAAGCTCCAAACTCCAAACTCCTCACTCCTAACTCCAAACTCCTAACTCCTAACTCCTAACTCCAATCTCCAAACTCCTAACTCCAAACTCCAAACTCCAATCTCCTAACTCCTAACTCCAAACTCCAACCTCATAACTCCAAACTCCAAACTCCAATCTCCGAACTCGTAACTCCAAACTCCAACCTCATAACTCCAAACTCCAAACTCCAAACTCCAAACTCTAAACTCCAAACTCCAATCTCCTAACTCCTAACTCCAAACTCCAACCTCATAACTCCAAACTCCAAACTCCAAACTTCAATCTCCTAACTCCTAACTCCAAACTCCTAACTCCAAACTCCTTACTCCAAACTCCAAACTCCAATCTCCTAACCCCTAACTCCAAACTCCAAACTCTAAAATCCTAACTCCAAACTCCAAACTCCTAACTCCAAACTCCAAACTCCAATCTCCTAACTCCTAACTCCAAACTCCAAACTCTAAACTCTAAACTCCTAACTCCAAACTCCAAGCTCCAAACTCCAAACTCCTAACTCCAAACTCCAAACTCCAAACTCCAATCTCCTAACTCCTTACTCCAACTCCAAACTCCAAACTCCAAACTCCAATCTCCTAAACCCTAACTCCAAACTCCAAACTCCAAACTCCTAACTGCAAACTCCAAACTCCAAACTCCAACCTTCAATCTCCTAACTCCTAACTCCAAACTCCAAACTCCAAACTCCAAACTCCAATCTCCTAACTCCTAACTCAAAACTCCAACCTCCTAACTCCAAACTCCAAACTCCAAACTCTAAACTCCAAACTCCAACCTCATAACTCCAAACTCCAAACTCCAAACTCCAAACTCTAAACTCTAAATTCCTAACTCCAAACTCCAAACTCCAAACTCCAATCTCCTAAACCCTAACTCCAAACTCCAAACTCCTAACTGCAAACTCCAAACTCCAATCTCCAATCTCCTAACTCCTTACTCCAAACTCCAAACTCCAAACTCCTAACTCCAAACTCCAAACTCCAAACTCCAATCTCCACCTCCTAACTCCAAACTCCAACCTCTTAACTCCAAACTCCAAACTCCAAACTGTAAACTCTAAACTCCTAACTCCAAACTCCTAACTCCTAACTCCAAACTCCAAACTCCAAACTCCAAACTCCAAACTCCTAACTGCAAACTCCAAACTCCAATCTCCAATCTCCTAACTCCTTACTCCAAACTCCAAACTCCAAACTCCTAACTCCAAACTCCAAACTCCAAACTCCAATCTCCACCTCCTAACTCCAAACTCCAACCTCTTAACTCCAAACTCCAAACTCCAAACTGTAAACTCTAAACTCCTAACTCCAAACTCCTAACTCCTAACTCCAAACTCCAAACTCCAAACTCCAATCTCCTAACTCCTAACTCCAAACTCCAATCTCCTAACTCCTAACTCCAAACTCCAAACTCCAAACTCCTAACTCCAAACTCCAAAGTCCAATCTCCTATCTCCTTACTCCAAACTCCAAACTCCAAACTCCAATCTCCTAAACCCTAACTCCAAACTCCAAACTCCAAACTCCAAACTCCAATCTCCTAACTCCTTACTCCAACTCCAAACTCCAAACTCCAATCTCCTAAACCCTAATTCCAAACTCCAACCTCCAAACTCCTAACTGCAAACTCCAAACTCCAAACTTCAATCTTCAATCTCATATCTCCTAACTCCAAACTCCAAACTCCAAACTCCAAACTCCAATCTCCTAACTCCTAACTCCAAACTCCAACCTCCTAACTCCAAACTCCAAACTCCAAGCTCTAAACTCCTAACTCCAAACTCCAAACTCCTAACTCCAAACTCCAATCTCCGAACTCCTAACTCCAAACCCCAAACTCCAAACTCCAAACTCCAATCTCCTAACCCCTAACTCCAAACTCCAAACTCCAATCTCCAAACTCCTACTCCAAACTCCAAACACCAACCTCCGAACTCCAAAATCCAAACACCAAACTCCAATCTCCTAATTCCTAACTCCAAACTCCAAACTCCAAACTCCAAACTCCAATCTCCTAACTCCAAACTCCAAACTCCAAACTCCTAACTGCAAACTCCAAACTACAATCTCCAATCTCCTAACTCCTTACTCCAAACTCCAAACTCCAAACTCCTAACTCCAAACTCCAAACTCCAATCTCCTAACTCCAAACTCCAACCTCTTAACTCCAACCTCCACACTCCAAACTCCAAACTCCTCACTCCTAACTCCAAACACCTAACTCAAAGCTCCTAACTCCAAACTCCAAATTCCTAACTCCAAACTCCAAACTCCAATCTCCTAACTCCTAACTCCAAACTCCAACCTCATAACTCCAAACTCCAAACTCCAAACTCCAACCTCCAAGCTCCAAACTCCAAACTCCTCACTCCTAACTCCAAACTCCTAACTCCTAACTCCTAACTCCAATCTCCAAACTCCTAACTCCAAACTCCAAACTCCAATCTCCTAACTCCTAACTCCAAACTCCAACCTCATAACTCCAAACTCCAAACTCCAATCTCCGAACTCGTAACTCCAAACTCCAACCTCATAACTCCAAACTCCAAACTCCAAACTCCAAACTCTAAACTCCAAACTCCAATCTCCTAACTCCTAACTCCAAACTCCAACCTCATAACTCCAAACTCCAAACTCCAAACTCCAATCTCCTAACTCCTAACTCCAAACTCCTAACTCCAAACTCCTTACTCCAAACTCCAAACTCCAATCTCCTAACCCCTAACTCCAAACTCCAAACTCTAAAATCCTAACTCCAAACTCCAAACTCCTAACTCCAAACTCCAAACTCCAATCTCCTAACTCCTAACTCCAAACTCCAAACTCTAAACTCTAAACTCCTAACTCCAAACTCCAAGCTCCAAACTCCAAACTCCTAACTCCAAACTCCAAACTCCAAACTCCAATCTCCTAACTCCTTACTCCAACTCCAAACTCCAAACTCCAAACTCCAATCTCCTAAACCCTAACTCCAAACTCCAAACTCCAAACTCCTAACTGCAAACTCCAAACTCCGAACTCCAACCTTCAATCTCCTAACTCCTAACTCCAAACTCCAAACTCCAAACTCCAAACTCCAATCTCCTAACTCCTAACTCAAAACTCCAACCTCCTAACTCCAAACTCCAAACTCCAAACTCTAAACTCCAAACTCCAACCTCATAACTCCAAACTCCAAACTCCAAACTCCAAACTCTAAACTCTAAATTCCTAACTCCAAACTCCAAACTCCAAACTCCAATCTCCTAAACCCTAACTCCAAACTCCAAACTCCTAACTGCAAACTCCAAACTCCAATCTCCAATCTCCTAACTCCTTACTCCAAACTCCAAACTCCAAACTCCTAACTCCAAACTCCAAACTCCAAACTCCAATCTCCACCTCCTAACTCCAAACTCCAACCTCTTAACTCCAAACTCCAAACTCCAAACTGTAAACTCTAAACTCCTAACTCCAAACTCCTAACTCCTAACTCCAAACTCCAAACTCCAAACTCCAATCTCCTAACTCCTAACTCCAAACTCCAAACTCCTAACTCCAAACTCCAATCTCCTAACCCCTAACTCCAAACTCCAATCTCCTAACTCCTACCTCCAAACTCCAAACTCCAAACTCCTAACTCCACACTCCAAACTCCAACCTCCAAACTCCTAACTCCAAACTCCAAACTCCAAACTCCTAACTCCAAACTCCAATCTCCTAACTCCTAACTCCAAACTCCAAACTTCTAACTCCAAACTCCAAACTGCAAACTCCAATCTCCAGTCTCCTAACTCCTAACTCCAAACTCCAATCTCCTAACTCCTAACTCCAAACTCCAAACTCCTAACTCCAAACTCCAAACTCCAAACTCCAATCTCCAGTCTACCAACTCCAAACTCTAAACTCCAAACTCCAAACTCCAATCTCCTAACTCCAAACTCCAAACTCCTAACTCCACACTCCAACCTCCAAACTCCTCACTCCTAACTCCAAACTCCAAACACCAAACTCCTAACTCCTAACTCCAAACTCCAAACTCCTAACTCCTAACTCCAAACTCCAAACTCCAAACTCCAAACTCCTAACTCCAAACTCCTAACTCCAAACTCCAATCTCCTAACTCCTAACTCCAAACTCCAATCTCCAGTCTCCTAACTCCAAACTCCAAACTCCTAACTCCAACCTCCAAACTGCTCACTCCAAACTCCAAACTCCAAACTCCAAACTCCAATCTCCTAACTCCAAACTCCAAACTCTAACTCCAAACTCCAAACTCCAAACTCCAATCTCCAGTCTCCTAACTCCTAACTCCAAACTCCAAACTCCAAACTCCTAACTCCTAACTCCAAACTCCAACCTCCTAACTCCAAACTCCAAACTCCAAACTCTAAACTCCTAACTCCAAACTCCAAACTCCAATCTCCTAACTCCTAACTCCAAACTCCAAACTCCAAACTCCAAACTCCAATCTCCAGTCTCCTAACTCCTAACTCCAAACTCCAAACTCCTAACTCCAAACTCCAAACTCCAATCTCCTAACTCCTAACTCCAAACTCCAACCTCCTAACTCCAAACTCCAAACTCCAAACTCTAAACTCCTAACTACTAACTCCTAACTCCAAACTCCAAACTCCAATCTCCTAACTCCTAACTCCAAACTCCAAACTCCAAACTCGAATCTCCAGTCTCCTAACTCCTAACTCCAAACTCCAAACTCCTAACCCCAACTCCAACCTCCTAACTCCAAACTCCAAACTCCAAACTCTAAACTCTAAAGTCCTAACTCCAAACTCCAATCTCCTAACTCCTAACTCCAAACTCCAAACTCCAATCTCCAGTCTCCTAACTCCTAACTCCAAACTCCTAACTCCTAACTCCAAACTCCAAACTCCAATCTCCGAACTCCTAACTCCAAACTCCAACCTCCTAACTCCAAATTCCAAACTCCAAACTCTAAACACCTAACTCCTAACTCCAAACTCCAAACTCCAAACTCTAAACTCCTAACTACTAACTCCTAACTCCAAACTCCAAACTCCAATCTCCTAAATCCTAACTCCAAACTCCAAACTCCAAACTCCAATCTCCAGTCTCCTAACTCCTAACTCCAAACTCCAAACTCCTAACCCCAACTCCAACCTCCTAACTCCAAACTCCAAACTCCAAACTCTAAACTCTAAAGTCCTAACTCCAAACTCCAATCTCCTAACTCCTAACTCCAAACTCCAAACTCCAATCTCCAGTCTCCTAACTCCTAACTCCAAACTCCTAACTCCTAACTCCAAACTCCAAACTCCAATCTCCTAACTCCTAACTCCAAACTCCAACCTCCTAACTCCAAATTCCAAACTCCAAACTCTAAACACCTAACTCCTAACTCCAAACTCCAAACTCCAAACTCCAAACTCCGATCTCCTAACTCCAAACTCCAAACTCCAAACTCCAAACTCCAATCTCCAATCTCCTAACTCCTAACTCCAAACTCCTAACTCCAAACTCCAAACTCCAATCTCCTAACTCCTAACTCCAAACTCCAACCTCCTAACTCCAAACTCCAAACTCCAAACTCTAAACTCCTAACTCCAAACTCCAATCTCCTAACTCCTAACTCCAAACTCCAAACTCCAAACTCCAAACTCCAATCTCCAGTCTCCTAACTCCTAACTCCAAATTCCAAACTCCTAACTCCAAACTCCAATCTCCTAACTCCTAACTCCAAACTCTAAACTCCTAACTCCTAACTCCAAACTCCTAACTCCAAACTCCAAACTCCAACTCCAAACTCCAAACTCCAATCTCCAGTCTCCTAACTCCTAACTCCAAACTCCAAACTCCTAACTCCAAACTCCAATCTCCTAACTCCTAACTCCAAACTCCAAACTCCAACCTCCTAACTCCAAACTCCAAACTCCAAACTCCAAACTCCAAACTCCAATCTCCTAACTCGAACCTCCTAATTCCAAACTCCAAACTCTAAACTCCTAACCCCAAACTCCAAACTCCAAACTCCAAACTCCTAACTCCAAACTCCAAACTCCAATCTCCTATCTCCTTACTCCAAACTCCAAACTCCAAACTCCAATCTCCTAAACCCTAACTCCAAACTCCAAACTCCAAACTCCAAACTCCAATCTCCTAACTCCTTACTCCAACTCCAAACTCCAAACTCCAATCTCCTAAACCCTAACTCCAAACTCCAAACTCCAAACTCCTAACTGCAAACTCCAAACTACAAACTCCAATCTTCAATCTCCTAACTCCTAACTCCAAACTCCAAACTCCAAACTCCAAACTCCAAACTCCAATCTCCTAACTCCTAACTCCAAACTCCAACCTCCTAACTCCAAACTCCAAACTCCAAACTCTAAACTCCTAACTCCAAACTCCAAACTCCTAACTCCAAACTCCAATCTCCGAACTCCTAACTCCACACCCCAAACTCCAAACTCCAAACGCCAATCTCCTAACCCCCAGCTCCAAACTCCAAACTCCAATCTCCAAACTCCTACTCCAAACTCCAAACACCAAACTCCGAACTCCAAAATCCAAACTCCAAACTCCAATCTCCTAACTCCTAACTCCAAAATCCAACCTCCTAACTCCAAACTCCAAACTCCAAACTCCAAACTCTAAACTCTAAATTCCTAACTCCAAACTCCAAACTCCAAACTCCAAACTCCAATCTCCTAACTCCAAACTCCAAACTCCTAACTGCAAACTCCAAACTCCAATCTCCAATCTCCTAACTCCTTACTCCAAACTCCAAACTCCAAACTCCTAACTCCAAACTCCAAACTCCAAACTCCAATCTCCTACCTCCTAACTCCAAACTCCAACATCTTAACTCCAAACTCCAAACTCCAAACTCTAAACTCTAAACTCCAAACTCCAAACTCCAAACTCCAAACTCCAAACTCCAATCTCCTAACTCCTAACTCCAAACTCCAAACTCCTAACTCCAAACTCCAAACTCCAAACTCCTAACCCCTAACTCCAACCTCCTAACTCCAAACTCCAAACACCAAACTCTAAACTCCTAACTCCAAACTCCTAACTCCAAACTCCAATCTCCTCACTCCTAACTCCAAACTCCAAACTCCTAACTCCAAACTCCAAACTCCAAACTCCAATCTCCAGTCTCCTAACTCCTAACTCCAAACTCCAAACTCCTAACACCAAACTCCAAACTCCAATCTCCTAACTCCTAACTCCAAACTCCAACCTCCTAACTCCAAACTCCAAACTCTAAACTCCTAACTCCTAACTCCTAACTCCTAACTCCAAACTCCAATCTCCTAACTCGTAACTCCAAACTCCAACCTCCTAACTCCAAACTCCAAACTCCAACCTCCTAACTCCAAACTCCAAACTCCAAACTCTAAATTCCTAACTCCAAACTCCTTACTCCAAACTCCAAACTCCAAACTCCTAACTCCAAACTCCAAACTCCAAACTCCAATCTCCTAACTCCTAACTCCAAACTCCAACATCTTAACTCCAAACTGCAAACTCCAAACTCTAAACTCTAAACTCCTAACTCCAAACTCCAAACTCCAAACTCCAAACTCCTAACTCCAAACTCCAAACTCCAAACTCCAATCTCCTAACCCCTAACTCCAAACTCCAAACTCCTAACTCCAAACTCCAAACTCCAATCTCCTAACTCCTACCTCCAAACTCCTAACTCCAAACCCCAAACTCCAAACTCCAAACTCCAATCTCCTAACCCCTAACTCCAAACTCCAAACTCCAATCTCCAAACTCCTACTCCAAACTCCAAACACCAAACTCCAAACTCCAAACTCCAAACTCCAATCTCCTAACCCCTAACTCCAAACACCAAACTCCAAACTCCAAACTCCTAACTGCAAACTCCAAACTCCAATCTCCAATCTCCTAACTCCTTACTCCAAACTCCAAACTCCAAACTCCTAACTCCAAACTCCAAACTCCAAACTCCAATCTCCTACCTCCTAACTCCAAACTCCAACATCTTAACTCCAAACTCCAAACTCCAAACTCTAAACTCCAAACTCCTAACTCCAAACTCCAAACTCCAAACTCCAAACTCCTATCTCCTAACTCCTAACTCCAAACTCCAAACTCCAAACTCCAATCTCCTAACCCCTAACTCCAAACACCAAACTCCTAACTCCAAACTGCAAACTCCAAACTCTAAACTCTAAACTCCTAACTCCAAACTCCAAACTCCAAACTCCAATCTCCTAACCCCTAACTCCAAACACCAAACTCCTAACTCCAAACTCCAAACTCCAATCTCCTAACTCCTACCTCCAAACTCCAAACTCCAAACTCCTAACACCACACTCCAAACTCCAAACTCCAACCTCCAAACTCCTCACTCCTAACTCCAAACTCCAAACTCCTAACTCCAAACTCCAAACTCCAAACTCCAAACTCCAAACTCCTAACTCCTAACTCCAAACTCCAAACTCCAATCTCCTAACTCCTAACTCCAAACTCCAAATTTCTAACTCCAAACTCCAAACTCCAAACTTCAAACTCCAATCTCCTAACTCCTAACTCCAAACTCCAAACTTCTAACTCCAAACACCAAACTCCAAACTCCAATCTCCAGTCTCCTAACTCCTAACTCCAAACTCCAAACTCCAAACTCCTAACTCCAAACTCCAATCTCCTAACTCCTAACTCCAAACTCCAAACTCCAATCTCCAGTCTCCTAACTCCTAACTCCAAACTCCTAACTCCTAACTCCGAACTCCAAACTCCAATCTCCTAACTCCTAACTCCAAACTCCAACCTCCTAACTCCAAACTCCAAACTCTAAACACCAACTCCAAACTCCAAACTCCTAACTCCAAACTCCAAACTCCAATCTCCTAACTCCTAACTCCAAACTCCAAACTCCAAACTCCAAACTCCAATCTCCAATCTCCTAACTCCTAACTCCAAACTCCTAACTCCAAACTCCAAACTCCAATCTCCTAACTCCTAACTCCAAACTCCAACCTCCTAACTCCAAACTCCAAACTCCAAACTCTAAACTCCTAACTCCAAACTCCAATCTCCTAACTCCTAACTCCAAACTCCAAACTCCAAACTCCAAACTCCAATCTCCAGTCTCCTAACTCCTAACTCCAAATTCCAAACTCCTAACTCCTAACTCCAAACTCCAATCTCCTAACTCCTAACTCCAAACTCTAAACTCCTAACTCCTAACTCCAAACTCCTAACTCCAAACTCCAAACTCCAACTCCAAACTCCAAACTCCAATCTCCAGTCTCCTAACTCCTAACTCCAAACTCCAAACTCCTAACTCCAAACTCCAATCTCCTAACTCCTAACTCCAAACTCCAACCTCCTAACTCCAAACTCCAAACTCCAAACTCCCAACTCGTAACTCCTAACTCCAAACTCCAACCTCCAAACTCCAAACTCCAAACTCCAAACTCCAAACTCCAAACTCCAATCTCCTAACTCGAACCTCCTAACTCCAAACTCCAAACTCTAAACTCTAAACTCCTAACTCCAAACTCCAAACTCCAAACTCCAAACTCCTAACTCCAAACTCCAATCTCCTATCTCCTTACTCCAAACTCCAAACTCCAAACTCCAATCTCCTAAACCCTAACTCCAAACTCCAAACTCCAAACTCCAAACTCCAATCTCCTAACTCCTTACTCCAACTCCAAACTCCAAACTCCAATCTCCTAAACCCTAACTCCAAACTCCAACCTCCAAACTCCTAACTGCAAACTCCAAACTCCAAACTCCAATCTTCAATCTCCTAACTCCTAACTCCAAACTCCAAACTCCAAACTCCAAACTCCAAACTCCAATCTGCTAACTCCTAACTCCAAACTGCAACCTCCTAACTCCAAACTCCAAACTCCAAACTCTAAACTCCTAACTCCAAACTCCAAACTCCTAACTCCAAACTCCAATCTCCGAACTCCTAACTCCAAACCCCAAACTCCAAACTCCAAACTCCAATCTCCTAACCCCTAACTCCAAACTCCAAACTCCAATCTCCAAACTCCTACTCCAAACTCCAAACACCAAACTCCGAACTCCAAAATCCAAACACCAAACTCCAATCTCCTAACTCCTAACTCCAAAATCCAACCTCCTAACTCCAAACTCCAAACTCCAAACTCCCAACTCGTAACTCCTAACTCCAAACTCCAACCTCCAAACTCCAAACTCCAAACTCCAAACTCCAAACTCCAAACTCCAATCTCCTAACTCGAACCTCCTAACTCCAAACTCCAAACTCTAAACTCTAAACTCCTAACTCCAAACTCCAAACTCCAAACTCCAAACTCCTAACTCCAAACTCCAATCTCCTATCTCCTTACTCCAAACTCCAAACTCCAAACTCCAATCTCCTAAACCCTAACTCCAAACTCCAAACTCCAAACTCCAAACTCCAATCTCCTAACTCCTTACTCCAACTCCAAACTCCAAACTCCAATCTCCTAAACCCTAACTCCAAACTCCAACCTCCAAACTCCTAACTGCAAACTCCAAACTCCAAACTCCAATCTTCAATCTCCTAACTCCTAACTCCAAACTCCAAACTCCAAACTCCAAACTCCAAATTCCAATCTGCTAACTCCTAACTCCAAACTCCAACCTCCTAACTCCAAACTCCAAACTCCAAACTCTAAACTCCTAACTCCAAACTCCAAACTCCTAACTCCAAACTCCAATCTCCGAACTCCTAACTCCAAACCCCAAACTCCAAACTCCAAACTCCAATCTCCTAACCCCTAACTCCAAACTCCAAACTCCAATCTCCAAACTTCTACTCCAAACTCCAAACACCAAACTCCGAACTCCAAAATCCAAACACCAAACTCCAATCTCCTAACTCCTAACTCCAAAATCCAACCTCCTAACTCCAAACTCCAAACTCCAAACTCTAAACTCTAAATTCCTAACTCCAAACTCCAAACTCCAAACTCCAAACTCCAATCTCCTAACTCCAAACTCCAAACTCCAAACTCCTAACTGCAAACTCCAAACTCCAATCTCCAATCTCCTAACTCCTTACTCCAAACTCCAAACTCCAAACTCCTAACTCCAAACTCCAAACTCCAAACTCCAATCTCCTACCTCCTAACTCCAAACTCCAACATCTTAACTCCAAACTCCAAACTCCAAACTCTAAACTCTAAACTCCTAACTCCAAACTCCAAACTCCAAACTCCAAACTCCTATCTCCTAACTCCTAACTCCAAACTCCAAACTCCTAACTCCAAACTCCAAACTCCAAACTCCAATCTCCTAACCCCTAACTCCAAACTCCAAACTCCAAACTCCTAAATCCAAACTCCAAACTCCAATCTCCTAACTCCTACCTCCAAACTCCAAACACCAAACTCCTACCTCCACACTCCAAACTCCAAACTCCAACCTCCAAACTCTACACTCCTAACTCCAAACTCCAAACTCCTAACTCCAAACTCCAAACTCCAAACTCCGAACTCCAAACTGCAAACTCCAAACTCCTAACTCCAAACTCCAAACTCCTAACTCCAACCTCCAATCTCCTAACTCCTAACTCCAAACTCCGAACTCCAAACTCCAAACTCCAATCTCCTAACACCAAACTCCAAACTCCAAACTCCTAACTCCAAACTCCAAACTCCAAACTCCAATCTCCAAACTCCAAACTCCAATCTCCTAACTCCAAACTCCTAACTCCACACTCCAACCTCCAAACTCCTCACTCCTAACTCCAAACTCCAAACTCCAAACTCCTAACTCCAAACTCCAAACTCCTAACTCCTAAATCCAACCTCCAATCTCCTAACTCCTAACTCCAAACTCCGAACTCCAAACTCCAAACTCCAATCTCCTAACTCCAAACTCCAAACTCCAAACTCCGAACTCCAAACTCCAAACTCCAATCTCCAAACTCCAAACTCCAATCTCCTAACTCCAAACTCCTAACTCCACACTCCAACCTCCAAACTCCTCACTCCTAACTCCAAACTCCAAACTCCAAACTCCTAACTCCTAACTCCAAACTCCTAACACCTAACTCCAAACTCCAAACTCCAAACTCCAAACTCCAAACTCCTAACTCCTAACTCCAAACTCCAATCTCCTAACTCCTAACTCCAAACTCCAATCTCCAGTCTCCTAACTCCAAACTCCAAACTCCAAACTCCAAACTCCAATCTCCTAACTCCAAACTCCAAACTCCTAACTCCACACTCCCACCTCCAAACTCCTCACTCCTAACTCCAAACTCCAAACTCCAAACTCCTAACTCCTAACTCCAAACTCCTAACTCCAAACTCCAATCTCCTAACTCCTAACTCCAAACTCCAAAATCCAAACTCCAAACTCCAAACTCCAATCTCCAGTCTCCTAACTCCTAACTCCAAACTCCAAACTCCTAACACCAAACTCCAAACTCCAATCTCCTAACTCCTAACTCCAAACTCCAACCTCCTAACTCCAAACTCCAAACTCTAAACTCCTAACTCCTAACTCCTAACTCCAAACTCCAAACTCCAATCTCCTAACTCCTAACTCCAAACTCCAAACTCCAAACTCCAATCTCCAGTCTCCTAACTCCAAACTCCAAACTCCTAACCCCTAACTCCAACCTCCTAACTCCAAACTCCAAACACCAAACTCTAAACTCCTAACTCCAAACTCCTAACTCCAAACTCCAATCTCCTCACTCCTAACTCCAAACTCCAAACTCCTAACTCCAAACTCCAAACTCCAATCTCCAGTCTCCTAACTCCTAACTCCAAACTCCAATCTCCTAACTCGTAACTCCAAACTCCAACCTCCTAACTCCAAACTCCAAACTCCAAACTCTAAACTCCTAACTCCTAACTCCAAACTCCAACCTCCTAACTCCAAACTCCAAACTCCAAACTCTAAATTCCTAACTCCAAACTCCTTACTCCAAACTCCAAACTCCAAACTCCTAACTCCAAACTCCAAACTCCAAACTCCAATCTCCTAACTCCTAACTCCAAACTCCAACATCTTAACTCCAAACTGCAAACTCCAAACTCTAAACTCTAATCTCCTAACTCCAAACTCCAAACTCCAAACTCCAAACTCCTAACTCCAAACTCCAAACTCCAAACTCCAATCTCCTAACCCCTAACTCCAAACTCCAAACTCCTAACTCCAAACTCCAAACTCCAATCTCCTAACTCCTACCTCCAAACTCCAAACTCCAAACTCCTAACACCACACTCCAAACTCCAAACTCCAACCTCCAAACTCCTCACTCCTAACTCCAAACTCCAAACTCCTAACTCCTAACTCCAAACTCCAAACTCCAAACTCCAAACTCCTAACTCCTAACTCCAAACTCCAAACTCCAATCTCCTAACTCCTAACTCCAAACTCCAAATTTCTAACTCCAAACTCCAAACTCCAAAGTCCAATCTCCTAACTCCTAACTCCAAACTCCAAACTTCTAACTCCAAACACCAAACTCCAAACTCCAATCTCCAGTCTCCTAACTCCAAACTCCAAACTCCTAACTCCAAACTCCAATCTCCTAACTCCTAACTCCAAACTCCGAACTCCAAACTCCAAACTCCAATCTCCTAACTCCTAACTCCAAACTCCAAACTCCAAACTCCTAACTCCAAACGCCAAACTCCAAACTCCAATCTCCAGTCTCCCAACTCCAAACTCCAAACTCCAAACTCCAAACTCCAATCTCCTAACTCCAAACTCCAAACTCCAAACTCCTAACTCCACACTCCAACCTCCAAACTCCTCACTCCTAACTCCAAACTCCAAACTCCTAACTCCTAACTCCAAACTCCAAACTCCTAACTCCAAACTCCAATCTCCTAACTCCTAACTCCAAACTCCGAACTCCAAACTCCAAACTCCAATCTCCTAACTCCTAACTCCAAACTCCAAACTCCAAACTCCTAACTCCAAACGCCAAACTCCAAACTCCAATCTCCAGTCTCCCAACTCCAAACTCCAAACTCCAAACTCCAATCTCCTAACTCCAAACTCCAAACTCCAAACTCCTAACTCCAAACTCCAAACTCCAATCTCCTAACTCCTAACTCCAAACTCCAAACTCCAAACTCCAAACTCCAATCTCCAATCTCCTAACTCCTAACTCCAAACTCCGAACTCCAAACTCCAAACTCCAATCTCCTAACTCCTAACTCCAAACTCCAAACTCCAAACTCCAAACTCCTAACTCCAAACTCCAATCTCCAGTCTCCCAACTCCAAACTCCAAACTCCAAACTCCAATCTCCTAACTCCAAACTCCAAACTCCAAACTCCTAACTCCACACTCCAACCTCCAAACTCCTCACTCCTAACTCCAAACTCCAAACTCCTAACTCCTAACTCCAAACTCCAAACTCCTAACTCCTAACTCCAAACTCCAAACTCCTAACTCCAAACTCCAAACTCCAATCTCCCAACTCCTACCTCCAAACTCCAAACTCCAAACTCCTAACTCCACACTCCAAACTCCAAACTCCAACCTCCAAACTCCTCACTCCTAACTCCAAACTCCAAACTCCCAACTCCTAACTCCAAACTCCAAACTCCAAACTCCTAACTCCAAACTCCAAACTCCAAACTCCAAACTCCTAACTCCTAACTCCAAACTCCAAACTCCAATCTCCTAACTCCTAACTCCAAACTCCAAACTTCTAACTCCAAACTCCAAACTCCAAACTCCAAACTCCAATCTCCTAACTCCTAACTCCAAACTCCAAACTTCTAACTCCAAACACCAAACTCCAAACTCCAATCTCCAGTCTCCTAACTCCTGACTCCAAACTCCAAACTCCAAACTCCTAACTCCAAACTCCAATCTCCTAACTCCTAACTCCAAACTCCGAACTCCAAACTCCAAACTCCTAACTCCTAACTCCAAACTCCAACCTCCTAACTCCAATCTCCAGTCTCCTAACTCCTAACTCCAAACTCCAAACTCCAAACTCTAAACTCCTAACTCCAAACTCCAAACTCCAATCTCCTAACTCCTAACTCCAAACTCCAAACTCCAAACTCCAATCTCCAGTCTCCTAACTCCTAACTCCAAACTCCAAACTCCTAACTCCAAACTCCAAACTCCAATCTCCTAACTCCTAACTCCAAACTCCAAACTCCAAACTCCAATCTCCAGTCTCCTAACTCCTAACTCCAAACTCCAAACTCCAAACTCCAAACTCCAAACTCCAATCTCCAGTCTCCTAACTCCTAACTCCAAACTCCAAACTCCTAACTCCAAACTCCAATCTCCTAACTCGTATCTCGAAACTCCGAACTCCAAACTCCAATCTCCTAACTCCTAACTCCAAACTCCAAACTCCTAACTCCAAACTCCAAACTCCAAACTCCAATCTCCAGTCTCCCAACTCCAAACTCCAAACTCCAAACTCCAAACTCCAATCTCCTAACTCCAAACTCCAAACTCCTAACTCCACACTCCAACCTCCAAACTCCTCACTCCTAACTCCAAACTCCAAACACCAAACTCCTAACTCCTAACTCCAAACTCCAAACTCCTAACTCCAAACTCCAAACTCCAAACTCCAAACTCCAAACTCCTAACTCCAAACTCCAATCTCCTAACTCCTAACTCCAAACTCCAATCTCCAGTCTCCTAACTCCAAACTCCAAACTCCAATCTCCTAACTCCAAACTCCAAACTCCAAACTCCTAACTCCAACCTCCAAACTGCTCACTCCTAACTTCTAACTCCAAACTCCAAACTCCAAACTCCAATCTCCTAACTCCTAACTCCAAACTCCGAACTCCAAACTCCAAACTCCAATCTCCTAACTCCTAACTCCAAACTCCAAACTCCTAACTCCAAACGCCAAACTCCAAACTCCAATCTCCAGTCTCCCAACTCCAAACTCCAAACTCCAAACTCCAAACTCCAATCTCCTAACTCCAAACTCCAAACTCCAAACTCCTAACTCCACACTCCAACCTCCTCACTCCTCACTCCTAACTCCAAACTCCAAACTCCTAACTCCTAACTCCAAACTCCAAACTCCTAACTCCTAACTCCAAACTCCAAACTCCTAACTCCAAACTCCAAACTCCAATCTCCTAACTCCTACCTCCAAACTTCAAACTCCAAACTCCTAACTCCACACTCCAAACTCCAACCTCCAAACTCCTCACTCCTAACTCCAAACTCCAAACTCCCAACTCCTAACTCCAAACTCCAAACTCCAAACTCCTAACTCCAAACTCCAAACTCCAAACTCCAAACTCCTAACTCCTAACTCCAAACTCCAAACTCCAATCTCCTAACTCCTAACTCCAAACTCCAAACTTCTAACTCCAAACTCCAAACTCCAAACTCCAAACTCCAATCTCCTAACTCCTAACTCCAAACTTCTAACTCCAAACACCAAACTCCAAACTCCAATCTCCAGTCTCCTAACTCCTGACTCCAAACTCCAAACTCCTAACTCCAAACTCCAATCTCCTAACTCCTAACTCCAAACTCCGAACTCCAAACTCCAAACTCCTAACTCCTAACTCCAAACTCCAACCTCCTAACTCCAATCTCCAGTCTCCTAACTCCTAACTCCAAACTCCAAACTCCAAACTCCAAACTCCAAACTCTAAACTCCTAACTCCAAACTCCAAACTCCAATCTCCTAACTCCTAACTCCAAATCCAAACTCCAAACTCCAAACTCCAATCTCCAGTCTCCTAACTCCTAACTCCAAACTCCAAACTCCTAACTCCAAACTCCAAACTCCAATCTCCTAACTCCTAACTCCAAACTCCAAACTTCTAACTCCAAACTCCAAACTCCAAACTCCAATCTCCAGTCTCCTAACTCCTAACTCCAAACTCCAAACTCCTAACTCCAAACTCCAATCTCCTAACTCGTATCTCGAAACTCCGAACTCCAAACTCCAATCTCCTAACTCCTAACTCCAAACTCCAAACTCCTAACTCCAAACTCCAAACTCCAAACTCCAATCTCCAGTCTCCCAACTCCAAACTCCAAACTCCAAACTCCAATCTCCTAACTCCAAACTCCAAACTCCAAACTCCTAACTCCACACTCCAACCTCCAAACTCCTCACTCCTAACTCCAAACTCCAAACACCAAACTCCTAACTCCTAACTCCAAACTCCAAACTCCTAACTCCAAACTCCAAACTCCAAACTCCAAACTCCAAACTCCTAACTCCAAACTCCTAACTCCAAACTCCAATCTCCTAACTCCAAACTCCAAACTCCAAACTCCTAACTCCAACCTCCAAACTGCTCACACCTAACACCAAACTCCAAACTCCAAACTCCAAACTCCAATCTCCTAACTCCTAACTCCAAACTCCAAACTCTAACTCCTAACTCCAAACTCCAAACTCCAAACTCCAATCTCCAGTCTCCTAACTCCTAACTCCAAACTCCAAACTACAAACTCCTAACTCCTAACTCCAAACTCCAACCTCCTAACTCCAAACTCCAAACTCCAAACTCCAAACTCTAAACTCCTAACTCCAAACTCCAAACTCCAATCTCCTAACTCCTAAATCCAAACTCCAAACTCCAAACTCCAAACTCCAATCTCCAGGCTCCTAACTCCAAACTCCGAACTCCAAACTCCAAACTCCAATCTCCTAACTCCAAACTCCAAACTCCAAACTCCTAACTCCACACTCCAACCTCCAAACTCCTCACTCCTAACTCCAAACTCCAAACTCCAAACTCCTAACTCCAAACTCCAAACTCCTAACTCCTAACTCCAAACTCCAAACTCCAAACTCCACACTCCAAACTCCAAACTCCAACCTCCAAACTCCTCACTCCTAACTCCAAACTCCAAACTCCAATCTCCTAACTCCTAACTCCAAACTCCAAACTTCTAACTCCAAACTCCAAACTCCAAACTCCAAACTCCAATCTCCTAACTCCTAACTCCAAACTCCAAACTTCTAACTCCAAACACCAAACTCCAAACTCCAGTCTCCTAACTCCTTACTCCAAACTCCAAACTCCAAACTCCTAACTCCAAACTCCAATCTCCTAACTCCTAACTCCAAACTCCGAACTCCAAACTCCAAACTCCAATCTCCTAACTCCTAACTCCAAACTCCAAACTCCAAACTCCTAACTCCAAACTCCAAACTCCAAACTCCAATCTCCAGTCTCCCAACTCCAAACTCCAAACTCCAAACTCCAAACTCCAATCTCCTAACTCCAAACTCCAAACTCCAAACTCCTAACTCCACACTCCAACCTCCAAACTCCTCACTCCTAACTCCAAACTCCAAACTCCAAACTCCTAACTCCTAACTCCAAACTCCAAACTCCTAACTCCTAACTCCAAACTCCAAACTCCAAACTCCAAACTCCAAACTCCTCCTCCTAACTCCAAACTCCAATCTCCTAACTCCTAACTCCAAACTCCAATCTCCAGTCTCCTAACTCCAAACCCCAAACTCCAAACTCCAAACTCCAATCAACTAACTCCAAACTCCAAACTCCAAACTCCTAACTCCACACTCCAACCTCCAAACTCCTCACTCCTAACTCCAAACTCCAAACTCCAAACTCCTAACTCCTAACTCCAAACTCCTAACTCCAAACTCCAAACTCCAATCTCCAGTCTCCTAACTCCTAACTCCAAACTCCAAACTCCAAACTCCTAACTCCAAACTCCAATCTCCTAACTCCTATCTCGAAACTCCGAACTCCAAACTCCAAACTCCAATCTCCTAACTCCTAACTCCAATCTCCAAACTCCTAACTCCAAACTCCAAACTCCAAACTCCAATCTCCAGTCTCCCAACTCCAAACTCCAAACTCCAAACTCCAATCTCCTAACTCCAAACTCCAAACTCCTAACTCCACACTCCAACCTCCAAACTCCTCACTCCTAACTCCAAACTCCAAACACCAAACTCCTAACTCCTAACTCCAAACTCCAAACTCCTAACTCCTAACTCCAAACTCCAAACTCCAATCAACTAACTCCAAACTCCAAACTCCAAACTCCTAACTCCACACTCCAACCTCCAAACTCCTCACTCCTAACTCCAAACTCCAAACTCCTAACTCCTAACTCCAATACTCCTAACTCCAAACTCCAATCTCCTAACTCCTAACTCCAAACTCCAAACTCCAAACTCCAAACTCCAATCTCCAGTCTCCTAACTCCAAACTCCAAACTCCAAACTCCAAACTCCAAACTCTAAACTCCTAACTCCTACCTCCAAACTCCAACCTGTAAACTCCTAACTCCACACTCCAAACTCCAAACTCCAACCTCCAAACTCCTAACTCCTAACTCCAAACTCCAAACTCCTAACTCCAAACTCCAAACTCCAAACTCCTAACTCCTAACTCCAAACTCCAAACTCCAATCTCCTCACTCCTAACTCCAAACTCCAAACTTCTAACTCCAAACTCCAAACTCCAAACTCCAATCTCCAGTCTCCTAACTCCTAACTCCAAACTCCAAACTCCAAACTCCTAACTCCAAACTCCAATCTCCTAACTCCTATCTCGAAACTCCGAACTCCAAACTCCAAACTCCAATCTCCTAACTCCTAACTCCAAACTCCTAACTCCAAACTCCAAACTCCAAACTCCAATCTCCTAACTCCTAACTCCAAACTCCAAACTCCAAACTCCAATCTCCAGTCTCCTAACTCCTAACTCCAAACTCCAAACTCCTAACTCCAAACTCCAAACTCCAATCTCCTAACTCCTAACTCCAAACTCCAAACTTCTAACTCCAAACTCCAAACTCCAAACTCCAATCTCCAGTCTCCTAACTCCTAACTCCAAACTCCAAACTCCTAACTCCAAACTCCAATCTCCTAACTCCTATCTCGAAACTCCGAACTCCAAACTCCAATCTCCAGTCTCCTAACTCCTAACTCCAAACTCCAAACTCCAAACTCCAATCTCCAGTCTCCCAACTCCAAACTCCAAACTCCAAACTCCAATCTCCTAACTCCAAACTCCAAACTCCTAACTCCACACTCCAACCTCCAAACTCCTCACTCCTAACTCCAAACTCCAAACACCAAACTCCTAACTCCTAACTCCAAACTCCAAACTCCTAACTCCAAACTCCAAACTCCAAACTCCAAACTCCAAACTCCTAACTCCAAACTCCTAACTCCAAACTCCAATCTCCTAACTCCTAACTCCAAACTCCAATCTCCAGTCTCCTAACTCCAAACTCCAAACTCCAATCTCCTAACTCCAAACTCCAAACTCCAAACTCCTAACTCCAACCTCCAAACTGCTCACTCCTAACTCCAAACTCCAAACTCCAAACTCCTAACTCCTAACTCCAAACTCCAATCTCCAGTCTCCTAACTCCTAACTCCAAACTCCAAACTACAAACTCCTAACTCCTAACTCCAAACTCCAACCTCCTAACTCCAAACTCCAAACTCCAAACTCCAAACTCTAAACTCCTAACTCTAAACTCCAAACTCCAATCTCCTAACTCCTAACTCCAAACTCCAAACTCCAAACTCCAAACTCCAATCTCCAGTCTCCTAACTCCAAACTCCTAACTCCAAACTCCAAACTCCAATCTCCTAACTCCAAA
Organism: Somniosus microcephalus; assembly: GCF_052327205.1. Lineage (NCBI taxonomy): Eukaryota > Metazoa > Chordata > Chondrichthyes > Squaliformes > Somniosidae > Somniosus > Somniosus microcephalus. The sequence continues at coordinate 41,203,900 of NC_141000.1, read as the reverse complement.
CTCCAAACTCCAAACTCCTAACTCCACACTCCAACCTCCAAACTCCTCACTCCTAACTCCAAACTCCAAACTCCTAACTCCAAACTCCAAACTCCTAACTCCTAACTCCAAACTCCAAACTCCAAACTCCTAACTCCAAACACCAAACTCCTAACTCCAAACTCCAACCTCCAAACTCCTCACTCCTAACTCCAAACTCCAAACACCAAACTCCTAACTCCAAACTCCTAACTCCAAACTCCAAACTCCAAACTCCAAACTCCTAACTCCAAACTCCTAACTCCAAACTCCAATCTCCAAACTCCTAACTCCAAACTCCAGTCTCCAGTCTCCTAACTCCAAACTCCAAACTCCAATCTCCTAACTCCAAACTCCAAACTCCAAACTCCTAACTCCAACCTCCAAACTGCTCACTCCTAACTCCAAACTCCAAACTCCAAACTCCAAACTCCAATCTCCTAACTCCTAACTCCAAACTCCAAACTCTAACTCCTAACTCCAAACTCCAAACTCCAAACTCCAATCTCCAGTCTCCTAACTCCTAACTCCAAACTCCAAACTACAAACTCCTAACTCCTAACTCCAAACTCCAACCTCCTAACTCCAAACTCCAAACTCCAAACTCCAAACTCTAAACTCCTAACTCCAAACTCCAAACTCCAATCTCCTAACTCCTAACTCCAAACTCCAAACTCCAAACTCCAAACTCCAATCTCCAGTCTCCTAACTCCAAACTCCTAACTCCAAACTCCAAACTCCAATCTCCTAACTCCAAATTGCAAACTCCAAACTCCTAACTCCACACTCCAACCTCCAAACTCCTCACTCCTAACTCCAAACTCCAAACTCCTAACTCCAATCTCCAAACTCCTAACTCCTAACTCCAAACTCCAAACTCCAAACTCCTAACTCCAAACTCCAAACTCCAATCTCCTAACTCCTACCTCCAAACTCCAAACTCCAAACTCCTATCTCCACACTCCAAACTCCAAACTCCAACCTCCAAACTCCTCACTCCTAACTCCTAACTCCAAACTCCAAACTCCAATCTCCTAACTCCTAACTCCAAACTCCCAACTTCTAACTCCAAACTCCAAACTCCAAACTCCAATCTCCTAACTCCTAACTCCAAACTCCAAACTTCTAACTCCAAACACCAAACTCCAAACTCCAGTCTCCTAACTCCTAACTCCAAACTCCAAACTCCAAACTCCTAACTCCAAACTCCAATCTCCTAACTCCTAACTCCAAACTCCGAACTCCAAACTCCAAACTCCAATCTCCTAACTCCTAACTCCAAACTCCAAACTCCTAACTCCAAACTCCAAACTCCAAACTCCAAACTCCAAACTCCTAACTCCAAACTCCAATCTCCTAACTCCTAACTCCAAACTCCAATCTCCAGTCTCCTAACTCCAAACTCCAAACTCCAATCTCCTAACTCCAAACTCCAAACTCCAAACTCCTAACTCCAACCTCCAAACTGCTCACTCCTAACTCCAAACTCCAAACTCCAAACTCCAATCTCCTAACTCCTAACTCCAAACTCCAAACTCTAACTCCTAACTCCAAACTCCAAACTCCAAACTCCAATCTCCAGTCTCCTAACTCCTAACTCCAAACTCCAAACTACAAACTCCTAACTCCTAACTCCAAACTCCAACCTCCTAACTCCAAACTCCAAACTCCAAACTCTAAACTCCTAACTCCAAACTCCAAACTCCAATCTCCTAACTCCTAACTCCAAACTCCAAACTCCAAACTCCAAACTCCAATCTCCAGTCTCCTAACTCCAAACTCCTAACTCCAAACTCCAAACTCCAATCTCCTAACTCCAAACTCCAAACTCCAAACTCCTAACTCCACACTCCAACCTCCAAACTCCTCACTCCTAACTCCAAACTCCAAACTCCTAACTCCAAACTCCAAACTCCTAACTCCTAACTCCAAACTCCAAACTCCAAACTCCTAACTCCAAACTCCAAACTCCAATCTCCTAACTCCTACCTCCAAACTCCAAACTCCTAACTCCACACTCCAAACTCCAAACTCCAACCTCCAAACTCCTCACTCCTAACTCCAAACTCCAAACTCCTAACTCCTAACTCCAAACTCCAAACTCCAATCTCCTAACTCCTAACTCCAAACTCCAAACATCTAACTCCAAACTCCAAACTCCAAACTCCAAATTCCAATCTCCTAACTCCTAACTCCAAACTCCAAACTTCTAACTCCAAACACCAAACTCCAAACTCCAGTCTCCTAACTCCTAACTCCAAACTCCAAACTCCAAACTCCTAACTCCAAACTCCAATCTCCTAACTCCTAACTCCCAACTCCGAACTCCAAACTCCAAACTCCAATCTCCTAACTCCTAACTCCAAACTCCAAACTCCAAACTCCTAACTCCAAACTCCAAACTCCAAACTCCAATCTCCAGTCTCCCAACTCCAAACTCCAAACTCCAAACTCCAAACTCCAGTCTCCTAACTCCAAACTCCAAACTCCAAACTCCTAACTCCACACTCCAACCTCCAAACTCCTCACTCCTAACTCCAAACTCCAAACTCCAAACTTCTAACTCCTAACTCCAAACTCCAAACTCCTTACTCCTAACTCCAAACTCCAAACTCCAAACTCCAAACTCCTCCTCCTTACTCCAAACTCCAATCTCCTAACTCCAAACTCCAAACTCCTAACTCCACACTCCAACCTCCAAACTCCTAACTCCAAACTCCAAACACCAAACTCCTAACTCCAAACTCCAAACTCCTAACTCCTAACTCCAAACTCCAAACTCCAAACTCCAAACTCCAAACTCCTAACTCCAAACTCCTAACTCCAAACTCCAATCTCCTAACTCCTAACTCCAAACTCCAATCTCCAGTCTCCAAACTCCAAACTCCAAACTCCAATCTCCTAACTCCAAACTCCAAACTCCAAACTCCTAACTCCAACCTCCAAACTGCTCACTCCTAACTCCAAACTCCAAACTCCAAACTCCAAACTCCAAACTCCAATCTCCTAACTCCTAACTCCAAACTCCAAACTCTAACTCCTAACTCCAAACTCCAAACTCCGAACTCCAATCTCCAGTCTCCTAACTCCTAACTCCAAACTCCAAACTCCAAACTCCTAACTCCTAACTCCAAACTCCAACCTCCTAACTCCAAACTCCAAACTCCAAACTCCAAACTCTAAACTCCTAACTCCAAACTCCAAACTCCAATCTCCTAACTCCTAACTCCAAACTCCAAACTCCAAACTCCAAACTCCAATCTCCAGTCTCCTAACTCCTAACTCCAAACTCCAAACTCCTAACTCCAAACTCCAAACTCCAATCTCCTAACTCCTAACTCCAAACTCCAAACTTCTAACTCCTAACTCCAAACTCCAAACTCCTAACTCCAAACTCCAATCTCCTAACTCCTATCTCGAAACTCCGAACTCCAAACTCCAATCTCCTAACTCCTAACTCCAAACTCCAAACTCCTAACTCCAAACTCCAAACTCCAAACTCCGATCTCCAGTCTCCCAACTCCAAACTCCAAACTCCAAACTCCAAACTCCAATCTCCTAACTCCAAACTCCAAACTCCTAACTCCACACTCCAACCTCCAAACTCCTCACTCCTAACTCCAAACTCCAAACACCAAACTCCTAACTCCTAACTCCAAACTCCAAACTCCTAACTCCAAACTCCAAACTCCAAACTCCAAACTCCTAACTCCAAACTCCTAACTCCAAACTCCAATCTCCTAACTGCTAACTCCAAACTCCAATCTCCAGTCTCCTAACTCCAAACTCCAAACTCCAATCTCCTAACTCCAAACTCCAAACTCCAAACTCCTAACTCCAACCTCCAAACTGCTCACTCCTAACTCCAAACTCCAAACTCCAAACTCCAAACTCCTAACTCCTAACTCCAAACTCCAAACTCTAACTCCTAACTCCAAACTCCAAACTCCAAACTCCAATCTCCAGTCTCCTAACTCCTAACTCCAAACTCCAAACTACAAACTCCTAACTCCTAACTCCAAACTCCAACCTCCTAACTCCAAACTCCAAACTCCAAACTCCAAACTCTAAACTCCTAACTCCAAACTCCAAACTCCAATCTCCTAACTCCTTACTCCAAACTCCAAACTCCAAACTCCAAACTCCAATCTCCAGTCTCCTAACTCCTAACTCCAAACTCCTAACTCCAAACTCCAAACTCCAATCTCCTAACTCCTAACTCCAAACTCCAACCTCCTAACTTAAAACTCCAAACTCCAAACTCTAAACTCCTAACTACTAACTCCTAACTCCAAACTCCAAACTCCAATCTCCTAACTCCTAACTCCAAACTCCAAACTCCAAACTCCAATCTCCAGTCTCCTAACTCCTAACTCCAAACTCCAAACTCCTAACCCCTAACTCCAACCTCCTAACTCCAAACTCCAAACTCCAAACTCTAAACTCCAAACTCCTAACTCCAAACTCCAATCTCCTAACTCCTAACTCCAAACTCCTAACTCCAAACTCCAAACTCCAATCTCCAGTCTCCTAACTCCTAACTCCAAACTCCAAACTCCTAACTCCTAACTCCAAACTCCAATCTCCTAACTCCTAACTCCAAACTCCAACCTCCTAACTCCAAACTCCAAACTCCAAACTCTAAACTCCTAACTCCAAACTCCAAACTCCTAACTCCAAACTCCAAACTCCAAACTCCTAACTGCACACTCCAAACTCCAAACTCCAACCTCCAAACTCCTAACTCCTAACTCCAAACTCCAAACTCCAAACTCCTAACTCCAAACTCCAAACTCCAAACTCCTAACTCCTAACTCCAAACTCCAAACTCCAATCTCCTCACTCCTAACTCCAAACTCCAAACTTCTAACTCCAAACTCCAAACTCCAATCTCCAGTCTCCTAACTCCTAACTCCAAACTCCAAACTCCAAACTCCTAACTCCAAACTCCAATCTCCTAACTCCTATCTCGAAACTCCGAACTCCAAACTCCAAACTCCAATCTCCTAACTCCTAACTCCAAACTCCAAACTCCTAACTCCAAACTCCAAACTCCAAACTCCAAACTCCAATCTCCAGTTTCCCAACTCCAAACTCCAAACTCCAATCTCCTAACTCCTAACTCCAAACTCCAAACTCCAAACTCCAAACTCCAATCTCCAGTCTCCTAACTCCTAACTCCAAACTCCAAACTCCTAACTCCAAACTCCAAACTCCAATCTCCTAACTCCTAACTCCAAACTCCAAACTTCTAACTCCAAACTCCAAACTCCAAACTCCAATCTCCAGTTTCCCAACTCCAAACTCCAAACTCCAATCTCCTAACTCCTAACTCCAAACTCCAAACTCCAAACTCCAAACTCCAATCTCCAGTCTCCTAACTCCTAACTCCAAACTCCAAACTCCTAACTCCAAACTCCAAACTCCAATCTCCTAACTCCTAACTCCAAACTCCAAACTCCAAACTCCAAACTCCTAACTCCAAACTCCAATCTCCTAACTCCTATCTCGAAACTCCAAACTCCAAACTCCAAACTCCAATCTCCTAACTCCTAACTCCAAACTCCAAACTCCTAACTCCAAACTCCAAACTCCAAACTCCAAACTCCAATCTCCAGTTTCCCAACTCCAAACTCCAAACTCCAATCTCCTAACTCCTAACTCCAAACTCCAAACTCCAAACTCCAAACTCCAATCTCCAGTCTCCTAACTCCTAACTCCAAACTCCAAACTCCAAACTCCAAACTCCAATCTCCTAACTCCTAACTCCAAACTCCAAACTTCTAACTCCAAACTCCAAACTCCAAACTCCAATCTCCAGTCTCCTAACTCCTAACTCCAAACTCCAAACTCCTAACTCCAAACTCCAATCTCCTAACTCCTAACTCCAAACTCCAAACTACAAACTCCTAACTCCTAACTCCAAACTCCAACCTCCTAACTCCAAACTCCAAACTCCAAACTCCAAACTCTAAACTCCTAACTCCAAACTCCAAACTCCAATCTCCTAACTCCTTACTCCAAACTCCAAACTCCAAACTCCAAACTCCAATCTCCAGTCTCCTAACTCCGAACTCCAAACTCCTAACTCCAAACTCCAAACTCCAATCTCCTAACTCCTAACTCCAAACTCCAACCTCCTAACTCCAAACTCCAAACTCCAAACTCTAAACTCCTAACTACTAACTCCTAACTCCAAACTCCAAACTCCAATCTCCTAACTCCTAACTCCAAACTCCAAACTCCAAACTCCAATCTCCAGTCTCCTAACTCCTAACTCCAAACTCCAAACTCCTAACCCCTAACTCCAACCTCCTAACTCCAAACTCCAAACTCCAAACTCTAAACTCCAAACTCCTAACTCCAAACTCCAATCTCCTAACTCCTAACTCCAAACTCCTAACTCCAAACTCCAAACTCCAATCTCCAGTCTCCTAACTCCTAACTCCAAACTCCAAACTCCTAACTCCTAACTCCAAACTCCAATCTCCTAACTCCTAACTCCAAACTCCAACCTCCTAACTCCAAACTCCAAACTCCAAACTCTAAACTCCTAATTCCTAACTCCAAACTCCAAACTCCTAACTCCAAACTCCAAACTCCAAACTCCTAACTCCACACTCCAAACTCCAAACTCCAACCTCCAAACTCCTAACTCCTAACTCCAAACTCCAAACTCCAAACTCCTAACTCCAAACTCCAAACTCCAAACTCCTAACTCCTAACTCCAAACTCCAAACTCCAATCTCCTCACTCCTAACTCCAAACTCCAAACTTCTAACTCCAAACTCCAAACTCCAATCTCCAGTCTCCTAACTCCTAACTCCAAACTCCAAACTCCAAACTCCTAACTCCAAACTCCAATCTCCTAACTCCTATCTCGAAACTCCGAACTCCAAACTCCAAACTCCAATCTCCTAACTCCTAACTCCAAACTCCAAACTCCTAACTCCAAACTCCAAACTCCAAACTCCAAACTCCAATCTCCAGTTTCCCAACTCCAAACTCCAAACTCCAATCTCCTAACTCCTAACTCCAAACTCCAAACTCCAAACTCCAAACTCCAATCTCCAGTCTCCTAACTCCTAACTCCAAACTCCAAACTCCTAACTCCAAACTCCAAACTCCAATCTCCTAACTCCTAACTCCAAACTCCAAACTTCTAACTCCAAACTCCAAACTCCAAACTCCAATCTCCAGTTTCCCAACTCCAAACTCCAAACTCCAATCTCCTAACTCCTAACTCCAAACTCCAAACTCCAAACTCCAAACTCCAATCTCCAGTCTCCTAACTCCTAACTCCAAACTCCAAACTCCTAACTCCAAACTCCAAACTCCAAACTCCTAACTCCAAACTCCAAACTCCAAACTCCAAACTCCTAACTCCAAACTCCAATCTCCTAACTCCTATCTCGAAACTCCGAACTCCAAACTCCAAACTCCAATCTCCTAACTCCTAACTCCAAACTCCAAACTCCTAACTCCAAACTCCAAACTCCAAACTCCAAACTCCAATCTCCAGTTTCCCAACTCCAAACTCCAAACTCCAATCTCCTAACTCCTAACTCCAAACTCCAAACTCCAAACTCCAAACTCCAATCTCCAGTCTCCTAACTCCTAACTCCAAACTCCAAACTCCTAACTCCAAACTCCAAACTCCAATCTCCTAACTCCTAACTCCAAACTCCAAACTTCTAACTCCAAACTCCAAACTCCAAACTCCAATCTCCAGTCTCCTAACTCCTAACTCCAAACTCCAAACTCCTAACTCCAAACTCCAATCTCCTAACTCCTATCTCGAAACTCCGAACTCCAAACTCCAATCTCCTAACTCCTAACTCCAAACTCCAAACTCCTAACTCCAAACTCCAAACTCCAAACTCCAATCTCCAGTCTCCCAACTCCAAACTCCAAACTCCAAACTCCAATCTCCTAACTCCAAACTCCAAACTCCTAACTCCACACTCCAACCTCCAAACTCCTCACTCCTAACTCCAAACACCAAACTCCTAACTCCTAACTCCAAACTCCAAACTCCTAACTCCAAACTCCAAACTCCTAACTCCAAACTCCTAACTCCAAACTCCAATCTCCTAACTCCTAACTCCAAACTCCAATCTCCAGTCTCCTAACTCCAAACTCCAAACTCCAATCTCCTAACTCCAAACTCCAAACTCCAAACTCCTAACTCCAACCTCCAAACTGCTCACTCCTAACTCCAAACTCCAAACTCCAAACTCCAAACTCCAATCTCCTAACTCCTAACTCCAAACTCCAAACTCTAACTCCTAACTCCAAACTCCAAACTCCAAACTCCAATCTCCAGTCTCCTAACTCCTAACTCCAAACTCCAAACTACAAACTCCTAACTCCTAACTACAAACTCCAACCTCCTAACTCCAAACTCCAAACTCCAAACTCCAAACTCTAAACTCCTAACTCCAAACTCCAAACTCCAATCTCCTAACTCCTAACTCCAAAATCCAAACTCCAAACTCCAATCTCCAGTCTCCTAACTCCAAACTCCTAACTCCAAACTACAAACTCCAAACTCCTAACTCCAAACTCCAAACTCCTAACTCCTAACTCCAAACTCCAAACTCCTAACTCCAAACTCCAAACTCCAATCTCCTAACTCCTACCTCCAAACTCCAAACTCCAAACTCCTAACTCCACACTCCAAACTCCAAACTCCAACCTCCAAACTCCTCACTCCTAACTCCAAACTCCAAACTCCTAACTCCTAACTCCAAACTCCAAACTCCAATCTCCTAACTCCTAACTCCAAACTCCAAACTTCTAACTCCAAACTCCAAACTCCAAACTCCAAACTACAAACTCCAATCTCCTAACTCCAAACTCCAAACTCCAAACTCCTAACTCCACACTCCAACCTCCAAACTCCTCACTCCTAACTCCAAACTCCAAACTCCTAACTCCAAACTCCAAACTCCTAACTCCTAACTCCAAACTCCAAACTCCTAACTCCAAACTCCAAACTCCAATCTCCTAACTCCTACCTCGAAACTCCAAACTCCAAACTCCTAACTCCACACTCCAAACTCCAAACTCCAACCTCCAAACTCCTCACTCCTAACTCCAAACTCCAAACTCCTAACTCCTAACTCCAAACTCCAAACTCCAATCTCCTAACTCCTAACTCCAAACTCCAAACTTCTAACTCCAAACTCCAAACTCCAAACTCCAAACTCCAATCTCCTAACTCCTAACTCCAAACTCCAAACTTCTAACTCCAAACACCAAACTCCAAACTCCAGTCTCCTAACTCCTAACTCCAAACTCCAAACTCCAAACTCCTAACTCCAAACTCCAATCTCCTAACTCCTAACTCCAAACTCCGAACTCCAAACTCCAAACTCCAATCTCCTAACTCCTAACTCCAAACTCCAAACTCCAAACTCCTAACTCCAAACTCCAAACTCCAAACTCCAATCTCCAGTCTCCCAACTCCAAACTCCAAACTCCAAACTCCAAACTCCAATCTCCTAACTCCAAACTCCAAACTCCTAACTCCACACTCCAACCTCCAAACTCCTCACTCCTAACTCCAAACTCCAAACTCCAAACTCCTAACTCCTAACTCCAAACTCCAAACTCCTAACTCCTAACTCCAAACTCCAAACTCCAAACTCCAAACTCCAAACTCCTCCTCCTAACTCCAAACTCCAATCTCCTAACTCCAATCTCCAAACTCCTAACTCCACACTCCAACCTCCAAACTCCTAACTCCAAACTCCAAACACCAAACTCCTAACTCCAAACTCCAAACTCCTAACTCCTAACTCCAAACTCCAAACTCCAAACTCCAAACTCCTAACTCCAAACTCCTAACTCCAAACTCCAATCTCCTAACTCCTAACTCCAAACTCCAATCTCCAGTCTCCAAACTCCAAACTCCAAACTCCAATCTCCTAACTCCAAATTCCAAACTCCAAACTCCTAACTCCAACCTCCAAACTGCTCACTCCTAACTCCAAACTCCAAACTCCAAACTCCAAACTCTAAACTCTAAACTCGTAACTCCAAACTCCAAACTCCAAACTCCAAACTCCTAACTCCAAACTCCAAACTCCAATCTCCTATCTCCTTACTCCAAACTCCAAACTCCAAACTCCGAACTCCAATCTCCTAAACCCTAACTCCAAACTCCAAACTCCAAACTCCTAACTGCAAACTCCAAACTCCTAACTCCTAACTCCAAACTCCAAACTCCAAACTCCAATCTCCTAACTCCTAACTCCAAACTCCAACCTCCTAACTCCAAACTCCAAACTCCAAACTCCTAACTCCTACCTCCAAACTCCAATCTCCTAACTCCTAACTCCAAACTCTAAACTCCTAACTCCTAACTCCAAACTCCAAACTCCTAACTCCAAACTCCAAACTCCAAACTCCTAACTCCAAACTCCAAACTCCAAACTCCAAACTCCAATCTCCAGTCTCCTAACTCCTAACTCCAAACTCCAAACTCCTAACTCCAAACTCCAATCTCCTAACTCCTAACTCCAAACTCCAACCTCCTAACTCCAAACTCCAAACTCCAAACTCCCAACTCGTAACTCCTAACTCCAAACTCCAACCTCCTAACTCCAAACTCCAAACTCCGAACTCCAAACTCCAATCTCCTAACTCGAACCTCCTAACTCCAAACTCCAAACTCTAAACTCTAAACTCCTAACTCCAAACTCCAAACTCCAAACTCCAAACTCCTAACTCCAAACTCCAGACTCCAATCTCCTATCTCCTTACTCCAAACTCCAAACTCCAAACTCCGAACTCCAATCTCCTAAACCCTAACTCCAAACTCCAAACTCCAAACTCCTAACTGCAAACTCCAAACTCCTAACTCCTAACTCCAAACTCCAAACTCCAAACTCCAATCTCCTAACTCCTAACTCCAAACTCCAACCTCCTAACTCCAAACTCCAAACTCCAAACTCTAAACTCCTAACTCCAAACTCCAAACTCCAAACTCCAAACTCCAATCTCCTAACTCCTAACTCCAAACTCCAAACTCCAACCTCCAAACTCCTCACTCCTAACTCCAAACTCCAAACACCAAACTCCTAACTCCTAACTCCAAACTCCAAACTCCTAACTCCAAACTCCAAACTCCAAACTCCAAACTCCTAACACCAAACTCCTAACTCCAAACTCCAATCTCCTAACTCCTAACTCCAAACTCCAATCTCCAGTCTCCTAACTCCAAACTCCAAACTCCAATCTCCTAACTCCAAACTCCAAACTCCAAACTCCTAACTCCAACCTCCAAACTGCTCACTCCTAACTCCAAACTCCAAACTCCAAACTCCAAACTCCAATCTCCTAACTCCTAACTCCAAACTCCAAACTCTAACTCCTAACTCCAAACTCCAAACTCCAAACTCCAATCTCCAGTCTCCTAACTCCTAACTCCAAACTCCAAACTACAAACTCCAAACTCTAAACTCCTAACTCCAAACTCCAAACTCCAATCTCCTAACTCCTAACTCCAAACTCCAAACTCCAAACTCCAAACTCCAATCTCCAGTCTCCTAACTCCAAACTCCTAACTCCAAACTCCAAACTCCAAACTCCAATCTCCAATCTCCTAACTCCTAACTCCAAACTCCAAACTCCTAACTCCACACTCCAACCTCCAAACTCCTCACTCCTAACTCCAAACTCCAAACTCCTAACTCCAAACTCCAAACTCCTAACTCCTAACTCCAAACTCCAAACTCCAATCTCCTAACTCCTACCTCCAAACTCCAAACTCCAAACTCCTAACTCCACACTCCAAACTCCAAACTCCAACCTCCAAACTCCTCACTCCTAACTCCAAACTCCAAACTCCTAACTCCTAACTCCAAACTCCAAACTCCAATCTCCTAACTCCTAACTCCAAACTCCAAACTTCTAACTCCAAACTCCAAACTCCAAACTCCAAACTCCAATCTCCTAACTCCTAACTCCAAACTCCAAACTTCTAACTCCAAACACCAAACTCCAAACTCCAGTCTCCTAACTCCAAACTCCAAACTCCTAACTCCAAACTCCAATCTCCTAACTCCTAACTCCAAACTCCGAACTCCAAACTCCAAACTCCAATCTTCTAACTCCAAACTCCAAACTCCAAACTCCAATCTCCAGTCTCCCAACTCCAAACTCCAAACTCCAAACTCCAATCTCCTAACTCCAAACTCCAAACTCCTAACTCCACACTCCAACCTCCAAACTCCTCACTCCTAACTCCAAACTCCAAACTCCTAACTCCTAACTCCAAACTCCAAACTCCAAACTCCAAACTCCAAACTCCTCCTCCTAACTCCAAACTCCAATCTCCTAACTCCAAACTCCAAACTCCTAACTCCACACTCCAACCTCCAAACTCCTAACTCCAAACTCCAAACACCAAACTCCTAACTCCAAACTCCAAACTCGTAACTCCTAACTCCAAACTCCAAACTCCAAACTCCTAACTCCAAACTCCTAACTCCAAACTCCAAACACCAAACTCCTAACTCCTAACTCCAAACTCCAAACTCCTAACTCCAAACTCCAAACTCCAAACTCCAAACTCCTAACTCCAAACTCCTAACTCCAAACTCCAATCTCCTAACTCCTAACTCCAAACTCCAATCTCCAGTCTCCTAACTCCAAACTCCAAACTCCAATCTCCTAACTCCAAACTCCAAACTCCAAACTCCTAACTCCAACCTCCAAACTGCTCACTCCTAACTCCAAACTCCAAACTCCAAACTCCAAACTCCAATCTCCTAACTCCTAACTCCAAACTCCAAACTCTAACTCCTAACTCCAAACTCCAAACTCCAAACTCCAATCTCCAGTCTCCTAACTGCTAACTCCAAACTCCAAACTACAAACTCCTAACTCCTAACTCCAAACTCCAACCTCCTAACTCCAAACTCCAAACTCCAAACTCTAAACTCCTAACTCCAAACTCCAAACTCCAATCTCCTAACTCCTAACTCCAAACACCAAACTCCAAACTCCAAACTCCAATCTCCAGTCTCCTAACTCCAAACTCCTAACTCCAAACTCCAAACTCCAAACTCCAATCTCCAATTTCCTAACTCCTAACTCCAAACTCCAAACTCCTAACTCCACACTCCAACCTCCAAACTCCTCACTCCTAACTCCAAACTCCAAACTCCTAACTCCAAACTCCAAACTCCTAACTCCTAACTCCAAACTCCAAACTCCAAACTCCTAACTCCAAACTCCAAACTCCAATCTCCTAACTCCTACCTCCAAACTCCAAACTCCAAACTCCTAACTCCACACTCCAAACTCCAAACTCCAACCTCCAAACTCCTCACTCCTAACTCCAAACTCCAAACTCCTAACTCCTAACTCCAAACTCCAAACTCCAATCTCCTAACTCCTAACTCCAAACTCCAAACTTCTAACTCCAAACTCCAAACTCCAAACTCCAAACTCCAATCTCCTAACTCCAAACTCCAAACTTCTAACTCCAAACACCAAACTCCAAACTCCAGTCTCCTAACTCCTAACTCCAAACTCCAAACTCCAAACTCCTAACTCCAAACTCCAATCTCCTAACTCCTAACTCCAAACTCCGAACTCCAAACTCCAAACTCCAATCTCCTAACTCCTAACTCCAAACTCCAAACTCCAAACTCCTAACTCCAAACTCCAAACTCCAAACTCCAATCTCCAGTCTCCCAACTCCAAACTCCAAACTCCAAACTCCAAACTCCAATCTCCTAACTCCAAACTCCAAACTCCTAACTCCACACTCCAACCTCCAAACTCCTCACTCCTAACTCCAAACTCCAAACTCCAAACTCCTAGCTCCTAACTCCAAACTCCAAACTCCTAACTCCTAACTCCAAACTCCAAACTCCAAACTCCAAACTCCAAACTCCTCCTCCTAACTCCAAACTCCAATCTCCTAACTCCAAACTCCAAACTCCTAACTCCACACTCCAACCTCCAAACTCCTAACTCCAAACTCCAAACACCAAACTCCTAACTCCAAACTCCAAACTCCTAACTCCTAACTCCAAACTCCAAACTCCAAACTCCTAACTCCAAACTCCTAACTCCAAACTCCAATCTCCTAACTCCTAACTCCAAACACCAATCTCCAGTCTCCAAACTCCAAACTCCAAACTCCAATCTCCTAACTCCAAACTCCAAACTCCAAACTCCTAACTCCAACCTCCAAACTGCTCACTCCTAACTCCAAACTCCAAACTCCAAACTCCAAACTCCAAACTGCAATCTCCTAACTCCTAACTCCAAACTCCAAACTCTAACTCCTAACTCCAAACTCCAAACTCCGAACTCCAATCTCCAGTCTCCTAACTCCTAACTCCAAACTCCAAACTACAAACTCCTAACTCCTAACTCCAAACTCCAACCTCCTAACTCCGAACTCCAAACTCCAAACTCCAAACTCTAAACTCCTAACTCCAAGCTCCAAACTCCAATCTCCTAACTCCTAACTCCAAACTCCAAACTCCAAACTCCAATCTCCAGTCTCCTAACTCCTAACTCCAAACTACTAACTCCAAACTCCAAACTCCAATCTCCTAACTCCTAACTCCAAACTCCAAACTTCTAACTCCAAACTCCAAACTCCAAACTCCAATCTCCAGTCTCCTAACTCCTAACTCCAAACTCCAAACTCCTAACTCCAAACTCCAATCTCCTAACTCCTATCTCGAAACTCCGAACTCCAAACTCCAAGCTCCTAACTCCTAACTCCAAACTCCAAACTCCTAACTCCAAACTCCAAACTCCAAACTCCGATCTCCAGTCTCCCAACTCCAAACTCCAAACTCCAAACTCCAAACTCCAATCTCCTAACTCCAAACTCCAAACACCAAACTCCTAACTCCTAACTCCAAACTCCAAACTCCTAACTCCAAACTCCAAACTCCAAACTCCAAACTCCTAACTCCAAACTCCTAACTCCAAACTCCAATCTCCTAACTCCTAACTCCAAACTCCAATCTCCAGTCTCCTAACTCCAAACTCCAAACTCCAATCTCCTAACTCCAAACTCCAAACTCCAAACTCCAAACTCCTAACTCCAACCTCCAAACTGCTCACTCCTAACTCCAAACTCCAAACTCCAAACTCCAAACTCCAATCTCCTAACTCCTAACTCCAAACTCCAAACTCTAACTCCTAACTCCAAACTCCAAACTCCAAACTCCAATCTCCAGTCTCCTAACTCCTAACTCCAAACTCCAATCTCCAGTCTCCTAACTCCTAACTCCAAACTCCAAACTACAAACTCCTAACTCCTAACTCCAAACTCCAACCTCCTAACTCCAAACTCCTAACTCCAAACTCCAAACTCCAATCTCCTAACTCCTACCTCCAAACTCCAAACTCCAAACTCCTAACACCACACTCCAAACTCCAAACTCCAACCTCCAAACTCCTCACTCCTAACTCCAAACTCCAAACTCCTAACTCCTAACTCCAAACTCCAAACTCCAATCTCCTAACTCCTAACTCCAGACTCCAAACTTCTAACTCCAAACTCCAAACTCCAAACTCCAAACTCCAATCTCCTAACTCCTAACTCCAAACTCCAAACTTCTAACTCCAAACACCAAACTCCAAACTCCAGTCTCCTAACTCCTAACTCCAATCTCCAAACTCCAAACTCCTAACTCCAAACTCCAATCTCCTAACTCCTAACTCCAAACTCCGAACTCCAAACTCCAAACTCCAATCTCCTAACTCCTAACTCCAAACTCCAAACTCCAAACTCCTAACTCCAAACTCCAAACTCCAAACTCCAATCTCCAGTCTCCCAACTCCAAACTCCAAACTCCAAACTCCAAACTCCAATCTCCTAACTCCAAACTCCAAACTCCAAACTCCTAACTCCACACTCCAACCTCCAAACTCCTCACTCCTAACTCCAAACTCCAAACTCCAAACTCCTAACTCCTAACTCCAAACTCCAAACTCCTAACTCCTAACTCCAAACTCCAAACTCCAAACTCCAAACTCCAAACTCCTCCTCCTAACTCCAAACTCCAATCTCCTAACTCCAATCTCCAAACTCCTAACTCCACACTCCAACCTCCAAACTCCTAACTCCAAACTCCAAACACCAAACTCCTAACTCCAAACTCCAAACTCCTAACTCCTAACTCCAAACTCCAAACTCCAAACTCCAAACTCCCAACTCCAAACTCCTAACTCCAAACTCCAATCTCCTAACTCCTAACTCCAAACTCCAATCTCCAGTCTCCAAACTCCAAACTCCAAACTCCAATCTCCTAACTCCAAATTCCAAACTCCAAACTCCTAACTCCAACCTCCAAACTGCTCACTCCTAACTCCAAACTCCAAACTCCAAACTCCAATCTCCTAACTCCTAACTCCAAACTCGAAACTCTAAACTCTAAACTCCTAACTCCAAACTCCAAACTCCAAACTCCAAACTCCTAACTCCAAACTCCAAACTCCAATCTCCTATCTCCTTACTCCAAACTCCAAACTCCAAACTCCGAACTCCAATCTCCTAAACCCTAACTCCAAACTCCAAACTCCAAACTCCTAACTGCAAACTCCAAACTCCTAACTCCTAACTCCAAACTCCAAACTCCAAACTCCAATCTCCTAACTCCTAACTCCAAACTCCAACCTCGTAACTCCAAACTCCAAACTCCAAACTCCAAACTCCTAACTCCTACCTCCAAACTCCAATCTCCTAACTCCTAACTCCAAACTCCAACCTCCTAACTCCAAACTCCAAACTCCAAACTCCAAACTCCTAACTCCAAACTCCAAACTCCAAACTCCAATCTCCAATTTCCTAACTCCTAACTCCAAACTCCAAACTCCTAACTCCACACTCCAACCTCCAAACTCCTCACTCCTAACTCCAAACTCCAAACTCCTAACTCCAAACTCCAAACTCCTAACTCCTAACTCCAAACTCCAAACTCCAAACTCCTAACTCCAAACTCCAAACTCCAATCTCCTAACTCCTACCTCCAAACTCCAAACTCCAAACTCCTAACTCCACACTCCAAACTCCAAACTCCAACCTCCAAACTCCTCACTCCTAACTCCAAACTCCAAACTCCTAACTCCTAACTCCAAACTCCAAACTCCAATCTCCTAACTCCTAACTCCAAACTCCAAACTTCTAACTCCAAACTCCAAACTCCAAACTCCAAACTCCAATCTCCTAACTCCTAACTCCAAACTCCAAACTTCTAACTCCAAACACCTAACTCCAAACTCCAGTCTCCTAACTCCTAACTCCAAACTCCAAACTCCAAACTCCTAACTCCAAACTCCTATCTCCTAACTCCTAACTCCAAACTCCGAACTCCAAACTCCAAACTCCAATCTCCTAACTCCTAACTCCAAACTCCAAACTCCAAACTCCTAACTCCAAACTCCAAACTCCAAACTCCAATCTCCAGTCTCCCAACTCCAAACTCCAAACTCCAAACTCCAAACTCCAATCTCCTAACTCCAAACTCCAAACTCCAAACTCCTAACTCCACACTCCAACCTCCAAACTCCTCACTCCTAACTCCAAACTCCAAACTCCAAACTCCTAACTCCTAACTCCAAACTCCAAACTCCTAACTCCTAACTCCAAACTCCGAACTCCAAACTCCAAACTCCAAACTCCTCCTCCTAACTCCAAACTCCAATCTCCTAACTCCAATCTCCAAACTCCTAACTCCACACTCCAACCTCCAAACTCCTAACTCCAAACTCCAAACACCAAACTCCTAACTCCAAACTCCAAACTCCTAACTCCTAACTCCAAACTCCAAACTCCAAACTCCAAACTCCTAACTCCAAACTCCTAACTCCAAACTCCAATCTCCTAACTCCTAACTCCAAACTCCAATCTCCAGTCTCCAAACTCCAAACTCCAAACTCCAATCTCCTAACTCCAAATTCCAAACTCCAAACTCCTAACTCCAACCTCCAAACTGCTCACTCCTAACTCCAAACTCCAAACTCCAAACTCCAATCTCCTAACTCCTAACTCCAAACTCCAAACTCTAAACTCTAAACTCCTAACTCCAAACTCCAAACTCCAAACTCCAAACTCCTAACTCCAAACTCCAAACTCCAATCTCCTATCTCCTTACTCCAAACTCCAAACTCCAAACTCCGAACTCCAATCTCCTAAACCCTAACTCCAAACTCCAAACTCCAAACTCCTAACTGCAAACTCCAAACTCCTAACTCCTAACTCCAAACTCCAAACTCCAAACTCCAATCTCCTAACTCCTAACTCCAAACTCCAACCTCCTAACTCCAAACTCCAAACTCCAAACTCCAAACTCCTAACTCCTACCTCCAAACTCCAATCTCCTAACTCCTAACTCCAAACTCTAAACTCCTAACTCCTAACTCCAAACTCCAAACTCCTAACTCCAAACTCCAAACTCCAAACTCCTAACTCCAAACTCCAAACTCCAAACTCCAAACTCCAATCTCCAGTCTCCTAACTCCTAACTCCAAACTCCAAACTCCTAACTCCAAACTCCAATCTCCTAACTCCTAACTCCAAACTCCAACCTCCTAACTCCAAACTCCAAACTCCGAACTCCCAACTCGTAACTCCTAACTCCAAACTCCAACCTCCTAACTCCAAACTCCAAACTCCAAACTCCAAACTCCAATCTCCTAACTCGAACCTCCTAACTCCAAACTCCAAACTCTAAACTCTAAACTCCTAACTCCAAACTCCAAACTCCAAACTCCAAACTCCTAACTCCAAACTCCAAACTCCAATCTCCTATCTCCTTACTCCAAACTCCAAACTCCAAACTCCGAACTCCAATCTCCTAAACCCTAACTCCAAACTCCAAACTCCAAACTCCTAACTGCAAACTCCAAACTCCTAACTCCTAACTCCAAACTCCAAACTCCAAACTCCAATCTCCTAACTCCTAACTCCAAACTCCAACCTCCTAACTCCAAACTCCAAACTCCAAACTCTAAACTCCTAACTCCAAACTCCAAACTCCAAACTCCAAACTCCAATCTCCTAACTCCTAACTCCAAACTCCAAACTCCAACCTCCAAACTCCTCACTCCTAACTCCGAACTCCAAACACCAAACTCCTAACTCCAAACTCCAAACTCCTAGCTCCAAACTCCAAACTCCAAACTCCAAACTCTTAACTCCAAACTCCTAACTCCAAACTCCAATCTCCTAACTCCTAACTCCAAACTCCAATCTCCAGTCTCCTAACTCCAAACTCCAAACTCCAATCTCCTAACTCCAAACTCCAAACTCCAAACTCCTAACTCCAACCTCCAAACTGCTCACTCCTAACTCCAAACTCCAAACTCCAAACTCCAAACTCCAATCTCCTAACTCCTAACTCCAAACTCCAAACTCTAACTCCTAACTCCAAACTCCTAACTCCAAACTCCAAACTCCAATCTCCTAACTCCTAACTCCAAACTCCAAACTCCAAACTCCAAACTCCAATCTCCAGTCTCCTAACTCCAAACTCCTAACTCCAAACTCCAAACTCCAAACTCCAATCTCCAATCTCCTAACTCCTAACTCCAAACTCCAAACTCCTAACTCCACACTCCAACCTCCAAACTCCTCACTCCTAACTCCAAACTCCAAACTCCTAACTCCAAACTCCAAACTCCTAACTCCTAACTCCAAACTCCAAACTCCAAACTCCTAACTCCAAACTCCAAACTCCAATCTCCTAACTCCTACCTCCAAACTCCAAACTCCAAACTCCTAACTCCACACTCCAAACTCCAAACTCCAACCTCCAAACTCCTCACTCCTAACTCCAAACTCCAAACTCCTAACTCCTAACTCCAAACTCCAAACTCCAATCTCCTAACTCCTAACTCCAAACTCCAAACTTCTAACTCCAAACTCCAAACTCCAAACTCCAAACTCCAATCTCCTAACTCCTAACTCCAAACTCCAAACTTCTAACTCCAAACACCAAACTCCAAACTCCAGTCTCCTAACTCCTAACTCCAAACTCCAAACTCCAAACTCCTAACTCCAAACTCCAATCTCCTAACTCCTAACTCCAAACTCCGAACTCCAAACTCCAAACTCCAATCTCCTAACTCCTAACTCCAAACTCCAAACTCCAAACTCCTAACTCCAAACTCCAAACTCCAAACTCCAATCTCCAGTCTCCCAACTCCAAACTCCAAACTCCAAACTCCAAACTCCAATCTCCTAACTCCAAACTCCAAACTCCTAACTCCACACTCCAACCTCCAAACTCCTCACTCCTAACTCCAAACTCCAAACTCCAAACTCCTAACTCCTAACTCCAAACTCCAAACTCCTAACTCCTAACTCCAAACTCCAAACTCCAAACTCCAAACTCCAAACTCCTCCTCCTAACTCCAAACTCCAATCTCCTAACTCCAAACTCCAAACTCCTAACTCCACACTCCAACCTCCAAACTCCTAACTCCAAACTCCAAACACCAAACTCCTAACTCCAAACTCCAAACTCCTAACTCCTAACTCCAAACTCCAAACTCCAAACTCCTAACTCCAAACTCCTAACTCCAAACTCCAAACACCAAACTCCTAACTCCTAACTCCAAACTCCAAACTCCTAACTCCAAACTCCAAACTCCAAACTCCAAACTCCTAACTCCTAACTCCAAACTCCAATCTCCTAACTCCTAACTCCAAACTCCAATCTCCAGTCTCCTAACTCCAAACTCCAAACTCCAATCTCCTAACTCCAAACTCCAAACTCCAAACTCCTAACTCCAACCTCCAAACTGCTCACTCCTAACTCCAAACTCCAAACTCCAAACTCCAAACTCCAAACTCTAACTCCTAACTCCAAACTCCAAACTCCAAACTCCAATCTCCAGTCTCCTAACTCCTAACTCCAAACTCCAAACTACAAACTCCTAACTCCTAACTCCAAACTCCAACCTCCTAACTCCAAACTCCAAACTCCAAACTCCAAACTCTAAACTCCTAACTCCAAACTCCAAACTCCAATCTCCTAACTCCTAACTCCAAACTCCAAACTCCAAACTCCAAACTCCAATCTCCAGTCTCCTAACTCCAAACTCCTAACTCCAAACTCCAAACTCCAAACTCCAATCTCCAATTTCCTAACTCCTAACTCCAAACTCCAAACTCCTAACTCCACACTCCAACCTCCAAACTCCTCACTCCTAACTCCAAACTCCAAACTCCTAACTCCAAACTCCAAACTCCTAACTCCTAACTCCAAACTCCAAACTCCAAACTCCTAACTCCAAACTCCAAACTCCAATCTCCTAACTCCTACCTCCAAACTCCAAACTCCAAACTCCTAACTCCACACTCCAAACTCCAAACTCCAACCTCCAAACTCCTCACTCCTAACTCCAAACTCCAAACTCCTAACTCCTAACTCCAAACTCCAAACTCCAATCTCCTAACTCCTAACTCCAAACTCCAAACTTCTAACTCCAAACTCCAAACTCCAAACTCCAAACTCCAATCTCCTAACTCCTAACTCCAAACTCCAAACTTCTAACTCCAAACACCAAACTCCAAACTCCAGTCTCCTAACTCCTAACTCCAAACTCCAAACTCCAAACTCCTAACTCCAAACTCCAATCTCCTAACTCCTAACTCCAAACTCCGAACTCCAAACTCCAAACTCCAATCTCCTAACTCCTAACTCCAAACTCCAAACTCCAAACTCCTAACTCCAAACTCCAAACTCCAAACTCCAATCTCCAGTCTCCCAACTCCAAACTCCAAACTCCAAACTCCAAACTCCAATCTCCTAACTCCAAACTCCAAACTCCTAACTCCACACTCCAACCTCCAAACTCCTCACTCCTAACTCCAAACTCCAAACTCCAAACTCCTAACTCCTAACTCCAAACTCCAAACTCCTAACTCCTAACTCCAAACTCCAAACTCCAAACTCCAAACTCCAAACTCCTCCTCCTAACTCCAAACTCCAATCTCCTAACTCCAAACTCCAAACTCCACACTCCAACCTCCAAACTCGTAACTCCAAACTCCAAACACCAAACTCCTAACTCCAAACTCCAAACTCCTAACTCCTAACTCCAAACTCCAAACTCCAAACTCCTAACTCCAAACTCCTAACTCCAAACTCCAATCTCCAAACTCCTAACTCCAAACTCCAATCTCCAGTCTCCAAACTCCAAACTCCAAACTCCAATCTCCTAACTCCAAACTCCAAACTCCTAACTCCAACCTCCAAACTGCTCACTCCTAACTCCAAACTCCAAACTCCAAACTCCAAACTCCAATCTCCTAACTCCTAACTCCAAACTCCAAACTCTAACTCCTAACTCCAAACTCCAAACTCCGAACTCCAATCTCCAGTCTCCTAACTCCTAACTCCAAACTCCAAACTACAAACTCCTAACTCCAAACTCCAACCTCCTAACTCCAAACTCCAAACTCCAAACTCCAAACTCTAAACTCCTAACTCCAAACTCCAAACTCCAATCTCCTAACTCCTAACTCCAAACTCCAAACTCCAAACTCCAGTCTCCTAACTCCTAACTCCAAACTCCTAACTCCAAACTCCAAACTCCAATCTCCTAACTCCTAACTCCAAACTCCAAACTTCTAACTCCAAACTCCAAACTCCAAACTCCAATCTCCAGTCTCCTAACTCCTAACTCCAAACTCCAAACTCCTAACTCCAAACTCCAATCTCCTAACTCCGATCTCGAAACTCCGAACTCCAAACTCCAAGCTCCTAACTCCTAACTCCAAACTCCAAACTCCTAACTCCAAACTCCTAACTCCAAACTCCAATCTCCTAACTCCTAACTCCAAACTCCAATCTCCAGTCTCCTAACTCCAAACTCCAAACTCCAATCTCCTAACTCCAAACTCCAAACTCCAAACTCCTAACTCCAACCTCCAAACTGCTCACTCCTAACTCCAAACTCCAAACTCCAAACTCCAAACTCCAATCTCCTAACTCCTAACTCCAAACTCCAAACTCTAACTCCTAACTCCAAACTCCAAACTCCAATCTCCAGTCTCCTAACTCCTAACTCCAAACTCCAAACTACAAACTCCTAACTCCTAACTCTAAACTCCAACCTCCTAACTCCAAACTCCAAACTCCAAACTCTAAACTCCTAACTCCAAACTCCAAACTCCAATCTCCTAACTCCTAACTCCAAACTCCAAACTCCAAACTCCAATCTCCAGTCTCCTAACTCCAAACTCCTAACTCCAAACTCCAAACTCCAAACTCCAATCTCCAATCTCCAAACTCCTAACTCCAAACTCCAAACTCCTAACTCCTAACTCCAAACTCCAAACTCCTAACTCCAAACTCCAAACTCCAATCTCCTAACTCCTACCTCCAAACTCCAAACTCCAAACTCCTAACTCCACACTCCAAACTCCAAACTCCAACCTCCAAACTCCTCACTCCTAACTCCAAACTCCAAACTCCTAACTCCTAACTCCAAACTCCAAACTCCAATCTCCTAACTCCTAACTCCAAACTCCAAACTTCTAACTCCAAACTCCAAACTCCAAACTCCAAACTCCAATCTCCTAACTCCTAACTCCAAACTCCAAACTTCTAACTCCAAACACCAAACTCCAAACTCCAGTCTCCTAACTCCTAACTCCAAACTCCAAACTCCAAACTCCTAACTCCAAACTCCAATCTCCTAACTCCTAACTCCAAACTCCGAACTCCAAACTCCAATCTCCTAACTCCTAACTCCAAACTCCAAACTCCAAACTCCTAACTCCAAACTCCAAACTCCAAACTCCAATCTCCAGTCTCCCAACTCCAAACTCCAAACTCCAAACTCCAAACTCCAATCTCCTAACTCCAAACTCCAAACTCCTAACTCCACACTCCAACCTCCAAACTCCTCACTCCTAACTCCAAACTCCAAACTCCAAACTCCTAACTCCTAACTCCAAACTCCAAACTCCTAACTCCTAACTCCAAACTCCAAACTCCAAACTCCAAACTCCAAACTCCTCCTCCTAACTCCAAACTCCAATCTCCTAACTCCAAACTCCAAACTCCTAACTCCACACTCCAACCTCCAAACTCCTAACTCCAAACTCCAAACACCAAACTCCTAACTCCAAACTCCAAACTCCTAACTCCTAACTCCAAACTCCAAACTCCAAACTCCTAACTCCAAACTCCTAACTCCAAACTCCAAACACCAAACTCCTAACTCCTAACTCCAAACTCCAAACTCCTAACTCCAAACTCCAAACTCCAAACTCCAAACTCCTAACTCCAAACTCCTAACTCCAAACTCCAATCTCCTAACTCCTAACTCCAAACTCCAATCTCCAGTCTCCTAACTCCAAACTCCAAACTCCAATCTCCTAACTCCAAACTCCAAACTCCAAACTCCTAACTCCAACCTCCAAACTGCTCACTCCTAACTCCAAACTCCAAACTCCAAACTCCAAACTCCAATCTCCTAACTCCTAACTCCAAACTCCAAACTCTAACTCCTAACTCCAAACTCCAAACTCCAAACTCCAATCTCCAGTCTCCTTACTCCTAACTCCAAACTCCAAACTACAAACTCCTAACTCCTAACTCCAAACTCCAACCTCCTAACTCCAAACTCCAAACTCCAAACTCCAAACTCTAAACTCCTAACTCCAAACTCCAAACTCCAATCTCCTAACTCCTAACTCCAAACTCCAAACTCCAAACTCCAAACTCCAATCTCCAGTCTCCTAACTCCAAACTCCTAACTCCAAACTCCAAACTCCAAACTCCAATCTCCAATTTCCTAACTCCTAACTCCAAACTCCAAACTCCTAACTCCACACTCCAACCTCCAAACTCCTCACTCCTAACTCCAAACTCCAAACTCCTAACTCCTAACTCCAAACTCCAAACTCCAAACTCCTAACTCCAAACTCCAAACTCCAATCTCCTAACTCCTACCTCCAAACTCCAAACTCCAAACTCCTAACTCCACACTCCAAACTCCAAACTCCAACCTCCAAACTCCTCACTCCTAACTCCAAACTCCAAACTCCTAACTCCTAACTCCAAACTCCAAACTCCAATCTCCTAACTCCTAACTCCAAACTCCAAACTTCTAACTCCAAACTCCAAACTCCAAACTCCAAACTCCAATCTCCTAACTCCTAACTCCAAACTCCAAACTTCTAACTCCAAACACCAAACTCCAAACTCCAGTCTCCTAACTCCTAACTCCAAACTCCAAACTCCTAACTCCAAACTCCAATCTCCTAACTCCTAACTCCAAACTCCGAACTCCAAACTCCAAACTCCCATCTCCTAACTCCTAACTCCAAACTCCAAACTCCAAACTCCTAACTCCAAACTCCAAACTCCAAACTCCAATCTCCAGTCTCCCAACTCCAAACTCCAAACTCCAAACTCCAATCTCCTAACTCCAAACTCCAAACTCCTAACTCCACACTCCAACCTCCAAACTCCTCACTCCTAACTCCAAACTCCAAACTCCTAACTCCTAACTCCAAACTCCAAACTCCTAACTCCTAACTCCAAACTCCAAACTCCAAACTCCAAACTCCAAACTCCTCCTCCTAACTCCAAACTCCAATCTCCTAACTCCAAACTCCAAACTCCTAACTCCACACTCCAACCTCCAAACTCCTAACTCCAAACTCCAAACACCAAACTCCTAACTCCAAACTCCAAACTCCTAACTCCTAACTCCAAACTCCAAACTCCAAACTCCTAACTCCAAACTCCTAACTCCAAACTCCAATCTCCTAACTCCTAACTCCAAACTCCAATCTCCAGTCTCCAAACTCCAAACTCCAAACTCCAATCTCCTAACTCCAAACTCCAAACTCCAAACTCCTAACTCCAACCTCCAAACTGCTCACTCCTAACTCCAAACTCCAAACTCCAAACTCCAAACTCCAATCTCCTAACTCCTAACTCCAAACTCCAAACTCTAACTCCTAACTCCAAACTCCAAACTCCGAACTCCAATCTCCAGTCTCCTAACTCCTAACTCCAAACTCCAAACTACAAACTCCTAACTCCTAACTCCAAACTCCAACCTCCTAACTCCAAACTCCAAACTCCAAACTCTAAACTCCTAACTCCAAACTCCAAACTCCAATCTCCTAACTCCTAACTCCAAACTCCAAACTCCAAACTCCAATCTCCAGTCTCCTAACTCCTAACTCCAAACTCCTAACTCCAAACTCCAAACTCCAATCTCCTAACTCCTAACTCCAAACTCCAAACTTCTAACTCCAAACTCCAAACTCCAAACTCCAATCTCCAGTCTCCTAACTCCTAACTCCAAACTCCAAACTCCTAACTCCAAACTCCAATCTCCTAACTCCTATCTCGAAACTCCGAACTCCAAACTCCAAGCTCCTAACTCCTAACTCCAAACTCCAAACTCCTAACTCCAAACTCCAAACTCCAAACTCCGATCTCCAGTCTCCCAACTCCAAACTCCAAACTCCAAACTCCAAACTCCAATCTCCTAACTCCAAACTCCAAACACCAAACTCCTAACTCCTAACTCCAAACTCCAAACTCCTAACTCCAAACTCCAAACTCCAAACTCCAAACTCCTAACTCCAAACTCCTAACTCCAAACTCCAATCTCCTAACTCCTAACTCCAAACTCCAATCTCCAGTCTCCTAACTCCAAACTCCAAACTCCAATCTCCTAACTCCAAACTCCAAACTCCAAACTCCTAACTCCAACCTCCAAACTGCTCACTCCTAACTCCAAACTCCAAACTCCAAACTCCAAACTCCAATCTCCTAACTCCTAACTCCAAACTCCAAACTCTAACTCCTAACTCCAAACTCCAAACTCCAAACTCCAATCTCCAGTCTCCTAACTCCTAACTCCAAACTCCAAACTCCTAACTCCTAACTCCAAACTCCAACCTCCTAACTCCAAACTCCAAACTCCAAACTCCAAACTCTAAACTCCTAACTCCAAACTCCAAACTCCAATCTCCTAACTCCTTACTCCAAACTCCAAACTCCAAACTCCAATCTCCAGTCTCCTAACTCCTAACTCCAAACTCCTAACTCCAAACTCCAAACTCCAATCTCCTAACTCCTAACTCCAAACTCCAACCTCCTAACTCCAAACTCCAAACTCCAAACTCTAAACTCCTAACTACTAACTCCTAACTCCAAACTCCAAACTCCAATCTCCTAACTCCTAACTCCAAACTCCAAACTCCAAACTCCAATCTCCAGTCTCCTAACTCCTAACTCCAAACTCCAAACTCCTAACCCCTAACTCCAACCTCCTAACTCCAAACTCCAAACTCTAAACTCTAAACTCCTAACTCCAAACTCTTAACTCCAAACTCCAATCTCCTAACTCCTAACTCCAAACTCCTAACTCCAAACTCCAAACTCCAAACTCCAAACTCCTAACTCCAAACTCCTAACTCCAAACTCCAATCTCCTAACTCCTAACTCCAAACTCCAATCTCCAGTCTCCTAACTCCAAACTCCAAACTCCAATCTCCTAACTCCAAACTCCTAACTCCAACCTCCAAACTGCTCACTCCTAACTCCAAACTCCAAACTCCAAACTCCAAACTCCAATCTCCTAACTCCTAACTCCAAACTCCAAACTCTAACTCCTAACTCCAAACTCCAAACTCCAAACTCCAATCTCCAGTCTCCTAACTCCTAACTACAAACTCCAAACTACAAACTCCTAACTCCTAACTCCAAACTCCAACCTCCTAACTCCAAACTCCAAACTCCAAACTCCAAACTCTAAACTCCTAACTCCAAACTCCAAACTCCAATCTCCTAACTCCTTACTCCAAACTCCAAACTCCAAACTCCAAACTCCAATCTCCAGTCTCCTAACTCCTAACTCCAAACTCCTAACTCCAAACTCCAAACTCCTAACTCCAAACTCCAACCTCCTAACTCCAAACTCCAAACTCCAAACTCTAAACTCCTAACTACTAACTCCTAACTCCAAACTCCAAACTCCAATCTCCTAACTCCTAACTCCAACCTCCTAACTCCAAACTCCAAACTCCAAACTCTAAACTCTAAACTCCTAACTCCAAACTCCTAACTCCAAACTCCAATCTCCTAACTCCTAACTCCAAACTCCTAACTCCAAACTCCAATCTCCAGTCTCCTAACTCCTAACTCCTAACTCCAAACTCCAATCTCCTAACTCCTAACTCCAAACTCCAACCTCCTAACTCCAAACTCCAAACTCCAAACTCTAAACTCCTAACTCCTAACTCCAAACTCCAAACTCCTAACTCCAAACTCCAAACTCCAATCTCCTAACTCCTAACTCCAAACTCCAAACTCCAAACTCCAAACTCCAATCTCCACTCTCCTAACTCCTAACTCCAAACTCCAAACTCCTAACTCCAAACTCCAAACTCCAATCTCCTAACTCCTAACTCCAAACTCCAAACTCCTAACTCCAAACTCCAAACTCCAAACTCCAAACTCTAAACTCCTAACTCCAAACTCCAATCTCCTAACTCCTAACTCCAAACTCCAAACTCCTAACTCCAAACTCCAAACTCCAGTCTCCTAACTCCTAACTCCAAACTCCAAACTCCTAACTCCTACCTCCAAACTCCAATCTCCTAACTCCTAACTCCAAACTCTAAACTCCTAACTCCTAACTCCAAACTCCAAACTCCTAACTCCAAACTCCAAACTCCAAACTCCTAACTCCAAACTCCAAACTCCAAACTCCAAACTCCAATCTCCAGTCTCCTAACTCCTAACTCCAAACTCCAAACTCCTAACTCCAAACTCCAATCTCCTAACTCCTAACTCCAAACTCCAACCTCCTAACTCCAAACTCCCAACTCGTAATTCCTAACTCCAAACTCCAACCTCCTAACTCCAAACTCCAAACTCCAAACTCCAATCTCCTAACTCGAACCTCCTAACTCCAAACTCCAAACTCTAAACTCTAAACTCCTAACTCCAAACTCCAAACTCCAAACTCCAAACTCCTAACTCCAAACTCCAAACTCCAATCTCCTATCTCCTTACTCCAAACTCCAAACTCCAAACTCCGAACTCCAATCTCCTAAACCCTAACTCCAAACTCCAAACTCCAAACTCCAAACTCCAATCTCCTAACTCCTTACTCCAACTCCAAACTCCAAACTCCAATCTCCTAAACCCTAACTCCAAACTCCAAACTCCAAACTCCTAACTGCAAACTCCAAACTCCTAACTCCTAACTCCAAACTCCAAACTCCAAACTCCAATCTCCTAACTCCTAACTCCAAACTCCAACCTCCTAACTCCAAACTCCAAACTCCAAACTCTAAACTCCTAACTCCAAACTCCAAACTCCAAACTCCAAACTCCAATCTCCTAACTCCTAACTCCAAACTCCAAACTCCAAACTCCAAACTCCAATCTCCAGTCTCCTAACTCCTAACTCCAAATTCCAAACTCCTAACTCCAAACTCCAAACTCCAATCTCCTAACTCCTAACTCCAAACTCCAAACTTCTAACTCCAAACTCCAAACTCCAAACTCCAATCTCCAGTCTCCTAACTCCTAACTCCAAACTCCAAACTCCTAACGCCAAACTCCAATCTCCTAACTCCTATCTCGAAACTCCGAACTCCAAACTCCAAACTCCAATCTCCTAACTCCTAACTCCAAACTCCAAACTCCTAACTCCAAACTCCAAACTCCAAACTCCAATCTCCAGTCTCCCAACTCCAAACTCCAAACTCCAATCTCCAATCTCCTAACTCCAAACTCCAAACTCCTAACTCCACACTCCAACCTCCAAACTCCTCACTCCTAACTCCAAACTCCAAACACCAAGCTCCTAACTCCAAACTCCTAACTCCAAACTCCAATCTCCTAACTCCTAACTCCAAACTCCAATCTCCAGTCTCCTAACGCCAAACTCCAAACTCCAAACTCCAAACTCCAAACTCCAAACTCCTAACTCCAAATTCCTAACTCCAAACTCCAATCTCCTAACTCCTAACTCCAAACTCCAATCTCCAGTCTCCTAACGCCAAACTCCAAACTCCAATCTCCTAACTCCAAACTCCCAACTCCAAACTCCTAACTCCAACCTCCAAACTGCTCACTCCTAACTCCAAACTCCAAACTCCAAACTCCAAACTCCAAACTCCAATCTCCTAACTCCTAACTCCAAACTCCAAACTCTAACTCCTAACTCCAAACTCCAAACTCCAATCTCCTAACTCCAACCTCCTAACTCCAAACTCCAAACTCCAAACTCCAAACTCCTAACTCCAAACTCCAAACTCCAATCTCCTAACTCCTAACTCCAAACTCCAAACTCCAAACTCCAATCTCCAGTCTCCTAACTCCTAACTCCAAACTCCAAACTCCAATCTCCTAACTCCTAACTCCAAACTCCAACCTCCTAACTCCAAACTCCAAACTCCAAACTCTAAACTCCTAACTACTAACTCCTAACTCCAAACTCCAATCTCCTAACTCCTAACTCCAAACTCCAAACTCCAAACTCCAATCTCCAGTCTCCTAACTCCTAACTCCAAACTCCAAACTCCTAACCCCTAACTCCAACCTCCTAACTCCAAACTCCAAACGCTAAACTCTAAACTCCAAACTCCAAACTCTAAACTCCTAACTCCAAACTCCAACCTCCTAACTCCAAACTCCAAACTCCAAACTCCAATCTCCAATCTCCTAACTCCTAACTCCAAACTCCAAACTCCTAACTCCAAACTCCAAACTCCAAACTCCAAACTCTAAACTCCTAACTCCAAACTCCAAACTCCTAACTCCAATCTCCTAACTCCTAACTCCAAACTCCAATCTCCAGTCCCCAAACTCCAAACTCCAAACTCCAATCTCCTAACTCCAAACTCCAAACTCCAAACTCCTAACTCCAACCTCCAAACTGCTCACTCCTAAATCCAAACTCCAAACTCCAAACTCCAAACTCCAAACTCCAATCTCCTAACTCCTAACTCCAAACTCCAAACTCTAACTCCTAACTCCAAACTCCAAACTCCGAACTCCAATCTCCAGTCTCCTAACTCCTAACTCCAAACTCCAAACTACAAACTCCTAACTCCTAACTCCAAACTCCAACCTCCTAACTCCAAACTCCAAACTCCAAACTCCAAACTCTAAACTCCTAACTCCAAACTCCAAACTCCAATCTCCTAACTCCTAACTCCAAACTCCAAACTCCAAACTCCAAACTCCAATCTCCAGTCTCCTAACTCCTAACTCCAAACTCCTAACTCCAAACTCCAAACTCCAATCTCCTAACTCCTAACTCCAAACTCCAAACTTCTAACTCCAAACTCCAAACTCCAAACTCCAATCTCCAGTCTCCTAACTCCTAACTCCAAACTCCAAACTCCTAACTCCAAACTCCAATCTCCTAACTCCTATCTCGAAACTCCGAACTCCAAACTCCAAGCTCCTAACTCCTAACTCCAAACTCCAAACTCCTAACTCCAAACTCCAAACTCCAAACTCCGATCTCCAGTCTCCCAACTCCAAACTCCAAACTCCAAACTCCAAACTCCAATCTCCTAACTCCAAACTCCAAACTCCTAACTCCACACTCCAACCTCCAAACTCCTCACTCCTAACTCCAAACTCCAAACACCAAACTCCTAACTCGTAACTCCAAACTCCAAACTCCTAACTCCAAACTCCAAACTCCAAACTCCTAACTCCAAACTCCTAACTCCAAACTCCAATCTCCTAACTCCTAACTCCAAACTCCAATCTCCAGTCTCCTAACTCCAAACTCCAAACTCCAATCTCCTAACTCCAAACTCCAAACTCCAAACTCCTAACTCCAACCTCCAAACTGCTCACTCCTAACTCCAAACTCCAAACTCCAAACTCCAAACTCCAATCTCCTAACTCCTAACTCCAAACTCCAAACTCTAACTCCTAACTCCAAACTCCAAACTCCAAACTCCAATCTCCAGTCTCCTAACTCCTAACTCCAAACTCCAAACTACAAACTCCTAACTCCTAACTCCAAACTCCAACCTCCTAACTCCAAACTCCAAACTCCAAACTCCAAACTCTAAACTCCTAACTCCAAACTCCAAACTCCAATCTCCTAACTCCTTACTCCAAACTCCAAACTCCAAACTCCAAACTCCAATCTCCAGTCTCCTAACTCCTAACTCCAAACTCCTAACTCCAAACTCCAAACTCCAATCTCCTAACTCCTAACTCCAAACTCCAACCTCCTAACTCCAAACTCCAAACTCCAAACTCTAAACTCCTAACTACTAACTCCTAACTCCAAACTCCAAACTCCAATCTCCTAACTCCTAACTCCAAACTCCAAACTCCAAACTCCAATCTCCAGTCTCCTAACTCCTAACTCCAAACTCCAAACTCCTAACCCCTAACTCCAACCTCCTAACTCCAAACTCCAAACTCCAAACTCTAAACTCCTAACTCCAAACTCCTAACTCCAAACTCCAATCTCCTAACTCCTAACTCCAAACTCCAAACTCCAAACTCCAAACTCCAAACTCCTAACTCCAAACTCCTAACTCCAAACTCCAATCTCCTAACTCCTAACTCCAAACTCCAATCTCCAGTCTCCTAACTCCAAACTCCAAACTCCAATCTCCTAACTCCAAACTCCAAACTCCAAACTCCTAACTCCAACCTCCAAACTGCTCACTCCTAACTCCAAACTCCAAACTCCAAACTCCAAACTCCAATCTCCTAACTCCTAACTCCAAACTCCAAACTCTAACTCCTAACTCCAAACTCCAAACTCCAAACTCCAATCTCCAGTCTCCTAACTCCTAACTCCAAACTCCAAACTACAAACTCCTAACTCCTAACTCCAAACTCCAACCTCCTAACTCCAAACTCCAAACTCCAAACTCTAAACTCCTAACTCCAAACTCCAAACTCCAATCTCCTAACTCCTTACTCCAAACTCCAAACTCCAAACTCCAAACTCCAATCTCCAGTCTCCTAACTCCTAACTCCAAACTCCTAACTCCAAACTCCAAACTCCAATCTCCTAACTCGTAACTCCAAACTCCAACCTCCTAACTCCAAACTCCAAACTCCAAACTCTAAACTCCTAACTACTAACTCCTAACTCCAAACTCCAAACTCCAATCTCCTAACTCCTAACTCCAAACTCCAAACTCCAAACTCCAATCTCCAGTCTCCTAACTCCTAACTCCAAACTCCAAACTCCTAACCCCTAACTCCAACCTCCTAACTCCAAACTCCAGACTCCAAACTCTAAACTCTAAACTCCTAACTCCAAACTCCTAACTCCAAACTCCAATCTCCTAACTCCTAACTCCAAACTCCTAACTCCAAACTCCAAACTCCAATCTCCAGTCTCCTAACTCCTAACTCCTAACTCCAAACTCCAATCTCCTAACTCCTAACTCCAAACTCCAACCTCCTAACTCCAAACTCCAAACTCCAAACTCTAAACTCCTAACTCCTAACTCCAAACTCCAAACTCCTAACTCCAAACTCCATACTCCAATCTCCTAACTCCTAACTCCAAACTCCAAACTCCAAACTCCAAACTCCAATCTCCACTCTCCTAACTCCTAACTCCAAACTCCAAACTCCTAACTCCAAACTCCAAACTCCAATCTCCTAACTCCTAACTCCAAACTCCAAACTCCTAACTCCAAACTCCAAACTCCAAACTCTAAACTCCTAACTCCAAACTCCAATCTCCTAACTCCTAACTCCAAACTCCAAACTCCTAACTCCAAACTCCAAACTCCAGTCTCCTAACTCCTAACTCCAAACTCCAAACTCCTAACTCCTACCTCCAAACTCCAATCTCCTAACTCCTAACTCCAAACTCTAAACTCCTAACTCCTAACTCCAAACTCCAAACTCCTAACTCCAAACTCCAAACTCCAAACTCCTAACTCCAAACTCCAAACTCCAAACTCCAAACTCCAATCTCCAGTCTCCTAACTCCTAACTCCAAACTCCAAACTCCTAACTCCAAACTCCAATCTCCTAACTCCTAACTCCAAACTCCAACCTCCTAACTCCAAACTCCAAACTCCAAACTCCCAACTCGTAATTCCTAACTCCAAACTCCAACCTCCTAACTCCAAACTCCAAACTCCAAACTCCAAACTCCAATCTCCTAACTCGAACCTCCTAACTCCAAACTCCAAACTCTAAACTCTAAACTCCTAACTCCAAACTCCAAACTCCAAACTCCAAACTCCTAACTCCAAACTCCAAACTCCAATCTCCTATCTCCTTACTCCAAACTCCAAACTCCGAACTCCAATCTCCTAAACCCTAACTCCAAACTCCAAACTCCAAACTCCAAACTCCAATCTCCTAACTCCTTACTCCAACTCCAAACTCCAAACTCCAATCTCCTAAACCCTAACTCCAAACTCCAAACTCCAAACTCCTAACTGCAAACTCCAAACCCCTAACTCCTAACTCCAAACTCCAAACTCCAAACTCCAATCTCCTAACTCCTAACTCCAAACTCCAACCTCCTAACTCCAAACTCCAAACTCCAAACTCTAAACTCCTAACTCCAAACTCCAAACTCCAAACTCCTATCTCCTAACTCCTAACTCCAAACTCCAAACTCCAAACTCCAATCTCCAGTCTCCTAACTCCTAACTCCAAATTCCAAACTCCTAACTCCAAACTCCAAACTCCAATCTCCTAACTCCTAACTCCAAACTCCAAACTTCTAACTCCAAACTCCAAACTCTAAACTCCAATCTCCAGTCTCCTAACTCCTAACTCCAAACTCCAAACTCCTAACTCCAAACTCCAATCTCCTAACTCCTATCTCGAAACTCCGAACTCCAAACTCCAAACTCCAATCTCCTAACTCCTAACTCCAAACTCCAAACTCCTAACTCCAAACTCCAAACTCCAAACTCCAATCTCCAGTCTCCCAACTCCAAACTCCAAACTCCAATCTCCTAACTCCAAACTCCAAACTCCTAACTCCACACTCCAACCTCCAAACTCCTCACTCCTAACTCCAAACTCCAAAAACCAAACTCCTAACTCCTAACTCCGAACTCCAAACTCCTAACTCCTAACTCCAAACTCCAAACTCCAAACTCCAAACTCATAACTCCAAACTCCTAACTCCAAACTCCAATCTCCTAACTCCTAACTCCAAACTCCAATCTCCAGTCTCCTAACGCCAAACTCCAAACTCCAATCTCCTAACTCCAAACTCCCAACTCCAAACTCCTAACTCCAACCTCCAAACTGCTCACTCCTAACTCCAAACTCCAAACTCCAAACTCCTATCTCCTAACTCCTAACTCCAAACTCCAAACTCCAAACTCCAAACTCCAATCTCCAGTCTCCTAACTCCTAACTCCAAATTCCAAACTCCTAACTCCAAACTCCAAACTCCAATCTCCTAACTCCTAACTCCAAACTCCAAACTTCTAACTCCAAACTCCAAACTCTAAACTCCAATCTCCAGTCTCCTAACTCCTAACTCCAAACTCCAAACTCCTAACTCCAAACTCCAATCTCCTAACTCCTATCTCGAAACTCCGAACTCCAAACTCCAAACTCCAATCTCCTAACTCCTAACTCCAAACTCCAAACTCCTAACTCCAAACTCCAAACTCCAAACTCCAATCTCCAGTCTCCCAACTCCAAACTCCAAACTCCAATCTCCTAACTCCAAACTCCAAACTCCTAACTCCACACTCCAACCTCCAAACTCCTCACTCCTAACTCCAAACTCCAAAAACCAAACTCCTAACTCCTAACTCCGAACTCCAAACTCCTAACTCCTAACTCCAAACTCCAAACTCCAAACTCCAAACTCATAACTCCAAACTCCTAACTCCAAACTCCAATCTCCTAACTCCTAACTCCAAACTCCAATCTCCAGTCTCCTAACGCCAAACTCCAAACTCCAATCTCCTAACTCCAAACTCCCAACTCCAAACTCCTAACTCCAACCTCCAAACTGCTCACTCCTAACTCCAAACTCCAAACTCCAAACTCCAAACTCCAAACTCCAATCTCCTAACTCCTAACTCCAAACTCCAAACTCTAACTCCTAACTCCAAACTCCAAACTCCAATCTCCAGTCTCCTAACTCCAACCTCCTAACTCCAAACTCCAAACTCCAAACTCCTAACTCCAAACTCCAAACTCCAATCTCCTAACTCCTAACTCCAAACTCCAAACTCCAAACTCCAATCTCCAGTCTCCTAACTCCTAACTCCAAACTCCAATCTCCTAACTCCTAACTCCAAACTCCAACCTCCTAACTCCAAACTCCAAACTCCAAACTCTAAACTCCTAACTACTAACTCCTAACTCCAAACTCCAATCTCCTAACTCCTAACTCCAAACTCCAAACTCCAAACTCCAATCTCCAGTCTCCTAACTCCTAACTCCAAACTCCAAACTCCTAACCCCTAACTCCAACCTCCTAACTCCGAACTCCAAACTCCAAACTCTAAACTCTAAACTCCAAACTCCAAACTCTAAACTCCTAACTCCAAACTCCAACCTCCTAACTCCAAACTCCAAACTCCAAACTCCAATCTCCAATCTCCTAACTCCTAACTCCAAACTCCAAACTCCTAACTCCAAACTCCAAACTCCAAACTCCAAACTCCAAACTCTAAACTCCTAACTCCAAACTCCAAACTCCTAACTCCAAACTCCAAACTCCAAACTCCAAACTCTAAACTCCTAACTCCAAACTCCAATCTCCTAACTCCTAACTCCAAACTCCTAACTCCAAACTCCAAACTCCAGTCTCCTAACTCCTAACTCCAAACTCCAAACTCCTAACTCCTACCTCCAAACTCCAATCTCCTAACTCCTAACTCCAAACTCTAAACTCCTAACTCCTAACTCCAAACTCCAAACTCCTAACTACAAACTCCAAACTCCAAACTCCTAACTCCAAACTCCAAACTCCAAACTCCAAACTCCAATCTCCAGTCTCCTAACTCCTAACTCCAAACTCCAAACTCCTAACTCCAAACTCCAATCTCCTAACTCCTAACTCCAAACTCCAACCTCCTAACTCCAAACTCCAAACTCCAAACTCCCAACTCGTAACTCCTAACTCCAAACTCCAACCTCCTAACTCCAAACTCCAAACTCCAAACTCCAAACTCCAAACTCCAATCTCCTAACTCGAACCTCCTAACTCCAAACTCCAAACTCTAAACTCTAAACTCCTAACTCCAAACTCCAAACTCCAAACTCCAAACTCCTAACTCCAAACTCCAAACTCCAATCTCCTATCTCCTTACTCCAAACTCCAAACTCCAAACTCCGAACTCCAATCTCCTAAACCCTAACTCCAAACTCCAAACTCCAAACTCCAAACTCCAATCTCCTAACTCCTTACTCCAACTCCAAACTCCAAACTCCAATCTCCTAAACCCTAACTCCAAACTCCAAACTCCAAACTCCTAACTGCAAACTCCAAACTCCTAACTCCTAACTCCAAACTCCAAACTCCAAACTCCAATCTCCTAACTCCTAACTCCAAACTCCAACCTCCTAACTCCAAACTCCAAACTCCAAACTCTAAACTCCTAACTCCAAACTCCAAACTCCAAACTCCAAACTCCAATCTCCTAACTCCTAACTCCAAACTCCAAACTCCAAACTCCAAACTCCAATCTCCAGTCTCCTAACTCCTAACTCCAAACTCCTAACTCCAAACTCCAATCTCCTAACTCCTAACTCCAAACTCCAAACTTGTAACTCCAAACTCCAAACTCCAAACTCCAATCTCCAGTCTCCTAACTCCTAACTCCAAACTCCAAACACCTAACTCCAAACTCCAATCTCCTAACTCCTATCTCGAAACTCCGAACTCCAAACTCCAAACTCCAATCTCCTAACTCCTAACTCCAAACTCCAAACTCCTAACTCCAAACTCCAAACGCCAAACTCCAATCTCCAGTCTCCCAACTCCAAACTCCAAACTCCAATCTCCAATCTCCTAACTCCAAACTCCAAACTCCTAACTCCACACTCCAACCTCCAAACTCCTCACTCCTAACTCCAAACTCCAAACACCAAACTCCTAACTCCTAACTCAAAACTCCAAACTCCTAACTCCTAACTCCAAACTCCAAACTCCAAACTCCAAACTCCTAACTCCAAACTCCTAACTCCAAACTCCAATCTCCTAACTCGTAACTCCAAACTCCAATCTCCAGTCTCCTAACTCCAAACTCCAAACTCCAATCTCCTAACTCCAAACTCCAAACTCGTAACTCCAACCTCCAAACTGCTCACTCCTAACTCCAATCTCCAAACTCCAAACTCCAAACTCCAATCTCCTAACTCCTAACTCCAAACTCCAAACTCTAACTCCTAACTCCAAACTCCAAACTCCAATCTCCAGTCTCCTAACTCCAACCTCCTAACTCCAAACTCCAAACTCCAAACTCCAAACTCCTAACTCCAAACTCCAAACTCCAATCTCCTAACTCCTAACTCCAAACTCCAAACTCCAATCTCCAGTCTCCTAACTCCTAACTCCAAACTCCAAACTCCTAACTCCAAACTCCAAACTCCAATCTCCTAACTCCTAACTCCAAACTCCTACCTCCTAACTCCAAACTCCAAACTCCAAACTCTAAACTCCTAACTACTAACTCCTAACTCCAAACTCCAATCTCCTAACTCCTAACTCCA
Source organism: Somniosus microcephalus (assembly GCF_052327205.1). Classification (NCBI taxonomy): domain Eukaryota; kingdom Metazoa; phylum Chordata; class Chondrichthyes; order Squaliformes; family Somniosidae; genus Somniosus; species Somniosus microcephalus. The sequence continues at coordinate 41,165,186 of NC_141000.1, read as the reverse complement.
AACTCCAAACTCCAAACTCCAATCTCCAGTCTCCTAACTCCTAACTCCAAACTCCAAACACCTAACCCCTAACTCCAACCTCTTAACTCCGAACTCCAAACTCCAAACTCTAAACTCTAAACTCCAAACTCCAAACTCTAAACTCCAAACTCCAAACTCCTAACTCCAAACTCCTAACTCCAAACTCCAACCTCCTAACTCCAAACTCCAAACTCCAAACTCTAAACTCCTAACTACTAACTCCTAACTCCAAACTCCAAACTCCAATCTCCTAACTCCTAACTCCAAACTCCAAACTCCAAACTCCAATCTCCAGTCTCCTAACTCCTAACTCCAAACTCCAAACTCCTAACCCCTAACTCCAACCTCCTAACTCCAAACTCCAAACTCCAAACTCTAAACTCTAAACTCCTAACTCCAAACTCCTAACTCCAAACTCCAATCTCCTAACTCCTAACTCCAAACTCCTAACTCCAAACTCCAAACTCCTAACTCCAAACTCCTAACTCCAAACTCCAATCTCCTAACTCCTAACTCCAAACTCCAATCTCCAGTCTCCTAACTCCAAACTCCAAACTCCAATCTCCTAACTCCAAACTCCAAACTCCAAACTCCTAACTCCAACCTCCAAACTGCTCACTCCTAACTCCAAACTCCAAACTCCAAACTCCAAACTCCAATCTCCTAACTCCTAACTCCAAACTCCAAACTCTAACTCCTAACTCCAAACTCCAAACTCCAAACTCCAATCTCCAGTCTCCTAACTCCTAACTCCAAACTCCAAACTACAAACTCCTAACTCCTAACTCCAAACTCCAACCTCCTAACTCCAAACTCCAAACTCCAAACTCTAAACTCCTAACTCCAAACTCCAAACTCCAATCTCCTAACTCCTTACTCCAAACTCCAAACTCCAAACTCCAAACTCCAATCTCCAGTCTCCTAACTCCTAACTCCAAACTCCTAACTCCAAACTCCAAACTCCAATCTCCTAACTCCTAACTCCAAACTCCAACCTCCTAACTCCAAACTCCAAACTCCAAACTCTAAACTCCTAACTACTAACTCCTAACTCCAAACTCCAATCTCCTAACTCCTAACTCCAAACTCCAAACTCCAAACTCCAATCTCCAGTCTCCTAACTCCTAACTCCAAACTCCTAACCCCTAACTCCAACCTCCTAACTCCAAACTCCAAACTCCAAACTCTAAACTCTAAACTCCTAACTCCAAACTCCTAACTCCAAACTCCAATCTCCTAACTCCTAACTCCAAACTCCTAACTCCAAACTCCAAACTCCAATCTCCAGTCACCTAACTCCTAACTCCTAACTCCAAACTCCAATCTCCTAACTCCTAACTCCAAACTCCAACCTCCTAACTCCAAACTCCAAACTCCAAACTCCAAACTCTAAACTCCTAACTCCTAACTCCAAACTCCAAACTCCTAACTCCAAACTCCAAACTCCAATCTCCTAACTCCTAACTCCAAACTCCAAACTCCAAACTCCAAACTCCAATCTCCACTCTCCTAACTCCTAACTCCAAACTCCAAACTCCTAACTCCAAACTCCAAACTCCAATCTCCTAACTCCTAACTCCAAACTCCAAACTCCTAACTCCAAACTCCAAACTCCAAACTCCAAACTCTAAACTCCTAACTCCAAACTCCAATCTCCTAACTCCTAACTCCAAACTCCAAACTCCTAACTCCAAACTCCAAACTCCAGTCTCCTAACTCTTAACTCCAAACTCCAAACTCCTAACTGCTACCTCCAAACTCCAATCTCCTAACTCCTAACTCCAAACTCTAAACTCCTAACTCCAAACTCCAAACACCAAACTCCAAACTCTAAACTCCTAACTCCAAACTCCAATCTCCTAACTCCTAACTCCAAACTCCAAACTCCTAACTCCAAACTCCAAACTCCAGTCTCCTAACTCCTAACTCCAAACTCCAAACTCCTAACTCCTACCTCCAAACTCCAATCTCCTAACTCCTAACTCCAAACTCTAAACTCCTAACTCCTAACTCCAAACTCCAAACTCCTAACTCCAAACTCCAAACTCCAAACTCCTAACTCCAAACTCCAAACTCCAAACTCCAAACTCCAATCTCCAGTCTCCTAACTCCTAACTCCAAACTCCAAACTCCTAACTCCAAACTCCAAACTCCAAACTCCCAACTCGTAATTCCTAACTCCAAACTCCAACCTCCTAACTCCAAACTCCAAACTCCAAACTCCAAACTCCAATCTCCTAACTCGAACCTCCTAACTCCAAACTCCAAACTCTAAACTCTAAACTCCTAACTCCAAACTCCAAACTCCAAACTCCTAACTCCAAACTCCAAACTCCAATCTCCTATCTCCTTACTCCAAACTCCAAACTCCAAACTCCGAACTCCAATCTCCTAAACCCTAACTCCAAACTCCAAACTCCAAACTCCAAACTCCAATCTCCTAACTCCTTACCCCAACTCCAAACTCCAAACTCCAATCTCCTAAACCCTAACTCCAAACTCCAAACTCCAAACTCCTAACTGCAAACTCCAAACTCCTAACTCCTAACTCCAAACTCCAAACTCCAATCTCCTAACTCCTAACTCCAAACTCCAACCTCCTAACTCCAAACTCCAAACTCCAAACTCTAAACTCCTAACTCCAAACTCCAAACTCCAAACTCCAAACTCCAATCTCCTAACTCCTAACTCCAAACTCCAAACTCCAAACTCCAAACTCCAATCTCCAGTCTCCTAACTCCTAACTCCAAATTCCAAACTCCTAACTCCAAACTCCAATCTCCTAACTCCTAACTCCAAACTCCAAACTTCTAACTCCAAACTCCAAACTCCAAACTCCAATCTCCAGTCTCCTAACTCCTAACTCCAAACTCCAAACTCCTAACTCCAAACTCCAATCTCCTAACTCCTATCTCGAAACTCCGAACTCCAAACTCCAAACTCCAATCTCCTAACTCCTAACTCCAAACTCCAAACTCCAAACTCCAAACTCCAAACTCCAAACTCCAATCTCCAGTCTCCCAACTCCAAACTCCAAACTCCAATCTCCAATCTCCTAACTCCAAACTCCAAACTCCTAACTCCACTCTCCAACCTCCAAACTCCTCACTCCTAACTCCAAACTCCAAACACCAAACTCCTAACTCCTAACTCCAAACTCCAAACTCCTAACTCCTAACTCCAAACTCCAAACTCCAAACTCCAAACTCCTAACTCCAAACTCCTAACTCCAAACTCCAATCTCCTAACTCCTAACTCCAAACTCCAATCTCCAGTCTCCTAACGCCAAACTCCAAACTCCAATCTCCTAACTCCAAACTCCCAACTCCAAACTCCTAACTCCAACCTCCAAACTGCTCACTCCTAACTCCAAACTCCAAACTCCAAACTCCAAACTCCAATCTCCTAACTCCTAACTCCAAACTCCAAACTCTAACTCCTAACTCCAAACTCCAAACTCCAATCTCCAGTCTCCTAAATCCAACCTCCTAACTCCAAACTCCAAACTCCAAACTCCAAACTCCTAACTCCAAACTCCAAACTCCAATCTCCTAACTCCTAACTCCAAACTCCAAACTCCAAACTCCAATCTCCAGTCTCCTAACTCCTAACTCCAAACTCCAAACTCCAATCTCCTAACTCCTAACTCCAAACTCCAACCTCCTAACTCCAAACTCCAAACTCCAAACTCTAAACTCCTAACTACTAACTCCTAACTCCAAACTCCAATCTCCTAACTCCTAACTCCAAACTCCAAACTCCAAACTCCAATCTCCAGTCTCCTAACTCCTAACTCCAAACTCCAAACTCCTAACCCCTAACTCCAACCTCCTAACTCCGAACTCCAAACTCCAAACTCTAAACTCTAAACTCCAAACTCCAAACTCTAAACTCCTAACTCCAAACTCCAACCTCCTAACTCCAAACTCCAAACTCCAAACTCCAATCTCCAATCTCCTAACTCCTAACTCCAAACTCCAAACTCCTAACTCCAAACTCCAAACTCCAAACTCCAAACTCCAAACTCTAAACTCCTAACTCCAAACTCCAAACTCCTAACTCCAATCTCCTAACTCCTAACTCCAAACTCCAATCTCCAGTCCCCAAACTCCAAACTCCAATCTCCAGTCTCCTAACTCCTAACTCCAAATTCCAAACTCCTAACTCCAAACTCCAATCTCCTAACTCCTAACTCCAAACTCCAAACTTCTAACTCCAAACTCCAAACTCCAAACTCCAATCTCCAGTCTCCTAACTCCTAACTCCAAACTCCAAACTCCTAACTCCAAACTCCAATCTCCTAACTCCTATCTCGAAACTCCGAACTCCAAACTCCAAACTCCAATCTCCTAACTCCTAACTCCAAACTCCAAACTCCTAACTCCAAACTCCAAACTCCAAACTCCAATCTCCAGTCTCCCAACTCCAAACTCCAAACTCCAATCTCCAATCTCCTAACTCCAAACTCCAAACTCCTAACTCCACTCTCCAACCTCCAAACTCCTCACTCCTAACTCCAAACTCCAAACACCAAACTCCTAACTCCTAACTCCAAACTCCAAACTCCTAACTCCTAACTCCAAACTCCAAACTCCAAACTCCAAACTCCTAACTCCAAACTCCTAACTCCAAACTCCAATCTCCTAACTCCTAACTCCAAACTCCAATCTCCAGTCTCCTAACGCCAAACTCCAAACTCCAATCTCCTAACTCCAAACTCCCAACTCCAAACTCCTAACTCCAACCTCCAAACTGCTCACTCCTAACTCCAAACTCCAAACTCCAAACTCCAAACTCCAATCTCCTAACTCCTAACTCCAAACTCCAAACTCTAACTCCTAACTCCAAACTCCAAACTCCAATCTCCAGTCTCCTAAATCCAACCTCCTAACTCCAAACTCCAAACTCCAAACTCCAAACTCCTAACTCCAAACTCCAAACTCCAATCTCCTAACTCCTAACTCCAAACTCCAAACTCCAAACTCCAATCTCCAGTCTCCTAACTCCTAACTCCAAACTCCAAACTCCAATCTCCTAACTCCTAACTCCAAACTCCTAACCCCTAACTCCAACCTCCTAACTCCGAACTCCAAACTCCAAACTCTAAACTCTAAACTCCAAACTCCAAACTCTAAACTCCTAACTCCAAACTCCAACCTCCTAACTCCAAACTCCAAACTCCAAACTCCAATCTCCAATCTCCTAACTCCTAACTCCAAACTCCAAACTCCTAACTCCAAACTCCAAACTCCAAACTCCAAACTCTAAACTCCTAACTCCAAACTCCAAACTCCTAACTCCAATCTCCTAACTCCTAACTCCAAACTCCAATCTCCAGTCCCCAAACTCCAAACTCCAATCTCCAGTCTCCTAACTCCTAACTCCAAATTCCAAACTCCTAACTCCAAACTCCAATCTCCTAACTCCTAACTCCAAACTCCAAACTTCTAACTCCAAACTCCAAACTCCAAACTCCAATCTCCAGTCTCCTAACTCCTAACTCCAAACTCCAAACTCCTAACTCCAAACTCCAATCTCCTAACTCCTATCTCGAAACTCCGAACTCCAAACTCCAAACTCCAATCTCCTAACTCCTAACTCCAAACTCCAAACTCCTAACTCCAAACTCCAAACTCCAAACTCCAATCTCCAGTCTCCCAACTCCAAACTCCAAACTCCAATCTCCAATCTCCTAACTCCAAACTCCAAACTCCTAACTCCACTCTCCAACCTCCAAACTCCTCACTCCTAACTCCAAACTCCAAACACCAAACTCCTAACTCCTAACTCCAAACTCCAAACTCCTAACTCCTAACTCCAAACTCCAAACTCCAAACTCCAAACTCCTAACTCCAAACTCCTAACTCCAAACTCCAATCTCCTAACTCCTAACTCCAAACTCCAATCTCCAGTCTCCTAACGCCAAACTCCAAACTCCAATCTCCTAACTCCAAACTCCCAACTCCAAACTCCTAACTCCAACCTCCAAACTGCTCACTCCTAACTCCAAACTCCAAACTCCAAACTCCAAACTCCAATCTCCTAACTCCTAACTCCAAACTCCAAACTCTAACTCCTAACTCCAAACTCCAAACTCCAATCTCCAGTCTCCTAAATCCAACCTCCTAACTCCAAACTCCAAACTCCAAACTCCAAACTCCTAACTCCAAACTCCAAACTCCAATCTCCTAACTCCTAACTCCAAACTCCAAACTCCAAACTCCAATCTCCAGTCTCCTAACTCCTAACTCCAAACTCCAAACTCCAATCTCCTAACTCCTAACTCCAAACTCCAACCTCCTAACTCCAAACTCCAAACTCCAAACTCTAAACTCCTAACTACTAACTCCTAACTCCAAACTCCAATCTCCTAACTCCTAACTCCAAACTCCAAACTCCAAACTCCAATCTCCAGTCTCCTAACTCCTAACTCCAAACTCCAAACTCCTAACCCCTAACTCCAACCTCCTAACTCCGAACTCCAAACTCCAAACTCTAAACTCTAAACTCCAAACTCCAAACTCTAAACTCCTAACTCCAAACTCCAACCTCCTAACTCCAAACTCCAAACTCCAAACTCCAATCTCCAATCTCCTAACTCCTAACTCCAAACTCCAAACTCCTAACTCCAAACTCCAAACTCCAAACTCCAAACTCCAAACTCTAAACTCCTAACTCCAAACTCCAAACTCCTAACTCCAATCTCCTAACTCCTAACTCCAAACTCCAATCTCCAGTCCCCAAACTCCAAACTCCAAACTCCAATCTCCTAACTCCAAACTCCAAACTCCAAACTCCTAACTCCAACCTCCAAACTGCTCACTCCTAACTCCAAACTCCAAACTCCAAACTCCAAACTCCAAACTCCAATCTCCTAACTCCTAACTCCAAACTCCAAACTCTAACTCCTAACTCCAAACTCCAAACTCCGAACTCCAATCTCCAGTCTCCTAACTCCTAACTCCAAACTCCAAACTACAAACTCCTAACTCCTAACTCCAAACTCCAACCTCCTAACTCCAAACTCCAAACTCCAAACTCCAAACTCTAAACTCCTAACTCCAAACTCCAAACTCCAATCTCCTAACTCCTAACTCCAAACTCCAAACTCCAAACTCCAAACTCCAATCTCCAGTCTCCTAACTCCTAACTCCAAACTCCTAACTCCAAACTCCAAACTCCAATCTCCTAACTCCTAACTCCAAACTCCAAACTTCTAACTCCAAACTCCAATCTCCAGTCTCCTAACTCCTAACTCCAAACTCCAAACTCCTAACTCCAAACTCCAATCTCCTAACTCCTATCTCGAAACTCCGAACTCCAAACTCCAAGCTCCTAACTCCTAACTCCAAACTCCAAACTCCTAACTCCAAACTCCAAACTCCAAACTCCGATCTCCAGTCTCCCAACTCCAAACTCCAAACTCCAAACTCCAAACTCCAATCTCCTAACTCCAAACTCCAAACTCCTAACTCCGCACTCCAACCTCCAAACTCCTCACTCCTAACTCCAAACTCCAAACACCAAACTCCTAACTCCTAACTCCAAACTCCAAACTCCTAACTCCAAACTCCAAACTCCAAACTCCAAACTCCTAACTCCAAACTCCTAACTCCAAACTCCAATCTCCTAACTCCTAACTCCAAACTCCAATCTCCAGTCTCCTAACTCCAAACTCCAAACTCCAATCTCCTAACTCCAAACTCCAAACTCCAAACTCCTAACTCCAGCCTCCAAACTGCTCACTCCTAACTCCAAACTCCAAACTCCAAACTCCAATCTCCTAACTCCTAACTCCAAACTCCAAACTCTAACTCCTAACTCCAAACTCCAAACTCCAAACTCCAATCTCCAGTCTCCTAACTCCTAACTCCAAACTCCAAACTACAAACTCCTAACTCCAAACTCCAAACTCCAAACTCCAAACTCTAAACTCCTAACTCCAAACTCCAAACTCCAATCTCCTAACTCCTTACTCCAAACTCCAAACTCCAAACTCCAAACTCCAATCTCCAGTCTCCTAACTCCTAACTCCAAACTCCTAACTCCAAACTCCAAACTCCAATCTCCTAACTCCTAACTCCAAACTCCAACCTCCTAACTCCAAACTCCAAACTCCAAACTCTAAACTCCTAACTACTAACTCCTAACTCCAAACTCCAAAGTCCAATCTCCTAACTCCTAACTCCAAACTCCAAACTCCAAACTCCAATCTCCAGTCTCCTAACTCCTAACTCCAAACTCCAAACTCCTAACCCCTAACTCCAACCTCCTAACTCCAAACTCCAAACTCCAAACTCTAAACTCTAAACTCCTAACTCCAAACTCCAAACTCCAAACTCCAATCTCCAGTCTCCTAACTCCTAACTCCAAACTCCAAACTACAAACTCCTAACTCCAAACTCCAAACTCCAAACTCCAAACTCTAAACTCCTAACTCCAAACTCCAAACTCCAATCTCCTAACTCCTTACTCCAAACTCCAAACTCCAAACTCCAAACTCCAATCTCCAGTCTCCTAACTCCTAACTCCAAACTCCTAACTCCAAACTCCAAACTCCAATCTCCTAACTCCTAACTCCAAACTCCAACCTCCTAACTCCAAACTCCAAACTCCAAACTCTAAACTCCTAACTACTAACTCCTAACTCCAAACTCCAAACTCCAATCTCCTAACTCCTAACTCCAAACTCCAAACTCCAATCTCCAGTCTCCTAACTCCTAACTCCAAACTCCAAACTCCTAACCCCTAACTCCAACCTCCTAACTCCAAACTCCAAACTCCAAACTCTAAACTCTAAACTCCTAACTCCAAACTCCAAACTCCAAACTCCTAACTCCAAACTCCTAACTCCAAACTCCAAACTCCAAACTCCAAACTCCTAACTCCAAACTCCTAACTCCAAACTCCAATCTCCTAACTCCTAACTCCAAACTCCAATCTCCAGTCTCCTAACTCCAAACTCCAAACTCCAATCTCCTAACTCCAAACTCCAAACTCCAAACTCCTAACTCCAACCTCCAAACTGCTCACTCCTAACTCCAAACTCCAAACTCCAAACTCCAAACTCCAATCTCCTAACTCCTAACTCCAAACTCCAAACTCTAACTCCTAACTCCAAACTCCAAACTCCAAACTCCAATCTCCAGTCTCCTAACTCCTAACTCCAAACTCCAAACTACAAACTCCTAACTCCTAACTCCAAACTCCAACCTCCTAACTCCAAACTCCAAACTCCAAACTCCAAACTCTAAACTCCTAACTCCAAACTCCAAACTCCAATCTCCTAACTCCTTACTCCAAACTCCAAACTCCAAACTCCAAACTCCAATCTCCAGTCTCCTAACTCCTAACTCCAAACTCCTAACTCCAATCTCCAAACTCCAATCTCCTAACTCCTAACTCCAAACTCCAACCTCCTAACTCCAAACTCCAAACTCCAAACTCTAAACTCCTAACTACTAACTCCTAACTCCAAACTCCAAACTCCAATCTCCTAACTCCTAACTCCAAACTCCAAACTCCAAACTCCAATCTCCAGTCTCCTAACTCCTAACTCCAAACTCCAAACTCCTAACCCCTAACTCCAACCTCCTAACTCCAAACTCCAAACTCCAAACTCTAAACTCTAAACTCCTAACTCCAAACTCCTAACTCCAAACTCCAATCTCCTAACTCCTAACTCCAAACTCCTAACTCCAAACTCCAAACTCCAATCTCCAGTCTCCTAACTCCTAACTCCTAACTCCAAACTCCAATCTCCTAACTCCTAACTCCAAACTCCCACCTCCTAACTCCAAACTCCAAACTCCAAACTCTAAACTCCTAACTCCTAACTCCAAACTCCAAACTCCTAACTCCAAACTCCAAACTCCAATCTCCTAACTCCTAACTCCAAACTCCAAACTCCAAACTCCAAACTCCAATCTCCACTCTCCTAACTCCTAACTCCAAACTCCAAACTCCTAACTCCAAACTCCAAACTCCAATCTCCTAACTCCTAACTCCAAACTCCAAACTCCTAACTCCAAACTCCAAACTCTAAACTCCTAACTCCAAACTCCAATCTCCTAACTCCTAACTCCAAACTCCAAACTCCTAACTCCAAACTCCAAACTCCAGTCTCCTAACTCCTAACTCCAAACTCCAAACTCCTAACTCCTACCTCCAAACTCCAATCTCCTAACTCCTAACTCCAAACTCTAAACTCCTAACTCCTAACTCCAAACTCCAAACTCCTAACTCCAAACTCCAAACTCCAAACTCCTAACTCCAAACTCCAAACTCCAAACTCCAAACTCCAATCTCCAGTCTCCTAACTCCTAACTCCAAACTCCAAACTCCTAACTCCAAACTCCAATCTCCTAACTCCTAACTCCAAACTCCAACCTCCTAACTCCAAACTCCAAACTCCAAACTCCAAACTCCAATCTCCTAACTCGAACCTCCTAACTCCAAACTCCAAACTCTAAACTCTAAACTCCTAACTCCAAACTCCAAACTCCAAACTCCAAACTCCTAACTCCAAACTCCAATCTCCTATCTCCTTACTCCAAACTCCAAACTCCAAACTCCGAACTCCAATCTCCTAAACCCTAACAACAAACTCCAAACTCCAAACTCCAAACTCCAATCTCCTAACTCCTTACTCCAACTCCAAACTCCAAACTCCAATCTCCTAAACCCTAACTCCAAACTCCAAACTCCAAACTCCTAACTGCAAACTCCAAACTCCTAACTCCTAACTCCAAACTCCAAACTCCAAACTCCAATCTCCTAACTCCTAACTCCAAACTCCAACCTCCTAACTCCAAACTCCAAACTCCAAACTCTAAACTCCTAACTCCAAACTCCAAACTCCAAACTCCAATCTCCTAACTCCTAACTCCAAACTCCAAACTCCAAACTCCAAACTCCAATCTCCAGTCTCCTAACTCCTAACTCCAAATTCCAAACTCCTAACTCCAAACTCCAAACTCCAATCTCCTAACTCCTAACTCCAAACTCCAAACTTCTAACTCCAAACTCCAAACTCCAAACTCCAATCTCCAGTCTCCTAACTCCTAACTCCAAACTCCAAACTCCTAACTCCAAACTCCAATCTCCTAACTCCTATCTCGAAACTCCGAACTCCAAACTCCAAACTCCAATCTCCTAACTCCTAACTCCAAACTCCAAACTCCTAACTCCAAACTCCAAACTCCAAACTCCAATCTCCAGTCTCCCAACTCCAAACTCCAAACTCCAATCTCCAATCTCCTAACTCCAAACTCCAAACTCCTAACTCCACACTCCAACCTCCAAACTCCTCACTCCTAACTCCAAACTCCAAACACCAAACTCCTAACTCCTAACTCCAAACTCCAAACTCCTAACTCCTAACTCCAAACTCCAAACTCCAAACTCCAAACTCCTAACTCCAAACTCCTAACTCCAAACTCCAATCTCCTAACTCCTAACTCCAAACTCCAATCTCCAGTCTCCTAACGCCAAACTCCAAACTCCAATCTCCTAACTCCAAACTCCCAACTCCAAACTCCTAACTCCAACCTCCAAACTGCTCACTCCTAACTCCAAACTCCAAACTCCAAACTCCAAACTCCAAACTCCAATCTCCTAACTCCTAACTCCAAACTCCAAACTCTAACTCCTAACTCCAAACTCCAAACTCCAATCTCCAGTCTCCTAACTCCAACCTCCTAACTCCAAACTCCAAACTCCAAACTCCAAACTCCTAACTCCAAACTCCAAACTCCAATCTCCTAACTCCTAACTCCAAACTCCAAACTCCAAACTCCAATCTCCAGTCTCCTAACTCCTAACTCCAAACTCCAAACTCCAATCTCCTAACTCCTAACTCCAAACTCCAACCTCCTAACTCCAAACTCCAAACTCCAAACTCTAAACTCCTAACTACTAACTCCTAACTCCAAACTCCAATCTCCTAACTCCTAACTCCAAACTCCAAACTCCAAACTCCAATCTCCAGTCTCCTAACTCCTAACTCCAAACTCCAAACTCCTAACCCCTAACTCCAACCTCCTAACTCCGAACTCCAAACTCCAAACTCTAAACTCTAAACTCCAAACTCCAAACTCTAAACTCCTAACTCCAAACTCCAACCTCCTAACTCCAAACTCCAAACTCCAAACTCCAATCTCCAATCTCCTAACTCCTAACTCCAAACTCCAAACTCCTAACTCCAAACTCCAAACTCCAAACTCCAAACTCTAAACTCCTAACTCCAAACTCCAAACTCCTAACTCCAAACTCCAAACTCCAAACTCTAAACTCCTAACTCCAAACTCCAATCTCCTAACTCCTAACTCCTAACTCCAAACTCCAAACTCCTAACTCCAAACTCCAAACTCCAGTCTCCTAACTCCTAACTCCAAACTCCAAACTCCTAACTCCTACCTCCAAACTCCAATCTCCTAACTCCTAACTCCAAACTCTAAACTCCTAACTCCTAACTCCAAACTCCAAACTCCTAACTACAAACTCCAAACTCCAAACTCCAAACTCCTAACTCCAAACTCCAAACTCCTAACTCCAAACTCCAAACTCCAGTCTCCTAACTCCTAACTCCAAACTCCAAACTCCTAACTCCTACCTCCAAACTCCAATCTCCTAACTCCTAACTCCAAACTCTAAACTCCTAACTCCTAACTCCAAACTCCAAACTCCTAACTACAAACTCCAAACTCCAAACTCCTAACTCCAAACTCCAAACTCCAAACTCCAAACTCCAATCTCCAGTCTCCTAACTCCTAACTCCAAACTCCAAACTCCTAACTCCAAACTCCAATCTCCTAACTCCTAACTCCAAACTCCAACCTCCTAACTCCAAACTCCAAACTCCAAACTCCCAACTCGTAACTCCTAACTCCAAACTCCAACCTCCTAACTCCAAACTCCAAACTCCAAACTCCAAACTCCAAACTCCAATCTCCTAACTCGAACCTCCTAACTCCAAACTCCAAACTCTAAACTCTAAACTCCTAACTCCAAACTCCAAACTCCAAACTCCAAACTCCTAACTCCAAACTCCAAACTCCAATCTCCTATCTCCTTACTCCAAACTCCAAACTCCAAACTCCGAACTCCAATCTCCTAAACCCTAACTCCAAACTCCAAACTCCAAACTCCAAACTCCAATCTCCTAACTCCTTACTCCAACTCCAAACTCCAAACTCCAATCTCCTAAACCCTAACTCCAAACTCCAAACTCCAAACTCCTAACTGCAAACTCCAAACTCCTAACTCCTAACTCCAAACTCCAAACTCCAATCTCCTAACTCCTAACTCCTAACTCCAAACTCCAACCTCCTAACTCCAAACTCCAAACTCTAAACTCCTAACTCCAAACTCCAAACTCCTAACTCCAATCTCCTAACTCCTAACTCCAAACTCCAAACTCCAAACTCCAAACTCCAATCTCCAGTCTCCTAACTCCTAACTCCAAACTCCAAACTCCTAACTCCAAACTCCAATCTCCTAACTCCTAACTCCAAACTCCAAACTTCTAACTCCAAACTCCAAACTCCAAACTCCAATCTCCAGTCTCCTAACTCCTAACTCCAAACTCCAAACACCTAACTCCAAATTCCAATCTCCTAACTCCTATCTCGAAACTCCGAACTCCAAACTCCAAACTCCAATCTCCTAACTCCTAACTCCAAACTCCAAACTCCTAACTCCAAACTCCAAACTCCAAACTCCAATCTCCAGTCTCCCAACTCCAAACTCCAAACTCCAATCTCCAATCTCCTAACTCCAAACTCCAAACTCCTAACTCCACACTCCAACCTCCAAACTCCTCACTCCTAACTCCAAACTCCAAACACCAAACTCCTAACTCCTAACTCCAAACTCCAAACTCCTAACTCCTAACTCCAAACTCCAAACTCCAAACTCCAAACTCCTAACTCCAAACTCCTAACTCCAAACTCCAATCTCCTAACTCGTAACTCCAAACTCCAATCTCCAGTCTCCTAACTCCAAACTCCAAACTCCAATCTCCTAACTCCAAACTCCAAACTCCTAACTCCAACCTCCAAACTGCTCACTCCTAACTCCAATCTCCAAACTCCAAACTCCAAACTCCAATCTCCTAACTCCAAACTCCAAACTCCAAACTCCAAACTCCTAACTCCAAACTCCAAACTCCAATCTCCTAACTCCTAACTCCAAACTCCAAACTCCAAACTCCAATCTCCAGTCTCCTAACTCCTAACTCCAAACTCCAAACTCCTAACTCCAAACTCCAAACTCCAATCTCCTAACTCCTAACTCCAAACTCCAAACTCCAAACTCCAATCTCCAGTCTCCTAACTCCTAACTCCAAACTCCAAACTCCTAACTCCAAACTCCAAACTCCAATCTCCTAACTCCTAACTCCAAACTCCTACCTCCTAACTCCAAACTCCAAACTCCAAACTCTAAACTCCTAACTACTAACTCCTAACTCCAAACTCCAATCTCCTAACTCCTAACTCCAAACTCCAAACTCCAAACTCCAATCTCCAGTCTCCTAACTCCTAACTCCAAACTCCAAACACCTAACCCCTAACTCCAACCTCTTAACTCCGAACTCCAAACTCCAAACTCTAAACTCTAAACTCCAAACTCCAAACTCTAAACTCCTAACTCCAAACTCCAAACTCCTAACTCCAAACTCCAATCTCCAATCTCCTAACTCCTAACTCCAAACTCCAAACTCCAAACTCCAATCTCCAATCTCCTAACTCCTAACTCCAAACTCCAAACTCCTAACTCCAAACTCCAAACTCCAATCTCCTAACTCCTAACTCCAAACTCCAAACTCCTAACTCCAAACTCCAAACTCCAAACTCCAAACTCTAAACTCCTAACTCCAAACTCCAATCTCCTAATTCCTAACTCCAAACTCCAAACTCCTAACTCCAAACTCCAATCTCCAGTCTCCTAACTCCTAACTCCAAACTCCAAACTCCTAACTCCTACCTCCAAACTCCAATCTCCTAACTCCTAACTCCAAGCTCTAAACTCCTAACTCCTAACTCCAAACTCCAAACTCCTAACTCCAAACTCCAAACTCCAAACTCCTAACTCCAAACTCCAAACTCCAAACTCCAATCTGCAGTCTCCTAACTCTTAACTCCAAACTCCAAACTCCTAACTCCAAACTCCAATCTCCTAACTCCTAACTCCAAACTCCAACCTCCTAACTCCAAACTCCAAACTAAAAACTCCCAAATCGTAACTCCTAACTCCAAACTCCAACCTCCTAACTCCAAACTCCAAACTCCAAACTCCAAACTCCAAACTCCAATCTCCTAACTCGAACCTCCTAACTCCAAACTCCAAACTCTAAACTCGAAACTCCTAACTCCAAACTCCAAACTCCAAACTCCAAACTCCTAACTCCAAACTCCAAACTCCAATCTCCTATCTCCTTACTCCAAACTCCAAACTCCAAACTCCAAACTCCAATCTCCTAAACCCTAACTCCAAACTCCAAACTCCAAACTCCAAACTCCAATCTCCTAACTCCTTACTCCAACTCCAAACTCCAAACTCCAATCTCCTAAACCCTAACTCCAAACTCCAAACTCCAAACTCCTAACTGCAAACTCCAAACTCCTAACTCCTAACTCCAAACTCCAAACTCCAAACTCCAATCTCCTAACTCATAACTCCAAACCCCAACCTCCTAACTCCAAACTCCAAACCCCAAACTCTAAACTCCTAACTCCAAACTCCAAACTCCAAACTCCAAACTCCAATCTCCTAACTCCTAACTCCAAACTCCAAACTCCAAACCCCAAACTCCAATCTCCTAACCCCTAACTCCAAACTCCAAACTCCAATCTCCAAACTCCTACTCCAAATACCAAACTCCGAACTCCAAAATCCAAACTCCAAACTCCAATCTCCTAACTCCTAACTCCAAAATCCAACCTCCTAACTCCAAACTCCATACTCCAAACTCCAAACTCTAAACTCTAAATTCCTAACTCCAAACTCCAAACTCCAAACTCCAAACTCCAATCTCCTAACTCCAAACTCCAAACTCCAAACTCCTTACTCCAAACTCCAAACTCCAAACTCCTAACTCCAAACTCCAAACTCCAAACTCCAATCTCCTAACTCCTAACTCCAAAATCCAACCTCCTAACTCCAAACTCCATACTCCAAACTCCAAACTCTAAACTCTAAATTCCTAACTCCAAACTCCAAACTCCAAACTCCAAACTCCAATCTCCTAACTCCAAACTCCAAACTCCAAACTCCTTACTCCAAACTCCAAACTCCAAACTCCTAACTCCAAACTCCAAACTCCAAACTCCAATCTCCTAACTCCTAACTCCAAACTCCAACATCTTAACTCCAAACTCCAAACTCCAAACTCTAAACTCTAAACTCCTAACTCCAAACTCCAAACTCCAAACTCCAAACTCCTAACTCCAAACTCCAAACTCCAATCTCCTAACTCCTAACTCCAAACTCCAAACTCCAAACTCCTAACTCCAAACTCCAAACTCCAAACTCCAATCTCCTAACCCCTAACTCCAAACTCCAAACTCCAAACTCCTAAATCCAAACTCCAAACTCCAATCTCCTACCTCCAAACTCCAAACTCCAAACTCCTAACTCCACACTCCAAACTCCAAACTCCAACCTCCAAACTCTACACTCCTAACTCCAAACTCCAAACTCCTAACTCCAAACTCCAAACTCCAAACTCCGAACTCCAAACTCCAAACTCCAAACTCCTAACTCCAAACTCCAAACTCCTAACTCCAACCTCCAATCTCCTAACTCCTAACTCCAAACTCCGAACTCCAAACTCCAAACTCCAATCTCCTAACTCCAAACTCCAAACTCCAAACTCCTAACTCCAAACTCCAAACTCCAATCTCCAAACTCCAAACTCCAATCTCCTAACTCCAAACTCCTAACTCCACACTCCAACCTCCAAACTCCTCACTCCTAACTCCAAACTCCAAACTCCAAACTCCTAACTCCTAACTCCAAACTCCGAACTCCTAACTCCAAACTCCAAACTCCAAACTCCAAACTCCTAACTCCAAACTCCAATCTCCTAACTCCTAACTCCAAACTCCAATCTCCAGTCTCCTAACTCCAAACTCCAAACTCCAAACTCCAAACTCCAATCTCCTAACTCCAAACTCCAAACTCCAAACTCCTAACACCACACTCCAACCTCCAAACTCCTCACTCCTAACTCCAAACTCCTAACTCCAAACTCCAAACTCCTAACTCCAAACTCCAAACTCCAATCTCCTAACTCCTAACTCCAAACTCCAACCTCCTAACTCCAAACTCCAAACTCCAAACTCCTAACTCCTAACTCCAAACTCCAAACTCCAATCTCCTAACTCCTAACTCCAAACTCCAAACTTCTAACTCCAAACTCCAAACTCCAAACTCCAAACTCCAATCTCCTAACTCCTAACTCCAAACTCCAAACTTCTAACTCCAAACACCAAACTCCAAACTCCAATCTCCAGTCTCCTAACTCCTAACTCCAAACTCCAAACTCCAATCTCCTAAACCCTAACTCCAAACTCCAAACTCCAAACTCCTAACTGCAATCTCCAAACTCCAATCTCCAATCTCCTAACTCCTTAATCCAAACTCCAAACTCCAAACTCCTAACTCCAAACTCCAAACTCCAATCTCCTAACTCGTAACTCCAAACTCCAACATCTTAACTCCAAACTGCAAACTCCAAACTCTAAACTCTAAACTCCAAACTCCAAACTCCTAACTCCAAACTCCAATCTCCTAACTCCTAACTCCAAACTCCAAACTCCTAACTCCAATCTCCTAACTCCAAACTCCAAACTCCAAACTCCAAACTCTAAACTCTAAACTCCTAACTCCAAACTCCAATCTCCTAACTCCTAACTCCAAACTCCAAACTCCTAACTCCAAACTCCAAACTCCAATCTCCAGTCTCCTAACTCCTAACTCCAAACTCCAAACTCTAAACTCTAAACTCCAAACTCCAAACTCCAAACTCCAAACTCCTAACTCCAAACTCCAAACTCCTAACTCCAATCTCCTAACCCCTAACTCCAAACTCCAAACTCCAAACTCCTAACTCCAACCTCCTAACTCCAAACTCCAAACTCCAAACTCCAAACTCTAAACTCTAAACTCCTAACTCCAAACTCCAATCTCCTAACTCCTAACTCCAAACTCCAAACTCCAAACTCCAATCTCCAGTCTCCTAACTCCTAACTCCAAACTCCAAACTCCTAACTCCAAACTCCAAACTCCAATCTCCTAACTCCTAACTCCAAACTCCAACCTCCTAACTCCAAACGCCAAACTCCAAACTCTAAACTCCTAACTCCTAACTCCAAACTCCAAACTCCAAACTCCTAACTCCTAACTCCAAACTCCAAACTCCAATCTCCTCACTCCTAACTCCAAACTCCAAACTTCTAACTCCAAACTCCAAACTCCAAACTCCAATCTCCAGTCTCCTAACTCCTAACTCCAAACTCCAAACTCCTAACTCCAAACTCCAATCTCCTAACTACTATCTCGAAACTCCGAACTCCAAACTCCAAACTCCAATCTCCTAACTCCTAACTCCAAACTCCAAACTCCTAACTCCAAACTCCAAACTCCAAACTCCAATCTCCAGTCTCCCAACTCCAAACTCCAAACTCCAAACTCCAATCTCCTAACTCCAAACTCCAAACTCCTAACTCCACACTCCAACCTCCAAACTCCTAACTCCAAACTCCAAACACCAAACTCCTAACTCCTAACTCCAAACTCCAAACTCCTAACTCCAAACTCCAAACTCCAAACTCCAAACTCCTAACTCCAAACTCCTAACTCCAAACTCCAATCTCCTAACTCCTAACTCCAAACTCCAATCTCCAGTCTCCAAACTCCAAACTCCAAACTCCAATCTCCTAACTCCAAACTCCAAACTCCAAACTCCTAACTCCAACCTCCAAACTGCTCACTCCTAACTCCAAACTCCAATCTCCAAACTCCAAACTCCAATCTCCTAACTCCTAACTCCAAACTCCAAACTCTAACTCCTAACTCCAAACTCCAAACTCCGATCTCCAATCTCCAGTCTCCTAACTCCTAACTCCAAACTCCAAACTCCAAACTCCTAACTCCTAACTCCAAACTCCAACCTCCTAACTCCAAACTCCAAACTCCAAACTCTAAACTCCTAACTCCAAACTCAAAACTCCAATCTCCTAACTCCTAACTCCAAACTCCAAACTCCAAACTCCAAACTCCAATCTCCAGTCTCCTAACTCCTAACTCCAAACTCCAAACTCCTAACTCCAAACTCCAAACTCCAATCTCCTAACTCCGAACTACAAACTCCAAACTTCTAACTCCAAACTCCAAACTCCAAACTCCAATCTCCAGTCTCCTAACTCCTAACTCCAAACTCCAATCTCCTAACTCCTATCTCGAAACTCCGAACTCCAAACTCCAATCTCCTAACTCCTAACTCCAAACTCCAAACTCCTAACTCCAAACTCCAAACTCCAAACTCCGATCTCCAGTCTCCCAACTCCAATCTCCAAACTCCAAACTCCAATCTCCTAACTCCAAACTCCAAACTCCTAACTCCACACTCCAACCTCCAAACTCCTCACTCCTAACTCCAAACTCCAAACACCAAACTCCTAACTCCTAACTCCAAACTCCAAACTCCTAACTCCAAACTCCAAACTCCAAACTCCAAACTCCAAACTCCTAACTCCAAACTCCTAACTCCAAACTCCAATCTCCTAACTCCTAACTCCAAACTCCAAACTCCTAACTCCAACCTCCAAACTCCAAACTCCAATCTCCTAACTCCAAACTCCAAACTCCAAACTCCTAACTCCAACCTCCAAACTGCTCACTCCTAACTCCAAACTCCAAACTCCAAACTCCAATCTCCTAACTCCTAACTCCAAACTCCAAACTCTAACTCCTAACTCCAAACTCCAAACTCCAAACTCCAATCTCCAGTCTCCTAACTCCTAACTCCAAACTCCAAACTACAAACTCCTAACTCCTAACTCCTAACTCCAAACTCCAAACTCCAATCTCCTAACTCCTAACTCCAAACTCCAACCTCCTAACTCCAAACTCCAAACTCCAAACTCCTAACCCCTAACTCCAACCTCCTAACTCCAAACTCCAAACTCCAAACTCTAAACTCTAAACTCCTAACTCCAAACTCCAATCTCCTAACTCCTAACTCCAAACTCCTAACTCCAAACTCCAAACTCCAATCTCCAGTCTCCTAACTCCTAACTCCAAACTCCAAACTCCTAACTCCTAACTCCAAACTCCAATCTCCTAACTCCTAACTCCAAACTCCAACCTCCTAACTCCAAACTCCAAACTCCAAACTCTAAACTCCTAACTCCTAACTCCAAACTCCAAACTCCTAACTCCAAACTCCAAACTCCAATCTCCTAACTCCTAACTCCAAACTCCAAACTCCAAACTCCTAACTGCAATCTCCAAACTCCAATCTCCAATCTCCTAACTCCTTAATCCAAACTCCAAACTCCAAACTCCTAACTCCAAACTCCAAACTCCAACCTCCTAACTCCTAACTCCAAACTCCAAACTCTAAACTCCTAACTCCTAACTCCAAACTCCAAACTCCTAACTCCAAACTCCAAACTCCAATCTCCTAACTCCTAACTCCAAACTCCAAACTCCAAACTCCAATCTCCTAACTCCTAACTCCAAACTCCAAACTCCTAACTCCAAACTCCAAACTCCAATCTCCAGTCTCCTAACTCCTAACTCCAAACTCCAAACTCCAAACTCCAAACTCCAATCTCCTAACTCCAAACTCCAAACTCCAAACTCCTAACACCACACTCCAACCTCCAAACTCCTCACTCCTAACTCCAAACTCCTAACTCCAAACTCCAAACTCCTAACTCCTAACTCCAAACTCCAATCTCCTAACTCCTAACTCCAAACTCCAACCTCCTAACTCCAAACTCCAAACTCCAAACTCCTAACTCCTAACTCCAAACTCCAAACTCCAATCTCCTAACTCCTAACTCCAAACTCCAAACTTCTAACTCCAAACTCCAAACTCCAAACTCCAAACTCCAATCTCCTAACTCCTAACTCCAAACTCCTAACTCCAAACTCCAAACTCCAATCTCCAGTCTCCTAACTCCTAACTCCAAACTCCAAACTCCTAACTCCTAACTCCAAACTCCAATCTCCTAACTCCTAACTCCAAACTCCAACCTCCTAACTCCTAACTCCAAACTCCTAACTCCAAACTCCAAACTCCAAACTCCAAACTCTAAACTCCTAACTCCAAACTCCAATCTCCTAACTCCTAACTCCAAACTCCAAACTCCTAACTCCAAACTCCAAACTCCAGTCTCCTAACTCCTAACTCCAAACTCCAAACTCCTAACTCCTACCTCCAAACTCCAATCTCCTAACTCCAAACTCCTAACTCCAAACTCCAAACTCCAAACTCCTAACTCCAAACTCCTAACTCCAAACTCCAATCTCCTAACTCCTAACTCCAAACTCCAAACTCCTAACTCCAACCTCCAAACTCCAAACTCCAATCTCCTAACTCCAAACTCCAAACTCCAAACTCCTAACTCCAACCTCCAAACTGCTCACTCCTAACGCCAAACTCCAAACTCCAAACTCCAATCTCCTAACTCCTAACTCCAAACTCCAAACTCTAACTCCTAACTCCAAACTCCAAACTCCAAACTCCAATCTCCAGTCTCCTAACTCCTAACTCCAAACTCCAAACTACAAACTCCTAACTCCTAACTCCTAACTCCAAACTCCAAACTCCAATCTCCTAACTCCTAACTCCAAACTCCAACCTCCTAACTCCAAACTCCAAACTCCAAACTCCTAACCCCTAACTCCAACCTCCTAACTCCAAACTCCAAACTCCAAACTCTAAACTCTAAACTCCTAACTCCAAACTCCAATCTCCTAACTCCTAACTCCAAACTCCTAACTCCAAACTCCAAACTCCAATCTCCAGTCTCCTAACTCCTAACTCCAAACTCCAAACTCCTAACTCCTAACTCCAAACTCCAATCTCCTAACTCCTAACTCCAAACTCCAACCTCCTAACTCCAAACTCCAAACTCCAAACTCTAAACTCCTAACTCCTAACTCCAAACTCCAAACTCCTAACTCCAAACTCCAAACTCCAATCTCCTAACTCCTAACTCCAAACTCCAAACTCCAAACTCCTAACTGCAATCTCCAAACTCCAATCTCCAATCTCCTAACTCCTTAATCCAAACTCCAAACTCCAAACTCCTAACTCCAAACTCCAAACTCCAACCTCCTAACTCCTAACTCCAAACTCCAAACTCTAAACTCCTAACTCCTAACTCCAAACTCCAAACTCCTAACTCCAAACTCCAAACTCCAATCTCCTAACTCCTAACTCCAAACTCCAAACTCCAAACTCTAAACTCTAAACTCCTAACTCCAAACTCCAATCTCCTAACTCCTAACTCCAAACTCCAAACTCCTAACTCCAAACTCCAAACTCCAATCTCCAGTCTCCTAACTCCTAACTCCAAACTCCAAACTCCAAACTCCAAACTCCAATCTCCTAACTCCAAACTCCAAACTCCAAACTCCTAACACCACACTCCAACCTCCAAACTCCTCACTCCTAACTCCAAACTCCTAACTCCAAACTCCAAACTCCTAACTCCTAACTCCAAACTCCAATCTCCTAACTCCTAACTCCAAACTCCAACCTCCTAACTCCAAACTCCAAACTCCAAACTCCTAACTCCTAACTCCAAACTCCAAACTCCAATCTCCTAACTCCTAACTCCAAACTCCAAACTTCTAACTCCAAACTCCAAACTCCAAACTCCAAACTCCAATCTCCTAACTCCTAACTCCAAACTCCTAACTCCAAACTCCAAACTCCAATCTCCAGTCTCCTAACTCCTAACTCCAAACTCCAAACTCCTAACTCCTAACTCCAAACTCCAATCTCCTAACTCCTAACTCCAAACTCCAACCTCCTAACTCCTAACTCCAAACTCCTAACTCCAAACTCCAAACTCCAAACTCCAAACTCTAAACTCCTAACTCCAAACTCCAATCTCCTAACTCCTAACTCCAAACTCCAAACTCCTAACTCCAAACTCCAAACTCCAGTCTCCTAACTCCTAACTCCAAACTCCAACCTCCTAACTCCAAACTCCAAACTCCAAACTCTAAACTCTAAACTCCTAACTCCAAACTCCAATCTCCTAACTCCTAACTCCAAACTCCTAACTCCAAACTCCAAACTCCAATCTCCAGTCTCCTAACTCCTAACTCCAAACTCCAAACTCCTAACTCCTAACTCCAAACTCCAATCTCCTAACTCCTAACTCCAAACTCCAACCTCCTAACTCCAAACTCCAAACTCCAAACTCTAAACTCCTAACTCCTAACTCCAAACTCCAAACTCCTAACTCCAAACTCCAAACTCCAATCTCCTAACTCCTAACTCCAAACTCCAAACTCCAAACTCCTAACTGCAATCTCCAAACTCCAATCTCCAATCTCCTAACTCCTTAATCCAAACTCCAAACTCCAAACTCCTAACTCCAAACTCCAAACTCCAACCTCCTAACTCCTAACTCCAAACTCCAAACTCTAAACTCCTAACTCCTAACTCCAAACTCCAAACTCCTAACTCCAAACTCCAAACTCCAATCTCCTAACTCCTAACTCCAAACTCCAAACTCCAAACTCTAAACTCTAAACTCCTAACTCCAAACTCCAATCTCCTAACTCCTAACTCCAAACTCCAAACTCCTAACTCCAAACTCCAAACTCCAATCTCCAGTCTCCTAACTCCTAACTCCAAACTCCAAACTCCAAACTCCAAACTCCAATCTCCTAACTCCAAACTCCAAACTCCAAACTCCTAACACCACACTCCAACCTCCAAACTCCTCACTCCTAACTCCAAACTCCTAACTCCAAACTCCAAACTCCTAACTCCTAACTCCAAACTCCAATCTCCTAACTCCTAACTCCAAACTCCAACCTCCTAACTCCAAACTCCAAACTCCAAACTCCTAACTCCTAACTCCAAACTCCAAACTCCAATCTCCTAACTCCTAACTCCAAACTCCAAACTTCTAACTCCAAACTCCAAACTCCAAACTCCAAACTCCAATCTCCTAACTCCTAACTCCAAACTCCTAACTCCAAACTCCAAACTCCAATCTCCAGTCTCCTAACTCCTAACTCCAAACTCCTAACTCCTAACTCCAAACTCCAATCTCCTAACTCCTAACTCCAAACTCCAACCTCCTAACTCCTAACTCCAAACTCCTAACTCCAAACTCCAAACTCCAAACTCCAAACTCTAAACTCCTAACTCCAAACTCCAATCTCCTAACTCCTAACTCCAAACTCCAAACTCCTAACTCCAAACTCCAAACTCCAGTCTCCTAACTCCTAACTCCAAACTCCAAACTCCTAACTCCTACCTCCAAACTCCAATCTCCTAACTCCTAACTCCAAACTCTAAACTCCTAACTCCTAACTCCAAACTCCAAACTCCTAACTCCAAACTCCAAACTCCAAACTCCTAACTCCAAACTCCAAACTCCAAACTCCAAACTCCAATCTCCAGTCTCCTAACTCCTAACTCCAAACTCCAAACTCCTAACTCCAAACTCCAATCTCCTAACTCCTAACTCCAATCTCCTAACTCCTAACTCCAAACTCCAAACTTCTAACTCCAAACACCAAACTCCAAACTCCAATCTCCAGTCTCCTAACTCCTAACTCCAAACTCCAAACTCCAAACTCCAATCTCCAGTCTCCTAACTCCTAACTCCAAACTCCAAACTCCTAACCCCTAACTCCAACCTCCTAACTCCAAACTCCAAACTCCAAACTCTAAACTCTAAACTCCTAACACCAAACTCCAAACTCCAATCTCCTAACTCCTAACTCCAAACTCCAAACTCCAAACTCCAATCTCCAGTCTCCTAACTCCTAACTCCAAACTCCAAACTCCTAACTCCTAACTCCAAACTCCAATCTCCTAACTCCTAACTCCAAACTCCAACCTCCTAACTCCAAACTCCAAACTCCAAACTCTAAACTCCTAACTCCTAACTCCAAACTCCAAACTCCTAACTCCAAACTCCAAACTCCAATCTCCTAACTCCTAACTCCAAACTCCAAACTCCAAACTCCAATCTCCAATCTCCTAACTCCTAACTCCAAACTCCAAACTCCTAACTCCAAACTCCAAACTCCAATCTCCTAACTCCTAACTCCAAACTCCTAACTCCAAACTCCAAACTCCAAACTCCAAACTCTAAACTCCTAACTCCAAACTCCAATCTCCTAACTCCTAACTCCAAACTCCAAACTCCTAACTCCAAACTCCAAACTCCAGTCTCCTAACTCCTAACTCCAAACTCCTAACTCCTACCTCCAAACTCCAATCTCCTAACTCCTAACTCCAAACTCTAAACTCCGAACTCCAAACTCCAAACTCCTAACTCCAAACTCCAAACTCCAAACTCCTAACTCCAAACTCCAAACTCCAAACTCCAAACTCCAATCTCCAGTCTCCTAACTCCTAACTCCAAACTCCAAACTCCTAACTCCAAACTCCAATCTCCTAACTCCTAACTCCAATCTCCTAACTCCTAACTCCAAACTCCAAACTTCTAACTCCAAACACCAAACTCCAAACTCCAATCTCCAGTCTCCTAACTCCTAACTCCAAACTCCAAACTCCAATCTCCTAAACCCTAACTCCAAACTCCAAACTCCAAACTCCTAACTGCAATCTCCAAACTCCAATCTCCAATCTCCTAACTCCTTAATCCAAACTCCAAACTCCAAACTCCTAACTCCAAACTCCAAACTCCAATCTCCTAACTCCTAACTCCAAACTCCAACATCTTAACTCCAAACTGCAAACTCCAAACTCTAAACTCTAAACTCCAAACTCCAAACTCCTAACTCCAAACTCCAATCTCCTAACTCCTAACTCCAAACTCCAAACTCCTAACTCCAATCTCCTAACCCCTAACTCCAAACTCCAAACTCCTAACTCCAACCTCCTAACTCCAAACTCCAAACTCCAAACTCCAAACTCTAAACTCTAAACTCCTAACTCCAAACTCCAATCTCCTAACTCCTAACTCCAAACTCCAAACTCCTAACTCCAAACTCCAAACTCCAATCTCCAGTCTCCTAACTCCTAACTCCAAACTCCAAACTCCAAACTCCAAACTCCAATCTCCTAACTCCAAACTCCAAACTCCAAACTCCTAACACCACACTCCAACCTCCAAACTCCTCACTCCTAACTCCAAACTCCTAACTCCAAACTCCAAACTCCTAACTCCAAACTCCAAACTCCAATCTCCTAACTCCTAACTCCAAACTCCAACCTCCTAACTCCAAACTCCAAACTCCAAACTCCTAACTCCTAACTCCAAACTCCAAACTCCAATCTCCTAACTCCTAACTCCAAACTCGAAACTTCTAACTCCAAACTCCAAACTCCAAACTCCAAACTCCAATCTCCTAACTCCTAACTCCAAACTCCAAACTTCTAACTCCAAACACCAAACTCCAAACTCCAATCTCCAGTCTCCTAACTCCTAACTCCAAACTCCAAACTCCAATCTCCTAAACCCTAACTCCAAACTCCAAACTCCAAACTCCTAACTGCAATCTCCAAACTCCAATCTCCAATCTCCTAACTCCTTAATCCAAACTCCAAACTCCAAACTCCTAACTCCAAACTCCAAACTCCAATCTCCTAACTCGTAACTCCAAACTCCAACATCTTAACTCCAAACTGCAAACTCCAAACTCTAAACTCTAAACTCCAAACTCCAAACTCCAAACTCCAAACTCCTAACTCCAAACTCCAATCTCCTAACTCCTAACTCCAAACTGCAAACTCCTAACTCCAATCTCCTAACCCCTAACTCCAAACTCCAAACTCCTAACTCCAACCTCCTAACTCCAAACTCCAAACTCCTAACTCCAAACTCCTAACTCCAAACTCCAAACTCCTAACTCCAAACTCCAAACTCCAATCTCCTAACTCCTAACTCCAAACTCCAACCTCCTAACTCCAAACTCCAAACTCCAAACTCCTAACTCCTAACTCCAAACTCCAAACTCCAATCTCCTAACTCCTAACTCCAAACTCGAAACTTCTAACTCCAAACTCCAAACTCCAAACTCCAAACTCCAATCTCCTAACTCCTAACTCCAAACTCCAAACTTCTAACTCCAAACACCAAACTCCAAACTCCAATCTCCAGTCTCCTAACTCCTAACTCCAAACTCCAAACTCCAATCTCCTAAACCCTAACTCCAAACTCCAAACTCCAAACTCCTAACTGCAATCTCCAAACTCCAATCTCCAATCTCCTAACTCCTTAATCCAAACTCCAAACTCCAAACTCCTAACTCCAAACTCCAAACTCCAATCTCCTAACTCGTAACTCCAAACTCCAACATCTTAACTCCAAACTGCAAACTCCAAACTCTAAACTCTAAACTCCAAACTCCAAACTCCAAACTCCAAACTCCTAACTCCAAACTCCAATCTCCTAACTCCTAACTCCAAACTGCAAACTCCTAACTCCAATCTCCTAACCCCTAACTCCAAACTCCAAACTCCTAACTCCAACCTCCTAACTCCAAACTCCAAACTCCAAACTCCAAACTCTAAACTCTAAACTCCTAACTCCAAACTCCAATCTCCTAACTCCTAACTCCAAACTCCAAACTCCTAACTCCAAACTCCAAACTCCAATCTCCAGTCTCCTAACTCCAAACTCCAAACTCCTAACTCCTAACTCCAAACTCCAAACTCCAATCTCCTAACTCCTAACTCCAAACTCTAAACTCCTAACTCCTAACTCCAAACTCCAAACTCCTAACTCCAAACTCCAATCTCCAAACTCCTAACTCCAAACTCCAAACTCCAAACTCCAAACTCCAATCTCCAGTCTCCTAACTCCTAACTCCAAACTCCAAACTCCTAACTCCAAACTCCAATCTCCTAACTCCTACTCCAAACTCCAAACTCCTAACTCCAAACTCCAAACTCCAATCTCCAGTCTCCTAACTCCTAACTGCAAACTCCAATCTCCTAACTCCTAACTCCAAACTCCAACCTCCTAACTCCAAACTCCAAACTCCAAACTCTAAACTCCTAACTCCTAACTCCAAACTCCAACCTCCTAACTCCAAACTCCAAACTCCTAACTCCAAACTCCAAACTCCAAACTCTAAACTCCTAACTCCAAACTCCAAACTCCAATCTCCTAACTCCTAACTCCAAACTCCAAACTCCAAACTCCAAACTCCAGTCTCCTAACTCCTAACTCCAAACTCCTAACTCCAAACTCCAAACTCCAACCTCCTAACTCCAAACTCCAAACTCCAAACTCTAAACTCCTAACTCCAAACTCCAATCTCCTAACTCCTAACTCCAAACTCCAAACTCCAAACTCCAAACTCCAATCTCCTAACTCCTAACTCCAAACTCCAACATCTTAACTCCAAACTGCGAACTCCAAACTCTAAACTCTAAACTCCAAACTCCAAACTCCAAACTCCTAACTCCAAACTCCAATCTCCTAACTCCTAACTCCAAACTCCAAACTCCTAACTCCAATCTCCTAACCCCTAACTCCAAACTCCAAACTCCTAACTCCAACCTCCTAACTCCAAACTCCAAACTCCAAACTCCAAACTCTAAACTCTAAACTCCTAACTCCAAACTCCAATCTCCTAACTCCTAACTCCAAACTCCAAACTCCTAATTCCAAACTCCAAACTCCAATCTCCAGTCTCCTAACTCCTAACTCCAAACTCCAAACTCCTAACTCCTAACTCCAAACTCCAAACTCCAATCTCCTAACTCCTAACTCCAAACTCTAAACTCCTAACTCCTAACTCCAAACTCCAAACTCCAAACTCCAAACTCCAATCTCCAAACTCCTAACTCCAAACTCCAAACTCCAAACTCCAAACTCCAATCTCCAATCTCCAGTCTCCTAACTCCTAACTCCAAACTCCAAACTCCTAACTCCAAACTCCAAACTCCATTCTCCTAACTCCTACTCCAAACTCCAAACTCCTAACTCCAAACTCCAAACTCCAATCTCCAGTCTCCTAACTCCTAAGTCCAAACTGCAATCTCCTAACTCCTAACTCCAAACTCCAACCTCCTAACTCCAAACTCCAAACTCCAAACTCTAAACTCCTAACTCCAATCTCCTAACTCCTAACTCCAAACTCCTAACTCCAAACTCCAAACTCCAAACTCCAAACTCTAAACTCCTAACTCCAAACTCCAATCTCCTAACTCCTAACTCCAAACTCCAAACTCCTAACTCCAAACTCCAAACTCCAGTCTCCTAACTCCTAACTCCAAACTCCTAACTCCTACCTCCAAACTCCAATCTCCTAACTCCTAACTCCAAACTCTAAACTCCTAACTCCGAACTCCAAACTCCAAACTCCTAACTCCAAACTCCAAACTCCAAACTCCTAACTCCAAACTCCAAACTCCAAACTCCAAACTCCAATCTCCAGTCTCCTAACTCCTAACTCCAAACTCCAAACTCCTAACTCCAAACTCCAATCTCCTAACTCCTAACTCCAATCTCCTAACTCCTAACTCCAAACTCCAAACTTCTAACTCCAAACACCAAACTCCAAACTCCAATCTCCAGTCTCCTAACTCCGAACTCCAAACTCCAAACTCCAATCTCCTAAACCCTAACTCCAAACTCCAAACTCCAAACTCCTAACTGCAATCTCCAAACTCCAATCTCCAATCTCCTAACTCCTTAATCCAAACTCCAAACTCCAAACTCCTAACTCCAAACTCCAAACTCCAATCTCCTAACTCCTAACTCCAAACTCCAACATCTTAACTCCAAACTGCAAACTCCAAACTCTAAACTCTAAACTCCAAACTCCAAACTCCTAACTCCAAACTCCAATCTCCTAACTCCTAACTCCAAACTCCAAACTCCTAACTCCAATCTCCTAACCCCTAACTCCAAACTCCAAACTCCTAACTCCAACCTCCTAACTCCAAACTCCAAACTCCAAACTCCAAACTCTAAACTCTAAACTCCTAACTCCAAACTCCAATCTCCTAACTCCTAACTCCAAACTCCAAACTCCTAACTCCAAACTCCAAACTCCAATCTCCAGTCTCCTAACTCCTAACTCCAAACTCCAAACTCCAAACTCCAAACTCCAATCTCCTAACTCCAAACTCCAAACTCCAAACTCCTAACACCACACTCCAACCTCCAAACTCCTCACTCCTAACTCCAAACTCCTAACTCCAAACTCCAAACTCCTAACTCCAAACTCCAAACTCCAATCTCCTAACTCCTAACTCCAAACTCCAACCTCCTAACTCCAAACTCCAAACTCCAAACTCCAAACTCCTAACTCCTAACTCCAAACTCCAAACTCCAATCTCCTAACTCCTAACTCCAAACTCCAAACTTCTAACTCCAAACTCCAAACTCCAAACTCCAAACTCCAATCTCCTAACTCCTAACTCCAAACTCCAAACTTCTAACTCCAAACACCAAACTCCAAACTCCAATCTCCAGTCTCCTAACTCCTAACTCCAAACTCCAAACTCCAATCTCCTAAACCCTAACTCCAAACTCCAAACTCCAAACTCCTAACTGCAATCTCCAAACTCCAATCTCCAATCTCCTAACTCCTTAATCCAAACTCCAAACTCCAAACTCCTAACTCCAAACTCCAAACTCCAATCTCCTAACTCGTAACTCCAAACTCCAACATCTTAACTCCAAACTGCAAACTCCAAACTCTAAACTCTAAACTCCAAACTCCAAACTCCAAACTCCAAACTCCAAACTCCTAACTCCAAACTCCAATCTCCTAACTCCTAACTCCAAACTGCAAACTCCTAACTCCAATCTCCTAACCCCTAACTCCAAACTCCAAACTCCTAACTCCAACCTCCTAACTCCAAACTCCAAACTCCAAACTCCAAACTCTAAACTCTAAACTCCTAACTCCAAACTCCAATCTCCTAACTCCTAACTCCAAACTCCAAACTCCTAACTCCAAACTCCAAACTCCAATCTCCAGTCTCCTAACTCCTAACTCCAAACTCCAAACTCCTAACTCCAAACTCCAAACTCCAATCTCCTAACTCCTAACTCCAAACTCTAAACTCCTAACTCCTAACTCCAAACTCCAAACTCCTAACTCCAAACTCCAATCTCCAAACTCCTAACTCCAAACTCCAAACTCCAAACTCCAAACTCCAATCTCCAGTCTCCTAACTCCTAACTCCAAACTCCAAACTCCTAACTCCAAACTCCAATCTCCTAACTCCTACTCCAAACTCCAAACTCCTAACTCCAAACTCCAAACTCCAATCTCCAGTCTCCTAACTCCTAACTGCAAACTCCAATCTCCTAACTCCTAACTCCAAACTCCAACCTCCTAACTCCAAACACCAAACTCCAAACTCTAAACTCCTAACTCCTAACTCCAAACTCCAACCTCCTAACTCCAAACTCCAAACTCCTAACTCCAAACTCCAAACTCCAAACTCTAAACTCCTAACTCCAAACTCCAAACTCCAATCTCCTAACTCCTAACTCCAAACTCCAAACTCCAAACTCCAAACTCCAGTCTCCTAACTCCTAACTCCAAACTCCTAACTCCAAACTCCAAACTCCAACCTCCTAACTCCA
This sequence comes from Somniosus microcephalus, assembly GCF_052327205.1. Lineage (NCBI taxonomy): Eukaryota > Metazoa > Chordata > Chondrichthyes > Squaliformes > Somniosidae > Somniosus > Somniosus microcephalus. The sequence goes on along the minus strand of NC_141000.1, from coordinate 41,133,369 downwards.
AACTCCAAACTCCAAACTCTAAACTCCTAACTCCAAACTCCAATCTCCTAACTCCTAACTCCAAACTCCTAACTCCAAACTCCAAACTCCAAACTCCAATCTCCTAACTCCTAACTCCAAACTCCAACATCTTAACTCCAAACTGCGAACTCCAAACTCTAAACTCTAAACTCCAAACTCCAAACTCCAAACTCCAAACTCCTAACTCCAAACTCCAATCTCCTAACTCCTAACTCCAAACTCCAAACTCCTAACTCCAATCTCCTAACCCCTAACTCCAAACTCCAAACTCCTAACTCCAACCTCCTAACTCCAAACTCCAAACTCCAAACTCCAAACTCTAAACTCTAAACTCCTAACTCCAAACTCCAATCTCCTAACTCCTAACTCCAAACTCCAAACTCCTAATTCCAAACTCCAAACTCCAATCTCCAGTCTCCTAACTCCTAACTCCAAACTCCAAACTCCTAACTCCTAACTCCAAACTCCAAACTCCAATCTCCTAACTCCTAACTCCAAACTCTAAACTCCTAACTCCTAACTCCAAACTCCAAACTCCAAACTCCAAACTCCAATCTCCAAACTCCTAACTCCAAACTCCAAACTCCAAACTCCAAACTCCAATCTCCAGTCTCCTAACTCCTAACTCCAAACTCCAAACTCCTAACTCCAAACTCCAAACTCCAATCTCCTAACTCCTACTCCAAACTCCAAACTCCTAACTCCAAACTCCAAACTCCAATCTCCAGTCTCCTAACTCCTAACTCCAAACTGCAATCTCCTAACTCCTAACTCCAAACTCCAACCTCCTAACTCCAAACTCCAAACTCCAAACTCTAAACTCCTAACTCCAAACTCCAAACTCCAATCTCCTAACTCCTAACTCCAAACTCCAAACTCCAAACTCCAAACTCCAAACTCCAGTCTCCTAACTCCTAACTCCAAACTCCTAACTCCAAACTCCAAACTCCAACCTCCTAACTCCAAACTCCAAACTCCAAACTCTAAACTCCTAACTCCAAACTCCAAACTCCAATCTCCTAACTCCTAACTCCAAACTCCAAACTCCAAACTCCAAACTCCAATCTCCAGTCTCCTAACTCCAAACTCCAAACTCCAAACTCCAATCTCCTAACTCCAAACTCCAAACTCCAAACTCCTAACTCCAACCTCCAAACTCCTCACTCCTAACTCCAAACTCCAAACTCCAAACTCCAAACTCCAATCTCCTAACTCCTAACTCCAAACTCCAAACTCCTAACTCCAAACTCCAAACTCCAAACTCCAATCTCCAGCCTCCTAACTCCTAACTCCAAACTCCAAACTCCAAACTCCTAACTCCTAACTCCAAACTCCAACCTCCTAACTCCAAACTCCAAACTCCAAACTCCAAACTCTAAACTCCAAACTCCAAACTCCAATCTCCAGTCTCCTAACTCCTAACTCCAAACTCCAAACTCCTAACTCCAAACTCCAAACTCCAACCTCCTAACTCCAAACTCCAAACTCCTAACTACTAACTCCTAACTCCAAACTCCAAACTCCACTCTCCTAACTCCTAACTCCAAACTCCAAACTCCAAACTCCAATCTCCAGTCTCCTAACTCCTAACTCCAAACTCCAAACTCCTAACCCCTAACTCCAACCTCCTAACTCCAAACTCCAAACTCCAAACTCTAAACTCTAAACTGCTAACTCCAAACTCCTAACTCCAAACTCCAATCTCCTAACTCCAAACTCCAAACTCCTAACTCCAAACTCCAATCTCCAGTCTCCTAACTCCTAACTCCAAACTCCAAACTCCTAACTCCAAACTCCTAACTCCAATCTCCTAACTCCTAACTCCAAACTCCAACCTCCTAACTGCAAACTCCAAACTCCAAACTCTAAACTCCTAACTCCTAACTCCAAACTCCAAACTCCAAACTCCAAACACCAATCTCCTAACTCCTAACTCCTAACTCCAAACTCCAAACTCCAAACTCCAAACTCCAATCTCCAGTCTCCTAACTCCTAACTCCAAACTCCAAACTCCTAACTCCAAACTCCAAACTCCAATCTCCTAACTCCTAACTCCAAACTCCAACCTCCTAACTCCAAACTCCAAACTCCAAACTCCAAACTCTAAACTCTAAACTCCTAACTCCAAACTCCAATCTCCTAACTCCTAACTCCAAACTCCAAACTCCTAACTGCAAACTCCAAACTCCAATCTCCAGTCTCCTAACTCCTAACTCCAAACTCCAAACTCCAAACTCCTAACTCCTAACTCCAAACTCCAAACTCCTAACTCCAAACTCTAAACTCCTAACTCCTAACTCCAAACTCCAAACTCCTAACTCCAAACTCCAAACTCCAAACTCCAATCTCCAGTCTCCTAACTCCTAACTCCAAACTCCAAACTCTTAACTCCAAACTCCAAACTCCTATCTCCTAACTCCAAACTCCAAACTCCAAACTCCTAACTCCTAACTCCAAACTCCAAACTCCTAACTCCTAACTCCAAACTCCAAACTCCAAACTCCAAACTCCAGTCTCCTAACTCCTAACTCCAAACTCCAAACTCCAAACTCCAAACTCCAATCTCTTAACTCCTAACTCCAACCTCCAAACTCCTCACTCCTAACTCCAAACTCCAAACTCCTAACTCCTAACTCCAAACTCCAAACTCCAATCTCCTAACTCCTAACACCAAACTCCAAACTCCAAACTCCAAACTCCAAACTCCAATCTCCAGTCTCCTAACTCCTAACTCCTAACTCCAAACTCCAAACTCCAACCTCCTAACTCCAAACTCCAAACTCCAAACTCTAAACTCCTAACTCCAAACTCCAAACTCCAATCTCCTAACTCCTAACTCCAAACTCCAAACTCCAAACTCCAAACTCCAATCTCCAGTCTCCTAACGCCAAACTCCAAACTCCAAACTCCAATCTCCTAACTCCAAACTCCAAACTCCTAACTCCAACCTCCAAACTTCTCACTCCAAACTCCAAACTCCAATCTCCTAACTCCTAACTCCAAACTCCAACCTCCAAACTCCTCACTCCAAACTACAAACTCCAATCTCCTAACTCCTAACTCCAAACTCCAAACTCCAAACTCCTAACTCCAAACTCCAACCTCCAAACTCCAATCTCCAGTCTCCTAACTCCTAACTCCAAACTCCAAACTCCAAACTCCAAACTCCTAACTCCTGACTCCAAACTCCAACCTCCTAACTCCAAACTCCAAACTCCAAACTCTAAACTCCTAACTCCAAACTCCAAACTCCAATCTCCTAACCCCTAACTCCAAACTCCAAACTCCAAACTCCAAACTCCAATCTCCAGTCTCCTAACTCCTAACTCCAAACTCCAAACTCCTAACTCCAAACTCCAAACTCCAATCTCCTAACTCCTAACTCCAAACTCCAACCTCCTAACTCCAAACTCCAAACTCCAAACTGCTCACTCCTAACTCCAAACTCCAAACTCCAAACATCCAATCTCCTAACTCCTGACTCCAAACTCCAACCTCTAACTCCTAACTCCAAACTCCAAACTCCAAACTCCAATCTCCAGTCTCCTAACTCCTAACTCCAAACTCCAAACTACAAACTCCTAACTCCTAACTCCAAACTCCAACCTCCTAACTCCAAACTCCAAACTCCAAACTCCAAACTCTAAACTCCTAACTCCAAACTCCAAACTCCAATCTCCTAACTCCTAACTCCAAACTCCAAACTCCAAACTCCAAACTCCAATCTCCAGTCTCCTAACTCCTAACTCCAAACTCCTAACTCCAAACTCCAAACTCCAATCTCCTAACTCCTAACTCCAAACTCCAACCTCCTCACTCCAAACTCCAAACTCCAAACTCTAAACTCCTAACTACTAACTCCTAACTCCAAACTCCAAACTCCAATCTCCTAACTCCTAACTCCAAACTCCAAACTCCAAACTCCAATCTCCAGTCTCCGAACTCCTAACTCCAAACTCCAAACTCCTAACCCCTAACTCCAACCTCCTAACTCCAAACTCCAAACTCCAAACTCTAAACTCTAAACTCCTAACTCCAAACTCCTAACTCCAATCTCCTAACTCCTAACTCCAAACTCCTAACTCCAAACTCCAAACTCCAATCTCCAGTCTCCTAACTCCTAACTCCAAACTCCAAACTCCTAACTCCTAACTCCAAACTCCAATCTCCTAACTCCTAACTCCAAACTCCAACCTCCTAACTCCAAACTCCAAACTACAAACTCTAAACTCCTAACTCCTAACTCCAAACTCCAAACTCCTAACTCCAAACTCCAAACTCCAATCTCCTAACTCCTAACTCCAAACTCCAAACTCCAAACTCCAATCTCCAATCTCCTAACTCCTAACTCCAAACTCCAAACTCCTAACTCCAAACTCCAAACTCCAATCTCCTAACTCCTAACTCCAAACTCCTAACTCCAAACTCCAAACTCCAAACTCCAAACTCTAAACTCCTAACTCCAAACTCCAATCTCCTAACTCCTAACTCCAAACTCCAAACTCCTAACTCCAAACTCCAAACTCCAGTCTCCTAACTCCTAACTCCAAACTCCAAACTCCTAACTCCTACCTCCAAACTCCAATCTCCTAACTCCTAACTCCAAACTCTAAACTCCTAACTCCTAACTCCAAACTCCAAACTCCTAACTCCAAACTCCAAACTCCAAACTCCTAACTCCAAACTCCAAACTCCAAACTCCAAACTCCTAACTCCAAACTCCAAACTCCAAACTCCAATCTCCAATCTCCTAACTCCTAACTCCAAACTCCAAACTCCTAACTCCAAACTCCAAACTCCAATCTCCTAACTCCTAACTCCAAACTCCTAACTCCAAACTCCAAACTCCAAACTCTAAACTCCTAACTCCAAACTCCAATCTCCTAACTCCAAACTCCAAACTCCTAACTCCAAACTCCAAACTCCAGTCTCCTAACTCCTAACTCCAAACTCCAAACTCCTAACTCCTACCTCCAAACTCCAATCTCCTAACTCCTAACTCCAAACTCTAAACTCCTAACTCCTAACTCCAAACTCCAAACTCCTAACTCCAAACTCCAAACTCCTAACTCCAAACTCCAAACTCCAAACTCCAAACTCCAATCTCCAGTCTCCTAACTCCTAACTCCAAACTCCAAACTCCTAACTCCAAACTCCAATCTCCTAACTCCTAACTCCAATCTCCTAACTCCTAACTCCAAACTCCAAACTTCTAACTCCAAACACCAAACTCCAAACTCCAATCTCCAGTCTCCTAACTCCTAACTCCAAACTCCAAACTCCAAACTCCAATCTCCAGTCTCCTAACTCCTAACTCCAAACTCCAAACTCCTAACCCCTAACTCCAACCTCCTAACTCCAAACTCCAAACTCCAAACTCTAAACTCTAAACTCCTAACTCCAAACTCCTAACTCCAAACTCCAATCTCCTAACTCCTAACTCCAAACTCCTAACTCCAAACTCCAAACTCCAATCTCCAGTCTCCTAACTCCTAACTCCAAACTCCAAACTCCTAACTCCTAACTCCAAACTCCAATCTCCTAACTCCTAACTCCAAACTCCAACCTCCTAACTCCAAACTCCAAACTCCAAACTCTAAACTCCTAACTCCTAACTCCAAACTCCAAACTTATAACTCCAAACTCCAATCTCCTAACTCCTAACTCCAAACTCCAAACTCCAAACTCCAAACTCCAATCTCCAATCTCCTAACTCCAAACTCCAAACTCCTAACTCCAAACTCCAAACTCCAATCTCCTAACTCCAAACTCCAAACTCCTAACTCCAACCTCCAAACTCCTCACTCCAAACTCCAAACTCCAATCTCCTAACTCCTAACTCCAAACTCCAAACTCCTCACTCCAAACTCCAAACTCCAATCTCCTAACTCCTAACTCCAAACTCCAAACTCCAAACTCCTAACTCCAAACTCCAACCTCCAAACTCCAATCTCCAGTCTCCTAACTCCTAACTCCAAACTCCAAACTCCAAACTCCAAACTCCTAACTCCTGACTCCAAACTCCAACCTCCTAACTCCAAACTCCAAACTCCAAACTCTAAACTCCTAACTCCAAACTCCAAACTCCAATCTCCTAACCCCTAACTCCAAACTCCAAACTCCAAACTCCAATCTCCAGTCTCCTAACTCCTAACTCCAAACTCCAAACTCCTAACTCCAAACTCCAAACTCCAATCTCCTAACTCCTAACTCCAAACTCCAACCTCCTAACTCCTAACTCCAAACTCCAAACTCCAAACTGCTCACTCCTAACTCCAAACTCCAAACTCCAATCTCCTAACTCCTAACTCCAAACTCCAAACTCTAACTCCTAACTCCAAACTCCAAACTCCAAACTCCAATCTCCAGTCTCCTAACTCCTAACTCCAAACTACAAACTCCTAACTCCTAACTCCAAACTCCAACCTCCTAACTCCAAACTCCAAACTCCAAACTCCAAACTCTAAACTCCTAACTCCAAACTCCAAACTCCAATCTCCTAACTCCTAACTCCAAACTCCAAACTCCAAACTCCAAACTCCAATCTCCAGTCTCCTAACTCCTAACTCCAAACTCCTAACTCCAAACTCCAATCTCCAGTCTCCTAACTCCTAACTCCAAACTCCTAACTCCAAACTCCAAACTCCAATCTCCTAACTCCTAACTCCAAACTCCAACCTCCTAACTCCAAACTCCAAACTACAAACTCCTAACTCCTAACTCCAAACTCCAACCTCCTAACTCCAAACTCCAAACTCCAAACTCCAAACTCTAAACTCCTAACTCCAAACTCCAAACTCCAATCTCCTAACTCCTAACTCCAAACTCCAAACTCCAAACTCCAAACTCCAATCTCCAGTCTCCTAACTCCTAACTCCAAACTCCTAACTCCAAACTCCAAACTCCAATCTCCTAACTCCTAACTCCAAACTCCAACCTCCTAACTCCAAACTCCAAACTCTAAACTCCTAACTACTAACTCCTAACTCCAAACTCCAAACTCCAATCTCCTAACTCCTAACTCCAAACTCCAAACTCCAAACTCCAATCTCCAGTCTCCTAACTCCTAACTCCAAACTCCAAACTCCTAACCCCTAACTCCAACCTCCTAACTCCAAACTCCAAACTCCAAACTCTAAACTCTAAACTCCTAACTCCAAACTCCTAACTCCAAACTCCAATCTCCTAACTCCTAACTCCAAACTCCTAACTCCAAACTCCAAACTCCAATCTCCAGTCTCCTAACTCCTAACTCCAAACTCCAAACTCCTAACTCCTAACTCCAAACTCCAATCTCCTAACTCCTAACTCCAACCTCCTAACTCCAAACTCCAAACTCCAAACTCTAAACTCCTAACTCCTAACTCCAAACTCCAAACTCCTAACTCCAAACTCCAAACTCCAATCTCCTAACTCCTAACTCCAAACTCCAAACTCCAAACTCCAATCTCCAGTCTCCTAACTCCTAACTCCAAACTCCTAACTCCAAACTCCAAACTCCAACCTCCTAACTCCAAACTCCAAACTCTAAACTCCTAACTCCAAACTCCAAACTCCAATCTCCTAACTCCTACCTCCAAACTCCAAACTCCAAACTCCAATCTCCAGTCTCCTAACTCCAAACTCCAAACTCCAAACTCCAATCTCCTAACTCCAAACTCCAAACTCCTAACTCCAACCTCCAAACTCCTCACTCCAAACTCCAAACTCCAATCTCCTAACTCCTAACTCCAAACTCCAACCTCCAAACTCCTCACTCCAAACTACAAACTCCAATCTCCTAACTCCTAACTCCAAACTCCAAACTCCAAACTCCTAACTCCAAACTCCAACCTCCAAACTCCAATCTCCAGTCTCCTAACTCCTAACTCCAAACTCCAAACTCCAAACTCCAAACTCCTAACTCCTGACTCCAAACTCCAACCTCCTAACTCCAAACTCCAAACTCCAAACTCTAAACTCCTAACTCCAAACTCCAAACTCCAATCTCCTAACCCCTAACTCCAAACTCCAAACTCCAAACTCCAAACTCCAATCTCCAGTCTCCTAACTCCTAACTCCAAACTCCAAACTCCTAACTCCAAACTCCAAACTCCAATCTCCTAACTCCTAACTCCAAACTCCAACCTCCTAACTCCAAACTCCAAACTCCAAACTGCTCACTCCTAACTCCAAACTCCAAACTCCAAACTCCAATCTCCTAACTCCTAACTCCAAACTCTAACTCCTAACTCCAAACTCCAAACTCCAAACTCCAATCTCCAGTCTCCTAACTCCTAACTCCAAACTCCAAACTACAAACTCCTAACTCCTAACTCCAAACTCCAACCTCCTAACTCCAAACTCCAAACTCCAAACTCCAAACTCTAAACTCCTAACTCCAATCTCCAAACTCCAATCTCCTAACTCCTAACTCCAAACTCCAAACTCCAAACTCCAAACTCCAATCTCCAGTCTCCTAACTCCTAACTCCAAACTCCTAACTCCAAACTCCAAACTCCAATCTCCTAACTCCTAACTCCAAACTCCAACCTCCTAACTCCAAACTCCAAACTCTAAACTCCTAACTACTAACTCCTAACTCCAAACTCCAAACTCCAATCTCCTAACTCCTAACTCCAAACTCCAAACTCCAAACTCCAATCTCCAGTCTCCGAACTCCTAACTCCAAACTCCAAACTCCTAACCCCTAACTCCAACCTCCTAACTCCAAACTCCAAACTCCAAACTCTAAACTCTAAACTCCTAACTCCAAACTCCTAACTCCAAACTCCAATCTCCTAACTCCTAACTCCAAACTCCTAACTCCAAACTCCAAACTCCAATCTCCAGTCTCCTAACTCCTAACTCCAAACTCCAAACTCCTAACTCCTAACTCCAAACTCCAATCTCCTAACTCCTAACTCCAAACTCCAACCTCCTAACTCCAAACTCCAAACTACAAACTCTAATCTCCTAACTCCTAACTCCAAACTCCAAACTCCTAACTCCAAACTCCAAACTCCAATCTCCTAACTCCTAACTCCAAACTCCAAACTCCAAACTCCAATCTCCAATCTCCTAACTCCTAACTCCAAACTCCAAACTCCTAACTCCAAACTCCAAACTCCAATCTCCTAACTCCTAACTCCAAACTCCTAACTCCAAACTCCAAACTCCAAACTCCAAACTCTAAACTCCTAACTCCAAACTCCAATCTCCTAACTCCTAACTCCAAACTCCAAACTCCTAACTCCAAACTCCAAACTCCAGTCTCCTAACTCCTAACTCCAAACTCCTAACTCCTACCTCCAAACTCCAATCTCCTAACTCCTAACTCCAAACTCTAAACTCCTAACTCCTAACTCCAAACTCCAAACTCCTAACTCCAAACTCCAAACTCCAAACTCCTAACTCCAAACTCCAAACTCCAAACTCCAAACTCCAATCTCCAATCTCCTAACTCCTAACTCCAATCTCCTAACTCCTAACTCCAAACTCCAAACTTCTAACTCCAAACACCAAACTCCAAACTCCAATCTCCAGTCTCCTAACTCCTAACTCCAAACTCCAAACTCCAAACTCCAATCTCCAGTCTCCTAACTCCTAACTCCAAACTCCTAACCCCTAACTCCAACCTCCTAACTCCAAACTCCAAACTCCAAACTCTAAACTCTAAACTCCTAACTCTAAACTCCTAACTCCAAACTCCAATCTCCTAACTCCTAACTCCAAACTCCAAACTCCTAACTCCAAACTCCAAACTCCAGTCTCCTAACTCCTAACTCCAAACTCCAAACTCCTAACTCCTACCTCCAAACTCCAATCTCCTAACTCCTAACTCCAAACTCTAAACTCCTAACTCCTAACTCCAAACTCCAAACTCCTAACTCCAAACTCCAAACTCCAAACTCCTAACTCCAAACTCCAAACTCCAAACTCCAAACTCCTAACTCCAAACTCCAAACTCCAAACTCCAATCTCCAATCTCCTAACTCCTAACTCCAAACTCCAAACTCCTAACTCCAAACTCCAAACTCCAATCTCCTAACTCCTAACTCCAAACTCCTAACTCCAAACTCCAAACTCCAAACTCTAAACTCCTAACTCCAAACTCCAATCTCCTAACTCCAAACTCCAAACTCCTAACTCCAAACTCCAAACTCCAGTCTCCTAACTCCTAACTCCAAACTCCAAACTCCTAACTCCTACCTCCAAACTCCAATCTCCTAACTCCTAACTCCAAACTCTAAACTCCTAACTCCTAACTCCAAACTCCAAACTCCTAACTCCAAACTCCAAACTCCTAACTCCAAACTCCAAACTCCAAACTCCAAACTCCAATCTCCAGTCTCCTAACTCCTAACTCCAAACTCCAAACTCCTAACTCCAAACTCCAATCTCCTAACTCCTAACTCCAATCTCCTAACTCCTAACTCCAAACTCCAAACTTCTAACTCCAAACACCAAACTCCAAACTCCAATCTCCAGTCTCCTAACTCCTAACTCCAAACTCCAAACTCCAAACTCCAATCTCCAGTCTCCTAACTCCTAACTCCAAACTCCAAACTCCTAACCCCTAACTCCAACCTCCTAACTCCAAACTCCAAACTCCAAACTCTAAACTCTAAACTCCTAACTCCAAACTCCTAACTCCAAACTCCAATCTCCTAACTCCTAACTCCAAACTCCTAACTCCAAACTCCAAACTCCAATCTCCAGTCTCCTAACTCCTAACTCCAAACTCCAAACTCCTAACTCCTAACTCCAAACTCCAATCTCCTAACTCCTAACTCCAAACTCCAACCTCCTAACTCCAAACTCCAAACTCCAAACTCTAAACTCCTAACTCCTAACTCCAAACTCCAAACTTATAACTCCAAACTCCAATCTCCTAACTCCTAACTCCAAACTCCAAACTCCAAACTCCAAACTCCAATCTCCAATCTCCTAACTCCAAACTCCAAACTCCTAACTCCAAACTCCAAACTCCAATCTCCTAACTCCAAACTCCAAACTCCTAACTCCAACCTCCAAACTCCTCACTCCAAACTCCAAACTCCAATCTCCTAACTCCTAACTCCAAACTCCAAACTCCTCACTCCAAACTCCAAACTCCAATCTCCTAACTCCTAACTCCAAACTCCAAACTCCAAACTCCTAACTCCAAACTCCAACCTCCAAACTCCAATCTCCAGTCTCCTAACTCCTAACTCCAAACTCCAAACTCCAAACTCCAAACTCCTAACTCCTGACTCCAAACTCCAACCTCCTAACTCCAAACTCCAAACTCCAAACTCTAAACTCCTAACTCCAAACTCCAAACTCCAATCTCCTAACCCCTAACTCCAAACTCCAAACTCCAAACTCCAATCTCCAGTCTCCTAACTCCTAACTCCAAACTCCAAACTCCTAACTCCAAACTCCAAACTCCAATCTCCTAACTCCTAACTCCAAACTCCAACCTCCTAACTCCTAACTCCAAACTCCAAACTCCAAACTGCTCACTCCTAACTCCAAACTCCAAACTCCAATCTCCTAACTCCTAACTCCAAACTCCAAACTCTAACTCCTAACTCCAAACTCCAAACTCCAAACTCCAATCTCCAGTCTCCTAACTCCTAACTCCAAACTCCAAACTACAAACTCCTAACTCCTAACTCCAAACTCCAACCTCCTAACTCCAAACTCCAAACTCCAAACTCCAAACTCTAAACTCCTAACTCCAAACTCCAAACTCCAATCTCCTAACTCCTAACTCCAAACTCCAAACTCCAAACTCCAAACTCCAATCTCCAGTCTCCTAACTCCTAACTCCAAACTCCTAACTCCAAACTCCAATCTCCAGTCTCCTAACTCCTAACTCCAAACTCCTAACTCCAAACTCCAAACTCCAATCTCCTAACTCCTAACTCCAAACTCCAACCTCCTAACTCCAAACTCCAAACTACAAACTCCTAACTCCTAACTCCAAACTCCAACCTCCTAACTCCAAACTCCAAACTCCAAACTCCAAACTCTAAACTCCTAACTCCAAACTCCAAACTCCAATCTCCTAACTCCTAACTCCAAACTCCAAACTCCAAACTCCAAACTCCAATCTCCAGTCTCCTAACTCCTAACTCCAAACTCCTAACTCCAAACTCCAAACTCCAATCTCCTAACTCCTAACTCCAAACTCCAACCTCCTAACTCCAAACTCCAAACTCTAAACTCCTAACTACTAACTCCTAACTCCAAACTCCAAACTCCAATCTCCTAACTCCTAACTCCAAACTCCAAACTCCAAACTCCAATCTCCAGTCTCCTAACTCCTAACTCCAAACTCCAAACTCCTAACCCCTAACTCCAACCTCCTAACTCCAAACTCCAAACTCCAAACTCTAAACTCTAAACTCCTAACTCCAAACTCCTAACTCCAAACTCCAATCTCCTAACTCCTAACTCCAAACTCCTAACTCCAAACTCCAAACTCCAATCTCCAGTCTCCTAACTCCTAACTCCAAACTCCAAACTCCTAACTCCTAACTCCAAACTCCAATCTCCTAACTCCTAACTCCAACCTCCTAACTCCAAACTCCAAACTCCAAACTCTAAACTCCTAACTCCTAACTCCAAACTCCAAACTCCTAACTCCAAACTCCAAACTCCAATCTCCTAACTCCTAACTCCAAACTCCAAACTCCAAACTCCAATCTCCAGTCTCCTAACTCCTAACTCCAAACTCCTAACTCCAAACTCCAAACTCCAACCTCCTAACTCCAAACTCCAAACTCTAAACTCCTAACTCCAAACTCCAAACTCCAATCTCCTAACTCCTACCTCCAAACTCCAAACTCCAAACTCCAATCTCCAGTCTCCTAACTCCAAACTCCAAACTCCAAACTCCAATCTCCTAACTCCAAACTCCAAACTCCTAACTCCAACCTCCAAACTCCTCACTCCAAACTCCAAACTCCAATCTCCTAACTCCTAACTCCAAACTCCAACCTCCAAACTCCTCACTCCAAACTACAAACTCCAATCTCCTAACTCCTAACTCCAAACTCCAAACTCCAAACTCCTAACTCCAAACTCCAACCTCCAAACTCCAATCTCCAGTCTCCTAACTCCTAACTCCAAACTCCAAACTCCAAACTCCAAACTCCTAACTCCTGACTCCAAACTCCAACCTCCTAACTCCAAACTCCAAACTCCAAACTCTAAACTCCTAACTCCAAACTCCAAACTCCAATCTCCTAACCCCTAACTCCAAACTCCAAACTCCAAACTCCAAACTCCAATCTCCAGTCTCCTAACTCCTAACTCCAAACTCCAAACTCCTAACTCCAAACTCCAAACTCCAATCTCCTAACTCCTAACTCCAAACTCCAACCTCCTAACTCCAAACTCCAAACTCCAAACTGCTCACTCCTAACTCCAAACTCCAAACTCCAAACTCCAATCTCCTAACTCCTAACTCCAAACTCTAACTCCTAACTCCAAACTCCAAACTCCAAACTCCAATCTCCAGTCTCCTAACTCCTAACTCCAAACTCCAAACTACAAACTCCTAACTCCTAACTCCAAACTCCAACCTCCTAACTCCAAACTCCAAACTCCAAACTCCAAACTCTAAACTCCTAACTCCAATCTCCAAACTCCAATCTCCTAACTCCTAACTCCAAACTCCAAACTCCAAACTCCAAACTCCAATCTCCAGTCTCCTAACTCCTAACTCCAAACTCCTAACTCCAAACTCCAAACTCCAATCTCCTAACTCCTAACTCCAAACTCCAACCTCCTAACTCCAAACTCCAAACTCTAAACTCCTAACTACTAACTCCTAACTCCAAACTCCAAACTCCAATCTCCTAACTCCTAACTCCAAACTCCAAACTCCAAACTCCAATCTCCAGTCTCCGAACTCCTAACTCCAAACTCCAAACTCCTAACCCCTAACTCCAACCTCCTAACTCCAAACTCCAAACTCCAAACTCTAAACTCTAAACTCCTAACTCCAAACTCCTAACTCCAAACTCCAATCTCCTAACTCCTAACTCCAAACTCCTAACTCCAAACTCCAAACTCCAATCTCCAGTCTCCTAACTCCTAACTCCAAACTCCAAACTCCTAACTCCTAACTCCAAACTCCAATCTCCTAACTCCTAACTCCAAACTCCAACCTCCTAACTCCAAACTCCAAACTACAAACTCTAATCTCCTAACTCCTAACTCCAAACTCCAAACTCCTAACTCCAAACTCCAAACTCCAATCTCCTAACTCCTAACTCCAAACTCCAAACTCCAAACTCCAATCTCCAATCTCCTAACTCCTAACTCCAAACTCCAAACTCCTAACTCCAAACTCCAAACTCCAATCTCCTAACTCCTAACTCCAAACTCCTAACTCCAAACTCCAAACTCCAAACTCCAAACTCTAAACTCCTAACTCCAAACTCCAATCTCCTAACTCCTAACTCCAAACTCCAAACTCCTAACTCCAAACTCCAAACTCCAGTCTCCTAACTCCTAACTCCAAACTCCTAACTCCTACCTCCAAACTCCAATCTCCTAACTCCTAACTCCAAACTCTAAACTCCTAACTCCTAACTCCAAACTCCAAACTCCTAACTCCAAACTCCAAACTCCAAACTCCTAACTCCAAACTCCAAACTCCAAACTCCAAACTCCAATCTCCAATCTCCTAACTCCTAACTCCAATCTCCTAACTCCTAACTCCAAACTCCAAACTTCTAACTCCAAACACCAAACTCCAAACTCCAATCTCCAGTCTCCTAACTCCTAACTCCAAACTCCAAACTCCAAACTCCAATCTCCAGTCTCCTAACTCCTAACTCCAAACTCCTAACCCCTAACTCCAACCTCCTAACTCCAAACTCCAAACTCCAAACTCTAAACTCTAAACTCCTAACTCCAAACTCCTAACTCCAAACTCCAATCTCCTAACTCCTAACTCCAAACTCCTAACTCCAAACTCCAAACTCCAATCTCCAGTCTCCTAACTCCTAACTCCAAACTCCAAACTCCTAACTCCTAACTCCAAACTCCAATCTCCTAACTCCTAACTCCAAACTCCAACCTCCTAACTCCAAACTCCAAACTCCAAACTCTAAACTCCTAACTCCTAACTCCAAACTCCAAACTCATAACTCCAAACTCCAATCTCCTAACTCCTAACTCCAAACTCCAAACTCCAAACTCCAATCTCCAATCTCCTAACTCCTAACTCCAAACTCCAAACTCCTAACTCCAAACTCCAAACTCCAATCTCCTAACTCCAAACTCCAAACTCCTAACTCCAACCTCCAAACTCCTCACTCCAAACTCCAAACTCCAATCTCCTAACTCCTAACTCCAAACTCCAACCTCCAAACTCCTCACTCCAAACTCCAAACTCCAATCTCCTAACTCCTAACTCCAAACTCCAAACTCCAAACTCCTAACTCCAAACTCCAACCTCCAAACTCCAATCTCCAGTCTCCTAACTCCTAACTCCAAACTCCAAACTCCAAACTCCAAACTCCTAACTCCTGACTCCAAACTCCAACCTCCTAACTCCAAACTCCAAACTCCAAACTCTAAACTCCTAACTCCAAACTCCAAACTCCAATCTCCTAACCCCTAACTCCAAACTCCAAACTCCAAACTCCAATCTCCAGTCTCCTAACTCCTAACTCCAAACTCCAAACTCCTAACTCCAAACTCCAAACTCCAATCTCCTAACTCCTAACTCCAAACTCCAACCTCCTAACTCCAAACTCCAAACTCCAAACTCCAAACTGCTCACTCCTAACTCCAAACTCCAAACTCCAAACTCCAATCTCCTAACTCCTAACTCCAAACTCCAAACTCTAACTCCTAACTCCAAACTCCAAACTCCAAACTCCAATCTCCAGTCTCCTAACTCCTAACTCCAAACTCCAAACTACAAACTCCTAACTCCTAACTCCAAACTCCAACCTCCTAACTCCAAACTCCAAACTCCAAACTCCAAACTCTAAACTCCTAACTCCAAACTCCAAACTCCAATCTCCTAACTCGTAACTCCAAACTCCAAACTCCAAACTCCAAACTACAAACTCCTAACTCCTAACTCCAAACTCCAACCTCCTAACTCCAAACTCCAAACTCCAAACTCTAAACTCCTAACTCCAAACTCCAAACTCCAATCTCCTAACTCCTAACTCCAAACTCCAAACTCCAAACTCCAAACTCCAATCTCCAGTCTCCTAACTCCTAACTCCAAACTCCTAACTCCAAACTCCAAACTCCAAACTCCAATCTCCTAACTCCTAACTCCAAACTCCAACCTCCTAACTCCAATCTCCAGTCTCCTAACTCCTAACTCCAAACTCCTAACTCCAAACTCCAAACTCCAATCTCCTAACTCCTAACTCCAAACTCCAACCTCCTAACTCCAAACTCCAAACTACAAACTCCTAACTCCTAACTCCAAACTCCAACCTCCTAACTCCAAACTCCAAACTCCAAACTCTAAACTCCTAACTCCAAACTCCAAACTCCAAACTCCAATCTCCTAACTCCTAACTCCAAACTCCAAACTCCAAACTCCAATCTCCAGTCTCCTAACTCCTAACTCCAAACTCCAAACTCCTAACCCCTAACTCCAACCTCCTAACTCCAAACTCCAAACTCCAAACTCTAAACTCTAAACTCCTAACTCCAAACTCCAATCTCCTAACTCCTAACTCCAAACTCCTAACTCCAAACTCCAAACTCCAATCTCCAGTCTCCTAACTCCTAACTCCAAACTCCAAACTCCTAACTCCTAACTCCAAACTCCAATCTCCTAACTCCTAACTCCAACCTCCTAACTCCAAACTCCAAACTCCAAACTCTAAACTCCTAACTCCTAACTCCAAACTCCAAACTCCTAACTCCAAACTCCAAACTCCAATCTCCTAACTCCTAACTCCAAACTCCAAACTCCAAACTCCAATCTCCAATCTCCTAACTCCTAACTCCAAACTCCAAACTCCTAACTCCAAACTCCAATCTCCTAATTCCTAACTCCAAACTCCTAACTCCAAACTCCAAACTCCAAACTCTAAACTCCAAACTCCAAACTCTAAACTCCTAACTCCAAACTCCAATCTCCTAACTCCTAACTCCAAACTCCAAACTCCTAACTCCAAACTCCAAACTCCAGTCTCCTAACTCCTAACTCCAAACTCCAAACTCCTAACTCCTACCTCCAAACTCCAATCTCCTAACTCCAAACTCTAAACTCCTAACTCCTAACTCCAAACTCCAAACTCCTAACTCCAAACTCCAAACTCCAAACTCCTAACTCCAAACTCCAAACTCCAAACTCCAATCTCCAATCTCCAGTCTCCTAACTCCTAACTCCAAACTCCAAACTCCTAACTCCAAACTCCAATCTCCTAACTCCTAACTCCAATCTCCTAACTCCTAACTCCAAACTTCTAACTCCAAACACCAAACTCCAAACTCCAATCTCCAGTCTCCTAACTCCTAACTCCAAACTCCAAACTCCAAACTCCAATCTCCAGTCTCCTAACTCCTAACTCCAAACTCCAAACTCCTAACCCCTAACTCCAACCTCCTAACTCCAAACTCCAAACTCCAAACTCTAAACTCCTAACTCCAAACTCCTAACTCCAAACTCCAAACTCCAATCTCCAGTCTCCTAACTCCTAACTCCAAACTCCAAACTCCAATCTCCTAACTCCTAACTCCAATCTCCTAACTCCTAACTCCAAACTTCTAACTCCAAACACCAAACTCCAAACTCCAATCTCCAGTCTCCTAACTCCTAACTCCAAACTCCAAACTCCAAACTCCAATCTCCAGTCTCCTAACTCCTAACTCCAAACTCCAAACTCCTAACCCCTAACTCCAACCTCCTAACTCCAAACTCCAAACTCCAAACTCTAAACTCCTAACTCCAAACTCCTAACTCCAAACTCCAATTTCCTAACTCCTAACTCCAAACTCCTAACTCCAAACTCCAAACTCCAATCTCCAGTCTCCTAACTCCTAACTCCAAACTCCAAACTCCTAACTCCTAACTCCAAACTCCAATCTCCTAACTCCTAACTCCAAACTCCAACCTCCTAACTCCAAACTCCAAACTCCAAACTCTAAACTCCTAACTCCTAACTCCAAACTCCAAACTCCTAACTCCAAACTCCAAACTCCAATCTCCTAACTCCTAACTCCAAACTCCAAACTCCAAACTCCAAACTCCAATCTCCAATCTCCTAACTCCTAACTCCAAACTCCAAACTCCTAACTCCAAACTCCAAACTCCAATCTCCTGACTCCTAACTCCAAACTCCTAACTCCAAACTCCAAACTCCAAACTCCAAACTCTAAACTCCTAACTCCAAACTCCAATCTCCTAACTCCTAACTCCAAACTCCAAACTCCTAACTCCAAACTCCAAACTCCAGTCTCCTAACTCCTAACTCCAAACTCCTAACTCCTACCTCCAAACTCCAATCTCCTAACTCCTAACTCCAAACTCTAAACTCCTAACTCCTAACTCCAAACTCCAAACTCCTAACTCCAAACTCCAAACTCCAAACTCCTAACTCCAAACTCCAAACTCCAAACTCCAATCTCCAGTCTCCTAACTCCTAACTCCAAACTCCAAACTCCTAACTCCAAACTCCAATCTCCTAACTCCTAACTCCAATCTCCTAACTCCTAACTCCAAACTCCAAACTTCTAACTCCAAACACCAAACTCCAAACTCCAATCTCCAGTCTCCTAACTCCTAACTCCAAACTCCAAACTCCAATCTCCTAAACCCTAACTCCAAACTCCAAACTCCAAACTCCTAACTGCAATCTCCAAACTCCAATCTCCAATCTCCTAACTCCTTAATCCAAACTCCAAACTCCAAACTCCTAACTCCAAACTCCAAACTCCAATCTCCTAACTCCTAGCTCCAAACTCCAACATCTTAACTCCAAACTGCAAACTCCAAACTCTAAACTCTAAACTCCAAACTCCAAACTCCAAACTCCTAACTCCAAACTCCAATCTCCTAACTCCTAACTCCAAACTCCAAACTCCTAACTCCAATCTCCTAACCCCTAACTCCAAACTCCAAACTCCTAACTCCAACCTCCTAACTCCAAACTCCAAACTCCAAACTCCAAACTCTAAACTCTAAACTCCTAACTCCAAACTCCAATCTTCTACTCCTAACTCCAAACTCCAAACTCCTAACTCCAAACTCCAAACTCCAATCTCCAGTCTCCTAACTCCTAACTCCAAACTCCAAACTCCAAACTCCAAACTCCAATCTCCTAACTCCAAACTCCAAACTCCAAACTCCTAACACCACACTCCAACCTCCAAACTCCTCACTCCTAACTCCAAACTCCTAACTCCAAACTCCAAACTCCTAACTCCAAACTCCAAACTCCAAACTCCAATCTCCTAACTCCTAACTCCAAACTCCAAACTCCTAACTCCAAACTCCAAACTCCAGTCTCCTAACTCCTAACTCCAAACTCCAAACTCCTAACTCCTACCTCCAAACTCCAATCTCCTAACTCCTAACTCCAAACTCTAAACTCCTAACTCCTAACTCCAAACTCCAAACTCCTAACTCCAAACTCCAAACTCCAAACTCCTAACTCCAAACTCCAAACTCCAAACTCCAAACTCCAATCTCCAATCTCCTAACTCCTAACTCCAATCTCCTAACTCCTAACTCCAAACTCCAAACTTCTAACTCCAAACACCAAACTCCAAACTCCAATCTCCAGTCTCCTAACTCCTAACTCCAAACTCCAAACTCCAAACTCCAATCTCCAGTCTCCTAACTCCTAACTCCAAACTCCTAACCCCTAACTCCAACCTCCTAACTCCAAACTCCAAACTCCAAACTCTAAACTCTAAACTCCTAACTCCAAACTCCTAACTCCAAACTCCAATCTCCTAACTCCTAACTCCAAACTCCTAACTCCAAACTCCAAACTCCAATCTCCAGTCTCCTAACTCCTAACTCCAAACTCCAAACTCCTAACTCCTAACTCCAAACTCCAATCTCCTAACTCCTAACTCCAAACTCCAACCTCCTAACTCCAAACTCCAAACTCCAAACTCTAAACTCCTAACTCCTAACTCCAAACTCCAAACTCATAACTCCAAACTCCAATCTCCTAACTCCTAACTCCAAACTCCAAACTCCAAACTCCAATCTCCAATCTCCTAACTCCTAACTCCAAACTCCAAACTCCTAACTCCAAACTCCAAACTCCAATCTCCTAACTCCAAACTCCAAACTCCTAACTCCAACCTCCAAACTCCTCACTCCAAACTCCAAACTCCAATCTCCTAACTCCTAACTCCAAACTCCAACCTCCAAACTCCTCACTCCAAACTCCAAACTCCAATCTCCTAACTCCTAACTCCAAACTCCAAACTCCAAACTCCTAACTCCAAACTCCAACCTCCAAACTCCAATCTCCAGTCTCCTAACTCCTAACTCCAAACTCCAAACTCCAAACTCCAAACTCCTAACTCCTGACTCCAAACTCCAACCTCCTAACTCCAAACTCCAAACTCCAAACTCTAAACTCCTAACTCCAAACTCCAAACTCCAATCTCCTAACCCCTAACTCCAAACTCCAAACTCCAAACTCCAATCTCCAGTCTCCTAACTCCTAACTCCAAACTCCAAACTCCTAACTCCAAACTCCAAACTCCAATCTC
Organism: Somniosus microcephalus; assembly: GCF_052327205.1. NCBI lineage: Eukaryota > Metazoa > Chordata > Chondrichthyes > Squaliformes > Somniosidae > Somniosus > Somniosus microcephalus. The sequence goes on along the minus strand of NC_141000.1, from coordinate 41,112,651 downwards.
CTAACTCCTAACTCCAAACTCCAACCTCCTAACTCCAAACTCCAAACTCCAAACTCCAAACTGCTCACTCCTAACTCCAAACTCCAAACTCCAAACTCCAATCTCCTAACTCCTAACTCCAAACTCCAAACTCTAACTCCTAACTCCAAACTCCAAACTCCAAACTCCAATCTCCAGTCTCCTAACTCCTAACTCCAAACTCCAAACTACAAACTCCTAACTCCTAACTCCAAACTCCAACCTCCTAACTCCAAACTCCAAACTCCAAACTCCAAACTCTAAACTCCTAACTCCAAACTCCAAACTCCAATCTCCTAACTCCTAACTCCAAACTCCAAACTCCAAACTCCAAACTCCAATCTCCAGTCTCCTAACTCCTAACTCCAAACTCCTAACTCCAAACTCCAATCTCCAGTCTCCTAACTCCTAACTCCAAACTCCTAACTCCAAACTCCAAACTCCAATCTCCTAACTCCTAACTCCAAACTCCAACCTCCTAACTCCAAACTCCAAACTACAAACTCCTAACTCCTAACTCCAAACTCCAACCTCCTAACTCCAAACTCCAAACTCCAAACTCCAAACTCTAAACTCCTAACTCCAAACTCCAAACTCCAATCTCCTAACTCCTAACTCCAAACTCCAAACTCCAAACTCCAAACTCCAATCTCCAGTCTCCTAACTCCTAACTCCAAACTCCTAACTCCAAACTCCAAACTCCAATCTCCTAACTCCTAACTCCAAACTCCAACCTCCTAACTCCAAACTCCAAACTCCAAACTCTAAACTCCTAACTACTAACTCCTAACTCCAAACTCCAAACTCCAATCTCCTAACTCCTAACTCCAAACTCCAAACTCCAATCTCCAGTCTCCTAACTCCTAACTCCAAACTCCAAACTCCTAACCCCTAACTCCAACCTCCTAACTCCAAACTCCAAACTCCAAACTCTAAACTCTAAACTCCTAACTCCTAACTCCAAACTCCAATCTCCTAACTCCTAACTCCAAACTCCTAACTCCAAACTCCAAACTCCAATCTCCAGTCTCCTAACTCCTAACTCCAAACTCCTAACTCCTAACTCCAAACTCCAATCTCCTAACTCCTAACTCCAACCTCCTAACTCCAAACTCCAAACTCCAAACTCTAAACTCCTAACTCCTAACTCCAAACTCCAAACTCCTAACTCCAAACTCCAAACTCCAATCTCCTAACTCCTAACTCCAAACTCCAAACTCCAAACTCCAATCTCCAATCTCCTAACTCCTAACTCCAAACTCCAAACTCCTAACTCCAAACTCCAATCTCCTAACTCCTAACTCCAAACTCCTAACTCCAAACTCCAAACTCCAAACTCTAAACTCCAAACTCCAAACTCTAAACTCCTAACTCCAAACTCCAATCTCCTAACTCCTAACTCCAAACTCCAAACTCCTAACTCCAAACTCCAAACTCCAGTCTCCTAACTCCTAACTCCAAACTCCAAACTCCTAACTCCTACCTCCAAACTCCAATCTCCTAACTCCTAACTCCAAACTCCAATCTCCTAACTCCAAACTCTAAACTCTAAACTCCAATCTCCTAACTCCTAACTCCAAACTCCAAACTCCTAACTCCAAACTCCAAACTCCAATCTCCAATCTCCTAACTCCTACTACAAACTCCAAACTCCTAACTCCAAACTCCAAACTCCAATCTCCTAACTCCAAACTCCAACCTCCAAACTCCAAACTCCAATGTCCAATCTCCTAACTCCTAACTCCAAACTCCAAACTCCAAACTCCAATCTCCTAACTCCGAACTGCAAACTCCAAACTCCAATCTCCAATCTCCTAACTCCTAACTCCAAACTCCAACCTCCTAACTCCAAACTCCAAACTCCAAACTCTAAACTCTAAACTCCTAACTCCAAGCTCCAAACTCCAAACTCCAAACTCCTAACTCCAAACTCCAAACTCCAATCTCCTAACTCCTAACTCCAAACTGCAAACTCCAAACTCCTAACTCCAAACTCCAAACTCCAATCTCCTAACCCCTAACTCCAAACTCCAAACTCCGAACTCCAAACTCCAATCTCCAATCTCCTAACTCCTACTACAAACTCCAAACTCCTAACTCCAAACTCCAAACTCCAATGTCCAATCTCCTAACTCCTAACTCCAAACTCCATACTCCAAACTCCAATCTCCTAACTCCAAACTCCAAACTCCAAACTCCTAACTCCTAACTCCAAATTCCTGACTCCAAACTCCAAACTCCAATCTCCTAACTCCTAACTCCAAACTCCAACCTCCTAACTCCAAACTCCAAACTCCAAACTCTAAACTCTAAACTCCTAACTCCAAACTCCAAACTCCTAACTCCAACCTCCAAACTCCAATCTCCTAACTCCTAACTCCAAACTCCAAACTCCTAACTCCAAACTCCAAACTCCAAACTCCAATCTCCTAACCCCTAACTCCAAACTCCAAACTCCTAACTCCAAACTCCAAACTCCAATCTCCTAACTCCAAACTCCAAACTCCTAACTCCACACTCCAAACTACAAACTCCAACCTCCAAACTCCTCACTTCCGACTCCAAACTCCAAACTCCAAACTCCAAACTCCTAACTCCTAACTACAAACTCCAAACTCCAAACTCCAAACTCCAAACTCCAATCTCCTAACTCCAAACTCCAAACTCCAAACGCCTAACTCCTAACTCCTCACTTCCGACTCCAAACTCCAAACTCCAAACTCCAAACTCCTAACTCCTAACTACAAACTCCAAACTCCAAACTCCAAACTCCAAACTCCAATCTCCTAACTCCACACTCCAAACTACAAACTCCAACCTCCAAACTCCTCACTTCCGACTCCAAACTCCAAACTCCAAACTCCAAACTCCTAACTCCTAACTACAAACTCCAAACTCCAAACTCCAAACTCCAAACTCCAATCTCCTAACTCCAAACTCCAAACTCCAAACGCCTAACTCCTAACTCCAAACTCCTAACTCCAAACTCCAATCTCCAATCTCCTAACTCCAAACTCCAAACTCCAAACTCCAAACTCCTAACTCCAAACTCCAAACTCCAAACTCCAATCTCCAGTCTCCTAGCTCCTAACTCCAAACTCCAAACTCCAATCTCCTAACTCCTAACTCCAAATTCCAAACTCCTAACTCCAAACTCCAATCTCCTAACTCCTAACTCCAAACTCCAATCTCCTAACTCCAAACTCTAAACTCTAAACTCCACTCTCCTAACACCTAACTCCAAACTCCAAACTCCTAACTCCTAACTCCTAACTCCAAATTCCAAACTCCTAACTCCAAACTCCAAACTCCAATCTCCTAACTCCTAACTCCAAACTCCAATCTCCTAACTCCAAACTCTAAACTCTAAACTCCAATCTCCTAACTCCTAACTCCAAACTCCAAACTCCTAACTCCAAACTCCAAACTCCAATCTCCAATCTCCTAACTCCTACTACAAACTCCAAACTCCTAACTCCAAACTCCAAACTCCAATCTCCTAACTCCAAACTCCAACCTCCAAACTCCAAACTCCAAACTCCAATGTCCAATCTCCTAACTCCTAACTCCAAACTCCAAACTCCAAACTCCAATCTCCTAACTCCAAACTCCAAACTCCAAACTCCTAACTCCTAACTCCAAACTCGGAACTCCAAACTCCAAACTCCAATCTCCTAACTCCTAACTCCAAACTCCAACCTCCTAACTCCAAACTCCAAACTCCAAACTCTAAACTCTAAACTCCTAACTCCAAACTCCAAACTCCAAACTCCTAACTCCAAACTCCAACCTCCAAACTCCAATCTCCTAACGCCTAACTCCAAACTCCAAACTCCTAACTCCAAACTCCAAACTCCAATCTCCTAACTCCAAACTCCAAACTCCTAACTCCACACACCAAACTACAAACTCCAACCTCCAAACTCCTCACTCCTGACTCCAAACTCCAAACTCCAAACTCCAAACTCCTAACTCCAAACTCCAAACTCCAAACTCCTAACTCCAAACTCCAAACTCCAAACTCCAATCTCCTAACTCCAAACTCCAAACTCCAAACTCCTAACTCCTAACTCCAAACTCCTAACTCCAAACTCCAAACTCCAATCTCCTAACTCCAAACTCCAAACTCCAAACTCCTAACTCCAAACTCCAAACCCCAAACTCCAATCTCCAGTCTCCTAACTCCTAACTCCAAACTCCAAACTCCAATCTCCTAACTCCTAACTCCAAACTCCAAACTCCAAACTCCAATCTCCAAACTCCAATCTCCAGTCTCCTAACTCCTAACTCCAAACTCCAAACTCCAATCTCCAGTCTCCTAACTCCTAACTCGAAACTCCAAACTCCAAACTCCTAACTCCAAACTCCAAACTCCAAACTCCAATCTCCTAACTCCTAACTCCACACTCCAAACTCCTAACTCCAAACTCCAAACTCCTATCTCCTAACTCCTAACTCCAAACTCCAACCTCCTAACTCCAAACTCCAAACTCCAAACACTAAACTCTAAACTCCTAACTCCTAACTCCAAACTCCAACCTCCTAACTCCAAACTCCAAACTCTAAACTCCAAACTCCAATCTCCTAAACCCGAACTCCTAACTCCAAACTCCAAACTCCAAACTCCTAATCCCTAACTCCAAACTCCAAACTCCAAACTCCGAACTGCAAACTCCAAACTCCAAACTCCAATCTCCTAACTCCTAACTCCAAACTCCAAACTCCGAACTCCAAACTCCAAACTCCAAACTCCAATCTCCTAACTCCTAACTCCAAACTCCAACCTCCTAACTCCAAACTCCAAACTCCAAACTCTAAACTATAAACTCCTAACTCCAAGCTCCAAACTCCAAACTCCAAACTCCTAACTCCAAACTGCAAACTCCAAACTCCAATCTCCTAACTCCTAACTCCAAACTGCAAACTCCAAACTCCTAACTCCAAACTCCAAACTCCAATCTCCTAACCCCTAACTCCAAACTCCAAACTCCGAACTCCAAACTCCAATCTCCAATCTCCTAACTCCTACTACAAACTCCAAACTCCTAACTCCAAACTCCAAACTCCAATCTCCTAACTCCAAACTCCAACCTCCAAACTCCAAACTCCAAACTCCAATGTCCAATCTCCTAACTCCTATATCCTAACTCCAAACTCCAAACTCCAATCTCCTAACTCCAAACTCCAAACTCCAAACTCCTAACTCCTAACTCCAAATTCCTGACTCCAAACTCCAAACTCCAATCTCCTAACTCCTAACTCCAAAATCCAACCTCCTAACTCCAAACTCCAAACGCCAAACTCCAAACTCTAAAATCCAAACTCCTAACTCCAAACTCCAACCTCCAAACTCCAATCTCCTAACTCCTAACTCCAAACTCCAAACTCCTAACTCCAAACTCCAAACTCCAAACTCCAATCTCCTAACTCCTAACTCCAAACTCCAAACTCCTAACTCCAAACTCCAAACTCCGAACTCCAACTCTTAACTCCAAACTCCTCACTCCTAACTCCAAACTCCAAACTCCTAACTCCTAACTCCTCAGTCCAAATTCCAAACTCCTAACTCAAAACTCCAAACTCCAATCTCCTAACTCCTAACTCCAAACTCCAATCTCCTAACTCCAAACTCTAAACTCTAAACTCCACTCTCCTAACACCTAACTCCAAACTCCAAACTCCTAACTCCTAACTCCTAACTCCAAATTCCTGACTCCAAACTCCAAACTCCAATCTCCTAACTCCTAACTCCAAACTCCAACCTCCTAACTCGAAACTCCAAACTCCAAACTCTAAACTCTAAACTCCTAACTCCAAACTCCCAACTCCAAACTCCTAACTCCAACCTCCAAACTCCAATCTCCTAACTCCTAACTCCAAACTCCAAACTCCTAACTCCAAACTCCAAACTCCAAACTCCAATCTCCTAACCCCTAACTCCAAACTCCAAACTCCTAACTCCAAACTCCAAACTCCAATCTCCTAACTCCAAACTCCAAACTCCTAACTCCACACTCCAAACTACAAACTCCAACCTCCAAACTCCTCACTTCTGACTCCAAACTCCAAACTCCAAACTCCAAACTCCTAACTCCTAACTACAAACTCCAAACTCCAAACTCCAAACTCCAAACTCCAATCTCCTAACTCCAAACTCCATACTCCAAACTCCAATCTCCTAACTCCAAACTCCAAACTCCAAACTCGTAACTCCTAACTCCAAATTCCTGACTCCAAACTCCAAACTCCAATCTCCTAACTCCTAACTCCAAACTCCAACCTCCTAACTCGAAACTCCAAACTCCAAACTCTAAACTCTAAACTCCTAACTCCAAACTCCAAACTCCAAACTCCTAACTCCAACCTCCAAACTCCAATCTCCTAACTCCTAACTCCAAACTCCAAACTCCTAACTCCAAACTCCAAACTCCAAACTCCAATCTCCTAACCCCTAACTCCAAACTCCAAACTCCTAACTCCAAACTCCAAACTCCAATCTCCTAACTCCAAACTCCAAACTCCTAACTCCACACTCCAAACTACAAACTCCAACCTCCAAACTCCTCACTTCTGACTCCAAACTCCAAACTCCAAACTCCAAACTCCTAACTCCTAACTACAAACTCCAAACTCCAAACTCCAAACTCCAAACTCCAATCTCCTAACTCCAAACTCCAAACTCCTAACTCCTAACTCCAAACTCCTAACTCCAAACTCCAATCTCCAATCTCCTAACTCCAAACTCCAAACTCCAAACTCCTAACTCCAAACTCCAAACTCCAAACTCCAATCTCCAGTCTCCTAGCTCCTAACTCCAAACTCCAAACTCCAATCTCCTAACTCCTAACTCCAAACTCCAAACTCCTAACTCCAAACTCCAAACTCCGAACTCCAACTCTTAACTCCAAACTCCTCACTCCTAACTCCAAACTCCAAACTCCTAACTCCTAACTCCTCACTCCAAATTCCAAACTCCTAACTCAAAACTCCAAACTCCAATCTCCTAACTCCTAACTCCAAACTCCAATCTCCTAACTCCAAACTCTAAACTCTAAACTCCACTCTCCTAACACCTAACTCCAAACTCCAAACTCCTAACTCCTAACTCCTAACTCCAAATTCCAAACTCCTAACTCCAAACTCCAAACTCCAATCTCCTAACTCCTAACTCCAAACTCCAATCTCCTAACTCCAAACTCTAAACTCTAAACTCCAATCTCCTAACTCCTAACTCCAAACTCCAAACTCCTAACTCCAAACTCCAAACTCCAATCTCCAATCTCCTAACTCCTACTACAAACTCCAAACTCCTAACTCCAAACTCCAAACTCCAATCTCCTAACTCCAAACTCCAACCTCCAAACTCCAAACTCCAAACTCCAATGTCCAATCTCCTAACTCCTAACTCCCAACTCCAAACTCCAAACTCCAATCTCCTAACTCCAAACTCCAAACTCCAAACTCCTAACTCCTAACTCCAAACTCCAAACTCCTAACTCCTAACTCCTAACTCCAAATTCCAAACTCCTAACTCCAAACTCCAAACTCCAATCTCCTAACTCCTAACTCCAAACTCCAATCTCCTAACTCCAAACTCTAAACTCTAAACTCCAATCTCCTAACTCCTAACTCCAAACTCCAAACTCCTAACTCCAAACTCCAAACTCCAATCTCCAATCTCCTAACTCCTACTACAAACTCCAAACTCCTAACTCCAAACTCCAAACTCCAATCTCCTAACTCCAAACTCCAACATCCAAACTCCAAACTCCAAACTCCAATGTCCAATCTCCTAACTCCTAACTCCAAACTCCAAACTCCAAACTCCAATCTCCTAACTCCGAACTGCAAACTCCAAACTCCAATCTCCAATCTCCTAACTCCTAACTCCAAACTCCAACCTCCTAACTCCAAACTCCAAACTCCAAACTCTAAACTCTAAACTCCTAACTCCAAGCTCCAAACTCCAAACTCCAAACTCCTAACTCCAAACTCCAAACTCCAATCTCCTAACTCCTAACTCCAAACTCCAAACTCCTAACTCCAAACTCCAAACTCCGAACTCCAACTCTTAACTCCAAACTCCTCACTCCTAACTCCAAACTCCAAACTCCTAACTCCTAACTCCTCACTCCAAATTCCAAACTCCTAACTCAAAACTCCAAACTCCAATCTCCTAACTCCTAACTCCAAACTCCAATCTCCTAACTCCAAACTCTAAACTCTAAACTCCACTCTCCTAACACCTAACTCCAAACTCCAAACTCCTAACTCCTAACTCCTAACTCCAAATTCCAAACTCCTAACTCCAAACTCCAAACTCCAATCTCCTAACTCCTAACTCCAAACTCCAATCTCCTAACTCCAAACTCTAAAATCTAAACTCCAATCTCCTTACTCCTAACTCCAAACTCCAAACTCCTAACTCCAAACTCCAAACTCCAATCTCCAATCTCCTAACTCCTACTACAAACTCCAAACTCCAACCTCCAAACTCCAAACTCCAAACTCCAATGTCCAATCTCCTAACTCCTAACTCCTAACTCCAAACTCCAAACTCCAAACTCCAATCTCCTAACTCCAAACTCCAAACTCCAAACTCCTAACTCCTAACTCCAAACTCCGAACTCCAAACTCCAAACTCCAATCTCCTAACTCCTACCTCCAAACTCCAACCTCCTAACTCCAAACTCCAAACTCCAAACTCTAAACTCTAAACTCCTAACTCCAAACTCCAAACTCCAAACTCCTAACTCCAAACTCCAACCTCCAAACTCCAATCTCCTAACGCCTAACTCCAAACTCCAAACTCCTAACTCCAAACTCCTAACTCCAAACTCCAAACTCCAATCTCCTAACTCCAAACTCCAAACTCCTAACTCCACACACCAAACTACAAACTCCAACCTCCAAACTCCTCACTCCTGACTCCAAACTCCAAACTCCAAACTCCAAACTCCTAACTCCAAACTCCAAACTCCTAACTCCAAACTCCAAAATCCAAACTCCAAACTCCAAACTCCAATCTCCAGTCTCCTAACTCCTAACTCCAAACTCCAAACTCCTAACTCCAAACTCCAAACTCCAAACTCCAATCTCCAATCTCCTAACTCCTAACTCCAAACTCCAAACTCCGAACTCCAAACTCCAAACTCCAAACTCCAATCTCGTAACTCCTAACTCCAAACTCCAACCTCCTAACTCCAAATTCCAAACTCCAAACTCCGAACTGCAAACTCCAAACTCCAATCTCCAATCTCCTAACTCCTAACTCCAAACTCCAACCTCCTAACTCCAAACTCCAAACTCCAAACTCTAAACTCTAAACTCCTAACTCCAAGCTCCAAACTCCAAACTCCAAACTCCTAACTCCAAACTCCAAACTCCAATCTCCTAACTCCTAACTCCAAACTGCAAACTCCAAACTCCTAACTCCAAACTCCAAACTCCAATCTCCTAACTCCAAACTCTAAACTCTAAACTCCACTCTCCTAACACCTAACTCCAAACTCCAAACTCCTAACTCCTAACTCCTAACTCCAAATTCCAAACTCCTAACTCCAAACTCCAAACTCCAATCTCCTAACTCCTAACTCCAAACTCCAATCTCCTAACTCCAAACTCTAAACTCTAAACTCCAATCTCCTAACTCCTAACTCCAAACTCCAAACTCCTAACTCCAAACTCCAAACTCCAATCTCCAATCTCCTAACTCCGACTACAAACTCCAAACTCCAACCTCCAAACTCCAAACTCCAAACTCCAATGTCCAATCTCCTAACTCCTAACTCCTAACTCCAAACTCCAAACTCCAATCTCCTAACTCCAAACTCCAAACTCCTAACTCCTAACTCCAAACTCCGAACTCCAAACTCCAAACTCCAATCTCCTAACTCCTAACTCCAACCTCCTAACTCCAAACTCCAAACTCCAAACTCTAAACTCTAAACTCCTAACTCCAAACTCCAAACTCCAAACTCCTAACTCCAAACTCCAACCTCCAAACTCCAATCTCCTAACGCCTAACTCCAAACTCCAAACTCCTAACTCCAAACTCCTAACTCCAAACTCCAATCTCCTAACTCCAAACTCCAAACTCCTAACTCCACACACCAAACTACAAACTCCAACCTCCAAACTCCTCACTCCTGACTCCAAACTCCAAACTCCAAACTCCTAACTCCAAACTCCAAACTCCTAACTCCAAACTCCAAAATCCAAACTCCAAACTCCAAACTCCAATCTCCAGTCTCCTAACTCCTAACTCCAAACTCCAAACTCCTAACTCCAAACTCCAAACTCCAAACTCCAATCTCCAATCTCCTAACTCCTAACTCCAAACTCCAAACTCCGAACTCCAAACTCCAAACTCCAAACTCCAATCTCGTAACTCCTAACTCCAACCTCCCAACTCCAAAATCCAAACTCCAAACTCCGAACTGCAAACTCCAAACTCCAATCTCCAATCTCCTAACTCCTAACTCCAAACTCCAACCTCCTAACTCCAAACTCCAAACTCCAAACTCTAAACTCTAAACTCCTAACTCCAAGCTCCAAACTCCAAACTCCAAACTCCTAACTCCAAACTCCAAACTCCAATCTCCTAACTCCTAACTCCAAACTGCAAACTCCAAACTCCTAACTCCAAACTCCAAACTCCAATCTCCTAACCCCTAACTCCAAACTCCAAACTCCGAACTCCAAACTCCAATCTCCAATCTCCTAACTCCTACTACAAACTCCAAACTCCTAACTCCAAACTCCAAACTCCAATGTCCAATCTCCTAACTCCTAACTCCAAACTCCATACTCCAAACTCCAATCTCCTAACTCCAAACTCCAAACTCCAAACTCCTAACTCCTAACTCCAAATTCCTGACTCCAAACTCCAAACTCCAATCTCCTAACTCCTAACTCCAAACTCCAACCTCCTAACTCCAAACTCCAAACTCCAAACTCTAAACTCCTAACTCCAAACTCCAAACTCCAAACTCCTAACTCCAACCTCCAAACTCCAATCTCCTAACTCCTAACTCCAAACTCCAAACTCCTAACTCCAAACTCCAAACTCCAAACTCCAATCTCCTAACCCCTAACTCCAAACTCCAAACTCCTAACTCCAAACTCCAAACTCCAATCTCCTAACTCCAAACTCCAAACTCCTAACTCCACACTCCAAACTACAAACTCCAACCTCCAAACTCCTCACTTCTGACTCCAAACTCCAAACTCCAAACTCCAAACTCCTAACTCCTAACTACAAACTCCAAACTCCAAACTCCAAACTCCAAACTCCAATCTCCTAACTCCAAACTCCAAACTCCAAACTCCTAACTCCTAACTCCAAACTCCTAACTCCAAACTCCAATCTCCAATCTCCTAACTCCAAACTCCAAACTCCAAACTCCAAACTCCTAACTCCAAACTCCAAACTCCAAACTCCAATCTCCAGTCTCCTAGCTCCTAACTCCAAACTCCAAACTCCAATCTCCTAACTCCTAACTCCAAACTCCAAACTCCTAACTCCAAACTCCAAACTCCGAACTCCAACTCTTAACTCCAAACTCCTCACTCCTAACTCCAAACTCCAAACTCCTAACTCCTAACTCCTCACTCCAAATTCCAAACTCCTAACTCAAAACTCCAAACTCCAATCTCCTAACTCCTATCTCCAAACTCCAATCTCCTAACTCCAAACTCTAAACTCTAAACTCCACTCTCCTAACACCTAACTCCAAACTCCAAACTCCTAACTCCTAACTCCTAACTCCAAATTCCAAACTCCTAACTCCAAACTCCAAACTCCAATCTCCTAACTCCTAACTCCAAACTCCAATCTCCTAACTCCAAACTCTAAACTCTAAACTCCAATCTCCTAACTCCTAACTCCAAACTCCAAACTCCTAACTCCAAACTCCAATCTCCAATCTCCTAACTCCTACTACAAACTCCAAACTCCTAACTCCAAACTCCAAACTCCAATCTCCTAACTCCAAACTCCAAACTCCAAACTCCAATGTCCAATCTCCTAACTCCTAACTCCAAACTCCAAACTCCAAACTCCAATCTCCTAACTCCAAACTCCAAACTCCAAACTCCTAACTCCTAACTCCAAACTCCAAACTCCTAACTCCTAACTCCTAACTCCAAATTCCAAACTCCTAACTCCAAACTCCAAACTCCAATCTCCTAACTCCTAACTCCAAACTCCAATCTCCTAACTCCAAACTCTAAACTCTAAACTCCAATCTCCTAACTCCTAACTCCAAACTCCAAACTCCTAACTCCAAACTCCAAACTCCAATCTCCAATCTCCTAACTCCTACTACAAACTCCAAACTCCTAACTCCAAACTCCAAACTCCAATCTCCTAACTCCAAACTCCAACCTCCAAACTCCAAACTCCAATGTCCAATCTCCTAACTCCTAACTCCAAACTCCAAACTCCAAACTCCAATCTCCTAACTCCGAACTGCAAACTCCAAACTCCAATCTCCAATCTCCTAACTCCTAACTCCAAACTCCAACCTCCTAACTCCAAACTCCAAACTCCAAACTCTAAACTCTAAACTCCTAACTCCAAGCTCCAAACTCCAAACTCCAAACTCCTAACTCCAAACTCCAAACTCCAATCTCCTAACTCCTAACTCCAAACTGCAAACTCCAAACTCCTAACTCCAAACTCCAAACTCCAATCTCCTAACCCCTAACTCCAAACTCCAAACTCCGAACTCCAAACTCCAATCTCCAATCTCCTAACTCCTACTACAAACTCCAAACTCCTAACTCCAAACTCCAAACTCCAATGTCCAATCTCCTAACTCCTAACTCCAAACTCCATACTCCAAACTCCAATCTCCTAACTCCAAACTCCAAACTCCAAACTCCTAACTCCTAACTCCAAATTCCTGACTCCAAACTCCAAACTCCAATCTCCTAACTCCTAACTCCAAACTCCAACCTCCTAACTCCAAACTCCAAACTCCAAACTCTAAACTCTAAACTCCTAACTCCAAACTCCAAACTCCTAACTCCAACCTCCAAACTCCAATCTCCTAACTCCTAACTCCAAACTCCAAACTCCTAACTCCAAACTCCAAACTCCAAACTCCAATCTCCTAACCCCTAACTCCAAACTCCAAACTCCTAACTCCAAACTCCAAACTCCAATCTCCTAACTCCAAACTCCAAACTCCTAACTCCACACTCCAAACTACAAACTCCAACCTCCAAACTCCTCACTTCCGACTCCAAACTCCAAACTCCAAACTCCAAACTCCTAACTCCTAACTACAAACTCCAAACTCCAAACTCCAAACTCCAAACTCCAATCTCCTAACTCCAAACTCCAAACTCCAAACGCCTAACTCCTAACTCCAAACTCCTAACTCCAAACTCCAATCTCCAATCTCCTAACTCCAAACTCCAAACTCCAAACTCCAAACTCCTAACTCCAAACTCCAAACTCCAAACTCCAATCTCCAGTCTCCTAGCTCCTAACTCCAAACTCCAAACTCCAATCTCCTAACTCCTAACTCCAAATTCCAAACTCCTAACTCCAAACTCCAATCTCCTAACTCCTAACTCCAAACTCCAATCTCCTAACTCCAAACTCTAAACTCTAAACTCCACTCTCCTAACACCTAACTCCAAACTCCTAACTCCTAACTCCTAACTCCAAATTCCAAACTCCTAACTCCAAACTCCAAACTCCAATCTCCTAACTCCTAACTCCAAACTCCAATCTCCTAACTCCAAACTCTAAACTCTAAACTCCAATCTCCTAACTCCTAACTCCAAACTCCAAACTCCTAACTCCAAACTCCAAACTCCAATCTCCAATCTCCTAACTCCTACTACAAACTCCAAACTCCTAACTCCAAACTCCAAACTCCAATCTCCTAACTCCAAACTCCAACCTCCAAACTCCAAACTCCAAACTCCAATGTCCAATCTCCTAACTCCTAACTCCAAACTCCAAACTCCAAACTCCAATCTCCTAACTCCAAACTCCAAACTCCAAACTCCTAACTCCTAACTCCAAACTCGGAACTCCAAACTCCAAACTCCAATCTCCTAACTCCTAACTCCAAACTCCAACCTCCTAACTCCAAACTCCAAACTCCAAACTCTAAACTCTAAACTCCTAACTCCAAACTCCAAACTCCAAACTCCTAACTCCAAACTCCAACCTCCAAACTCCAATCTCCTAACGCCTAACTCCAAACTCCAAACTCCTAACTCCAAACTCCAAACTCCAATCTCCTAACTCCAAACTCCAAACTCCTAACTCCACACACCAAACTACAAACTCCAACCTCCAAACTCCTCACTCCTGACTCCAAACTCCAAACTCCAAACTCCAAACTCCTAACTCCAAACTCCAAACTCCAAACTCCTAACTCCAAACTCCAAACTCCAAACTCCAATCTCCTAACTCCAAACTCCAAACTCCAAACTCCTAACTCCTAACTCCAAACTCCTAACTCCAAACTCCAAACTCCAATCTCCTAACTCCAAACTCCAAACTCCAAACTCCTAACTCCAAACTCCAAACCCCAAACTCCAATCTCCAGTCTCCTAACTCCTAACTCCAAACTCCAAACTCCAATCTCCTAACTCCTAACTCCAAACTCCAAACTCCAAACTCCAATCTCCAAACTCCAATCTCCAGTCTCCTAACTCCTAACTCCAAACTCCAAACTCCAATCTCCAGTCTCCTAACTCCTAACTCGAAACTCCAAACTCCAAACTCCTAACTCCAAACTCCAAACTCCAAACTCCAATCTCCTAACTCCTAACTCCACACTCCAAACTCCTAACTCCAAACTCCAAACTCCTATCTCCTAACTCCTAACTCCAAACTCCAACCTCCTAACTCCAAACTCCAAACTCCAAACACTAAACTCTAAACTCCTAACTCCTAACTCCAAACTCCAACCTCCTAACTCCAAACTCCAAACTCTAAACTCCAAACTCCAATCTCCTAAACCCGAACTCCTAACTCCAAACTCCAAACTCCAAACTCCTAATCCCTAACTCCAAACTCCAAACTCCAAACTCCGAACTGCAAACTCCAAACTCCAAACTCCAATCTCCTAACTCCTAACTCCAAACTCCAAACTCCGAACTCCAAACTCCAAACTCCAAACTCCAATCTCCTAACTCCTAACTCCAAACTCCAACCTCCTAACTCCAAACTCCAAACTCCAAACTCTAAACTCTAAACTCCTAACTCCAAGCTCCAAACTCCAAACTCCAAACTCCTAACTCCAAACTGCAAACTCCAAACTCCAATCTCCTAACTCCTAACTCCAAACTGCAAACTCCAAACTCCTAACTCCAAACTCCAAACTCCAATCTCCTAACCCCTAACTCCAAACTCCAAACTCCGAACTCCAAACTCCAATCTCCAATCTCCTAACTCCTACTACAAACTCCAAACTCCTAACTCCAAACTCCAAACTCCAATCTCCTAACTCCAAACTCCAACCTCCAAACTCCAAACTCCAAACTCCAATGTCCAATCTCCTAACTCCTATATCCTAACTCCAAACTCCAAACTCCAATCTCCTAACTCCAAACTCCAAACTCCAAACTCCTAACTCCTAACTCCAAATTCCTGACTCCAAACTCCAAACTCCAATCTCCTAACTCCTAACTCCAAAATCCAACCTCCTAACTCCAAACTCCAAACGCCAAACTCCAAACTCTAAAATCCAAACTCCTAACTCCAAACTCCAACCTCCAAACTCCAATCTCCTAACTCCTAACTCCAAACTCCAAACTCCTAACTCCAAACTCCAAACTCCAAACTCCAATCTCCTAACTCCTAACTCCAAACTCCAAACTCCTAACTCCAAACTCCAAACTCCGAACTCCAACTCTTAACTCCAAACTCCTCACTCCTAACTCCAAACTCCAAACTCCTAACTCCTAACTCCTCAGTCCAAATTCCAAACTCCTAACTCAAAACTCCAAACTCCAATCTCCTAACTCCTAACTCCAAACTCCAATCTCCTAACTCCAAACTCTAAACTCTAAACTCCACTCTCCTAACACCTAACTCCAAACTCCAAACTCCTAACTCCTAACTCCTAACTCCAAATTCCAAACTCCTAACTCCAAACTCCAAACTCCAATCTCCTAACTCCTAACTCCAAACTCCAATCTCCTAACTCCAAACTCTAAACTCTAAACTCCAATCTCCTAACTCCTAACTCCAAACTCCAAACTCCTAACTCCAAACTCCAAACTCCAATCTCCAATCTCCTAACTCCTACTACAAACTCCAAACTCCTAACTCCAAACTCCAAACTCCAATCTCCTAACTCCAAACTCCAACCTCCAAACTCCAAACTCCAATGTCCAATCTCCTAACTCCTAACTCCTAACTCCAAACTCCAAACTCCAAACTCCAATCTCCTAACTCCAAACTCCAACCTCCAAACTCCAAACTCCAAACTCCAATCTCCTAACTCCTAACTCCTAACTCCAAACTCCAAACTCCAAACTCCAATCTCCTAACTCCAAACTCCAAACTCCAAACTCCTAACTCCTAACTCCAAACTCCGAACTCCAAACTCCAAACTCCAATCTCCTAACTCCTAACTCCAAACTCCAACCTCCTAACTCCAAACTCCAAACTCCAAACTCTAAACTCTAAACTCCTAACTCCAAACTCCAAACTCCAAACTCCTAACTCCAAACTCCAACCTCCAAACTCCAATCTCCTAACGCCTAACTCCAAACTCCAAACTCCTAACTCCAAACTCCTAACTCCAAACTCCAAACTCCAATCTCCTAACTCCAAACTCCAAACTCCTAACTCCACACACCAAACTACAAACTCCAACCTCCAAACTCCTCACTCCTGACTCCAAACTCCAAACTCCAAACTCCAAACTCCTAACTCCAAACTCCAAACTCCAAACTCCTAACTCCTAACTCCAAACTCCAAACTCCAAACTCCAATCTCTTAACTCCAAACTCCAAACTCCAAACTCCTAACTCCTAACTCCAAACTCCTAACTCCAAACTCCAAACTCCAATCTCCTAACTCCAAACTCCAAACTCCAAACTCCTAACTCCAAACTCCAAACCCCAAACTCCAATCTCCTGTCTCCTAACTCCTAACTCCAAACTCCAAACTCCAATCTCCTAACTCCTAACTCCAAACTCCAAACTCCAAACTCCAAACTCCAAACTCCAATCTCCAGTCTCCTAACTCCTAACTCCAAACTCCAAACTCCAATCTCCAGTCTCCTAACTCCTAACTCCAAACTCCAAACTCCAAACTCCTAACTCCAAACTCCAAACTCCAAACTCCAATCTCCTAACTCCTAACTCCAAACTCCAAACTCCTAACTCCAAACTCCAAACTCCTATCTCCTAACTCCTAACTCCAAACTCCAACCTCCTAACTCCAAACTCCAAACTCCAAACACTAAACTCTAAACTCCTAACTCCTAACTCCAAACTCCAACCTCCTAACTCCAAACTCCAAACTCTAAACTCCAAACTCCAATCTCCTAAACCCGAACTCCAAACTCCAAACTCCAAACTCCAAACTCCTAATCCCTAACTCCAAACTCCAAACTCCAAACTCCGAACTGCAAACTCCAAACTCCAATCTCCAATCTCCTAACTCCTAACTCCAAACTCCAAACTCCGAACTCCAAACTCCAAACTCCAAACTCCAATCTCCTAACTCCTAACTCCAACCTCCTAACTCCAAACTCCAAACTCCAAACTCTAAACTCTAAACTCCTAACTCCAAGCTCCAAACTCCAAACTCCAAACTCCTAACTCCAAACTGTAAACTCCAAACGCCAATCTCCTAACTCCTAACTCCAAACTGCAAACTCCAAACTCCTAACTCCAAACTCCAAACTCCAATCTCCTAACCCCTAACTCCAAACTCCAAACTCCGAACTCCAAACTCCAATCTCCAATCTCCTAACTCCTACTACAAACTCCAAACTCCTAACTCCAAACTCCAAACTCCAATCTCCTAACTCCAAACTCCAACCTCCAAACTCCAAACTCCAAACTCCAATGTCCAATCTCCTAACTCCTATATCCTAACTCCAAACTCCAAACTCCAATCTCCTAACTCCAAACTCCAAACTCCAAACTCCTAACTCCTAACTCCAAATTCCTGACTCCAAACTCCAAACTCCAATCTCCTAACTCCTAACTCCAAAATCCAACCTCCTAACTCCAAACTCCAAACGCCAAACTCTAAACTCTAAACTCCTAACTCCAAACTCTAAAATCCAAACTCCTAACTCCAAACTCCAACCTCCAAACTCCAATCTCCTAACTCCTAACTCCAAACTCCAAACTCCTAACTCCAAACTCCAAACTCCAAACTCCAATCTCCTAACCCCTAACTCCAAACTCCAAACTCCT
This sequence comes from Somniosus microcephalus, assembly GCF_052327205.1. Lineage (NCBI taxonomy): Eukaryota > Metazoa > Chordata > Chondrichthyes > Squaliformes > Somniosidae > Somniosus > Somniosus microcephalus. Next base: position 41,094,219 of record NC_141000.1, on the reverse strand, counting down.
AACTCCAAACTCCAAACTCCAATCTCCTAACTCCAAACTCCAAACTCCAAACTCCACACTCCAAACTACAAACTCCAACCTCCAAATTCACCACTTCTGACTCCAAACTCCAAACTCCAAACTCCAAACTCCTAACTCCTAACTCCAAACTCCAAAGTCCAAACTCCTAACTCCAAACTCCAACCTCCAAACTCCAATCTCCTAACGCCTAACTCCAAACTCCAAACTCCTAACTCCAAACTCCTAACTCCAAACTCCAAACTCCAATCTCCTACCTCCAAACTCCAAACTCCTAACTCCACACACCAAACTACAAACTCTAACCTCCAAACTCCTCACTCCTGACTCCAAACTCCAAACTCCTAACTCCAAACTCCAAACTCCAAACTCCTAACTCCTAACTCCAAACTCCAAACTCCAAACTCCAATCTCCTAACTCCAAACTCCTAACTCCTAACTCCAAACTCCTAACTCCAAACTCCAAACTCCAATCTCCTAACTCCAAACTCCAAACTCCAAACTCCTAACTCCAAACTCCAAACCCCAAACTCCAATCTCCAGTCTCCTAACTCCTAACTCCAAACTCCAAACTCCAAACTCCAATCTCCTAACTCCTAACTCCAAACTCCAAACTCCAAACTCCAAATTCACCACTTCTGACTCCAAACTCCAAACTCCAAACTCCAAACTCCTAACTCCTAACTCCAAACTCCAAAGTCCAAACTCCTAACTCCAAACTCCAACCTCCAAACTCCAATCTCCTAACGCCTAACTCCAAACTCCAAACTCCTAACTCCAAACTCCTAACTCCAAACTCCAAACTCCAATCTCCTACCTCCAAACTCCAAACTCCTAACTCCACACACCAAACTACAAACTCTAACCTCCAAACTCCTCACTCCTGACTCCAAACTCCAAACTCCTAACTCCAAACTCCAAACTCCAAACTCCTAACTCCTAACTCCAAACTCCAAACTCCAAACTCCAATCTCCTAACTCCAAACTCCAAACTCCTAACTCCTAACTCCAAACTCCGAACTCGAAACTCCAAACTCCAATCTCCTAACTCCAAACTCCAAACTCCAAACTCCTAACTCCAAACTCCAAACCCCAAACTCCAATCTCCAGTCTCCTAACTCCTAACTCCAAACTCCAAACTCCAAACTCCAATCTCCTAACTCCTAACTCCTAACTCCAAACTCCAAACTCCAAACTCCAAACTCCAAACTCCAATCTCCAGTCTCCTAACTACTAACTCCAAACTCCAAACTCCAATCTCCAGTCTCCTAACTCCTAACTCCAAACTCCAAACTCCTAACTCCAAACTCCAAACTCCAAACTCCAATCTCCTAACTCCTAACTCCAAACTCCAACCTCCTAACTCCAAACTCCGAACTCCAAACACTAAACTCTAAACTCCTAACTCCTAACTCCAAACTCCAACCTCCTAACTCCAAACTCCAAACTCTAAACTCCAAACTCCAATCTCCTAAACCCTAACTCCAAACTCCAAACTCCAAACTCCAAACTCCAAACTCCTAAACCCTAACTCCAAACTCCAAACTCCAAACTCCGAACTGCAAACTCCAAACTCCAATCTCCAATCTCCTAACTCCTAACTCCAAACTCCGAACTCCAAACACCAAACTCCAAACTCCAATCTCCTAACTCCTAACTCCAAACTCCAACCTCCTAACTCCAAACTCCAAACTCCAAACTCTAAACTCTAAACTCCTAACTCCAAGCTCCAAACTCCAAACTCCAAACTCCTAACTCCAAACTCCAAACTCCAAACTCCAATCTCCTAACTCCTAACTCCAAACTGCAAACTCCAAACTCCTAACTCCAAACTCCAAACTCCAAACTCCTAACCCCTAACTCCAAACTCCAAACTCCGAACTCCAAACTCCAATCTCCAATCTCCTAACTCCTACTACAAACTCCAAACTCCTAACTCCAAACTCCAAACTCCAATCTCCTAACTCCAAACTCCAACCTCCAAACTCCAAACTCCAAACTCCAATGTCCAATCTCCTAACTCCTAACTCCTAACTCCAAACTCCAAACTCCATACTCCAATCTCCTAACTCCAAACTCCAAACTCCAAACTCCTAACTCCTAACTCCAAATTCCTGACTCCAAACTCCAATCTCCAGTCTCCTAACTCCTAACTCCAAACTCCAAACTCCAATCTCCTAACTCCTAACTCCAAACTCCAAACTCCAAACTCCAAACTCCAAACTCCAATCTCCAGTCTCCTAACTCCTAACTCCAAACTCCAAACTCCAATCTCCAGTCTCCTAACTCCAAACTCCAAACTCCAAACTCCTAACTCTAAACCCCAAACTCCAATCTCCTAACTCCTAACTCCAAACTCCAAACTCCTAACTCCAAACTCCAAACTCCAAACTCCAATCTCCTAACTCCTAACTCCAAACTCCAACCTCCTAACTCCAAACTCGAAACTCCAAACACTAAACTCTAAACTCCTAACTCCAAACTCCAAACTCTAAACTCCAAACTCCAATCTCCTAAACCCTAACTCCAAACTCCAAACTCCAAACTCCAAACTCCTAAACCCTAACTCCAAACTCCAAACACCAAACTCCGAACTGCAAACTCCAAACTCCAATCTCCAATCTCCTAACTCCTAACTCCAAACTCCGAACTCCAAACTCCAAACTCCAAACTCCAATCTCCTAACTCCTAACTCCAAACTCCAACCTCCTAACTCCAAACTCCAAACTCCAAACTCTAAACTCTAAACTCCTAACTCCAAGCTCCAAACTCCAAACTCCAAACTCCTAACTCCAAACTCCAAACTCCAAACTCCAATCTCCTAACTCCTAACTCCAAACTGCAAACTCCAAACTCCTAACTCCAAACTCCAAACTCCAAACTCCTAACCCCTAACTCCAAACTCCAAACTCCGAACTCCAAACTCCAATCTCCAATCTCCTAACACCTACTACAAACTCCAAACTCCTAACTCCAAACTCCAAACTCCAATCTCCTAACTCCAAACTCCAACCTCCAAACTCCAAACTCCAAACTCCAATGTCCAATCTCCTAACTCCTAACTCTTAACTCCAAACTCCAAACTCCATACTCCAAACTCCTAACTCCAAACTCCAAACTCCTAACTCCTAACTCCAAATTCCTGACTCCAAACTCCAAACTCCAATCTCCTAACTCCTAACTCCAAACTCCAACCTCCTAACTCCAAACTCCAAACTCCAAACTCTAAACTCTAAACTCCTAACTCCAAACTCCAAACTCCAAACTCCTAACTCCAAACTCCAACCTCCAAACTCCAATCTCCTAACTCCTAACTCCAAACTCCAAACTCCTAACTCCAAACTCCAAACTCCAAACTCCAATCTCCTAACCCTTAACTCCAAACTCCAAACTCCTAACTCCAAACTCCAAACTCCAATCTCCTAACTCCAAACTCCAAACTCCTAACTCCACACTCCAAACTACAAACTCCAACCTCCAAACTCCTCACTTCTGACTCCAAACTCCAAACTCCAAACTCCTAACTCCTAACTCCAAACTCCAAACTCCAAACTCCAAACTCCAATCTCCTAACTCCAAACTCCAAACTCCAAACTCCTAACTCCTAACTCCAAACTCCTAACTCCAAACTCCAAACTCCAATCTCCTAACTCCAAACTCCAAACTCCAAACTCCAAACTCCTAACTCCAAACTCCAAACTCCAAACTCCAATCTCCAGTCTCCTAGCTCCTAACTCCAAACTCCAAACTCCAAACTCCTAACTCCAAACTCCTAACTCCTAACTCCAAACTCCGAACTCCAACTCTTAACTCCAAACTCCAATCTCCTAACTCCTAACTCCAAACTCCAAACTCCAAACTCCAAACTCCAATCTCCTAACCCCTAACTCCAAACTCCAAACTCCAATCTCCAAACTCCTACTCCAAACTCCAAACACCAAACTCCGAACTCCAAAATCCAAACTCCAAACTCCAATCTCCTAACTCCTAACTCCAAAATCCAACCTCCTAACTCCAAACGCCAAACTCCAAACTCTAAACTCTAAATTCCTAACTCCAAACTCCAAACTCCAAACTCCAAACTCCAATCTCCTAAACCCTAACTCCAAACTCCAAACTCCAAACTCCTAACTGCAAACTCCAAACTCCAATCTCCAATCTCCTAACACCTTACTCCAAACTCCAAACTCCAAACTCCAAACTCCAAACTCCAATCTCCTAACTCCTAACTCCAAACTCCAACATCTTAACTCCAAACTCCAAACTCCAAACTCTAAACTCTAAACTCCTAACTCCAAACTCCTAACTCCAAACTCCAAACTCCAAACTCCAATCTCCGAACTCCAAACTCCAAACTCCTAACTCCAAACTCCAAACTCCAAACTCCAATATCCCAACCCCTAACTCCAAACTCCTAACTCCTACATCCAAACTCCTAACTCCAAACTCCAAACTCCAAACTCCTAAATCCAAACTCCAAACTCCAATCTCCTAACTCCTACATCCAAACTCCAAACTCCAAACTCCTAACACCACACTCCAAACTCCAAACTCCAACCTCCAAACTCCTCACTCCTAACTCCAAACTCCAAACACCTAACTCCTAACTCCAAACTCCAAACTCCAAACTCCTAACTCCAAACTCCAAACTCCAAACTCCAAACTCCTAACTCCAAACGCCAAACTCCAATCTCCTAACTCCTAACTCCAAACTCCAAACTTCTAACTCCAAACTCCAAACTCCAAACTCCAATCTCCAGTCTCCTAACTCCTAACTCCAAACACCAAACTCCAAACTCCTAACTCCAAACTCCTAACTCCACACTCCAACCTCCAAACTCGTCACTCCTAACTCCAAACTCCAAACTCCTAACTCCTAACTCCAAACTCCAAACTCCAAACTCCAAACTCCTAACTCCAAACTCCTAACTCCAAACTCCAATCTCCTAACTCCTAACTCCTAACTCCAAACTCCAATCTCCAGTCTCCTAACTCCAAACTCCAAACTCCAAACTCCAATCTCCTAACTCCAAACTCCAAACTCCTAACTCCACACTCCAACCTCCAAACTCCTCACTCCTAACTCCAAACTCCAAACTCCAAACTCCAAACTCCTAACTCCTAACTCCAAATTCCTAACTCCAATCTCCTAACTCCTAACTCCAAACTCCAAACTCCAAACTCCTAACTCCAAACTCCAAACTACAAACTCCAATCTCCAGTCTCCTAACTCCTAACTCCAAACTCCAAACTCCAAACTCCAAACTCCAATCTCCTAACTCCTAACTCCAAACTCCAACCTCCTAACTCCAAACTCCAAACTCCTAACTCCAAACTCCAAACTCCAATCTCCTAACTCCTAACTCCAAACTCCAAAATCTAAACTCCAAACTCCAAACTCCAATCTCCAGTCTCCTAACTCCTAACTCCAAACTCCAAACTCCTAACTCCAAACTCCAAACTCCAAACTCCAATCTCCAATCTCCTAACTCCTAACTCCAAACTCCAAACTCCGAACTCCAAACTCCAAACTCCAATCTCGTAACTCCTAACTCCAAACTCCAACCTCCTAACTCCAAATTCCAAACTCCAAACTCCGAACTGCAAACTCCAAACTCCAATCTCCAATCTCCTAACTCCTAACTCCAAACTCCAACCTCCTAACTCCAAACTCCAAACTCCAAACTCTAAACTCTAAACTCCTAACTCCAAGCTCCAAATTCCAAACTCCAAACTCCTAACTCCAAACTCCAAACTCCAATCTCCTAACTCCTAACTCCAAACTGCAAACTCCAAACTCCTAACTCCAAACTCCAAACTCCGAACTCCAAACTCCAATCTCCAATCTCCTAACTCCTACTACAAACTCCAAACTCCTAACTCCAAACTCCAAACTCCAATCTCCTAACTCCAAACTCCAACCTCCAAACTCCAAACTCCAAACTCCAATGTCCAATCTCCTAACTCCTAACTCCTAACTCCAAACTCCAAACTCCAAACTCCAATCTCCTAACTCCGAACTCCAAACTCCAAATTCCTAACTCCTAACTCCAAATTCCTGACTCCAAACTCCAAACTCCAATCTCCTAACTCCTAACTCCAAACTCCAAACTCCTAACTCCAAACTCCAAACTCCAAACTCTAAACTCTAAACTCCTAACTCCAAACTCCAAACTCCAAACTCCTAACTCCAAACTCCAACCTCCAAACTCCAATCTCCTAACTCCTAACTCCAAACTCCAAACTCCTATCTCCAAACTCCAAACTCCAATCTCCTAACCCCTAACTCCAAACTCCAAACTCCTAACTCCAAACTCCAAACTCCAATCTCCTAACTCCAAACTCCAAACTCCTAACTCCACACTCCAAACTACAAACTACAACCTCCAAACTCGTCACTTCTGACTCCAAACTCCAAACTCCAAACTCCAAACTCCTAACTCCTAACTACAAACTCCAAACTCCAAACTCCAAACTCCAAACTCCAATCTCCTAACTCCAAACTCCAAACTCCTAACTCCTAACTCCAAACTCCTAACTCCAAACTCCAATCTCCAATCTCCTAATTCCAAACTCCAAACTCCAAACTCCAAACTCCTAACTCCAAACTCCAAACTCCAAACTCCAATCTCCAGTCTCCTAGCTCCTAACTCCAAACTCCAAACTCCAATCTCCTAACTCCTAACTCCAAACTCCAAACTCCTAACTCCAAACTCCAAACTCCGAACTCCAACTCTTAACTCCAAACTCCTCACTCCTAACTCCAAACTCCAAACTCCTAACTCCTAACTCCTCACTCCAAATTCCAAACTCCTAACTCAAAACTCCAAACTCCAATCTCCTAACTCCTAACTCCAAACTCCAATCTCCTAACTCCAAACTCTAAACTCCACTCTCCTAACACCTAACTCCAAACTCCAAACTCCTAACTCCTAACTCCTAACTCCAAATTCCAAACTCCTAACTCCAAACTCCAAACTCCAATCTCCTAACTCCTAACTCCAAACTCCAATCTCCTAACTCCAAACTCTAAACTCTAAACTCCAATCTCCTAACTCCCAACTCCAAACTCCAAACTCCTAACTCCAAACTCCAAACTCCAATCTCCAATCTCCTAACTCCTACTACAAACTCCAAACTCCTAACTCCAAACTCCAAACTCCAATCTCCAAACTCCAAACTCCAACCTCCAAACTCCAAACTCCAAACTCCAATGTCCAATCTCCTAACTCCTAACTCCTAACTCCAAATTCCAAACTCCAAACTCCAATCTCCTAACTCCAAACTCCAAACTCCAAACTCCTAACTCCTAACTCCAAACTCCGAACACCAAACTCCAAACTCCAATCTCCTAACTCCTAACTCCAAACTCCAACCTCCTAACTCCAAACTCCAAACTCCAAACTCTAAACTCTAAACTCCTAACTCCAAACTCCAAACTCCAATTTCCTAACTCCAAACTCCAACCTCCAAACTCCGATCTCCTAACGCCTAACTCCAAACTCCAAACTCCTAACTCCAAACTCCTAACTCCAAACTCCAAACTCCAATCTCCTAACTCCAAACTCCAAACTCCTAACTCCACACACCAAACTACAAACTCCAACCTCCAAACTCCTCACTCCTGACTCCAAACTCCAAACTCCAAACTCATAACTCCAAACTACAAACTCCAAACTCCTAACTCCTAACTCCAAACTCCAAACTCCAAACTGCAATCTCCTAACTCCAAACTCCAAACTCCTAACTCCTAACTCCAAACTCCTAACTCCAAACTGCAAACTCCAATCTCCTAACTCCAAACTCCAAACTCCAAACTCCTAACTCCAAACTCCAAACCCCAAACTCCAATCTCCAGTCTCCTAACTCCTAACTCCTAACTCCAAACTCCAAACTCCAAACTTCAAACTCCAAACTCCAATCTCCAGTCTCCTAACTCCTAACTCCAAACTCCAAACTCCAATCTCCAGTCTCCTAACTCCTAACTCCAAACTCCAAACTCCAAACTCCAAACTCCAAACTCCAAACTCCAATCTCCAAACTCCAAACTCCTAACTCCAAACTCCAAACTCCAAACTCCTATCTCCTAACTCCTAACTCCAAACTCCAACCTCCTAACTCCAAACTCCAAATTCCAAACACTAAACTCTAAACTCCTAACTCCTAACTCCAAACTCCAACCTCCTAACTCCAAACTCCAAACTCTAAACTCCAAACTCCAAACTCCAAACTCCGAACTCCAAACTCCAATCTCCAATCTCCTAACTCCTACTACAAACTCCAAACTCCTAACTCCAAACTCCAAACTCCAATCTCCTAACTCCAAACTCCAACCTCCAAACTCCAAACTCCAAACTCCAATGTCCAATCTCCTAACTCCTATATCCTAACTCCAAACTCCAAACTCCAATCTCCTAACTCCAAACTCCAAACTCCAAACTCCTAACTCCTAACTCCAAATTCCTGACTCCAAACTCCAAACTCCAATCTCCTAACTCCTAACTCCAAACTCCAACCTCCTAACTCCAAACTCCAAACGCCAAACTCTAAACTCTAAACTCCTAACTCCAAACTCTAAAATCCAAACTCCTAACTCCAAACTCCAACCTCCAAACTCCAATCTCCTAACTCCTAACTCCAAACTCCAAACTCCTAACTCCAAACTCCAAACTCCAATCTCCTAACCCCTAACTCCAAACTCCAAACTCCTAACTCCAAACTCCAAACTCCAATCTCCTAACTCCAAACTCCAAACTCCAAACTCCACACTCCAAACTACAAACTCCAACCTCCAAACTCCTCACTTCTGACTCCAAACTCCAAACTCCCAACTCCAAACTCCTAACTCCTAACTCCAAACTCCAAACTCCAAACTCCTAACTCCAAACTCCAACCTCCAAACTCCAATCTCCTAACGCCTAACTCCAAACTCCAAACTCCTAACTCCAAACTCCTAACTCCAAACTCCAAACACCAATCTCCTAACTCCAAACACCAAACTACAAACTCTAACCTCCAAACTCCTCACTCCTGACTCCAAACTCCAAACTCCTAACTCCAAACTCCAAACTCCTAACTCCTAACTCCAAACTCCAAACTCCAATCTCCTAACTCCAAACTCCAAACTCCTAACTCCTATCTCCAAACTCCTAACTCCAAACTCCAAACTCCAATCTCCTAACTCCAAACTCCAAACTCCAAACTCCTAACTCCAAACTCCAAACCCCAAACTCCAATCTCCAGTCTCCTAACTCCTAACTCCAAACTCCAAACTCCAATCTCCTAACTCCTAACTCCAAACTCCAAACTCCAAACTCCAAACTCCAAACTCCAATCTCCAGTCTCCTAACTCCTAACTCCAAACTCCAAACTCCAATCTCCAGTCTCCTAACTCCTAACTCCAAACTCCAAACTCCAAACTCCTAACTCCAAACCCCAAACTCCAATCTCCTAACTCCTAACTCCAAACTCCTAACTCCAAACTCCAAACTCCAAACTCCAATCTCCTAACTCCTAACTCCAAACTCCAACCTCCTAACTCCAAACTCCAAACTCCAAACACTAAACTCTAAACTCCTAACTCCTAACTCCAAACTCCAACCTCCTAACTCCAAACTCCAAACTCTAAACTCCAAACTCCAATCTCCTAAACCCTAACTCCAAACTCCAAACTCCAAACTCCAAACTCCAAACTCCTAAACCCTAACTCCAAACTCCAAACTCCAAACTCCGAACTGCAAACTCCAAACTCCAATCTCCAATCTCCTAACTCCTAACTCCAAACTCCGAACTCCAAACTCCAAACTCCAAACTCCAATCTCCTAACTCCAAACTCCAAACTCCTAACTCCTAACTCCAAACTCCAAACTCCAATCTCCTAACTCCAAACTCCAAACTCCTAACTCCTATCTCCAAACTCCTAACTCCAAACTCCAAACTCCAATCTCCTAACTCCAAACTCCAAACTCCAAACTCCTAACTCCAAACTCCAAACCCCAAACTCCAATCTCCAGTCTCCTAACTCCTAACTCCAAACTCCAAACTCCAATCTCCTAACTCCTAACTCCAAACTCCAAACTCCAAACTCCAAACTCCAAACTCCAATCTCCAGTCTCCTAACTCCTAACTCCAAACTCCAAACTCCAATCTCCAGTCTCCTAACTCCTAACTCCAAACTCCAAACTCCTAACTCCAAACCCCAAACTCCAATCTCCTAACTCCTAACTCCAAACTCCTAACTCCAAACTCCAAACTCCAAACTCCAATCTCCTAACTCCTAACTCCAAACTCCAACCTCCTAACTCCAAACTCCAAACTCCAAACACTAAACTCTAAACTCCTAACTCCTAACTCCAAACTCCAACCTCCTAACTCCAAACTCCAAACTCTAAACTCCAAACTCCAATCTCCTAAACCCTAACTCCAAACTCCAAACTCCAAACTCCAAACTCCAAACTCCTAAACCCTAACTCCAAACTCCAAACTCCAAACTCCGAACTGCAAACTCCAAACTCCAATCTCCAATCTCCTAACTCCTAACTCCAAACTCCGAACTCCAAACTCCAAACTCCAAACTCCAATCTCCTAACTCCTAACTCTAAACTCCAACCTCCTAACTCCAAACTCCAAACTCCAAACTCTAAACTCTAATCTCCTAACTCCAATCTCCAAACTCCAAACTCCAAACTCCTAACTCCAAACTCCAAACTCCAAACACCAATCTCCTAACTCCTAACTCCAAACTGCAAACTCCAAACTCCTAACTCCAAACTCCAAACTCCAAACTCCTAACCCCTAACTCCAAACTCCAACTTCCGAACTCCAAACTCCAATCTCAAATCTCCTAACTCCTACTACAAACTCCAAACTCCTAACTCCAAACTCCAAACTCCAATCTCCTAACTCCAAACTCCAACCTCCAAACTCCAAACTCCAAACTCCAATGTCCAATCTCCTAACTCCTAACTCCTAACTCCAAACTCCAAACTCCATACTCCAATCTCCTAACTCCAAACTCCAATCTCCAAACTCCTAACTCCTAACTCCAAATTCCTGACTCCAAACTCCAAACTCCAATCTCCTAACTCCTAACTCCAAACTCCAACCTCCTAACTCCAAACTCCAAACTCCAAACTCTAAACTCTAAACTCCTAACTCCAAACTCCAAACTCCAAACTCCTAACTCCAAACTCCAACCTCCAAACTCCAATCTCCTAACTCCTAACTCCAAACTCCAAACTCCTAACTCCAAACTCCAAACTCCAAACTCCAATCTCCTAACCCCTAACTCCAAACTCCAAACTCCTAACTCCAAACTCCAAACTCCAATCTCCTAACACCAAACTCCAAACTCCTAACTCCACACTCCAAACTACAAACTCCAACCTCCAAACTCCTCACTTCTGACTCCAAACTCCAAACTCCAAACTCCTAACTCCTAACTCCAAACTCCAAACTCCAAACTCCAAACTCCAATCTCCTAACTCCAAACTCCAAACTCCAAACTCCTAATTCCTAACTCCAAACTCCTAACTCCAAACTCCAAACTCCAATCTCCTAACTCCAAACTCCAAACTCCAAACTCCAAACTCCTAACTCCAAACTCCAAACTCCAAACTCCAATCTCCAGTCTCCTAGCTCCTAACTCCAAACTCCAAACTCCAATCTCCAAACTCCTAACTCCAAACTCCTAACTCCTAACTCCAAACTCCAAACTCCGAACTCCAACTCTTACCTCCAAACTCCTCACTCCTAACTCCGAACTCCAAACTCCTAACTCCAAACTCCTAACTCCAAATTCCAAACTCCTAACTCAAAACTCCAAACTCCAATCTCCTAACTCCTAACTCCAAACTCCAATCTCCTAACTCCAAACTCTAAACTCTAAACTCCAATCTCCTAACACCTAACTCCAAACTCCAAACTCCTAACTCCTAACTCCAAACTCCAATCTCCTAACTCCAAACTCTAAACTCTAAACTCCAATCTCCTAACTCCTAACTCCAAACTCCAAACTCCTAACTCCAAACTCCAAACTCCAATCTCCAATCTCCTAACTCCTACTACAAACTCCAAACTCCTAACTCCAAACTCCAAACTCCAGTCTCCTAACTCCAAACTCCAACCTCCAAACTCCAAACTCCAAACTCCAAAGACCAATCTCCTAACTCCTAACTCCTAACTCCAAACTCCAAACTCCAATCTCCTAACTCCAAACTCCAAACTCCAAACTCCTAACTCCTAACTCCAAACTCCGAACTCCAAACTCCAAACTCCAATCTCCTAACTCCAAACTCCAACCTCCTAACTCCAAACTCCAAACTCCAAACTCTAAACTCTAAACTCCTAACTCCAAACTCCAAACTCCAAACTCCTAACTCCAAACTCCAACCTCCAAACTCCAATCTCCTAACGCCTAACTCCAAACTCCAAACTCCTAACTCCAAACTCCTAACTCCAAACTCCAAACTCCAATCTCCTAACTCCAAACTCCAAACTCCTAACTCCACACACCAAACTACAAACTCCAACCTCCAAACTCCTCACTCCTGACTCCTAACTCCAAACTCCAAACTCCAAACTCCAAACTCCTAACTCCAAACTCCAAACTCCAAACTCCTAACTCCTAACTCCAAACTCCAAACTCCAAACTCCAATCTCCTTACTCCAAACTCCAAACTCCTAACTCCTAACTCCAAACTCCTAACTCCAAACTCCAAACTCCAATCTCCTAACTCCAAACTCCAAACTCCAAACTCCTAACTCCAAACTCCAAACCCCAAACCCCAATCTCCAGTCTCCTAACTCCTAACTCCAAACTCCAATCTCCTAACTCCTAACTCCAAACTCCAAACTCCAAACTCCAAACTCCAAACTCCAATCTCCAGTCTCCTAACTCCTAACTCCAAACTCCAAACTCCAATCTCCAGTCTCCTAACTCCTAACTCCAAACTCCAAACTCCAAACTCCTAACTCCAAACACCAAACTCCAATCTCCTAACTCCTAACTCCAAACTCCAAACTCCTAACTCCAAACTCCAAACTCCAAACTCCAATCTCCTAACTCCTAACTCCAAACTCCAACCTCCTAACTCCAAACACCAAACTCCAAACACTAATCTGTAAACTCCTAACTCCTAACTCCAAACTCCAACCTCCTAACACCAAACTCCAAACTCTAAACTCCAAACTCCAATCTCCTAAACCCTAACTCCAAACTCCAAACTCCAAACTCCAAACTCCTAAACCCTAACTCCAAACTCCAAACTCCAAACTCCGAACTGCAAACTCCAAACTCCAATCTCCAATCTCCTAACTCCTAACTCCAAACTCCAAACTCCAAACTCCAATCTCCTAACTCCTAACTCCAAACTCCAACCTCCTAACTCCAAACTCCAAACTCCAAACTCTAAACTCTAAACTCCTAACTCCAAGCTCGAAACTCCAAACTCCAAACTCCTAACTCCAAACTCCAAACTCCAAACTCCAATCTCCTAACTGCTAACTCCAAACTGCAAACTCCAAACTCCTAACTCCAAACTCCAAACTCCAATCTCCTAACCCCTAACTCCAAACTCCAAACTCCGAACTCCAAACTCCAATCTCCTAAACCCTAACTCCAAACTCCAATCTCCTAACTCCTAACTCCAAACTCCTAACTCCAAACTCCAAACTCCAAACTCCAATCTCCTAACTCCTAACTCCAAACTCCAACCTCCTAACTCCAAACTCCAAACTCCAATCTCCAGTCTCCTAACTCCTAACTCCAAACTCCAAACTCCAAACTCCTAACTCCAAACACCAAACTCCAATCTCCTAACTCCTAACTCCAAACTCCAAACTCCTAACTCCAAACTCCAAACTCCAAACTCCAATCTCCTAACTCCTAACTCCAAACTCCAACCTCCTAACTCCAAACACCAAACTCCAAACACTAATCTGTAAACTCCTAACTCCTAACTCCAAACTCCAACCTCCTAACACCAAACTCCAAACTCTAAACTCCAAACTCCAATCTCCTAAACCCTAACTCCAAACTCCAAACTCCAAACTCCAAACTCCTAAACCCTAACTCCAAACTCCAAACTCCAAACTCCGAACTGCAAACTCCAAACTCCAATCTCCAATCTCCTAACTCCTAACTCCAAACTCCAAACTCCAAACTCCAATCTCCTAACTCCTAACTCCAAACTCCAACCTCCTAACTCCAAACTCCAAACTCCAAACTCTAAACTCTAAACTCCTAACTCCAAGCTCGAAACTCCAAACTCCAAACTCCTAACTCCAAACTCCAAACTCCAAACTCCAATCTCCTAACTGCTAACTCCAAACTGCAAACTCCAAACTCCTAACTCCAAACTCCAAACTCCAATCTCCTAACCCCTAACTCCAAACTCCAAACTCCGAACTCCAAACTCCAATCTCCTAAACCCTAACTCCAAACTCCAATCTCCTAACTCCTAACTCCAAACTCCTAACTCCAAACTCCAAACTCCAAACTCCAATCTCCTAACTCCTAACTCCAAACTCCAACCTCCTAACTCCAAACTCCAAACTCCAAACACTAAACTCTAAACTCCTAACTCCTAACTCCAAACTCCAACCTCCTAACTCCAAACTCCAAACTCTAAACTCCAAACTCCAATCTCCTAAACCCTAACTCCAAACTCCAAACTCCAAACTCCAAACTCCAAACTCCTAAACCCTAACTCCAAACTCCAAACTCCAAACTCCGAACTGCAAACTCCAAACTCCAATCTCCAATCTCCTAACTCCTAACTCCAAACTCCGAACTCCAAACTCCAAACTCCAAACTCCAATCTCCTAACTCCTAACTCTAAACTCCAACCTCCTAACTCCAAACTCCAAACTCCAAACTCTAAACTCTAATCTCCTAACTCCAAGCTCCAAACTCCAAACTCCAAACTCCTAACTCCAAACTCCAAACTCCAAACACCAATCTCCTAACTCCTAACTCCAAACTGCAAACTCCAAACTCCTAACTCCAAACTCCAAACTCCAAACTCCTAACCCCTAACTCCAAACTCCAAACTCCGAACTCCAAACTCCAATCTCAAATCTCCTAACTCCTACTACAAACTCCAAACTCCTAACTCCAAACTCCAAACTCCAATCTCCTAACTCCAAACTCCAACCTCCAAACTCCAAACTCCAAACTCCAATGTCCAATCTCCTAACTCCTAACTCCTAACTCCAAACTCCAAACTCCATACTCCAATCTCCTAACTCCAAACTCCAATCTCCAAACTCCTAACTCCTAACTCCAAATTCCTGACTCCAAACTCCAAACTCCAATCTCCTAACTCCTAACTCCAAACTCCAACCTCCTAACTCCAAACTCCAAACTCCAAACTCTAAACTCTAAACTCCTAACTCCAAACTCCAAACTCCAAACTCCTAACTCCAAACTCCAACCTCCAAACTCCAATCTCCTAACTCCTAACTCCAAACTCCAAACTCCTAACTCCAAACTCCAAACTCCAAACTCCAATCTCCTAACCCCTAACTCCAAACTCCAAACTCCTAACTCCAAACTCCAAACTCCAATCTCCTAACACCAAACTCCAAACTCCTAACTCCACACTCCAAACTACAAACTCCAACCTCCAAACTCCTCACTTCTGACTCCAAACTCCAAACTCCAAACTCCTAACTCCTAACTCCAAACTCCAAACTCCAAACTCCAAACTCCAATCTCCTAACTCCAAACTCCAAACTCCAAACTCCTAATTCCTAACTCCAAACTCCTAACTCCAAACTCCAAACTCCAATCTCCTAACTCCAAACTCCAAACTCCAAACTCCAAACTCCTAACTCCAAACTCCAAACTCCAAACTCCAATCTCCAGTCTCCTAGCTCCTAACTCCAAACTCCAAACTCCAATCTCCTAACTCCTAACTCCAAACTCCTAACTCCTAACTCCAAACTCCAAACTCCGAACTCCAACTCTTAACTCCAAACTCCTCACTCCTAACTCCGAACTCCAAACTCCTAACTCCAAACTCCTAACTCCAAATTCCAAACTCCTAACTCAAAACTCCAAACTCCAATCTCCTAACTCCTAACTCCAAACTCCAATCTCCTAACTCCAAACTCTAAACTCTAAACTCCAATCTCCTAACACCTAACTCCAAACTCCAAACTCCTAACTCCTAACTCCAAACTCCAATCTCCTAACTCCAAACTCTAAACTCTAAACTCCAATCTCCTAACTCCTAACTCCAAACTCCAAACTCCTAACTCCAAACTCCAAACTCCAATCTCCAATCTCCTAACTCCTACTACAAACTCCAAACTCCTAACTCCAAACTCCAAACTCCAGTCTCCTAACTCCAAACTCCAACCTCCAAACTCCAAACTCCAAACTCCAAAGACCAATCTCCTAACTCCTAACTCCTAACTCCAAACTCCAAACTCCAATCTCCTAACTCCAAACTCCAAACTCCAAACTCCTAACTCCTAACTCCAAACTCCGAACTCCAAACTCCAAACTCCAATCTCCTAACTCCAAACTCCAACCTCCTAACTCCAAACTCCAAACTCCAAACTCTAAACTCTAAACTCCTAACTCCAAACTCCAAACTCCAAACTCCTAACTCCAAACTCCAACCTCTAAACTCCAATCTCCTAACGCCTAACTCCAAACTCCAAACTCCTAACTCCAAACTCCTAACTCCAAACTCCAAACTCCAATCTCCTAACTCCAAACTCCAAACTCCTAACTCCACACACCAAACTACAAACTCCAACCTCCAAACTCCTCACTCCTGACTCCTAACTCCAAACTCCAAACTCCAAACTCCTAACTCCAAACTCCAAACTCCAAACTCCTAACTCCTAACTCCAAACTCCAAACTCCAAACTCCAATCTCCTTACTCCAAACTCCAAACTCCTAACTCCTAACTCCAAACTCCTAACTCCAAACTCCAAACTCCAATCTCCTAACTCCAAACTCCAAACTCCAAACTCCTAACTCCAAACTCCAAACCCCAAACCCCAATCTCCAGTCTCCTAACTCCTAACTCCAAACTCCAATCTCCTAACTCCTAACTCCAAACTCCAAACTCCAAACTCCAAACTCCAAACTCCAATCTCCAGTCTCCTAACTCCTAACTCCAAACTCCAAACTCCAATCTCCAGTCTCCTAACTCCTAACTCCAAACTCCAAACTCCTAACTCCAAACACCAAACTCCAATCTCCTAACTCCTAACTCCAAACTCCAAACTCCTAACTCCAAACTCCAAACTCCAAACTCCAATCTCCTAACTCCTAACTCCAAACTCCAACCTCCTAACTCCAAACACCAAACTCCAAACACTAATCTGTAAACTCCTAACTCCTAACTCCAAAC
Source organism: Somniosus microcephalus (assembly GCF_052327205.1). Taxonomy (NCBI): domain Eukaryota; kingdom Metazoa; phylum Chordata; class Chondrichthyes; order Squaliformes; family Somniosidae; genus Somniosus; species Somniosus microcephalus. The sequence goes on along the minus strand of NC_141000.1, from coordinate 41,076,828 downwards.
TCCAACCTCCTAACACCAAACTCCAAACTCTAAACTCCAAACTCCAATCTCCTAAACCCTAACTCCAAACTCCAAACTCCAAACTCCAAACTCCTAAACCCTAACTCCAAACTCCAAACTCCAAACTCCGAACTGCAAACTCCAAACTCCAATCTCCAATCTCCTAACTCCTAACTCCAAACTCCAAACTCCAAACTCCAATCTCCTAACTCCTAACTCCAAACTCCAACCTCCTAACTCCAAACTCCAAACTCCAAACTCTAAACTCTAAACTCCTAACTCCAAGCTCGAAACTCCAAACTCCAAACTCCTAACTCCAAACTCCAAACTCCAAACTCCAATCTCCTAACTGCTAACTCCAAACTGCAAACTCCAAACTCCTAACTCCAAACTCCAAACTCCAATCTCCTAACCCCTAACTCCAAACTCCAAACTCCGAACTCCAAACTCCAATCTCCAATCTCCTAACCCCTACTACAAACTCCAAACTCCTAACTCCAAACTCCAAACTCCAATCTCCAAACTCCAAACTCCAAACTCCAATCTTCTAACTCCTAACTTTAACTCCAACCTCCTAACTCCAAACTCCAAACTCCAAACTCTAAACTCTAAACTCCTAACTCCAAGCTCCAAACTCCAAACTCCAAACTCCTAACTCCAAACTCCAAACTCCAAACACCAATCTCCTAACTCCTAACTCCAAACTGCAAACTCCAAACTCCTAACTCCAAACTCCAAACTCCAAACTCCTAACCCCTAACTCCAAACTCCAAACTCCGAACTCCAAACTCCAATCTCAAATCTCCTAACTCCTACTACAAACTCCAAACTCCTAACTCCAAACTCCAAACTCCAATCTCCTAACTCCAAACTCCAACCTCCAAACTCCAAACTCCAAACTCCAATGTCCAATCTCCTAACTCCTAACTCCTAACTCCAAACTCCAAACTCCATACTCCAATCTCCTAACTCCAAACTCCAAACTCCAAACTCCTAACTCCTAACTCCAAATTCCTGACTCCAAACTCCAAACTCCAATCTCCTAACTCCTAACTCCAAACTCCAACCTCCTAACTCCAAACTCCAAACTCCAAACTCTAAACTCTAAACTCCTAACTCCAAACTCCAAACTCCAAACTCCTAACTCCAAACTCCAACCTCCAAACTCCAATCTCCTAACTCCTAACTCCAAACTCCAAACTCCTAACTCCAAACTCCAAACTCCAAACTCCAATCTCCTAACCCCAAACTCCAAACTCCAAACTCCAAACTCCAAACTCCAATCTCCTAACACCAAACTCCAAACTCCTAACTCCACACTCCAAACTACAAACTCCAACCTCCAAACTCCTCACTTCTGACTCCAAACTCCAAACTCCAAACTCCTAACTCCTAACTCCAAACTCCAAACTCCAAACTCCAAACTCCAAACTCCAATCTCCTAACTCCAAACTCCAAACTCCAAACTCCAAACTCCAAACTCCTAACTCCAAACTCCAAACTCCAATCTCCTAACTCCAAACTCCAAACTCCAAACTCCAAACTCCTAACTCCAAACTCCAAACTCCAAACTCCAATCTCCAGTCTCCTAGCTCCTAACTCCAAACTCCAAACTCCAATCCCCTAACTCCTAACTCCAAACTCCTAACTCCTAACTCCAAACTCCAAACTCCGAACTCCAACTCTTAACTCCAAACTCCTCACTCCTAACTCCGAACTCCAAACTCCTAACTCCAAACTACTAACTCCAAATTCCAAACTCCTAACTCAAAACTCCAAACTCCAATCTCCTAACTCCTAACTCCAAACTCCAATATCCTAACTCCAAACTCTAAACTCTAAACTCCAATCTCCTAACACCTAACTCCAAACTCCAAACTCCTAACTCCTAACTCCAAACTCCAATCTCCAATCTCCTAACTCCTACTACAAACTCCAAACTCCTAACTCCAAACTCCAAACTCCAATCTCCTAACTCCAAACTCCAACCTCCAAACTCCAAACTCCAAACTCCAATGTCCAATCTCCTAACTCCTAACTCCTAACTCCAAACTCCAAACTCCAAACTCCAATCTCCTAACTCCAAACTCCAAACTCCAAACTCCTAACTCCAAACTCCAAACTCCAAACTCTAAACTCTAAACTCCTAACTCCAAACTCCAAACTCCTAGCTCCAAACTCCAACCTCCAAACTCCAATCTCCTAACGCCTAACTCCAAACTCCAAACTCCTAACTCCAAACTCCTAACTCCAAACTCCAAACTCCAATCTCCTAACTCCAAACTCCAAACTCCTAACTCCACACACCAAACTACAAACTCCAAACTCCAAACTCCAATCTCCTAACTCCAAACTCCAAACTCCTAACTCCAAACTCCTAACTCCAAACTCCTAACTCCAAACTCCAAACTCCAAACTCCAAACTCCAACCTCCAAACTCCAATCTCCTAACGCCTAACTCCTAACTCCAAACTCCTAACTCCAAACTCCTAACTCCAAACTCCAAACTCCAAACTCCAAACTCCAAACTCCTAACTCAAAACTCCAAACTCCAAACTCCTAACTCCAAACTCCAACCTCCAAACTCCAATCTCCTAACGCCTAACTCCAAACTCCAAACTCCTAACTCCTAACTCCAAACTCCAACCTCCAAACTCCAATCTCCTAACGCCTAACTCCAAACTCCAAACTCCTAACTCCAAACTCCTAACTCCAAACTCCAAACTCCAATCTCCTAACTCCAAACTCCAAACTCCTAACTCCAAACTCCTAACTCCAAACTCCTAACTCCAAACTCCAAACTCCAAACTCTAAACTCCAAACTCCTAACTCAAAACTCCAAACTCCAATCTCCTAACTCCTAACTCCAAACTCCAATCTCCTAACTCCAAACTCTAAACTCTAAACTCCAATCTCCTAACACCTAACTCCAAACTCCAAACTCCTTACTCCTAACTCCAAACTCCAATCTCCTAACTCCAAACTCTAAACTCTAAACTCCAATCTCCTAACTCCTAACTCCAAACTCCAAACTCCTAACTCCAAACTCCAAACTCCAATCTCCTAACTCCTACTACAAACTCCAAACTCCTAACTCCAAACTCCAAACTCCAATCTCCTAACTCCAAACTCCAACCTCCAAACTCCAAACTCCAAACTCCAATGTCCAATCTCCTAACTCCTAACTCCTAACTCCAAACTCCAAACTCCAAACTCCAATCTCCTAACTCCAAACTCCAAACTCCAAACTCCTAACTCCAAACTCCAAACTCCAAACTCTAAACTCTAAACTCCTAACTCCAAACTCGAAACTCCAAACTCCTAACTCCAAACTCCAACCTCCAAACTCCAATCTCCTAACGCCTAACTCCAAACTCCAAACTCCTAACTTCAAACTCCTAACTCCAAACTCCAAACTCCAATCTCCTAACTCCAAACTCCAAACTCCTAACTCCACACACCAAACTACAAACTCCAACCTCCAAACTCCTCACTCCTGACTCCTAACTCCAAACTCCAAACTCCAAACTCCTAACTCCAAACTCCAAACTCCAAACTCCTAACTGCTAACTCCAAACTCCAAACTCCAAACTCCAATCTCCTAACTCCAAACTCCAAACTCCTAACTCCTAACTCCAAACTCCAAACTCCAAACTCCTAACTCCAAACTCCAAACCCCAAACCCCAATCTCCAGTCTCCTAACTCCTAACTCCAAACTCCAATCTCCTAACTCCTAACTCCAAACTCCAAACTCCAAACTCCAAACTCCAAACTCCAATCTCCAGTCTCCTAACTCCTAACTCCAAACTCCAAACTCCAATCTCCAGTCTCCTAACTCCTAACTCCAAACTCCAAACTCCAAACTCCTAACTCCAAACTCCAAACTCCAATCTCCTAACTCCTAACTCCAAACTCCAAACTCCTAACTCCAAACTCCAAACTCCAAACTCCAATCTCCTAACTCCTAACTCCAAACTCCAACCTCCTAACTCCAAACACCAAATTCCAAACACTAATCTCTAAACTCCTAACTCCTAACTCCAAACTCCAACCTCCTAACACCAAACTCCAAACTCTAAACTCCAAACTCCAATCTCCTAAACCCTAACTCCAAACTCCAAACTCCAAACTCCAAACTCCTAAACCCTAACTCCAAACTCCAAACTCCAAACTACGAACTGCAAACTCCAAACTCCAATCTCCAATCTCCTAACTCCTAACTCCAAACTCCAAACTCCAAACTCCAATCTCCTAACTCCTAACTCCAAACTCCAACCTCCTAACTCCAAACTCCAAACTCCAAACTCTAAACTCTAAACTCCTAACTCCAAGCTCCAAACTCCAAACTCCAAACTCCTAACTCCAAACTCCAAACTCCAAACTCCAATCTCCTAACTCCTAACTCCAAACTGCAAACTCCAAACTCCTAACTCCAAACTCCAAACTCCAATCTCCTAACCCCTAACTCCAAACTCCAAACTCCGAACTCCAAACTCCAATCTCCAATCTCCTAACTCCTACTACAAACTCCAAACTCCTAACTCCAAACTCCAAACTCCAATCTCCTAACTCCAAACTCCAACCTCCAAACTCCAAACTCCAATGTCCAATCTCCTAACTCCTAACTCCTAACTCCAAACTCCAAACTCCAAACTCCAATCTCCTAACTCCAAACTCCAAACTCCAAACTCCTAACTCCTAACTCCAAATTCCTGACTCCAAACTCCAAACTCCAATCTCCTAACTCCTAACTCCAAACTCCAACCTCCTAACTCCAAACTCCAAAGTCCAAACTCTAAACTCTAAACTCCTAACTCCAAACTCCAAACTCCTAACTCCAAACTCCAACCTCCAAACTCCAAACTCCAAACTCCAATGTCCAATCTCCTAACTCCTAACTCCTAACTCCAAACTCCAAACTCCAAACTCCAATCTCCTAACTCCAAACTCCAAACTCCTAACTCCTAACTCCAAACTCCGAACTCCAAACTCCAAACTCCAATCTCCTAACGCCTAACTCCAAACTCCAACCTCCTAACTCCAAACTCCAAACTCCAAACTCTAAACTCTAAACTCCTAACTCCAAACTCCAAACTCCAAACTCCTAACTCCAAACTCCAACCTCCAAACTCCAATCTCCTAACGCCTAACTCCAAACTCCAAACTCCTAACTCCAAACTCCTAACTCCAAACTCCAAACTCCAATCTCCTAACTCCAAACTCCAACCTCCAAACTCCTCACTCCTGACTCCAAACTCCAAACTCCAAACTCCTAACTCCAAACTCCAAACTCCAAACTCCTAACTCCTAACTCCAAACTCCAAACTCCAAACTCCAATCTCCTAACTCCAAACTCCAAACTCCTAACTCCTAACTCCAAACTCCTAACTCCAAACTCCAAACTCCAATCTCCTAACTCCAAACTCCAAACTCCAAACTCCTAACTCCAAACTCCAAACCTCAAACTCCAATCTCCAGTCTCCTAACTCCTAACTCCAAACTCCAAACTCCAATCTCCTAACTCCTAACTCCAAACTCACAACTCCTAACTCCAAACTCCAAACTCCAAACTCCTAACTCCTAACTCCAAACTCCTAACTCCAAACTCCAAACTCCAATCTCCTAACTCCAAACTCCAAACTCCAAACTCCTAACTCCAAACTCCAAACCCCAAACTCCAATCTCCAGTCTCCTAACTCCTAACTCCAAACTCCAAACTCCAATCTCCTAACTCCTAACTCCTAACTCCTAACTCCTAACTCCAAACTCCAAACTCCAAACTCCAATCTCCTAACTCCAAACTCCAAACTCCTAACTCCTATCTCCAAACTCCTAACTCCAAACTCCAAACTCCAATCTCCTAACTCCAAACTCCAAACTCCAAACTCCTAACTGCAAACTCCAAACCCCAAACTCCAATCTCCAGTCTCCTAACTCCTAACTCCAAACTCCAAACTCCAATCTCCTAACTCCTAACTCCAAACTCCAAACTCCAAACTCCAAACTCCAATCTCCAGTCTCCTAACTCCTAACTCCAAACTCCAAACTCCAATCTCCAGTCTCCTAACTCCTAACTCCAAACTCCAAACTCCAAACTCCTAACTCCAAACCCCAAACTCCAATCTCCTAACTCCTAACTCCAAACTCCAAACTCCTAACTCCAAACTCCAAACTCCAATCTCCTAACTCCTAACTCCAAACTCCAACCTCCTAACTCCAAACTCCAAACTCCAAACACTAAACTCTAAACTCCTAACTCCTAACTCCAAACTCCAACCTCCTAACTCCAAACTCCAAACTCTAAACTCCAAACTCCAATCTCCTAAACCCTAACTCCAAACTCCAAACTCCAAACTCCAAACTCCTAAAACCTAACTCCAAACTCCAAACTCCAAACTCCGAACTGCAAACTCCAAACTCCAATCTCCAATCTCCTAACTCCTAACTCCAAACTCCGAACTCCAAACTCCAAACTCCAAACTCCAATCTCCTAACTCCTAACTCTAAACTCCAACCTCCTAACTCCAAACTCCAAACTCCAAACTCTAAACTCTGAACTCCTAACTCCAAGCTCCAAACTCCAAACTCCAAACTCCTAACTCCAAACTCCAAACTCCAAACACCAATCTCCTAACTCCTAACTCCAAACTGCAAACTCCAAACTCCTAACTCCAAACTCCAAACTCCAAACTCCTAACCCCTAACTCCAAACTCCAAACTCCGAACTCCAAACTCCAATCTCAAATCTCCTAACTCCTACTACAAACTCCAAACTCCTAACTCCAAACTCCAAACTCCAATCTCCTAACTCCAAACTCTAAACTCTAAACTCCAATCTCCTAACACCTAACTCCAAACTCCAAACTCCTAACTCCTAACTCCAAACTCCAATCTCCAATCTCCTAACTCCTACTACAAACTCCAAACTCCTAACTCCAAACTCCAAACTCCAATCTCCTAACTCCAAACTCCAACCTCCAAACTCCAAACTCCAAACTCCAATGTCCAATCTCCTAACTCCTAACTCCTAACTCCAAACTCCAAACTCCAAACTCCAATCTCCTAACTCCAAACTCCAAACTCCAAACTCCTAACTCCAAACTCCAAACTCCAAACTCTAAACTCTAAACTCCTAACTCCAAACTCCAAACTCCTAGCTCCAAACTCCAACCTCCAAACTCCAATCTCCTAACGCCTAACTCCAAACTCCAAACTCCTAACTCCAAACTCCTAACTCCAAACTCCAAACTCCAATCTCCTAACTCCAAACTCCAAACTCCTAACTCCACACACCAAACTACAAACTCCAAACTCCAAACTCCAATCTCCTAACTCCAAACTCCAAACTCCAAACTCCAATCTCCTAACTCCTAACTCTAAACTCCAACCTCCTAACTCCAAACTCCAAACTCCAAACTCTAAACTCTGAACTCCTAACTCCAAGCTCCAAACTCCAAACTCCAAACTCCTAACTCCAAACTCCAAACTCCAAACACCAATCTCCTAACTCCTAACTCCAAACTGCAAACTCCAAACTCCTAACTCCAAACTCCAAACTCCAAACTCCTAACCCCTAACTCCAAACTCCAAACTCCGAACTCCAAACTCCAATCTCAAATCTCCTAACTCCTACTACAAACTCCAAACTCCTAACTCCAAACTCCAAACTCCAATCTCCTAACTCCAAACTCTAAACTCTAAACTCCAATCTCCTAACACCTAACTCCAAACTCCAAACTCCTAACTCCTAACTCCAAACTCCAATCTCCAATCTCCTAACTCCTACTACAAACTCCAAACTCCTAACTCCAAACTCCAAACTCCAATCTCCTAACTCCAAACTCCAACCTCCAAACTCCAAACTCCAAACTCCAATGTCCAATCTCCTAACTCCTAACTCCTAACTCCAAACTCCAAACTCCAAACTCCAATCTCCTAACTCCAAACTCCAAACTCCAAACTCCTAACTCCAAACTCCAAACTCCAAACTCTAAACTCTAAACTCCTAACTCCAAACTCCAAACTCCTAGCTCCAAACTCCAACCTCCAAACTCCAATCTCCTAACGCCTAACTCCAAACTCCAAACTCCTAACTCCAAACTCCTAACTCCAAACTCCAAACTCCAATCTCCTAACTCCAAACTCCAAACTCCTAACTCCACACACCAAACTACAAACTCCAAACTCCAAACTCCAATCTCCTAACTCCAAACTCCAAACTCCTAACTCCAAACTCCTAACTCCAAACTCCTAACTCCAAACTCCAAACTCCAAACTCCAAACTCCAACCTCCAAACTCCAATCTCCTAACGCCTAACTCCAAACTCCAAACTCCTAACTCCAAACTCCTAACTCCAAACTCCTAACTCCAAACTCCAACCTCCAAACTCCAAACTCCAAACTCCTAACTCAAAACTCCAAACTCCAAACTCCTAACTCCAAACTCCAACCTCCAAACTCCAATCTCCTAACGCCTAACTCCAAACTCCAAACTCCTAACTCCTAACTCCAAACTCCAACCTCCAAACTCCAATCTCCTAACGCCTAACTCCAAACTCCAAACTCCTAACTCCAAACTCCTAACTCCAAACTCCAAACTCCAATCTCCTAACTCCAAACTCCAAACTCCTAACTCCAAACTCCTAACTCCAAACTCCTAACTCCAAACTCCAAACTCCAAACTCTAAACTCCAAACTCCTAACTCAAAACTCCAAACTCCAATCTCCTAACTCCTAACTCCAAACTCCAATCTCCTAACTCCAAACTCTAAACTCTAAACTCCAATCTCCTAACACCTAACTCCAAACTCCAAACTCCTTACTCCTAACTCCAAACTCCAATCTCCTAACTCCAAACTCTAAACTCTAAACTCCAATCTCCTAACTCCTAACTCCAAACTCCAAACTCCTAACTCCAAACTCCAAACTCCAATCTCCTAACTCCTACTACAAACTCCAAACTCCTAACTCCAAACTCCAAACTCCAATCTCCTAACTCCAAACTCCAACCTCCAAACTCCAAACTCCAAACTCCAATGTCCAATCTCCTAACTCCTAACTCCTAACTCCAAACTCCAAACTCCAAACTCCAATCTCCTAACTCCAAACTCCAAACTCCAAACTCCTAACTCCTAACTCCAAACTCCGAACTCCAAACTCCAAACTCCAATCTCCTAACTCCTAACTCCAAACTCCAACCTCCTAACTCCAAACTCCAAACTCCAAACTCTAAACTCTAAACTACTAACTCCAAACTCGAAACTCCAAACTCCTAACTCCAAACTCCAACCTCCAAACTCCAATCTCCTAACGCCTAACTCCAAACTCCAAACTCCTAACTTCAAACTCCTAACTCCAAACTCCAAACTCCAATCTCCTAACTCCAAACTCCAAACTCCTAACTCCACACACCAAACTACAAACTCCAACCTCCAAACTCCTCACTCCTGACTCCTAACTCCAAACTCCAAACTCCAAACTCCTAACTCCAAACTCCAAACTCCAAACTCCTAACTGCTAACTCCAAACTCCAAACTCCAAACTCCAATCTCCTAACTCCAAACTCCAAACTCCTAACTCCTAACTCCAAACTCCAAACTCCAAACTCCTAACTCCAAACTCCAAACCCCAAACCCCAATCTCCAGTCTCCTAACTCCTAACTCCAAACTCCAATCTCCTAACTCCTAACTCCAAACTCCAAACTCCAAACTCCAAACTCCAATCTCCAGTCTCCTAACTCCTAACTCCAAACTCCAAACTCCAATCTCCAGTCTCCTAACTCCTAACTCCAAACTCCAAACTCCAAACTCCTAACTCCAAACTCCAAACTCCAATCTCCTAACTCCTAACTCCAAACTCCAAACTCCAAACTCCAAACTCCAATCTCCAGTCTCCTAACTCCTAACTCCAAACTCCAAACTCCAATCTCCAGTCTCCTAACTCCTAACTCCAAACTCCAAACTCCAAACTCCTAACTCCAAACCCCAAACTCCAATCTCCTAACTCCTAACTCCAAACTCCAAACTCCTAACTCCAAACTCCAAACTCCAAACTCCAATCTCCTAACTCCTAACTCCAAACTCCAACCTCCTAACTCCAAACTCCAAACTCCAAACACTAAACTCCAATCTCCTAACTCCTAACTCCAAACTCCAAACTCCTAACTCCAAACCCCAAACTCCAATCTCCTAACTCCTAACTCCAAACTCCAAACTCCTAACTCCAAACTCCAAACTCCAAACTCCAATCTCCTAACTCCTAACTCCAAACTCCAACCTCCTAACTCCAAACTCCAAACTCCAAACTCCAAACTCCAATCTCCTAACTCCTAACTCCAAACTCCAACCTCCTAACTCCAAACTCCAAACTCCAAACACTAAACTCTAAACTCCTAACTCCTAACTCCAAACTCCAACCTCCTAACTCCAAACTCCAAACTCTAAACTCCAAACTCCAATCTCCTAAACCCTAACTCCAAACTCCAAACTCCAAACTCCTAAAACCTAACTCCAAACTCCAAACTCCAAACTCCGAACTGCAAACTCCAAACTCCAATCTCCAATCTCCTAACTCCTAACTCCAAACTCCGAACTCCAAACTCCAAACTCCAAACTCCAATCTCCTAACTCCTAACTCTAAACTCCAACCTCCTAACTCCAAACTCCAAACTCCAAACTCTAAACTCTGAACTCCTAACTCCAAGCTCCAAACTCCAAACTCCAAACTCCTAACTCCAAACTCCAAACTCCAAACACCAATCTCCTAACTCCTAACTCCAAACTGCAAACTCCAAACTCCTAACTCCAAACTCCAAACTCCAAACTCCTAACCCCTAACTCCAAACTCCAAACTCCGAACTCCAAACTCCAATCTCAAATGTCCTAACTCCTACTACAAACTCCAAACTCCTAACTCCAAACTCCAAACTCCAATCTCCTAACTCCAAACTCTAAACTCTAAACTCCAATCTCCTAACACCTAACTCCAAACTCCAAACTCCTAACTCCTAACTCCAAACTCCAATCTCCAATCTCCTAACTCCTACTACAAACTCCAAACTCCTAACTCCAAACTCCAAACTCCAATCTCCTAACTCCAAACTCCAACCTCCAAACTCCAAACTCCAAACTCCAATGTCCAATCTCCTAACTCCTAACTCCTAACTCCAAACTCCAAACTCCAAACTCCAATCTCCTAACTCCAAACTCCAAACTCCAAACTCCTAACTCCAAACTCCAAACTCCAAACTCTAAACTCTAAACTCCTAACTCCAAACTCCAAACTCCTAGCTCCAAACTCCAACCTCCAAACTCCAATCTCCTAACGCCTAACTCCAAACTCCTAACTCCAAACTCCTAACTCCAAACTCCAAACTCCAATCTCCTAACTCCAAACTCCAAACTCCTAACTCCACACACCAAACTACAAACTCCAAACTCCAAACTCCAATCTCCTAACTCCAAACTCCAAACTCCAAACTCCAATCTCCTAACTCCTAACTCTAAACTCCAACCTCCTAACTCCAAACTCCAAACTCCAAACTCTAAACTCTGAACTCCTAACTCCAAGCTCCAAACTCCAAACTCCAAACTCCTAACTCCAAACTCCAAACTCCAAACACCAATCTCCTAACTCCTAACTCCAAACTGCAAACTCCAAACTCCTAACTCCAAACTCCAAACTCCAAACTCCTAACCCCTAACTCCAAACTCCAAACTCCGAACTCCAAACTCCAATCTCAAATCTCCTAACTCCTACTACAAACTCCAAACTCCTAACTCCAAACTCCAAACTCCAATCTCCTAACTCCAAACTCTAAACTCTAAACTCCAATCTCCTAACACCTAACTCCAAACTCCAAACTCCTAACTCCTAACTCCAAACTCCAATCTCCAATCTCCTAACTCCTACTACAAACTCCAAACTCCTAACTCCAAACTCCAAACTCCAATCTCCTAACTCCAAACTCCAACCTCCAAACTCCAAACTCCAAACTCCAATGTCCAATCTCCTAACTCCTAACTCCTAACTCCAAACTCCAAACTCCAAACTCCAATCTCCTAACTCCAAACTCCAAACTCCAAACTCCTAACTCCAAACTCCAAACTCCAAACTCTAAACTCTAAACTCCTAACTCCAAACTCCAAACTCCTAGCTCCAAACTCCAACCTCCAAACTCCAATCTCCTAACGCCTAACTCCAAACTCCAAACTCCTAACTCCAAACTCCTAACTCCAAACTCCAAACTCCAATCTCCTAACTCCAAACTCCAAACTCCTAACTCCACACACCAAACTACAAACTCCAAACTCCAAACTCCAATCTCCTAACTCCAAACTCCAAACTCCTAACTCCAAACTCCTAACTCCAAACTCCTAACTCCAAACTCCAAACTCCAAACTCCAAACTCCAACCTCCAAACTCCAATCTCCTAACGCCTAACTCCAAACTCCAAACTCCTAACTCCAAACTCCTAACTCCAAACTCCTAACTCCAAACTCCAAACTCCAAACTCCAAACTCCAAACTCCTAACTCAAAACTCCAAACTCCAAACTCCTAACTCCAAACTCCAACCTCCAAACTCCAATCTCCTAACGCCTAACTCCAAACTCCAAACTCCTAACTCCTAACTCCAAACTCCAACCTCCAAACTCCAATCTCCTAACGCCTAACTCCAAACTCCAAACTCCTAACTCCAAACTCCTAACTCCAAACTCCAAACTCCAATCTCCTAACTCCAAACTCCAAACTCCTAACTCCAAACTCCTAACTCCAAACTCCTAACTCCAAACTCCAAACTCCAAACTCTAAACTCCAAACTCCTAACTCAAAACTCCAAACTCCAATCTCCTAACTCCTAACTCCAAACTCCAATCTCCTAACTCCAAACTCTAAACTCTAAACTCCAATCTCCTAACACCTAACTCCAAACTCCAAACTCCTTACTCCTAACTCCAAACTCCAATCTCCTAACTCCAAACTCTAAACTCTAAACTCCAATCTCCTAACTCCTAACTCCAAACTCCAAACTCCTAACTCCAAACTCCAAACTCCAATCTCCTAACTCCTACTACAAACTCCAAACTCCTAACTCCAAACTCCAAACTCCAATCTCCTAACTCCAAACTCCAACCTCCAAACTCCAAACTCCAAACTCCAATGTCCAATCTCCTAACTCCTAACTCCTAACTCCAAACTCCAAACTCCAAACTCCAATCTCCTAACTCCAAACTCCAAACTCCAAACTCCTAACTCCTAACTCCAAACTCCGAACTCCAAACTCCAAACTCCAATCTCCTAACTCCTAACTCCAAACTCCAACCTCCTAACTCCAAACTCCAAACTCCAAACTCTAAACTCTAAACTACTAACTCCAAACTCGAAACTCCAAACTCCTAACTCCAAACTCCAACCTCCAAACTCCAATCTCCTAACGCCTAACTCCAAACTCCAAACTCCTAACTTCAAACTCCTAACTCCAAACTCCAAACTCCAATCTCCTAACTCCAAACTCCAAACTCCTAACTCCACACACCAAACTACAAACTCCAACCTCCAAACTCCTCACTCCTGACTCCTAACTCCAAACTCCAAACTCCAAACTCCTAACTCCAAACTCCAAACTCCAAACTCCTAACTGCTAACTCCAAACTCCAAACTCCAAACTCCAATCTCCTAACTCCAAACTCCAAACTCCTAACTCCTAACTCCAAACTCCAAACTCCAAACTCCTAACTCCAAACTCCAAACCCCAAACCCCAATCTCCAGTCTCCTAACTCCTAACTCCAAACTCCAATCTCCTAACTCCTAACTCCAAACTCCAAACTCCAAACTCCAAACTCCAAACTCCAATCTCCAGTCTCCTAACTCCTAACTCCAAACTCCAAACTCCAATCTCCAGTCTCCTAACTCCTAACTCCAAACTCCAAACTCCAAACTCCTAACTCCAAACTCCAAACTCCAATCTCCTAACTCCTAACTCCAAACTCCAAACTCCTAACTCCAAACTCCAAACTCCAAACTCCAATCTCCTAACTCCTAACTCCAAACTCGAACCTCCTAACTCCAAACACCAAATTCCAAACACTAATCTCTAAACTCCTAACTCCTAACTCCAAACTCCAACCTCCTAACACCAAACTCCAAACTCTAAACTCCAAACTCCAATCTCCTAAACCCTAACTCCAAACTCCAAACTCCAAACTCCTAAACCCTAACTCCAAACTCCAAACTCCAAACTCCGAACTGCAAACTCCAAACTCCAATCTCCAATCTCCTAACTCCTAACTCCAAACTCCAAACTCCAAACTCCAATCTCCTAACTCCTAACTCCAAACTCCAACCTCCTAACTCCAAACTCCAAACTCCAAACTCTAAACTCTAAACTCCTAACTCCAAGCTCCAAACTCCAAACTCCAAACTCCTAACTCCAAACTCCAAACTCCAATCTCCTAACTCCTAACTCCAAACTGCAAACTCCAAACTCCTAACTCCAAACTCCAAACTCCAATCTCCTAACCCCTAACTCCAAACTCCAAACTCCGAACTCCAAACTCCAATCTCCAATCTCCTAACTCCTACTACAAACTCCAAACTCCTAACTCCAAACTCCAAACTCCAATCTCCTAACTCCAAACTCCAACCTCCAAACTCCAAACTCCAAACTCCAATGTCCAATCTCCTAACTCCTAACTCCTAACTCCAAACTCCAAACTCCAAACTCCAATCTCCTAACTCCAAACTCCAAACTCCAAACTCCTAACTCCTAACTCCAAATTCCTGACTCCAAACTCCAAACTCCAATCTCCTAACTCCTAACTCCAAACTCCAACCTCCTAACTCCAAACTCCAAACTCCAAACTCTAAACTCTAAACTCCTAACTCCAAACTCCAAACTCCTAACTCCAAACTCCAACCTCCAAACTCCAAACTCCAAACTCCAATGTCCAATCTCCTAACTCCTAACTCCTAACTCCAAACTCCAAACTCCAAACTCCAATCTCCTAACTCCAAACTCCAAACTCCTAACTCCTAACTCCAAACTCCGAACTCCAAACTCCAAACTCCAATCTCCTAACGCCTAACTCCAAACTCCAACCTCCTAACTCCAAACTCCAAACTCCAAACTCTAAACTCTAAACTCCTAACTCCAAACTCCAAACTCCAAACTCCTAACTCCAAACTCCAACCTCCAAACTCCAATCTCCTAACGCCTAACTCCAAACTCCAAACTCCTAACTCCAAACTCCTAACTCCAAACTCCAAACTCCAATCTCCTAACTCCAAACTCCAACCTCCAAACTGCTCACTCCTGACTCCAAACTCCAAACTCCAAACTCCTAACTCCAAACTCCAAACTCCAAACTCCTAACTCCTAACTCCAAACTCCAAACTCCAAACTCCAATCTCCTAACTCCAAACTCCAAACTCCAAACTCCTAACTCCTAACTCCAAACTCCTAACTCCAAACTCCAAACTCCAATCTCCTAACTCCAAACTCCAAACTCCAAACTCCTAACTCCAAACTCCAAACCTCAAACTCCAATCTCCAGTCTCCTAACTCCTAACTCCAAACTCCAAACTCCAATCTCCTAACTCCTAACTCCAAACTCACAACTCCTAACTCCAAACTCCAAACTCCAAACTCCTAACTCCTAACTCCAAACTCCTAACTCCAAACTCCAAACTCCAATCTCCTAACTCCAAACTCCAAACTCCAAACTCCTAACTCCAAACTCCATACCCCAAACTCCAATCTCCAGTCTCCTAACTCCTAACTCCAAACTCCAAACTCCAATCTCCTAACTCCTAACTCCTAACTCCTAACTCCTAACTCCAAACTCCAAACTCCAAACTCCAATCTCCTAACTCCAAACTCCAAACTCCTAACTCCTATCTCCAAACTCCTAACTCCAAACTCCAAACTCCAATCTCCTAACTCCAAACTCCAAACTCCAAACTCCTAACTGCAAACTCCAAACCCCAAACTCCAATCTCCAGTCTCCTAACTCCTAACTCCAAACTCCAAACTCCAATCTCCTAACTCCAAACTCCAAACTCCAAACTCCAAACTCCAAACTCCAATCTCCAGTCTCCTAACTCCTAACTCCAAACTCCAAACTCCAATCTCCAGTCTCCTAACTCCTAACTCCAAACTCCAAACTCCAAACTCCTAACTCCAAACCCCAAACTCCAATCTCCTAACTCCTAACTCCAAACTCCAAACTCCTAACTCCAAACTCCAAACTCCAAACTCCAATCTCCTAACTCCAAACTCCAACCTCCTAACTCCAAACTCCAAACTCCAAACACTAAACTCTAAACTCCTAACTCCTAACTCCAAACTCCAACCTCCTAACTCCAAACTCCAAACTCTAAACTCCAAACTCCAATCTCCTAAACCCTAACTCCAAACTCCAAACTCCAAACTCCTAAAACCTAACTCCAAACTCCAAACTCCAAACTCCGAACTGCAAACTCCAAACTCCAATCTCCAATCTCCTAACTCCTAACTCCAAACTCCGAACTCCAAACTCCAAACTCCAAACTCCAATCTCCTAACTCCTAACTCTAAACTCCAACCTCCTAACTCCAAACTCCAAACTCCAAACTCTAAACTCTGAACTCCTAACTCCAAGCTCCAAACTCCAAACTCCAAACTCCTAACTCCAAACTCCAAACTCCAAACACCAATCTCCTAACTCCTAACTCCAAACTGCAAACTCCAAACTCCTAACTCCAAACTCCAAACTCCAAACTCCTAACCCCTAACTCCAAACTCCAAACTCCGAACTCCAAACTCCAATCTCAAATCTCCTAACTCCTACTACAAACTCCAAACTCCTAACTCCAAACTCCAAACTCCAATCTCCTAACTCCAAACTCCAACCTCCAAACTCCAAACTCCAAACTCCAATGTCCAAACTCCTAACTCCTAACTCCTAACTCCAAACTCCAAACTCCATACTCCAATCTCCTAACTCCAAACTCCAAACTCCTAACTCCTAACTCCAAATTCCTGACTCCAAACTCCAAACTCCAATCTCCTAACTCCTAACTCCAAACTCCAACCTCCTAACTCCAAACTCCAAACTCCAAACTCTAAACTCTAAACTCCTAACTCCAAACTCCAAACTCCAAACTCCTAACTCCAAACTCCAACCTCCAAACTCCAATCTCCTAACTCCTAACTCCAAACTCCAAACTCCTAACTCCAAACTCCAAACTCCAAACTCCAATCTCCTAACACCAAACTCCAAACTCCTAACTCCACACTCCAAACAACAAACTCCAACCTCCAAACTCCTCACTTCTGACTCCAAACTCCAAACTCCAAACTCCTAACTCCTAACTCCAAACTCCAAACTCCAAACTCCAAACTCCAATCTCCTAACTCCAAACTCCAAACTCCAAACTCCTAACTCCTAACTCCAAACTCCTAACTCCAAATTCCAAACTCCAATCTCCTAACTCCAAACTCCAAACTCCAAACTCCAAACTCCTAACTCCAAACTCCAAACTCCAAACTCCAATCTCCAGTCTCCTAGCTCCTAACTCCAAACTCCAAACTCCAATCTCCTAACTCCTAACTCCAAACTCCTAACTCCTAACTCCAAACTCCAAACTCCGAACTCCAACTCTTAACTCCAAACTCCTCACTCCTAACTCCGAACTCCAAACTCCTAACTCCAAACTCCTAACTCCAAATTCCAAACTCCTAACTCAAAACTCCAAACTCCAATCTCCTAACTCCTAACTCCAAACTCCAATCTCCTAACTCCAAACTCTAAACTCTAAACTCCAATCTCCTAACACCTAACTCCAAACTCCAAACTCCTAACTCCTAACTCCAAACTCCAATCTCCTAACTCCCAACTCTAAACTCTAAACTCCAATCTCCTAACTCCTAACTCCAAACTCCAAACTCCTAACTCCAAACTCCAAACTCCAATCTCCAATCTCCTAACTCCTACTACAAACTCCAAACTCCTAACTCCAAACTCCAAACTCCAATCTCCTAACTCCAAACTCCAACCTCCAAACTCCAAACTCGAAACTCCAATGTCCAATCTCCTAACTCCTAACTCCTAACTCCAAACTCCAAACTCCAAACTCCAATCTCCTAACTCCAAACTCCAAACTCCAAACTCCTAACTCCTAACTCCAAACTCCGAACTCCAAACTCCAAACTCCAATCTCCTAACTCCAAACTCCAACCTCCTAACTCCAAACTCCAAACTCCAAACTCTAAACTCTAAACTCCTAACTCCAAACTCCAAACTCCAAACTCCTAACTCCAAACTCCAACCTCCAAACTCCAATCTCCTAACGCCTAACTCCAAACTCCAAACTCCTAACTCCAAACTCCTAACTCCAAACTCCAAACTCCAATCTCCTAACTCCAAACTCCAAACTCCTAACTCCACACACCAAACTACAAACTCCAACCTCCAAACTCCTCACTCCTGACTCCTAACTCCAAACACCAAACTCCAAACTCCTAACTCCAAACTCCAAACTCCAAACTCCTAACTCCTAACTCCAAACTCCAAACTCCAAACTCCAATCTCCTAACTCCAAACTCCAAACTCCTAACTCCTAACTCCAAACTCCAAACTCCAAACTCCAATCTCCTAACTCCAAACTCCAAACTCCAAACTCCTAACTCCAAACTCCAAACCCCAAACCCCAATCTCCAGTCTCCTAACTCCAAACTCCAATCTCCAATCTCCTAACTCCTAACTCCAAACTCCAAACTCCAAACTCCAAACTCCAAACTCCAATCTCCAGTCTCCTAACTCCTAACTCCCAACTCCAAACTCCAATCTCCAGTCTCCTAACTCCTAACTCCAAACTCCAAACTCCAAACTCCTAACTCCAAACTCCAAACTCCAATCTCCTAACTCCTAACTCCAAGCTCCAAACTCCTAACTCCAAACTCCAAACTCCAAACTCCAATCTCCTAACTCCTAACTCCAAACTCCAACCTCCTAACTCCAAACACCAAACTCCAAACACTAATCTGTAAACTCCTAACTCCTAACTCCAAACTCCAACCTCCTAACACCAAACTCCAAACTCTAAACTCCAAACTCCAATCTCCTAAACCCTAACTCCAAACTCCAAACTCCAAACTCCAAACTCCAAACTCCTAAACCCTAACTCCAAACTCCAAACTCCAAACTCCGAACTGCAAACTCCAAACTCCAATCTCCAATCTCCTAACTCCTAACTCCAAACTCCAAACTCCAAACTCCAATCTCCTAACTCCTAACTCCAAACTCCAACCTCCTAACTCCAAACTCCAAACTCCTAACTCTAAACTCTAAACTCCTAACTCCAAGCTCGAAACTCCAAACTCCTAACTCCAAACTCCAAACTCCAAACTCCAATCTCCTAACT
Source organism: Somniosus microcephalus (assembly GCF_052327205.1). Classification (NCBI taxonomy): domain Eukaryota; kingdom Metazoa; phylum Chordata; class Chondrichthyes; order Squaliformes; family Somniosidae; genus Somniosus; species Somniosus microcephalus. Next base: position 41,057,423 of record NC_141000.1, on the reverse strand, counting down.
CCTAACTCCAAACTGCAAACTCCAAACTCCTAACTCCAAACTCCAAACTCCAAACTCCGAACTCCAAACTCCAATCTCCAATCTCCTAACTCCTACTACAAACTCCAAACTCCTAACTCCAAACTCCAAACTCCAATCTCCAAACTCCAAACTCCAAACTCCAATCTCCTAACTCCTAACTCTAAACTCTAAACTCCTAACTCCAAGCTCCAAACTCCAAACTCCAAACTCCTAACTCCAAACTCCAAACTCCAAACACCAATCTCCTAACTCCTAACTCCAAACTGCAAACTCCAAACTCCTAACTCCAAACTCCAAACTCCAAACTCCTAACCCCTAACTCCAAACTCCAAACTCCGAACTCCAAACTCCAATCTCAAATCTCCTAACTCCTACTACAAACTCCAAACTCCTAACTCCAAACTCCAAACTCCAATCTCCTAACTCCAAACTCCAACCTCCAAACTCCAAACTCCAAACTCCAATGTCCAATCTCCTAACTCCTAACTCCTAACTCCAAACTCCAAACTCCATACTCCAATCTCCTAACTCCAAACTCCAAACTCCAAACTCCTAACTCCTAACTCCAAATTCCTGACTCCAAACTCCAAACTCCAATCTCCTAACTCCTAACTCCAAACTCCAACCTCCTAACTCCAAACTCCAAACTCCAAACTCTAAACTCTAAACTCCTAACTCCAAACTCCAAACTCCAAACTCCTAACTCCAAACTCCAACCTCCAAACTCCAATCTCCTAACTCCTAACTCCAAACTCCAAACTCCTAACTCCAAACTCCAAACTCCAAACTCCAATCTCCTAACCCCTAACTCCAAACTCCAAACTCCAAACTCCAATCTCCTAACACCAAACTCCAAACTCCTAACTCCACACTCCAAACTACAAACTCCAACCTCCAAACTCCTCACTTCTGACTCCAAACTCCAAACTCCTAACTCCTAACTCCAAACTCCAAACTCCAAACTCCTAACTCCTAACTCCAAACTCCTAACTCCAAACTCCAAACTCCAATCTCCTAACTCCAAACTCCAAACTCCAAACTCCAAACTCCTAACTTCAAACTCCAAACTCCAAACTCCAATCTCCAGTCTCCTAGCTCCTAACTCCAAACTCCAAACTCCAATCTCCTAACTCCTAACTCCAAACTCCTAACTCCTAACTCCAAACTCCAAACTCCGAACTCCAACTCTTAACTCCAAACTCCTCACTCCTAACTCCGAACTCCAAACTCCTAACTCCAAACTCCTAACTCCAAATTCCAAACTCCTAACTCAAAACTCCAAACTCCAATCTCCTAACTCCTAACTCCAAACTCCAATCTCCTAACTCCAAACTCTAAACTCTAAACTCCAATCTCCTAACACCTAACTCCAAACTCCAAACTCCTAACTCCTAACTCCAAACTCCAATCTCCTAACTCCAAACTCTAAACTCTAAACTCCAATCTCCTAACTCCTAACTCCAAACTCCAAACTCCAAACTCCTAACTCCAAACTCCAAACTCCAATCCCCAATCTCCTAACTCCTACTACAAACTCCAAACTCCTAACTCCAAACTCCAAACTCCAATCTCCTAACTCCAAACTCCAACCTCCAAACTCCAAACTCCAAACTCCAATGTCCAATCTCCTAACTCCTAACTCCTAACTCCAAACTCCAAACTCCAAACTCCAATCTCCTAACTCCAAACTCCAAACTCCAAACTCCTAACTCCTAACTCCAAACTCCGAACTCCAAACTCCAAACTCCAATCTCCTAACTCCAAACTCCAACCTCCTAACTCCAAACTCCAAACTCCAAACTCTAAACTCTAAACTCCTAACTCCAAACTCCAAACTCCAAACTCCAATCTCCTAACTCCAAACTCCAAACTCCAAACTCCTAACTCCAAACTCCAAACCCCAAACCCCAATCTCCAGTCTCCTAACTCCTAACTCCAAACTCCAAACTCCTAACTCCTAACTCCAAACTCCGAACTCCAAACTCCAAACTCCAATCTCCTAACTCCAAACTCCAACCTCCTAACTCCAAACTCCAAACTCCAAACTCTAAACTCTAAACTCCTAACTCCAAACTCCAAACTCCAAACTCCTAACTTCAAACTCCAACCTCCAAACTCCAATCTCCTAACGCCTAACTCCAAACTCCAAACTCCTAACTCCAAACTCCTAACTCCAAACTCCAAACTCCAATCTCCTAACTCCAAACTCCAAACTCCTAACTCCACACACCAAACTACAAACTCCAACCTCCAAACTCCTCACTCCTGACTCCAAACTCCAAACTCCAAACTCCTAACTCAAAACTCCAAACTCCAATCTCCTAACTCCTAACTCCAAACTCCAATCTCCTAACTCCAAACTCTAAACTCTAAACTCCAATCTCCTAACACCTAACTCCAAACTCCAAACTCCTAACTCCTAACTCCAAACTCCAATCTCCTAACTCCAAACTCTAAACTCTAAACTCCAATCTCCTAACTCCTAACTCCAAACTCCAAACTCCTAACTCCAAACTCCAAACTCCAATCTCCTAACTCCTACTACAAACTCCAAACTCCTAACTCCAAACTCCAAACTCCAATCTCCTAACTCCATACTCCAACCTCCAAACTCCAAACTCCAAACTCCAATGTCCAATCTCCTAACTCCTAACTCCTAACTCCAAACTCCAAACTCCAAACTCCAATCTCCTAACTCCAAACTCCAAACTCCAAACTCCTAACTCCTAACTCCAAACTCCGAACTCCAAACTCCAAACTCCAATCTCCTAACTCCTAACTCCAAACTCCAACCTCCTAACTCCAAACTCCAAACTCCAAACTCTAAACTCTAAACTCCTAACTCCAAACTCGAAACTCCAAACTCCTAACTCCAAACTCCAACCTCCAAACTCCAATCTCCTAACGCCTAACTCCAAACTCCAAACTCCTAACTCCAAACTCCTAACTCCAAACTCCAAACTCCAATCTCCTAACTCCAAAGTCCAAACTCCTAACTCCACACACCAAACTACAAACTCCAACCTCCAAACTCCTCACTCCTGACTCCTAACTCCAAACTCCAAACTCCAAACTCCAAACTCCTAACTGCTAACTCCAAACTCCAAACTCCAAACTCCAAACTCCAATCTCCTAACTACAAACTCCAAACTCCTAACTCCTAACTCCAAACTCCTAACTCCAAACTCCAATCTCCTAACTCCAAACTCCAAACTCCAAACTCCTAACTCCAAACTCCAAACCCCAAACCCCAATCTCCAGTCTCCTAACTCCTAACTCCAAACTCCAATCTCCTAACTCCTAACTCCAAACTCCAAACTCCAAACTCCAAACTCCAAACTCCAATCTCCAGTCTCCTAACTCCTAACTCCAAACTCCAAACTCCAATCTCCAGTCTCCTAACTCCTAACTCCAAACTCCAAACTCCAAACTCCTAACTCCAAACTCCAAACTCCAATCTCCTAACTCCTAACTCCAAACTCCAAACTCCTAACTCCAAACTCCAAACTCCAAACTCCAATCTCCTAACTCCTAACTCCAAACTCCAACCTCCTAACTCCAAACACCAAATTCCAAACACTAATCTCTAAACTCCTAACTCCTAACTCCAAACTCCAACCTCCTAACACCAAACTCCAAACTCTAAACTCCAAACTCCAATCTCCTAAACCCTAACTCCAAACTCCAAACTCCAAACTCCAAACTCCAAACTCCTAAACCCTAACTCCAAACTCCAAACTCCAAACTCCGAACTGCAAACTCCAAACTCCAATCTCCAATCTCCTAACTCCTAACTCCAAACTCCAAACTCCAATCTCCTAACTCCTAACTCCAAACTCCAACCTCCTAACTCCAAACTCCAAACTCCAAACTCTAAACTCTAAACTCCTAACTCCAAGCTCCAAACTCCAAACTCCAAACTCCTAACTCCAAACTCCAAACTCCAAACTCCAATCTCCTAACTCCTAACTCCAAACTGCAAACTCCAAACTCCTAACTCCAAACTCCAAACTCCAATCTCCTAACCCCTAACTCCAAACTCCAAACTCCGAACTCCAAACTCCAATCTCCAATCTCCTAACTCCTACTACAAACTCCAAACACCTAACTCCAAACTCCAAACTCCAATCTCCTAACTCCAAACTCCAACCTCCAAACTCCAAACTCCAAACTCCAATGTCCAATCTCCTAACTCCTAACTCCTAACTCCAAACTCCAAACTCCAATCTCCTAACTCCAAACTCCAACCTCCTAACTCCAAACTCCAAACTCCAAACTCTAAACTCTAAACTCCTAACTCCAAGCTCCAAACTCCAAACTCCAAACTCCTAACTCCAAACTCCAAACTCCAAACTCCAATCTCCTAACTCCTAACTCCAAACTGCAAACTCCAAACTCCTAACTCCAAACTCCAAACTCCAATCTCCTAACCCCTAACTCCAAACTCCAAACTCCGAACTCCAAACTCCAATCTCCAATCTCCTAACTCCTACTACAAACTCCAAACTCCTAACTCCAAACTCCAAACTCCAATCTCCTAACTCCAAACTCCAACCTCCAAACTCCAAACTCCAATGTCCAATCTCCTAACTCCTAACTCCAAACTCCAAACTCCAAACTCCAATCTCCTAACTCCAAACTCCAAACTCCAAACTCCTAACTCCTAACTCCAAATTCCTGACTCCAAACTCCAAACTCCAATCTCCTAACTCCTAACTCCAAACTCCAACCTCCTAACTCCAAACTCCAAACTCTAAACTCTAAACTCCTAACTCCAAACTCCAAACTCCAAACTCCTAACTCCAAACTCCAACGTCCAAACTCCAAACTCCAAACTCCAATGTCCAATCTCCTAACTCCTAACTCCTAACTCCAAACTCCAAACTCCAAACTCCAATCTCCTAACTCCAAACTCCAAACTCCAAACTCCTAACTCCTAACTCCAAACTCCGAACTCCAAACTCCAAACTCCAATCTCCTAACTCCTAACTCCAAACTCCAACCTCCTAACTCCAAACTCTAAACTCTAAACTCCTAACTCCAAACTCCAAACTCCAAACTCCTAACTCCAAACTCCAACCTCCAAACTCCAATCTCCTAACGCCTAACTCCAAACTCCAAACTCCTAACTCCAAACTCCTAACTCCAAACTCCAATCTCCTAACTCCAAACTCCAACCTCCAAACTCCTCACTCCTGACTCCAAACTCCAAACTCCTAACTCCAAACTCCAAACTCCAAACTCCTAACTCCTAACTCCAAACTCCAAACTCCAAACTCCAATCTCCTAACTCCAAACTCCAAACTCCAAACTCCTAACTCCTAACTCCAAACTCCTAACTCCAAACTCCAAACTCCAATCTCCTAACTCCAAACTCCAAACTCCAAACTCCTAACTCCAAACTCCAAACCCCAAACTCCAATCTCCAGTCTCCTAACTCCTAACTCCAAACTCCAAACTCCAATCTCCTAACTCCTAACTCCAAACTCAAAACTCCAAACTCCAAACTCCAAACTCCAATCTCCAGTCTCCTAACTCCTAACTCCAAACTCCAAACTCCAATCTCCAGTCTCCTAACTCCTAACTCCAAACTCCAAACTCCAAACTCCTAACTCCAAACTCCAAACTCCAAACTCCAATTTCCTAACTCCTAACTCCAAACTCCAAACTCCTAACTCCAAACTCCAAACTCCAAACTCCAATCTCCTAACTCCTAACTCCAAACTCCAACCTCCTAACTCCAAACTCCAAACACTAAACTCTAAACTCCTAACTCCTAACTCCAAACTCCAACCTCCTAACTCCAAACTCCAAACTCTAAACTCCAAACTCCAATCTCCTAAACCCTAACTCCAAACTCCAAACTCCAAACTCCAAAATCCTAAACCCTAACTCCAAACTCCAAACTCCGAACTGCAAACTCCAAACTCCAATCTCCAATCTCCTAACTCCTAACTCCAAACTCCAAACTCCTAACTCCAAACTCCTAACTCCTAACTCCAAACTCCAAACTCCAAACTCCAAACGCCTAACTCCTAACTCCAAACTCCAAACTCCAATCTCCTAACTCCAAACTCCAAACTCCAAACTCCTAACTCCTAACTCCAAACTCCTAACTCCAAACTCCAAACTCCGAACTGCAAACTCCAAACTCCAATCTCCAATCTCCTAACTCCTCACTCCTAACTCCAAACTCCAAACTCCAAACTCCTAACTCCTAACTCCAAACTCCAAACTCCTAACTCCTAACACCAAACTCCAAACTCCAAACTCCAAACTCCAAACTCCTAACTCCAAACTCCAATCTCCTAACTCCTAACTCCAAACTCCAATCTCCAGTCTCCTAACTCCAAACTCCAAACTCCAAACTCCAATCTCCTAACTCCAAACTCCAAACTCCTAACTCCACACTCCAACCTCCAAACTCCTCACTCCTAACTCCAAACTCCAAACTCCAAACTCCAAACTCCTAACTCCTAACTCCAAACTCCTAACTCCAAACTCCAATCTCCTAACTCCTAACTCCAAACTCCAAACTCCAAACTCCTAACTCCAAACTCCAAACTCCAAACTCCAATCTCCAGTCTCCTAACTCCTAACTCCAAACTCCAAACTCCAAACTCCAAACTCCAATCTCCTAACTCCTAACTCCAAACTCCAACCTCCTAACTGCAAACTCCAAACTCCTAACTCCAAACTCCAAACTCCAATCTCCTAACTGCTAACTCCAAACTCCAAAATCCAAACTCCAAACTCCAAACTCCAATCTCCAGTCTCCTAACTCCTAACTCCAAACTCCAAACTCCTAACTCCAAACTCCAAACTCCAAACTCCAATCTCCAATCTCCTAACTCCTAACTCCAAACTCCAAACTCCGAACTCCAAACTCCAAACTCCAAACTCCAATCTCGTAACTCCTAACTCCAAACTACAACCTCCTAACTCCAAATTCCAAACTCCAAACTCCGAACTGCAAACTCCAAACTCCAATCTCCAATCTCCTAACTCCTAACTCCAAACTCCAACCTCCTAACTCCAAGCTCCAAATTCCAAACTCCAAACTCCTAACTCCAAACTCCAAACTCCAATCTCCTAACTCCTAACTCCAAACTGCAAACTCCAAACTCCTAACTCCAAACTCCAAACTCCAATCTCCTAACCCCTAACTCCAAACTCCAAACTCCGAACTCCAAACTCCAATCTCCAATCTCCTAACTCCTACTACAAACTCCAAACTCCTAACTCCAAACTCCAAACTCCAATCTCCTAACTCCAAACTCCAACCTCCAAACTCCAAACTCCAAACTCCAATGTCCAATCTCCTAACTCCTAACTCCTAACTCCAAACTCCAAACTCCAAACTCCAATCTCCTAACTCCAAACTCCAAACTCCTAACTCCTAACTCCAAATTCCTGACTCCAAACTCCAAACTCCAATCTCCTAACTCCTAACTCCAAACTCCAACCTCCTAACTCCAAACTCCAAACTCTAAACTCTAAACTCCTAACTCCAAACTCCAAACTCCAAACTCCTAACTCCAAACTCCAACCTCCAAACTCCAATCTTCTAACTCCAAACTCCAAACTCCTAACTCCAAACTCCAAACTCCAAACTCCAATCTCCTAACCCCTAACTCCAAACTCCAAACTCCTAACTCCAAACTCCAAACTCCAATCTCCTAACTCCAAACTCCAAACTCCTAACTCCACACTCCAAACTACAAACTCCAACCTCCAAACTCCTAACTCCTAACTACAAACTCCAAACTCCAAACTCCAAACTCCAAACTCCAATCTCCTAACTCCAAACTCCAAACTCCAAACTCCTAACTCCTAACTCCAAACTCCTAACTCCAAACTCCAATCTCCAATCTCCTAACTCCAAACTCCAAACTCCAAACTCCTAACTCCAAACTCCAAACTCCAAACTCCAATCTCCAGTCTCCTAGCTCCTAACTCCAAACTCCAAACTCCAATCTCCTAACTCCTAACTCCAAACTCCAAACTCCTAACTCCAAACTCCAAACTCCGAACTCCAACTCTTAACTCCAAACTCCTCACTCCTAACGCCAAACTCCAAACTCCTAACTCCTAACTCCTCACTCCAAATTCCAAACTCCTAACTCAACACTCCAAACTCCAATCTCCTAACTCCTAACTCCAAACTCCAATCTCCTAACTCCAAACTCTAAACTCTAAACTCCACTCTCCTAACACCTAACTCCAAACTCCAAACTCCTAACTCCTAACTCCTAACTCCAAATTCCAAACTCCTAACTCCAAACTCCAAACTCCAATCTCCTAACTCCTAACTCCAAACTCCAATCTCCTAACTCCAAACTCTAAACTCTAAACTCCAATCTCCTAACTCCTAACTCCAAACTCCAAACTCCTAACTCCAAACTCCAAACTCCAATCTCCAATCTCCTAACTCCTACTACAAACTCCAAACTCCTAACTCCAAACTCCAAACTCCAATCTCCTAACTCCAAACTCCAACCTCCAAACTCCAAACTCCAAACTCCAATGTCCAATCTCCTAACTCCTAACTCCTAACTCCAAACTCCAAACTCCAAACTCCTAACTCCAAACTCCAAACTCCAAACTCATAACTCCTAACTCCAAACTCCGAACTCCAAACTCCAAACTCCAATCTCCTAACTCCTAACTCCAAACTCCAACCTCCTAACTCCAAACTCCAAACTCCAAACTCTAAACTCTAAACTCCTAAGTCCAAACTCCAAACTCCAAACTCCTAACTCCAAACTCCAACCTCCAAACTCCAATCTCCTAACGCCTAACTCCAAACTCCAAACTCCTAACTCCAAACTCCTAACTCCAAACTCCAAACTCCAATCTCCTAACTCCAAACTCCAAACTCCTAACTCCACACACCAAACTACAAACTCCAACCTCCAAACTCCTCACTCCTGACTCCAAACTCCAAACTCCAAACTCCAAACTCCTAACTCCAAACTACAAACTCCAAACTCCTAACACCTAACTCCAAACTCCAAACTCCAAACTCCAATCTCCTAACTCCAAACTCCAAACTCCAAACTCCTAACTCCTAACTCCAAACTCCTAACTCCAAACTCCAAACTCCAATCTCCTAACTCCAAACTCCAAACTCCTAACTCCAAACTCCAAACCCCAAACTCCAATCTCCAGTCTCCTAACTCCTAACTCCAAACTCCAAACTCCAATCTCCTAACTCCTAACTCCAAACTCCAAACTCCAAACTCCAAACTCCAATCTCCAGTCTCCTAACTCCTAACTCCAAACTCCAAACTCCAATCTCCAGTCTCCTAACTCCTAACTCCAAACTCCAAACTCCAAACTCCTAACTTCAAACTCCAAACTCCAAACTCCAATCTCCTAACTCCTAACTCCAAACTCCAAACTCCTAACTCCAAACTCCAAACTCCAAACTCCTATCTCCTAACTCCTAACTCCAAACTCCAACCTCCTAACTCCAAACTCCAAACTCCAAACACTAAACTCTAAACTCCTAACTCCTAACTCCAAACTCCAACCTCCTAACTCCAAACTCCAAACTCTAAACTCCAAACTCCAATCTCCTAAACCCGAACTCCAAACTCCAAACTCCAAACTCCAAACTCCTAATCCCTAACTCCAAACTCCAAACTCCAAACTCCGAACTGCAAACTCCAAACTCCAATCTCCAATCTCCTAACTCCTAACTCCAAACTCCAAACTCCGAACTCCAAACTCCAAACTCCAAACTCCAATCTCCTAACTCCTAACTCCAAACTCCAACCTCCTAACTCCAAACTCGAAACTCCAAACTCTAAACTCTAAACTCCTAACTCCAAGCTCCAAACTCCAAACTCCTAACTCCAAACTGCAAACTCCAAACTCCAATCTCCTAACTCCTAAATCCAAACTGCAAACTCCAAACTCCTAACTCCAAACTCCAAACTCCAATCTCCTAACCCCTAACTCCAAACTCCAAACTCCGAACTCCAAACTCCAATCTCCAATCTCCTAACTCCTACTACAAACTCCAAACTCCTAACTCCAAACTCCAAACTCCAATCTCCTAACTCCAAACACCAACCTCCAAACTCCAAACTCCAAACTCCAATGTCCAATCTCCTAACTCCTATATCCTAACTCCAAACTCCAAACTCCAATCTCCTAACTCCAAACTCCAAACTCCAAACTCCTAACTCCTAACTCCAAATTCCTGACTCCAAACTCCAAACTCCAATCTCCTAACTCCTAACTCCAAACTCCAACCTCCTAACTCCAAACTCCAAACGCCAAACTCTAAACTCTAAACTCCTAACTCCAAACTGTAAAATCCAAACTCCTAACTGCAAACTCCAACCTCCAAACTCCAAACTCCTAACTCCAAACTCCAAACTCCAAACTCCAATCTCCAGTCTCCTAGCTCCTAACTCCAAACTCCAAACTCCAATCTCCTAACTCCTAACTCCAAACTCCAAACTCCTAACTCCAAACTCCAAACTCCGAACTCCAACTCTTAACTCCAAACTCCTCACTCCTAACGCCAAACTCCAAACTCCTAACTCCTAACTCCTCACTCCAAATTCCAAACTCCTAACTCAACACTCCAAACTCCAATCTCCTAACTCCTAACTCCAAACTCCAATCTCCTAACTCCAAACTCTAAACTCTAAACTCCACTCTCCTAACACCTAACTCCAAACTCCAAACTCCTAACTCCTAACTCCTAACTCCAAATTCCAAACTCCTAACTCCAAACTCCAAACTCCAATCTCCTAACTCCAAACTCTAAACTCTAAACTCCAATCTCCTAACTCCTAACTCCAAACTCCTAACTCCAAACTCCAAACTCCAATCTCCAATCTCCTAACTCCTACTACAAACTCCAAACTCCTAACTCCAAACTCCAAACTCCAATCTCCTAACTCCAAACTCCAACCTCCAAACTCCAAACTCCAAACTCCAATGTCCAATCTCCTAACTCCTAACTCCTAACTCCAAACTCCAAACTCCAAACTCCTAACTCCAAACTCCAAACTCCAAACTCCTAACTCCTAACTCCTAACTCCAAACTCCGAACTCCAAACTCCAAACTCCAATCTCCTAACTCCTAACTCCAAACTCCAACCTCCTAACTCCAAACTCCAAACTCCAAACTCTAAACTCTAAACTCCTAAGTCCAAACTCCAAACTCCAAACTCCTAACTCCAAACTCCAACCTCCAAACTCCAATCTCCTAACGCCTAACTCCAAACTCCAAACTCCTAACTCCAAACTCCTAACTCCAAACTCCAAACTCCAATCTCCTAACTCCAAACTCCAAACTCCTAACTCCACACACCAAACTACAAACTCCAACCTCCAAACTCCTCACTCCTGACTCCAAACTCCAAACTCCAAACTCCAAACTCCTAACTCCAAACTACAAACTCCAAACTCCTAACACCTAACTCCAAACTCCAAACTCCAAACTCCAATCTCCTAACTCCAAACTCCAAACTCCAAACTCCTAACTCCTAACTCCAAACTCCTAACTCCAAACTCCAAACTCCAATCTCCTAACTCCAAACTCCAAACTCCTAACTCCAAACTCCAAACCCCAAACTCCAATCTCCAGTCTCCTAACTCCTAACTCCAAACTCCAAACTCCAATCTCCTAACTCCTAACTCCAAACTCCAAACTCCAAACTCCAAACTCCAAACTCCAATCTCCAGTCTCCTAACTCCTAACTCCAAACTCCAAACTCCAATCTCCAGTCTCCTAACTCCTAACTCCAAACTCCAAACTCCAAACTCCGAACTTCAAACTCCAAACTCCAAACTCCAATCTCCTAACTCCTAACTCCAAACTCCAAACTCCTAACTCCAAACTCCAAACTCCAAACTCCTATCTCCTAACTCCTAACTCCAAACTCCAACCTCCTAACTCCAAACTCCAAACTCCAAACACTAAACTCTAAACTCCTAACTCCTAACTCCAAACTCCAACCTCCTAACTCCAAACTCCAAACTCTAAACTCCAAACTCCAATCTCCTAAACCCGAACTCCAAACTCCAAACTCCAAACTCCAAACTCCTAATCCCTAACTCCAAACTCCAAACTCCAAACTCCGAACTGCAAACTCCAAACTCCAATCTCCAATCTCCTAACTCCTAACTCCAAACTCCAAACTCCGAACTCCAAACTCCAAACTCCAAACTCCAATCTCCTAACTCCTAACTCCAAACTCCAACCTCCTAACTCCAAACTCGAAACTCCAAACTCTAAACTCTAAACTCCTAACTCCAAGCTCCAAACTCCAAACTCCTAACTCCAAACTGCAAACTCCAAACTCCAATCTCCTAACTCCTAAATCCAAACTGCAAACTCCAAACTCCTAACTCCAAACTCCAAACTCCAATCTCCTAACCCCTAACTCCAAACTCCAAACTCCGAACTCCAAACTCCAATCTCCAATCTCCTAACTCCTACTACAAACTCCAAACTCCTAACTCCAAACTCCAAACTCCAATCTCCTAACTCCAAACACCAACCTCCAAACTCCAAACTCCAAACTCCAATGTCCAATCTCCTAACTCCTATATCCTAACTCCAAACTCCAAACTCCAATCTCCTAACTCCAAACTCCAAACTCCAAACTCCTAACTCCTAACTCCAAATTCCTGACTCCAAACTCCAAACTCCAATCTCCTAACTCCTAACTCCAAACTCCAACCTCCTAACTCCAAACTCCAAACGCCAAACTCTAAACTCTAAACTCCTAACTCCAAACTGTAAAATCCAAACTCCTAACTGCAAACTCCAACCTCCAAACTCCAATCTCCTAACTCCTAACTCCAAACTCCAAACTCCTAACTCCAAACTCCGAACTCCAAACTCCAATCTCCTAACCCCTAACTCCAAACTCCAAACTCCTAACTCCAAACTCCAAACTCCAATCTCCTAACTCCAAACTCCAAACACCAAACTCCACACTCCAAACTACAAACTCCAACCTCCAAACTCCTCACTTCTGACTCCAAACTCCAAACTCCAAACTCCTAACTCCTAACTCCAAACTCCAAACTCCAAACTCCTAACTCCAAACTCCAACCTCCAAACTCCAATCTCCTAACGCCTAACTCCAAACTCCAAACTCCTAACTCCAAACTCCTAACTCCAAACTCCAAACTCCAATCTCCTAACTCCAAACTCCAAACTCCTAACTCCACACACCAAACTACAAACTCTAACCTCCAAACTCCTCACTCCTGACTCCAAACTCCAAACTCCTAACTCCAAACTCCAAACTCCAAACTCCTAACTCCTAACTCCAAACTCCAAACTCCAATCTCCTAACTCCAAACTCCAAACTCCTAACTCCTAACTCCAAACTCCTAACTGCAAACTCCAAACTCCAATCTCCTAACTCCAAACTCCAAACTCCTAACTCCAAACTCCAAACCCCAAACTCCAATCTCCAGTCTCCTAACTCCTAACTCCAAACTCCAAACTCCTAACTCCAAACTCCAAACTCCAAACTCCAAACTCCAAACTCCAATCTCCAGTCTCCTAACTCCTAACTCCAAACTCCAAACTCCAATCTCCAGTCTCCTAACTCATAACTCCAAACTCCAAACTCCAAACTCCAAACCCCAAACTCCAATCTCCTAACTCCTAACTCCAAACTCCAAACTCCTAACTCCAAACTCCAAACTCCAAACTCCAATCTCCTAACTCCTAACTCCAAACTCCAACCTCCTAACTCCAAACTCCAAACTCCAAACACTAAACTCTAAACTCCTAACTCCTAACTCCAAACTCCAACCTCCTAACTCCAAACTCCAAACTCTAAACTTCAAACTCCAATCTCCTAAACCCTAACTCCAAACTCCAAACTCCAAACTCCAAACTCCAAACTCCAAACTCCTAAACCCTAACTCCAAATTCCAAACTCCAAACTCCGAACTGCAAACTCCAAACTCCAATCTCCTAACTCCTAACTCCAAACTCCAACCTCCAAACTCCAAACTCCAAACTCCTAACTCCTAACTCCGAACTCCAAACTCCAAACTCCAATCTCCTAACTCCAAACTCCAAACTCCAATCTCCTAACTCCTAACTCCAAACTCCAACCTCCTAACTCCAAACTCCAAACTCCAAACTCTAAACTCTAAACTCCTAACTCCAAACTCCAAACTCCAAACTCTTAACTCCAAACTCCAACCTCCAAACTCCAATCTCCTAACGCCTAACTCCAAACTCCAAACTCCTAACTCCAAACTCCTAACTCCAAACTCCAAACTCCAAACTCCAAACTACAAACTCCAACCTCCAAACTCCTCACTCCTGACTCCAAACTCCAAACTCCAAACTCCAAACTCCTAACTCAAAACTCCAAACTCCAATCTCCTAACTCCTAACTCCAAACTCCAATCTCCTAACTCCAAACTCTAAACTCTAAACTCCAATCTCCTAACACCTAACTCCACACTCCAAACTCCTAACTCCTAACTCCAAACTCCAATCTCCTAACTCCAAACTCTAAACTCTAAACTCCAATCTCCTAACTCCTAACTCCAAACTCCAAACTCCTAACTCCAAACTCCAAACTCCAAACTCCAATCTCCTAACTCCAAACTCCAACCTCCAAACTCCAAACTCCAAACTCCAATGTCCAATCTCCTAACTCCTAACTCCTAACTCCAAACTCCAAACTCCAAACTCCAATCTCCTAACTCCAAACTCCAAACTCCTAACTCCTAACTCCAAACTCCGAACTCCAAACTCCAAACTCCAATCTCCTAACTCCTAACTCCAAACTCCAACCTCCTAACTCCAAACTCCAAACTCCAAACTCTAAACTCTAAACTCCTCACTCCAAACTCCAAACTCCAAACTCCTAACTCCAAACTCCAACCTCCAAACTCCAATCTCCTAACGCCTAACTCCAAACTCCAAACTCCTAACTCCAAACTCCTAACTCCAAACTCCAAACTCCAATCTCCTAACTCCAAACTCCAAACTCCTAACTCCACACACCAAACTACAAACTCCAACCTCCAAACTCCTCACTCCTGACTCCAAACTCCAAACTCCTAACTCCAAACTCCAAACTCCAAACTCCTAACTCCTAACTCCAAACTCCAAACTCCAATCTCCTAACTCCAAACTCCAAACTCCTAACTCCTAACTCCAAACTCCTAACTCCAAACTCCAAACTCCAATCTCCTAACTCCAAACTCCAAACTCCTAACTCCAAACTCCAAACCCCAAACTCCAATCTCCAGTCTCCTAACTCCTAACTCCAAACTCCAAACTCCTAACTCCAAACTCCAAACTCCAAACTCCAAACTCCAAACTCCAATCTCCAGTCTCCTAACTCCTAACTCCAAACTCCAAACTCCAATCTCCAGTCTCCTAACTCATAACTCCAAACTCCAAACTCCAAACTCCAAACCCCAAACTCCAATCTCCTAACTCCTAACTCCAAACTCCAAACTCCTAACTCCAAACTCCAAACTCCAAACTCCAATCTCCTAACTCCTAACTCCAAACTCCAACCTCCTAACTCCAAACTCCAAACTCCAAACACTAAACTCTAAACTCCTAACTCCTAACTCCAAACTCCAACCTCCTAACTCCAAACTCCAAACTCTAAACTTCAAACTCCAATCTCCTAAACCCTAACTCCAAACTCCAAACTCCAAACTCCAAACTCCAAACTCCAAACTCCTAAACCCTAACTCCAAATTCCAAACTCCAAACTCCGAACTGCAAACTCCAAACTCCAATCTCCTAACTCCTAACTCCAAACTCCAACCTCCAAACTCCAAACTCCAAACTCCTAACTCCTAACTCCGAACTCCAAACTCCAAACTCCAATCTCCTAACTCCAAACTCCAAACTCCAATCTCCTAACTCCTAACTCCAAACTCCAACCTCCTAACTCCAAACTCCAAACTCCAAACTCTAAACTCTAAACTCCTAACTCCAAACTCCAAACTCCAAACTCCTAACTCCAAACTCCAACCTCCAAACTCCAATCTCCTAACGCCTAACTCCAAACTCCAAACTCCTAACTCCAAACTCCTAACTCCAAACTCCAAACTCCAAACTCCAAACTACAAACTCCAACCTCCAAACTCCTCACTCCTGACTCCAAACTCCAAACTCCTAACTCAAAACTCCAAACTCCAATCTCCTAACTCCTAACTCCAAACTCCAATCTCCTAACTCCAAACTCTAAACTCTAAACTCCAATCTCCTAACACCTAACTCCACACTCCAAACTCCTAACTCCTAACTCCAAACTCCAATCTCCTAACTCCAAACTCTAAACTCTAAACTCCAATCTCCTAACTCCTAACTCCAAACTCCAAACTCCTAACTCCAAACTCCAAACTCCAAACTCCAATCTCCTAACTCCAAACTCCAACCTCCAAACTCCAAACTCCAAACTCCAATGTCCAATCTCCTAACTCCTAACTCCTAACTCCAAACTCCAAACTCCAAACTCCAATCTCCTAACTCCAAACTCCAAACTCCTAACTCCTAACTCCAAACTCCGAACTCCAAACTCCAAACTCCAATCTCCTAACTCCTAACTCCAAACTCCAACCTCCTAACTCCAAACTCCAAACTCCAAACTCTAAACTCTAAACTCCTCACTCCAAACTCCAAACTCCAAACTCCTAACTCCAAACTCCAACCTCCAAACTCCAATCTCCTAACGCCTAACTCCAAACTCCAAACTCCTAACTCCAAACTCCTAACTCCAAACTCCAAACTCCAATCTCCTAACTCCAAACTCCAAACTCCTAACTCCACACACCAAACTACAAACTCCAACCTCCAAACTCCTCACTCCTGACTCCAAACTCCAAACTCCAAACTCCAAACTCCTAACTCCAAACTCCAAACTCCAAACTCCTAACTCCAAACTCCAAACTCCAAACTCCTAACTCCTAACTCCAAACTCCAAACTCCAATCTCCTAATTCCAAACTCCAAACTCCTAACTCCTAACTCCAAACTCCTAACTCCAAACTCCAAACTCCAATCTCCTAACTCCAAACTCCAAACTCCAAACTCCTAACTCCAAACTCCAAACCCCAAACTCCAATCTCCAGTCTCCTAACTCCTAACTCCAAACTCCAAACTCCAATCTCCTAACTCCTAACTCCAAACTCCAAACTCCAAACTCCAAACTCCAATCTCCAGTCTCCTAACTCCTAACTCCAAACTCCAATCTCCAGTCTCCTAACTCCGAACTCCAAACTCCAAACTCCTAACTCCAAATTCCAAACTCCAATCTCCTAACTCCTAACTCCAAACTCCAAACTCCTAACTCCAAACTCCAAACTCCAAACTCCAATCTCCTAACTCCTAACTCCAAACTCCAACCTCCTAACTCCAAACTCCAAACTCCAAACACTAAACTCTAAACTCTAAACTCCTAATTCCTAACTCCAAACTCCAACCTCCTAACTCCAAACTCCAAACTCCAAACACTAAACTCTAAACTCCTAACTCCTAACTCCAAACTCCAACCTCCTAACTCCAAACTCCAAACTCTAAACTCCAAACTCCAACCTCCTAAACCTAACTCCAAACTCCAAACTCCAAACTCCAAACTCCAAACTCCAAACTCCTAAACCCTAACTCCAAACTCCAAACTCCAAACTCCGAACTGCAAACTCCAAACTCCAATCTCCAATCTCCTAACTCCTAACTCCAAACTCCGAACTCCAAACTCCAAACTCCAAACTCCAAACTCCTAACTCCAAACTCCAACCTCCTAACTCCAAAGTCCAAACTCCAAACTCTAAACTCTAAACTCCTAACTCCAAGCTCCAAACTCCAAACTCCAAACTCGTAACTCTTAACTCCAAACTCCAATCTCCTAACTCCTAACTCCAAACTGCAAACTCCAAACTCCTAACTCCAAACTCCAAACTCCAATCTCCTAACCCCTAACTCCAAACTCCAAACTCCGAACTCCAAACTCCAATCTCCAATCTCCTAACTCCTACTACAAACTCCAAACTCCTAACACCAAACTCCAAACTCCAATCTCCTAACTCCAAACTCCAACCTCCAAACTCCAAACTGCAAACTCCAATGTCCAATCTCCTAACTCCTAACTCCTAACTCCAAACTCCAAACTCCAAACTCCAATCTCCTAACTCCAAACTCCAAACTCCTAACTCCTAACTCCAAATTCCTGACTCCAAACTCCAAACTCCAATCTCCTAACTCCAAACTCTAAACTCTAAACTCCAATCTCCTAACTCCTAACTCCAAACTCCAAACTCCAAACTCCAAACTCCAATCTCCAATCTCCTAACTCCTACTACAAACTCCAAACTCCTAACTCCAAACTCCAAACTCCAATCTCCTAACTCCAAACTCCAACCACCAAACTCCAAACTCCAAACTCCAATGTCCAATCTCCTAACTCCTAACTCCTAACTCCAAACTCCAAACTCCAATCTCCTAACTCCAAACTCCAAACTCCAAACTCCTAACTCCTAACTCCAAACTCCGAACTCCAAACTCCAAACTCCAATCTCCTAACTCCTAACTCCAAACTCCAACCTCCTAACTCCAAACTCCAAACTCCAAACTCTAAACTCTAAACTCCTCACTCCAAACTCCAAACTCCAAACTCCTAACTCCAAATTCCAACCTCCAAACTCCAATCTCCTAACGCCTAACTCCAAACTCCAAACTCCTAACTCCAAACTCCTAACTCGAAACTCCAAACTCCAATCTCCTAACTCCAAACTCCAAACTCCTAACTCCACACACCAAACTACAAACTCCAACCTCCAAACTCCTCACTCCTGACTCCAAACTCCAAACTCCAAACTCCTAACTCCAAACTCCAAACTCCAAACTCCAATCTCCTAACTCCAAACTCCAAACTCGTAACTCCTAACTCCAAACTCCTAACTCCAAACTCCAAACTCCAATCTCCTAACTCCAAACTCCAAACTCCAAACTCCTAACTCCAAACCCCAAACTCCAATCTCCAGTCTCCTAACTCCTAACTCCAAACTCCAAACTCCTAACTCCAAACCCCAAACTCCAATCTCCAGTCTCCTAACTCCTAACTCCAAACTCCAAACTCCAATCTCCTAACTCCTAACTCCAAACTCCAAACTCCAAACTCCAAACTCCAATCTCCAGTCTCCTAACTCCTAACTCCAAACTCCAAACTCCAATCTCCAGTCTCCTAACTCCTAACTCCAAACTCCAAACTCCTAACTCCAAACTCCAAACTCCAAACTCCAATCTCCTAACTCCTAACTCCAAACTCCAACCTCCTAACTCCAAACTCCAAACTCCAAACACTAAACTCTAAACTCCTAACCCCTAACTCCAAACTCCAACCTCCTAACTCCAAACTCCAAACTCTAAACTCCAAACTCCAATCTCCTAAACCTAACTCCAAACTCCAAACTCCAAACTCCAAACTCCAAACTCCTTAACCCTAACTCCAAACTCCAAACTCCGAACTGCAAACTCCACACTCCAATCTCCAATCTCCTAACTCCTAACTCCAAACTCCGAACTCCAAACTCCAAACTCCAAACTCCAATCTCCAAACTCCAAACTCCAAACTCCAAACTCCTAACTCCAAACTCCAACCTCCTAACTCCAAACTCCAAACTCCAAACTCTAAACTCTAAACTCCTAACTCCAAGCTCCAAACTCCAAACTCCAAACTCGTAACTCTTAACTCCAAACTCCAATCTCCTAACTCCTAACTCCAAACTGCAAACTCCAAACTCCTAACTCCAAACTCCAAACTCCAATCTCCTAACCCCTAACTCCAAACTCCAAACTCCGAACTCCAAACTCCAATCTCCAATCTCCTAACTCCTACTACAAACTCCAAACTCCTAACACCAAACTCCAAACTCCAATCTCCTAACTCCAAACTCCAACCTCCAAACTCCAAACTGCAAACTCCAATGTCCAATCTCCTAACTCCTAACTCCTAACTCCAAACTCCAAACTCCAAACTCCAATCTCCTAACTCCAAACTCCAAACTCCTAACTCCTAACTCCTAACTCCAAATTCCTGACTCCAAACTCCAAACTCCAATCTCCTAACTCCAAACTCTAAACTCTAAACTCCAATCTCCTAACTCCAAACTCCAAACTCCAAACTCCAAACTCCAATCTCCATACTCCTAACTCCTACTACAAACTCCAAACTCCTAACTCCAAACTCCAAACTCCAATCTCCTAACTCCAAACTCCAACCACCAAACTCCAAACTCCAAACTCCAATGACCAATCTCCTAACTCCTAACTCCTAACTCCAAACTCCAAACTCCAATCTCCTAACTCCAAACTCCAAACTCCAAACTCCTAACTCCTAACTCCAAACTCCGAACTCCAAACTCCAAACTCCAATCTCCTAACTCCTAACTCCAAACTCCAACCTCCTAACTCCAAACTCCAAACTCCAAACTCTAAACTCTAAACTCCTCACTCCAAACTCCAAACTCCAAACTCCTAACTCCAAATTCCAACCTCCAAACTCCAATCTCCTAACGCCTAACTCCAAACTCCAAACTCCTAACTCCAAACTCCTAACTCGAAACTCCAAACTCCAATCTCCTAACTCCAAACTCCAAACTCCTAACTCCACACACCAAACTACAAACTCCAACCTCCAAACTCCTCACTCCTGACTCCAAACTCCAAACTCCAAACTCCTAACTCCAAACTCCAAACTCCAAATTCCTAACTCCAAACTCCAAACTCCAAACTCCTATCTCCTAACTCCAAACTCCAAACTCCAAACTCCAATCTCCTAACTCCAAACTCCAAACTCCAAACTCCTAACTCCAAACCCCAAACTCCAATCTCCAGTCTCCTAACTCCTAACTCCAAACTCCAAACTCCAATCTCCAGTCTCCTAACTCCTAACTCCAAACTCCAAACTCCAATCTCCAGTCTCCTAACTCCTAACTCCAAACTCCAAACTCCTAACTCCAAACTCCAAACTCCAAACTCCAATCTCCTAACTCCTAACTCCAAACTCCAACCTCCTAACTCCAAACTCCAAACTCCAAACACTAAACTCTAAACTCCTAACCCCTAACTCCAAACTCCAACCTCCTAACTCCAAACTCCAAACACTAAACTCCAAACTCCAATCTCCTAAACCTAACTCCAAACTCCAAACTCCAAACTCCAAACTCCAAACTCCTTAACCCTAACTCCAAACTCCAAACTCCAAACTCCGAACTGCAAACTCCACACTCCAATCTCCAATCTCCTAACTGCTAACTCCAAACTCCGAACTCCAAACTCCAAACTCCAAACTCCAATCTCCTAACTCCTAACTCCAAACTCCAACCTCCTAACTCCAAACTCCAAACTCGAAACTCTAAACTCTAAACTCCTAACTCCAAGCTCCAAACTCCAAACTCCAAACTCCTAACTCCAAACTCCAAACTCCAAACTCCAATCTCCTAACTCCTAACTCCAAACTGCAAACTCCAAACTCCTAACTCCAAACTCCAAACTCCAAACTCCTAACCCCTAACTCCAAACTCCAAACTCCGAACTCCAAACTCCAATCTCCAATCTCCTAACTCCTACTACAAACTCCAAACTCCTAACTCCAAACTCCAAACACCAATTTCCTAACTCCAAACTCCAACCTCCAAACTCCAAACTCCAAACTCCAATGTCCAATCTCCTAACTCCTAACTCCTAACTCCAAACTCCAAACTCCAATCTCCTAACTCCAAACTCCAAACTCCTAACTCCTAACTCCAAATTCCTGACTCCAAACTCCAAACTCCAATCTCCTAACTCCTAACTCCAAACTCCAACCTCCTAACTCCAAACTCCAAACTCCAAACTCTAAACTCTAAACTCCTAACTCCAAACTCCAAACTCCAAACTCCTAACTCCAAACTCCAACCTCCAAACTCCAATCTCCTAACTCCTAACTCCAAACTCCAAACTCCTAACTCCAAACTCCAAACTCCAAACTCCAATCTCCTAACCCCTAACTCCAAACTCCAAACTCCTAACTCCAAACTCCAAACTCCAATCTCCTAACTCCAAACTCCAAACTCCTAACTCCACACTCCAAACTACAAACTCCAACCTCCAAACTAATCACTTCTGACTCCAAACTCCAAACTCCAAACTCCTAACTCCTAACTCCAAACTCCAAACTCCAAACTCCAAACTCCAATCTCCTAACTCCAAACTCCAAACTCCAAACTCCTAACTCTTAACTCCAAACTCCTAACTCCAAACTCCAAACTCCAATCTCCTAACTCCAAACTCCAAACTCCAAACTCCAAACTCCTAACTCCAAACTCCAAACTCCAAACTCCAATCTCCAGTCTCCTAGCTCCTAACTCCAAACTCCAAACTCCAATCTCCTAACTCCAAACTGCAAACTCCTAACTCCAAACTCCAAACTCCGAACTCCAACTCTTAACTCCAAACTCCTCACTCCTAACTCCAAACTCCAAACTCCTAACTCCTAACTCCTAACTCCAAATTCCAAACTCCTAACTCAAAACTCCAAACTCCAATCTCCTAACTCCTAACTCCAAACTCCAATCTCCTAACTCCAAACTCCAAACTCTAAACTCCAATCTCCTAACACCTAACTCCAAACTCCAAACTCCTAACTCCTAACTCCAAACTCCAATCTCCTAACTCCAAACTCTAAACTCTAAACTCCAATCTCCTAACTCCTAACTCCAAACTCCTAACTCCAAACTCCAAACTCCAATCTCCAATCTCCTAACTCCTACTACAAACTCCAAACTCCTAACTCCAAACTCCAAACTCTAAACTCCAATCTCCTAACACCTAACTCCAAACTCCAAACTCCTAACTCCTAACTCCAAACTCCAATCTCCTAACTCCAAACTCTAAACTCTAAACTCCAAACTCCAAACTCCTAACTCCAAACTCCAACCTCCTAACTCCAAACTCCAAACTCCAAACTCTAAACTCTAAACTCCTAACTCCAAGCTCCAAACTCCAAACTCCAAACTCGTAACTCTTAACTCCAAACTCCAATCTCCTAACTCCTAACTCCAAACTGCAAACTCCAAACTCCTAACTCCAAACTCCAAACTCCAATCTCCTAACCCCTAACTCCAAACTCCAAACTCCGAACTCCAAACTCCAATCTCCAATCTCCTAACTCCTACTACAAACTCCAAACTCCTAACACCAAACTCCAAACTCCAATCTCCTAACTCCAAACTCCAACCTCCAAACTCCAAACTGCAAACTCCAATGTCCAATCTCCTAACTCCTAACTCCTAACTCCAAACTCCAAACTCCAAACTCCAATCTCCTAACTCCAAACTCCAAACTCCTAACTCCTAACTCCTAACTCCAAATTCCTGACTCCAAACTCCAAACTCCAATCTCCTAACTCCAAACTCTAAACTCTAAACTCCAATCTCCTAACTCCAAACTCCAAACTCCAAACTCCAAACTCCAATCTCCATACTCCTAACTCCTACTACAAACTCCAAACTCCTAACTCCAAACTCCAAACTCCAATCTCCTAACTCCAAACTCCAACCACCAAACTCCAAACTCCAAACTCCAATGACCAATCTCCTAACTCCTAACTCCTAACTCCAAACTCCAAACTCCAATCTCCTAACTCCAAACTCCAAACTCCAAACTCCTAACTCCTAACTCCAAACTCCGAACTCCAAACTCCAAACTCCAATCTCCTAACTCCTAACTCCAAACTCCAACCTCCTAACTCCAAACTCCAAACTCCAAACTCTAAACTCTAAACTCCTCACTCCAAACTCCAAACTCCAAACTCCTAACTCCAAATTCCAACCTCCAAACTCCAATCTCCTAACGCCTAACTCCAAACTCCAAACTCCTAACTCCAAACTCCTAACTCGAAACTCCAAACTCCAATCTCCTAACTCCAAACTCCAAACTCCTAACTCCACACACCAAACTACAAACTCCAACCTCCAAACTCCTCACTCCTGACTCCAAACTCCAAACTCCAAACTCCTAACTCCAAACTCCAAACTCCAAATTCCTAACTCCAAACTCCAAACTCCAAACTCCTATCTCCTAACTCCAAACTCCAAACTCCAAACTCCAATCTCCTAACTCCAAACTCCAAACTCCAAACTCCTAACTCCAAACCCCAAACTCCAATCTCCAGTCTCCTAACTCCTAACTCCAAACTCCAAACTCCAAACTCCTAACTCCAAACCCCAAACTCCAATCTCCAGTCTCCTAACTCCTAACTCCAAACTCCAAACTCCAATCTCCTAACTCCTAACTCCAAACTCCAAACTCCAAACTCCAAACTCCAAACTCCAATCTCCAGTCTCCTAACTCCTAACTCCAAACTCCAAACTCCAATCTCCAGTCTCCTAACTCCTAACTCCAAACTCCAAACTCCTAACTCCAAACTCCAAACTCCAAACTCCAATCTCCTAACTCCTAACTCCAAACTCCAACCTCCTAACTCCAAACTCCAAACTCCAAACACTAAACTCTAAACTCCTAACCCCTAACTCCAAACTCCAACCTCCTAACTCCAAACTCCAAACACTAAACTCCAAACTCCAATCTCCTAAACCTAACTCCAAACTCCAAACTCCAAACTCCAAACTCCAAACTCCTTAACCCTAACTCCAAACTCCAAACTCCAAACTCCGAACTGCAAACTCCACACTCCAATCTCCAATCTCCTAACTGCTAACTCCAAACTCCGAACTCCAAACTCCAAACTCCAAACTCCAATCTCCTAACTCCTAACTCCAAACTCCAACCTCCTAACTCCAAACTCCAAACTCGAAACTCTAAACTCTAAACTCCTAACTCCAAGCTCCAAACTCCAAACTCCAAACTCCTAACTCCAAACTCCAAACTCCAAACTCCAATCTCCTAACTCCTAACTCCAAACTGCAAACTCCAAACTCCTAACTCCAAACTCCAAACTCCAAACTCCTAACCCCTAACTCCAAACTCCAAACTCCGAACTCCAAACTCCAATCTCCAATCTCCTAACTCCTACTACAAACTCCAAACTCCTAACTCCAAACTCCAAACACCAATTTCCTAACTCCAAACTCCAACCTCCAAACTCCAAACTCCAAACTCCAATGTCCAATCTCCTAACTCCTAACTCCTAACTCCAAACTCCAAACTCCAATCTCCTAACTCCAAACTCCAAACTCCTAACTCCTAACTCCAAATTCCTGACTCCAAACTCCAAACTCCAATCTCCTAACTCCTAACTCCAAACTCCAACCTCCTAACTCCAAACTCCAAACTCCAAACTCTAAACTCTAAACTCCTAACTCCAAACTCCAAACTCCAAACTCCTAACTCCAAACTCCAACCTCCAAACTCCAATCTCCTAACTCCTAACTCCAAACTCCAAACTCCTAACTCCAAACTCCAAACTCCAAACTCCAATCTCCTAACCCCTAACTCCAAACTCCAAACTCCTAACTCCAAACTCCAAACTCCAATCTCCTAACTCCAAACTCCAAACTCCTAACTCCACACTCCAAACTACAAACTCCAACCTCCAAACTAATCACTTCTGACTCCAAACTCCAAACTCCAAACTCCTAACTCCTAACTCCAAACTCCAAACTCCAAACTCCAAACTCCAATCTCCTAACTCCAAACTCCAAACTCCAAACTCCTAACTCTTAACTCCAAACTCCTAACTCCAAACTCCAAACTCCAATCTCCTAACTCCAAACTCCAAACTCCAAACTCCAAACTCCTAACTCCAAACTCCAAACTCCAAACTCCAATCTCCAGTCTCCTAGCTCCTAACTCCAAACTCCAAACTCCAATCTCCTAACTCCAAACTGCAAACTCCTAACTCCAAACTCCAAACTCCGAACTCCAACTCTTAACTCCAAACTCCTCACTCCTAACTCCAAACTCCAAACTCCTAACTCCTAACTCCTAACTCCAAATTCCAAACTCCTAACTCAAAACTCCAAACTCCAATCTCCTAACTCCTAACTCCAAACTCCAATCTCCTAACTCCAAACTCCAAACTCTAAACTCCAATCTCCTAACACCTAACTCCAAACTCCAAACTCCTAACTCCTAACTCCAAACTCCAATCTCCTAACTCCAAACTCTAAACTCTAAACTCCAATCTCCTAACTCCTAACTCCAAACTCCAAACTCCTAACTCCAAACTCCAAACTCCAATCTCCAATCTCCTAACTCCTACTACAAACTCCAAACTCCTAACTCCAAACTCCAAACTCCAATCTCCTAACTCTAAACTCCAACCTCCAAACTCCAAACTCCAAACTCCAATGTCCAACCTCCTAACTCCTAAATCCAAACTCCAAACTCCAAACTCCAAACTCCAATCTCCTAACTCCAAACTCCAAACTCCAAACTCCTAACTCCTAACTCCAAACTCCGAACTCCAAACTCCAAACTCCAATCTCCTAACTCCTAACTCCAAACTCCAACCTCCTAACTCCAAACTCCAAACTCCAAACTCTAAACTCTAAACTCCTAACTCCAAACACCAAACTCCAAACTCCTAACTCCAAACTCCAACCTCCCAACTCCAATCTCCTAAAGCCTAACTCCAAACTCCAATCTCCTAACTCCAAACTCCTAACTCCAAACTCCAAACTCCAATCTGCTAACTCCAAACTCCAAACTCCTAACTCCACACACCAAACTACAAACTCCGACCTCCAAACTCCTCACTCCTGACTCCAAACACCAAACTCCAAACTCCAAACTCCTAACTCAAAACTCCAAACTCCAATCTCCTAACTCCTAACTCCAAACTCCAATCTCCGAACTCCAAACTCTAAACTCTAAACTCCAATCTCCTAACACCTAACTCCACACTCCAAACTCCTAACTCCTAACTCCAAACTCCAATCTCCTATCTCCAAACTCTAAACTCTAAACTCCAATCTCCTAACTCCTAACTCCAAACTCCAAACTCCTAACTCCAAACTCCAAACTCCAATCTCCAATCTCCTAACTCCTACTACAAACTCCAAACTCCTAACTCCAAACTCCAAACTCCAATCTCCTAACTCCAAACTCCAACCTCCAAACTCCAAACTCCAAACTCCAATGTCCAATCTCCTAACTCCTAACTCCTAACTCCAAACTCCAAACTCCAATCTCCTAACTCCAAACTCCAAACTCCAAACTCCTAACTCCGAACTCCAAACTCCGAACTCCAAACTCCAAACTCCAATCTCCTAACTCCTAACTCCAAACTCCAACCTCCTAACTCCAAACTCCAAACTCCAAACTCTAAACTCTAAACTCCTCACTCCAAACTCCAAACTCCAAACACCTAACTCCAAACTCCAACCTCCAAACTCCAATCTCCTAACGCCTAACTCCAAACTCCAAACTCCTAACTCCAAACTCCTAACTCCAAACTCCAAACTCCAATCTCCTAACTCCAAACTCCAAACTCCTAACTCCACACACCAAACTACAAACTCCAACCTCCAAACTCCAAACTCCTAACTCCAAACTCCAAACTCCAAACTCCTAACTCCTAACTCCAAACTCCAAACTCCAAACTCCAATCTCCTAACTCCAAACTCCAAACTCCTAACTCCTAACTCCAAACTCCTAACTCCAAACTCCAAACTCCAATCTCCTAACTCCAAACTCCAAACTCCGAACTCCTAACTCCAAACTCCAAACCCCAAACTCCAATCTCCAGTCTCCTATCTCCTAACTCCAAACTCCAAACTCCAATCTCCTAACTCCTAACTCCAAACTCCAAACTCCAAACTCCAAACTCCAATCTCCAGTCTCCTAACTCCTAACTCCAAACTCCAAACTCCAATCTCCTAACTCCTAACTCCAAACTCCAAACTCCAAACTCCAAACTCCAATCTCCTAACTCCTAACTCCAAACTCCAACCTCCTAACTCCAAACTCCAAACTCCAAACACTAAACTCTAAACTCCTAACTCCTAACTCCAAACTCCAACCTCCTAACTCCAAACTCCAAACTCTAAACTCCAAACTCCAACCTCCTAAACCTAACTCCAAACTCCAAACTCCAAACTCCAAACTCCTAAACCCTAACTCCAAACTCCAAACTCCAAACTCCGAACTGCAAACTCCAAACTCCAATCTCCAATCTCCTAACTCCTAACTCCAAACTCCGAACTCCAAACTCCAAACTCCAAACTCCAATCTCCTAACTCCTAACTCCAAACTCCAACCTCCTAACTCCAAACTCCAAACTCCAAACTCTAAACTCTAAACTCCTAACTCCAAGCTCCAAACTCCAAACTCCAAACTCCTAACTCCAAACTCCAAACTCCAAACTCCAATCTCCTAACCCCTAACTCCAAACTCCAAACTCCGAACTCCAAACTCCAATCTCCAATCTCCTAACTCCTACTACAAACTCCAAACTCCTAACTCCAAACTCCAAACTTCAATCTCCTAACTCCAAACTCCAACCTCCAAACTCCAAACTCCAAACTCCAATGTCCAATCTCCTAACTCCTAACTCCTAACTCCAAACTCCAAACTCCAAACTCCAATCTCCTAACTCCAAACTCCAAACTCCAAACTCCTAACTCCTAACTCCAAATTCCTGACTCCAAACTCCGAACTCCAATCTCCTAATTCCAAACTCTAAACTCTAAACTCCAATCTCCTAACTCCTAACTCCAAACTCCTGACTCCAAACTCCAAACTCCAATCTCCAATCTCCTAACTCCAAACTCCAAACTCCGAACTCCAACTCTTAACTCCAAACTCCTCACTCCTAACTCCAAACTCCAAACTCCTAACTCCTAACTCCTAACTCCAAATTCCAAACTCCTAACTCAAAACTCCAAACTCCAATCTCCTAATTCCTAACTCCAAACTCCAATCTCCTAACTCCAAACTCTAAACTCTAAACTCCAATCTCCTAACACCTAACTCCAAACTCCAAACTCCTAACTCCTAACTCCAAACTCCAATCTCCTAACTCCAAACTCTAAACTCTAAACTCCAATCTCCTAACTCCTAACTCCAAACTCCAAACTCCTAACTCCAAACTCCAAACTCCAATCTCCAATCTCCTAACTCCTACTACAAACTCCAAACTCCTAACTCCAAACTCCAAACTCCAATCTCCTAACTCCCAACTCCAACCTCCAAACTCCAAACTCCAAACTCCAAACTCCAATCTCCAAACTCCTAACTCCTAACTCCAAACTCCAAACTCCAAACTCCAATCTCCTAACTCCAAACTCCAAACTCCTAACTCCTAACTCCAAACTCCTAACTCCAAACTCCAAACTCCAATCTCCTAACTCCAAACTCCAAACTCCGAACTCCTAACTCCAAACTCCAAACCCCAAACTCCAATCTCCAGTCTCCTAACTCCTAACTCCAAACTCCAAACTCCAATCTCCTAACTCCTAACTCCAAACTCCAAACTCCAAACTCCAAACTCCAATCTCCAGTCTCCTAACTCATAACTCCAAACTCCAAACTCCAATCTCCTAACTCCTAACTCCAAACTCCAAACTCCTAACTCCAAATTCCAAACTCCAATCTCCTAACTCCTAACTCCAAACTCCAAACTCCTAACTCCAAACTCCAAACTCCAAACTCCTAACTCCTAACTCCAAACTCCAACCTCCTAACTCCAAACTCCAAACTCCAAACACTAAACTCTAAACTCCTAACTCCTAACTCCAAACTCCAACCTCCTAACTCCAAACTCCAAACTCTAAACTCCAAACTCCAACCTCCTAAACCTAACTCCAAACTCCAAACTCCAAACTCCAAACTCCTAAACCCTAACTCCAAACTCCAAACTCCAAACTCCGAACTGCAAACTCCAAACTCCAATCTCCAATCTCCTAACTCCTAACTCCAAACTCCGAACTCCAAACTCCAAACTCCAAACTCCAATCTCCTAACTCCTAACTCCAAACTCCAACCTCCTAACTCCAAACTCCAAACTCCAAACTCTAAACTCTAAACTCCTAACTCCAAGCTCCAAACTCCAAACTCCAAACTCCTAACTCCAAACTCCAAACTCCAAACTCCAATCTCCTAACTGCTAACTCCAAACTGCAAACTCCAAACTCCTAACTCCAAACTCCAAACTCCAATCTCCTAACCCCTAACTCCAAACTCCAAACTCCGAACTCCAAACTCCAATCTCCAATCTCCTAACTCCTACTACAAACTCCAAACTCCTAACTCCAAACTCCAAACTTCAATCTCCTAACTCCAAACTCCAACCTCCAAACTCCAAACTCCAAACTCCAATGTCCAATCTCCTAACTCCTAACTCCAAACTCCAAACTCCAAACTCCAATCTCCTGACTCCAAACTCCAAACTCCAAACTCCTAACTCCTAACTCCAAATTCCTGACTCCAAACTCCAAACTCCAATCTCCTAACTCCAAACTCTAAACTCTAAACTCCAATCTCCTAACTCCTAACTCCAAACTCCTGACTCCAAACTCCAAACTCCAATCTCCAATCTCCTAACTCCAAACTCCAAACTCCGAACTCCAACTCTTAACTCCAAACTCCTCACTCCTAACTCCAAACTCCAAACTCCTAACTCCTAACTCCTAACTCCAAATTCCAAACTCCTAACTCAAAACTCCAAACTCCAATCTCCTAACTCCTAACTCCAAACTCCAATCTCCTAACTCCAAACTCTAAACTCTAAACTCCAATCTCCTAACACCTAACTCCAAACTCCAAACTCCTAACTCCTAACTCCAAACTCCAATCTCCTAACTCCAAACTCTAAACTCTAAACTCCAATCTCCTAACTCCTAACTCCAAACTCCAAACTCCTAACTCCAAACTCCAAACTCCAATCTCCAATCTCCTAACTCCTACTACAAACTCCAAACTCCTAACTCCAAACTCCAAACTCCAATCTCCTAACTCCCAACTCCAACCTCCAAACTCCAAACTCCAAACTCCAATGTCCAATCTCCTAACTCCTAACTCCTAACTCCAAACTCCAAACTCCAAACTCCAATCTCCTAACTCCAAACTCCAAACTCCAAACTCCTAACTCCAAACTCCAAACTCCAATCTCCTAACCCCTAACTCCAAACTCCAAACTCCGAACTCCAAACTCCAATCTCCAATCTCCTAACTCCTACTACAAACTCCAAACTCCTAACACCAAACTCCAAACTCCAATCTCCTAACTCCAAACTCCAACCTCCAAACTCCAAACTGCAAACTCCAATGTCCAATCTCCTAACTCCTAACTCCTAACTCCAAACTCCAAACTCCAAACTCCAATCTCCTAACTCCAAACTCCAAACTCCAAACTCCTAACTCCTAACTCCAAATTCCTGACTCCAAACTCCAAACTCCAATCTCCTAACTCCAAACTCTAAACTCTAAACTCCAATCTCCTAACTCCTAACTCCAAACTCCAAACTCCAAACTCCAATCTCCAATCTCCTAACTCCTACTACAAACTCCAAACTCCTAACTCCAAACTCCAAACTCCAATCTCCTAACTCCAAACTCCAACCACCAAACTCCAAACTCCAAACTCCAATGTCCAATCTCCTAACTCCTAACTCCGAACTCCAAACTCCAATCTCCTAACTCCAAACTCCAAACTCCAAACTCCTAACTCCTAACTCCAAACTCCGAACTCCAAACTCCAAACTCCAATCTCCTAACTCCTAACTCCAAACTCCAACCTCCTAACTCCAAACTCCAAACTCCAAACTCTAAACTCTAAACTCCTCACTCCAAACTCCAAACTCCAAACTCCTAACTCCAAATTCCAACCTCCAAACTCCAATCTCCTAACGCCTAACTCCAAACTCCAAACTCCTAACTCCAAACTCCTAACTCGAAACTCCAAACTCCAATCTCCTAACTCCAAACTCCAAACTCCTAACTCCACACACCAAACTACAAACTCCAACCTCCAAACTCCTCACTCCTGACTCCAAACTCCAAACTCCAAACTCCTAACTCCAAACTCCAAACTCCAAATTCCTAACTCCAAACTCCAAACTCCAAACTCCTATCTCCTAACTCCAAACTCCAAACTCCAAACTCCAATCTCCTAACTCCAAACTCCAAACTCGTAACTCCTAACTCCAAACTCCTAACTCCAAACTCCAAACTCCAATCTCCTAACTCCAAACTCCAAACTCCAAACTCCTAACTCCAAACCCCAAACTCCAATCTCCAGTCTCCTAACTCCTAACTCCAAACTCCAAACTCCAAACTCCTAACTCCAAACCCCAAACTCCAATCTCCAGTCTCCTAACTCCTAACTCCAAACTCCAAACTCCAATCTCCTAACTCCTAACTCCAAACTCCAAACTCCAAACTCCAAACTGCAAACTCCAATCTCCAGTCTCCTAACTCCTAACTCCAAACTCCAAACTCCAATCTCCAGTCTCCTAACTCCTAACTCCAAACTCCAAACTCCTAACTCCAAACTCCAAACTCCAAACTCCAATCTCCTAACTCCTAACTCCAAACTCCAACCTCCTAACTCCAAACTCCAAACTCCAAACACTAAACTCTAAACTCCTAACCCCTAACTCCAAACTCCAACCTCCTAACTCCAAACTCCAAACTCTAAACTCCAAACTCCTTAACCCTAACTCCAAACTCCAAACTCCGAACTGCAAACTCCACACTCCAATCTCCAATCTCCTAACTCCTAACTCCAAACTCCAAACTCCAAACTCCAAACTCCAAACTCCTTAACCCTAACTCCAAACTCCAAACTCCGAACTGCAAACTCCACACTCCAATCTCCAATCTCCTAACTCCTAACTCCAAACTCCGAACTCCAAACTCCAAACTCCAAACTCCAATCTCCAAACTCCAAACTCCAAACTCCAAACTCCTAACTCCAAACTCCAACCTCCTAACTCCAAACTCCAAACTCCAAACTCTAAACTCTAAACTCCTAACTCCAAGCTCCAAACTCCAAACCCCAAACTCGTAACTCTTAACTCCAAACTCCAATCTCCTAACTCCTAACTCCAAACTGCAAACTCCAAACTCCTAACTCCAAACTCCAAACTCCAATCTCCTAACCCCTAACTCCAAACTCCAAACTCCGAACTCCAAACTCCAATCTCCAATCTCCTAACTCCTACTACAAACTCCAAACTCCTAACACCAAACTCCAAACTCCAATCTCCTAACTCCAAACTCCAACCTCCAAACTCCAAACTGCAAACTCCGATGTCCAATCTCCTAACTCCTAACTCCTAACTCCAAACTCCAAACTCCAAACTCCAATCTCCTAACTCCAAACTCCAAACTCCAAACTCCTAACTCCTAACTCCAAATTCCTGACTCCAAACTCCAAACTCCAATCTCCTAACTCCAAACTCTAAACTCTAAACTCCAATCTCCTAACTCCTAACTCCAAACTCCAAACTCCAAACTCCAAACTCCAATCTCCAATCTCCTAACTCCTACTACAAACTCCAAACTCCTAACTCCAAACTCCAAACTCCAATCTCCTAACTCCAAACTCCAACCACCAAACTCCAAACTCCAAACTCCAATGTCCAATCTCCTAACTCCTAACTCCTAACTCCAAACTCCAAACTCCAATCTCCTAACTCCAAACTCCAAACTCCAAACTCCTAACTCCTAACTCCAAACTCCGAACTCCAAACTCCAAACTCCAATCTCCTAACTCCTAACTCCAAACTCCAACCTCCTAACTCCAAACTCCAAACTCCAAACTCTAAACTCTAAACTCCTCACTCCAAACTCCAAACTCCAAACTCCTAACTCCAAATTCCAACCTCCAAACTCCAATCTCCTAACGCCTAACTCCAAACTCCAAACTCCTAACTCCAAACTCCTAACTCCAAACTCCTAACTCGAAACTCCAAACTCCAATCTCCTAACTCCAAACTCCAAACTCCTAACTCCACACACCAAACTACAAACTCCAACCTCCAAACTCCTCACTCCTGACTCCAAACTCCAAACTCCAAACTCCTAACTCCAAACTCCAAACTCCAAATTCCTAACTCCAAACTCCAAACTCCAAACTCCTATCTCCTAACTCCAAACTCCAAACTCCAAACTCCAATCTCCTAACTCCAAACTCCAAACTCGTAACTCCTAACTCCTAACTCCAAACTCCAAACTCCAATCTCCTAACTCCAAACTCCAAACTCCTAACTCCAAACCCCAAACTCCAATCTCCAGTCTCCTAACTCCTAACTCCAAACTCCAAACTCCAAACTCCTAACTCCAAACCCCAAACTCCAATCTCCAGTCTCCTAACTCCTAACTCCAAACTCCAAACTCCAATCTCCTAACTCCTAACTCCAAACTCCAAACTCCAAACTCCAAACTCCAAACTCCAATCTCCAGTCTCCTAACTCCTAACTCCAAACTCCAAACTCCAATCTCCAGTCTCCTAACTCCTAACTCCAAACTCCAAACTCCTAACTCCAAACTCCAAACTCCAAACTCCAATCTCCTAACTCCTAACTCCAAACTCCAACCTCCTAACTCCAAACTCCAAACTCCAAACACTAAACTCTAAACTCCTAACCCCTAACTCCAAACTCCAACTTCCTAACTCCAAACTCCAAACTCTAAACTCCAAACTCCAATCTCCTAAACCTAACTCCAAACTCCAAACTCCAAACTCCAAACTCCAAACTCCTTAACCCTAACTCCAAACTCCAAACTCCAAACACCGAACTGCAAACTCCACACTCCAATCTCCAATCTCCTAACTCCTAACTCCAAACTCCGAACTCCAAACTCCAAACTCCAAACTCCAATCTCCTAACTCCTAACTCCAAACTCCAACCTCCTAACTCCAAACTCCAAACTCGAAACTCTAAACTCTAAACTCCTAACTCCAAGCTCCAAACTCCAAACTCCAAACTCCTAACTCCAAACTCCAAACTCCAATCTCCTAACCCCTAACTCCAAACTCCAAACTCCGAACTCCAAACTCCAATCTCCAATCTCCTAACTCCTACTACAAACTCCAAACTCCTAACTCCAAACTCCAAACACCAATTTCCTAACTCCAAACTCCAACCTCCAAACTCCAAACTCCAAACTCCAATGTCCAATCTCCAAACTCCTAACTCCTAACTCCAAATTCCTAACTCCAAACTCCAACCTCCTAACTCCAAACTCCAAACTCCAAACTCTAAACTCTAAACTCCTAACTCCAAACTCCAAACTCCAAACTCCTAACTCCAAACTCCAACCTCCAAACTCCAATCTCCTAACTCCTAACTCCAAACTCCAAACTCCTAACTCCAAACTCCAAACTCCAATCTCCTAACTCCAAACTCCAAACTCCTAACTCCACACTCCAAACTACAAACTCCAACCTCCAAACTCCTCACTTCTGACTCCAAACTCCAAACTCCAAACTCCTAACTCCAAACTCCAAACTCCAAACTCCTAACTCCTAACTCCAAATTCCTGACTCCAAACTCCAAACTCCAATCTCCTAACTCCAAACTCTAAACTCTAAACTCCAATCTCCTAACTCCTAACTCCAAACTCCAAACTCCAAACTCCAATCTCCAATCTCCTAACTCCTACTACAAACTCCAAACTCCTAACTCCAAACTCCAAACTCCAATCTCCTAACTCCAAACTCCAACCACCAAACTCCAAACTCCAAACTCCAATGTCCAATCTCCTAACTCCTAACTCCGAACTCCAAACTCCAATCTCCTAACTCCAAACTCCAAACTCCAAACTCCTAACTCCTAACTCCAAACTCCGAACTCCAAACTCCAAACTCCAATCTCCTAACTCCTAACTCCAAACTCCAACCTCCTAACTCCAAACTCCAAACTCCAAACTCTAAACTCTAAACTCCTCACTCCAAACTCCAAACTCCAAACTCCTAACTCCAAATTCCAACCTCCAAACTCCAATCTCCTAACGCCTAACTCCAAACTCCAAACTCCTAACTCCAAACTCCTAACTCGAAACTCCAAACTCCAATCTCCTAACTCCAAACTCCAAACTCCTAACTCCACACACCAAACTACAAACTCCAACCTCCAAACTCCTCACTCCTGACTCCAAACTCCAAACTCCAAACTCCTAACTCCAAACTCCAAACTCCAAATTCCTAACTCCAAACTCCAAACTCCAAACTCCTATCTCCTAACTCCAAACTCCAAACTCCAAACTCCAATCTCCTAACTCCAAACTCCAAACTCGTAACTCCTAACTCCAAACTCCTAACTCCAAACTCCAAACTCCAATCTCCTAACTCCAAACTCCAAACTCCAAACTCCTAACTCCAAACCCCAAACTCCAATCTCCAGTCTCCTAACTCCTAACTCCAAACTCCAAACTCCAAACTCCTAACTCCAAACCCCAAACTCCAATCTCCAGTCTCCTAACTCCTAACTCCAAACTCCAAACTCCAATCTCCTAACTCCTAACTCCAAACTCCAAACTCCAAACTCCAAACTGCAAACTCCAATCTCCAGTCTCCTAACTCCTAACTCCAAACTCCAAACTCCAATCTCCAGTCTCCTAACTCCTAACTCCAAACTCCAAACTCCTAACTCCAAACTCCAAACTCCAAACTCCAATCTCCTAACTCCTAACTCCAAACTCCAACCTCCTAACTCCAAACTCCAAACTCCAAACACTAAACTCTAAACTCCTAACCCCTAACTCCAAACTCCAACCTCCTAACTCCAAACTCCAAACTCTAAACTCCAAACTCCTTAACCCTAACTCCAAACTCCAAACTCCGAACTGCAAACTCCACACTCCAATCTCCAATCTCCTAACTCCTAACTCCAAACTCCAAACTCCAAACTCCAAACTCCTTAACCCTAACTCCAAACTCCAAACTCCGAACTGCAAACTCCACACTCCAATCTCCAATCTCCTAACTCCTAACTCCAAACTCCGAACTCCAAACTCCAAACTCCAAACTCCAATCTCCAAACTCCAAACTCCAAACTCCAAACTCCTAACTCCAAACTCCAACCTCCTAACTCCAAACTCCAAACTCCAAACTCTAAACTCTAAACTCCTAACTCCAAGCTCCAAACTCCAAACCCCAAACTCGTAACTCTTAACTCCAAACTCCAATCTCCTAACTCCTAACTCCAAACTGCAAACTCCAAACTCCTAACTCCAAACTCCAAACTCCAATCTCCTAACCCCTAACTCCAAACTCCAAACTCCGAACTCCAAACTCCAATCTCCAATCTCCTAACTCCTACTACAAACTCCAAACTCCTAACACCAAACTCCAAACTCCAATCTCCTAACTCCAAACTCCAACCTCCAAACTCCAAACTGCAAACTCCGATGTCCAATCTCCTAACTCCTAACTCCTAACTCCAAACTCCAAACTCCAAACTCCAATCTCCTAACTCCAAACTCCAAACTCCAAACTCCTAACTCCTAACTCCAAATTCCTGACTCCAAACTCCAAACTCCAATCTCCTAACTCCAAACTCTAAACTCTAAACTCCAATCTCCTAACTCCTAACTCCAAACTCCAAACTCCAAACTCCAAACTCCAATCTCCAATCTCCTAACTCCTACTACAAACTCCAAACTCCTAACTCCAAACTCCAAACTCCAATCTCCTAACTCCAAACTCCAACCACCAAACTCCAAACTCCAAACTCCAATGTCCAATCTCCTAACTCCTAACTCCTAACTCCAAACTCCAAACTCCAATCTCCTAACTCCAAACTCCAAACTCCAAACTCCTAACTCCTAACTCCAAACTCCGAACTCCAAACTCCAAACTCCAATCTCCTAACTCCTAACTCCAAACTCCAACCTCCTAACTCCAAACTCCAAACTCCAAACTCTAAACTCTAAACTCCTCACTCCAAACTCCAAACTCCAAACTCCTAACTCCAAATTCCAACCTCCAAACTCCAATCTCCTAACGCCTAACTCCAAACTCCAAACTCCTAACTCCAAACTCCTAACTCCAAACTCCTAACTCGAAACTCCAAACTCCAATCTCCTAACTCCAAACTCCAAACTCCTAACTCCACACACCAAACTACAAACTCCAACCTCCAAACTCCTCACTCCTGACTCCAAACTCCAAACTCCAAACTCCTAACTCCAAACTCCAAACTCCAAATTCCTAACTCCAAACTCCAAACTCCAAACTCCTATCTCCTAACTCCAAACTCCAAACTCCAAACTCCAATCTCCTAACTCCAAACTCCAAACTCGTAACTCCTAACTCCTAACTCCAAACTCCAAACTCCAATCTCCTAACTCCAAACTCCAAACTCCTAACTCCAAACCCCAAACTCCAATCTCCAGTCTCCTAACTCCTAACTCCAAACTCCAAACTCCAAACTCCTAACTCCAAACCCCAAACTCCAATCTCCAGTCTCCTAACTCCTAACTCCAAACTCCAAACTCCAATCTCCTAACTCCTAACTCCAAACTCCAAACTCCAAACTCCAAACTCCAAACTCCAATCTCCAGTCTCCTAACTCCTAACTCCAAACTCCAAACTCCAATCTCCAGTCTCCTAACTCCTAACTCCAAACTCCAAACTCCTAACTCCAAACTCCAAACTCCAAACTCCAATCTCCTAACTCCTAACTCCAAACTCCAACCTCCTAACTCCAAACTCCAAACTCCAAACACTAAACTCTAAACTCCTAACCCCTAACTCCAAACTCCAACTTCCTAACTCCAAACTCCAAACTCTAAACTCCAAACTCCAATCTCCTAAACCTAACTCCAAACTCCAAACTCCAAACTCCAAACTCCAAACTCCTTAACCCTAACTCCAAACTCCAAACTCCAAACACCGAACTGCAAACTCCACACTCCAATCTCCAATCTCCTAACTCCTAACTCCAAACTCCGAACTCCAAACTCCAAACTCCAAACTCCAATCTCCTAACTCCTAACTCCAAACTCCAACCTCCTAACTCCAAACTCCAAACTCGAAACTCTAAACTCTAAACTCCTAACTCCAAGCTCCAAACTCCAAACTCCAAACTCCTAACTCCAAACTCCAAACTCCAATCTCCTAACCCCTAACTCCAAACTCCAAACTCCGAACTCCAAACTCCAATCTCCAATCTCCTAACTCCTACTACAAACTCCAAACTCCTAACTCCAAACTCCAAACACCAATTTCCTAACTCCAAACTCCAACCTCCAAACTCCAAACTCCAAACTCCAATGTCCAATCTCCAAACTCCTAACTCCTAACTCCAAATTCCTAACTCCAAACTCCAACCTCCTAACTCCAAACTCCAAACTCCAAACTCTAAACTCTAAACTCCTAACTCCAAACTCCAAACTCCAAACTCCTAACTCCAAACTCCAACCTCCAAACTCCAATCTCCTAACTCCTAACTCCAAACTCCAAACTCCTAACTCCAAACTCCAAACTCCAATCTCCTAACTCCAAACTCCAAACTCCTAACTCCACACTCCAAACTACAAACTCCAACCTCCAAACTCCTCACTTCTGACTCCAAACTCCAAACTCCAAACTCCTAACTCCTAACTCCAAACTCCAAACTCCAAACTCCAAACTCCAATCTCCTAACTCCAAACTCCAAACTCCAAACTCCTAACTCTTAACTCCAAACTCCTAACTCCAAACTCCAATCTCCTAACTCCAAACTCCAAACTCCAAACTCCTAACTCCGAACTCCAAACTCCAAACTCCAATCTCCAGTCTCCTAGCTCCTAACTCCAAACTCCAAACTCCAATCTCCTAACTCCTAACTCCAAACTGCAAACTCCTAACTCCAAACTCCAAACTCCGAACTCCAACTCTTAACTCCAAACTCCTCACTCCTAACTCCAAACTCCAAACTCCTAACTCCTAACTCCTAACTCCAAATTCCAAACTCCTAACTCAAAACTCCAAACTCCAATCTCCTAACTCCTAACTCCAAACTCCAATCTCCTAACTCCAAACTCCAAACTCTAAACTCCAATCTCCTAACACCTAACTCCAAACTCCTAACTCCTAACTCCAAACTCCAATCTCCTAACTCCAAACTCTAAACTCTAAACTCCAATCTCCTAACTCCTAACTCCAAACTCCAAACTCCTAACTCCAAACTCCAAACTCCAATCTCCAATCTCCTAACTCCTACTACAAACTCCAAACTCCTAACTCCAAACTCCAAACTCCAATCTCCTAACTCTAAACTCCAACCTCCAAACTCCAAACTCCAAACTCCAATGTCCAATCTCCTAACTCCTAACTCCAAACTCCAAACTCCAAACTCCAAACTCCAATCTCCTAACTCCAAACTCCAAACTCCAAACTCCTAACTCCTAACTCCAAACTCCGAACTCCAAACTCCAAACTCCAATCTCCTAACTCCTAACTCCAAACTCCAACCTCCTAACTCCAAACTCCAAACTCCAAACTCTAAACTCTAAACTCCTAACTCCAAACACCAAACTCCAAACTCCTAACTCCAAACTCCAACCTCCCAACTCCAATCTCCTAACGCCTAACTCCAAACTCCAAACTCCTAACTCCAAACTCCTAACTCCAAACTCCAAACTCCAATCTGCTAACTCCAAACTCCAAACTCCTAACTCCACACACCAAACTACAAACTCCAACCTCCAAACTCCTCACTCCTGACTCCAAACACCAAACTCCAAACTCCAAACTCCTAACTCAAAACTCCAAACTCCAATCTCCTAACTCCTAACTCCAAACTCCAATCTCCTAACTCCAAACTCTAAACTCTAAACTCCAATCTCCTAACACCTAACTCCACACTCCAAACTCCTAACTCCTAACTCCGAACTCCAATCTCCTATCTCCAAACTCTAAACTCTAAACTCCAATCTCCTAACTCCTAACTCCAAACTCCAAACTCCTAACTCCAAACTCCAAACTCCAATCTCCAATCTCCTAACTCCTACTACAAACTCCAAACTCCTAACTCCAAACTCCAAACTCCAATCTCCTAACTCCAAACTCCAACCTCCAAACTCCAAACTCCAAACTCCAATGTCCAATCTCCTAACTCCTAACTCCTAACTCCAAACTCCAAACTCCAATCTCCTAACTCCAATCTCCAAACTCCAAACTCCTAACTCCGAACTCCAAACTCCGAACTCCAAACTCCAAACTCCAATCTCCTAACTCCTAACTCCAAACTCCAACCTCCTAACTCCAAACTCCAAACTCCAAACTCTAAACTCTAAACTCCTCACTCCAAACTCCAAACTCCAAACTCCTAACTCCAAACTCCAACCTCCAAACTCCAATCTCCTAACGCCTAACTCCAAACTCCAAACTCCTAACTCCAAACTCCTAACTCCA
This sequence comes from Somniosus microcephalus, assembly GCF_052327205.1. Lineage (NCBI taxonomy): Eukaryota > Metazoa > Chordata > Chondrichthyes > Squaliformes > Somniosidae > Somniosus > Somniosus microcephalus. The sequence continues at coordinate 41,016,082 of NC_141000.1, read as the reverse complement.
AACTCCAAACTCCAATCTCCTAACTCCAAACTCCAAACTCCTAACTCCACACACCAAACTACAAACTCCAACCTCCAAACTCCAAACTCCTAACTCCAAACTCCAAACTCCAAACTCCTAACTCCTAACTCCAAACTCCAAACTCCAAACTCCAATCTCCTAACTCCAAACTCCAAACTCCTAACTCCTAACTCCAAACTCCTAACTCCAAACTCCAAACTCCAATCTCCTAACTCCAAACTCCAAACTCCGAACTCCTAACTCCAAACTCCAAACCCCAAACTCCAATCTCCAGTCTCCTAACTCCTAACTCCAAACTCCAAACTCCAATCTCCTAACTCCTAACTCCAAACTCCAAACTCCAAACTCCAAACTCCAATCTCCAGTCTCCTAACTCCTAACTCCAAACTCCAAACTCCAATCTCCTAACTCCTAACTCCAAACTCCAAACTCCAAACTCCTAACTCCAAATTCCAAACTCCAATCTCCTAACTCCTAACTCCAAACTCCAAACTCCTAACTCCAAACTCCAAACTCCAAACTCCTAACTCCTAACTCCAAACTCCAAACTCCAAACTCCAATCTCCTAACTCCAAACTCCAAACTCCTAACTCCTAACTCCAAACTCCTAACTCCAAACTCCAAACTCCAATCTCCTAACTCCAAACTCCAAACTCCGAACTCCTAACTCCAAACTCCAAACCCCAAACTCCAATCTCCAGTCTCCTAACTCCTAACTCCAAACTCCAAACTCCAATCTCCTAACTCCTAACTCCAAACTCCAAACTCCAAACTCCAAACTCCAATCTCCAGTCTCCTAACTCCTAACTCCAAACTCCAAACTCCAATCTCCTAACTCCTAACTCCAAACTCCAAACTCCAAACTCCTAACTCCAAATTCCAAACTCCAATCTCCTAACTCCTAACTCCAAACTCCAAACTCCTAACTCCAAACTCCAAACTCCAAACTCCAATCTCCTAACTCCTAACTCCAAACTCCAACCTCCTAACTCCAAACTCCAAACTCCAAACACTAAACTCTAAACTCCTAACTCCTAACTCCAAACTCCAACCTCCTAACTCCAAACTCCAAACTCTAAACTCCAAACTCCAACCTCCTAAACCTAACTCCAAACTCCAAACTCCAAACTCCAAACTCCTAAACCCTAACTCCAAACTCCAAACTCCAAACTCCGAACTGCAAACTCCAAACTCCAATCTCCAATCTCCTAACTCCTAACTCCAAACTCCGAACTCCAAACTCCAAACTCCAAACTCCAATCTCCTAACTCCTAACTCCAAACTCCAACCTCCTAACTCCAAACTCCAAACTCCAAACTCTAAACTCTAAACTCCTAACTCCAAGCTCCAAACTCCAAACTCCAAACTCCAAACTCCAAACTCCTAACTCCAAACTCCAAACTCCAATCTCCTAACCCCTAACTCCAAACTCCAAACTCCGAACTCCAAACTCCAATCTCCAATCTCCTAACTCCTACTACAAACTCCAAACTCCTAACTCCAAACTCCAAACTTCAATCTCCTAACTCCAAACTCCAACCTCCAAACTCCAAACTCCAAACTCCAATGTCCAATCTCCTAACTCCTAACTCCTAACTCCAAACTCCAAACTCCAAACTCCAATCTCCTAACTCCAAACTCCAAACTCCAAACTCCTAACTCCTAACTCCAAATTCCTGACTCCAAACTCCAAACTCCAATCTCCTAATTCCAAACTCTAAACTCTAAACTCCAATCTCCTAACTCCTAACTCCAAACTCCTGACTCCAAACTCCAAACTCCAATCTCCAATCTCCTAACTCCAAACTCCAAACTCCGAACTCCAACTCTTAACTCCAAACTCCTCACTCCTAACTCCAAACTCCAAACTCCTAACTCCTAACTCCTAACTCCAAATTCCAAACTCCTAACTCAAAACTCCAAACTCCAATCTCCTAATTCCTAACTCCAAACTCCAATCTCCTAACTCCAAACTCTAAACTCTAAACTCCAATCTCCTAACACCTAACTCCAAACTCCAAACTCCTAACTCCTAACTCCAAACTCCAATCTCCTAACTCCAAACTCTAAACTCTAAACTCCAATCTCCTAACTCCTAACTCCAAACTCCAAACTCCTAACTCCAAACTCCAAACTCCAATCTCCAATCTCCTAACTCCTACTACAAACTCCAAACTCCTAACTCCAAATTCCAAACTCCAATCTCCTAACTCCCAACTCCAACCTCCAAACTCCTAACTCCAAACTCCAACCTCCAAACTCCAATCTCCTAACTCCTAACTCCAAACTCCAAACTCCTAACTCCAAACTCCAAACTCCAAACTCCTAACTCCAAACTCCAACCTCCAAACTCCAATCTCCTAACTCCTAACTCCAAACTCCAAACTCCTAACTCCAAACTCCAAACTCCAATCTCCTAACTCCAAACTCCAAACTCCTAACTCCACACTCCAAACTACAAACTCCAACCTCCAAACTCCTCACTTCTGACTCCAAACTCCAAACTCCAAACTCCTAACTCCTAACTCCAAACTCCAAACTCCAAACTCCAAACTCCAATCTCCTAACTCCAAACTCCAAACTCCAAACTCCTAACTCTTAACTCCAAACTCCTAACTCCAAACTCCAATCTCCTAACTCCAAACTCCAAACTCCAAACTCCTAACTCCAAACTCCAAACTCCAATCTCCAGTCTCCTAGCTCCTAACTCCAAACTCCAAACTCCAATCTCCTAACTCCTAACTCCAAACTGCAAACTCCTAACTCCAAACTCCAAACTCCGAACTCCAACTCTTAACTCCAAACTCCTCACTCCTAACTCCAAACTCCAAACTCCTAACTCCTAACTCCTAACTCCAAATTCCAAACTCCTAACTCAAAACTCCAAACTCCAATCTCCTAACTCCTAACTCCAAACTCCAATCTCCTAACTCCAAACTCCAAACTCTAAACTCCAATCTCCTAACACCTAACTCCAAACTCCTAACTCCTAACTCCAAACTCCAATCTCCTAACTCCAAACTCTAAACTCTAAACTCCAATCTCCTAACTCCTAACTCCAAACTCCAAACTCCTAACTCCAAACTCCAAACTCCAATCTCCAATCTCCTAACTCCTACTACAAACTCCAAACTCCTAACTCCAAACTCCAAACTCCAATCTCCTAACTCTAAACTCCAACCTCCAAACTCCAAACTCCAAACTCCAATGTCCAATCTCCTAACTCCTAACTCCAAACTCCAAACTCCAAACTCCAAACTCCAATCTCCTAACTCCAAACTCCAAACTCCAAACTCCTAACTCCTAACTCCAAACTCCGAACTCCAAACTCCAAACTCCAATCTCCTAACTCCTAACTCCAAACTCCAACCTCCTAACTCCAAACTCCAAACTCCAAACTCTAAACTCTAAACTCCTAACTCCAAACACCAAACTCCAAACTCCTAACTCCAAACTCCAACCTCCCAACTCCAATCTCCTAACGCCTAACTCCAAACTCCAAACTCCTAACTCCAAACTCCTAACTCCAAACTCCAAACTCCAATCTGCTAACTCCAAACTCCAAACTCCTAACTCCACACACCAAACTACAAACTCCAACCTCCAAACTCCTCACTCCTGACTCCAAACACCAAACTCCAAACTCCAAACTCCTAACTCAAAACTCCAAACTCCAATCTCCTAACTCCTAACTCCAAACTCCAATCTCCTAACTCCAAACTCTAAACTCTAAACTCCAATCTCCTAACACCTAACTCCACACTCCAAACTCCTAACTCCTAACTCCGAACTCCAATCTCCTATCTCCAAACTCTAAACTCTAAACTCCAATCTCCTAACTCCTAACTCCAAACTCCAAACTCCTAACTCCAAACTCCAAACTCCAATCTCCAATCTCCTAACTCCTACTACAAACTCCAAACTCCTAACTCCAAACTCCAAACTCCAATCTCCTAACTCCAAACTCCAACCTCCAAACTCCAAACTCCAAACTCCAATGTCCAATCTCCTAACTCCTAACTCCTAACTCCAAACTCCAAACTCCAATCTCCTAACTCCAAACTCCAAACTCCAAACTCCTAACTCCGAACTCCAAACTCCGAACTCCAAACTCCAAACTCCAATCTCCTAACTCCTAACTCCAAACTCCAACCTCCTAACTCCAAACTCCAAACTCCAAACTCTAAACTCTAAACTCCTCACTCCAAACTCCAAACTCCAAACTCCTAACTCCAAACTCCAACCTCCAAACTCCAATCTCCTAACGCCTAACTCCAAACTCCAAACTCCTAACTCCAAACTCCTAACTCCAAACTCCAAACTCCAATCTCCTAACTCCAAACTCCAAACTCCTAACTCCACACACCAAACTACAAACTCCAACCTCCAAACTCCAAACTCCTAACTCCAAACTCCAAACTCCAAACTCCTAACTCCTAACTCCAAACTCCAAACTCCAAACTCCAATCTCCTAACTCCAAACTCCAAACTCCTAACTCCTAACTCCAAACTCCTAACTCCAAACTCCAAACTCCAATCTCCTAACTCCAAACTCCAAACTCCGAACTCCTAACTCCAAACTCCAAACCCCAAACTCCAATCTCCAGTCTCCTAACTCCTAACTCCAAACTCCAAACTCCAATCTCCTAACTCCTAACTCCAAACTCCAAACTCCAAACTCCAAACTCCAATCTCCAGTCTCCTAACTCCTAACTCCAAACTCCAAACTCCAATCTCCTAACTCCTAACTCCAAACTCCAAACTCCAAACTCCTAACTCCAAATTCCAAACTCCAATCTCCTAACTCCTAACTCCAAACTCCAAACTCCTAACTCCAAACTCCAAACTCCAAACTCCAATCTCCTAACTCCTAACTCCAAACTCCAACCTCCTAACTCCAAACTCCAAACTCCAAACACTAAACTCTAAACTCCTAACTCCTAACTCCAAACTCCAACCTCCTAACTCCAAACTCCAAACTCTAAACTCCAAACTCCAACCTCCTAAACCTAACTCCAAACTCCAAACTCCAAACTCCAAACTCCTAAACCCTAACTCCAAACTCCAAACTCCAAACTCCGAACTGCAAACTCCAAACTCCAATCTCCAATCTCCTAACTCCTAACTCCAAACTCCGAACTCCAAACTCCAAACTCCAAACTCCAATCTCCTAACTCCTAACTCCAAACTCCAACCTCCTAACTCCAAACTCCAAACTCCAAACTCTAAACTCTAAACTCCTAACTCCAAGCTCCAAACTCCAAACTCCAAACTCCAAACTCCAAACTCCTAACTCCAAACTCCAAACTCCAATCTCCTAACCCCTAACTCCAAACTCCAAACTCCGAACTCCAAACTCCAATCTCCAATCTCCTAACTCCTACTACAAACTCCAAACTCCTAACTCCAAACTCCAAACTTCAATCTCCTAACTCCAAACTCCAACCTCCAAACTCCAAACTCCAAACTCCAATGTCCAATCTCCTAACTCCTAACTCCTAACTCCAAACTCCAAACTCCAAACTCCAATCTCCTAACTCCAAACTCCAAACTCCTAACTCCTAACTCCAAATTCCTGACTCCAAACTCCAAACTCCAATCTCCTAATTCCAAACTCTAAACTCTAAACTCCAATCTCCTAACTCCTAACTCCAAACTCCTGACTCCAAACTCCAAACTCCAATCTCCAATCTCCTAACTCCAAACTCCAAACTCCGAACTCCAACTCTTAACTCCAAACTCCTCACTCCTAACTCCAAACTCCAAACTCCTAACTCCTAACTCCTAACTCCAAATTCCAAACTCCTAACTCAAAACTCCAAACTCCAATCTCCTAATTCCTAACTCCAAACTCCAATCTCCTAACTCCAAACTCTAAACTCTAAACTCCAATCTCCTAACACCTAACTCCAAACTCCAAACTCCTAACTCCTAACTCCAAACTCCAATCTCCTAACTCCAAACTCTAAACTCTAAACTCCAATCTCCTAACTCCTAACTCCAAACTCCAAACTCCTAACTCCAAACTCCAAACTCCAATCTCCAATCTCCTAACTCCTACTACAAACTCCAAACTCCTAACTCCAAATTCCAAACTCCAATCTCCTAACTCCCAACTCCAACCTCCAAACTCCAAACTCCAAACTCCAATGTCCAATCTCCTAACTCCTAACTCCAAACTCCAAACTCCAAACTCCAATCTCCTAACTCCAAACTCCAAACTCCAAACTCCTAACTCCTAACTCCAAACTCCGAACTCCAAACTCCAAACTCCAATCTCCTAACTCCAAACTCCAAACTCCAACCTCCTAACTCCAAACTCCAAACTCTAAACTCTAAACTCCTAACTCCAAACTCCAAACTCCTAACTCCAAACTCCAACCTCCAAACTCCAATCTCCTAACGCCTAACTCCAAACTCCAAACTCCTAACTCCAAACTCCTAACTCAAAACTCCAAACTCCAATCTGCTAACTCCAAACTCCAAACTCCTAACTCCACACACCAAACTACAAACTCCAACCTCCAAAGTCCTCACTCCTGACTCCAAACTCCAAACTCCAAACTCCTAACTCAAAACTCCAAACTCCAATCTCCTAACTCCTAACTCCAAACTCCAATCTCCTAACTCCAAACTCTAAACTCTAAACTCCAATCTCCTAACACCTAACTCCACACTCCAAACTCCTAACTCCTAACTCCAAACTCCAATCTCCTATCTCCAAACTCTAAACTCTAAACTCCAATCTCCTAACTCCTAACTCCAAACTCCAAACTCCTAACTCCAAACTCCAAACTCCAATCTCCAATCTCCTAACTCCTACTACAAACTCCAAACTCCTAACTCCAAACTCCAAACTCCAATCTCCTAACTCCAAACTCCAACCTCCAAACTCCAAACTCCAAACTCCAATGTCCAATCTCCTAACTCCTAACTCCTAACTCCAAACTCCAAACTCCAAACTCCAATCTCCTAACTCCAAACTCCAAACTCCAAACTCCTAACTCCTAACTCCAAACTCCGAACTCCAACTCCAAACTCCAATCTCCTAACTCCTAACTCCAAACTCCAACCTCCTAACTCCAAACTCCAACCTCCAAACTCCAATCTCCTAACGCCTAACTCCAAACTCCAAACTCCTAACTCCAAACTCCTAACTCCAAACTCCAAACTCCAATCTCCTAACTCCAAACTCCAAACTCCTAACTCCACACACCAAACTACAAACACCAACCTCCAAACTCCAAACTCCTAACTCCAAACTCCAATCTCCAAACTCCTAACTCCTAACTCCAAACTCCAAACTCCAAACTCCAATCTCCTAACTCCAAACTCCAAACTCCTAACTCCTAACTCCAAACTCCTAACTCCAAACTCCAAACTCCAATCTCCTAACTCCAAACTCCAAACTCCGAACTCCTAACTCCAAACTCCAAACCCCAAACTCCAATCTCCAGTCTCCTAACTCCTAACTCCAAACTCCAAACTCCAATCTCCTAACTCCTAACTCCAAACTCCAAACTCCAAACTCCAAACTCCAATCTCCAGTCTCCTAACTCATAACTCCAAACTCCAAACTCCAATCTCCTAACTCCTAACTCCAAACTCCAAACTCCTAACTCCAAATTCCAAACTCCAATCTCCTAACTCCTAACTCCAAACTCCAAGCTCCTAACTCCAAACTCCAAACTCCAAACTCCTAACTCCTAACTCCAAACTCCAACCTCCTAACTCCAAACTCCAAACTCCAAACACTAAACTCTAAACTCCTAACTCCTAACTCCAAACTCCAACCTCCTAACTCCAAACTCCAAACTCTAAACTCCAAACTCCAACCTCCTAAACCTAACTCCAAACTCCAAACTCCAAACTCCAAACTCCTAAACCCTAACTCCAAACTCCAAACTCCAAACTCCGAACTGCAAACTCCAAACTCCAATCTCCAATCTCCTAACTCCTAACTCCAAACTCCGAACTCCAAACTCCAAACTCCAAACTCCAATCTCCTAACTCCTAACTCCAAACTCCAACCTCCTAACTCCAAACTCCAAACTCCAAACTCTAAACTCTAAACTCCTAACTCCAAGCTCCAAACTCCAAACTCCAAACTCCTAACTCCAAACTCCAAACTCCAAACTCCAATCTCCAAACTCCTAACTCCAAACTGCAAACTCCAAACTCCTAACTCCAAACTCCAAACTCCAATCTCCTAACCCCTAACTCCAAACTCCAAACTCCGAGCTCCAAACTCCAATCTCCAATCTCCTAACTCCTACTACAAACTCCAAACTCCTAACTCCAAACTCCAAACTTCAATCTCCTAACTCCAAACTCCAACCTCCAAACTCCAAACTCCAAACTCCAATGTCCAATCTCCTAACTCCTAACTCCAAACTCCAAACTCCAAACTCCAATCTCCTGACTCCAAACTCCAAACTCCAAACTCCTAACTCCTAACTCCAAATTCCTGACTCCAAACTCCAAACTCCAATCTCCTAACTCCAAACTCTAAACTCTAAACTCCAATCTCCTAACTCCTAACTCCAAACTCCTGACTCCAAACTCCAAACTCCAATCTCCAATCTCCTAACTCCAAACTCCAAACTCCGAACTCCAACTCTTAACTCCAAACTCCTCACTCCTAACTCCAATCTCCAAACTCCTAACTCCTAACTCCTAACTCCAAATTCCAAACTCCTAACTCAAAACTCCAAACTCCAATCTCCTAACTCCTAACTCCAAACTCCAATCTCCTAACTCCAAACTCTAAACTCTAAACTCCAATCTCCTAACACCTAACTCCAAACTCCAAACTCCTAACTCCTAACTCCAAACTCCAATCTCCTAACTCCAAACTCTAAACTCTAAACTCCAATCTCCTAACTCCTAACTCCAAACTCCAAACTCCTAACTCCAAACTCCAAACTCCAATCTCCAATCTCCTAACTCCTACTACAAACTCCATACTCCTAACTCCAAACTCCAAACTCCAATCTCCTAACTCCCAACTCCAACCTCCAAACTCCAAACTCCAAACTCCAATGTCCAATCTCCTAACTCCTAACTCCTAACTCCAAACTCCAAACTCCAAACTCCAATCTCCTAACTCCAAACTCCAAACTCCAAACTCCTAACTCCTAACTCCAAACTCCGAACTCCAAACTCCAAACTCCAATCTCCTAACTCCTAACTCCAAACTCCAAACTCCTAACTCCAAACTCCAACCTCCAAACTCCAATCTCCTAACGCCTAACTCCAAACTCCAAACTCCTAACTCCAAACTCCTAACTCCAAACTCCAAACTCCAATCTGCTAACTCCAAACTCCAAACTCCTAACTCCACACACCAAACTACAAACTCCAACCTCCAAACTCCTCACTCCTGACTCCAAACTCCAAACTCCAAACTCCAAACTCCTAACTCAAAACTCCAAACTCCAATCTCCTAACTCCTAACTCCAAACTCCAATCTCCTAACTCCAAACTCTAAACTCTAAACTCCAATCTCCTAACACCTAACTCCACACTCCAAACTCCTAACTCCTAACTCCAAACTCCAATCTCCTATCTCCAAACTCTAAACTCTAAACTCCAATCTCCTAACTCCTAACTCCAAACTCCAAACTCCTAACTCCAAACTCCAAACTCCAATCTCCAATCTCCTAACTCCTACTACAAACTCCAAACTCCTAACTCCAAACTCCAAACTCCAATCTCCTAACTCCAAACTCCAACCTCCAAACTCCAAACTCCAAACTCCAATGTCCAATCTCCTAACTCCTAACTCCTAACTCCAAACTCCGAACTCCAAACTCCAAACTCCAATCTCCTAACTCCTAACTCCAAACTCCAACCTCCTAACTCCAAACTCCAAACTCTAAACTCTAAACTCCTAACTCCAAACTCCAAACTCCAAACTCCTAACTCCAAACTCCAACCTCCAAACTCCAATCTCCTAACGCCTAACTCCAAACTCCAAACTCCTAACTCCAAACTCCTAACTCCAAACTCCAAACTCCAATCTGCTAACTCCAAACTCCAAACTCCTAACTCCACACACCAAACTACAAACTCCAACCTCCAAACTCCTCACTCCTGACTCCAAACTCCAAACTCCAAACTCCAAACTCCTAACTCAAAACTCCAAACTCCAATCTCCTAACTCCTAACTCCAAACTCCAATCTCCTAACTCCAAACTCTAAACTCTAAACTCCAATCTCCTAACACCTAACTCCACACTCCAAACTCCTAACTCCTAACTCCAAACTCCAATCTCCTATCTCCAAACTCTAAACTCTAAACTCCAATCTCCTAACTCCTAACTCCAAACTCCAAACTCCTAACTCCAAACTCCAAACTCCAATCTCCAATCTCCTAACTCCTACTACAAACTCCAAACTCCTAACTCCAAACTCCAAACTCCAATCTCCTAACTCCAAACTCCAACCTCCAAACTCCAAACTCCAAACTCCAATGTCCAATCTCCTAACTCCTAACTCCTAACTCCAAACTCCAAACTCCAAACTCCAATCTCCTAACTCCAAACTCCAAACTCCAAACTCCTAACTCCTAACTCCAAACTCCGAACTCCAAACTCCAAACTCCAATCTCCTAACTCCTAACTCCAAACTCCAACCTCCTAACGCCAAACTCCAAACTCTAAACTCTAAACTCCTCACTCCAAACTCCAAACTCCAAACTCCTAACTCCAAACTCCAACCTCCAAACTCCAATCTCCTAACGCCTAACTCCAAACTCCTAACTCCAAACTCCTAACTCCAAACTCCAAACTCCAATCTCCTAACTCCAAACTCCAAACTCCTAACTCCACACACCAAACTACAAACTCCAACCTCCAAACTCCTCACTCCTGACTCCAAACTCCAAACTCCAAACTCCAAACTCCTAACTCCAAACTCCAAACTCCTAACTCCAAACTCCAAACTCCAAACTCCTAACTCCTAACTCCAAACTCCAAACTCCAATCTCCTAACTCCAAACTCCAAACTCCTAACTCCTAACTCCAAACTCCTAACTCCAAATTCCAAACTCCAATCTCCTAACTCCAAACTCCAAACTCCAAACTCCTAACTCCAAACTCCAAACCCCAAACTCCAATCTCCAGTCTCCTAACTCCTAACTCCAAACTCCAAACTCCAATCTCCTAACTCCTAACTCCAAACTCCAAACTCCAAACTCCAAACTCCAATCTCCAGTCTCCTAACTCCTAACTCCAAACTCCAAACTCCAATCTCCTAACTCCTAACTCCAAACTCCAAACTCCAAACTCCTAACTCCAAATTCCAAACTCCAATCTCCTAACTCCTAACTCCAAACTCCAAACTCCTAACTCCAAACTCCAAACTCCAATCTCCTAACTCCAAACTCCAACCTCCTAACTCCTAACTCCAAACTCCAACCTCCTAACTCCAAACTCCAAACTCTAAACTCCAAACTCCAAACTCCTAAACCTAACTCCAAACTCCAAACTCCAAACTCCAAACTCCAAACTCCAACCTCCTAAACCCTAACTCCAAACTCCAAACTCCAAACTCCGAACTGCAAACTCCAAACTCCAATCTCCAATCTCCTAACTCCTAACTCCAAACTCCGAACTCCAAACTCCAAACTCCAAACTCCAATCTCCTAACTCCTAACTCCAAACTCCAACCTCCTAACTCCAAACTCCAAACTCCAAACTCTAAATTCTAAACTCCTAACTCCAAGCTCCAAACTCCAAACTCCAAACTCCTAACTCCAAACTCCAAACTCCAAACTCCAATCTCCTAACTCCTAACTCCAAACTGCAAACTCCAAACTCCTAACTCCAAACTCCAAACTCCAATCTCCTAACCCCTAACTCCAAACTCCAAACTCCGAACTCCAAACTCCAATCTCCAATCTCCTAACTCCTACTACAAACTCCAAACTCCTAACTCCAAAATCCAAACTCCAATCTCCTAACTCCAAACTCCAACCTCCAAACTCCAAACTCCAAACTCCAATGTCCAATCTCCTAACTCCTAACTCCAAACTCCAAACTCCAAACTCCAATCTCCTAACTCCAAACTCCAAACTCCAAACTCCTAACTCCTAACTCCAAATTCCTGACTCCAAACTCCAAACTCCAATCTCCTAACTCCAAACTCTAAACTCTAAACTCCTAACTCCAAACTCCAAACTCCTAACTCCAAACTCCAAACTCCAATCTCCAATCTCCTAACTCCTACTACAAACTCCAAACTCCTAACTCCAAACTCCAAACTCCAATCTCCTAACTCCAAACTCCAACCACCAAACTCCAAACTCCAAACTCCAATGTCCAATCTCCTAACTCCTAACTCCTAACTCCAAACTCCAAACTCCAATCTCCTAACTCCAAACTCCAAACTCCAAACTCCTAACTCCTAACTCCAAACTCCGAACTCCAAACTCCAAACTCCAATCTCCTAACTCCTAACTCCAAACTCCAACCTCCTAACTCCAAACTCCAAACTCCAAACTCCAAACTCCTAACTCCAAACTCCTAACTCCAAACTCCAAACTCCAATCTCCTAACTCCAAACTCCAAACTCCTAACTCCACACACCAAACTACAAACTCCAACCTCCAAACTCCTCACTCCTGACTCCAAACTCCAAACTCCAAACTCCAAACTCCTAACTCCAAACTCCAAACTCCAAACTCCTAACTCCAAACTCCAAACTCCTATCTCCTAACTCCAAACTCCAAACTCCAAACTCCAAACTCCTAACTCCAAACTCCAAACTCCAATCTCCAGTCTCCTAGCTCCTAACTCCAAACTCCAATCTCCAATCTCCAATCTCCAATCTCATAACTCGTACTACAAACTCCAAACTCCTAACTCCAAACTCCAAACTCCAATCTCCTAACTCCAAACTCCAACCACCAAACTCCAAACTCCAAACTCCAATGTCCAATCTCCTAACTCCTAACTCCTAACTCCAAACTCCAAACTCCAAACTCCAATCTCCTAACTCCAAACTCCAAACTCCAAACTCCTAACTCCTAACTCCAAACTCCGAAATCCAAACTCCAAACTCCAATCTCCTAACTCCTAACTCCAAACTCCAACCTCCTAACTCCAAACTCCAAACTCCAAACTCCAAACTCCTAACTCCAAACTCCTAACTCCAAACTCCAAACTCCAATCTCCTAACTCCAAACTCCAAACTCCTAACTCCACACACCAAACTACAAACTCCAACCTCCAAACTCCTCACTCCTTACTCCAAACTCCAAACTCCAAACTCCAAACTCCTAACTCCAAACTCCAAACTCCAAACTCCTAACTCCAAACTCCAAACTCCAAACTCCTATCTCCTAACTCCAAACTCCAAACTCCAAACTCCAATCTCCTAACTCCAAACTCCAAACTCCTAACTCCTAACTCCAAACTCCTAACTCCAAACTCCAAACTCCAATCTCCTAACTCCTAACTCCAAACTCCAAACTCCAAACTCCAAACTCCAAACTCCAATCTCCAGTCTCCTAACTCCTAACTCCAAACTCCAATCTCCAGTCTCCTAACTCCTAACTCCTAACTCCAAACTCCAACCTCCTAACTCCAAACTCCAAACTCCAAACTCCAAACTCCTAACTCCAAACTCCTAACTCCAAACTCCAAACTCCAATCTCCTAACTCCAAACTCCAAACTCCTAACTCCACACACCAAACTACAAACTCCAACCTCCAAATTCCTCACTCCTGACTCCAAACTCCAAACTCCAAACTCCAAACTCCTAACTCCAAACTCCAAACTCCTAACTCCAAACTCCAAACTCCAAACTCCTATCTCCTAACTCCAAACTCCAAACTCCAAACTCCAATCTCCTAACTCCAAACTCCAAACTCCTAACTCCTAACTCCAAACTCCTAACTCCAAACTCCAAACTCCAATCTCCTAACTCCTAACTCCAAACTCCAAACTCCAAACTCCAAACTCCAAACTCCAATCTCCAGTCTCCTAACTCCTAACTCCAAACTCCAATCTCCAGTCTCCTAACTCCTAACTCCAAACTCCAAACTCCAAACTCCTAACTCCAAATTCCAAACTCCAATCTCCTAACTCCTAACTCCAAACTCCAAACTCCTAACTCCAATCTCCTAACCCCTAACTCCAAACTCCAAACTCCTAACTCCAAACTCCAAACTCCAATCTCCTAACTCCAAACTCCAAACTCCTAACTCCACACTCCAAACTACAAACTCCAACCTCCAAACTCCTCTCTTCTGACTCCAAACTCCAAACTCCAAACTCCTAACTCCTAACTCCAAACTCCAAACTCCAAACTCCAAACTCCAATCTCCTAACTCCAAACTCCAAACTCCTAACTCCTAACTCCAAACTCCTAACTCCAAACTCCAAACTCCAATCTCCTAACTCCAAACTCCAAACTCCAAACTCCAAACTCCTAACTCCAAACTCCAAACTCCAATCTCCAGACTCCTAGCTCCTAACTCCAAACTCCAAACTCCAATCTCCTAACTCCTAACTCCAAACTCCAAACTCCTAAATCGAAACTCCAAACTCCGAACTCCAACTCTTAACTCCAAACTCCTCACTCCTAACTCCAAACTCCAAACTCCTAACTCCTAACTCCTAACTCCAAATTCCAAACCCCTAACTCAAAACTCCAAACTCCAATCTCCTAACTCCTAACTCCAAACTCCAATCTCCTAACTCCAAACTCTAAACTCTAAACTCCAATCTCCTAACACCTAACTCCAAACTCCAAACTCCTAACTCCTAACTCCAAACTCCAAACTCTAAACTCTAAACTCCAATCTCCTAACTCCTTACTCCAAACTCCAAACTCCTAACTCCAAACTCCAAACTCCAATCTCCAATCTCCTAACTCCTACTACAAACTCCAAACTCCTAACTCCAAACTCCAAACTCCAATCTCCTAACTCCAAACTCCAACCTCCAAACTCCAAACTCCAAACTCCAATGTCCAATCTCCTAACTCCTAACTCCTAACTCCAAACTCCAAACTCCAATCTCCTAACTCCAAACTCCAAACTCCAAACTCCTAACTCCTAACTCCAAACTCCAAACTCCAAACTCCAATCTCCTAACTCCTAACTCCAAACTCCAACCTCCTAACTCCAAACTCCAAACTCCAAACTCCTAACTCCAAACTCCAACCTCCAAACTCCAAACTCCTAACTCCAAACTCCTAACTCCAAACTCCAAACTCCAATCTGCTAACTCCAAACTCCAAACTCCTAACTCCACACACCAAACTACAAACTCCAACCTCCAAACTCCTCACTCCTGACTCCAAACTCCAAACTCCAAACTCCTAACTCAAAACTCCAAACTCCAATCTCCTAACTCCTAACTCCAAACTCCAATCTACTAACTCCAAACTCTAAACTCTAAACTCCAATCTCCTAACACCTAACTCCACACTCCAAACTCCTAACTCCTAACTCCAAACTCCAATCTCCTATCTCCAAACTCTAAACTCTAAACTCCAATCTCCTAACTCCTAACTCCAAACTCCAAACTCCTAACTCCAAACTCCAAACTCCAATCTCCAATCTCCTCACTCCTACTACAAACTCCAAACTCCTAACTCCAAACTCCAAACTCCAAACTCCAATCTCCTAACTCCAAACTCCAACCTCCAAACTCCAAACTCCAAACTCCAATGTCCAATCTCCTAACTCCTAACTCCTAACTCCAAACTCCAAACTCCAAACTCCAAACTCCAATCTCCTAACTCCAAACTCCAAACTCCAAACTCCTAACTCCTAACTCCAAACTCCGAACTCCAAACTCCAAATTCCAATCTCCTAACTCCTAACTCCAAACTCCAACCTCCTAACTCCAAACTCCAAACTCCAAACTCTAAACTCTAAACTCCTCACTCCAAACTCCAAACTCCAAACTCCTAACTCCAAACTCCAACCTCCAAACTCCAATCTCCTAACGCCTAACTCCAAACTCCAAACTCCTAACTCCAAACTCCAAACTCCTAACTCCAAACTCCAAACTCCAATCTCCTAACTCCAAACTCCAAACTCCTAACTCCACACACCAAACTACAAACTCCAACCTCCAAACTCCTCACTCCTGACTCCAAACTCCAAACTCCAAACTCCAAACTCCTAACTCCAAACTCCTAACTCCAAACTCCAAACTCCTAACTCCTAACTCCAAACTCCAAACTCCAAACTCCAATCTCCTAACTCCAAACTCCAAACTCCTAACTCCTAACTCCAAACTCCTAACTCCAAACTCCAATCTCCTAACTCCAAACTCCAAACTCCAAACTCCTAACTCCAAACTCCAAACCCCAAACTCCAATCTCCAGTCTCCTAACTCCTAACTCCAAACTCCAAACTCCAATCTCCTAACTCCTAACTCCAAACTCCAAACTCCAAACTCCAAACTCCAATCTCCAGTCTCCTAACTCCTAACTCCAAACTCCAAACTCCAATCTCCTAACTCCAAACTCCAAACTCCAAACTCCTAACTCCAAATTCCAAACTCCAAACTCCTAACTCCAAACTCCAAACTCCAATCTCCTAACTCCTAACTCCAAACTCCAACCTCCTAACTCCAAACTCCAAACTCCAAACACTAAACTCTAAACTCCTAACTCCTAACTCCAAACTCCAACCTCCTAACTCCAAACTCCAAACTCTAAACTCCAAACTCCAACCTCCTAAACCTAACTCCAAACTCCAAACTCCAAACTCCAAACTCCAAACTCCAAACTCCTAAACCCTAACTCCAAACACCAAACTCCAAACTCCGAACTGCAAACTCCAAACTCCAATCTCCAATCTCCTAACTCCTAACTCCAAACTCCGAACTCCAAACTCCAAACTCCAAACTCCAAACTCTAAATTCTAAACTCCTAACTCCAAGCTCCAAACTCCAAACTCCTAACTCCAAACTCCAAACTCCAATCTCCTAACTCCTAACTCCAAACTGCAAACTCCAAACTCCTAACTCCAAACTCCAAACTCCAATCTCCTAACCCCTAACTCCAAACTCCAAACTCCGAACTCCAAACTCCAATCTCCAATCTCCTAACTCCTACTACAAACTCCAAACTCCTAACTCCAAACTCCAAACTCCAATCTCCTAACTCCAAACTCCAACCTCCAAACTCCAAACTCCAAACTCCAATGTCCAATCTCCTAACTCCTAACTCCAAACTCCAAACTCCAAACTACAATCTCCTAACTCCAAACTCCAAACTCCAAACTCCTAACTCCTAACTCCAAATTCCTGACTCCAAACTCCAAACTCCAATCTCCTAACTCCAAACTCTAAACTCTAAACTCCAATCTCCTAACTCCTAACTCCAAACTCCAAACTCCTAACTCCAAACTCCAAACTCCAATCTCCAATCTCCTAACTCCTACTACAAACTCCAAACTCCTAACTCCAAACACCAAACTCCAATCTCCTAACTCCAAACTCCAACCACCAAACTCCAAACTCCAAACTCCAATGTCCAATCTCCTAACTCCTAACTCCAAACTCCAAACTCCAAACTCCAATCTCCTAACTCCAAACTCCAAACTCCTAACTCCTAACTCCAAACTCCGAACTCCAAACTCCAAACTCCAATCTCCTAACTCCTAACTCCAAACTCCAACCTCCTAACTCCAAACTCCAAACTCCAAACTCCAAACTCCTAACTCCAAACTCCTAACTCCAAACTCCAAACTCCAATCTCCTAACTCCAAACTCCAAACTCCTAACTCCACACACCAAACTACAAACTCCAACCTCCAAACACCTCACTCCTGACTCCAAACTCCAAACTCCAAACTCCAAACTCCTAACTCCAAACTCCAAACTCCTAACTCCAAACTCCAAACTCCAAACTCCAAACTCCTATCTCCTAACTCCAAACTCCAAACTCCAAACTCCAATCTCCTAACTCCAAACTCCAAACTCCTAACTCCAAACTCCTAACTCCAAACTCCAAACTCCAATCTCCTAACTCCAAACTCCAAACTCCAAACTCCTAACTCCAAACCCCAAACTCCAATCTCCAGTCTCCTAACTCCTAACTCCAAACTCCAAACTCCAAACTCCAATCTCCTAACTCCTAACTCCAAACTCCAAACTCCAAACTCCAAACTCCAAACTCCAATCTCCAGTCTCCTAACTCCTAACTCCAAACTCCAAACTCCAATCTCCAGTCTCCTAACTCCTAACTCCAAACTCCAAACTCCAAACTCCTAACTCCAAATTCCAAACTCCAATCTCCTAACTCCTAACTCCAAACTCCAATCTCCTAACTCCAAACTCCAAACTCCAAACTCCAATCTCCTAACTCCTAACTCCAAACTCCAACCTCCTAACTCCAAACTCCAAACTCCAAACACTAAACTCTAAACTCCTAACTCCTAAGTCCAAACTCCAACCTCCTAACTCCAAACTCCAAACTCTAAACTCCAAACTCCAATCTCCTAAACCTAACTCCAAACTCCAAACTCCAAACTCCAAACTCCAAACTCCTAAACCCTAACTCCAAATTCCAAGCTCCAAACTCCGAACTGCAAACTCCAAACTCCAATCTCCAATCTCCTAATTCCTAACTCCAAACTCCGAACTCCAAACTCCAAACTCCAAACTCCAATCTCCTAACTCCTAACTCCAAACTCCAACCTCCTAACTCCAAGCTCCAAACTCCAAACTCCTAACTCCAAACCCCAAACTCCAATCTCCAGTCTCCTAACTCCTAACTCCAAACTCCAAACTCCAAACTCCAATCTCCTAACTCCTAACTCCAAACTCCAAACTCCAAACTCCAAACTCCAAACTCCAATCTCCAGTCTCCTAACTCCTAACTCCAAACTCCAATCTCCAGTCTCCTAACTCCTAACTCCAAACTCCAAACTCCTAACTCCAAATTCCAAACTCCAATCTCCTAACTCCTAACTCCAAACTCCAAACTCCTAACTCCAATCTCCTAACCCCTAACTCCAAACTCCAAACTCCTAACTCCAAACTCCAAACTCCAATCTCCTAACTCCAAACTCCAAACTCCTAACTCCACACTCCAAACTACAAACTCCAACCTCCAAACTCCTCACTTCTGACTCCAAACTCCAAACTCCAAACTCCTAACTCCTAACTCCAAACTCCAAACTCCAAACTCCTAACTCCAAACTCCAAACTCCTAACTCCTAACTCCAAACTCCTAACTCCAAACTCCAAACTCCAATCTCCTAACTCCAAACTCCAAACTCCAAACTCCAAACTCCTAACTCCAAACTCCAAACTCCAATCTCCAGTCTCCTAGCTCCTAACTCCAAACTCCAAACTCCAATCTCCTAACTCCTAACTCCAAACTCCAAACTCCTAAATCGAAACTCCAAACTCCGAACTCCAACTCTTAACTCCAAACTCCTCACTCCTAACTCCAAACTCCAAACTCCTAACTCCTAACTCCTAACTCCAAATTCCAAACTCCTAACTCAAAACTCCAAACTCCAATCTCCTAACTCCTAACTCCAAACTCCAATCTCCTAACTCCAAACTCTAAACTCTAAACTCCAATCTCCTAACACCTAACTCCAAACTCCAAACTCCTAACTCCTAACTCCAAACACCAAACTCTAAACTCTAAACTCCAATCTCCTAACTCCTAACTCCAAACTCCAAACTCCTAACTCCAAACTCCAAACTCCAATCTCCAATCTCCTAACTCCTACTACAAACTCCAAACTCCTAACTCCAAACTCCAAACTCCAATCTCCTAACTCCAAACTCCAACCTCCAAACTCCAAACTCCAAACTCCAATGTCCAATCTCCTAACTCCTAACTCCTAACTCCAAACTCCAAACTCCAATCTCCTAACTCCAAACTCCAAACTCCAAACTCCTAACTCCTAACTCCAAAGTCCGAACTCCAAACTCCAAACTCCAATCTCCTAACTCCTAACTCCAAACTCCAACCTCCTAACTCCAAACTCCAAACTCCAAACTCTAAACTCTAAACTCCTAACTCCAAACTCCAAACTCCAAACTCCTAACTCCAAACTCCAACCTCCAAACTCCAATCTCCTAACGCCTAACTCCAAACTCCAAACTCCTAACTCCAAACTCCTAACTCCAAACTCCAAACTCCAATCTGCTAACTCCAAACTCCAAACTCCTAACTCCACACACCAAACTACAAACTCCAACCTCCAAACTCCTCACTCCTGACTCCAAACTCCAAACTCCAAACTCCTAACTCAAAACTCCAAACTCCAATCTCCTAACTCCTAACTCCAAACTCCAATCTACTAACTCCAAACTCTAAACTCTAAACTCCAATCTCCTAACACCTAACTCCACACTCCAAACTCCTAACTCCTAACTCCAAACTCCAATCTCCTATCTCCAAACTCTAAACTCTAAACTCCAATCTCCTAACTCCTAACTCCAAACTCCAAACTCCTAACTCCAAACTCCAAACTCCAATCTCCAATCTCCTCACTCCTACTACAAACTCCAAACTCCTAACTCCAAACTCCAAACTCCAATCTCCTAACTCCAAACTCCAACCTCCAAACTCCAAACTCCAAACTCCAATGTCCAATCTCCTAACTCCTAACTCCTAACTCCAAACTCCAAACTCCAAACTCCAAACTCCAATCTCCTAACTCCAAACTCCAAACTCCAAACTCCTAACTCCTAACTCCAAACTCCGAACTCCAAACTCCAAATTCCAATCTCCTAACTCCTAACTCCAAACTCCAACCTCCTAACTCCAAACTCCAAACTCCAAACTCTAAACTCTAAACTCCTCACTCCAAACTCCAAACTCCAAACTCCAAACTCCAAACTCCAACCTCCAAACTCCAATCTCCTAACGCCTAACTCCAAACTCCAAACTCCTAACTCCAAACTCCTAACTCCAAACTCCAAACTCCAATCTCCTAACTCCAAACTCCAAACTCCTAACTCCACACACCAAACTACAAACTCCAACCTCCAAACTCCTCACTCCTGACTCCAAACTCCAAACTCCAAACTCCAAACTCCTAACTCCAAACTCCTAACTCCAAACTCCAAACTCCAAACTCCAAACTCCAATCTCCTAACTCCAAACTCCAAACTCCTAACTCCTAACTCCAAACTCCTAACTCCAAACTCCAAACTCCAATCTCCTAACTCCAAACTCCAAACTCCTAACTCCAAACTCCAAACCCCAAACTCCAATCTCCAGTCTCCTAACTCCTAACTCCAAACTCCAAACTCCAATCTCCTAACTCCTAACTCCAAACTCCAAACTCCAAACTCCAAACTCCAAACTCCAATCTCCAGTCTCCTAACTCCTAACTCCAAACTCCAAACTCCAATCTCCTAACTCCAAACTCCAAACTCCAAACTCCTAACTCCAAATTCCAAACTCCAAACTCCTAACTCCAAACTCCAAACTCCAAACTCCAATCTCCTAACTCCTAACTCCAAACTCCAACCTCCTAACTCCAAACTCCAAACTCCAAACACTAAACTCTAAACTCCTAACTCCTAACTCCAAACTCCAACCTCCTAACTCCAAACTCCAAACTCTAAACTCCAAACTCCAACCTCCTAAACCTAACTCCAAACTCCAAACTCCAAACTCCAAACTCCAAACTCCTAAACCCTAACTCCAAACACCAAACTCCAAACTCCGAACTGCAAACTCCAAACTCCAATCTCCAATCTCCTAACTCCAAACTCCGAACTCCAAACTCCAAACTCCAAACTCCAAACTCTAAATTCTAAACTCCTAACTCCAAGCTCCAAACTCCAAACTCCTAACTCCAAACTCCAAACTCCAATCTCCTAACTCCTAACTCCAAACTGCAAACTCCAAACTCCTAACTCCAAACTCCAAACTCCAATCTCCTAACCCCTAACTCCAAACTCCAAACTCCGAACTCCAAACTCCAATCTCCAATCTCCTAACTCCTACTACAAACTCCAAACTCCTAACTCCAAACTCCAAACTCCAATCTCCTAACTCCAAACTCCAACCTCCAAACTCCAAACTCCAAACTCCAATGTCCAATCTCCTAACTCCTAACTCCAAACTCCAAACTCCAAACTCCTAACTCCTAACTCCTAACTCCAAATTCCAAACTCCTAACTCAAAACTCCAAACTCCAATCTCCTAACTCCTAACTCCAAACTCCAATCTCCTAACTCCAAACTCTAAACTCTAAACTCCAATCTCCTAACACCTAACTCCAAACTCCAAACTCCTAACTCCTAACTCCAAACTCCAATCTCCTAACTCCAAACTCTAAACTCTAAACTCCAATCTCCTAACTCCTAACTCCAAACTCCAAACTCCTAACTCCAAACTCCAAACTCCAATCTCCAATCTCCTAACTCCTACTACAATCTCCAAACTCCTAACTCCAAACTCCAAACTCCAATCTCCTAACTCCAAACTCCAACCTCCAAACTCCAAACTCCAAACTCCAATGTCCAATCTCCTAACTCCTAACTCCAAACTCCAAACTCCAATCTCCTAACTCCAAACTCCAAACTCCAAACTCCTAACTCCTAACTCCAAACTCCGAACTCCAAACTCCAAACTCCAATCTCCTAACTCCTAACTCCAAACTCCAACCTCCTAACTCCAAACTCCAAACTCCAAACTCTAAACTCTAAACTCCTAACTCCAAACTCCAAACTCCAAACTCCTAACTCCAAACTCCAACTTCCAAACTCCAATCTCCTAACGCCTAACTCCAAACTCCAAACTCCTAACTCCAAACTCCTAACTCCAAACTCCAAACTCCAATCTGCTAACTCCAAACTCCAAACTCCTAACTCCACACACCAAACTACAAACTCCAACCTCCAAACTCCTCACTCCTGACTCCAAACTCCAAACTCCAAACTCCAAACTCCTAACTCAAAACTCCAAACTCCAATCTCCTAACTCCAAACTCTAAACTCTAAACTCCAATCTCCTAACTCCTAACTCCAAACTCCAAACTCCTAACTCCAAACTCCAAACTCCAATCTCCAATCTCCTAACTCCTACTACAAACTCCAAACTCCTAACTCCAAACTCCAAACTCCAATCTCCTAACTCCAAACTCCAACCTCCAAACTCCAAACTCCAAACTCCAATGTCCAATCTCCTAACTCCTAACTCCTAACTCCAAACTCCAAACTCCAATCTCCTAACTCCAAACTCCAAACTCCAAACTCCTAACTCCTAACTCCAAACTCCGAACTCCAAACTCCAAACTCCAATCTCCTAACTCCAAACTCCAACCTCCTAACTCCAAACTCCAAACTCTAAACTCCTAACTCCAAACTCCAAACTCCAAACTCCAATCTCCTAACTCCTAACTCCAAACTCCAATCTCCTAACTCCAAACTCTAAACTCTAAACTCCAATCTCCTAACACCTAACTCCAAACTCCAAACTCCTAACTCCTAACTCCAGACTCCAATCTCCTAACTCCAAACTCTAAACTCTAAACTCCAATCTCCTAACTCCTAACTCCAAACTCCAAACTCCTAACTCCAAACTCCAAACTCCAATCTCCAATCTCCTAACTCCTACTACAAACTCCAAACTCCTAACTCCAAACTCCAAACTCCAATCTCCTAACTCCAAACTCCAACTCCAAACTCCAAACTCCAAACTCCAATGTCCAATCTCCTAACTCCTAACTCCTAACTCCAAACTCCAAACTCCAAACTCCAATCTCCTAACTCCTAACTCCAAACTCCAAACTCCAAACTCCAAACTCCAAACTCCAATCTCCAGTCTCCTAACTCCTAACTCCAAACTCCAAACTCCAATCTCCAGTCTCCTAACTCCTAACTCCAAACTCCAAACTCCAAACTCCTAACTCCAAATTCCAAACTCCAATCTCCTAACTCCTAACTCGAAACTCCAAACTCCTAACTCCAAACTCCAAACTCCAAACTCCAATCTCCTAACTCCTAACTCCAAACTCCAACCTCCTAACTCCAAACTCCAAACTCCAAACACTAAACTCTAAACTCCTAACTCCTAACTCCAAACTCCAACCTCCTAACTCCAAACTCTAAACTCCAAACTCCAATCTCCTAAACCTAACTCCAAACTCCAAACTCCAAACTCCAAACTCCAAACTCCTAAACCCTAACTCCAAACTCCAAACTCCAAACTCCGAACTGCAAACTCCAAACTCCAATCTCCAATCTCCTAATTCCTAACTCCAAACTCCGAACTCCAAACTCCAAACTCCAAACTCCAATCTCCTAACTCCTAACTCCAAACTCCAACCTCCTAACTCCAAGCTCCAAACTCCAAACTCCTAACTCCAAACCCCAAACTCCAATCTCCAGTCTCCTAACTCCTAACTCCAAACTCCAAACTCCAAACTCCAATCTCCTAACTCCTAACTCCAAACTCCAAACTCCAAACTCCAAACTCCAAACTCCAATCTCCAGTCTCCTAACTCCTAACTCCAAACTCCAATCTCCAGTCTCCTAACTCCTAACTCCAAACTCCAAACTCCAAACTCCTAACTCCAAATTCCAAACTCCAATCTCCTAACTCCTAACTCCAAACTCCAAACTCCTAACTCCAATCTCCTAACCCCTAACTCCAAACTCCAAACTCCTAACTCCAAACTCCAAACTCCAATCTCCTAACTCCAAACTCCAAACTCCTAACTCCACACTCCAAACTACAAACTCCAACCTCCAAACTCCTCACTTCTGACTCCAAACTCCAAACTCCAAACTCCTAACTCCTAACTCCAAACTCCAAACTCCAAACTCCTAACTCCAAACTCCAAACTCCTAACTCCTAACTCCAAACTCCTAACTCCAAACTCCAAACTCCAATCTCCTAACTCCAAACTCCAAACTCCAAACTCCAAACTCCTAACTCCAAACTCCAAACTCCAATCTCCAGTCTCCTAGCTCCTAACTCCAAACTCCAAACTCCAATCTCCTAACTCCTAACTCCAAACTCCAAACTCCTGAATCGAAACTCCAAACTCCGAACTCCAACTCTTAACTCCAAACTCCTCACTCCTAACTCCAAACTCCAAACTCCTAACTCCTAACTCCTAACTCCAAATTCCAAACTCCTAACTCAAAACTCCAAACTCCAATCTCCTAACTCCTAACTCCAAACTCCAATCTCCTAACTCCAAACTCTAAACTCTAAACTCCAATCTCCTAACACCTAACTCCAAACTCCAAACTCCTAACTCCTAACTCCAAACTCCAAACTCTAAACTCTAAACTCCAATCTCCTAACTCCTAACTCCAAACTCCAAACTCCTAACTCCAAACTCCAAACTCCAATCTCCAATCTCCTAACTCCTACTACAAACTCCAAACTCCTAACTCCAAACTCCAAACTCCAATCTCCTAACTCCAAACTCCAACCTCCAAACTCCAAACTCCAAACTCCAATGTCCAATCTCCTAACTCCTAACTCCTAACTCCAAACTCCAAACTCCAATCTCCTAACTCCAAACTCCAAACTCCAAACTCCTAACTCCTAACTCCAAAGTCCGAACTCCAAACTCCAAACTCCAATCTCCTAACTCCTAACTCCAAACTCCAACCTCCTAACTCCAAACTCCAAACTCCAAACTCTAAACTCTAAACTCCTAACTCCAAACTCCAAACTCCAAACTCCTAACTCCAAACTCCAACCTCCAAACTCCAATCTCCTAACGCCTAACTCCAAACTCCAAACTCCTAACTCCAAACTCCTAACTCCAAACTCCAAACTCCAATCTGCTAACTCCAAACTCCAAACTCCTAACTCCACACACCAAACTACAAACTCCAACCTCCAAACTCCTCACTCCTGACTCCAAACTCCAAACTCCAAACTCCAAACTCCTAACTCAAAACTCCAAACTCCAATCTCCTAACTCCTAACTCCAAACTCCAATCTACTAACTCCAAACTCTAAACTCTAAACTCCAATCTCCTAACACCTAACTCCACACTCCAAACTCCTAACTCCTAACTCCAAACTCCAATCTCCTATCTCCAAACTCTAAACTCTAAACTCCAATCTCCTAACTCCTAACTCCAAACTCCAAACTCCTAACTCCAAACTCCAAACTCCAATCTCCAATCTCCTCACTCCTACTACAAACTCCAAACTCCTAACTCCAAACTCCAAACTCCAATCTCCTAACTCCAAACTCCAACCTCCAAACTCCAAACTCCAAACTCCAATGTCCAATCTCCTAACTCCTAACTCCTAACTCCAAACTCCAAACTCCAAACTCCAAACTCCAATCTCCTAACTCCAAACTCCAAACTCCAAACTCCTAACTCCTAACTCCAAACTCCGAACTCCAAACTCCAAATTCCAATCTCCTAACTCCTAACTCCAAACTCCAACCTCCTAACTCCAAACTCCAAACTCCAAACTCTAAACTCTAAACTCCTCACTCCAAACTCCAAACTCCAAACTCCTAACTCCAAACTCCAACCTCCAAACTCCAATCTCCTTACGCCTAACTCCAAACTCCAAACTCCTAACTCCAAACTCCTAACTCCAAACTCCAAACTCCAATCTCCTAACTCCAAACTCCAAACTCCTAACTCCACACACCAAACTACAAACTCCAACCTCCAAACTCCTCACTCCTGACTCCAAACTCCAAACTCCAAACTCCAAACTCCTAACTCCAAACTCCTAACTCCAAACTCCAAACTCCAAACTCCAAACTCCAATCTCCTAACTCCAAACTCCAAACTCCTAACTCCTAACTCCAAACTCTTAACTCCAAACTCCAAACTCCAATCTCCTAACTCCAAACTCCAAACTCCAAACTCCTAACTCCAAACTCCAAACCCCAAACTCCAATCTCCAGTCTCCTAACTCCTAACTCCAAACTCCAAACTCCAATCTCCTAACTCCTAACTCCAAACTCCAAACTCCAAACTCCAAACTCCAAACTCCAATCTCCAGTCTCCTAACTCCTAACTCCAAACTCCAAACTCCAATCTCCTAACTCCAAATTCCAAACTCCAAACTCCTAACTCCAAACTCCAAACTCCAAACTCCAATCTCCTAACTCCTAACTCCAAACTCCAACCTCCTAACTCCAAACTCCAAACTCCAAACACTAAACTCTAAACTCCTAACTCCTAACTCCAAACTCCAACCTCCTAACTCCAAACTCCAAACTCTAAACTCCAAACTCCAACCTCCTAAACCTAACTCCAAACTCCAAACTCCAAACTCCAAACTCCAAACTCCTAAACCCTAACTCCAAACACCAAACTCCAAACTCCGAACTGCAAACTCCAAACTCCAATCTCCAATCTCCTAACTCCTAACTCCAAACTCCGAACTCCAAACTCCAAACTCCAAACTCCAAACTCTAAATTCTAAACTCCTAACTCCAAGCTCCAAACTCCAAACTCCTAACTCCAAACTCCAAACTCCAATCTCCTAACTCCTAACTCCAAACTGCAAACTCCAAACTCCTAACTCCAAACTCCAAACTCCAATCTCCTAACCCCTAACTCCAAACTCCAAACTCCGAACTCCAAACTCCAATCTCCAATCTCCTAACTCCTACTACAAACTCCAAACTCCTAACTCCAAACTCCAAACTCCAATCTCCTAACTCCAAACTCCAACCTCCAAACTCCAAACTCCAAACTCCAATGTCCAATCTCCTAACTCCTAACTCCAAACTCCAAACTCCAAACTCCTAACTCCTAACTCCTAACTCCAAATTCCAAACTCCTAACTCCTAACTCAAAACTCCAAACTCCAATCTCCTAACTCCTAACTCCAAACTCCAAACTCCTAACTCCAAATTCCAAACTCCAAACTCCAAACTCCTAACTCCAAATTCCAAACTCCAAACTCCTAACTCCAAACTCCAAACTCCAAACTCCAATCTCCTAACTCCTAACTCCAAACTCCAACCTCCTAACTCCAAACTCCAAACTCCAAACACTAAACTCTAAACTCCTAACTCCTAACTCCAAACTCCAACCTCCTAACTCCAAACTCCAAACTCTAAACACCAAACTCCAACCTCCTAAACCTAACTCCAAACTCCAAACTCCAAACTCCAAACTCCTAAACCCTAACTCCAAACACCAAACTCCAAACTCCGAACTGCAAACTCCAAACTCCAATCTCCAATCTCCTAACTCCTAACTCCAAACTCCGAACTCCAAGCTCCAAACTCCAAACTCCTAACTCCAAACTCCAAACTCCAATCTCCTAACTCCTAACTCCAAACTGCAAACTCCAAACTCCTAACTCCAAACTCCAAACTCCAATCTCCTAACCCCTAACTCCAAACTCCAAACTCCGAACTCCAAACTCCAATCTCCAATCTCCTAACTCCTACTACAAACTCCAAACTCCTAACTCCAAACTCCAAACTCCAATCTCCTAACTCCAAACTCCAACCTCCAAACTCCAAACTCCAATGTCCAATCTCCTAACTCCTAACTCCAAACTCCAAACTCCAAACTCCTAACTCCTAACTCCTAACTCCAAATTCCAAACTCCTAACTCCTAACTCAAAACTCCAAACTCCAATCTCCTAACTCCTAACTCCAAACTCCAATCTCCTAACTCCAAACTCTAAACTCTAAACTCCAATCTCCTAACACCTAACTCCAAACTCCAAACTCCTAACTCCTAACTCCAAACTCCAATCTCCTAACTCCAAACTCTAAACTCTAAACTCCAATCTCCTAACTCCTAACTCCAAACTCCAAACTCCTAACTCCAAACTCCAAACTCCAATCTCCAATCTCCTAACTCCTACTACAATCTCCAAACTCCTAACTCCAAACTCCAAACTCCAATCTCCTAACTCCAAACTCCAACCTCCAAACTCCAAACTCCAAACTCCAATGTCCAATCTCCTAACTCCTAACTCCTAACTCCAAACTCCAAACTCCAATCTCCTAACTCCAAACTCCAAACTCCAAACTCCTAACTCCTAACTCCAAACTCCGAACTCCAAACTCCAAACTCCAATCTCCTAACTCCTAACTCCAAACTCCAACCTCCTAACTCCAAACTCCAAACTCCAAACTCTAAACTCTAAACTCCTAACTCCAAACTCCAAACTCCAAACTCCTAACTCCAAACTCCAACTTCCAAACTCCAATCTCCTAACGCCTAACTCCAAACTCCAAACTCCTAACTCCAAACTCCAAACTCCAATCTGCTAACTCCAAACTCCAAACTCCTAACTCCACACACCAAACTACAAACTCCAACCTCCAAACTCCTCACTCCTGACTCCAAACTCCAAACTCCAAACTCCAAACTCCTAACTCAAAACTCCAAACTCCAATCTCCTAACTCCAAACTCTAAACTCTAAACTCCAATCTCCTAACTCCTAACTCCAAACTCCAAACTCCTAACTCCAAACTCCAAACTCCAATCTCCAATCTCCTAACTCCTACTACAAACTCCAAACTCCTAACTCCAAACTCCAAACTCCAATCTCCTAACTCCAAACTCCAACCTCCAAACTCCAAACTCCAAACTCCAATGTCCAATCTCCTAACTCCTAACTCCTAACTCCAAACTCCAAACTCCAAACTCCAATCTCCTAACTCCAAACTCCAAACTCCAAACTCCTAACTCCAAACTCCGAACTCCAAACTCCAAACTCCAATCTCCTAACTCCAAACTCCAACCTCCTAACTCCAAACTCCAAACTCCAAACTCTAAACTCTAAACTCCTAACTCCAAACTCCAAACTCCAAACTCCAATCTCCTAACTCCTAACTCCAAACTCCAATCTCCTAACTCCAAACTCTAAACTCTAAACTCCAATCTCCTAACACCTAACTCCAAACTCCAAACTCCAAACTCCTAACTCCTAACTCCAAACTCCAATCTCCTAACTCCAAACTCTAAACTCTAAACTCCAATCTCCTAACTCCTAACTCCAAACTCCAAACTCCTAACTCCAAACTCCAAACTCCAATCTCCAATCTCCTAACTCCTACTACAAACTCCAAACTCCTAACTCCAAACTCCAAACTCCAATCTCCTAACTCCAAACTCCAACTCCAAACTCCAAACTCCAAACTCCAATGTCCAATCTCCTAACTCCTAACTCCTAACTCCAAACTCCAAACTCCAAACTCCAACCTCCTAACTCCAAACTCCAAACTCCAAACTCCTAACTCCTAACTCCAAACTCCGAACTCCAAATTCCAAACTCCAACCTCCTAACTCCAAACTCCAAACTCCAAACTCTAAACTCTAAACTCCTAACTCCAAACTCCAAACTCCAAACTCCTAACTCCAAACTCCAACTTCCAAACTCCAATCTCCTAACGCCTAACTCCAAACTCCAAACTCCTAACTCCAAACTCCTAACTCCAAACTCCAAACTCCAATCTGCTAACTCCAAACTCCAAACTCCTAACTCCACACACCAAACTACAAACTCCAACCTCCAAACTCCTCACTCCTGACTCCAAACTCCAAACTCCAAACTCCTAACTCAAAACTCCAAACTCCAATCTCCTAACTCCTAACTCCAAACTCCAATCTCCTAACTCCAAACTCTAAACTCTAAACTCCAATCTCCTAACACCTAACTCCACACTCCAAACTCCTAACTCCAAACTCCAAACTCCAATCTCCAATCTCCTAACTCCTACTACAAACTCCAAACTCCTAACTCCAAACTCCAAACTCCAACCTCCTAACTCCAAACTCCAAACTCTAAACTCCAAACTCCAATCTCCTAAACCTAACTCCAAACTCCAAACTCCAAACTCCAAACTCCAAACTCCTAAACCCTAACTCCAAACTCCAAACTCCAAACTCCGAACTGCAAACTCCAAACTCCAATCTCCAATCTCCTAACTCCTAACTCCAAACTCCGAACTCCAAACTCCAAACTCCTAACTCCAATCTCCTAACTCCTAACTCCAAACTCCAACCTCCTAACTCCAAACTCCAAACTCCAAACTCTAAACTCTAAACTCCTAACTCCAAGCTCCAAACTCCAAACTCCAAACTCCTAACTCCAAACTCCAAACTCCAAACTCCAATCTCCTAACTCCTAACTCCAAACTGCAAGCTCCAAACTCCTAACTCCAAACTCCAAACTCCAATCTCCTAACCACTAACTCCAAACTCCAAACTCCGAACTCCAAACTCCAATCTCCAATCTCCTAACTCCTACTCCAAACTCCAAACTCCTAACTCCAAACTCCAAACTCCAATCTCCTAACTCCAAACTCCAACCTCCAATCTCCAATCTCCAAACTCCAATGTCCAATCTCCTAACTCCTAACTCCTAACTCCAAACTCCAAACTCCAAACTCCAATCTCCTAACTCCAAACTCCAAACTCCTAACTCCTAACTCCAAATTCCTGACTCCAAACTCCAAACTCCAATCTCCTAACTCCAAACTCTAAACTCTAAACTCCAATCTCCTAACTCCTAACTCCAAACTCCAAACTCCTAACTCCAAACTCCAAACTCCGATCTCCAATCTCCTAACTCCTACTACAAACTCCAAACTCCTAACTCCAAACTCCAAACTCCAATCTCCTAACTCCAAACTCCAACCTCCAAACTCCAAACTCCAAACTCCAATGTCCAATCTCCTAACTCCTAACTCCTAACTCCAAACTCCAAACTCCAACCTCCAATCTCCTAACTCCAAACTCCAAACTCCAAACTCCTAACTCCTAACTCCAAACTCCGAACTCCAAACTCCAAACTCCAATCTCCTAACTCCTAACTCCAAACTCCAACCTCCTAACTCCAAACTCCAAACTCCAAACTCTAAACTCTAAACTCCTCACTCCAAGCTCCAAACTCCAAACTCCTAACTCCAAACTCCAACCTCCAAACTCCAATCTCCTAACGCCTAACTCCAAACTCCAAACTCCTAACTCCAAACTCCTAACTCCAAACTCCAAACTCCAATCTCCTAACTCCAAACTCCAAACTCCTAACTCCACACACCAAACTACAAACTCCAACCTCCAAACTCCTCACTCCTGACTCCAAACTCCAAACTCCAAACTCCAAACTCCTAACTCCAAACTCCAAACTCCAAACTCCTAACTCCAAACTCCAAACTCCAAACTCCTAACTCCTAACTCCAAACTCCAAACTCCAAACTCCAATCTCCTAACTCCAAACTCCAAACTCCTAACTCCTAACTCCAAACTCCTAACTCCAAACTCCAAACTCCAATCTCCTAACTCCAAACTCCAAACTCCAAACTCCAAACTCCTAACTCCAAACTCCAAACCCCAAACTCCAATCTCCAGTCTCCTAACTCCTAACTCCAAACTCCAAACTCCAATCTCCTAACTCCTAACTCCAAACTCCAAACTCCAAACTCCAAACTCCAATCTCCTAACTCCTAACTCCAAACTCCAAACTCCAATCTCCAGTCTCCTAACTCCTAACTCCAAACTCCAAACTCCAATCTCCAGTCTCCTAACTCCTAACTCCAAACTCCAAACTCCTAACTCCAAATTCCAAACTCCAAACTCCAAACTCCTAACTCCTAACTCCAAACTCCTAACTCCAAACTCCAAACTCCAATCTCCTAACTCCAAACTCCAAACTCCAAACTCCTAACTCCTAACTCCTAACTCCAAAATCCGAACTCCAAACTCCAAACTCCAATCTCCTAACTCCTAACTCCAAACTCCAACCTCCTAACTCCAAACTCCAAACTCCAAACTCTAAACTCTAAACTCCTCACTCCTGACTCCAAACTCCTAACTCCAAACTCCAAACTCCAAACTACTAACTCCAAACTCCAAACTCCAAACTCCTAACTCCAAACTCCAAACTCCAAACTCCAAACTCCTAACTCCTAACTCCAAACTCCAAACTCCAAACTCCAATCTCCTAACTCCAAACTCCAAACTCCTAACTCCTAACTCCAAACTCCTAACTCCAAACTCCAAACTCCAATCTCCTAACTCCAAACTCCAAACTCCTAACTCCAAACTCCAAACCCCAAACTCCAATCTCCAGTCTCCTAACTCCTAACTCCAAACTCCAAACTCCAATCTCCTAACTCCTAACTCCAAACTCCAAACTCCAAACTCCAAACTCCAATCTCCAGTCTCCTAACTCCTAACTCCAAACTCCAAACTCCAATCTCCTAACTCCTAACTCCAAACTCCAAACTCCAAACTCCTAACTCCAAATTCCAAACTCCAATCTCCTAACTCCTAACTCCAAACTCCAATCTCCTAACTCCAAACTCTAAACTCTAAACTCCAATCTCCTAACACCTAACTCCAAACTCCAAACTCCTAACTCCTAACTCCAAACTCCAAACTCTAAACTCTAAACTCCAATCTCCTAACTCCTAACTCCAAACTCCAAACTCCTAACTCCAAACTCCAAACTCCAATCTCCAATCTCCTAACTCCTACTACAAACTCCAAACTCCTAACTCCAAACTCCAAACTCCAATCTCCTAACTCCAAACTCCAACCTCCAAACTCCAAACTCCAAACTCCAATGTCCAATCTCCTAACTCCTAACTCCTAACTCCAAACTCCAAACTCCAATCTCCTAACTCCAAACTCCAAACTCCTAACTCCTAACTCCAAAGTCCGAACTCCAAACTCCAAACTACAATCTCCTAACTCCTAACTCCAAACTCCAACCTCCTAACTCCAAACTCCAAACTCCAAACTCTAAACTCTAACCTCCTAACTCCAAACTCCAAACTCCAAACTCCTAACTCCAAACTCCAACCTCCAAACTCCAATCTCCTAACGCCTAACTCCAAACTCCAAACTCCTAACTCCAAACTCCTAACTCCAAACTCCAAACTCCAATCTGCTAACTCCAAACTCCAAACTCCTAACTCCACACACCAAACTACAAACTCCAACCTCCAAACTCCTCACTCCTGACTCCAAACTCCAAACTCCAAACTCCAAACTCCTAACTCAAAACTCCAAACTCCAATCTCCTAACTCCTAACTCCAAACTCCAATCTACTAACTCCAAACTCTAAACTCTAAACTCCAATCTCCTAACACCAAACTCCAAACTCCTAACTCCTAACTCCTAACTCCAAAATCCGAACTCCAAACTCCAATCTCCTAACTCCTAACTCCAAACTCCAACCTCCTAACTCCAAACTCCAAACTCCAAACTCTAAACTCTAAACTCCTCACTCCAAACTCCAAACTCCAAACTCCTAACTCCAAACTCCAACCTCCAAGCTCCAATCTCCTAACGCCTAACTCCAAACTCCAAACTCCTAACTCCAAACTCCTAACTCCAAACTCCAAACTCCAATCTCCTAACTCCAAACTCCAAACTTCTAACTCCACACACCAAACTACAAACTCCAACCTCCAAACTCCTCACTCCTGACTCCAAACTCCTAACTCCAAACTCCAAACTCCAAACTACTAACTCCAAACTCCAAACTCCAAACTCCTAACTCCAAACTCCAAACTCCAAACTCCAAACTCCTAACTCCTAACTCCAAACTCCAAACTCCAAACTCCAATCTCCTAACTCCAAACTCCAAACTCCTAACTCCTAACTCCAAACTCCTAACTCCAAACTCCAAACTCCAATCTCCTAACTCCAAACTCCAAACTCCTAACTCCAAACTCCAAACCCCAAACTCCAATCTCCAGTCTCCTAACTCCTAACTCCAAACTCCAAACTCCAATCTCCTAACTCCTAACTCCAAACTCCAAACTCCAAACTCCAAACTCCAATCTCCAGTCTCCTAACTCCTAACTCCAAACTCCAAACTCCAATCTCCTAACTCCTAACTCCAAACTCCAAACTCCAAACTCCTAACTCCAAATTCCAAACTCCAATCTCCTAACTCCTAACTCCAAACTCCAATCTCCTAACTCCAAACTCTAAACTCTAAACTCCAATCTCCTAACACCTAACTCCAAACTCCAAACTCCTAACTCCTAACTCCAAACTCCAAACTCTAAACTCTAAACTCCAATCTCCTAACTCCTAACTCCAAACTCCAAACTCCTAACTCCAAACTCCAAACTCCAATCTCCAATCTCCTAACTCCTACTCCAAACTCCAAACTCCTAACTCCAAACTCCAAACTCCAATCTCCTAACTCCAAACTCCAACCTCCAAACTCCAAACTCCAAACTCCAATGTCCAATCTCCTAACTCCTAACTCCTAACTCCAAACTCCAAACTCCAATCTCCTAACTCCAAACTCCAAACTCCAAACTCCTAACTCCTAACTCCAAAGTCCGAACTCCAAACTCCAAACTCCAATCTCCTAACTCCTAACTCCAAACTCCAACCTCCTAACTCCAAACTCCAAACTCCAAACTCTAAACTCTAAACTCCTAACTCCAAACTCCAAACTCCAAACTCCTAACTCCAAACTCCAACCTCCAAACTCCAATCTCCTAACGCCTAACTCCAAACTCCAAACTCCTAACTCCAAACTCCTAACTCCAAACTCCAAACTCCAATCTGCTAACTCCAAACTCCAAACTCCTAACTCCACACACCAAACTACAAACTCCAACCTCCAAACTCCTCACTCCTGACTCCAAACTCCAAACTCCAAACTCCAAACTCCTAACTCAAAACTCCAAACTCCAATCTCCTAACTCCTAACTCCAAACTCCAATCTACTAACTCCAAACTCTAAACTCTAAACTCCAATCTCCTAACACCTAACTCCACACTCCAAACTCCTAACTCCTAACTCCAAACTCCAATCTCCTATCTCCAAACTCTAAACTCTAAACTCCAATCTCCTAACTCCTAACTCCAAACTCCAAACTCCTAACTCCAAACTCCAAACTCCAATCTCCAATCTCCTCACTCCTACTACAAACTCCAAACTCCTAACTCCAAACTCCAATCTCCTAACTCCAAACTCCAACCTCCAAACTCCAAACTCCAAACTCCAATGTCCAATCTCCTAACTCCTAACTCCTAACTCCAAACTCCAAACTCCAAACTCCAATCTCCTAACTCCAAACTCCAAACTCCAAACTCCTAACTCCTAACTCCAAACTCCGAACTCCAAACTCCAAACTCCAATCTCCTAACTCCAAACTCCAACCTCCTAACTCCAAACTCCAAACTCCAAACTCTAAACTCTAAACTTCTAACTCCAAACTCCAAACTCCAAACTCCAATCTCCTAACTCCTAACTCCAAACTCCAATCTCCTAACTCCAAACTCTAAACTCTAAACTCCAATCTCCTAACACCTAACTCCAAACTCCAAACTCCAAACTCCTAACTCCTAACTCCAAACTCCAATCTCCTAACTCCAAACTCTAAACTCTAAACTCCAATCTCCTAACTCCTAACTCCAAACTCCAAACTCCTAACTCCAAACTCCAAACTCCAATCTCCAATCTCCTAACTCATACTACAAACTCCAAACTCCTAACTCCAAACTCCAAACTCCAATCTCCTAACTCCAAACTCCAACTCCAAACTCCAAACTCCAAACTCCAATGTCCAATCTCCTAACTCCTAACTCCTAACTCCAAACTCCAAACTCCAAACTCCAATCTCCTAACTCCAAACTCCAAACTCCAAACTCCTAACTCCTAACTCCAAACTCCGAACTCCAAATTCCAAACTCCAACCTCCTAACTCCAAACTCCAAACTCCAAACTCTAAACTCTAAACTCCTAACTCCAAACTCCAAACTCCAAACTCCTAACTCCAAACTCCAACTTCCAAACTCCAATCTCCTAACGCCTAACTCCAAACTCCAAACTCCTAACTCCAAACTCCTAACTCCAAACTCCAAACTCCAATCTGCTAACTCCAAACTCCAAACTCCTAACTCCACACACCAAACTACAAACTCCAACCTCCAAACTCCTCACTCCTGACTCCAAACTCCAAACTCCAAACTCCTAACTCAAAACTCCAAACTCCAATCTCCTAACTCCTAACTCCAAACTCCAATCTCCTAACTCCAAACTCTAAACTC
This sequence comes from Somniosus microcephalus, assembly GCF_052327205.1. Taxonomy (NCBI): domain Eukaryota; kingdom Metazoa; phylum Chordata; class Chondrichthyes; order Squaliformes; family Somniosidae; genus Somniosus; species Somniosus microcephalus. The sequence continues at coordinate 40,979,107 of NC_141000.1, read as the reverse complement.
TAAACTCCAATCTCCTAACACCTAACTCCACACTCCAAACTCCTAACTCCTAACTCCAAACTCCAATCTCCTATCTCCAAACTCTAAACTCTAAACTCCAATCTCCTAACTCCTAACTCCAAACTCCAAACTCCTAACTCCAAACTCCAAACTCCAATCTCCAATCTCCTAACTCCTACTACAAACTCCAAACTCCTAACTCCAAACTCCAAACTCCAACCTCCTAACTCCAAACTCCAAACTCTAAACTCCAAACTCCAATCTCCTAAACCTAACTCCAAACTCCAAACTCCAAACTCCAAACTCCAAACTCCTAAACCCTAACTCCAAACTCCAAACTCCAAACTCCGAACTGCAAACTCCAAACTCCAATCTCCAATCTCCTAACTCCTAACTCCAAACTCCGAACTCCAAACTCCAAACTCCTAACTCCAATCTCCTAACTCCTAACTCCAAACTCCAACCTCCTAACTCCAAACTCCAAACTCCAAACTCTAAACTCTAAACTCCTAACTCCAAGCTCCAAACTCCAAACTCCAAACTCCTAACTCCAAACTCCAAACTCCAAACTCCAATCTCCTAACTCCTAACTCCAAACTGCAAGCTCCAAACTCCTAACTCCAAACTCCAAACTCCAATCTCCTAACCACTAACTCCAAACTCCAAACTCCGAACTCCAAACTCCAATCTCCAATCTCCTAACTCCTACTCCAAACTCCAAACTCCTAACTCCAAACTCCAATCTCCTAACTCCAAACTCCAACCTCCAATCTCCAATCTCCAAACTCCAATGTCCAATCTCCTAACTCCTAACTCCTAACTCCAAACTCCAAACTCCAAACTCCAATCTCCTAACTCCAAACTCCAAACTCCTAACTCCTAACTCCAAATTCCTGACTCCAAACTCCAAACTCCAATCTCCTAACTCCAAACTCTAAACTCTAAACTCCAATCTCCTAACTCCTAACTCCAAACTCCAAACTCCTAACTCCAAACTCCAAACTCCGATCTCCAATCTCCTAACTCCTACTACAAACTCCAAACTCCTAACTCCAAACTCCAAACTCCAATCTCGTAACTCCAAACTCCAACCTCCAAACTCCAAACTCCAAACTCCAATGTCCAATCTCCTAACTCCTAACTCCTAACTCCAAACTCCAAACTCCAACCTCCAATCTCCTAACTCCAAACTCCAAACTCCTAACTCCTAACTCCAAACTCCGAACTCCAAACTCCAAACTCCAATCTCCTAACTCCTAACTCCAAACTCCAACCTCCTAACTCCAAACTCCAAACTCCAAACTCTAAACTCTAAACTCCTCACTCCAAGCTCCAAACTCCAAACTCCTAACTCCAAACTCCAACCTCCAAACTCCAATCTCCTAACGCCTAACTCCAAACTCCAAACTCCTAACTCCAAACTCCTAACTCCAAACTCCAAACTCCAATCTCCTAACTCCAAACTCCAAACTCCTAACTCCACACACCAAACTACAAACTCCAACCTCCAAACTCCTCACTCCTGACTCCAAACTCCAAACTCCAAACTCCAAACTCCTAACTCCAAACTCCAAACTCCAAACTCCTAACTCCAAACTCCAAACTCCAAACTCCTAACTCCTAACTCCAAACTCCAAACTCCAAACTCCAATCTCCTAACTCCAAACTCCAAACTCCTAACTCCTAACTCCAAACTCCTAACTCCAAACTCCAAACTCCAATCTCCTAACTCCAAACTCCAAACTCCAAACTCCAAACTCCTAACTCCAAACTCCAAACTCCAATCTCCAGTCTCCTAACTCCTAACTCCAAACTCCAAACTCCAATCTCCAGTCTCCTAACTCCTAACTCCAAACTCCTAACTCCAAATTCCAAACTCCAAACTCCAAACTCCTAACTCCTAACTCCAAACTCCTAACTCCAAACTCCAAACTCCAATCTCCTAACTCCAAACTCCAAACTCCAAACTCCTAACTCCTAACTCCTAACTCCAAAATCCGAACTCCAAACTCCAAACTCCAATCTCCTAACTCCTAACTCCAAACTCCAACCTCCTAACTCCAAACTCCAAACTCCAAACTCTAAACTCTAAACTCCTCACTCCAAACTCCAAACTCCAAACTCCTAACTCCAGACTCCAACCTCCAAGCTCCAATCTCCTAACGCCTAACTCCAAACTCCAAACTCCTAACTCCAAACTCCTAACTCCAAACTCCAAACTCCAATCTCCTAACTCCAAACTCCAAACTCCAAACTCCAAACTCCTAACTCCAAACTCCAAACCCCAAACTCTAAACTCTAAACTCCTCACTCCAAGCTCCAAACTCCAAACTCCTAACTCCAAACTCCAACCTCCAAACTCCAATCTCCTAACTCCAAACTCCAAACTCCTAACTCCTAACTCCAAACTCCAAACTCTAAACTCTAAACTCCTCACTCCAAGCTCCAAACTCCAAACTCCTAACTCCAAACTCCAACCTCCAAACTCCAATCTCCTAACTCCAAACTCCAAACTCCTAACTCCTAACTCCAAACTCCTAACTCCAAACTCCAAACTCCAATCTCCTAACTCCAAACTCCAAACTCCAAACTCCAAACTCCTAACTCCAAACTCCAAACCCCAAACTCCAATCTCCAGTCTCCTAACTCCTAACTCCAAACTCCAAACTCCAATCTCCTAACTCCTAACTCCAAACTCCAAACTCCAAACTCCAAACTCCAATCTCCTAACTCCTAACTCCAAACTCCAAACTCCAATCTCCAGTCTCCTAACTCCTAACTCCAAACTCCAAACTCCAATCTCCAGTCTCCTAACTCCTAACTCCAAACTCCAAACTCCTAACTCCGAATTCCAAACTCCAAACTCCAAACTCCTAACTCCTAACTCCAAACTCCTAACTCCAAACTCCAAACTCCAATCTCCTAACTCCAAACTCCAAACTCCAAACTCCTAACTCCTAACTCCTAACTCCAAAATCCGAACTCCAAACTCCAAACTCCAATCTCCTAACTCCTAACTCCAAACTCCAACCTCCTAACTCCAAACTCCAAACTCCAAACTCTAAACTCTAAACTCCTCACTCCAAACTCCAAACTCCAAACTCCTAACTCCAAACTCCAACCTCCAAGCTCCAATCTCCTAACGCCTAACTCCTAACTCCAAACTCCGAACTCCAAACTCCAAACTCCTAACTCCAATCTCCTAACTCCTAACTCCAAACTCCAACCTCCTAACTCCAAACTCCAAACTCCAAACTCCAAACTCTAAACTCTAAACTCCTAACTCCAAGCTCCAAACTCCAAACTCCAAACTCCTAACTCCAAACTCCAAACTCAAAACTCCAATCTCCTAACTCCTAACTCCAAACTGCAAACTCCAAACTCCTAACTCCAAACTCCAAACTCCAATCTCCTAACCACTAACTCCAAACTCCAAACTCCGAACTCCAAACTCCAATCTCCAATCTCCTAACTCCTACTCCAAACTCCAAACTCCTAACTCCAAACTCCAAACTCCAATCTCCTAACTCCAAACTCCAACTTCCAATCTCCAATCTCCAAACTCCAATGTCCAATCTCCTAACTCCTAACTCCTAACTCCAAACTCCAAACTCCAAACTCCAATCTCCTAACTCCAAACTCCAAACTCCTAACTCCTAACTCCAAATTCCTGACTCCAAACTCCAAACTCCAATCTCCTAACTCCAAACTCTAAACTCTAAACTCCAATCTCCTAACTCCTAACTCCAAACTCCAAACTCCTAACTCCAAACTCCAAACTCCGATCTCCAATCTCCTAACTCCTACTACAAACTCCAAACTCCTAACTCCAAACTCCAAACTCCAATCTCCTAACTCCAAACTCCAACCTCCAAACTCCAAACTCCAAACTCCAATGTCCAATCTCCTAACTCCTAACTCCTAACTCCAAACTCCAAACTCCAACCTCCAATCTCCTAACTCCAAACTCCAAACTCCAAACTCCTAACTCCTAACTCCAAACTCCGAACTCCAAACTCCAAACTCCAATCTCCTAACTCCTAATTCCAAACTCCAACCTCCTAACTCCAAACTCCAAACTCCAAACTCTAAACTCTAAACTCCTCACTCCAAACTCCAAACTCCAAACTCCTAACTCCAAACTCCAACCTCCAAACTCCAATCTCCTAACGCCTAACTCCAAACTCCAAACTCCTAACTCCAAACTCCTAACTCCAAACTCCAAACTCCAATCTCCTAACTCCAAACTCCAAACTCCTAACTCCACACACCAAACTACAAACTCCAACCTCCAAACTCCTCACTCCTGACTCCAAACTCCAAACTCCAAACTCCAAACTCCTAACTCCAAACTCCAAACTCCAAACTCCTAACTCCAAACTCCAAACTCCAAACTCCTAACTCCTAACTCCAAACTCCAAACTCCAAACTCCAATCTCCTAACTCCAAACTCCAAACTCCTAACTCCTAACTCCAAACTCCTAACTCCAAACTCCAAACTCCAATCTCCTAACTCCAAACTCCAAACTCCAAACTCCAAACTCCTAACTCCAAACTCCAAACCCCAAACTCCAATCTCCAGTCTCCTAACTCCTAACTCCAAACTCCAAACTCCAATCTCCTAACTCCTAACTCCAAACTCCAAACTCCAAACTCCAAACTCCAATCTCCTAACTCCTAACTCCAAACTCCAAACTCCAATCTCCAGTCTCCTAACTCCTAACTCCAAACTCCAAACTCCAATCTCCAGTCTCCTAACTCCTAACTCCAAACTCCAAACTCCTAACTCCAAATTCCAAACTCCAAACTCCAAACTCCTAACTCCTAACTCCAAACTCCTAACTCCAAACTCCAAACTCCAATCTCCTAACTCCAAACTCCAAACTCCAAACTCCTAACTCCTAACTCCTAACTCCAAAATCCGAACTCCAAACTCCAAACTCCAATCTCCTAACTCCTAACTCCAAACTCCAACCTCCTAACTCCAAACTCCAAACTCCAAACTCTAAACTCTAAACTCCTCACTCCAAACTCCAAACTCCAAACTCCTAACTCCAAACTCCAACCTCCAAGCTCCAATCTCCTAACGCCTAACTCCAAACTCCAAACTCCTAACTCCAAACTCCAAACTCCAAACTCCAAACTCCAATCTCCTAACTCCAAACTCCAAACTCCTAACTCCTAACTCCAAATTCCTGACTCCAAACTCCAAACTCCAATCTCCTAACTCCAAACTCTAAACTCTAAACTCCAATCTCCTAACTCCTAACTCCAAACTCCAAACTCCTAACTCCAAACTCCAAACTCCGATCTCCAATCTCCTAACTCCTACTACAAACTCCAAACTCCTAACTCCAAACTCCAAACTCCAATCTCCTAACTCCAAACTCCAACCTCCAAACTCCAAACTCCAAACTCCAATGTCCAATCTCCTAACTCCTAACTCCTAACTCCAAACTCCAAACTCCAACCTCCAATCTCCTAACTCCAAACTCCAAACTCCAAACTCCCATCTCCTAACTCCAAACTCCGAACTCCAAACTCCAAACTCCAATCTCCTAACTCCTAATTCCAAACTCCAACCTCCTAACTCCAAACTCCAAACCCCAAACTCTAAACTCTAAACTCCTCACTCCAAACTCCAAACTCCAAACTCCTAACTCCAAACTCCAACCTCCAAACTCCAATCTCCTAACGCCTAACTCCAAACTCCAAACTCCTAACTCCAAACTCCTAACTCCAAACTCCAAACTCCAATCTCCTAACTCCAAACTCCAAACTCCTAACTCCACACACCAAACTACAAACTCCAACCTCCAAACTCCTCACTCCTGACTCCAAACTCCAAACTCCAAACTCCAAACTCCTAACTCCAAACTCCAAACTCCAAACTCCTAACTCCAAACTCCAAACTCCAAACTCCTAACTCCTAACTCCAAACTCCAAACTCCAAACTCCAATCTCCTAACTCCAAACTCCAAACTCCTAACTCCTAACTCCAAACTCCTAACTCCAAACTCCAAACTCCAATCTCCTAACTCCAAACTCCAAACTCCAAACTCCAAACTCCTAACTCCAAACTCCAAACTCCAAACTCCAAACTCCTAACTCCAAACTCCAAACCCCAAACTCCAATCTCCAGTCTCCTAACTCCTAACTCCAAACTCCAAACTCCAATCTCCTAACTCCTAACTCCAAACTCCAAACTCCAAACTCCAAACTCCAATCTCCTAACTCCTAACTCCAAACTCCAAACTCCAATCTCCAGTCTCCTAACTCCTAACTCCAAACTCCAAACTCCAATCTCCAGTCTCCTAACTCCTAACTCCAAACTCCAAACTCCTAACTCCAAATTCCAAACTCCAAACTCCAAACTCCTAACTCCTAACTCCAAACTCCTAACTCCAAACTCCAAACTCCAATCTCCTAACTCCAAACTCCAAACTCCAAACTCCTAACTCCTAACTCCTAACTCCAAAATCCGAACTCCAAACTCCAAACTCCAATCTCCTAACTCCTAACTCCAAACTCCAACCTCCTAACTCCAAACTCCAAACTCCAAACTCTAAACTCTAAACTCCTCACTCCAAACTCCAAACTCCAAACTCCTAACTCCAAACTCCAACCTCCAAGCTCCAATCTCCTAACGCCTAACTCCAAACTCCAAACTCCTAACTCCAAACTCCTAACTCCAAACTCCAAACTCCAATCTCCTAACTCCAAACTCCAAACTTCTAACTCCACACACCAAACTACAAACTCCAACCTCCAAACTCCTCACTCCTGACTCCAAACTCCTAACTCCAAACTCCAAACTCCAAACTCCTAACTCCAAACTCCAAACTCCAAACTCCAAACTCCTAACTCCAAACTCCAAACTCCAAACTCCAAACTCCTAACTCCTAACTCCAAACTCCAAACTCCAAACTCCAATCTCCTAACTCCAAACTCCAAACTCCTAACTCCTAACTCCAAACTCCTAACTCCAAACTCCAAACTCCAATCTCCTAACTCCAAACCCCAAACTCCTAACTCCAAACTCCAAACCCCAAACTCCAATCTCCAGTCTCCTAACTCCTAACTCCAAACTCCAAACTCCAATCTCCTAACTCCTAACTCCAAACTCCAAACTCCAAACTCCAAACTCCAAACTCCAATCTCCAGTCTCCTAACTCCTAACTCCAAACTCCAAACTCCAATCTCCTAACTCCTAACTCCAAACTCCAAACTCCTAACTCCAAATTCCAAACTCCAATCTCCTAACTCCTAACTCCAAACTCCAATCTCCTAACTCCAAACTCTAAACTCTAAACTCCAATCTCCTAACACCTAACTCCAAACTCCAAACTCCTAACTCCTAACTCCAAACTCCAAACTCTAAACTCTAAACTCCAATCTCCTAACTCCTAACTCCAAACTCCAAACTCCTAACTCCAAACTCCAAACTCCAATCTCCAATCTCCTAACTCCTACTACAAACTCCAAACTCCTAACTCCAAACTCCAAACTCCAATCTCCTAACTCCAAACTCCAACCTCCAAACTCCAAACTCCAAACTCCAATGTCCAATCTCCTAACTCCTAACTCCTAACTCCAAACTCCAAACTCCAATCTCCTAACTCCAAACTCCAAACTCCAAACTCCTAACTCCTAACTCCAAAGTCCGAACTCCAAACTCCAAACTCCAATCTCCTAACTCCTAACTCCAAACTCCAACCTCCTAACTCCAAACTCCAAACTCCAAACTCTAAACTCTAAACTCCTAACTCCAAACTCCAAACTCCAAACTCCTAACTCCAAACTCCAACCTCCAAACTCCAATCTCCTAACGCCTAACTCCAAACTCCAAACTCCTAACTCCAAACTCCTAACTCCAAACTCCAAACTCCAATCTGCTAACTCCAAACTCCAAACTCCTAACTCCACACACCAAACTACAAACTCCAACCTCCAAACTCCTCACTCCTGACTCCAAACTCCAAACTCCAAACTCCTAACTCAAAACTCCAAACTCCAATCTCCTAACTCCTAACTCCAAACTCCAATCTACTAACTCCAAACTCTAAACTCTAAACTCCAATCTCCTAACACCTAACTCCACACTCCAAACTCCTAACTCCTAACTCCAAACTCCAATCTCCTATCTCCAAACTCTAAACTCTAAACTCCAATCTCCTAACTCCTAACTCCAAACTCCAAACTCCTAACTCCAAACTCCAAACTCCAATCTCCAATCTCCTCACTCCTACTACAAACTCCAAACTCCTAACTCCAAACTCCAAACTCCTATCTCCTAACTCCAAACTCCAACCTCCAAACTCCAAACTCCAAACTCCAATGTCCAATCTCCTAACTCCTAACTCCTAACTCCAAACTCCAAAACTCCAAACTCCAAACTCCAATCTCCTAACTCCAAACTCCAAACTCCTAACTCCTAACTCCAAACTCCGAACTCCAAACTCCAAATTCCAATCTCCTAACTCCTAACTCCAAACTCCAACCTCCTAACTCCAAACTCCAAACTCCAAACTCTAAACTCTAAACTCCTCACTCCAAACTCCAAACGCCAAACTCCTAACTCCAAACTCCAACCTCCAAACTCCAATCTCCTAACGCCTAACTCCAAACTCCAAACTCCTAACTCCAAACTCCTAACTCCAAACTCCAAACTCCAATCTCCTAACTCCAAACTCCAAACTCCTAACTCCACACACCAAACTACAAACTCCAACCTCCAAACTCCTCACTCCTGACTCCAAACTCCAAACTCCAAACTCCAAACTCCTAACTCCAAACTCCTAACTCCAAACTCCAAACTCCTAACTCCTAACTCCAAACTCCAAACTCCAAACTCCAATCTCCTAACTCCAAACTCCAAACTCCTAACTCCTAACTCCAAACTCCTAACTCCAAACTCCAAACTCCAATCTCCTAACTCCAAACTCCAAACTCCAAACTCCTAACTCCAAACTCCAAACCCCAAACTCCAATCTCCAGTCTCCTAACTCCTAACTCCAAACTCCAAACTCCAATCTCCTAACTCCTAACTCCAAACTCCAAACTCCAAACTCCAAACTCCAAACTCCAATCTCCAGTCTCCTAACTCCTAACTCCAAACTCCAAACTCCAATCTCCTAACTCCAAACTCCAAACTCCAAACTCCTAACTCCAAATTCCAAACTCCAAACTCCTAACTCCAAACTCCAAACTCCAAACTCCAATCTCCTAACTCCTAACTCCAAACTCCAACCTCCTAACTCCAAACTCCAAACTCCAAACACTAAACTCTAAACTCCTAACTCCTAACTCCAAACTCCAACCTCCTAACTCCAAACTCCAAACTCTAAACTCCAAACTCCAATCTCCTAACTCCTAACTCCAAACTCCAAACTCCAAACTCCTAACTCCAAATTCCAAACTCCAATCTCCTAACTCCTAACTCCAAACTCCAATCTCCTAACTCCAAACTCTAAACTCTAAACTCCAATCTCCTAACACCTAACTCCAAACTCCAAACTCCTAACTCCTAACTCCAAACTCCAAACTCTAAACTCTAAACTCCAATCTCCTAACTCCTAACTCCAAACTCCAAACTCCTAACTCCAAACTCCAAACTCCAATCTCCAATCTCCTAACTCCTACTACAAACTCCAAACTCCTAACTCCAAACTCCAAACTCCAATCTCCTAACTCCAAACTCCAACCTCCAAACTCCAAACTCCAAACTCCAATCTCCAATCTCCTAACTCCTAACTCCAAACTCCGAACTCCAAACTCCAAACTCCAAACTCCAAACTCTAAATTCTAAACTCCTAACTCCAAGCTCCAAACTCCAAACTCCTAACTCCAAACTCCAAACTCCAATCTCCTAACTCCTAACTCCAAACTGCAAACTCCAAACTCCTAACTCCAAACTCCAAACTCCAATCTCCTAACCCCTAACTCCAAACTCCAAACTCCGAACTCCAAACTCCAATCTCCAATCTCCTAACTCCTACTACAAACTCCAAACTCCTAACTCCAAACTCCAAACTCCAATCTCCTAACTCCAAACTCCAACCTCCAAACTCCAAACTCCAAACTCCAATGTCCAATCTCCTAACTCCTAACTCCAAACTCCAAACTCCAAACTCCAATCTCCTAACTCCAAACTCCAAACTCCTAACTCCTAACTCCAAATTCCTGACTCCAAACTCCAAACTCCAATCTCCTAACTCCAAACTCTAAACTCTAAACTCCAATCTCCTAACTCCTAACTCCAAACTCCAAACTCCTAACTCCAAACTCCAAACTCCAATCTCCTAACTCCTACTACAAACTCCAAACTCCTAACTCCAAACACCAAACTCCAATCTCCTAACTCCAAACTCCAACCACCAAACTCCAAACTCCAAACTCCAAACTCCAATGTCCAATCTCCTAACTCCTAACTCCTAACTCCAAACTCCAAACTCCAAACTCCAATCTCCTAACTCCAAACTCCAAACTCCTAACTCCTAACTCCAAACTCCGAACTCCAAACTCCAAACTCCAATCTCCTAACTCCTAACTCCAAACTCCAACCTCCTAACTCCAAACTCCAAACTCCAAACTCCAAACTCCTAACTCCAAACTCCTAACTCCAAACTCCAAACTCCAATCTCCTAACTCCAAACTCCAAACTCCTAACTCCACACACCAAACTACAAACTCCAACCTCCAAACTCCTCACTCCTGACTCCAAACTCCAAACTCCAAACACCAAACTCCTAACTCCAAACTCCAAACTCCTAACTCCAAACTCCAAACTCCAAACTCCAAACTCCTATCTCCTAACTCCAAACTCCAAACTCCAAACTCCAATCTCCTAACTCCAAACTCCAAACTCCTAACTCCTAACTCCAAACTCCTAACTCCAAACTCCAAACTCCAATCTCCTAACTCCAAACTCCAAACTCCAAACTCCTAACTCCAAACCCCAAACTCCAATCTCCAGTCTCCTAACTCCTAACTCCAAACTCCAAACTCCAAACTCCTAACTCCAAACTCCAAACTCCAAACTCCAAACTCCAAACTCCAATCTCCAGTCTCCTAACTCCTAACTCCAAACTCCAAACTCCAATCTCCAGTCTCCTAACTCCTAACTCCAAACTCCAAACTCCTAACTCCAAATTCCAAACTCCAATCTCCTAACTCCTAACTCCAAACTCCAAACTCCTAACTCCAAACTCCAAACTCCAATCTCCTAACTCCTAACTCCAAACTCCAACCTCCTAACTCCAAACTCCAAACTCCAAACACTAAACTCTAAACTCCTAACTCCTAACTCCAAACTCCAACCTCCTAACTCCAAACTCCAAACTCTAAACTCCAAACTCCAATCTCCTAAACCTAACTCCAAACTCCAAACTCCAAACTCCAAACTCCAAACTCCTAAACCCTAACTCCAAACTCCAAACTCCAAACTCCGAACTGCAAACTCCAAACTCCAATCTCCAATCTCCTAACTCCTAACTCCAAACTCCGAACTCCAAACTCCAAACTCCAATCTCCTAACTCCTAACTCCAAACTCCAACCTCCTAACTCCAAGCTCCAAACTCCAAACTCCAAACTCCTAACTCCAAACCCCAAACTCCAATCTCCAGTCTCCTAACTCCTAACTCCAAACTCCAAACTCCAAACTCCAATCTCCTAACTCCTAACTCCAAACTCCAAACTCCAAACTCCAAACTCCAAACTCCAATCTCCAGTCTCCTAACTCCTAACTCCAAACTCCAATCTCCAGTCTCCTAACTCCTAACTCCAAACTCCAAACTCCAAACTCCTAATTCCAAATTCCAAACTCCAATCTCCTAACTCCTAACTCCAAACTCCAAACTCCTAACTCCAATCTCCTAACCCCTAACTCCAAACTCCAAACTCCTAACTCCAAACTCCAAACTCCAATCTCCTAACTCCAAACTCCAAACTCCTAACTCCAAACTCCAAACTACAAACTCCAACCTCCAAACTCCTCACTTCTGACTCCAAACTCCAAACTCCAAACTCCTAACTCCTAACTCCAAACTCCAAACTCCAAACTCCAAACTCCAATCTCCTAACTCCAAACTCCAAACTCCTAACTCCTAACTCCAAACTCCTAACTCCAAACTCCAAACTCCAATCTCCTAACTCCAAACTCCAAACTCCAAACTCCAAACTCCTAACTCCAAACTCCAAACTCCAATCTCCAGTCTCCTAGCTCCTAACTCCAAACTCCAAACTCCAATCTCCTAACTCCTAACTCCAAACTCCAAACTCCTAAATCGAAACTCCAAACTCCGAACTCCAACTCTTAACTCCAAACTCCTCACTCCTAACTCCAAACTCCAAACTCCTAACTCCTAACTCCTAACTCCAAATTCCAAACTCCTAACTCAAAACTCCAAACTCCAATCTCCTAACTCCTAACTCCAAACTCCAATCTCCTAACTCCAAACTCTAAACTCTAAACTCCAATCTCCTAACACCTAACTCCAAACTCCAAACTCCTAACTCCTAACTCCAAACTCCAAACTCTAAACTCTAAACTCCAATCTCCTAACTCCTAACTCCAAACTCCAAACTCCTAACTCCAAACTCCAAACTCCAATCTCCAATCTCCTAACTCCTACTACAAACTCCAAACTCCTAACTCCAAACTCCAAACTCCAATCTCCTAACTCCAAACTCCAACCTCCAAACTCCAAACTCCAAACTCCAATGTCCAATCTCCTAACTCCTAACTCCTAACTCCAAACTCCAAACTCCAATCTCCTAACTCCTAACTCCAAACTCCAACCTCCTAACTCCAAACTCCAAACTTCAAACTCTAAACTCTAAACTCCTAACTCCAAACTCCAAACTCCAAACTCCTAACTCCAAACTCCAACCTCCAAACTCCAATCTCCTAACGCCTAACTCCAAACTCCAAACTCCTAACTCCAAACTCCTAACTCCAAACTCCAAACTCCAATCTGCTAACTCCAAACTCCAAACTCCTAACTCCACACACCAAACTACAAACTCCAACCTCCAAACTCCTCACTCCTGACTCCAAACTCCAAACTCCAAACTCCAAACTCCTAACTCAAAACTCCAAACTCCAATCTCCTAACTCCTAACTCCAAACTCCAATCTACTAACTCCAAACTCTAAACTCTAAACTCCAATCTCCTAACACCTAACTCCACACTCCAAACTCCTAACTCCTAACTCCAAACTCCAATCTCCTATCTCCAAACTCTAAACTCTAAACTCCAATCTCCTAACTCCTAACTCCAAACTCCAAACTCCTAACTCCAAACTCCAAACTCCAATCTCCAATCTCCTCACTCCTACTACAAACTCCAAACTCCTAACTCCAAACTCCAAACTCCAATCTCCTAACTCCAAACTCCAACCTCCAAACTCCAAACTCCAAACTCCAATGTCCAATCTCCTAACTCCTAACTCCTAACTCCAAACTCCAAACTCCAAACTCCAAACTCCAATCTCCTAACTCCAAACTCCAAACTCCAAACTCCTAACTCCTAACTCCAAACTCCGAACTCCAAACTCCAAATTCCAATCTCCTAACTCCTAACTCCAAACTCCAACCTCCTAACTCCAAACTCCAAACTCCAAACTCTAAACTCTAAACTCCTCACTCCAAACTCCAAACTCCAAACTCCTAACTCCAAACTCCAACCTCCAAACTCCAATCTCCTAACGCCTAACTCCAAACTCCAAACTCCTAACTCCAAACTCCTAACTCCAAACTCCAAACTCCAATCTCCTAACTCCAAACTCCAAACTCCTAACTCCACACACCAAACTACAAACTCCAACCTCCAAACTCCTCACTCCTGACTCCAAACTCCAAACTCCAAACTCCAAACTCCTAACTCCAAACTCCTAACTCCAAACTCCAAACTCCTAACTCCTAACTCCAAACTCCAAACTCCAAACTCCAATCTCCTAACTCCAAACTCCAAACTCCTAACTCCTAACTCCAAACTCCTAACTCCAAACTCCAAACTCCAATCTCCTAACTCCAAACTCCAAACTCCAAACTCCTAACTCCAAACTCCAAACCCCAAACTCCAATCTCCAGTCTCCTAACTCCTAACTCCAAACTCCAAACTCCAATCTCCTAACTCCTAACTCCAAACTCCAAACTCCAAACTCCAAACTCCAATCTCCAGTCTCCTAACTCCTAACTCCAAACTCCAAACTCCAATCTCCTAACTCCAAACTCCAAACTCCTAACTCCAAACTCCAAACTCCAAACTCCAATCTCCTAACTCCTAACTCCAAACTCCAACCTCCTAACTCCAAACTCCAAACTCCAAACACTAAACTCTAAACTCCTAACTCCTAACTCCAAACTCCAACCTCCTAACTCCAAACTCCAAACTCTAAACTCCAAACTCCAACCTCCTAAACCTAACTCCAAACTCCAAACTCCAAACTCCAAACTCCTAAACCCTAACTCCAAACACCAAACTCCAAACTCCGAACTGCAAACTCCAAACTCCAATCTCCAATCTCCTAACTCCTAACTCCAAACTCCGAACTCCAAACTCCAAACTCCAAACTCTAAATTCTAAACTCCTAACTCCAAGCTCCAAACTCCAAACTCCTAACTCCAAACTCCAAACTCCAATCTCCTAACTCCTAACTCCAAACTGCAAACTCCAAACTCCTAACTCCAAACTCCAAACTCCAATCTCCTAACCCCTAACTCCAAACTCCAAACTCCGAACTCCAAACTCCAATCTCCAATCTCCTAACTCCTACTACAAACTCCAAACTCCTAACTCCAAACTCCAAACTCCAATCTCCTAACTCCAAACTCCAACCTCCAAACTCCAAACTCCAAACTCCAATGTCCAATCTCCTAACTCCTAACTCCAAACTCCAAACTCCAATCTCCTAACTCCAAACTCCAAACTCCTAACTCCAAACTCCAAACTCCGAACTCCAACTCTTAACTCCAAACTCCTCACTCCTAACTCCAAACTCCAAACTCCTAACTCCAAATTCCAAACTCCTAACTCAAAACTCCAAACTCCAATCTCCTAACTCCTAACTCCAAACTCCAATCTCCTAACTCCAAACTCTAAACTCTAAACTCCAATCTCCTAACACCTAACTCCAAACTCCAAACTCCTAACTCCTAACTCCAAACTCCAATCTCCTAACTCCAAACTCTAAACTCTAAACTCCAATCTCCTAACTCCTAACTCCAAACTCCAAACTCCTAACTCCAAACTCCAAACTCCAATCTCCAATCTCCTAACTCCTACTACAATCTCCAAACTCCTAACTCCAAACTCCAAACTCCAATCTCCTAACTCCAAACTCCAAACTCCAAACTCCAAACTCCAATGTCCAATCTCCTAACTCCTAACTCCTAACTCCAAACTCCAAACTCCAAACTCCAAACTCCAATCTCCTAACTCCAAACTCCTAACTCCAAACTCCAAACTCCGAACTCCAACTCTTAACTCCAAACTCCTCACTCCTAACTCCAAACTCCAAACTCCTAACTCCTAACTCCTAACTCCAAATTCCAAACTCCTAACTCAAAACTCCAAACTCCAATCTCCTAACTCCTAACTCCAAACTCCAATCTCCTAACTCCAAACTCTAAACTCTAAACTCCAATCTCCAAATTCCAAACTCCTAACTCAAAACTCCAAACTCCAAACTCCAATCTCCTAACTCCAAACTCCAACCTCCAAACTCCAAACTCCAAACTCCAATGTCCAATCTCCTAACTCCTAACTCCAAACTCCAAACTCCAAACTCCAATCTCCTAACTCCAAACTCCAAACTCCAAACTCCTAACTCCTAACTCCAAACTCCGAACTCCAAACTCCAAACTCCAATCTCCTAACTCCTAACTCCAACCTCCTAACTCCAAACTCCAAACTCCAAACTCTAAACTCTAAACTCCTAACTCCAAACTCCAAACTCCAAACTCCTAACTCCAAACTCCAACTTCCAAACTCCAATCTCCTAACGCCTAACTCCAAACTCCAAACTCCTAACTCCAAACTCCTAACTCCAAACTCCAAACTCCAATCTGCTAACTCCAAACTCCAAACTCCTAACTCCACACACCAAACTACAAACTCCAACCTCCAAACTCCTCACTACTGACTCCAAACTCCAAACTACAAACTCCAAACTCCAAACTCAAAACTCCAAACTCCAATCTCCTAACTCCAAACTCTAAACTCTAAACTCCAATCTCCTAACTCCAACTCCAAACTCCAAACTCCTAACTCCAAACTCCAAACTCCAATCTCCAATCTCCTAACTCCTACTACAAACTCCAAACTCCTAACTCCAAACTCCAAACTCCAAACTCCTAACTCCTAACTCCAAACTCCAAACTCCAATCTCCTAACCCCTAACTCCAAACTCCAAACTCCGAACTCCAAACTCCAATCTCCAATCTCCTAACTCCTACTACAAACTCCAAACTCCTAACTCCAAACTCCAAACTCCAATCTCCTAACTCCAAACTCCAACCTCCAAACTCCAAACTCCAAACTCCAATGTCCAATCTCCTAACTCCTAACTCCAAACTCCAAACTCCAAACTCCAATCTCCTAACTCCAAACTCCAAACTCCTAACTCCAAACTCCAAACTCCGAACTCCAACTCTTAACTCCAAACTCCTCACTCCTAACTCCAAACTCCAAACTCCTAACTCCAAATTCCAAACTCCTAACTCAAAACTCCAAACTCCAATCTCCTAACTCCTAACTCCAAACTCCAATCTCCTAACTCCAAACTCTAAACTCTAAACTCCAATCTCCTAACACCTAACTCCAAACTCCAAACTCCTAACTCCTAACTCCAAACTCCAATCTCCTAACTCCAAACTCTAAACTCTAAACTCCAATCTCCTAACTCCTAACTCCAAACTCCAAACTCCTAACTCCAAACTCCAAACTCCAATCTCCAATCTCCTAACTCCTACTACAATCTCCAAAATCCTAACTCCAAACTCCAAACTCCAATCTCCTAACTCCAAACTCCATCCTCCAAACTCCAAACTCCAAACTCCAATGTCCAATCTCCTAACTCCTAACTCCTAACTCCAAACTCCAAACTCCAAACTCCAATCTCCTAACTCCAAACTCCAAACTCCTAACTCCAAACTCCAAACTCCGAACTCCAACTCTTAACTCCAAACTCCTCACTCCTAACTCCAAACTCCAAACTCCTAACTCCTAACTCCTAACTCCAAATTCCAAACTCCTAACTCAAAACTCCAAACTCCAATCTCCTAACTCCTAACTCCAAACTCCAATCTCCTAACTCCAAACTCTAAACTCTAAACTCCAATCTCCAAATTCCAAACTCCTAACTCAAAACTCCAAACTCCAAACTCCAATCTCCTAACTCCAAACTCCAACCTCCAAACTCCAAACTCCAAACTCCAATGTCCAATCTCCTAACTCCTAACTCCTAACTCCAAACTCCAAACTCCAAACTCCAATCTCCTAACTCCAAACTCCAAACTCCAAACTCCTAACTCCTAACTCCAAACTCCGAACTCCAAACTCCAAACTCCAATCTCCTAACTCCTAACTCCAACCTCCTAACTCCAAACTCCAAACTCCAAACTCTAAACTCTAAACTCCTAACTCCAAACTCCAAACTCCAAACTCCTAACTCCAAACTCCAACTTCCAAACTCCAATCTCCTAACGCCTAACTCCAAACTCCAAACTCCTAACTCCAAACTCCTAACTCCAAACTCCAAACTCCAATCTGCTAACTCCAAACTCCAAACTCCTAACTCCACACACCAAACTACAAACTCCAACCTCCAAACTCCTCACTACTGACTCCAAACTCCAAACTCCAAACTCCTAACTCAAAACTCCAAACTCCAATCTCCTAACTCCAAACTCTAAACTCTAAACTCCAATCTCCTAACTCCAACTCCAAACTCCAAACTCCTAACTCCAAACTCCAAACTCCAATCTCCAATCTCCTAACTCCTACTACAAACTCCAAACTCCTAACTCCAAACTCCAAACTCCAATCTCCTAACTCCAAACTCCAACCTCCAAACTCCAAACTCCAAACTCCAATGTCCAATCTCCTAACTCCTAACTCCTAACTCCAAACTCCAAACTCCAAACTCCAATCTCCTAACTCCAAACTCCAAACTCCAAACTCCTAACTCCTAACTCCAAACTCCGAACTCCAAACTCCAAACTCCAATCTCCTAACTCCTAACTCCAAACTCCAACCTCCTAACTCCAAACTCCAAACTCCAAACTCTAAACTCTAAACTCCTAACTCCAAACTCCAAACTCCAAACTCCAATCTCCTAACTCCTAACTCCAAACTCCAATCTCCTAACTCCAAACTCCAAACTCCTAACTCCTAACTCCAAACTCCAATCTCCTAACTCCAAACTCTAAACTCTAAACTCCAATCTCCTAACTCCTAACTCCAAACTCCAAACTCCTAACTCCAAACTCCAAACTCCAATCTCCAATCTCCTAACTCCTACTACAAACTCCAAACTCCTAACTCCAAACTCCAAACTCCAATCTCCTAACTCCAAACTCCAACTCCAAACTCCAAACTCCAAACTCCAATGTCCAATCTCCTAACTCCTAACTCCTAACTCCAAACTCCAAACTCCAATCTCCTAACTCCAAACTCCAAACTCCAAACTCCTAACTCCTAACTCCAAACTCCGAACTCCAAACTCCAAGCTCCAACCTCCTAACTCCAAACTCCAAACTCCAAACTCTAAACTCTAAACTCCTAACTCCAAACTCCAAACTCCTAACTCCAAACTCCAACTTCCAAACTCCAATCTCCTAACGCCTAACTCCAAACTCCAAACTCCTAACTCCAAACTCCTAACTCCAAACTCCAAACTCCAATCTGCTAACTCCAAACTCCAAACTCCTAACTCCACACACCAAACTACAAACTCCAACCTCCAAACTCCTCACTCCTGACTCCAAACTCCAAACTCCAAACTCCTAACTCAAAACTCCAAACTCCAATCTCCTAACTCCAAACTCCAAACTCCAATCTCCTAACTCCAAACTCTAAACTCTAAACTCCAATCTCCTAACACCTAACTCCACACTCCAAACTCCAAACTCCTAACTCCAAACTCCAATCTCCTCTCTCCAAACTCTAAACTCTAAACTCCAATCTCCTAACTCCTAACTCCAAACTCCTAACTCCAAACTCCAAACTCCAATCTCCAATCTCCTAACTCCTACTACAAACTCCAAACTCCTAACTCCAAACTCCTAACCTCCAAACTCCAAACTCCAAACTCCAATGTCCAATCTCCTAACTCCTAACTCCTAACTCCAAACTCCAAACTCCAATCTCCTAACTCCAAACTCCAAACTCCTAACTCCTAACTCCTAACTCCAAAATCCGAACTCCAAACTCCAAACTCCAATCTCCTAACTCCTAACTCCAAACTCCAACCTCCTAACTCCAAACTCCAAACTCCAAACTCTAAACTCTAAACTCCTCACTCCAAACTCCAAACTCCAAACTCCTAACTCCAAACTCCAACCTCCAAGCTCCAATCTCCTAACGCCTAACTCCAAACTCCAAACTCCTAACTCCAAACTCCTAACTCCAAACTCCAAACTCCAATCTCCTAACTCCAAACTCCAAACTTCTAACTCCACACACCAAACTACAAACTCCAACCTCCAAACTCCTCACTCCTGACTCCAAACTCCTAACTCCAAACTCCAAACTCCTAACTCCAAACTCCAAACTCCAAACTCCTAACTCCAAACTCCAAACTCCAAACTCCAAACTCCTAACTCCTAACTCCAGACTCCAAACTCCAAACTCCAATCTCCTAACTCCAAACTCCAAACTCCTAACTCCTAACTCCAAACTCCTAACTCCAAACTCCAAACTCCAATCTCCTAACTCCAAACTCCAAACTCCTAACTCCAAACTCCAAACCCCAAACTCCAATCTCCAGTCTCCTAACTCCTAACTCCAAACTCCAAACTCCAATCTCCTAACTCCTAACTCCAAACTCCAAACTCCAAACTCCAAACTCCAAACTCCAATCTCCAGTCTCCTAACTCCTAACTCCAAACTCCAAACTCCAATCTCCTAACTCCTAACTCCAAACTCCAAACTCCTAACTCCAAATTCCAAACTCCAATCTCCTAACTCCTAACTCCAAACTCCAAACTCCTAACTCCAAACTCCAAACTCCAAACTCCAATCTCCTAACTACTAACTCCAAACTTCAACCTCCTAACTCCAAACTCCAAACTCCAAACACTAAACTCTAAACTCCTAACTCCTAACTCCAAACTCCAACCTCCTAACTCCAAACTCCAAACTCTAAACTCCAAACTCCAATCTCCTAAACCTAACTCCAAACTCCAAACTCCAAACTCCAAACTCCTAAACCCTAACTCCAAACTCCAAACTCCAAACTCCGAACTGCAAACTCCAAACTCCAATCTCCAATCTCCTAACTCCTAACTCCAAACTCCGAACTCCAAACTCCAAACTCCTAACTCCAATCTCCTAACCCCTAACTCCAAACTCCAACCTCCTAACTCCAAACTCCAAACTCCAAACTCTAAACTCTAAACTCCTAACTCCAAGCTCCAAACTCCAAACTCCAAACTCCTAACTCCAAACTCCAAACTCCAAACTCCTATCTCCTAACTCCTAACTCCAAACTGCAAACTCCAAACTCCTAACTCCAAACTCCAAACTCCAATCTCCTAACCACTAACTCCAAACTCCAAACTCCGAACTCCAAACTCCAATCTCCAATCTCCTAACTCCTACTCCAAACTCCAAACTCCTAACTCCAAACTCCAAACTCCAATCACCTAACTCCAAACTCCAACCTCCAATCTCCAATCTCCAAACTCCAATGTCCAATCTCCTAACTCCTAACTCCTAACTCCAAACTCCAAACTCCAAACTCCAATCTCCTAACTCCAAACTCCAAACTCCTAACTCCTAACTCCAAATTCCTGACTCCAAACTCCAAACTCCAATCTCCTAACTCCAAACTCTAAACTCTAAACTCCAATCTCCTAACTCCTAACTCCAAACTCCAAACTCCTAACTCCAAACTCCAAACTCTGATCTCCAATCTCCTAACTCCTACTACAAACTCCAAGCTCCTAACTCCAAACTCCAAACTCCAATCTCCTAACTCCAAACTCCAACCTCCAAACCCCAAACTCCAAACTCCAATGTCCAATCTCCTAACTCCTAACTCCTAACTCCAAACTCCAAACTCCAACCTCCAATCTCCTAACTCCAAACTCCAAACTCCAAACTCCTAACTCCTAACTCCAAACTCCGAACTCCAAACTCCAAACTCCAATCTCCTAACTCCTAACTCCAAACTCCAACCTTCTAACTCCAAACTCCAAACTCCAAACTCTAAACTCTAAACTCCTCACTCCAAACTCCAAACTCCAAACTCCAATCTCCTAACTCCTAACTCCAAACTCCAATCTCCTAACTCCAAACTCCAAACTCCTAACTCCTAACTCCAAACTCCAATCTCCTAACTCCAATCTCTAAACTCTAAACTCCAATCTCCTAACTCCTAACTCCAAACTCCAAACTCCTAACTCCAAACTCCAAACTCCAATCTCCAATCTCCTAACTCCTACTACAAACTCCAAACTCCTAACTCCAAACTCCAAACTCCAATCTCCTAACTCCAAACTCCAACTCCAAACTCCAAACTCCAAACTCCAATCTCCTAACTCCAAACTCCAAACTCCAAACTCCTAACTCCTAACTCCAAACTCCGAACTCCAAACTCCAAACTCCAATCTCCTAACTCCTAACTCCAAACTCCAACCTCCTAACTCCAAACTCCAAACTCCAAACTCTAAACTCTAAACTCCTAACTCCAAACTCCAAACTCCAAACTCCAATCTCCTAACTCCTAACTCCAAACTCCAATCTCCTAACTCCAAACTCCAAACTCCTAACTCCTAACTCCAAACTCCAATCTCCTAACTCCAAACTCTAAACTCTAAACTCCAATCTCCTAACTCCTAACTCCAAACTCCAAACTCCTAACTCCAAACTCCAAACTCCAATCTCCAATCTCCTAACTCCTACTACAAACTCCAAACTCCTAACTCCAAACTCCAAACTCCAATCTCCTAACTCCAAACTCCAACTCCAAACTCCAAACTCCAAACTCCAATGTCCAATCTCCTAACTCCTAACTCCTAACTCCAAACTCCAAACTCCAATCTCCTAACTCCAAACTCCAAACTCCAAACTCCTAACTCCTAACTCCAAACTCCGAACTCCAAACTCCAAACTCCAACCTCCTAACTCCAAACTCCAAACTCCAAACTCCAAACTCTAAACTCTAAACTCCTAACTCCAAACTCCAAACTCCTAACTCCAAACTCCAACTTCCAAACTCCAATCTCCTAACGCCTAACTCCAAACTCCAAACTCCTAACTCCAAACTCCTAACTCCAAACTCCAAACTCCAATCTGCTAACTCCAAACTCCAAACTCCTAACTCCACACACCAAACTACAAACTCCAACCTCCAAACTCCTCACTCCTGACTCCAAACTCCAAACTCCAAACTCCTAACTCAAAACTCCAAACTCCAATCTCCTAACTCCAAACTCCAAACTCCAATCTCCTAACTCCAAACTCTAAACTCTAAACTCCAATCTCCTAACACCTAACTCCACACTCCAAACTCCAAACTCCTAACTCCAAACTCCAATCTCCTATCTCCAAACTCTAAACTCTAAACTCCAATCTCCTAACTCCTAACTCCAAACTCCAAACTCCTAACTCCAAACTCCAAACTCCAATCTCCAATCTCCTAACTCCTACTACAAACTCCAAACTCCTAACTCCAAACTCCTAACCTCCAAACTCCAAACTCCAAACTCCAATGTCCAATCTCCTAACTCCTAACTCCTAACTCCAAACTCCAAACTCCAATCTCCTAACTCCAAACTCCAAACTCCTAACTCCTAACTCCTAACTCCAAAATCCGAACTCCAAACTCCAAACTCCAATCTCCTAACTCCTAACTCCAAACTCCAACCTCCTAACTCCAAACTCCAAACTCCAAACTCTAAACTCTAAACTCCTCACTCCAAACTCCAAACTCCAAACTCCTAACTCCAAACTCCAACCTCCAAGCTCCAATCTCCTAACGCCTAACTCCAAACTCCAAACTCCTAACTCCAAACTCCTAACTCCAAACTCCAAACTCCAATCTCCTAACTCCAAACTCCAAACTTCTAACTCCACACACCAAACTACAAACTCCAACCTCCAAACTCCTCACTCCTGACTCCAAACTCCTAACTCCAAACTCCAAACTCCTAACTCCAAACTCCAAACTCCAAACTCCTAACTCCAAACTCCAAACTCCAAACTCCAAACTCCTAACTCCTAACTCCAAACTCCAAACTCCAAACTCCAATCTCCTAACTCCAAACTCCAAACTCCTAACTCCAAACTCCAAACCCCAAACTCCAATCTCCAGTCTCCTAACTCCTAACTCCAAACTCCAAACTCCAATCTCCTAACTCCAAACTCCAAACTCCAAACTCCAAACTCCAAACTCCAATCTCCAGTCTCCTAACTCCTAACTCCAAACTCCAAACTCCAATCTCCTAACTCCTAACTCCAAACTCCAAACTCCTAACTCCAAATTCCAAACTCCAATCTCCTAACTCCTAACTCCAAACTCCTAACTCCAAACTCCAAACTCCAAACTCCAATCTCCTAACTACTAACTCCAAACTTCAACCTCCTAACTCCAAACTCCAAACTCCAAACACTAAACTCTAAACTCCTAACTCCTAACTCCAAACTCCAACCTCCTAACTCCAAACTCCAAACTCTAAACTCCAAACTCCAATCTCCTAAACCTAACTCCAAACTCCAAACTCCAAACTCCAAACTCCTAAACCCTAACTCCAAACTCCAAACTCCAAACTCCGAACTGCAAACTCCAAACTCCAATCTCCAATCTCCTAACTCCTAACTCCAAACTCCGAACTCCAAACTCCAAACTCCTAACTCCAATCTCCTAACCCCTAACTCCAAACTCCAACCTCCTAACTCCAAACTCCAAACTCCAAACTCTAAACTCTAAACTCCTAACTCCAAGCTCCAAACTCCAAACTCCAAACTCCTAACTCCAAACTCCAAACTCCAAACTCCAATCTCCTAACTCCTAACTCCAAACTGCAAACTCCAAACTCCTAACTCCTAACTCCAAACTCCAAACTCCAAACTCCAATCTCCTAACTCCTAACTCCAAACTGCAAACTCCAAACTCCTAACTCCAAACTCCAAACTCCAATCTCCTAACCACTAACTCCAAACTCCAAACTCCGAACTCCAAAGTCCAATCTCCAATCTCCTAACTCCTAATCCAAACTCCAAACTCCTAACTCCAAACTCCAAACTCCAATCACCTAACTCCAAACTCCAACCTCCAATCTCCAATCTCCAAACTCCAATGTCCAATCTCCTAACTCCTAACTCCTAACTCCAAACTCCAAACTCCAAACTCCAATCTCCTAACTCCAAACTCCAAACTCCAAACTCCTAACTCCTAACTCCAAATTCCTGACTCCAAACTCCAAACTCCAATCTCCTAACTCCAAACTCTAAACTCTAAACTCCAATCTCCTAACTCCTAACTCCAAACTCCAAACTCCTAACTCCAAACTCCAAACTCCGATCTCCAATCTCCTAACTCCTACTACAAACTCCAAACTCCTAACTCCAAACTCCAAACTCCAATCTCCTAACTCCAAACTCCAACCTCCAAACTCCAAACTCCAAACTCCAATGTCCAATCTCCTAACTCCTAACTCCTAACTCCAAACTCCAAACTCCAACCTCCAATCTCCTAACTCCAAACTCCAAACTCCAAACTCCTAACTCCTAACTCCAAACTCCGAACTCCAAACTCCAAACTCCAATCTCCTAACTCCTAACTCCAAACTCCAACCTTCTAACTCCAAACTCCAAACTCCAAACTCTAAACTCTAAACTCCTCACTCCAAACTCCAAACTCCAAACTCCTAACTCCAAACTCCAACCTCCAAACTCCAATCTCCTAACGCCTAACTCCAAACTCCAAACTCCTAACTCCAAACTCCTAACTCCAAACTCCAAACTCCAATCTCCTAACTCCAAACTCCAAACTCC
The DNA here is from genome assembly GCF_052327205.1 of Somniosus microcephalus. NCBI lineage: Eukaryota > Metazoa > Chordata > Chondrichthyes > Squaliformes > Somniosidae > Somniosus > Somniosus microcephalus. Next base: position 40,953,883 of record NC_141000.1, on the reverse strand, counting down.
TAACTCCACACACCAAACTACAAACTCCAACCTCCAAACTCCTCACTCCTGACTCCAAGCTCCAAACTCCAAACTCCAAACTCCTAACTCCTAACTCCAAGCTCCAAACTCCAAACTCCAAACTCCTAACTCCAAACTCCAAACTCCAAACTCCTATCTCCTAACTCCTAACTCCAAACTGCAAACTCCAAACTCCTAACTCCAAACTCCAAACTCCAATCTCCTAACCACTAACTCCAAACTCCAAACTCCGAACTCCAAACTCCAATCTCCAATCTCCTAACTCCTACTCCAAACTCCAAACTCCTAACTCCAAACTCCAAACTCCAATCACCTAACTCCAAACTCCAACCTCCAATCTCCAATCTCCAAACTCCAATGTCCAATCTCCTAACTCCTAACTCCTAACTCCAAACTCCAAACTCCAAACTCCAATCTCCTAACTCCAAACTCCAAACTCCTAACTCCTAACTCCAAATTCCTGACTCCAAACTCCAAACTCCAATCTCCTAACTCCAAACTCTAAACTCTAAACTCCAATCTCCTAACTCCTAACTCCAAACTCCAAACTCCTAACTCCAAACTCCAAACTCTGATCTCCAATCTCCTAACTCCTACTACAAACTCCAAGCTCCTAACTCCAAACTCCAAACTCCAATCTCCTAACTCCAAACTCCAACCTCCAAACCCCAAACTCCAAACTCCAATGTCCAATCTCCTAACTCCTAACTCCTAACTCCAAACTCCAAACTCCAACCTCCAATCTCCTAACTCCAAACTCCAAACTCCAAACTCCTAACTCCTAACTCCAAACTCCGAACTCCAAACTCCAAACTCCAATCTCCTAACTCCTAACTCCAAACTCCAACCTTCTAACTCCAAACTCCAAACTCCAAACTCTAAACTCTAAACTCCTCACTCCAAACTCCAAACTCCAAACTCCAATCTCCTAACTCCTAACTCCAAACTCCAATCTCCTAACTCCAAACTCCAAACTCCTAACTCCTAACTCCAAACTCCAATCTCCTAACTCCAATCTCTAAACTCTAAACTCCAATCTCCTAACTCCTAACTCCAAACTCCAAACTCCTAACTCCAAACTCCAAACTCCAATCTCCAATCTCCTAACTCCTACTACAAACTCCAAACTCCTAACTCCAAACTCCAAACTCCAATCTCCTAACTCCAAACTCCAACTCCAAACTCCAAACTCCAAACTCCAATCTCCTAACTCCAAACTCCAAACTCCAAACTCCTAACTCCTAACTCCAAACTCCGAACTCCAAACTCCAAACTCCAATCTCCTAACTCCTAACTCCAAACTCCAACCTCCTAACTCCAAACTCCAAACTCCAAACTCTAAACTCTAAACTCCTAACTCCAAACTCCAAACTCCAAACTCCAATCTCCTAACTCCTAACTCCAAACTCCAATCTCCTAACTCCAAACTCCAAACTCCTAACTCCTAACTCCAAACTCCAATCTCCTAACTCCAAACTCTAAACTCTAAACTCCAATCTCCTAACTCCTAACTCCAAACTCCAAACTCCTAACTCCAAACTCCAAACTCCAATCTCCAATCTCCTAACTCCTACTACAAACTCCAAACTCCTAACTCCAAACTCCAAACTCCAATCTCCTAACTCCAAACTCCAACTCCAAACTCCAAACTCCAAACTCCAATGTCCAATCTCCTAACTCCTAACTCCTAACTCCAAACTCCAAACTCCAATCTCCTAACTCCAAACTCCAAACTCCAAACTCCTAACTCCTAACTCCAAACTCCGAACTCCAAACTCCAAACTCCAACCTCCTAACTCCAAACTCCAAACTCCAAACTCCAAACTCTAAACTCTAAACTCCTAACTCCAAACTCCAAACTCCTAACTCCAAACTCCAACTTCCAAACTCCAATCTCCTAACGCCTAACTCCAAACTCCAAACTCCTAACTCCAAACTCCTAACTCCAAACTCCAAACTCCAATCTGCTAACTCCAAACTCCAAACTCCTAACTCCACACACCAAACTACAAACTCCAACCTCCAAACTCCTCACTCCTGACTCCAAACTCCAAACTCCAAACTCCTAACTCAAAACTCCAAACTCCAATCTCCTAACTCCAAACTCCAAACTCCAATCTCCTAACTCCAAACTCTAAACTCTAAACTCCAATCTCCTAACACCTAACTCCACACTCCAAACTCCAAACTCCTAACTCCAAACTCCAATCTCCTATCTCCAAACTCTAAACTCTAAACTCCAATCTCCTAACTCCTAACTCCAAACTCCAAACTCCTAACTCCAAACTCCAAACTCCAATCTCCAATCTCCTAACTCCTACTACAAACTCCAAACTCCTAACTCCAAACTCCTAACCTCCAAACTCCAAACTCCAAACTCCAATGTCCAATCTCCTAACTCCTAACTCCTAACTCCAAACTCCAAACTCCAATCTCCTAACTCCAAACTCCAAACTCCTAACTCCTAACTCCTAACTCCAAAATCCGAACTCCAAACTCCAAACTCCAATCTCCTAACTCCTAACTCCAAACTCCAACCTCCTAACTCCAAACTCCAAACTCCAAACTCTAAACTCTAAACTCCTCACTCCAAACTCCAAACTCCAAACTCCTAACTCCAAACTCCAACCTCCAAGCTCCAATCTCCTAACGCCTAACTCCAAACTCCAAACTCCTAACTCCAAACTCCTAACTCCAAACTCCAAACTCCAATCTCCTAACTCCAAACTCCAAACTTCTAACTCCACACACCAAACTACAAACTCCAACCTCCAAACTCCTCACTCCTGACTCCAAACTCCTAACTCCAAACTCCAAACTCCTAACTCCAAACTCCAAACTCCAAACTCCTAACTCCAAACTCCAAACTCCAAACTCCAAACTCCTAACTCCTAACTCCAAACTCCAAACTCCAACCTCCAATCTCCTAACTCCAAACTCCAAACTCCAAACTCCTAACTCCTAACTCCAAACTCCGAACTCCAAACTCCAAACTCCAATCTCCTAACTCCTAACTCCAAACTCCAACCTTCTAACTCCAAACTCCAAACTCCAAACTCTAAACTCTAAACTCCTCACTCCAAACTCCAAACTCCAAACTCCAATCTCCTAACTCCTAACTCCAAACTCCAATCTCCTAACTCCAAACTCCAAACTCCTAACTCCTAACTCCAAACTCCAATCTCCTAACTCCAATCTCTAAACTCTAAACTCCAATCTCCTAACTCCTAACTCCAAACTCCAAACTCCTAACTCCAAACTCCAAACTCCAATCTCCAATCTCCTAACTCCTACTACAAACTCCAAACTCCTAACTCCAAACTCCAAACTCCAATCTCCTAACTCCAAACTCCAACTCCAAACTCCAAACTCCAATCTCCTAACTCCAAACTCCAAACTCCAAACTCCTAACTCCTAACTCCAAACTCCGAACTCCAAACTCCAAACTCCAATCTCCTAACTCCTAACTCCAAACTCCAACCTCCTAACTCCAAACTCCAAACTCCAAACTCTAAACTCTAAACTCCTAACTCCAAACTCCAAACTCCAAACTCCAATCTCCTAACTCCTAACTCCAAACTCCAATCTCCTAACTCCAAACTCCAAACTCCTAACTCCTAACTCCAAACTCCAATCTCCTAACTCCAAACTCTAAACTCTAAACTCCAATCTCCTAACTCCTAACTCCAAACTCCAAACTCCTAACTCCAAACTCCAAACTCCAATCTCCAATCTCCTAACTCCTACTACAAACTCCAAACTCCTAACTCCAAACTCCAAACTCCAATCTCCTAACTCCAAACTCCAACTCCAAACTCCAAACTCCAAACTCCAATGTCCAATCTCCTAACTCCTAACTCCTAACTCCAAACTCCAAACTCCAATCTCCTAACTCCAAACTCCAAACTCCAAACTCCTAACTCCTAACTCCAAACTCCGAACTCCAAACTCCAAACTCCAACCTCCTAACTCCAAACTCCAAACTCCAAACTCCAAACTCTAAACTCTAAACTCCTAACTCCAAACTCCAAACTCCTAACTCCAAACTCCAACTTCCAAACTCCAATCTCCTAACGCCTAACTCCAAACTCCAAACTCCTAACTCCAAACTCCTAACTCCAAACTCCAAACTCCAATCTGCTAACTCCAAACTCCAAACTCCTAACTCCACACACCAAACTACAAACTCCAACCTCCAAACTCCTCACTCCTGACTCCAAACTCCAAACTCCAAACTCCTAACTCAAAACTCCAAACTCCAATCTCCTAACTCCAAACTCCAAACTCCAATCTCCTAACTCCAAACTCTAAACTCTAAACTCCAATCTCCTAACACCTAACTCCACACTCCAAACTCCAAACTCCTAACTCCAAACTCCAATCTCCTATCTCCAAACTCTAAACTCTAAACTCCAATCTCCTAACTCCTAACTCCAAACTCCAAACTCCTAACTCCAAACTCCAAACTCCAATCTCCAATCTCCTAACTCCTACTACAAACTCCAAACTCCTAACTCCAAACTCCTAACCTCCAAACTCCAAACTCCAAACTCCAATGTCCAATCTCCTAACTCCTAACTCCTAACTCCAAACTCCAAACTCCAATCTCCTAACTCCAAACTCCAAACTCCTAACTCCTAACTCCTAACTCCAAAATCCGAACTCCAAACTCCAAACTCCAATCTCCTAACTCCTAACTCCAAACTCCAACCTCCTAACTCCAAACTCCAAACTCCAAACTCTAAACTCTAAACTCCTCACTCCAAACTCCAAACTCCAAACTCCTAACTCCAAACTCCAACCTCCAAGCTCCAATCTCCTAACGCCTAACTCCAAACTCCAAACTCCTAACTCCAAACTCCTAACTCCAAACTCCAAACTCCAATCTCCTAACTCCAAACTCCAAACTTCTAACTCCACACACCAAACTACAAACTCCAACCTCCAAACTCCTCACTCCTGACTCCAAACTCCTAACTCCAAACTCCAAACTCCTAACTCCAAACTCCAAACTCCAAACTCCTAACTCCAAACTCCAAACTCCAAACTCCAAACTCCTAACTCCTAACTCCAAACTCCAAACTCCAAACTCCAATCTCCTAACTCCAAACTCCAAACTCCTAACTCCAAACTCCAAACCCCAAACTCCAATCTCCAGTCTCCTAACTCCTAACTCCAAACTCCAAACTCCAATCTCCTAACTCCAAACTCCAAACTCCAAACTCCAAACTCCAATCTCCAGTCTCCTAACTCCTAACTCCAAACTCCAAACTCCAATCTCCTAACTCCTAACTCCAAACTCCAAACTCCTAACTCCAAATTCCAAACTCCAATCTCCTAACTCCTAACTCCAAACTCCAAACTCCTAACTCCAAACTCCAAACTCCAAACTCCAATCTCCTAACTACTAACTCCAAACTTCAACCTCCTAACTCCAAACTCCAAACTCCAAACACTAAACTCTAAACTCCTAACTCCTAACTCCAAACTCCAACCTCCTAACTCCAAACTCCAAACTCTAAACTCCAAACTCCAATCTCCTAAACCTAACTCCAAACTCCAAACTCCAAACTCCAAACTCCTAAACCCTAACTCCAAACTCCAAACTCCAAACTCCGAACTGCAAACTCCAAACTCCAATCTCCAATCTCCTAACTCCTAACTCCAAACTCCGAACTCCAAACTCCAAACTCCTAACTCCAATCTCCTAACCCCTAACTCCAAACTCCAACCTCCTAACTCCAAACTCCAAACTCCAAACTCTAAACTCTAAACTCCTAACTCCAAGCTCCAAACTCCAAACTCCAAACTCCTAACTCCAAACTCCAAACTCCAAACTCCAATCTCCTAACTCCTAACTCCAAACTGCAAACTCCAAACTCCTAACTCCAAACTCCAAACTCCAATCTCCTAACCACTAACTCCAAACTCCAAACTCCGAACTCCAAAGTCCAATCTCCAATCTCCTAACTCCTAATCCAAACTCCAAACTCCTAACTCCAAACTCCAAACTCCAATCACCTAACTCCAAACTCCAACCTCCAATCTCCAATCTCCAAACTCCAATGTCCAATCTCCTAACTCCTAACTCCTAACTCCAAACTCCAAACTCCAAACTCCAATCTCCTAACTCCAAACTCCAAACTCCAAACTCCTAACTCCTAACTCCAAATTCCTGACTCCAAACTCCAAACTCCAATCTCCTAACTCCAAACTCTAAACTCTAAACTCCAATCTCCTAACTCCTAACTCCAAACTCCAAACTCCTAACTCCAAACTCCAAACTCCGATCTCCAATCTCCTAACTCCTACTACAAACTCCAAACTCCTAACTCCAAACTCCAAACTCCAATCTCCTAACTCCAAACTCCAACCTCCAAACTCCAAACTCCAAACTCCAATGTCCAATCTCCTAACTCCTAACTCCTAACTCCAAACTCCAAACTCCAACCTCCAATCTCCTAACTCCAAACTCCAAACTCCAAACTCCTAACTCCTAACTCCAAACTCCGAACTCCAAACTCCAAACTCCAATCTCCTAACTCCTAACTCCAAACTCCAACCTTCTAACTCCAAACTCCAAACTCTAAACTCTAAACTCCTCACTCCAAACTCCAAACTCCAAACTCCTAACTCCAAACTCCAACCTCCAAACTCCAATCTCCTAACGCCTAACTCCAAACTCCAAACTCCTAACTCCAAACTCCTAACTCCAAACTCCAAACTCCAATCTCCTAACTCCAAACTCCAAACTCCTAACTCCACACACCAAACTACAAACTCCAACCTCCAAACTCCTCACTCCTGACTCCAAACTCCAAACTCCAAACTCCAAACTCCTAACTCCAAACTCCAAACTCCTAACTCCAAACTCCAAACTCCAAACTCCTAACTCCTAACTCCAAACTCCAAACTCCAAACTCCAATCTCCTAACTCCAAACTCCAAACTCCTAACTCCTAACTCCAAACTCCTAACTCCAAACTCCAAACTCCAATCTCCTAACTCCAAACTCCAAACTCCAAACTCCAAACTCCTAACTCCAAACTCCAAACCCCAAACTCCAATCTCCAGTCTCCTAACTCCTAACTCCAAACTCCAAACTCCAATCTCCTAACTCCTAACTCCAAACTCCAAACTCCAAACTCCAAACTCCAATCTCCTAACTCCTAACTCCCAACTCCAAACTCCAATCTCCAGTCTCCTAACTCCTAACTCCAAACTCCAAACTCCAATCTCCAGTCTCCTAACTCCTAACTCCAAACTCCAAACTCCTAACTCCAAATTCCAAACTCCAAACTCCAAACTCCTAACTCCTAACTCCAAACTCCTAACTCCAAACTCCAAACTCCAATCTCCTAACTCCAAACTCCAAACTCCAAACTCCTAACTCCTAACTCCTAACTCCAAAATCCGAACTCCAAACTCCAAACTCCAATCTCCTAACTCCTAACTCCAAACTCCAACCTCCTAACTCCAAACTCCAAACTCCAAACTCTAAACTCTAAACTCCTCACTCCAAACTCCAAACTCCAAACTCCTAACTCCAAACTCCAACCTCCAAGCTCCAATCTCCTAACGCCTAACTCCAAACTCCAAACTCCTAACTCCAAACTCCTAACTCCAAACTCCAAACTCCAATCTCCTAACTCCAAACTCCAAACTTCTAACTCCACACACCAAACTACAAACTCCAACCTCCAAACTCCTCACTCCTGACTCCAAACTCCTAACTCCAAACTCCAAACTCCAAACTCCTAACTCCAAACTCCAAACTCCAAACTCCTAACTCCGAACTCCAAACTCCAAACTCCAAACTCCTAACTCCTAACTCCAAACTCCAAACTCCAAACTCCAATCTCCTAACTCCAAACTCCAAACTCCTAACTCCTAACTGCAAACTCCTAACTCCAAACTCCAAACTCCAATCTCCTAACTCCAAACTCCAAACCCCAAACTCCAATCTCCAGTCTCCTAACTCCTAACTCCAAACTCCAAACTCCAATCTCCTAACTCCTAACTCCAAACTCCAAACTCCAATCTCCTAACTCCTAACTCCAAACTCCAAACTCCAAACTCCTAACTCCAAATTCCAAACTCCAATCTCCTAACTCCTAACTCCAAACTCCAAACTCCTAACTCCAAACTCCAAACTCCAATCTCCTAACTCCAAACTCCAACCTCCTAACTCCAAACTCCAAACTCCAAACACTAAACTCTAAACTCCTAACTCCTAACTCCAAACTCCAACCTCCTAACTCCAAACTCCAAACTCTAAACTCCAAACGCCAATCTCCTAAACCTAACTCCAAACTCCAAACTCCTAACTCCAAACTCCTAAACCCTAACTCCAAACTCCAAACTCCAAACTCCGAACTGCAAACTCCAAACTCCAATCTCCAATCTCCTAACTCCTAACTCCAAACTCCGAACTCCAAACTCCTAACTCCAATCTCCTAACTCCTAACTCCAAACTCCAACCTCCTAACTCCAAACTCCAAACTCCAAACTCTAAACTCTAAACTCCTAACTCCAAGCTCCAAACTCCAAACTCCAAACTCCTAACTCCAAACTCCAAACTCCAAACTCCAATCTCCTAACTCCTAACTCCAAACTGCAAACTCCAAACTCCTAACTCCAAACTCCAAACTCCAATCTCCTAACCACTAACTCCAAACTCCAAACTCTGAACTCCAAACTCCAATCTCCAATCTCCTAACTCCTACTACAAACTCCAAACTCCTAACTCCAAACTCCAAACTCCAATCTCCTAACTCCAAACTCCAACCTCCAATCTCCAAACTCCAAACTCCAATGTCCAATCTCCTAACTCCTAACTCCTAACTCCAAACTCCAAACTCCAAACTCCAATCTCCTAACTCCAAACTCGAAACTCCAAACTCCTAACTCCTAACTCCAAATTCCTGACTCCAAACTCCAAACTCCAATCTCCTAACTCCAAACTCTAAACTCTAAACTCCAATCTCCTAACTCCTAACTCCAAACTCCAAACTCCTAACTCCAAACTCCAAACTCCGATCTCCAATCTCCTAACTCCTACTACAAACTCCAAACTCCTAACTCCAAACTCCAATCTCCTAACTCCAAACTCCAACCTCCAAACTCCAAACTCCAAACTCCAATGTCCAATCTCCTAACTCCTAACTCGTAACTCCAAACTCCAAACTCCAACCTCCAATCTCCTAACTCCAAACTCCAAACTCCAAAGTCCTAACTCCTAACTCCAAACTCCGAACTCCAAACTCCAAACTCCAATCTCCTAACTCCTAACTCCAAACTCCAACCTCCTAACTCCAAACTCCAAACTCCAAACTCTAAACTCTAAACTCCTCACTCCAAACTCCAAACTCCAAACTCCTAACTCCAAACTCCAACCTCCAAACTCCAATCTCCTAACGCCTAACTCCAAACTCCAAACTCCTAACTCCAAACTCCTAACTCCAAACTCCAAACTCCAATCTCCTAACTCCAAACTCCAAACTCCTAACTCCACACACCAAACTACAAACTCCAACCTCCAAACTCCTCACTCCTGACTCCAAACTCCAAACTCCAAACTCCAAACTCCTAACTCCAAACTCCAAACTCCAAACTCCTAACTCCAAACTCCAAACTCCAAACTCCTAACTCCTAACTCCAAACTCCAAACTCCAAACTCCAATCTCCTAATTCCAAACTCCAAACTTCTAACTCCTAACTCCAAACTCCTAACTCCAAACTCCAAACTCCAATCTCCTAACTCCAAACTCCAAACTCCAAACTCCTAACTCCAAGCTCCAAACCCCAAACTCCAATCTCCAGTCTCCTAACTCCTAACTCCAAACTCCAATCTCCTAACTCCTAACTCCAAACTCCAAACTCCAAACTCCAATCTCCTAACTCCTAACTCCAAACTCCAAACTCCAATCTCCAGTCTCCTAACTCCTAACTCCAAACTCCAAACTCCAATCTCCAGTCTCCTAACTCCTAACTCCAAACTCCAAACTCCTAACTCCTAACTCCAAATTCCAAACTCCAAACTCCAAACTCCTAACTCCTAACTCCAAACTCCTAACTCCAAACTCCAAACTCCAATCTCCTAACTCCAAACTCCAAACTCCAAACTCCTAACTCCAAACCCCAAACTCCAATCTCCAGTCTCCTAACTCCTAACTCCAAACTCCAAACTCCAAACTCCAATCTCCTAACTCCTAACTCCAAACTCCAAACTCCAAACTCCAAACTCCAATCTCCAGTCTCCTAACTCCTAACTCCAAACTCCAAACTCCAATCTCCAGTCTCCTAACTCCTAACTCCAAACTCCAAACTCCAAACTCCTAACTCCAAATTCCAAACTCCAATCTCCTAACTCCTAACTCCAAACTCCAAACTCCTAACTCCAAACTCCAAACTCCAAACTCCAATCTCCTAACTCCTAACTCCAAACTCCAACCTCCTAACTCCAAACTCCAAACTCCAAACACTAAACTCTAAACTCCTAACTCCTAACTCCAAACTCCAACCTCCTAACTCCAAACTCCAAACTCTAAACTCCAAACTCCAATCTCCTAACTCCAAACTCCAAACTCCAAACTCCTAACTCCTAACTCCAAATTCCTGACTCCAAACTCCAAACTCCAATCTCCTAACTCCAAACTCTAAACTCTAAACTCCAATCTCCTAACTCCTAACTCCAAACTCCAAACTCCTAACTCCAAACTCCAAACTCCGATCTCCAATCTCCTAACTCCTACTACAAACTCCAAACTCCTAACTCCAAACTCCAAACTCCAATCTCCTAACTCCAAACTCCAACCTCCAAACTCCAAACTCCAAACTCCAATGTCCAATCTCCTAACTCCTAACTCCTAACTCCAAACTCCAAACTCCAACCTCCAATCTCCTAACTCCAAACTCCAAACTCCAAAGTCCTAACTCCTAACTCCAAACTCCGAACTCCAAACTCCAAACTCCAATCTCCTAACTCCTAACTCCAAACTCCAACCTCCTAACTCCAAACTCCAAACTCCAAACTCTAAACTCTAAACTCCTCACTCCAAACTCCAAACTCCAAACTCCTAACTCCAAACTCCAACCTCCAAACTCCAATCTCCTAACGCCTAACTCCAAACTCCAAACTCCTAACTCCAAACTCCTAACTCCAAACTCCAAACTCCAATCTCCTAACTCCAAACTCCAAACTCCTAACTCCACACACCAAACTACAAACTCCAACCTCCAAACTCCTCACTCCTGACTCCAAACTCCAAACTCCAAACTCCAAACTCCTAACTCCAAACTCCAAACTCCAAACTCCTAACTCCAAACTCCAAACTCCAAACTCCTAACTCCTAACTCCAAACTCCAAACTCCAAACTCCAATCTCCTAACTCCAATCTCCAGTCTCCTAACTCCTAACTCCAAACTCCAAACTCCAATCTCCTAACTCCTAACTCCAAACTCCAAACTCCAAACTCCAAACTCCAATCTCCTAACTCCTAACTCCAAACTCCAAACTCCAATCTCCAGTCACCTAACTCCTAACTCCAAACTCCAAACTCCAATCTCCAGTCTCCTAACTCCTAACTCCAAACTCCAAACTCCAAACTCCTAACTCCAAATTCCAAACTCCAAACTCCAAACTCCTAACTCCTAACTCCAAACTCCTAACTCCAAACTCCAAACTCCAATCTCCTAACTCCAAACTCCAAACTCCAAACTCCTAACTCCAAACCCCAAACTCCAATCTCCAGTCTCCTAACTCCTAACTCCAAACTCCAAACTCCAATCTCCAGTCTCCTAACTCCTAACTCCAAACTCCAAACTCCAATCTCCAGTCTCCTAACTCCTAACTCCAAACTCCAAACTCCAAACTCCTAACTCCAAATTCCAAACTCCAATCTCCTAACTCCTAACTCCAAACTCCAAACTCCTAACTCCTAACTCCAAACTCCAAACTCCTAACTCCAAACTCCAAACTCGAAACTCCAATCTCCTAACTCCTAACTCCAAACTCCAACCTCCTAACTCCAAACTCCAAACTCCAAACACTAAACTCTAAACTCCTAACTCCTAACTCCAAACTCCAACCTCCTAACTCCAAACTCCAAACTCTAAACTCCAAACTCCAATCTCCTAAACCTAACTCCAAACTCCAAACTCCTAACTCCAAACTCCAACCTCCTAACTCCAAACTCCAAACTCTAAACTCCAAACTCCAATCTCCTAAACCTAACTCCAAACTCCAAACTCCAAACTCCAAACTCCAAACTCCTAAACCCTAACTCCAAACTCCAAACTCCAAACTCCGAACTGCAAACTCCAAACTCCAATCTCCAATCTCCTAACTCCTAACTCCAAACTCCGAACTCCAAACTCCAAACTCCTAACTCCAATCTCCTAACTCCTAACTCCAAACTCCAACCTCCTAACTCCAAACTCCAAACTCTAAACTCTAAACTCCTAACTCCAAGCTCCAAACTCCAAACTCCAAACTCCTAACTCCAAACTCCAAACTCCAAATTCCAATCTCCTAACTCCTAACTCCAAACTGCAAACTCCAAACTCCTAACTCCAAACTCCAATCTCCTAACCACTAACTCCAAACTCCAAACTCCGAACTCCAAACTCCAATCTCCAATCTCCTAACTCCTACTACAAACTCCAAACTCCTAACTCCAAACTCCAAACTCCAATCTCCTAACTCCAAACTCCAACCTCCAATCTCCAAACTCCAAACTCCAATGTCCAATCTCCTAACTCCTAACTCCTAACTCCAAACTCCAAACTCCAAACTCCAAACTCCAATCTCCTAACTCCAAACTCCAAACTCCAAACTCCTAACTCCTAACTCCAAATTCCTGACTCCAAACTCCAAACTCCAATCTCCTAACTCCAAACTCTAAACTCTAAACTCCAATCTCCTAACTCCTAACTCCAAACTCCAAACTCCTAACTCCAAACTCCGATCTCCAATCTCCTAACTCCTACTCCAAACTCCAAACTCCTAACTCCAAACTCCAAACTCCAATCTCCTAACTCCAAACTCCAACCTCCAAACTCCAAACTCCAAACGTCCAATCTCCTAACTCCTAACTCCTAACTCCAAACTCCAAACTCCAACCTCCAATCTCCTAACTCCAAACTCCAAACTCCAAACTCCTAACTCCAAACTCCGAACTCCAAACTCCAAACTCCAATCTCCTAACTCCTAACTCCAAACTCCAACCTCCTAACTCCAAACTCCAAACTCCAAACTCTAAACTCTAAACTCCTCACTCCAAACTCCAAACTCCAAACTCCTAACTCCAAACTCCAACCTCCAAACTCCAATCTCCTAACGCCTAACTCCAAACTCCAAACTCCTAACTCCAAACTCCTAACTCCAAACTCCAAACTCCAATCTCCTAACTCCAAACTCCAAACTCCTAACTCCACACACCAAACTACAAACTCCAACCTCCAAACTCCTCACTCCTGACTCCAAACTCCAAACTCCAAACTCCAAACTCCTAACTCCAAACTCCAAACTCCAAACTCCTAACTCCAAACTCCAAACTCCAAACTCCAAACTCCAAACTCCTAACTCCTAACTCCAAACTCCAAACTCCAAACTCCAATCTCCTAACTCCAAACTCCAAACTCCTAACTCCAAACTCCTAACTCCAAACTCCAAACTCCAAACTCCAAACTCCTAACTCCAAACTCCAAACCCCAAACTCCAATCTCCAGTCTCCTAACTCCTAACTCCAAACTCCAAACTCCAATCTCCTAACTCCTAACTCCAAACTCCAAACTCCAAACTCCAAACTCCAATCTCCTAACTCCTAACTCCAAACTCCAAACTCCAATCTCCAGTCTCCTAACTCCAAACTCCAAACTCTAAACTCTAAACTCCTCACTCCAAACTCCAAACTCCAAACTCCTAACTCCAAACTCCAACCTCCAAACTCCAATCTCCTAACGCCTAACTCCAAACTCCAAACTCCTAACTCCAAACTCCTAACTCCAAACTCCAAACTCCAATCTCCTAACTCCAAACTCCAAACTCCTAACTCCACACACCAAACTACAAACTCCAACCTCCAAACTCCTCACTCCTGACTCCAAACTCCAAACTCCAAACTCCAAACTCCTAACTCCAAACTCCAAACTCCAAACTCCTAACTCCAAACTCCAAACTCCAAACTCCAAACTCCTAACTCCTAACTCCAAACTCCAAACTCCAAACTCCAATCTCCTAACTCCAAACTCCAAACTCCTAACTCCAAACTCCTAACTCCAAACTCCAAACTCCAATCTCCTAACTCCAAACTCCAAACTCCTAACTCCAAACTCCAAACCCCAAACTCCAATCTCCAGTCTCCTAACTCCTAACTCCAAACTCCAAACTCCAATCTCCTAACTCCTAACTCCAAACTCCAAACTCCAAACTCCAAACTCCAATCTCCTAACTCCTAACTCCAAACTCCAAACTCCAATCTCCAGTCTCCTAACTCCTAACTCCAAACTCCAAACTCCAATCTCCAGTCTCCTAACTCCTAACTCCAAACTCCAAACTCCTAACTCCAAATTCCAAACTCCAAACTCCTAACTCCTAACTCCAAACTCCTAACTCCAAACTCCAAACTCCAATCTCCTAACTCCAAACTCCAAACTCCTAACTCCAAACCCCAAACTCCAATCTCCAGTCTCCTAACTCCTAACTCCAAACTCCAAACTCCAAACTCCAATCTCCTAACTCCTAACTCCAAACTCCAAACTCCAAACTCCAAACTCCAATCTCCAGTCTCCTAACTCCTAACTCCAAACTCCAAACTCCTAACTCCAAATTCCAAACTCCAATCTCCTAACTCCTAACTCCAAACTCCAAACTCCTAACTCCAAACTCCAAACTCCAAACTCCAATCTCCTAACTCCTAACTCCAAACTCCAACCTCCTAACTCCAAACTCCAAACACTAAACTCTAAACTCCTAACTCCTAACTCCAAACTCCAACCTCCTAACTCCAAACTCCAAACTCTAAACTCCAAACTCCAATCTCCTAAACCTAACTCCAAACTCCAAACTCCAAACTCCAAACTCCAAACTCCTAAACCCTAAGTCCAAACTCCAAACTCCAAACTCCGAACTGCAAACTCCAAACTCCAATCTCCTAACTCCTAACTCCAAACTCCAACCTCCTAACTCCAAACTCCAAACTCCTAACTCCAAACTCCAAACTCCAAACTCCAATCTCCTAACTCCTAACTCCAAACTGCAAACTCCAAACTCCTAACTCCAAACTCCAAACTCCAATCTCCTAACCCCTAACTCCAAACTCCAAACTCCGAACTCCAAACTCCAATCTCCAATCTCCTAACTCCTACTACAAACTCCAAACTCCTAACTCCAAACTCCAAACACCAATCTCCTAACTCCAAACTCCAACCTCCAAACTCCAAACTCCAAACTCCAATGTCCAATCTCCTAACTCCTAACTCCAAACTCCAAACTCCAATCTCCTAACTCCAAACTCCAAACTCCAAACTCCTAACTCCTAACTCCAAATTCCTGACTCCAAACTCCAAACTCCAATCTCCTAACTCCTAACTCCAAACTCCAACCTCCTAACTCCAAACTCCAAACTCTAAACTCTAAACTCTAAACTCCTAACTCCAAACTCCAAACTCCAAACTCCTAACTCCAAACACCAACCTCCAAACTCCAATCCCCTAACTCCAAACTCCAAACTCCTAACTCCAAACTCCAAACTCCAAACTCCAATCTCCTAACCCCTAACTCCAAACTCCAAACTCCTAACTCCAAACTCCAAACTCCAATCTCCTAACTCCAAACTCCAAACTCCTAACTCCACACTCCAAACTACAAACTCCAACCTCCAAACTCCTCACTTCTGACTCCAAACTCCTAACTCCAAGCTCCAAACTCCAATCTCCTAACTCCTAACTCCAAACTCCAAACTCCTAACTCCAAACTCCAAACTCCGAACTCCAACTCTTAACTCCAAACTCCTCACTCCTAACTCCAAACTCCAAACTCCTAACTCGTAACTCCTAACTCCAAATTCCAAACTCCTAACTCAAAACTCCAAACTCCAATCTCCTAACTCCTAACTCCAAACTCCAATCTCCTAACTCCATACTCTAAACTCTAAACTCCAATCTCCTAACACCTAACTCCAAACTCCAATCTCCTAACTCCAAACTCTAAACTCTAAACTCCAATCTCCTAACACCTAACTCCAAACTCCAAACTCCTAACTCCTAACTCCAAACTCCAATCTCCTAACTCCAAACTCTAAACTCTAAACTCCAATCTCCTAACTCCAAACTCCAAACTCCAAACTCCTAACTCCAAACTCCAATCTCCAATCTCCTAACTCCTACTACAAACTCCAAACTCCTAAATCCAAACTCCAAACTCCAATCTCCTAACGCCAAACTCCAACCTCCAAACTCCAAACTCCAAACTCCAATGTCCAATCTCCTAACTCCTAACTCCTAACTCCAAACTCCAAACTCCAAACTCCAATCTCCTAACTCCAAACTCCAAACTCCGAACTCCTAACTCGTAACTCCAAACTCCGAACTCCAAACTCCAAACTCCAATCTCCTAACTCCTAACTCCAAACTCCAACCTCCTAACTCCAAACTCCAAACTCCAAACTCTAAACTCTAAACTCCTAACTCCAAACTCCAAACTCCTAACTCCAAACTCCAACCTCCAAACTCCAATCTCCTAACGCCTAACTCCAAACTCCAAACTCCTAACTCCAAACTCCTAACTCCAAACTCCAAACTCCAATCTGCTAACTCCAAACTCCAAACTCCTAACTCCACACACCAAACTACAAACTCCAACCTCCAAACTCCTCACTCCTGACTCCAAACTCCAAACTCCAAACTCCAAACTCCTAACTCAAAACTCCAAACTCCAATCTCCTAACTCCTAACTCCAAACTCCAATCTCCTAACTCCAAACTCTAAACTCTAAACTCCAATCTCCTAACACCTAACTCCACACTCCAAACTCCTAACTCCTAACTCCAAACTCCAATCTCCTATCTCCAAACTCTAAACTCTAAACTCCAATCTCCTAACACCTAACTCCACACTCCAAACTCCTAACTCCTAACTCCAAACTCCAACCTCCTAACTCCAAACTCCAAACTCCAAACACTAAACTCTAAACTCCTAACTCCTAACTCCAAACTCCAACCTCCTAACTCCAAACTCCAAACTCTAAACTCCAAATCTCCTAACTCCAAACTCCAAACTCCAAACTCCTAACTCCTAACTCCAAATTCCTGACTCCAAACTCCAAACTCCAATCTCCTAACTCCAAACTCTAAACTCTAAACTCCAATCTCCTAACTCCTAACTCCAAACTCCTAACTCCAAACTCCAAACTCCGATCTCCAATCTCCTAACTCCTACTACAAACTCCAAACTCCTAACTCCAAACTCCAAACTCCAATCTCCTAACTCCAAACTCCAACCTCCAAACTCCAAACTCCAAACTCCAATGTCCAATCTCCTAACTCCTAACTCCTAACTCCAAACTCCAAACTCCAACCTCCAATCTCCTAACTCCAAACTCCAAACTCCAAAGTCCTAACTCCTAACTCCAAACTCCGAACTCCAAACTCCAAACTCCAATCTCCTAACTCCTAACTCCAAACTCCAACCTCCTAACTCCAAACTCCAAACTCCAAACTCTAAACTCTAAACTCCTCACTCCAAACTCCAAACTCCAAACTCCTAACTCCAAACTCCAACCTCCAAACTCCAATCTCCTAACGCCTAACTCCAAACTCCAAACTCCTAACTCCAAACTCCTAACTCCAAACTCCAAACTCCAATCTCCTAACTCCAAACTCCAAACTCCTAACTCCACACACCAAACTACAAACTCCAACCTCCAAACTCCTCACTCCTGACTCCAAACTCCAAACTCCAAACTCCAAACTCCTAACTCCAAACTCCAAACTCCAAACTCCTAACTCCAAACTCCAAACTCCAAACTCCTAACTCCTAACTCCAAACTCCAAACTCCAAACTCCAATCTCCTAACTCCAAACTCCAAACCCCAAACTCCAATCTCCAGTCTCCTAACTCCTAACTCCAAACTCCAAACTCCAAACTCCTAACTCCTAACTCCAAACTCCAAACTCCAAACTCCAAACTCCAAACTCCAATCTCCTAACTCCTAACTCCAAACTCCAAACTCCAATCTCCAGTCTCCTAACTCCAAACTCCAAACTCTAAACTCTAAACTCCTCACTCCAAACTCCAAACTCCAAACTCCTAACTCCAAACTCCAACCTCCAAACTCCAATCTCCTAACGCCTAACTCCAAACTCCAAACTCCTAACTCCAAACTCCTAACTCCAAACTCCAAACTCCAATCTCCTAACTCCAAACTCCAAACTCCTAACTCCACACACCAAACTACAAACTCCAACCTCCAAACTCCTCACTCCTGACTCCAAACTCCAAACTCCAAACTCCAAACTCCTAACTCCAAACTCCAAACTCCAAATCCTAACTCCAAACTCCAAACTCCAAACTCCAAACTCCAAACTCCTAACTCCTAACTCCAAACTCCAAACTCCAAACTCCAATCTCCTAACTCCAAACTCCAAACTCCTAACTCCAAACTCCTAACTCCAAACTCCAAACTCCAATCTCCTAACTCCAAACTCCAAACTCCTAACTCCAAACTCCAAACCCCAAACTCCAATCTCCAGTCTCCTAACTCCTAACTCCAAACTCCAAACTCCAATCTCCTAACTCCTAACTCCAAACTCCAAACTCCAAACTCCAAACTCCAATCTCCTAACTCCTAACTCCAAACTCCAAACTCCAATCTCCAGTCTCCTAACTCCTAACTCCAAACTCCAAACTCCAATCTCCAGTCTCCTAACTCCTAACTCCAAACTCCAAACTCCTAACTCCAAATTCCAAACTCCAAACTCCTAACTCCTAACTCCAAACTCCTAACTCCAAACTCCAAACTCCAATCTCCTAACTCCAAACTCCAAACTCCTAACTCCAAACCCCAAACTCCAATCTCCAGTCTCCTAACTCCTAACTCCAAACTCCAAACTCCAAACTCCAATCTCCTAACTCCTAACTCCAAACTCCAAACTCCAAACTCCAAACTCCAATCTCCAGTCTCCTAACTCCTAACTCCAAACTCCAAACTCCTAACTCCAAATTCCAAACTCCAATCTCCTAACTCCTAACTCCAAACTCCAAACTCCTAACTCCAAACTCCAAACTCCAAACTCCAATCTCCTAACTCCTAACTCCAAACTCCAACCTCCTAACTCCAAACTCCAAACACTAAACTCTAAACTCCTAACTCCTAACTCCAAACTCCAACCTCCTAACTCCAAACTCCAAACTCTAAACTCCAAACTCCAATCTCCTAAACCTAACTCCAAACTCCAAACTCCAAACTCCAAACTCCAAACTCCTAAACCCTAAGTCCAAACTCCAAACTCCAAACTCCGAACTGCAAACTCCAAACTCCAATCTCCTAACTCCTAACTCCAAACTCCAACCTCCTAACTCCAAACTCCAAACTCCTAACTCCAAACTCCAAACTCCAAACTCCAATCTCCTAACTCCTAACTCCAAACTGCAAACTCCAAACTCCTAACTCCAAACTCCAAACTCCAATCTCCTAACCCCTAACTCCAAACTCCAAACTCCGAACTCCAAACTCCAATCTCCAATCTCCTAACTCCTACTACAAACTCCAAACTCCTAACTCCAAACTCCAAACACCAATCTCCTAACTCCAAACTCCAACCTCCAAACTCCAAACTCCAAACTCCAATGTCCAATCTCCTAACTCCTAACTCCAAACTCCAAACTCCAATCTCCTAACTCCAAACTCCAAACTCCTAACTCCTAACTCCAAATTCCTGACTCCAAACTCCAAACTCCAATCTCCTAACTCCTAACTCCAAACTCCAACCTCCTAACTCCAAACTCCAAACTCCAAACTCTAAACTCTAAACTCTAAACTCCTAACTCCAAACTCCAAACTCCAAACTCCTAACTCCAAACACCAACCTCCAAACTCCAATCTCCTAACTCCAAACTGCAAACTCCTAACTCCAAACTCCAAACTCCAAACTCCAATCTCCTAACCCCTAACTCCAAACTCCAAACTCCTAACTCCAAACTCCAATCTCCTAACTCCAAACTCCAAACTCCTAACTCCACACTCCAAACTACAAACTCCAACCTCCAAACTCCTCACTTCTGACTCCAAACTCCTAACTCCAAACTCCAAACTCCAATCTCCTAACTCCTAACTCCAAACTCCAAACTCCTAACTCCAAACTCCAAACTCCGAACTCCAACTCTTAACTCCAAACTCCTCACTCCTAACTCCAAACTCCAAACTCCTAACTCGTAACTCCTAACTCCAAATTCCAAACTCCTAACTCAAAACTCCAAACTCCAATCTCCTAACTCCTAACTCCAAACTCCAATCTCCTAACTCCATACTCTAAACTCTAAACTCCAATCTCCTAACACCTAACTCCAAACTCCAATCTCCTAACTCCAAACTCTAAACTCTAAACTCCAATCTCCTAACACCTAACTCCAAACTCCAAACTCCTAACTCCTAACTCCAAACTCCAATCTCCTAACTCCAAACTCTAAACTCTAAACTCCAATCTCCTAACTCCTAACTCCAAACTCCTAACTCCAAACTCCAATCTCCAATCTCCTAACTCCTACTACAAACTCCAAACTCCTAAATCCAAACTCCAAACTCCAATCTCCTAACGCCAAACTCCAACCTCCAAACTCCAAACTCCAAACTCCAATGTCCAATCTCCTAACTCCTAACTCCTAACTCCAAACTCCAAACTCCAAACTCCAATCTCCTAACTCCAAACTCCAAACTCCAAACTCCTAACTCGTAACTCCAAACTCCGAACTCCAAACTCCAAACTCCAATCTCCTAACTCCTAACTCCAAACTCCAACCTCCTAACTCCAAACTCCAAACTCCAAACTCTAAACTCTAAACTCCTAACTCCAAACTCCAAACTCCTAACTCCAAACTCCAACCTCCAAACTCCAATCTCCTAACGCCTAACTCCAAACTCCAAACTCCTAACTCCAAACTCCTAACTCCAAACTCCAAACTCCAATCTGCTAACTCCAAACTCCAAACTCCTAACTCCACACACAAAACTACAAACTCCAACCTCCAAACTCCTCACTCCTGACTCCAAACTCCAAACTCCAAACTCCAAACTCCTAACTCAAAACTCCAAACTCCAATCTCCTAACTCCTAACTCCAAACTCCAATCTCCTAACTCCAAACTCTAAACTCTAAACTCCTATCTCCTAACACCTAACTCCACACTCCAAACTCCTAACTCCTAACTCCAAACTCCAATCTCCTATCTCCAAACTCTAAACTCTAAACTCCAATCTCCTAACACCTAACTCCACACTCCAAACTCCTAACTCCTAACTCCAAACTCCAACCTCCTAACTCCAAACTCCAAACTCCAAACACTAAACTCTAAACTCCTAACTCCTAACTCCAAACTCCAACCTCCTAACTCCAAACTCCAAACTCTAAACTCCAAATCTCCTAACTCCAAACTCCAAACTCCAAACTCCTAACTCCTAACTCCAAATTCCTGACTCCAAACTCCAAACTCCAATCTTCTAACTCCAAACTCTAAACTCTAAACTCCAATCTCCTAACTCCTAACTCCAAACTCCTAACTCCAAACTCCAAACTCCGATCTCCAATCTCCTAACTCCTACTACAAACTACAAACTCCTAACTCCAAACTCCAAACTCCAATCTCCTAACTCCAAACTCCAACCTCCAAACTCCAAACTCCAAACTCCAATGTCCAATCTCCTAACTCCTAACTCCTAACTCCAAACTCCAAACTCCAACCTCCAATCTCCTAACTCCAAACTCCAAACTCCAAAGTCCTAACTCCTAACTCCAAACTCCGAACTCCAAACTCCAATCTCCTAACTCCTAACTCCAAACTCCAACCTCCTAACTCCAAACTCCAAACTCTAAACTCTAAACTCCTCACTCCAAACTCCAAACTCCAAACTCCTAACTCCAAACTCCAACCTCCAAACTCCAATCTCCTAACGCCTAACTCCAAACTCCAAACTCCTAACTCCAAACTCCTAACTCCAAACTCCAAACTCCAATCTCCTAACTCCAAACTCCAAACTCCTAACTCCACACACCAAACTACAAACTCCAACCTCCAAACTCCTCACTCCTGACTCCAAACTCCAAACTCCAAACTCCTAACTCCAAACTCCAAACTCCAAACTCCTAACTCCAAACTCCAAACTCCAAACTCCTAACTCCTAACTCCAAACTCCAAACTCCAAACTCCAATCTCCTAACTCCAAACTCCAAACTCCTAACTCCTAACTCCAAACTCCTAACTCCAAACTCCAAACTCCAATCTCCTAACTCCAAACTCCAAACTCCAAACTCCTAACTCCAAACTCCAAACCCCAAACTCCAATCTCCAGTCTCCTAACTCCTAACTCCAAACTCCAAACTCCAATCTCCTAACTCCTAACTCCAAACTCCAAACTCCAAACTCCAAACTCCAATCTCCTAACTCCTAACTCCAAACTCCAAACTCCAATCTCCAGTCTCCTAACTCCTAACTCCAAACTCCAAACTCCAATCTCAAGTCTCCTAACTCCTAACTCCAAACTCCAAACTCCAATCTCCTAACTCCAAACTCCAAACTCCAAACTCCTAACTCCAAACCCCAAACTCCAATCTCCAGTCTCCTAACTCCTAACTCCAAACTCCAAACTCCAATCTCCAGTCTCCTAACTCCTAACTCCAAACTCCAAACTCCAATCTCCAGTCTCCTAACTCCTAACTCCAAACTCCAAACTCCAAACTCCTAACTCCAAATTCCAAACTCCAATCTCCTAACTCCTAACTCCAAACTCCAAACTCCTAACTCCTAACTCCAAACTCCAAACTCCTAACTCCAAACTCCAAACTCGAAACTCCAATCTCCTAACTCCTAACTCCAAACTCCAACCTCCTAACTCCAAACTCCAAACTCCAAACACTAAACTCTAAACTCCTAACTCCTAACTCCAAACTCCAACCTCCTAACTCCAAACTCCAAACTCTAAACTCCAAACTCCAATCTCCTAAACCTAACTCCAAACTCCAAACTCCAAACTCCAACCTCCTAACTCCAAACTCCAAACTCTAAACTCCAAACTCCAATCTCCTAAACCTAACTCCAAACTCCAAACTCCAAACTCCAAACTCCTAAACCCTAACTCCAAACTCCAAACTCCAAACTCCGAACTGCAAACTCCAAACTCCAATCTCCAATCTCCTAACTCCTAACTCCAAACTCCGAACTCCAAACTCCAATCTCCTAACTCCAATCTCCTAACTCCTAACTCCAAACTCCAACCTCCTAACTCCAAACTCCAAACTCCAAACTCTAAACTCTAAACTCCTAACTCCAAGCTCCAAACTCCAAACTCCAAACTCCTAACTCCAAACTCCAAACTCCAAATTCCAATCTCCTAACTCCTAACTCCAAACTGCAAACTCCAAACTCCTAACTCCAAACTCCAAACTCCAATCTCCTAACCACTAACTCCAAACTCCAAACTCCGAACTCCAAACTCCAATCTCCAATCTCCTAACTCCTACTACAAACTCCAAACTCCTAACTCCAAACTCCAAACTCCAATCTCCTAACTCCAAACTCCAACCTCCAATCTCCAAACTCCAAACTCCAATGTCCAATCTCCTAACTCCTAACTCCTAACTCCAAACTCCAAACTCCAAACTCCAAACTCCAATCTCCTAACTCCAAACTCCAAACTCCAAACTCCTAACTCCTAACTCCAAATTCCTGACTCCAAACTCCAAACTCCAATCTCCTAACTCCAAACTCTAAACTCTAAACTCCAATCTCCTAACTCCTAACTCCAAACTCCAAACTCCTAACTCCAAACTCCGATCTCCAATCTCCTAACTCCTACTCCAAACTCCAAACTCCTAACTCCAAACTCCAAACTCCAATCTCCTAACTCCAAACTCCAACCTCCAAACTCCAAACTCCAAACGTCCAATCTCCTAACTCCTAACTCCTAACTCCAAACTCCAAACTCCAACCTCCAATCTTCTAACTCCAAACTCCAAACTCCAAACTCCTAACTCCTAACTCCAAACTCCGAACTCCAAACTCCAAACTCCAATCTCCTAACTCCTAACTCCAAACTCCAACCTCCTAACTCCAAACTCCAAACTCCAAACTCTAAACTCTAAACTCCTCACTCCAAACTCCAAACTCCAAACTCCTAACTCCAAACTCCAACCTCCAAACTCCAATCTCCTAACGCCTAACTCCAAACTCCAAACTCCTAACTCCAAACTCCTAACTCCAAACTCCAAACTCCAATCACCTAACTCCAAACTCCAAACTCCTAACTCCACACACCAAACTACAAACTCCAACCTCCAAACTCCTCACTCCTGACTCCAAACTCCAAACTCCAAACTCCTAACTCCAAACTCCAAACTCCAAACTCCTAACTCCAAACTCCAAACTCCAAACTCCAAACTCCTAACTCCTAACTCCAAACTCCAAACTCCAAACTCCAATCTCCTAACTCCAAACTCCAAACTCCTAACTCCAAACTCCTAACTCCAAACTCCAAACTCCAATCTCCTAACTCCAAACTCCAAACTCCTAACTCCAAACTCCAAACCCCAAACTCCAATCTCCAGTCTCCTAACTCCTAACTCCAAACTCCAAACTCCAATCTCCTAACTCCTAACTCCAAACTCCAAACTCCAAACTCCAAACTCCAATCTCCTAACTCCTAACTCCAAACTCCAAACTCCAATCTCCAGTCTCCTAACTCCTAACTCCTAACTCCAAACTCCAAACTCCAATCTCCAGTCTCCTAACTCCTAACTCCAAACTCCAAACTCCTAACTCCAAATTCCAAACTCCAAACTCCAAACTCCTAACTCCTAACTCCAAACTCCTAACTCCAAACTCCAAACTCCAATCTCCTAACTCCAAACTCCAAACTCCTAACTCCAAACACCAAACTCCAATCTCCAGTCTCCTAACTCCTAACTCCAAACTCCAAACTCCAAACTCCAATCTCCTAACTCCTAACTCCAAACTCCAAACTCCAAACTCCAAACTCCAATCTCCAGTCTCCTAACTCCTAACTCCAAACTCCTAACTCCAAATTCCAAACTCCAATCTCCTAACTCCTAACTCCAAACTCCAAACTCCTAACTCCAAACTCCAAACTCCAAACTCAAATCTCCTAACTCCTAACTCCAAACTCCAACCTCCTAACTCCAAACTCCAAACACTAAACTCTAAACTCCTAACTCCTAACTCCAAACTCCAACCTCCTAACTCCAAACTCCAAACTCTAAACTCCAAACTCCAATCTCCTAAACCTAACTCCAAACTCCAAACTCCAAACTCCAAACTCCTAAACCCTAAGTCCAAACTCCAAACTCCAAACTCCGAACTGCAAACTCCAAACTCCAATCTCCTAACTCCTAACTCCAAACTCCGAACTCCAAACTCCAAACTCCAAACTCCAATCTCCTAACTCCTAACTCCAAACTCCAACCTCCAAACTCCAAACTCCAAACTCCTAACTCCAAACTCCAAACTCCAAACTCCAATCTCCTAACTCCTAACTCCAAACTGCAAACTCCAAACTCCTAACTCCAAACTCCAAACTCCAATCTCCTAACCCCTAACTCCAAACTCCAAACTCCGAACTCCAAACTCCAATCTCCAATCTCCTAACTCCTACTACAAACTCCAAACTCCTAACTCCAAACTCCAAACACCAATCTCCTAACTCCAAACTCCAACCTCCAAACTCCAAACTCCAAACTCCAATGTCCAATCTCCTAACTCCTAACTCCAAACTCCAAACTCCAATCTCCTAACTCCAAACTCCAAACTCCAAACTCCTAACTCCTAACTCCAAA
The DNA here is from genome assembly GCF_052327205.1 of Somniosus microcephalus. NCBI lineage: Eukaryota > Metazoa > Chordata > Chondrichthyes > Squaliformes > Somniosidae > Somniosus > Somniosus microcephalus. The sequence continues at coordinate 40,927,804 of NC_141000.1, read as the reverse complement.
TTCCTGACTCCAAACTCCAAACTCCAATCTCCTAACTCCTAACTCCAAACTCCAACCTCCTAACTCCAAACTCCAAACTCTAAACTCTAAACTCTAAACTCCTAACTCCAAACTCCAAACTCCAAACTCCTAACTCCAAACACCAACCTCCAAACTCCAATCTCCTAACTCCTAACTCCAAACTCCAAACTCCTAACTCCAAACTCCAAACTCCAAACTCCAATCTCCTAACCCCTAACTCCAAACTCCAAACTCCTAACTCCAAACTCCAAACTCCAATCTCCTAACTCCAAACTCCAAACTCCTAACTCCACACTCCAAACTACAAACTCCAACCTCCAAACTCCTCACTTCTGACTCCAAACTCCTAACTCCAAACTCCAAACTCCAATCTCCTAACTCCTAACTCCAAACTCCGAACTCCAACTCTTAACTCCAAACTCCTCACTCCTAACTCCAAACTCCAAACTCCTAACTCCTAACTCCTAACTCCAAATTCCAAACTCCTAACTCAAAACTCCAAACTCCAATCTCCTGACTCCTAACTCCAAACTCCAATCTCCTAACTCCATACTCTAAACTCTAAACTCCAATCTCCTAACACCTAACTCCAAACTCCAAACTCCTAACTCCTAACTCCAAACTCCAATCTCCTAACTCCAAACTCTAAACTCTAAACTCCAATCTCCTAACTCCTAACTCCAAACTCCAAACTCCTAACTCCAAACTCCAATCTCCAATCTCCTAACTCCTACTACAAACTCCAAACTCCTAAATCCAAACTCCAAACTCCAATCTCCTAACGCCAAACTCCAACATCCAAACTCCAAACTCCAAACTCCAATGTCCAATCTCCTAACTCCTAACTCCAAACTCCAAACTCCAATCTCCTAACTCCAAACTCCAAACTCCAAACTCCTAACTCCTAACTCCAAACTCCGAACTCCAAACTCCAAACTCCAATCTCCTAACTCCTAACTCCAAACTCCAACCTCCTAACTCCAAACTCCAAACTCCAAACTCTAAACTCTAAACTCCTAACTCCAAACTCCAAACTCCTAACTCCAAACTCCAACCTCCAAACTCCAATCTCCTAACGCCTAACTCCAAACTCCAAACTCCTAACTCCAAACTCCTAACTCCAAACTCCAAACTCCAATCTGCTAACTCCAAACTCCAAACTCCTAACTCCACACACCAAACTACAAACTCCAACCTCCAAACTCCTCACTCCTGACTCCAAACTCCAAACTCCAAACTCCATACTCCTAACTCAAAACTCCAAACTCCAATCTCCTAACTCCTAACTCCAAACTCCAGTCTCCTAACTCCAAACTCTAAACTCTAAACTCCAATCTCCTCACACCTAACTCCACACACCAAACTCCTAACTCCTAACTCCAAACTCCAATCTCCTATCTCCAAACTCTAAACTCTAAACTCCAATCTCCTAACTCCTAACTCCAAACTCCAAACTCCTAACTCCAAACTCCAAACTCCAATCTCCAATCTCCAATCTCCTAACTCCTACTACAAACTCCAAACTCCTAACTCCAAACTCCAAACTCCAATCTCCTAACTCCAAACTCCAACCTCCAAACTCCAAACTCCAAACTCCAATGTCCAATCTCCTAACTCCTAACTCCTAACTCCAAACTCCAAACTCCAATCTCCTAACTCCAAACTCCAAACTCCAAACTCCTAACTCCAAACTCCGAACTCCAAACTCCAAACTCCAATCTCCTAACTCCTAACTCCAAACTCCAACCTCCTAACTCCAAACTCCAAACTCCAAACTCCAAACTCTAAACTCTAAACTCCTCACTCCAAACTCCAAACTCCAAACTCCTAACTCCAAACTCCAAACTCCAATCTCCTAACTCCAAACTCCAAACTCCTAACTGCACACACCAAACTACAAACTCCAACCTCCAAACTCCTCACTCCTGACTCCAAACTCCTAACTCCAAACTCCAAACTCCTAACTCCAAACTCCAAACTCCAAACTCCTAAACCCTAACTCCAAACTCCAAACTCCAAACTCCGAACTGCAAACTCCAATCTCCAATCTCCTAACTCCTAACTCCAAACTCCGAACTCCAAACTCCAAACTCCAAACTCCAATCTCCTAACTCCTAACTCCAAACTCCAACCTCCTAACTCCAAACTCCAAACTCCAAACTCTAAATTCTAAACTCCTAACTCCAAGCTCCAAACTCCAAACTCCTAACTCCAAACTCCAAACTCCAATCTCCTAACTCCTAACTCCAAACTGCAAACTCCAAACTCCTAACTCCAAACTCCAAACTCCAATCTCCTAACCCCTAACTCCAAACTCCAAACTCCGAACTCCAAACTCCAATCTCCAATCTCCTAACTCCTACTACAAACTCCAAACTCCTAACTCCAAACTCCAAACTCCTAACTCCTAACTCCTAACTCCAAACTCCTAACTCCAAACTCCAAACTCCAATCTCCAATCTCCTAACTCCTACTACAAACTCCAAACTCCGAACTCCAAACACCAAATTCCAATCTCCTAACTCCTAACTCCAAACTCCAACCTCCTAACTCCAAACTCCAAACTCCAAACTCTAAACTCTAAACTCCTCACTCCAAACTCCAAACTCCTAACTCCAAACTCCAACCTCCAAACTCCAATCTCCTAACGCCTAACTCCAAACTCCAAACTCCTAACTCCAAACTCCTAACTCCAAACTCCAAACTCCAATCTCCTAACTCCAAACTCCAAACTCCTAACTCCTAACTCCAAACTCCAAACTCCAAACTCCAATCTCCAATCTCCTAACTCCAAACTCCAAACTCCAAACTCCTAACTCCAAACTCCAAACCCCAAACTCCAATCTCCAGTCTCCTAACTCCTAACTCCAAACTCCAAACTCCAATCTCCTAACTCCTAACTCCAAACTCCAAACTCCAAACTCCAAACTCCAAACTCCAATCTCCAGTCTCCTAACTCCTAACTCCAAACTCCAAACTCCAATCTCCTAACTCCTAACTCCAAACTCCAAACTCCTAACTCCAAATTCCAAACTCCAATCTCCTAACTCCTAACTCCAAACTCCAATCTCCTAACTCCAAACTCCAATCTCCTAACTCCTAACTCCAAACTCCAACCTCCTAACTCCAAACTCCAAACTCCAAACTCCAAACTCCTAACTCCAAACTCCTAACTCCAAACTCCAAACTCCAATCTCCTAACTCCAAACTCCTAACTCCACACACCAAACTACAAACTCCAACCTCCAAACTCCTCACTCCTGACTCCAAACTCCAAACTCCAAACTCCAAACTCCTAACTCCAAACTCCTATCTCCTAACTCCAAACTCCAAACTCCAAACTCCAATCTCCTAACTCCAAACTCCAAACTCCTAACTCCAAACTCCTAACTCCAAACTCCAAACTCCAATCTCCTAACTCCAAACTCCAAACTCCAAACTCCTAACTCCAAACCCCAAACTCCAATCTCCAGTCTCCTCACTCCTGACTCCAAACTCCAAACTCCAAACTCCATACTCCTAACTCAAAACTCCAAACTCCAATCTCCTAACTCCTAACTCCAAACTCCAGTCTCCTAACTCCAAACTCTAAACTCTAAACTCCAATCTCCTAACACCTAACTCCACACACCAAACTCCTAACTCCTAACTCCAAACTCCAATCTCCTATCTCCAAACTCTAAACTCTAAACTCTAAACTCCAATCTCCTAACTCGTAACTCCAAACTCCAAACTCCTAACTCCAAACTCCAAACTCCAATCTCCAATCTCCAATCTCCTAACTCCTACTACAAACTCCAAACTCCTAACTCCAAACTCCAAACTCCAATCTCCTAACTCCAAACTCCAACCTCCAAACTCCAAACTCCAAACTCCAATGTCCAATCTCCTAACTCCTAACTCCTAACTCCAAACTCCAAACTCCAATCTCCTAACTCCAAACTCCAAACTCCAAACTCCTAACTCCAAACTCCGAACTCCAAACTCCAAACTCCAATCTCCTAACTCCTAACTCCAAACTCCAACCTCCTAACTCCAAACTCCAAACTCCAAACTCCAAACTCTAAACTCTAAACTCCTCACTCCAAACTCCAAACTCCAAACTCCTAACTCCAAACTCCAAACTCCAATCTCCTAACTCCAAACTCCAAACTCCTAACTCCACACACCAAACTACAAACTCCAACCTCCAAACTCCTCACTCCTGACTCCAAACTCCTAACTCCAAACTCCAAACTCCTAACTCCAAACTCCAAACTCCAAACTCCTAACTCCAAACTCCAAACTCCAAACTCCAAACTCCTAACTCCTAACTCCAAACTCCAAACTCCAAACTCCAATCTCCTAACTCCAAACTCCAAACTCCTAACTCCTAACTCCAAACTCCTAACTCCAAACTCCAAACTCCAATCTCCAATCTCCTAACTCCTACTACAAACTCCAAACTCCGAACTCCAAACTCCAAATTCCAATCTCCTAACTCCTAACTCCAAACTCCAACCTCCTAACTCCAAACTCCAAACTCCAAACTCTAAACTCTAAACTCCTCACTCCAAACTCCAAACTCCAAACTCCTAACTCCAAACTCCAACCTCCAAACTCCAATCTCCTAACGCCTAACTCCAAACTCCAAACTCCTAACTCCAAACTCCTAACTCCAAACTCCAAACTCCAATCTCCTAACTCCAAACTCCAAACTCCTAACTCCTAACTCCAAACTCCAAACTCCAAACTCCAATCTCCAATCTCCTAACTCCAAACTCCAAACTCCAAACTCCTAACTCCAAACTCCAAACCCCAAACTCCAATCTCCAGTCTCCTAACTCCTAACTCCAAACTCCAAACTCCAATCTCCTAACTCCTAACTCCAAACTCCAAACTCCAAACTCCAAACTCCAAACTCCAATCTCCAGTCTCCTAACTCCTAACTCCAAACTCCAAACTCCAATCTCCTAACTCCTAACTCCAAACTCCAAACTCCTAACTCCAAATTCCAAACTCCAATCTCCTAACTCCTAACTCCAAACTCCAAACTCCTAACTCCAAACTCCAAACTCCAAACTCCAATCTCCTAACTCCTAACTCCAAACTCCAACCTCCTAACTCCAAACTCCAAACTCCAAACACTAAACTCTAAACTCCTAACTCCTAACTCCAAACTCCAACCTCCTAACTCCAAACTCCAAACTCTAAACTCCAAACTCCAACCTCCTAAACCTAACTCCAAACTCCAAACTCCAAACTCCAAACTCCAAACTCCAAACTCCTAAACCCTAACTCCAAACTCCAAACTCCAAACTCCGAACTGCAAACTCCAATCTCCAATCTCCTAACTCCTAACTCCAAACTCCGAACTCCAAACTCCAAACTCCAAACTCCAATCTCCTAACTCCTAACTCCAAACTCCAACCTCCTAACTCCAAACTCCAAACTCCAAACTCTAAATTCTAAACTCCTAACTCCAAGCTCCAAACTCCAAACTCCTAACTCCAAACTCCAAACTCCAATCTCCTAACTCCTAACTCCAAACTGCAAACTCCAAACTCCTAACTCCAAACTCCAAACTCCAATCTCCTAACCCCTAACTCCAAACTCCAAACTCCAAACTCCTAACTCCTAACTCCAAACTCCGAACTCCAAACTCCAAACTCCAATCTCCTAACTCCTAACTCCAAACTCCAACCTCCTAACTCCAAACTCCAAACTCCAAACTCCAAACTCCTAACTCCAAACTCCTAACTCCAAACTCCAAACTCCAATCTCCTAACTCCAAACTCCTAACTCCACACACCAAACTACAAACTCCAACCTCCAAACTCCTCACTCCTGACTCCAAACTCCAAACTCCAAACTCCAAACTCCTAACTCCAAACTCCTATCTCCTAACTCCAAACTCCAAACTCCAAACTCCAATCTCCTAACTCCAAACTCCAAACTCCTAACTCCAAACTCCTAACTCCAAACTCCAAACTCCAATCTCCTAACTCCAAACTCCAAACTCCAAACTCCTAACTCCAAACCCCAAACTCCAATCTCCAGTCTCCTCACTCCTGACTCCAAACTCCAAACTCCAAACTCCATACTCCTAACTCAAAACTCCAAACTCCAATCTCCTAACTCCTAACTCCAAACTCCAGTCTCCTAACTCCAAACTCTAAACTCTCAACTCCAATCTCCTAACACCTAACTCCACACACCAAACTCCTAACTCCTAACTCCAAACTCCAATCTCCTATCTCCAAACTCTAAACTCTAAACTCCAATCTCCTAACTCCTAACTCCAAACTCCAAACTCCTAACTCCAAACTCCAAACTCCAATCTCCAATCTCCAATCTCCTAACTCCTACTACAAACTCCAAACTCCTAACTCCAAACTCCAAACTCCAATCTCCTAACTCCAAACTCCAACCTCCAAACTCCAAACTCCAAACTCCAATGTCCAATCTCCTAACTCCTAACTCCTAACTCCAAACTCCAAACTCCAATCTCCTAACTCCAAACTCCAAACTCCAAGCTCCTAACTCCAAACTCCGAACTCCAAACTCCAAACTCCAATCTCCTAACTCCTAACTCCAAACTCCAACCTCCTAACTCCAAACTCCAAACTCCAAACTCCAAACTCCAATCTCCTAACTCCAAACTCCAAACTCCTAACTCCACACACCAAACTACAAACTCCAACCTCCAAACTCCTCACTCCTGACTCCAAACTCCTAACTCCAAACTCCAAACTCCTAACTCCAAACTCCAAACTCCAAACTCCTAACTCCAAACTCCAAACTCCAAACTCCAAACTCCTAACTCCTAACTCCAAACTCCAAACTCCAAACTCCAATCTCCTAACTCCAAACTCCAAACTCCTAACTCCTAACTCCAAACTCCTAACTCCAAACTCCAAACTCCAATCTCCAATCTCCTAACTCCTACTACAAACTCCAAACTCCGAACTCCAAACTCCAAATTCCAATCTCCTAACTCCTAACTCCAAACTCCAACCTCCTAACTCCAAACTCCAAACTCCAAACTCTAAACTCTAAACTCCTCACTCCAAACTCCAAACTCCAAACTCCTAACTCCAAACTCCAACCTCCAAACTCCAATCTCCTAACGCCTAACTCCAAACTCCAAACTCCTAACTCCAAACTCCTAACTCCAAACTCCAAACTCCAATCTCCTAACTCCAAACTCCAAACTCCTAACTCCTAACTCCAAACTCCAAACTCCAAACTCCAATCTCCAATCTCCTAACTCCAAACTCCAAACTCCAAACTCCTAACTCCAAACTCCAAACCCCAAACTCCAATCTCCAGTCTCCTAACTCCTAACTCCAAACTCCAAACTCCAATCTCCTAACTCCTAACTCCAAACTCCAAACTCCAAACTCCAAACTCCAATCTCCAGTCTCCTAACTCCTAACTCCAAACTCCAAACTCCAATCTCCTAACTCCTAACTCCAAACTCCAAACTCCTAACTCCAAATTCCAAACTCCAATCTCCTAACTCCTAACTCCAAACTCCAAACTCCTAACTCCAAACTCCAAACTCCAAACTCCAATCTCCTAACTCCTAACTCCAAACTCCAACTTCCTAACTCCAAACTCCAAACTCCAAACACTAAACTCTAAACTCCTAACTCCTAACTCCAAACTCCAACCTCCTAACTCCAAACTCCAAACTCTAAACTCCAAACTCCAACCTCCTAAACCTAACTCCAAACTCCAAACTCCAAACTCCAAACTCCAAACTCCAAACTCCTAAACCCTAACTCCAAACTGCAAACTCCAATCTCCAATCTCCTAACTCCTAACTCCAAACTCCGAACTCCAAACTCCAAACTCCAAACTCCAATCTCCTAACTCCTAACTCCAAACTCCAACCTCGTAACTCCAAACTCCAAACTCCAAACTCTAAATTCTAAACTCCTAACTCCAAGCTCCAAACTCCAAACTCCTAACTCCAAACTCCAAACTCCAATCTCCTAACTCCTAACTCCAAACTGCAAACTCCAAACTCCTAACTCCAAACTCCAAACTCCAATCTCCTAACCCCTAACTCCAAACTCCAAACTCCGAACTCCAAACTCCAATCTCCAATCTCCTAACTCCTACTACAAACTCCAAACTCCTAACTCCAAACTCCAAACTCCAATCTCCTAACTCCAAACTCCAATGTCCAATCTCCTAACTCCTAACTCCTAACTCCAAACTCCAAACTCCAAACTCCAATCTCCTAACTCCAAACTCCAAACTCCAAACTCCTAACTCCTAACTCCAAATTCCTGACTCCAAACTCCAAACTCCAATCTCCTAACTCCAAACTCTAAACTCTAAACTCCAATCTCCTAACTCCTAACTCCAAACTCCAAACTCCTAACTCCAAACTCCAAACTCCAATCTCCAATCTCCTAACTCCTACTACAAACTCCAAACTCCTAACTCCAAACTCCAAACTCCAATCTCCTAACTCCAAACTCCAACCACCAAACTCCAAACTCCAAACTCCAATGTCCAATCTCCTAACTCCTAACTCCTAACTCCAAACTCCAAACGCCAAACTCCAATCTCCTAACTCCAAACTCCAAACTCCAAACTCCTAACTCCTAACTCCAAACTCCGAACTCCAAACTCCAAACTCCAATCTCCTAACTCCTAACTCCAAACTCCAACCTCCTAACTCCAAACTCCAAACTCCAAACTCCAAACTCCTAACTCCAAACTCCTAACTCCAAACTCCAAACTCCAATCTCCTAACTCCAAACTCCAAACTCCTAACTCCACACACCAAACTACAAACTCCAACCTCCAAACTCCTCACTCCTGACTCCAAACTCCAAACTCCAAACTCCAAACTCCTAACTCCAAACTCCTATCTCCTAACTCCAAACTCCAAACTCCAAACTCCAATCTCCTAACTCCAAACTCCAAACTCCTAACTCCAAACTCCTAACTCCAAACTCCAAACTCCAATCTCCTAACTCCAAACTCCAAACTCCAAACTCCTAACTCCAAACCCCAAACTCCAATCTCCAGTCTCCTAACTCCTAACTCCAAACTCCAAACTCCAAACTCCAAACTCCAAACTCCAAACTCCAATCTCCAGTCTCCTAACTCCTAACTCCAAACTCCAAACTCCAAACTCCAATCTCCTAACTCCTAACTCCAAACTCCAAACTCCTAACTCCAAACTCCAAACTCCAAACTCCAATCTCCTAACTCCTAACTCCAAACTCCAACCTCCTAACTCCAAACTCCAAACACTAAACTCTAAACTCCTAACTCCTAACTCCAAACTCCAACCTCCTAACTCCAAACTCCAAACTCTAAACTCCAAACTCCAATCTCCTAAACCTAACTCCAAACTCCAAACTCCAAACTCCAAACTCCTAAACCCTAACTCCAAACTCCAAACTCCAAACTCCGAACTCCAAACTCCAAATTCCAATCTCCTAACTCCTAACTCCAAACTCCAACCTCCTAACTCCAAACTCCAAACTCCAAACTCTAAACTCTAAACTCCTCACTCCAAACTCCAAACTCCAAACTCCTAACTCCAAACTCCAACCTCCAAACTCCAATCTCCTAACGCCTAACTCCAAACTCCAAACTCCTAACTCCAAACTCCTAACTCCAAACTCCAAACTCCAATCTCCTAACTCCAAACTCCAAACTCCTAACTCCTAACTCCAAACTCCAAACTCCAATCTCCAATCTCCTAACTCCAAACTCCAAACTCCAAACTCCTAACTCCAAACTCCAAACCCCAAACTCCAATCTCCAGTCTCCTAACTCCTAACTCCAAACTCCAAACTCCAATCTCCTAACTCCTAACTCCAAACTCCAAACTCCAAACTCCAAACTCCAATCTCCAGTCTCCTAACTCCTAACTCCAAACTCCAAACTCCAATCTCCTAACTCCAAACTCCAAACTCCAAACTCCTAACTCCAAACCCCAAACTCCAATCTCCAGTCTCCTAACTCCTAACTCCAAACTCCAAACTCCAAACTCCAATCTCCTAACTCCTAACTCCAAACTCCAAACTCCAAACTCCAAACTCCAAACTCCAATCTCCAGTCTCCTAACTCCTAACTCCAAACTCCAAACTCCAAACTCCAATCTCCTAACTCCTAACTCCAAACTCCAAACTCCTAACTCCAAACTCCAAACTCCAAACTCCAATCTCCTAACTCCTAACTCCAAACTCCAACCTCCTAACTCCAAACTCCAAACACTAAACTCTAAACTCCTAACTCCTAACTCCAAACTCCAACCTCCTAACTCCAAACTCCAAACTCTAAACTCCAAACTCCAATCTCCTAAACCTAACTCCAAACTCCAAACTCCAAACTCCAAACTCCTAAACCCTAACTCCAAACTCCAAACTCCAAACTCCGAACTCCAAACTCCAAATTCCAATCTCCTAACTCCTAACTCCAAACTCCAACCTCCTAACTCCAAACTCCAAACTCCAAACTCTAAACTCTAAACTCCTCACTCCAAACTCCAAACTCCAAACTCCTAACTCCAAACTCCAACCTCCAAACTCCAATCTCCTAACGCCTAACTCCAAACTCCAAACTCCTAACTCCAAACTCCTAACTCCAAACTCCAAACTCCAATCTCCTAACTCCAAACTCCAAACTCCTAACTCCTAACTCCAAACTCCAAACTCCAAACTCCAATCTCCAATCTCCTAACTCCAAACTCCAAACTCCAAACTCCTAACTCCAAACTCCAAACCCCAAACTCCAATCTCCAGTCTCCTAACTCCTAACTCCAAACTCCAAACTCCAATCTCCTAACTCCTAACTCCAAACTCCAAACTCCAAACTCCAAACTCCAATCTCCAGTCTCCTAACTCCTAACTCCAAACTCCAAACTCCAATCTCCTAACTCCTAACTCCAAACTCCAAACTCCTAACTCCAAATTCCAAACTCCAATCTCCTAACTCCTAACTCCAAACTCCAAACTCCTAACTCCAAACTCCAAACTCCAAACTCCAATCTCCTAACTCCTAACTCCAAACTCCAACCTCCTAACTCCAAACTCCAAACTCCAAACACTAAACTCTAAACTCCTAACTCCTAACTCCAAACTCCAACCTCCTAACTCCAAACTCCAAACTCTAAACTCCAAACTCCAACCTCCTAAACCTAACTCCAAACTCCAAACTCCAAACTCCAAACTCCAAACTCCAAACTCCTAAACCCTAACTCCAAACTGCAAACTCCAATCTCCAATCTCCTAACTCCTAACTCCAAACTCCGAACTCCAAACTCCAAACTCCAAACTCCAATCTCCTAACTCCTAACTCCAAACTCCAACCTCCTAACTCCAAACTCCAAACTCCAAACTCTAAATTCTAAACTCCTAACTCCAAGCTCCAAACTCCAAACTCCTAACTCCAAACTCCAAACTCCAATCTCCTAACTCCTAACTCCAAACTGCAAACTCCAAACTCCTAACTCCAAACTCCAAACTCCAATCTCCTAACCCCTAACTCCAAACTCCAAACTCCGAACTCCAAACTCCAATCTCCAATCTCCTAACTCCTACTACAAACTCCAAACTCCTAACTCCAAACTCCAAACTCCAATCTCCTAACTCCAAACTCCAATGTCCAATCTCCTAACTCCTAACTCCTAACTCCAAACTCCAAACTCCAAACTCCAATCTCCTAACTCCAAACTCCAAACTCCAAACTCCTAACTCCTAACTCCAAATTCCTGACTCCAAACTCCAAACTCCAATCTCCTAACTCCAAACTCTAAACTCTAAACTCCAATCTCCTAACTCCTAACTCCAAACTCCAAACTCCTAACTCCAAACTCCAAACTCCAATCTCCAATCTCCTAACTCCTACTACAAACTCCAAACTCCTAACTCCAAACTCCAAACTCCAATCTCCTAACTCCAAACTCCAACCACCAAACTCCAAACTCCAAACTCCAATGTCCAATCTCCTAACTCCTAACTCCTAACTCCAAACTCCAAACGCCAAACTCCAATCTCCTAACTCCAAACTCCAAACTCCAAACTCCTAACTCCTAACTCCAAACTCCGAACTCCAAACTCCAAACTCCAATCTCCTAACTCCTAACTCCAAACTCCAACCTCCTAACTCCAAACTCCAAACTCCAAACTCCAAACTCCTAACTCCAAACTCCTAACTCCAAACTCCAAACTCCAATCTCCTAACTCCAAACTCCAAACTCCTAACTCCACACACCAAACTACAAACTCCAACCTCCAAACTCCTCACTCCTGACTCCAAACTCCAAACTCCAAACTCCAAACTCCTAACTCCAAACTCCTATCTCCTAACTCCAAACTCCAAACTCCAAACTCCAATCTCCTAACTCCAAACTCCAAACTCCTAACTCCAAACTCCTAACTCCAAACTCCAAACTCCAATCTCCTAACTCCAAACTCCAAACTCCAAACTCCTAACTCCAAACCCCAAACTCCAATCTCCAGTCTCCTAACTCCTAACTCCAAACTCCAAACTCCAAACTCCAAACTCCAAACTCCAAACTCCAAACTCCAATCTCCAGTCTCCTAACTCCTAACTCCAAACTCCAAACTCCAAACTCCAATCTCCTAACTCCTAACTCCAAACTCCAAACTCCTAACTCCAAACTCCAAACTCCAAACTCCAATCTCCTAACTCCTAACTCCAAACTCCAACCTCCTAACTCCAAACTCCAAACACTAAACTCTAAACTCCTAACTCCTAACTCCAAACTCCAACCTCCTAACTCCAAACTCCAAACTCTAAACTCCAAACTCCAATCTCCTAAACCTAACTCCAAACTCCAAACTCCAAACTCCAAACTCCTAAACCCTAACTCCAAACTCCAAACTCCAAACTCCGAACTCCAAACTCCAAATTCCAATCTCCTAACTCCTAACTCCAAACTCCAACCTCCTAACTCCAAACTCCAAACTCTAAACTCTAAACTCCTCACTCCAAACTCCAAACTCCAAACTCCTAACTCCAAACTCCAACCTCCAAACTCCAATCTCCTAACGCCTAACTCCAAACTCCAAACTCCAAACTCCAAACTCCAATCTCCAGTCTCCTAACTCCTAACTCCAAACTCCAAACTCCAATCTCCTAACTCCAAACTCCAAACTCCAAACTCCTAACTCCAAACCCCAAACTCCAATCTCCAGTCTCCTAACTCCTAACTCCAAACTCCAAACTCCAAACTCCAATCTCCTAACTCCTAACTCCAAACTCCAAACTCCAAACTCCAAACTCCAAACTCCAATCTCCAGTCTCCTAACTCCTAACTCCAAACTCCAAACTCCAAACTCCAATCTCCTAACTCCTAACTCCAAACTCCAAACTCCTAACTCCAAACTCCAAACTCCAAACTCCAATCTCCTAACTCCTAACTCCAAACTCCAACCTCCTAACTCCAAACTCCAAACACTAAACTCTAAACTCCTAACTCCTAACTCCAAACTCCAACCTCCTAACTCCAAACTCCAAACTCTAAACTCCAAACTCCAATCTCCTAAACCTAACTCCAAACTCCAAACTCCAAACTCCAAACTCCTAAACCCTAACTCCAAACTCCAAACTCCAAACTCCGAACTCCAAACTCCAAATTCCAATCTCCTAACTCCTAACTCCAAACTCCAACCTCCTAACTCCAAACTCCAAACTCCAAACTCTAAACTCTAAACTCCTCACTCCAAACTCCAAACTCCAAACTCCTAACTCCAAACTCCAACCTCCAAACTCCAATCTCCTAACGCCTAACTCCAAACTCCAAACTCCTAACTCCAAACTCCTAACTCCAAACTCCAAACTCCAATCTCCTAACTCCAAACTCCAAACTCCTAACTCCTAACTCCAAACTCCAAACTCCAAACTCCAATCTCCAATCTCCTAACTCCAAACTCCAAACTCCAAACTCCTAACTCCAAACTCCAAACCCCAAACTCCAATCTCCAGTCTCCTAACTCCTAACTCCAAACTCCAAACTCCAATCTCCTAACTCCTAACTCCAAACTCCAAACTCCAAACTCCAAACTCCAATCTCCAGTCTCCTAACTCCTAACTCCAAACTCCAAACTCCAATCTCCTAACTCCTAACTCCAAACTCCAAACTCCTAACTCCAAATTCCAAACTCCAATCTCCTAACTCCTAACTCCAAACTCCAAACTCCTAACTCCAAACTCCAAACTCCAAACTCCAATCTCCTAACTCCTAACTCCAAACTCCAACCTCCTAACTCCAAACTCCAAACTCCAAACACTAAACTCTAAACTCCTAACTCCTAACTCCAAACTCCAACCTCCTAACTCCAAACTCCAAACTCTAAACTCCAAACTCCAACCTCCTAAACCTAACTCCAAACTCCAAACTCCAAACTCCAAACTCCAAACTCCTAAACCCTAACTCCAAACTCCAAACTCCAAACTCCGAACTGCAAACTCCAATCTCCAATCTCCTAACTCCTAACTCCAAACTCCGAACTCCAAACTCCAAACTCCAAACTCCAATCTCCTAACTCCTAACTCCAAACTCCAACCTCCTAACTCCAAACTCCAAACTCCAAACTCTAAATTCTAAACTCCTAACTCCAAGCTCCAAACTCCAAACTCCTAACTCCAAACTCCAAACTCCAATCTCCTAACTCCTAACTCCAAACTGCAAACTCCAAACTCCTAACTCCAAACTCCAAACTCCAATCTCCTAACCCCTAACTCCAAACTCCAAACTCCGAACTCCAAACTCCAATCTCCAATCTCCTAACTCCTACTACAAACTCCAAACTCCTAACTCCAAACTCCAAACTCCAATCTCCTAACTCCAAACTCCAATGTCCAATCTCCTAACTCCTAACTCCTAACTCCAAACTCCAAACTCCAAACTCCAATCTCCTAACTCCAAACTCCTAACTCCTAACTCCTAACTCCAAATTCCTGACTCCAAACTCCAAACTCCAATCTCCTAACTCCAAACTCTAAACTCTAAACTCCAATCTCCTAACTCCTAACTCCAAACTCCAAACTCCTAACTCCAAACTCCAAACTCCAATCTCCAATCTCCTAACTCCTACTACAAACTCCAAACTCCTAACTCCAAACTCCAAACTCCAATCTCCTAACTCCAAACTCCAACCACCAAACTCCAAACTCCAAACTCCAATGTCCAATCTCCTAACTCCTAACTCCTAACTCCAAACTCCAAACTCCAATCTCCTAACTCCAAACTCCAAACTCCAAACTCCTAACTCCTAACTCCTAACTCCAAACTCCGAACTCCAAACTCCAAACTCCAATCTCCTAACTCCTAACTCCAAACTCCAACCTCCTAACTCCAAACTCCAAACTCCAAACTCCAAACTCCTAACTCCAAACTCCTAACTCCAAACTCCAAACTCCAATCTCCTAACTCCAAACTCCAAACTCCTAACTCCACACACCAAACTACAAACTCCAACCTCCAAACTCCTCACTCCTGACTCCAAACTCCAAACTCCAAACTCCAAACTCCTAACTCCAAACTCCTATCTCCTAACTCCAAACTCCAAACTCCAAACTCCAATCTCCTAACTCCAAACTCCAAACTCCTAACTCCAAACTCCTAACTCCAAACTCCAAACTCCAATCTCCTAACTCCAAACTCCAAACTCCTAACTCCTAACTCCAAACTCCAAACTCCAAACTCCAATCTCCAATCTCCTAACTCCAAACTCCAAACTCCAAACTCCTAACTCCAAACTCCAAACCCCAAACTCCAATCTCCAGTCTCCTAACTCCTAACTCCAAACTCCAAACTCCAATCTCCTAACTCCTAACTCCAAACTCCAAACTCCAAACTCCAAACTCCAAACTCCAATCTCCAGTCTCCTAACTCCTAACTCCAAACTCCAAACTCCAATCTCCTAACTCCTAACTCCAAACTCCAAACTCCTAACTCCAAATTCCAAACTCCAATCTCCTAACTCCTAACTCCAAACTCCAAACTCCTAACTCCAAACTCCAAACTCCAAACTCCAATCTCCTAACTCCTAACTCCAAACTCCAACCTCCTAACTCCAAACTCCAAACTCCAAACACTAAACTCTAAACTCCTAACTCCTAACTCCAAACTCCAACCTCCTAACTCCAAACTCCAAACTCTAAACTCCAAACTCCAACCTCCTAAACCTAACTCCAAACTCCAAACTCCAAACTCCAAACTCCAAACTCCTAAACCCTAACTCCAAACTCCAAACTCCAAACTCCGAACTGCAAACTCCAATCTCCAATCTCCTAACTCCTAACTCCAAACTCCGAACTCCAAACTCCAAACTCCAAACTCCAATCTCCTAACTCCTAACTCCAAACTCCAACCTCCTAACTCCAAACTCCAAACTCCAAACTCTAAATTCTAAACTCCTAACTCCAAGCTCCAAACTCCAAACTCCTAACTCCAAACTCCAAACTCCAATCTCCTAACTCCTAACTCCAAACTGCAAACTCCAAACTCCTAACTCCAAACTCCAAACTCCAATCTCCTAACCCCTAACTCCAAACTCCAAACTCCGAACTCCAAACTCCAATCTCCAATCTCCTAACTCCTACTACAAACTCCAAACTCCTAACTCCAAACTCCAAACTCCAATCTCCTAACTCCAAACTCCAATGTCCAATCTCCTAACTCCTAACTCCTAACTCCAAACTCCAAACTCCAAACTCCAATCTCCTAACTCCAAACTCCAAACTCCAAACTCCTAACTCCTAACTCCAAATTCCTGACTCCAAACTCCAAACTCCAATCTCCTAACTCCAAACTCTAAACTCTAAACTCCAATCTCCTAACTCCTAACTCCAAACTCCAAACTCCTAACTCCAAACTCCAAACTCCAATCTCCAATCTCCTAACTAATACTACAAACTCCAAACTCCTAACTCCAAACTCCAAACTCCAATCTCCTAACTCCAAACTCCAACCACCAAACTCCAAACTCCAAACTCCAATGTCCAATCTCCTAACTCCTAACTCCTAACTCCAAACTCCAAACTCCAAACTCCAATCTCCTAACTCCAAACTCCAAACTCCTAACTCCTAACTCCAAACTCCGAACTCCAAACTCCAAACTCCAATCTCCTAACTCCTAACTCCAAACTCCAACCTCCTAACTCCAAACTCCAAACTCCAAACTCCAAACTCCTAACTCCAAACTCCTAACTCCAAACTCCAAACTCCAATCTCCTAACTCCAAACTCCAAACTCCTAACTCCACACACCAAACTACAAACTCCAACCTCCAAACTCCTCACTCCTGACTCCAAACTCCAAACTCCAAACTCCAAACTCCTAACTCCAAACTCCTATCTCCTAACTCCAAACTCCAAACTCCAAACTCCAATCTCCTAACTCCAAACTCCAAACTCCTAACTCCAAACTCCTAACTCCAAACTCCAAACTCCAATCTCCTAACTCCAAACTCCAAACTCCAAACTCCTAACTCCAAACCCCAAACTCCAATCTCCAGTCTCCTAACTCCAAACTCCTATCTCCTAACTCCAAACTCCAAACTCCAAACTCCAATCTCCTAACTCCAAACTCCAAACTCCTAACTCCAAACTCCTATCTCCTAACTCCAAACTCCAAACTCCAAACTCCAATCTCCTAACTCCAAACTCCAAACTCCAAACTCCAAACTCCAAACTCCAAACTCCAATCTCCAGTCTCCTAACTCCTAACTCCAAACTCCAAACTCCAAACTCCAATCTCCTAACTCCTAACTCCAAACTCCAATCTCCTAACTCCTAACTCCAAACTGCAAACTCCAAACTCCTAACTCCAAACTCCAAACTCCAATCTCCTAACCCCTAACTCCAAACTCCAAACTCCGAACTCCAAACTCCAATCTCCAATCTCCTAACTCCTACTACAAACTCCAAACTCCTAACTCCAAACTCCAAACTCCAATCTCCTAACTCCAAACTCCAATGTCCAATCTCCTAACTCCTAACTCCTAACTCCAAACTCCAAACTCCAAACTCCAATCTCCTAACTCCAAACTCCAAACTCCAAACTCCTAACTCCTAACTCCAAATTCCTGACTCCAAACTCCAAACTCCAATCTCCTAACTCCAAACTCTAAACTCTAAACTCCAATCTCCTAACTCCTAACTCCAAACTCCAAACTCCTAACTCCAAACTCCAAACTCCAATCTCCAATCTCCTAACTAATACTACAAACTCCAAACTCCTAACTCCAAACTCCAAACTCCAATCTCCTAACTCCAAACTCCAACCACCAAACTCCAAACTCCAAACTCCAATGTCCAATCTCCTAACTCCTAACTCCTAACTCCAAACTCCAAACTCCAAACTCCAATCTCCTAACTCCAAACTCCAAACTCCTAACTCCTAACTCCAAACTCCGAACTCCAAACTCCAAACTCCAATCTCCTAACTCCTAACTCCAAACTCCAACCTCCTAACTCCAAACTCCAAACTCCAAACTCCAAACTCCTAACTCCAAACTCCTAACTCCAAACTCCAAACTCCAATCTCCTAACTCCAAACTCCAAACTCCTAACTCCACACACCAAACTACAAACTCCAACCTCCAAACTCCTCACTCCTGACTCCAAACTCCAAACTCCAAACTCCAAACTCCTAACTCCAAACTCCTATCTCCTAACTCCAAACTCCAAACTCCAAACTCCAATCTCCTAACTCCAAACTCCAAACTCCTAACTCCAAACTCCTAACTCCAAACTCCAAACTCCAATCTCCTAACTCCAAACTCCAAACTCCAAACTCCTAACTCCAAACCCCAAACTCCAATCTCCAGTCTCCTAACTCCTAACTCCAAACTCCAAACTCCAAACTCCAATCTCCTAACTCCTAACTCCAAACTCCAAACTCCAAACTCCAAACTCCAAACTCCAATCTCCAGTCTCCTAACTCCTAACTCCAAACTCCAAACTCCAAACTCCAATCTCCTAACTCCTAACTCCAAACTCCAAACTCCTAACTCCAAACTCCATACTCCAAACTCCAATCTCCTAACTCCTAACTCCAAACTCCAACCTCCTAACTCCAAACTCCAAACACTAAACTCTAAACTCCTAACTCCTAACTCCAAACTCCAACCTCCTAACTCCAAACTCCAAACTCTAAACTCCAAACTCCAATCTCCTAAACCTAACTCCAAACTCCAAACTCCAAACTCCAAACTCCTAAACCCTAACTCCAAACTCCAAACTCCAAACTCCGAACTGCAAACTCCAATCTCCAATCTCCTAACTCCTAACTCCGAACTCCGAACTCCAAACTCCAAACTCCAAACTCCAATCTCCTAACTCCTAACTCCAAACTCCAACCTCCTAACTCCAAGCTCCAAACTCCAAACTCTAAACTCTAAACTCCTAACTCCAAGCTCCAAACTCCAAACTCCAAACTCCTAACTCCAAACTCCAAACTCCATACTCCAATCTCCTAACTCCTAACTCCAAACTGCAAACTCCAAACTCCTAACTCCAAACTCCAAACTCCAATCTCCTAACCCCTAACTCCAAACTCCAAACTCCGAACTCCAAACTCCAATCTCCAATCTCCTAACTCCTACTACAAACTCCAAACTCCTAACTCCAAACTCCAAACACCAATCTCCTAACTCCAAACTCCAACCTCCAAACTCCAAACTCCAAACTCCAATGTCCAATCTCCTAACTCCTAACTCCTAACTCCAAACTCCAAACTCCAAACTCCAATCTCCTAACTCCAAACTCCAAACTCCAAACTCCTAACTCCTAACTCCAAATTCCTGACTCCAAACTCCAAACTCCAATCTCCTAACTCCTAACTCCAAACTCCAACCTCCTAACTCCAAACTCCAAACTCCAAACTCTAAACTCTAAACTCCTAACTCCAAACTCCAAACTCCAAACTCCTAACTCCAAACTCCAACCTCCAAACTCCAATCTCCTAACTCCTAACTCCAAACTCCAAACTCCTAACTCCAAACTCCAAACTCCAAACTCCAATCTCCTAACCCCTAACTCCAAACTCCAAACTCCTAACTCCAAACTCCAAACTCCAATCTCCTAACTCCAAATCCAAACTCCTAACTCCACACTCCAAACTACAAACTCCAACCTCCAAACTCCTCACTTCTGACTCCAAACTCCTAACTCCAAACTCCAAACTCCAATCTCCTAACTCCTAACTCCAAACTCCAAACTCCTAAATCCAAACTCCAAACTCCGAACTCCAACTCTTAACTCCAAACTCCTCACTCCTAACTCCAAACTCCAAACTCCTAACTCCTAACTCCTAACTCCAAATTCCAAACTCCTAACTCAAAACTCCAAACTCCAATCTCCTAACTCCTAACTCCAAACTCCAATCTCCTAACTCCAAACTCTAAACTCTAAACTCCAATCTCCTAACACCTAACTCCAAACTCCAAACTCCTAACTCCTAACTCCAAACTCCAATCTCCTAACTCCAAACTCTAAACTCTAAACTCCAATCTCCTAACTCCTAACTCCAAACTCCAAACTCCTAACTCCAAACTCCAAACTCCAATCTCCAATCTCCTAACTCCTACTACAAACTCCAAACTCCTAACTCCAAACTCCAAACTCCAATCTCCTAACTCCAAACTCCAACCTCCAAACTCCAAACTCCAAACTCCAATGTCCAATCTCCTAACTCCTAACTCCAAACTCCAAACTCCAAACGCCAATCTCCTAACTCGAAACTCCAAACTCCAAACTCCTAACTCCTAACTCCAAACTCCGAACTCCAAACTCCAATCTCCAATCTCCTAACTCCTAACTCCAAACTCCAACCTCCTAACTCCAAACTCCTAACTCCAAACTCCAAACTCCAAACTCCTAACTCCAAACTCCAACTTCCAAACTCCAATCTCCTAACGCCTAACTCCAAACTCCAAACTCCTAACTCCAAACTCCTAACTCCAAACTCCAAACTCCAATCTGCTAACTCCAAACTCCAAACTCCTAACTCCACACACCAAACTACAAACTCCAACCTCCAAACTCCTCACTCCTGACTCCAAACTCCAAACTCCAAACTCCAAACTCAAAACTCCAAACTCCAATCTCCTAACTCCTAACTCCAAACTCCAATCTCCTAACTCCAAACTCTAAACTCTAAACTCCAATCTCCTAACTCCTAACTCCAAACTCCAAACTCCTAACTCCAAACTCCAAACTCAAATCTCCAATCTCCTAACTCCTACTACAAACTCCAAACTCCTAACTCCAAACTCCAAACTCCAATCTCCTAACTCCAAACTCCAACCTCCAAACTCCAAACTCCAATGTCCAATCTCCTAACTCCTAACTCCTAACTCCAAACTCCAAACGCCAAACTCCAATCTCCTAACTCCAAACTCCAAACTCCAAACTCCTAACTCCTAACTCCAAAATCCGAACTCCAAACTCCAAACTCCAATCTCCTAACTCCTAACTCCAAACTCCAACCTCCTAACTCCAAACTCCAAACTCCAAACTCTAAACTCTAAACTCCTCACTCCAAACTCCAAACTCCAAACTCCTAACTCCAAACTCCAACCTCCAAACTCCAATCTCCTAACGCCTAACTCCAAACTCCAAACTCCTAACTCCAAACTCCAAACTCCTAACTCCAAACTCCAAACTCCAAACTTCTAACTCCACACACCAAACTACAAACTCCAACCTCCAAACTCCTCACTCCTAACTCCAAACTCCAAACTCCTAACTCCAAACTCCAAACTCCAAACTCCTAACACCAAACTCCAAACTCCAAACTCCTAACTCCTAACTCCAAACTCCAAACTCCAAACTCCAATCTCCTAACTCCAAACTCCAAACTCCTAACTCCTAACTCCAAACGCCTAACTCCAAACTCCAAACTCCAATCTCCTAACTCCAAACTCCAAACTCCTAACTCCAAACTCCAAACCCCAAACTCCAAACTCCAGTCTCCTAACTCCTAACTCCAAACTCCAAACTCCAATCTCCTAACTCCTAACTCCAAACTCCAAACTCCTAACTCCAAACTCCAAACTCCAAACTCCAATCTCCTAACTCCTAACTCCAAACTCCAACCTCCTAACTCCAAACTCGAAACTCCAAACACTAAACTCTAAACTCCTAACTCCTAACTCCAAACTCCAAACTCCTAACTCCAAACTCCAAACTCTAAACTCCAAACTCCAATCTCCTAAACCTAACTCCAAACTCCAAACTCCAAACTCCAAACTCCAAACTCCTAAACCCTAACTCCAAACTCCAAACTCCAAACTCCGAACTGCAAACTCCAAACTCCAATCTCCAATCTCCTAACTCCTAACTCCAAACTCCGAACTCCAAACTCCAAACTCCTAACTCCAATCTCCTAACTCCTAACTCCAAACTCCAACCTCCTAACTCCAAACTCCAAACTCCAAACTCTAAACTCTAAACTCCTAACTCCAAGCTCCAAACTCCAAACTCCAAACTCCTAACTCCAAACTCCAAACTCCAAACTCCAATCTCCTAACTCCTAACTCCAAACTGCAAACTCCAAACTCCTAACTCCAAACTCCAAACTCCAATCTCCTAACCACTAACTCCAAACTCCAAACTCCGAACTCCAAACTCCAATCTCCAATCTCCTAACTCCTACTACAAACTCCAAACTCCTAACTCCAAACTCCAAACTCCAATCTCCTAACTCCAAACTCCAACCTCCAATCTCCAAACTCCAAACTCCAATGTCCAATCTCCTAACTCCTAACTCCTAACTCCAAACTCCAAACTCCAAACTCCAATCTCCTAACTCCAAACTCCAAACTCCAAACTCCTAACTCCTAACTCCAAATTCCTGACTCCAAACTCCAAACTCCAATCTCCTAACTCCAAACTCTAAACTCTAAACTCCAATCTCCTAACTCCTAACTCCAAACTCCAAACTCCTAACTCCAAACTCCAAACTCCAATCTCCAATCTCCAAACTCCTACTACAAACTCCAAACTCCTAACTCCAAACTCCAAACTCCTATCTCCTAACTCCAAACTCCAACCTCCTAACTCCAAACTCCAAACTCTAAACTCCAAACTCCAACCTCCTAAACCTAACTCCAAACTCCAAACTCCAAACTCCAAACTCCAAACTCCAAACTCCTAAACCCTAACTCCAAACTCCAAACTCCAAACTCCGAACTGCAAACTCCAATCTCCAATCTCCTAACTCCTAACTCCAAACTCCGAACTCCAAACTCCAAACTCCAATCTCCTAACTCCTAACTCCAAACTCCAACCTCCTAACTCCAAACTCCAAACTCCAAACTCTAAATTCTAAACTCCTAACTCCAAGCTCCAAACTCCAAACTCCTAACTCCAAACTCCAAACTCCAATCTCCTAACTCCTAACTCCAAACTGCAAACTCCAAACTCCTAACTCCAAACTCCAAACTCCAATCTCCTAACCCCTAACTCCAAACTCCAAACTCCGAACTCCAAACTCCAATCTCCAATCTCCTAACTCCTACTACAAACTCCAAACTCCTAACTCCAAACTCCAAACTCCAATCTCCTAACTCCAAACTCCAATGTCCAATCTCCTAACTCCTAACTCCTAACTCCAAACTCCAAACTCCAAACTCCAATCTCCTAACTCCAAACTCCAAACTCCAAACTCCTAACTCCTAACTCCAAATTCCTGACTCCAAACTCCAAACTCCAATCTCCTAACTCCAAACTCTAAACTCTAAACTCCAATCTCCTAACTCCTAACTCCAAACTCCAAACTCCTAACTCCAAACTCCAAACTCCAATCTCCAATCTCCTAACTCCTACTACAAACTCCAAACTCCTAACTCCAAACTCCAAACTCCAATCTCCTAACTCCAAACTCCAACCACCAAACTCCAAACTCCAAACTCCAATGTCCAATCTCCTAACTCCTAACTCCTAACTCCAAACTCCAAACTCCAAACTCCAATCTCCTAACTCCAAACTCCAAACTCCTAACTCCAAACTCCGAACTCCAAACTCCAAACTCCAATCTCCTAACTCCTAACTCCAAACTCCAGCCTCCTAACTCCAAACTCCAAACTCCAAACTCCTAACTCCAAACTCCTAACTCCAAACTCCAAACTCCAATCTCCTAACTCCAAACTCCAAACTCCTAACTCCACACACCAAACTAGAAACTCCAACCTCCAAACTCCTCACTCCTGACTCCAAACTCCAAACTCCAAACTCCAAACTCCTAACTCCAAACTCCTATCTCCTAACTCCAAACTCCAAACTCCAAACTCCAATCTCCTAACTCCAAACTCCAAACTCCAAACTCCTAACTCCAAACTCCAAACTCCAAACTCCAATCTCCTAACTCCAAACTCCAAACTCCAAACTCCTAACTCCAAACCCCAAACTCCAATCTCCAGTCTCCTAACTCCTAACTCCAAACTCCAAACTCCAAACTCCAATCTCCTAACTCCTAACTCCAAACTCCAAACTCCAAACTCCAAACTCCAAACTCCAATCTCCAGTCTCCTAACTCCTAACTCCAAACTCCAAACTCCAAACTCCAATCTCCTAACTCCTAACTCCAAACTCCAAACTCCTAACTCCAAACTCCAAACTCCAAACTCCAATCTCCTAACTCCTAACTCCAAACACCAACCTCCTAACTCCAAACTCCAAACACTAAACTCTAAACTCCTAACTCCTAACTCCAAACTCCAACCTCCTAACTCCAAACTCCAAACTCTAAACTCCAAACTCCAATCTCCTAAACCTAACTCCAAACTCCAAACTCCAAACTCCAAACTCCTAAACCCTAACTCCAAACTCCAAACTCCAAACTCCGAACTGCAAACTCCAATCTCCAATCTCCTAACTCCTAACTCCGAACTCCGAACTCCAAACTCCAAACTCCAAACTCCAATCTCCTAACTCCTAACTCCAAACTCCAACCTCCTAACTCCAAGCTCCAAACTCCAAACTCTAAACTCTAAACTCCTAACTCCAAGCTCCAAACTCCAAACTCCAACCTCCTAACTCCAAACTCCAAACTCCATACTCCAATCTCCTAACTCCTAACTCCAAACTGCAAACTCCAAACTCCTAACTCCAAACTCCAAACTCCAATCTCCTAACCCCTAACTCCAAACTCCAAACTCCGAACTCCAAACTCCAATCTCCAATCTCCTAACTCCTACTACAAACTCCAAACTCCTAACTCCAAACTCCAAACACCAATCTCCTAACTCCAAACTCCAACCTCCAAACTCCAAACTCCAAACTCCAATGTCCAATCTCCTAACTCCTAACTCCTAACTCCAAACTCCAAACTCCAAACTCCAATCTCCTAACTCCAAACTCCAAACTCCTAACTCCTAACTCCAAATTCCTGACTCCAAACTCCAAACTCCAATCTCCTAACTCCTAACTCCAAACTCCAACCTCCTAACTCCAAACTCCAAACTCTAAACTCTAAACTCCTAACTCCAAACTCCAAACTCCAAACTCCTAACTCCAAACTCCAACCTCCAAACTCCAATCTCCTAACTCCTAACTCCAAACTCCAAACTCCTAACTCCAAACTCCAAACTCCAAACTCCAATCTCCTAACCCCTAACTCCAAACTCCAAACTCCTAACTCCAAACTCCAAACTCCAATCTCCTAACTCCAAATCCAAACTCCTAACTCCACACTCCAAACTACAAACTCCAACCTCCAAACTCCTCACTTCTGACTCCAAACTCCTAACTCCAAACTCCAAACTCCAATCTCCTAACTCCTAACTCCAAACTCCAAACTCCTAACTCCAAACTCCAAACTCCGAACTCCAACTCTTAACTCCAAACTCCTCACTCCTAACTCCAAACTCCAAACTCCTAACTCCTAACTCCTAACTCCAAATTCCAAACTCCTAACTCAAAACTCCAAACTCCAATCTCCTAACTCCTAACTCCAAACTCCAATCTCCTAACTCCAAACTCTAAACTCTAAACTCCAATCTCCTAACACCTAACTCCAAACTCCTAACTCCTAACTCCAAACTCCAATCTCCTAACTCCAAACTCTAAACTCTAAACTCCAATCTCCTAACTCCAAACTCCAAACTCCAATCTCCTAACTCCAAACTCCAACCTCCAAACTCCAAACTCCAAACTCCAATGTCCAATCTCCTAACTCCTAACTCCAAACTCCAAACTCCAAACTCCAATCTCCTAACTCGAAACTCCAAACTCCAAACTCCTAACTCCTAACTCCAAACTCCGAACTCCAAACTCCAAACTCCAATCTCCTAACTCCTAACTCCAAACTCCAACCTCCTAACTCCAAACTCCTAACTCCAAACTCCAAACTCCAAACTCCTAACTCCAAACTCCAACTTCCAAACTCCAATCTCCTAACGCCTAACTCCAAACTCCAAACTCCTAACTCCAAACTCCTAACTCCAAACTCCAAACTCCAATCTGCTAACTCCAAACTCCAAACTCCTAACTCCACACACCAAACTACAAACTCCAACCTCCAAACTCCTCACTCCTGACTCCAAACTCCAAACTCCAAACTCCAAACTCAAAACTCCAAACTCCAATCTCCTAACTCCTAACTCCAAACTCCAATCTCCTAACTCCAAACTCTAAACTCTAAACTCCAATCTCCTAAACCTAACTCCACACTCCAAACTCCTAACTCCTAACTCCAAACTCCAATCTCCTATCTCCAAACTCTAAACTCTAAACTCCAATCTCCTAACTCCTAACTCCAAACTCCAAACTCCTAACTCCAAACTCCAAACTCAAATCTCCAATCTCCTAACTCCTACTACAAACTCCAAACTCCTAACTCCAAACTCCAAACTCCAATCTCCTAACTCCAAACTCCAACCTCCAAACTCCAAACTCCAATGTCCAATCTCCTAACTCCTAACTCCTAACTCCAAACTCCAAACGCCAAACTCCAATCTCCTAACTCCAAACTCCAAACTCCAAACTCCTAACTCCTAACTCCTAACTCCAAAATCCGAACTCCAAACTCCAAACTCCAATCTCCTAACTCCTAACTCCAAACTCCAACCTCCTAACTCCAAACTCCAAACTCCAAACTCTAAACTCTAAACTCCTCACTCCAAACTCCAAACTCCAAACTCCTAACTCCAAACTCCAACCTCCAAACTCCAATCTCCTAACGCCTAACTCCAAACTCCAAACTCCTAACTCCAAACTCCAAACTCCTCAAACTCCAAACTCCTAACTCCAAACTCCACACACCAAACTACAAACTCCAACCTCCAAACTCCTCACTCCTAACTCCAAACTCCTAACTCCAAACTCCAAACTCCAAACTCCTAACACCAAACTCCAAACTCCAAACTCCTAACTCCTAACTCCGAACTCCAAACTCCAAACTCCAATCTCCTAACTCCAAACTCCAAACTCCTAACTCCTAACTCCAAACGCCTAACTCCAAACTCCAAACTCCAATCTCCTAACTCCAAACTCCAAACTCCAAACTCCTAACTCCTAACTCCAAACGCCTAACTCCAAACTCCAAACTCCAATCTCCTAACTCCAAACTCCAAACTCCAATCTCCTAACTCCTAACTCCAAACTCCAAACTCCTAACTCCAAACTCCAAACTCCAAACTCCAATCTCCTAACTCCTAACTCCAAACTCCAACCTCCTAACTCCAAACTCCAAACTCCAAACACTAAACTCTAAACTCCTAACTCCTAACTCCAAACTCCAACCTCCTAACTCCAAACTCCAAACTCTAAACTCCAAACTCCAATCTCCTAAACCTAACTCCAAACTCCAAACTCCAAACTCCAAACTCCAAACTCCTAAACCCTAACTCCAAACTCCAAACTCCAAACTCCGAACTGCAAACTCCAAACTCCAATCTCCAATCTCCTAACTCCTAACTCCAAACTCCGAACTCCAAACTCCAAACTCCTAACTCCAATCTCCTAACTCCTAACTCCAAACTCCAACCTCCTAACTCCAAACTCCAAACTCCAAACTCTAAACTCTAAACTCCTAACTCCAAGCTCCAAACTCCAAACTCCAAACTCCTAACTCCAAACTCCAAACTCCAATCTCCTAACTCCTAACTCCAAACTGCAAACTCCAAACTCCTAACTCCAAACTCCAAACTCCAATCTCCTAACCACTAACTCCAAACTCCAAACTCCGAACTCCAAACTCCAATCTCCAATCTCCTAACTCCTACTACAAACTCCAAACTCCTAACTCCAAACTCCAAACTCCAATCTCCTAACTCCAAACTCCAACCTCCAATCTCCAAACTCCAAACTCCAATGTCCAATCTCCTAACTCCTAACTCCTAACTCCAAACTCCAAACTCCAAACTCCAATCTCCTAACTCCAAACTCCAAACTCCAAACTCCTAACTCCTAACTCCAAATTCCTGACTCCAAACTCCAAACTCCAATCTCCTAACTCCAAACTCTAAACTCCAATCTCCTAACTCCTAACTCCAAACTCCAAACTCCTAACTCCAAACTCCAAACTCCAATCTCCAATCTCCAAACTCCTACTACAAACTCCAAACTCCTAACTCCAAACTCCAAACTCCTATCTCCTAACTCCAAACTGCAACCTCCAAACTCCAAACTCCAAACTCCAATGTCCAATCTCCTAACTCCTAACTCCTAACTCCAAACTCCAAACTCCAACCTCCAATCTCCTAACTCCAAACTCCAAACTCCAAACTCCTAACTCCTAACTCCAAACTCCGAACTCCAAACTCCAAACTCCAATCTCCTAACTCCTAACTCCAAACTCCAACCTCCTAACTCCAAACTCCAAACTCCAAACTCTAAACTCTAAACTCCTCACTCCAAACTCCAAACTCCAAACTCCTAACTCCAAACTCCAACCTCCAAACTCCAATCTCCTAACGCCTAACTCCAAACTCCAAACTCCTAACTCCAAACTCCTAACTCCAAACTCCAAACTCCAATCTCCTAACTCCAAACTCCAAACTCCTAACTCCACACACCAAACTACAAACTCCAACCTCCAAACTCCTCACTCCTGACTCCAAACTCCAAACTCCAAACTCCAAACTCCTAACTCCAAACTCCAAACTCCTAACTCCAAACTCCAAACTCCAAACTCCTAACTCCTAACTCCAAACTCCAAACTCCAAACTCCAATCTCCTAACTCCAAACTCCAAACTCCTAACTCCTAACTTCAAACTCCTAACTCCAAACTCCAAACTCCAATCTCCTAACTCCAAACTCCAAACTCCTAACTCCAAACTCCAAACCCCAAACTCCAATCTCCAGTCTCCTAACTCCAAACTCCAAATCCAATCTCCAGTCTCCTAACTCCTAACTCCAAACTCCAAACTCCAATCTCCAGTCTCCTAACTCCTAACTCCAAACTCCTAACTCCAAATTCCAAACTCCTAACTTCAAACTCCTAACTCCAAACTCCAAACTCCAAACTCCAAACTCCAAACTCCAAACTCCTAACTCCAAACTCCAAACCCCAAACTCCAATCTCCAGTCTCCTAACTCCAAACTCCAAACTCCAAATCCAATCTCCAGTCTCCTAACTCCTAACTCCAAACTCCAAACTCCAATCTCCAGTCTCCTAACTCCTAACTCCAAACTCCTAACTCCAAATTCCAAACTCCTAACTCCTAACTCCAAACTCCTAACTCCAAACTCCAAACTCCAATCTCCTAACTCCAAACTCCAAACTCCAAACTCCTAACTCCAAACCCCAAACTCCAATCTCCAGTCTCCTAACTCCTAACTCCAAACTCCAATCTCCTAACTCGTAACTCCAAACTCCAAACTCCAAACTCCAAACTCCAATCTCCAGTCTCCTAACTCCTAACTCCAAACTCCAAGCTCCAATCTCCAGTCTCCTAACTCCTAACTCCAAACTCCAAACTCCTAACTCCAAATTCCAAACTCCAATCTCCTAACTCCTAACTCCAAACTCCAAACTCCTAACTCCAAACTCCAAACTCCAAACTCCAATCTCCTAACTCCTAACTCCAAACTCCAACCTCCTAACTCCAAACTCCAAACTCCAAACACTAAACTCTAAACTCCTAACTCCTAACTCCAAACTCCAACCTCCTAACTCCAAACTCCAAACTCTAAACTCCAAACTCCAATCTCCTAAACCTAACTCCAAACTCCAAACTCCAAACTCCAAACTCCAAACTCCTAAACCCTAACTCCAAACTCCAAACTCCAAACTCCGAACTGCAAACTCCAAACTCCAATCTCCAATCTCCTAACTCCTAACTCCAAACTCCGAACTCCAAACTCCAAACTCCAATCTCCTAACTCCTAACTCCAAACTCCAACCTCCTAACTCCAAACTCCAAACTCCAAACTCTAAACTCTAAACTCCTCACTCCAAACTCCAAACTCCAAACTCCTAACTCCAAACTCCAACCTCCAAACTCCTAACTCCAAACTCCGAACTCCAAACTCCAAACTCCAATCTCCTAACTCCTAACTCCAAACTCCGAACTCCAAACTCCAAACTCCAATCTCCTAACTCCTAACTCCAAACTCCAACCTCCTAACTCCAAACTCCAAACTCTAAACTCTAAACTCCTCACTCCAAACTCCAAACTCCAAACTCCTAACTCCAAACTCCAACCTCCAAACTCCAATCTCCTAACGCCTAACTCCAAACTCCAAACTCCTAACTCCAAACTCCTAACTCCAAACTCCAAACTCCAATCTCCTAACTCCAAACTCCAAACTCCTAACTCCACACACCAAACTACAAACTCCAACCTCCAAACTCCTCACTCCTGACTCCAAACTCCAAACTCCAAACTCCAAACTCCTAACTCCAAACTCCAAACTCCTAACTCCAAACTCCAAACTCCAAACTCCTAACTCCAAACTCCAAACTCCAATCTCCTAACTCCAAACTCCAAACTCCTAACTCCTAACTCCAAACTCCTAACTCCAAACTCCAAACTCCAATCTCCTAACTCCAAACTCCAAACTCCTAACTCCAAACTCCAAACCCCAAACTCCAATCTCCAGTCTCCTAACTCCTAACTCCAAACTCCAAACTCCAATCTCCTAACTCCTAACTCCAAACTCCAAGCTCCAAACTCCAAACTCCAATCTCCAGTCTCCTAACTCCTAACTCCAAACTCCAAACTCCAATCTCCAGTCTCCTAACTCCTAACTCCAAACTCCAATCTCCAGTCTCCTAACTCCTAACTCCAAACTCCAAACTCCTAACTCCAAATTCCAAACTCCAAACTCCAAACTCCTAACTCCTAACTCCAAACTCCTAACTCCAAACTCCAAACTCCAATCTCCTAACTCCAAACTCCAAACTCCAAACTCCTAACTCCAAACCCCAAACTCCAATCTCCAGTCTCCTAACTACTAACTCCAAACTCCAAACTCCAAACTCCAATCTCCTAACTCCTAACTCCAAACTCCAAACTCCAAACTCCAAACTCCAATCTCCAGTCTCCTAACTCCGAACTCCAAACTCCAAACTCCAATCTCCAGTCTCCTAACTCCTAACTCCAAACTCCAAACTCCTAACTCCAAATTCCAAACTCCAATCTCCTAACTCCTAACTCCAAACTCCAAACTCCTAACTCCAAACTCCAAACTCCAATCTCCTAACTCCTAACTCCAAACTCCAACCTCCTAACTCCAAACTCCAAACTCCAAACACTAAACTCTAAACTCCTAACTCCTATCTCCAAACTCCAACCTCCTAACTCCAAACTCCAAACTCTAAACTCCAAACTCCAATCTCCTAAACCTAACTCCAAACTCCAAACTCCAAACTCCTAAACCCTAACTCCAAACTCCAAACTCCAAACTCCGAACTGCAAACTCCAAACTCCAATCTCCAATCTCCTAACTCCTAACTCCGAACTCCGAACTCCAAACTCCAAACTCCAATCTCCTAACTCCTAACTCCAAACTCCAACCTCCTAACTCCAAACTCCTAACTCCAAACTCCAAACTCCAAACTCCAATCTCCTAACTCCTAACTCCAAACTGCAAACTCCAAACTCCTAACTCCAAACTCCAAACTCCAATCTCCTAACCCCTAACTCCAAACTCCAAACTCCGAACTCCAAACTCCAATCTCCAATCTCCTAACTCCTACTACAAACTCCAAACTCCTAACTCCAAACTCTAAACACCAATCTCCTAACTCCAAACTCCAACCTCCAAACTCCAAACTCCAAACTCCAATGTCCAATCTCCTGACTCCTAACTCCTAACTCCAAATTCCAAACTCCAATCTCCTAACTCCAAACTCCAAACTCCAAACTCCTAACTCCTAACTCCAAATTCCTGACTCCAAACTCCAAACTCCAATCTCCTAACTCCTAACTCCAACCTCCTAACTCCAAACTCCAAACTCCAAACTCTAAACTCTAAACTCCTAACTCCAAACTCCAAACTCCAAACTCCTAACTCCAACCTCCAAACTCCAATCTCCTAACTCCTAACTCCAAACTCCAAACTCCTAACTCCAAACTCCAAACTCCAAACTCCAATCTCCTAATCCTTAACTCCAAACTCCAAACTCCTAACTCCAAACTCCAAACTCCAATCTCCTAACTCCAAACTCCAAACTCCTAACTGCACACTCCAAACTACAAACTCCAACCTCCAAACTCCTCACTTCTGACTCCAAACTCCTAACTCCAAACTACAATCTCCTAACTCCTAACTCCAAACTCCAAACTCCTAACTCCAAACTCCAAACTCCGAACTCCAACTCTTAACTCCAAACTCCTCACTCCTAACTCCAAACTCCAAACTCCTAACTCCTAACTCCTAACTCCAAATTCCAAACTCCTAACTCAAAACTCCAAACTCCAATCTCCTAACTCCTAACTCCAAACTCCAATCTCCTAACTCCAAACTCTAAACTCTAAACTCCAATCTCCTAACACCTAACTCCAAACTCCAAACTCCTAACTCCTAACTCCAAACTCCAATCTCCTAACTCCAAACTCTAAACTCTAAACTCCAATCTCCTAACTCCTAACTCCAAACTCCAAACTCCTAACTCCAAACTCCAAACTCCAATCTCCAATCTCCTAACTCCTACTACAAACTCCAAACTCCTAACTCCAAACTCCAAACTCCAATCTCCTAACGCCAAACTCCAACCTCCAAACTCCAAACTCCAAACTCCAATGTCCAATCTCCTAACTCCTAACTCCAAACTCCAAACTCCAAACTCCAAACTCCAATCTCCTAACTCCAAACTCCAAACTCCTAACTCCTAACTCCAAACTCCGAACTCCAAACTCCAAACTCCAATCTCCTAACTCCTAACTCCAAACTCCAACCTCCTAACTCCAAACTCCAAACTCCAAACTCTAAACTCTAAACTCCTAACTCCAAACTCCAAACTCCAAACTCCAAACTCCTAACTCCAAACTCCAACCTCCAAACTCCAATCTCCTAACGCCTAACTCCAAACTCCAAACTCCTAACTCCAAACTCCTAACTCCAAACTCCAAACTCCAATCTGCTAACTCCAAACTCCAAACTCCTAACTCCACACACCAAACTACAAACTCCAACCTCCAAACTCCTCACTCCTGACTCCAAACTCCAAACTCCAAACTCCAAACTCCTAACTCAAAACTCCAAACTCCAATCTCCTAACTCCTAACTCCAAACTCCAATCTCCTAACTCCAAACTCTAAACTCTAAACTCCAATCTCCTAACACCTAACTCCACACTCCAAACTCCTAACTCCTAACACCAAACTCCAATCTCCTATCTCCAAACTCTAAACTCTAAACTCCAATCTCCTAACTCCTAACTCCAAACTCCAAACTCCTAACTCCAAACTCCAAACTCCAATCTCCAATCTCCTAACTCCTACTACAAACTCCAAACTCCTAGCTCCAAACTCCAAACTCCAATCTCCTAACTCCAAACTCCAACCTCCAAACTCCAAACTCCAAACTCCAATGTCCAATCTCCTAACTCCTAACTCCTAACTCCAAACTCCAAACTCCAAACTCCAATCTCCTAACTCCAAACTCCAAACTCCAAACTCCTAACTCCTAACTCCAAACTCCGAACTCCAAACTCCAATCTCCTAACTCCTAACTCCAAACTCCAACCTCCTAACTCCAAACTCCAAACTCCAAACTCTAAACTCTAAACTCCTCACTCCAAACTCCAAACTCCAAACTCCTAACTCCAAACTCCAACCTCCAAACTCCAATCTCCTAACGCCTAACTCCAAACTCCAAACTCCTAACTCCAAACTCCTAACTCCAAACTCCAAACTCCAATCTCCTAACTCCAAACTCCAAACTCCTAACTCCTAACTCCAAACTCCAAACTCCAAACTCCAATCTCCAATCTCCTAACTCCAAACTCCAAACTCCAAACTCCTAACTCCAAACTCCAAACCCCAAACTCCAATCTCCAGTCTCCTAACTCCTAACTCCAAACTCCAAACTCCAATCTCCTAACTCCTAACTCCAAACTCCAAACTCCAAACTCCAAACTCCAATCTCCAGTCTCCTAACTCCTAACTCCAAACTCCAAACTCCAATCTCCTAACTCCTAACTCCAAACTCCAAACTCCTAACTCCAAATTCCAAACTCCAATCTCCTAACTCCTAACTCCAAACTCCAAACTCCTAACTCCAAACTCCAAACTCCAAACTCCAATCTCCTAACTCCTAACTCCAAACTCCAACCTCCTAACTCCAAACTCCAAACTCCAAACACTAAACTCTAAACTCCTAACTCCTAACTCCAAACTCCAACCTCCTAACTCCAAACTCCAAACTCTAAACTCCAAACTCCAACCTCCTAAACCTAACTCCAAACTCCAAACTCCAAACTCCAAACTCCAAACTCCAAACTCCTAAACCCTAACTCCAAACTCCAAACTCCAAACTCCGAACTGCAAACTCCAATCTCCAATCTCCTAACTCCTAACTCCAAACTCCGAACTCCAAACTCCAAACTCCAAACTCCAATCTCCTAACTCCTAACTCCAAACTCCAACCTCCTAACTCCAAACTCCAAACTCCAAACTCTAAATTCTAAACTCCTAACTCCAAGCTCCAAACTCCAAACTCCTAACTCCAAACT
Organism: Somniosus microcephalus; assembly: GCF_052327205.1. NCBI lineage: Eukaryota > Metazoa > Chordata > Chondrichthyes > Squaliformes > Somniosidae > Somniosus > Somniosus microcephalus. Next base: position 40,892,669 of record NC_141000.1, on the reverse strand, counting down.
CCAATCTCCTAACTCCTAACTCCAAACTGCAAACTCCAAACTCCTAACTCCAAACTCCAAACTCCAATCTCCTAACCCCTAACTCCAAACTCCAAACTCCGAACTCCAAACTCCAATCTCCAATCTCCTAACTCCTACTACAAACTCCAAACTCCTAACTCCAAACTCCAAACTCCAATCTCCTAACTCCAAACTCCAATGTCCAATCTCCTAACTCCTAACTCCTAACTCCAAACTCCAAACTCCAAACTCCAATCTCCTAACTCCAAACTCCAAACTCCAAACTCCTAACTCCTAACTCCAAATTCCTGACTCCAAACTCCAAACTCCAATCTCCTAACTCCAAACTCTAAACTCTAAACTCCAATCTCCTAACTCCTAACTCCAAACTCCAAACTCCTAACTCCAAACTCCAAACTCCAATCTCCAATCTCCTAACTCCTACTACAAACTCCAAACTCCTAACTCCAAACTCCAAACTCCAATCTCCTAACTCCAAACTCCAACCACCAAACTCCAAACTCCAAACTCCAATGTCCAATCTCCTAACTCCTAACTCCTAACTCCAAACTCCAAACTCCAATCTCCTAACTCCAAACTCCAAACTCCAAACTCCTAACTCCTAACTCCTAACTCCAAACTCCGAACTCCAAACTCCAAACTCCAATCTCCTAACTCCTAACTCCAAACTCCAACCTCCTAACTCCAAACTCCAAACTCCAAACTCCAAACTCCTAACTCCAAACTCCTAACTCCAAACTCCAAACTCCAATCTCCTAACTCCAAACTCCAAACTCCTAACTCCACACACCAAACTACAAACTCCAACCTCCAAACTCCTCACTCCTGACTCCAAACTCCAAACTCCAAACTCCAAACTCCTAACTCCAAACTCCTATCTCCTAACTCCAAACTCCAAACTCCAAACTCCAATCTCCTAACTCCAAACTCCAAACTCCTAACTCCAAACCCCTAACTCCAAACTCCAAACTCCGAACTCCAAACTCCAATCTCCAATCTCCTAACTCCTACTACAAACTCCAAACTCCTAACTCCAAACTCTAAACTCCAAACTCCAAACTCCAATCTCCAATCTCCTAACTCCAAACTCCAAACTCCAAACTCCTAACTCCAAACTCCAAACCCCAAACTCCAATCTCCAGTCTCCTAACTCCTAACTCCAAACTCCAAACTCCAATCTCCTAACGCCTAACTCCAAACTCCAAACTCCTAACTCCAAACTCCTAACTCCAAACTCCAAACTCCAATCTCCTAACTCCAAACTCCAAACTCCTAACTCCACACACCAAACTACAAACTCCAACCTCCAAACTCCTCACTCCTGACTCCAAACTCCAAACTCCAAACTCCAAACTCCTAACTCCAAACTCCAAACTCCTAACTCCAAACTCCAAACTCCAAACTCCTAACTCCAAACTCCAAACTCCAATCTCCTAACTCCAAACTCCAAACTCCTAACTCCTAACTCCAAACTCCTAACTCCAAACTCCAAACTCCAATCTCCTAACTCCAAACTCCAAACTCCTAACTCCAAACTCCAAACCCCAAACTCCAATCTCCAGTCTCCTAACTCCTAACTCCAAACTCCAAACTCCAATCTCCTAACTCCTAACTCCAAACTCCAAGCTCCAAACTCCAAACTCCAATCTCCAGTCTCCTAACTCCTAACTCCAAACTCCAAACTCCAATCTCCAGTCTCCTAACTCCTAACTCCAAACTCCAATCTCCAGTCTCCTAACTCCTAACTCCAAACTCCAAACTCCTAACTCCAAATTCCAAACTCCAAACTCCAAACTCCTAACTCCTAACTCCAAACTCCTAACTCCAAACTCCAAACTCCAATCTCCTAACTCCAAACTCCAAACTCCAAACTCCTAACTCCAAACCCCAAACTCCAATCTCCAGTCTCCTAACTACTAACTCCAAACTCCAAACTCCAAACTCCAATCTCCTAACTCCTAACTCCAAACTCCAAACTCCAAACTCCAAACTCCAATCTCCAGTCTCCTAACTCCGAACTCCAAACTCCAAACTCCAATCTCCAGTCTCCTAACTCCTAACTCCAAACTCCAAACTCCTAACTCCAAATTCCAAACTCCAATCTCCTAACTCCTAACTCCAAACTCCAAACTCCTAACTCCAAACTCCAAACTCCAATCTCCTAACTCCTAACTCCAAACTCCAACCTCCTAACTCCAAACTCCAAACTCCAAACACTAAACTCTAAACTCCTAACTCCTATCTCCAAACTCCAACCTCCTAACTCCAAACTCCAAACTCTAAACTCCAAACTCCAATCTCCTAAACCTAACTCCAAACTCCAAACTCCAAACTCCTAAACCCTAACTCCAAACTCCAAACTCCAAACTCCGAACTGCAAACTCCAAACTCCAATCTCCAATCTCCTAACTCCTAACTCCGAACTCCGAACTCCAAACTCCAAACTCCAATCTCCTAACTCCTAACTCCAAACTCCAACCTCCTAACTCCAAACTCCTAACTCCAAACTCCAAACTCCAAACTCCAATCTCCTAACTCCTAACTCCAAACTGCAAACTCCAAACTCCTAACTCCAAACTCCAAACTCCAATCTCCTAACCCCTAACTCCAAACTCCAAACTCCGAACTCCAAACTCCAATCTCCAATCTCCTAACTCCTACTACAAACTCCAAACTCCTAACTCCAAACTCTAAACACCAATCTCCTAACTCCAAACTCCAACCTCCAAACTCCAAACTCCAAACTCCAATGTCCAATCTCCTGACTCCTAACTCCTAACTCCAAATTCCAAACTCCAATCTCCTAACTCCAAACTCCAAACTCCAAACTCCTAACTCCTAACTCCAAATTCCTGACTCCAAACTCCAAACTCCAATCTCCTAACTCCTAACTCCAACCTCCTAACTCCAAACTCCAAACTCCAAACTCTAAACTCTAAACTCCTAACTCCAAACTCCAAACTCCTAACTCCAACCTCCAAACTCCAATCTCCTAACTCCTAACTCCAAACTCCAAACTCCTAACTCCAAACTCCAAACTCCAAACTCCAATCTCCTAATCCTTAACTCCAAACTCCAAACTCCTAACTCCAAACTCCAAACTCCAATCTCCTAACTCCAAACTCCAAACTCCTAACTGCACACTCCAAACTACAAACTCCAACCTCCAAACTCCTCACTTCTGACTCCAAACTCCTAACTCCAAACTACAATCTCCTAACTCCTAACTCCAAACTCCAAACTCCTAACTCCAAACTCCAAACTCCGAACTCCAACTCTTAACTCCAAACTCCTCACTCCTAACTCCAAACTCCAAACTCCTAACTCCTAACTCCTAACTCCAAATTCCAAACTCCTAACTCAAAACTCCAAACTCCAATCTCCTAACTCCTAACTCCAAACTCCAATCTCCTAACTCCAAACTCTAAACTCTAAACTCCAATCTCCTAACACCTAACTCCAAACTCCAAACTCCTAACTCCTAACTCCAAACTCCAATCTCCTAACTCCAAACTCTAAACTCTAAACTCCAATCTCCTAACTCCTAACTCCAAACTCCAAACTCCTAACTCCAAACTCCAAACTCCAATCTCCAATCTCCTAACTCCTACTACAAACTCCAAACTCCTAACTCCAAACTCCAAACTCCAATCTCCTAACGCCAAACTCCAACCTCCAAACTCCAAACTCCAAACTCCAATGTCCAATCTCCTAACTCCTAACTCCAAACTCCAAACTCCAAACTCCAAACTCCAATCTCCTAACTCCAAACTCCAAACTCCTAACTCCTAACTCCAAACTCCGAACTCCAAACTCCAAACTCCAATCTCCTAACTCCTAACTCCAAACTCCAACCTCCTAACTCCAAACTCCAAACTCCAAACTCTAAACTCTAAACTCCTAACTCCAAACTCCAAACTCCAAACTCCAAACTCCTAACTCCAAACTCCAACCTCCAAACTCCAATCTCCTAACGCCTAACTCCAAACTCCAAACTCCTAACTCCTAACTCCAAACTCCAAACTCCAATCTGCTAACTCCAAACTCCAAACTCCTAACTCCACACACCAAACTACAAACTCCAACCTCCAAACTCCTCACTCCTGACTCCAAACTCCAAACTCCAAACTCCAAACTCCTAACTCAAAACTCCAAACTCCAATCTCCTAACTCCTAACTCCAAACTCCAATCTCCTAACTCCAAACTCTAAACTCTAAACTCCAATCTCCTAACACCTAACTCCACACTCCAAACTCCTAACTCCTAACACCAAACTCCAATCTCCTATCTCCAAACTCTAAACTCTAAACTCCAATCTCCTAACTCCTAACTCCAAACTCCAAACTCCTAACTCCAAACTCCAAACTCCAATCTCCAATCTCCTAACTCCTACTACAAACTCCAAACTCCTAGCTCCAAACTCCAAACTCCAATCTCCTAACTCCAAACTCCAACCTCCAAACTCCAAACTCCAAACTCCAATGTCCAATCTCCTAACTCCTAACTCCTAACTCCAAACTCCAAACTCCAAACTCCAATCTCCTAACTCCAAACTCCAAACTCCAAACTCCTAACTCCTAACTCCAAACTCCGAACTCCAAACTCCAATCTCCTAACTCCTAACTCCAAACTCCAACCTCCTAACTCCAAACTCCAAACTCCAAACTCTAAACTCTAAACTCCTCACTCCAAACTCCAAACTCCAAACTCCTAACTCCAAACTCCAACCTCCAAACTCCAATCTCCTAACGCCTAACTCCAAACTCCAAACTCCTAACTCCAAACTCCTAACTCCAAACTCCAAACTCCAATCTCCTAACTCCAAACTCCAAACTCCTAACTCCTAACTCCAAACTCCAAACTCCAAACTCCAATCTCCAATCTCCTAACTCCAAACTCCAAACTCCAAACTCCTAACTCCAAACTCCAAACCCCAAACTCCAATCTCCAGTCTCCTAACTCCTAACTCCAAACTCCAAACTCCAATCTCCTAACTCCTAACTCCAAACTCCAAACTCCAAACTCCAAACTCCAATCTCCAGTCTCCTAACTCCTAACTCCAAACTCCAAACTCCAATCTCCTAACTCCTAACTCCAAACTCCAAACTCCTAACTCCAAATTCCAAACTCCAATCTCCTAACTCCTAACTCCAAACTCCAAACTCCTAACTCCAAACTCCAAACTCCAAACTCCAATCTCCTAACTCCTAACTCCAAACTCCAACCTCCTAACTCCAAACTCCAAACTCCAAACACTAAACTCTAAACTCCTAACTCCTAACTCCAAACTCCAACCTCCTAACTCCAAACTCCAAACTCTAAACTCCAAACTCCAACCTCCTAAACCTAACTCCAAACTCCAAACTCCAAACTCCAAACTCCAAACTCCAAACTCCTAAACCCTAACTCCAAACTCCAAACTCCAAACTCCGAACTGCAAACTCCAATCTCCAATCTCCTAACTCCTAACTCCAAACTCCGAACTCCAAACTCCAAACTCCAAACTCCAATCTCCTAACTCCTAACTCCAAACTCCAACCTCCTAACTCCAAACTCCAAACTCCAAACTCTAAATTCTAAACTCCTAACTCCAAGCTCCAAACTCCAAACTCCTAACTCCAAACTCCAAACTCCAATCTCCTAACTCCTAACTCCAAACTGCAAACTCCAAACTCCTAACTCCAAACTCCAAACTCCAATCTCCTAACCCCTAACTCCAAACTCCAAACTCCGAACTCCAAACTCCAATCTCCAATCTCCTAACTCCTACTACAAACTCCAAACTCCTAACTCCAAACTCCAAACTCCAATCTCCTAACTCCAAACTCCAATGTCCAATCTCCTAACTCCTAACTCCTAACTCCAAACTCCAAACTCCAAACTCCAATCTCCTAACTCCAAACTCCAAACTCCAAACTCCTAACTCCTAACTCCAAATTCCTGACTCCAAACTCCAAACTCCAATCTCCTAACTCCAAACTCTAAACTCTAAACTCCAATCTCCTAACTCCTAACTCCAAACTCCAAACTCCTAACTCCAAACTCCAAACTCCAATCTCCAATCTCCTAACTCCTACTACAAACTCCAAACTCCTAACTCCAAACTCCAAACTCCAATCTCCTAACTCCAAACTCCAACCACCAAACTCCAAACTCCAAACTCCAATGTCCAATCTCCTAACTCCTAACTCCTAACTCCAAACTCCAAACTCCAATCTCCTAACTCCAAACTCCAAACTCCAAACTCCTAACTCCTAACTCCTAACTCCAAACTCCGAACTCCAAACTCCAAACTCCAATCTCCTAACTCCTAACTCCAAACTCCAACCTCCTAACTCCAAACTCCAAACTCCAAACTCCAAACTCCTAACTCCAAACTCCTAACTCCAAACTCCAAACTCCAATCTCCTAACTCCAAACTCCAAACTCCTAACTCCACACACCAAACTACAAACTCCAACCTCCAAACTCCTCACTCCTGACTCCAAACTCCAAACTCCAAACTCCAAACTCCTAACTCCAAACTCCTATCTCCTAACTCCAAACTCCAAACTCCAAACTCCAATCTCCTAACTCCAAACTCCAAACTCCTAACTCCAAACTCCTAACTCCAAACTCCAAACTCCAATCTCCTAACTCCAAACTCCAAACTCCTAACTCCTAACTCCAAACTCCAAACTCCAAACTCCAATCTCCAATCTCCTAACTCCAAACTCCAAACTCCAAACTCCTAACTCCAAACTCCAAACCCCAAACTCCAATCTCCAGTCTCCTAACTCCTAACTCCAAACTCCAAACTCCAATCTCCTAACTCCTAACTCCAAACTCCAAACTCCAAACTCCAAACTCCAAACTCCAATCTCCAGTCTCCTAACTCCTAACTCCAAACTCCAAACTCCAATCTCCTAACTCCTAACTCCAAACTCCAAACTCCTAACTCCAAATTCCAAACTCCAATCTCCTAACTCCTAACTCCAAACTCCAAACTCCTAACTCCAAACTCCAAACTCCAAACTCCAATCTCCTAACTCCTAACTCCAAACTCCAACCTCCTAACTCCAAACTCCAAACTCCAAACACTAAACTCTAAACTCCTAACTCCTAACTCCAAACTCCAACCTCCTAACTCCAAACTCCAAACTCTAAACTCCAAACTCCAACCTCCTAAACCTAACTCCAAACTCCAAACTCCAAACTCCAAACTCCAAACTCCTAAACCCTAACTCCAAACTCCAAACTCCAAACTCCGAACTGCAAACTCCAATCTCCAATCTCCTAACTCCTAACTCCAAACTCCGAACTCCAAACTCCAAACTCCAAACTCCAATCTCCTAACTCCTAACTCCAAACTCCAACCTCCTAACTCCAAACTCCAAACTCCAAACTCTAAATTCTAAACTCCTAACTCCAAGCTCCAAACTCCAAACTCCTAACTCCAAACTCCAAACTCCAATCTCCTAACTCCTAACTCCAAACTGCAAACTCCAAACTCCTAACTCCAAACTCCAAACTCCAATCTCCTAACCCCTAACTCCAAACTCCAAACTCCGAACTCCAAACTCCAATCTCCAATCTCCTAACTCCTACTACAAACTCCAAACTCCTAACTCCAAACTCCAAACTCCAATCTCCTAACTCCAAACTCCAATGTCCAATCTCCTAACTCCTAACTCCTAACTCCAAACTCCAAACTCCAAACTCCAATCTCCTAACTCCAAACTCCAAACTCCAAACTCCTAACTCCTAACTCCAAATTCCTGACTCCAAACTCCAAACTCCAATCTCCTAACTCCAAACTCTAAACTCTAAACTCCAATCTCCTAACTCCTAACTCCAAACTCCAAACTCCTAACTCCAAACTCCAAACTCCAATCTCCAATCTCCTAACTAATACTACAAACTCCAAACTCCTAACTCCAAACTCCAAACTCCAATCTCCTAACTCCAAACTCCAACCACCAAACTCCAAACTCCAAACTCCAATGTCCAATCTCCTAACTCCTAACTCCTAACTCCAAACTCCAAACTCCAAACTCCAATCTCCTAACTCCAAACTCCAAACTCCTAACTCCTAACTCCAAACTCCGAACTCCAAACTCCAAACTCCAATCTCCTAACTCCTAACTCCAAACTCCAACCTCCTAACTCCAAACTCCAAACTCCAAACTCCAAACTCCTAACTCCAAACTCCTAACTCCAAACTCCAAACTCCAATCTCCTAACTCCAAACTCCAAACTCCTAACTCCACACACCAAACTACAAACTCCAACCTCCAAACTCCTCACTCCTGACTCCAAACTCCAAACTCCAAACTCCAAACTCCTAACTCCAAACTCCTATCTCCTAACTCCAAACTCCAAACTCCAAACTCCAATCTCCTAACTCCAAACTCCAAACTCCTAACTCCAAACTCCTAACTCCAAACTCCAAACTCCAATCTCCTAACTCCAAACTCCAAACTCCAAACTCCTAACTCCAAACCCCAAACTCCAATCTCCAGTCTCCTAACTCCTAACTCCAAACTCCAAACTCCAAACTCCAATCTCCTAACTCCTAACTCCAAACTCCAAACTCCAAACTCCAAACTCCAAACTCCAATCTCCAGTCTCCTAACTCCTAACTCCAAACTCCAAACTCCAAACTCCAATCTCCTAACTCCTAACTCCAAACTCCAAACTCCTAACTCCAAACTCCATACTCCAAACTCCAATCTCCTAACTCCTAACTCCAAACTCCAACCTCCTAACTCCAAACTCCAAACACTAAACTCTAAACTCCTAACTCCTAACTCCAAACTCCAACCTCCTAACTCCAAACTCCAAACTCTAAACTCCAAACTCCAATCTCCTAAACCTAACTCCAAACTCCAAACTCCAAACTCCAAACTCCTAAACCCTAACTCCAAACTCCAAACTCCAAACTCCGAACTGCAAACTCCAATCTCCAATCTCCTAACTCCTAACTCCGAACTCCGAACTCCAAACTCCAAACTCCAAACTCCAATCTCCTAACTCCTAACTCCAAACTCCAACCTCCTAACTCCAAGCTCCAAACTCCAAACTCTAAACTCTAAACTCCTAACTCCAAGCTCCAAACTCCAAACTCCAAACTCCTAACTCCAAACTCCAAACTCCATACTCCAATCTCCTAACTCCTAACTCCAAACTGCAAACTCCAAACTCCTAACTCCAAACTCCAAACTCCAATCTCCTAACCCCTAACTCCAAACTCCAAACTCCGAACTCCAAACTCCAATCTCCAATCTCCTAACTCCTACTACAAACTCCAAACTCCTAACTCCAAACTCCAAACACCAATCTCCTAACTCCAAACTCCAACCTCCAAACTCCAAACTCCAAACTCCAATGTCCAATCTCCTAACTCCTAACTCCTAACTCCAAACTCCAAACTCCAATCTCCTAACTCCAAACTCCAAACTCCAAACTCCTAACTCCTAACTCCAAATTCCTGACTCCAAACTCCAAACTCCAATCTCCTAACTCCTAACTCCAAACTCCAACCTCCTAACTCCAAACTCCAAACTCCAAACTCTAAACTCTAAACTCCTAACTCCAAACTCCAAACTCCAAACTCCTAACTCCAAACTCCAACCTCCAAACTCCAATCTCCTAACTCCTAACTCCAAACTCCAAACTCCTAACTCCAAACTCCAAACTCCAAACTCCAATCTCCTAACCCCTAACTCCAAACTCCAAACTCCTAACTCCAAACTCCAAACTCCAATCTCCTAACTCCAAATCCAAACTCCTAACTCCACACTCCAAACTACAAACTCCAACCTCCAAACTCCTCACTTCTGACTCCAAACTCCTAACTCCAAACTCCAAACTCCAATCTCCTAACTCCTAACTCCAAACTCCAAACTCCTAAATCCAAACTCCAAACTCCGAACTCCAACTCTTAACTCCAAACTCCTCACTCCTAACTCCAAACTTCAAACTCCTAACTCCTAACTCCTAACTCCAAATTCCAAACTCCTAACTCAAAACTCCAAACTCCAATCTCCTAACTCCTAACTCCAAACTCCAATCTCCTAACTCCAAACTCTAAACTCTAAACTCCAATCTCCTAACACCTAACTCCAAACTCCAAACTCCTAACTCCTAACTCCAAACTCCAATCTCCTAACTCCAAACTCTAAACTCTAAACTCCAATCTCCTAACTCCTAACTCCAAACTCCAAACTCCTAACTCCAAACTCCAAACTCCAATCTCCAATCTCCTAACTCCTACTACAAACTCCAAACTCCTAACTCCAAACTCCAAACTCCAATCTCCTAACTCCAAACTCCAACCTCCAAACTCCAAACTCCAAACTCCAATGTCCAATCTCCTAACTCCTAACTCCAAACTCCAAACTCCAAACGCCAATCTCCTAACTCGAAACTCCAAACTCCAAACTCCTAACTCCTAACTCCAAACTCCGAACTCCAAACTCCAATCTCCAATCTCCTAACTCCTAACTCCAAACTCCAACCTCCTAACTCCAAACTCCTAACTCCAAACTCCAAACTCCAAACTCCTAACTCCAAACTCCAACTTCCAAACTCCAATCTCCTAACGCCTAACTCCAAACTCCAAACTCCTAACTCCAAACTCCTAACTCCAAACTCCAAACTCCAATCTGCTAACTCCAAACTCCAAACTCCTAACTCCACACACCAAACTACAAACTCCAACCTCCAAACTCCTCACTCCTGACTCCAAACTCCAAACTCCAAACTCCAAACTCAAAACTCCAAACTCCAATCTCCTAACTCCTAACTCAAAACTCCAATCTCCTAACTCCAAACTCTAAACTCTAAACTCCAATCTCCTAACTCCTAACTCCAAACTCCAAACTCCTAACTCCAAACTCCAAACTCAAATCTCCAATCTCCTAACTCCTACTACAAACTCCAAACTCCTAACTCCAAACTCCAAACTCCAATCTCCTAACTCCAAACTCCAACCTCCAAACTCCAAACTCCAATGTCCAATCTCCTAACTCCTAACTCCTAACTCCAAACTCCAAACGCCAAACTCCAATCTCCTAACTCCAAACTCCAAACTCCAAACTCCTAACTCCTAACTCCAAAATACGAACTCCAAACTCCAAACTCCAATCTCCTAACTCCTAACTCCAAACTCCAACCTCCTAACTCCAAACTCCAAACTCCAAACTCTAAACTCTAAACTCCTCACTCCAAACTCCAAACTCCAAACTCCTAACTCCAAACTCCAACCTCCAAACTCCAATCTCCTAACGCCTAACTCCAAACTCCAAACTCCTAACTCCAAACTCCAAACTCCTAACTCCAAACTCCAAACTCCAAACTTCTAACTCCACACACCAAACTACAAACTCCAACCTCCAAACTCTTCACTCCTAACTCCAAACTCCAAACTCCTAACTCCAAACTCCAAACTCCAAACTCCTAACACCAAACTCCAAACTCCAAACTCCTAACTCCTAACTCCAAACTCCAAACTCCAAACTCCAATCTCCTAACTCCAAACTCCAAACTCCTAACTCCTAACTCCAAACGCCTAACTCCAAACTCCAAACTCCAATCTCCTAACTCCAAACTCCAAACTCCTAACTCCAAACTCCAAACCCCAAACTCCAAACTCCAGTCTCCTAACTCCTAACTCCAAACTCCAAACTCCAATCTCCTAACTCCTAACTCCAAACTCCAAACTCCTAACTCCAAACTCCAAACTCCAAACTCCAATCTCCTAACTCCTAACTCCAAACTCCAACCTCCTAACTCCAAACTCGAAACTCCAAACACTAAACTCTAAACTCCTAACTCCTAACTCCAAACTCCAACCTCCTAACTCCAAACTCCAAACTCTAAACTCCAAACTCCAATCTCCTAAACCTAACTCCAAACTCCAAACTCCAAACTCCAAACTCCAAACTCCTAAACCCTAACTCCAAACTCCAAACTCCAAACTCCGAACTGCAAACTCCAAACTCCAATCTCCAATCTCCTAACTCCTAACTCCAAACTCCAAACTCCAAACTCCTAACTCCAATCTCCTAACTCCTAACTCCAAACTCCAACCTCCTAACTCCAAACTCCAAACTCCAAACTCTAAACTCTAAACTCCTAACTCCAAGCTCCAAACTCCAAACTCCAAACTCCTAACTCCAAACTCCAAACTCCAAACTCCAATCTCCTAACTCCTAACTCCAAACTGCAAACTCCAAACTCCTAACTCCAAACTCCAAACTCCAATCTCCTAACCACTAACTCCAAACTCCAAACTCCGAACTCCAAACTCCAATCTCCAATCTCCTAACTCCTACTACAAACTCCAAACTCCTAACTCCAAACTCCAAACTCCAATCTCCTAACTCCAAACTCCAACCTCCAATCTCCAAACTCCAAACTCCAATGTCCAATCTCCTAACTCCTAACTCCTAACTCCAAACTCCAAACTCCAAACTCCAATCTCCTAACTCCAAACTCCAAACTCCAAACTCCTAACTCCTAACTCCAAATTCCTGACTCCAAACTCCAAATTCCAATCTCCTAACTCCAAACTCTAAACTCTAAACTCCAATCTCCTAACTCCTAACTCCAAACTCCAAACTCCTAACTCCAAACTCCAAACTCCAATCTCCAATCTCCAAACTCCTACTACAAACTCCAAACTCCTAACTCCAAACTCCAAACTCCTATCTCCTAACTCCAAACTCCAACCTCCTAACTCCAAACTCCAAACTCTAAACTCCAAACTCCAACCTCCTAAACCTAACTCCAAACTCCAAACTCCAAACTCCAAACTCCAAACTCCAAACTCCTAAACCCTAACTCCAAACTCCAAACTCCAAACTCCGAACTGCAAACTCCAATCTCCAATCTCCTAACTCCTAACTCCAAACTCCGAACTCCAAACTCCAAACTCCAATCTCCTAACTCCTAACTCCAAACTCCAACCTCCTAACTCCAAACTCCAAACTCCAAACTCTAAATTCTAAACTCCTAACTCCAAGCTCCAAACTCCAAACTCCTAACTCCAAACTCCAAACTCCAATCTCCTAACTCCTAACTCCAAACTGCAAACTCCAAACTCCTAACTCCAAACTCCAAACTCCAATCTCCTAACCCCTAACTCCAAACTCCAAACTCCGAACTCCAAACTCCAATCTCCAATCTCCTAACTCCTACTACAAACTCCAAACTCCTAACTCCAAACTCCAAACTCCAATCTCCTAACTCCAAACTCCAATGTCCAATCTCCTAACTCCTAACTCCTAACTCCAAACTCCAAACTCCAAACTCCAATCTCCTAACTCCAAACTCCAAACTCCAAACTCCTAACTCCTAACTCCAAATTCCTGACTCCAAACTCCAAACTCCAATCTCCTAACTCCAAACTCTAAACTCTAAACTCCAATCTCCTAACTCCTAACTCCAAACTCCAAACTCCTAACTCCAAACTCCAAACTCCAATCTCCAATCTCCTAACTCCTACTACAAACTCCAAACTCCTAACTCCAAACTCCAAACTCCAATCTCCTAACTCCAAACTCCAACCACCAAACTCCAAACTCCAAACTCCAATGTCCAATCTCCTAACTCCTAACTCCTAACTCCAAACTCCAAACTCCAAACTCCAATCTCCTAACTCCAAACTCCAAACTCCTAACTCCAAACTCCGAACTCCAAACTCCAAACTCCAATCTCCTAACTCCTAACTCCAAACTCCAGCCTCCTAACTCCAAACTCCAAACTCCAAACTCCTAACTCCAAACTCCTAACTCCAAACTCCAAACTCCAATCTCCTAACTCCAAACTCCAAACTCCTAACTCCACACACCAAACTAGAAACTCCAACCTCCAAACTCCTCACTCCTGACTCCAAACTCCAAACTCCAAACTCCAAACTCCTAACTCCAAACTCCTATCTCCTAACTCCAAACTCCAAACTCCAAACTCCAATCTCCTAACTCCAAACTCCAAACTCCAAACTCCTAACTCCAAACTCCAAACTCCAAACTCCAATCTCCTAACTCCAAACTCCAAACTCCAAACTCCTAACTCCAAACCCCAAACTCCAATCTCCAGTCTCCTAACTCCTAACTCCAAACTCCAAACTCCAAACTCCAATCTCCTAACTCCTAACTCCAAACTCCAAACTCCAAACTCCAAACTCCAAACTCCAATCTCCAGTCTCCTAACTCCTAACTCCAAACTCCAAACTCCAAACTCCAATCTCCTAACTCCTAACTCCAAACTCCAAACTCCTAACTCCAAACTCCAAACTCCAAACTCCAATCTCCTAACTCCTAACTCCAAACTCCAACCTCCTAACTCCAAACTCCAAACACTAAACTCTAAACTCCTAACTCCTAACTCCAAACTCCAACCTCCTAACTCCAAACTCCAAACTCTAAACTCCAAACTCCAATCTCCTAAACCTAACTCCAAACTCCAAACTCCAAACTCCAAACTCCTAAACCCTAACTCCAAACTCCAAACTCCAAACTCCGAACTGCAAACTCCAATCTCCAATCTCCAATCTCCAAACTCCTACTACAAACTCCAAACTCCTAACTCCAAACTCCAAACTCCTATCTCCTAACTCCAAACTCCAACCTCCTAACTCCAAACTCCAAACTCTAAACTCCAAACTCCAACCTCCTAAACCTAACTCCAAACTCCAAACTCCAAACTCCAAACTCCAAACTCCAAACTCCTAAACCCTAACTCCAAACTCCAAACTCCAAACTCCGAACTGCAAACTCCAATCTCCAATCTCCTAACTCCTAACTCCAAACTCCGAACTCCAAACTCCAAACTCCAATCTCCTAACTCCTAACTCCAAACTCCAACCTCCTAACTCCAAACTCCAAACTCCAAACTCTAAATTCTAAACTCCTAACTCCAAGCTCCAAACTCCAAACTCCTAACTCCAAACTCCAAACTCCAATCTCCTAACTCCTAACTCCAAACTGCAAACTCCAAACTCCTAACTCCAAACTCCAAACTCCAATCTCCTAACCCCTAACTCCAAACTCCAAACTCCGAACTCCAAACTCCAATCTCCAATCTCCTAACTCCTACTACAAACTCCAAACTCCTAACTCCAAACTCCAAACTCCAATCTCCTAACTCCAAACTCCAATGTCCAATCTCCTAACTCCTAACTCCTAACTCCAAACTCCAAACTCCAAACTCCAATCTCCTAACTCCAAACTCCAAACTCCAAACTCCTAACTCCTAACTCCAAATTCCTGACTCCAAACTCCAAACTCCAATCTCCTAACTCCAAACTCTAAACTCTAAACTCCAATCTCCTAACTCCTAACTCCAAACTCCAAACTCCTAACTCCAAACTCCAAACTCCAATCTCCAATCTCCTAACTCCTACTACAAACTCCAAACTCCTAACTCCAAACTCCAAACTCCAATCTCCTAACTCCAAACTCCAACCACCAAACTCCAAACTCCAAACTCCAATGTCCAATCTCCTAACTCCTAACTCCTAACTCCAAACTCCAAACTCCAAACTCCAATCTCCTAACTCCAAACTCCAAACTCCTAACTCCAAACTCCGAACTCCAAACTCCAAACTCCAATCTCCTAACTCCTAACTCCAAACTCCAGCCTCCTAACTCCAAACTCCAAACTCCAAACTCCTAACTCCAAACTCCTAACTCCAAACTCCAAACTCCAATCTCCTAACTCCAAACTCCAAACTCCTAACTCCACACACCAAACTAGAAACTCCAACCTCCAAACTCCTCACTCCTGACTCCAAACTCCAAACTCCAAACTCCAAACTCCTAACTCCAAACTCCTATCTCCTAACTCCAAACTCCAAACTCCAAACTCCAATCTCCTAACTCCAAACTCCAAACTCCAAACTCCTAACTCCAAACTCCAAACTCCAAACTCCAATCTCCTAACTCCAAACTCCAAACTCCAAACTCCTAACTCCAAACCCCAAACTCCAATCTCCAGTCTCCTAACTCCTAACTCCAAACTCCAAACTCCAAACTCCAATCTCCTAACTCCTAACTCCAAACTCCAAACTCCAAACTCCAAACTCCAAACTCCAATCTCCAGTCTCCTAACTCCTAACTCCAAACTCCAAACTCCAAACTCCAATCTCCTAACTCCTAACTCCAAACTCCAAACTCCTAACTCCAAACTCCAAACTCCAAACTCCAATCTCCTAACTCCTAACTCCAAACTCCAACCTCCTAACTCCAAACTCCAAACACTAAACTCTAAACTCCTAACTCCTAACTCCAAACTCCAACCTCCTAACTCCAAACTCCAAACTCTAAACTCCAAACTCCAATCTCCTAAACCTAACTCCAAACTCCAAACTCCAAACTCCAAACTCCTAAACCCTAACTCCAAACTCCAAACTCCAAACTCCGAACTGCAAACTCCAATCTCCAATCTCCTAACTCCGAACTCCGAACTCCAAACTCCAAACTCCAAACTCCAATCTCCTAACTCCTAACTCCAAACTCCAACCTCCTAACTCCAAGCTCCAAACTCCAAACTCTAAACTCTAAACTCCTAACTCCAAGCTCCAAACTCCAAACTCCAAACTCCTAACTCCAAACTCCAAACTCCATACTCCAATCTCCTAACTCCTAACTCCAAACTGCAAACTCCAAACTCCTAACTCCAAACTCCAAACTCCAATCTCCTAACCCCTAACTCCAAACTCCAAACTCCGAACTCCAAACTCCAATCTCCAATCTCCTAACTCCTACTACAAACTCCAAACTCCTAACTCCAAACTCCAAACACCAATCTCCTAACTCCAAACTCCAACCTCCAAACTCCAAACTCCAAACTCCAATGTCCAATCTCCTAACTCCTAACTCCTAACTCCAAACTCCAAACTCCAAACTCCAATCTCCTAACTCCAAACTCCAAACTCCTAACTCCTAACTCCAAATTCCTGACTCCAAACTCCAAACTCCAATCTCCTAACTCCTAACTCCAAACTCCAACCTCCTAACTCCAAACTCCAAACTCTAAACTCTAAACTCCTAACTCCAAACTCCAAACTCCAAACTCCTAACTCCAAACTCCAACCTCCAAACTCCAATCTCCTAACTCCTAACTCCAAACTCCAAACTCCTAACTCCAAACTCCAAACTCCAAACTCCAATCTCCTAACCCCTAACTCCAAACTCCAAACTCCTAACTCCAAACTCCAAACTCCAATCTCCTAACTCCAAATCCAAACTCCTAACTCCACACTCCAAACTACAAACTCCAACCTCCAAACTCCTCACTTCTGACTCCAAACTCCTAACTCCAAACTCCAAACTCCAATCTCCTAACTCCTAACTCCAAACTCCAAACTCCTAACTCCAAACTCCAAACTCCGAACTCCAACTCTTAACTCCAAACTCCTCACTCCTAACTCCAAACTCCAAACTCCTAACTCCTAACTCCTAACTCCAAATTCCAAACTCCTAACTCAAAACTCCAAACTCCAATCTCCTAACTCCTAACTCCAAACTCCAATCTCCTAACTCCAAACTCTAAACTCTAAACTCCAATCTCCTAACACCTAACTCCAAACTCCTAACTCCTAACTCCAAACTCCAATCTCCTAACTCCAAACTCTAAACTCTAAACTCCAATCTCCTAACTCCAAACTCCAAACTCCAATCTCCTAACTCCAAACTCCAACCTCCAAACTCCAAACTCCAAACTCCAATGTCCAATCTCCTAACTCCTAACTCCAAACTCCAAACTCCAAACTCCAATCTCCTAACTCGAAACTCCAAACTCCAAACTCCTAACTCCTAACTCCAAACTCCGAACTCCAAACTCCAAACTCCAATCTCCTAACTCCTAACTCCAAACTCCAACCTCCTAACTCCAAACTCCTAACTCCAAACTCCAAACTCCAAACTCCTAACTCCAAACTCCAACTTCCAAACTCCAATCTCCTAACGCCTAACTCCAAACTCCAAACTCCTAACTCCAATCTCCTAACTCCTAACTCCAAACTCCAACCTCCTAACTCCAAACTCCAAACTCCAAACTCTAAACTCTAAACTCCTAACTCCAAGCTCCAAACTCCAAACTCCAAACTCCTAACTCCAAACTCCAAACTCCAAACTCCAATCTCCTAACTCCTAACTCCAAACTGCAAACTCCAAACTCCTAACTCCAAACTCCAAACTCCAATCTCCTAACCACTAACTCCAAACTCCAAACTCCGAACTCCAAACTCCAATCTCCAATCTCCTAACTCCTACTACAAACTCCAAACTCCTAACTCCAAACTCCAAACTCCAATCTCCTAACTCCAAACTCCAACCTCCAATCTCCAAACTCCAAACTCCAATGTCCAATCTCCTAACTCCTAACTCCTAACTCCAAACTCCAAACTCCAAACTCCAATCTCCTAACTCCAAACTCCAAACTCCAAACTCCTAACTCCTAACTCCAAATTCCTGACTCCAAACTCCAAACTCCAATCTCCTAACTCCAAACTCTAAACTCTAAACTCCAATCTCCTAACTCCTAACTCCAAACTCCAAACTCCTAACTCCAAACTCCAAACTCCAATCTCCAATCTCCAAACTCCTACTACAAACTCCAAACTCCTAACTCCAAACTCCAAACTCCTATCTCCTAACTCCAAACTCCAACCTCCTAACTCCAAACTCCAAACTCTAAACTCCAAACTCCAACCTCCTAAACCTAACTCCAAACTCCAAACTCCAAACTCCAAACTCCAAACTCCAAACTCCTAAACCCTAACTCCAAACTCCAAACTCCAAACTCCGAACTGCAAACTCCAATCTCCAATCTCCTAACTCCTAACTCCAAACTCCGAACTCCAAACTCCAAACTCCAATCTCCTAACTCCTAACTCCAAACTCCAACCTCCTAACTCCAAACTCCAAACTCCAAACTCTAAATTCTAAACTCCTAACTCCAAGCTCCAAACTCCAAACTCCTAACTCCAAACTCCAAACTCCAATCTCCTAACTCCTAACTCCAAACTGCAAACTCCAAACTCCTAACTCCAAACTCCAAACTCCAATCTCCTAACCCCTAACTCCAAACTCCAAACTCCGAACTCCAAACTCCAATCTCCAATCTCCTAACTCCTACTACAAACTCCAAACTCCTAACTCCAAACTCCAAACTCCAATCTCCTAACTCCAAACTCCAATGTCCAATCTCCTAACTCCTAACTCCTAACTCCAAACTCCAAACTCCAAACTCCAATCTCCTAACTCCAAACTCCAAACTCCAAACTCCTAACTCCTAACTCCAAATTCCTGACTCCAAACTCCAAACTCCAATCTCCTAACTCCAAACTCTAAACTCTAAACTCCAATCTCCTAACTCCTAACTCCAAACTCCAAACTCCTAACTCCAAACTCCAAACTCCAATCTCCAATCTCCTAACTCCTACTACAAACTCCAAACTCCTAACTCCAAACTCCAAACTCCAATCTCCTAACTCCAAACTCCAACCACCAAACTCCAAACTCCAAACTCCAATGTCCAATCTCCTAACTCCTAACTCCTAACTCCAAACTCCAAACTCCAAACTCCAATCTCCTAACTCCAAACTCCAAACTCCTAACTCCAAACTCCGAACTCCAAACTCCAAACTCCAATCTCCTAACTCCTAACTCCAAACTCCAGCCTCCTAACTCCAAACTCCAAACTCCAAACTCCTAACTCCAAACTCCTAACTCCAAACTCCAAACTCCAATCTCCTAACTCCAAACTCCAAACTCCTAACTCCACACACCAAACTAGAAACTCCAACCTCCAAACTCCTCACTCCTGACTCCAAACTCCAAACTCCAAACTCCAAACTCCTAACTCCAAACTCCTATCTCCTAACTCCAAACTCCAAACTCCAAACTCCAATCTCCTAACTCCAAACTCCAAACTCCAAACTCCTAACTCCAAACTCCAAACTCCAAACTCCAATCTCCTAACTCCAAACTCCAAACTCCTAACTCCAAACCCCAAACTCCAATCTCCAGTCTCCTAACTCCTAACTCCAAACTCCAAACTCCAAACTCCAATCTCCTAACTCCTAACTCCAAACTCCAAACTCCAAACTCCAAACTCCAAACTCCAATCTCCAGTCTCCTAACTCCTAACTCCAAACTCCAAACTCCAAACTCCAATCTCCTAACTCCTAACTCCAAACTCCAAACTCCTAACTCCAAACTCCAAACTCCAAACTCCAATCTCCTAACTCCTAACTCCAAACTCCAACCTCCTAACTCCAAACTCCAAACACTAAACTCTAAACTCCTAACTCCTAACTCCAAACTCCAACCTCCTAACTCCAAACTCCAAACTCTAAACTCCAAACTCCAATCTCCTAAACCTAACTCCAAACTCCAAACTCCAAACTCCAAACTCCTAAACCCTAACTCCAAACTCCAAACTCCAAACTCCGAACTGCAAACTCCAATCTCCAATCTCCTAACTCCGAACTCCGAACTCCAAACTCCAAACTCCAAACTCCAATCTCCTAACTCCTAACTCCAAACTCCAACCTCCTAACTCCAAGCTCCAAACTCCAAACTCTAAACTCTAAACTCCTAACTCCAAGCTCCAAACTCCAAACTCCAAACTCCTAACTCCAAACTCCAAACTCCATACTCCAATCTCCTAACTCCTAACTCCAAACTGCAAACTCCAAACTCCTAACTCCAAACTCCAAACTCCAATCTCCTAACCCCTAACTCCAAACTCCAAACTCCGAACTCCAAACTCCAATCTCCAATCTCCTAACTCCTACTACAAACTCCAAACTCCTAACTCCAAACTCCAAACACCAATCTCCTAACTCCAAACTCCAACCTCCAAACTCCAAACTCCAAACTCCAATGTCCAATCTCCTAACTCCTAACTCCTAACTCCAAACTCCAAACTCCAAACTCCAATCTCCTAACTCCAAACTCCAAACTCCTAACTCCTAACTCCAAATTCCTGACTCCAAACTCCAAACTCCAATCTCCTAACTCCTAACTCCAAACTCCAACCTCCTAACTCCAAACTCCAAACTCTAAACTCTAAACTCCTAACTCCAAACTCCAAACTCCTAACTCCAAACTCCAACCTCCAAACTCCAATCTCCTAACTCCTAACTCCAAACTCCAAACTCCTAACTCCAAACTCCAAACTCCAAACTCCAATCTCCTAACCCCTAACTCCAAACTCCAAACTCCTAACTCCAAACTCCAAACTCCAATCTCCTAACTCCAAATCCAAACTCCTAACTCCACACTCCAAACTACAAACTCCAACCTCCAAACTCCTCACTTCTGACTCCAAACTCCTAACTCCAAACTCCAAACTCCAATCTCCTAACTCCTAACTCCAAACTCCAAACTCCTAACTCCAAACTCCAAACTCCGAACTCCAACTCTTAACTCCAAACTCCTCACTCCTAACTCCAAACTCCAAACTCCTAACTCCTAACTCCTAACTCCAAATTCCAAACTCCTAACTCAAAACTCCAAACTCCAATCTCCTAACTCCTAACTCCAAACTCCAATCTCCTAACTCCAAACTCTAAACTCTAAACTCCAATCTCCTAACACCTAACTCCAAACTCCTAACTCCTAACTCCAAACTCCAATCTCCTAACTCCAAACTCTAAACTCTAAACTCCAATCTCCTAACTCCAAACTCCAAACTCCAATCTCCTAACTCCAAACTCCAACCTCCAAACTCCAAACTCCAAACTCCAATGTCCAATCTCCTAACTCCTAACTCCAAACTCCAAACTCCAAACTCCAATCTCCTAACTCGAAACTCGAAACTCCAAACTCCTAACTCCTAACTCCAAACTCCGAACTCCAAACTCCAAACTCCAATCTCCTAACTCCTAACTCCAAACTCCAACCTCCTAACTCCAAACTCCTAACTCCAAACTCCAAACTCCAAACTCCTAACTCCAAACTCCAACTTCCAAACTCCAATCTCCTAACGCCTAACTCCAAACTCCAAACTCCTAACTCCAAACTCCTAACTCCAAACTCCAAACTCCAATCTGCTAACTCCAAACTCCAAACTCCTAACTCCACACACCAAACTACAAACTCCAACCTCCAAACTCCTCACTCCTGACTCCAAACTCCAAACTCCAAACTCCAAACTCAAAACTCCAAACTCCAATCTCCTAACTCCTAACTCCAAACTCCAATCTCCTAACTCCAAACTCTAAACTCTAAACTCCAATCTCCTAAACCTAACTCCACACTCCAAACTCCTAACTCCTAACTCCAAACTCCAATCTCCTATCTCCAAACTCTAAACTCTAAACTCCAATCTCCTAACTCCTAACTCCAAACTCCAAACTCCTAACTCCAAACTCCAAACTCAAATCTCCAATCTCCTAACTCCTACTACAAACTCCAAACTCCTAACTCCAAACTCCAAACTCCAATCTCCTAACTCCAAACTCCAACCTCCAAACTCCAAACTCCAATGTCCAATCTCCTAACTCCTAACTCCTAACTCCAAACTCCAAACGCCAAACTCCAATCTCCTAACTCCAAACTCCAAACTCCAAACTCCTAACTCCTAACTCCTAACTCCAAAATCCGAACTCCAAACTCCAAACTCCAATCTCCTAACTCCTAACTCCAAACTCCAACCTCCTAACTCCAAACTCCAAACTCCAAACTCTAAACTCTAAACTCCTCACTCCAAACTCCAAACTCCAAACTCCTAACTCCAAACTCCAACCTCCAAACTCCAATCTCCTAACGCCTAACTCCAAACTCCAAACTCCTAACTCCAAACTCCAAACTCCTCAAACTCCAAACTCCTAACTCCAAACTCCACACACCAAACTACAAACTCCAACCTCCAAACTCCTCACTCCTAACTCCAAACTCCTAACTCCAAACTCCAAACTCCAAACTCCTAACACCAAACTCCAAACTCCAAACTCCTAACTCCTAACTCCGAACTCCAAACTCCAAACTCCAATCTCCTAACTCCAAACTCCAAACTCCTAACTCCTAACTCCAAACGCCTAACTCCAAACTCCAAACTCCAATCTCCTAACTCCAAACTCCAAACTCCAAACTCCTAACTCCTAACTCCAAACGCCTAACTCCAAACTCCAAACTCCAATCTCCTAACTCCAAACTCCAAACTCCAATCTCCTAACTCCTAACTCCAAACTCCAAACTCCTAACTCCAAACTCCAAACTCCAAACTCCAATCTCCTAACTCCTAACTCCAAACTCCAACCTCCTAACTCCAAACTCCAAACTCCAAACACTAAACTCTAAACTCCTAACTCCTAACTCCAAACTCCAACCTCCTAACTCCAAACTCCAAACTCTAAACTCCAAACTCCAATCTCCTAAACCTAACTCCAAACTCCAAACTCCAAACTCCAAACTCCAAACTCCTAAACCCTAACTCCAAACTCCAAACTCCAAACTCCGAACTGCAAACTCCAAACTCCAATCTCCAATCTCCTAACTCCTAACTCCAAACTCCGAACTCCAAACTCCAAACTCCTAACTCCAATCTCCTAACTCCTAACTCCAAACTCCAACCTCCTAACTCCAAACTCCAAACTCCAAACTCTAAACTCTAAACTCCTAACTCCAAGCTCCAAACTCCAAACTCCAAACTCCTAACTCCAAACTCCAAACTCCAATCTCCTAACTCCTAACTCCAAACTGCAAACTCCAAACTCCTAACTCCAAACTCCAAACTCCAATCTCCTAACCACTAACTCCAAACTCCAAACTCCGAACTCCAAACTCCAATCTCCAATCTCCTAACTCCTACTACAAACTCCAAACTCCTAACTCCAAACTCCAAACTCCAATCTCCTAACTCCAAACTCCAACCTCCAATCTCCAAACTCCAAACTCCAATGTCCAATCTCCTAACTCCTAACTCCTAACTCCAAACTCCAAACTCCAAACTCCAATCTCCTAACTCCAAACTCCAAACTCCAAACTCCTAACTCCTAACTCCAAATTCCTGACTCCAAACTCCAAACTCCAATCTCCTAACTCCAAACTCTAAACTCCAATCTCCTAACTCCTAACTCCAAACTCCAAACTCCTAACTCCAAACTCCAAACTCCAATCTCCAATCTCCAAACTCCTACTACAAACTCCAAACTCCTAACTCCAAACTCCAAACTCCTATCTCCTAACTCCAAACTGCAACCTCCAAACTCCAAACTCCAAACTCCAATGTCCAATCTCCTAACTCCTAACTCCTAACTCCAAACTCCAAACTCCAACCTCCAATCTCCTAACTCCAAACTCCAAACTCCAAACTCCTAACTCCTAACTCCAAACTCCGAACTCCAAACTCCAAACTCCAATCTCCTAACTCCTAACTCCAAACTCCAACCTCCTAACTCCAAACTCCAAACTCCAAACTCTAAACTCTAAACTCCTCACTCCAAACTCCAAACTCCAAACTCCTAACTCCAAACTCCAACCTCCAAACTCCAATCTCCTAACGCCTAACTCCAAACTCCAAACTCCTAACTCCAAACTCCTAACTCCAAACTCCAAACTCCAATCTCCTAACTCCAAACTCCAAACTCCTAACTCCACACACCAAACTACAAACTCCAACCTCCAAACTCCTCACTCCTGACTCCAAACTCCAAACTCCAAACTCCAAACTCCTAACTCCAAACTCCAAACTCCAAACTCCTAACTCCAAACTCCAAACTCCTAACTCCTAACTCCAAACTCCAAACTCCAAACTCCAATCTCCTAACTCCAAACTCCAAACTCCTAACTCCTAACTTCAAACTCCTAACTCCAAACTCCAAACTCCAATCTCCTAACTCCAAACTCCAAACTCCTAACTCCAAACTCCAAACCCCAAACTCCAATCTCCAGTCTCCTAACTCCAAACTCCAAATCCAATCTCCAGTCTCCTAACTCCTAACTCCAAACTCCAAACTCCAATCTCCAGTCTCCTAACTCCTAACTCCAAACTCCTAACTCCAAATTCCAAACTCCTAACTTCAAACTCCTAACTCCAAACTCCAAACTCCAAACTCCAAACTCCAAACTCCAAACTCCTAACTCCAAACTCCAAACCCCAAACTCCAATCTCCAGTCTCCTAACTCCAAACTCCAAACTCCAAATCCAATCTCCAGTCTCCTAACTCCTAACTCCAAACTCCAAACTCCAATCTCCAGTCTCCTAACTCCTAACTCCAAACTCCTAACTCCAAATTCCAAACTCCTAACTCCTAACTCCAAACTCCTAACTCCAAACTCCAAACTCCAATCTCCTAACTCCAAACTCCAAACTCCAAACTCCTAACTCCAAACCCCAAACTCCAATCTCCAGTCTCCTAACTCCTAACTCCAAACTCCAATCTCCTAACTCGTAACTCCAAACTCCAAACTCCAAACTCCAAACTCCAATCTCCAGTCTCCTAACTCCTAACTCCAAACTCCAAGCTCCAATCTCCAGTCTCCTAACTCCTAACTCCAAACTCCAAACTCCTAACTCCAAATTCCAAACTCCAATCTCCTAACTCCTAACTCCAAACTCCAAACTCCTAACTCCAAACTCCAAACTCCAAACTCCAATCTCCTAACTCCTAACTCCAAACTCCAACCTCCTAACTCCAAACTCCAAACTCCAAACACTAAACTCTAAACTCCTAACTCCTAACTCCAAACTCCAACCTCCTAACTCCAAACTCCAAACTCTAAACTCCAAACTCCAATCTCCTAAACCTAACTCCAAACTCCAAACTCCAAACTCCAAACTCCAAACTCCTAAACCCTAACTCCAAACTCCAAACTCCAAACTCCGAACTGCAAACTCCAAACTCCAATCTCCAATCTCCTAACTCCTAACTCCAAACTCCGAACTCCAAACTCCAAACTCCAATCTCCTAACTCCTAACTCCAAACTCCAACCTCCTAACTCCAAACTCCAAACTCCAAACTCTAAACTCTAAACTCCTCACTCCAAACTCCAAACTCCAAACTCCTAACTCCAAACTCCAACCTCCAAACTCCTAACTCCAAACTCCGAACTCCAAACTCCAAACTCCAATCTCCTAACTCCTAACTCCAAACTCCGAACTCCAAACTCCAAACTCCAATCTCCTAACTCCTAACTCCAAACTCCAACCTCCTAACTCCAAACTCCAAACTCTAAACTCTAAACTCCTCACTCCAAACTCCAAACTCCAAACTCCTAACTCCAAACTCCAACCTCCAAACTCCAATCTCCTAACGCCTAACTCCAAACTCCAAACTCCTAACTCCAAACTCCTAACTCCAAACTCCAAACTCCAATCTCCTAACTCCAAACTCCAAACTCCTAACTCCACACACCAAACTACAAACTCCAACCTCCAAACTCCTCACTCCTGACTCCAAACTCCAAACTCCAAACTCCAAACTCCTAACTCCAAACTCCAAACTCCTAACTCCAAACTCCAAACTCCAAACTCCTAACTCCTAACTCCAAACTCCAAACTCCAATCTCCTAACTCCAAACTCCAAACTCCTAACTCCTAACTCCAAACTCCTAACTCCAAACTCCAAACTCCAATCTCCTAACTCCAAACTCCAAACTCCTAACTCCAAACTCCAAACCCCAAACTCCAATCTCCAGTCTCCTAACTCCTAACTCCAAACTCCAAACTCCAATCTCCTAACTCCTAACTCCAAACTCCAAGCTCCAAACTCCAAACTCCAATCTCCAGTCTCCTAACTCCTAACTCCAAACTCCAAACTCCAATCTCCAGTCTCCTAACTCCTAACTCCAAACTCCAATCTCCAGTCTCCTAACTCCTAACTCCAAACTCCAAACTCCTAACTCCAAATTCCAAACTCCAAACTCCAAACTCCTAACTCCTAACTCCAAACTCCTAACTCCAAACTCCAAACTCCAATCTCCTAACTCCAAACTCCAAACTCCAAACTCCTAACTCCAAACCCCAAACTCCAATCTCCAGTCTCCTAACTACTAACTCCAAACTCCAAACTCCAATCTCCTAACTCCTAACTCCAAACTCCAAACTCCAAACTCCAAACTCCAATCTCCAGTCTCCTAACTCCGAACTCCAAACTCCAAACTCCAATCTCCAGTCTCCTAACTCCTAACTCCAAACTCCAAACTCCTAACTCCAAATTCCAAACTCCAATCTCCTAACTCCTAACTCCAAACTCCAAACTCCTAACTCCAAACTCCAAACTCCAATCTCCTAACTCCTAACTCCAAACTCCAACCTCCTAACTCCAAACTCCAAACTCCAAACACTAAACTCTAAACTCCTAACTCCTATCTCCAAACTCCAACCTCCTAACTCCAAACTCCAAACTCTAAACTCCAAACTCCAATCTCCTAAACCTAACTCCAAACTCCAAACTCCAAACTCCTAAACCCTAACTCCAAACTCCAAACTCCAAACTCCGAACTGCAAACTCCAAACTCCAATCTCCAATCTCCTAACTCCTAACTCCGAACTCCGAACTCCAAACTCCAAACTCCAATCTCCTAACTCCTAACTCCAAACTCCAACCTCCTAACTCCAAACTCCTAACTCCAAACTCCAAACTCCAAACTCCAATCTCCTAACTCCTAACTCCAAACTGCAAACTCCAAACTCCTAACTCCAAACTCCAAACTCCAATCTCCTAACCCCTAACTCCAAACTCCAAACTCCGAACTCCAAACTCCAATCTCCAATCTCCTAACTCCTACTACAAACTCCAAACTCCTAACTCCAAACTCTAAACACCAATCTCCTAACTCCAAACTCCAACCTCCAAACTCCAAACTCCAAACTCCAATGTCCAATCTCCTAACTCCTAACTCCTAACTCCAAATTCCAAACTCCAATCTCCTAACTCCAAACTCCAAACTCCAAACTCCTAACTCCTAACTCCAAATTCCTGACTCCAAACTCCAAACTCCAATCTCCTAACTCCTAACTCCAACCTCCTAACTCCAAACTCCAAACTCCAAACTCTAAACTCTAAACTCCTAACTCCAAACTCCAAACTCCAAACTCCTAACTCCAACCTCCAAACTCCAATCTCCTAACTCCTAACTCCAAACTCCAAACTCCTAACTCCAAACTCCAAACTCCAAACTCCAATCTCCTAACCCCTAACTCCAAACTCCAAACTCCTAACTCCAAACTCCAAACTCCAATCTCCTAACTCCAAACTCCAAACTCCTAACTGCACACTCCAAACTACAAACTCCAACCTCCAAACTCCTCACTTCTGACTCCAAACTCCTAACTCCAAACTACAATCTCCTAACTCCTAACTCCAAACTCCAAACTCCTAACTCCAAACTCCAAACTCCGAACTCCAACTCTTAACTCCAAACTCCTCACTCCTAACTCCAAACTCCAAACTCCTAACTCCTAACTCCTAACTCCAAATTCCAAACTCCTAACTCAAAACTCCAAACTCCAATCTCCTAACTCCTAACTCCAAACTCCAATCTCCTAACTCCAAACTCTAAACTCTAAACTCCAATCTCCTAACACCTAACTCCAAACTCCAAACTCCTAACTCCTAACTCCAAACTCCAATCTCCTAACTCCAAACTCTAAACTCTAAACTCCAATCTCCTAACTCCTAACTCCAAACTCCAAACTCCTAACTCCAAACTCCAAACTCCAATCTCCAATCTCCTAACTCCTACTACAAACTCCAAACTCCTAACTCCAAACTCCAAACTCCAATCTCCTAACGCCAAACTCCAACCTCCAAACTCCAAACTCCAAACTCCAATGTCCAATCTCCTAACTCCTAACTCCAAACTCCAAACTCCAAACTCCAAACTCCAATCTCCTAACTCCAAACTCCAAACTCCTAACTCCTAACTCCAAACTCCGAACTCCAAACTCCAAACTCCAATCTCCTAACTCCTAACTCCAAACTCCAACCTCCTAACTCCAAACTCCAAACTCCAAACTCTAAACTCTAAACTCCTAACTCCAAACTCCAAACTCCAAACTCCAAACTCCTAACTCCAAACTCCAACCTCCAAACTCCAATCTCCTAACGCCTAACTCCAAACTCCAAACTCCTAACTCCAAACTCCTAACCCCAAACTCCAAACTCCAATCTGCTAACTCCAAACTCCAAACTCCTAACTCCACACACCAAACTACAAACTCCAACCTCCAAACTCCTCACTCCTGACTCCAAACTCCAAACTCCAAACTCCAAACTCCTAACTCAAAACTCCAAACTCCAATCTCCTAACTCCTAACTCCAAACTCCAATCTCCTAACTCCAAACTCTAAACTCTAAACTCCAATCTCCTAACACCTAACTCCACACTCCAAACTCCTAACTCCTAACACCAAACTCCAATCTCCTATCTCCAAACTCTAAACTCTAAACTCCAATCTCCTAACTCCTAACTCCAAACTCCAAACTCCTAACTCCAAACTCCAAACTCCAATCTCCAATCTCCTAACTCCTACTACAAACTCCAAACTCCTAGCTCCAAACTCCAATCTCCTAACTCCAAACTCCAACCTCCAAACTCCAAACTCCAAACTCCAATGTCCAATCTCCTAACTCCTAACTCCTAACTCCAAACTCCAAACTCCAATCTCCTAACTCCAAACTCCAAACTCCAAACTCCTAACTCCTAACTCCAAACTCCGAACTCCAAACTCCAATCTCCTAACTCCTAACTCCAAACTCCAACCTCCTAACTCCAAACTCCAAACTCCAAACTCTAAACTCTAAACTCCTCACTCCAAACTCCAAACTCCTAACTCCAAACTCCAACCTCCAAACTCCAATCTCCTAACGCCTAACTCCAAACTCCAAACTCCTAACTCCAAACTCCTAACTCCAAACTCCAAACTCCAATCTCCTAACTCCAAACTCCAAACTCCTAACTCCACACACCAAACTACAAACTCCAACCTCCAAACTCCTCACTCCTGACTCCAAACTCCTAACTCCAAACTCCAAACTCCAAACTCCTAACTCCAAACTCCAAATTCCAAACTCCTAACTCCAAACTCCAAACTCCAAACTCCTAACTCCTAACTCCAAACTCCAAACTCCAAACTCCAATCTCCTAACTCCAAACTCCAAACTCCTAACTCCTAACTCCAAACTCCAAACTCCTAACTCCAAACTCCAATCTCCTAACTCCAAACTCCAAACTCCAAACTCCTAACTCCAAACTCCAAACCCCAAACTCCAATCTCCAGTCTCCTAACTCCTAACTCCAAACTCCAAACTCCAATCTCCTAACTCCTAACTCCAAACTCCAAACTCCAAACTCCAATCTCCAGTCTCCTAACTCCTAACTCCAAACTCCAAACTCCAATCTCCTAACTCCTAACTCCAAACTCCGAACTCCAAACTCCAAACTCCAAACTCCAATCTCCTAACTCCTAACTCCAAACTCCAACCTCCTAACTCCAAACTCCAAACTCTAAACTCTAAACTCCTAACTCCAAGCTCCAAACTCCAAACTCCAAACTCCTAACTCCAAACTCCAAACTCCAAACTCCAATCTCCTAACTCCTAACTCCAAACTGCAAACTCCAAACTCCTAACTCCAAACTCCAAACTCCAATCTCCTAACCCCTAACTCCAAACTCCAAACTCCGAACTCCAAACTCCAATCTACAATCTCCTAACTCCTACTACAAACTCCAATCTCCTAACTCCTAACTCCAAACTCCAAACTCCTAACTCCAAACTCCAAACTCCAAACTCCAATCTCCTAACCCCTAACTCCAAACTCCAAACTCCTAACTCCAAACTCCAAACTCCAATCTCCTAACTCCAAACTCCAAACTCCTAACTCCACACTCCAAACTACAAACTCCAACCTCCAAACTCCTCACTTCTGACTCCAAACTCCTAACTCCAAACTCCAATCTCCTAACTCCTAACTCCAAACTCCAAACTCCTAACTCCAAAATCCAAACTCCGAACTCCAACTCTTAACTCCAAACTCCTCACTCCTAACTCCAAACTCCAAACTCCTAACTCCTAACTCCTAACTCCAAATTCCAAACTCCTAACTCAAAACTCCAAACTCCAAACTCCTAACTCCAAAATCCAAACTCCGAACTCCAACTCTTAACTCCAAACTCCTCACTCCTAACTCCAAACTCCAAACTCCTAACTCCTAACTCCTAACTCCAAATTCCAAACTCCTAACTCAAAACTCCAAACTCCAATCTCCTAACTCCTAACTCCAAACTCCAATCTCCTAACTCCAAACTCTAAACTCTAAACTCCAATCTCCTAACACCTAACTCCAAACTCCAAACTCCTAACTCCTAACTCCAAACTCCAATCTCCTAACTCCAAACTCTAAACTCTAAACTCCAATCTCCTAACTCCTAACTCCAAACTCCAAACTCCTAACTCCAAACTCCAAACTCCAATCTCCAATCTCCTAACTCCTACTACAAACTCCAAACTCCTAACTCCAAACTCCAAACTCCAATCTCCTAACGCCAAACTCCAACCTCCAAACTCCAAACTCCAAACTCCAATGTCCAATCTCCTAACTCCTAACTCCAAACTCCAAACTCCAAACTCCAATCTCCTAACTCCAAACTCCAAACTCCAAACTCCTAACTCCTAACTCCAAACTCCGAACTCCAAACTCCAAACTCCAATCTCCTAACTCCTAACTCCAAACTCCAACCTCCTAACTCCAAACTCCAAACTCCAAACTCTAAACTCTAAACTCCTAACTCCAAACTCCAAACTCCAAACTCCTAACTCCAAACTCCAACCTCCAAACTCCAATCTCCTAACGCCTAACTCCAAACTCCAAACTCCTAACTCCAAACTCCTAACTCCAAAGTCCAAACTCCAATCTGCTAACTCCAAACTCCAAACTCCTAACTCCACACACCAAACTACAAACTCCAACCTCCAAACTCCTCACTCCTGACTCCAAACTCCAAACTCCAAACTCCAAACTCCTAACTCAAAACTCCAAACTCCAATCTCCTAACTCCTAACTCCAAACTCCAATCTCCTAACTCCAAACTCTAAACTCTAAACTCCAATCTCCTAACACCTAACTCCACACTCCAAACTCCTAACTCCTAACTCCAAACTCCAATCTCCTATCTCCTATCTCCAAACTCTAAACTCTAAACTCCAATCTCCTAACTCCTAACTCCAAACTCCAAACTCCTAACTCCAAACTCCAAACTCCAATCTCCAATCTCCTAACTCCTACTACAAACTCCAAACTCCTAACTCCAAACTCCAAACTCCAATCTCCTAACTCCAAACTCCAACCTCCAAACTCCAAACTCCAAACTCCAATGTCCAATCTCCTAACTCCTAACTCCAAACTCCAAACTCCAAACTCCAATCTCCTAACTCCAAACTCCAAACTCCAAACTCCTAACTCCTAACTCCAAACTCCGAACTCCAAACTCCAATCTCCTAACTCCTAACTCCAAACTCCAACCTCCTAACTCCAAACTCCAAACTCCAAACTCTAAACTCTAAACTCCTCACTCCAAACTCCAAACTCCAAACTCCTAACTCCAAACTCCAACCTCCAAACTCCAATCTCCTAACGCCTAACTCCAAACTCCAAACTCCTAACTCCAAACTCCTAACTCCAAACTCCAAACTCCAATCTCCTAACTCCAAACTCCAAACTCCTAACTCCACACACCAAACTACAAACTCCAACCTCCAAACTCCTCACTCCTGACTCCAAACTCCTAACTCCAAACTCCAAACTCCTAACTCCAAACTCCAAATTCCAAACTCCTAACTCCAAACTCCAAACTCCAAACTCCTAACTCCAAACTCCAAACTCCTAACTCCAATCTCCTAACTCCAAACTCCAAACTCCTAACTCCAAACTCCTAACTCCAAACTCCAATCTCCTAACTCCAAACTCCAAACTCCAAACTCCTAACTCCAAACTCCAAACCCCAAACTCCAATCTCCAGTCTCCTAACTCCTAACTCCAAACTCCAAACTCCAAACTCCAATCTCCTAACTCCTAACTCCAAACTCCAAACTCCAAACTCCAAACTCCAATCTCCAGTCTCCTAACTCCTAACTCCAAACTCCAAACTCCAATCTCCTAACTCCTAACTCCAAACTCCGAACTCCAAACTCCAAACTCCAAACTCCAATCTCCTAACTCCTAACTCCAAACTCCAACCTCCTAACTCCAAGCTCCAAACTCTAAACTCTAAACTCCTAACTCCAAGCTCCAAACTCCAAACTCCAAACTCCTAACTCCAAACTCCAAACTCCAAACTCCAATCTCCTAACTCCTAACTCCAAACTGCAAACTCCAAACTCCTAACTCCAAACTCCAAACTCCAATCTCCTAACCCCTAACTCCAAACTCCAAACTCCGAACTCCAAACTCCAATCTCCAATCTCCTAACTCCTACTACAAACTCCAAACTCCTAACTCCAAACTCCAAACACCAATCTCCTAACTCCAAACTCCAACCTCCAAACTCCAAACTCCAATGTCCAATCTCCTAACTCCTAACTCCTAACTCCAAACTCCAAACTCCAAACTCCAATCTCCTAACTCCAAACTCCAAACTCCAAACTCCTAACTCCTAACTCCAAATTCCTGACTCCAAACTCCAAACTCCAATCTCCTAACTCCTAACTCCAAACTCCAACCTCCTAACTCCAAACTCTAAACTCTAAACTCCTAACTCCAAACTCCAAACTCCAAACTCCTAACTCCAAACTCCAACCTCCAAACTCCAATCTCCTAACTCCTAACTCCAAACTCCAAACTCCTAACTCCAAACTCCAAACTCCAAACTCCAATCTCCTAACCCCTAACTCCAAACTCCAAACTCCTAACTCCAAACTCCAAACTCCAATCTCCTAACTCCAAACTCCAAACTCCTAACTCCACACTCCAAACTACAAACTCCAACCTCCAAACTCCTCACTTCTGACTCCAAACTCCTAACTCCAAACTCCAAACTCCAATCTCCTAACTCCTAACTCCAAACTCCAAACTCCTAACTCCAAACTCCAAACTCCAAACTCCAAACTCCAAACTCCTAACTCCTAACTCCTAACTCCAAATTCCAAACTCCTAACTCAAAACTCCAAACTCCAATCTCCTAACTCCTAACTCCAAACTCCAATCTCCTAACTCCAAACTCTAAACTCTAAACTCCAATCTCCTAACACCTAACTCCAAACTCCAAACTCCTAACTCCAAACTCCAATCTCCTAACTCCAAACTCTAAACTCTAAACTCCAATCTCCTAACTCCTAACTCCAAACTCCAAACTCCTAACTCCAAACTCCAAACTCCAATCTCCAATCTCCTAACTCCTACTACAAACTCCAAACTCCTAACTCCAAACTCCAAACTCCAATCTCCTAACTCCAAACTCCAACCTCCAAACTCCAAACTCCAAACTCCAATGTCCAATCTCCTAACTCCTAACTCCTAACTCCAAACTCCAAACTCCAAACTCCAATCTCCTAACTCCAAACTCCAAACTCCAAACTCCTAACTCCTAACTCCAAACTCCGAACTCCAAACTCCAAACTCCAATCTCCTAACTCCTAACTCCAAACTCCAACCTCCTAACTCCAAACTCCAAACTCCAAACTCTAAACTCTAAACTCCTAACTCCAAACTCCAAACTCCTAACTCCAAACTCCAACCTCCAAACTCCAATCTCCTAACGCCTAACTCCAAACTCCAAACTCCTAACTCCAAACTCCTAACTCCAAACTCCAAACTCCAATCTGCTAACTCCAAACTCCAAACTCCTAACTCCACACACCAAACTACAAACTCCAACCTCCAAACTCCTCACTCCTGACTCCAAACTCCAAACTCCAAACTCCAAACTCCTAACTCAAAACTCCAAACTCCAATCTCCTAACTCCTAACTCCAAACTCCAATCTCCTAACTCCAAACTCTAAACTCTAAACTCCAATCTCCTAACACCTAACTCCACACTCCAAACTCCTAACTCCTAACTCCTAACTCCAAACTCCAATCTCCTATCTCCAAACTCTAAACTCCAATCTCCTAACTCCTAACTCCAAACTCCAAACTCCTAACTCCAAACTCCAAACTCCAATCTCCAATCTCCTAACTCCTACTACAAACTCCAAACTCCTAACTCCAAACTCCAAACTCCAATCTCCTAACTCCAAACTCCAACCTCCAAACTCCAAACTCCAAACTCCAATGTCCAATCTCCTAACTCCTAACTCCTAACTCCAAACTCCAAACTCCAAACTCCAATCTCCTAACTCCAAACTCCAAACTCCTAACTCCTAACTCCTAACTCCTAACTCCAAACTCCAAACTCCAAACTCCAATGTCCAATCTCCTAACTCCTAACTCCAAACTCCAAACTCCAAACTCCAATCTCCTAACTCCAAACTCCAAACTCCAAACTCCTAACTCCTAACTCCAAACTCCGAACTCCAAACTCCAAACTACAATCTCCTAACTCCGCCAGGTGGTGGGCGCCATGACCAGCGGCGATGCTGACCCCCTTGGGGACAAGAACGGTATGTTCATCCCTACTTCTTCTTCTCACATCCCACTTCTCCCTCACCCCAGAAGCCTTTCCCACTTTCCAGCTAATCATGCTGTTTGCATGCCTTTCTCCCTTCCTGACCCCCTCTCATCACCTTAACCCAACTCTTGTGCCTTTATGCTTTCAGGTAAAGAGAAAGCAGCTGAGCAGCCTGTCCCATAGGGTACCATAGAAAGCGAGGCAGAAGAGGAGGACGAAGAACACACCGCATCACTACATGTCTCACCCGCAGGCACCAGCTCAGATACTGGCACTACACCTTCTTTAGAGGCTAGCATAGTAGCAGGAACTGCACAGGATGATGCACTGGGGACAAGCAGGCTGCAGCTAGGCCAGGGGGAAAGGGTAGCTTGGGAGTCGGGCGAGTTCGGCTGCACAGGACTCAGATGAGGACCTCGATGGGGAGGCCTTCAGAAGAAGGGTGATAGGCATGCACTCAGAGATGATAGGTGCAATGGCAAGGGTGCCCGAGAGCCTATCGGCAATGATAAGGAGCACAGAGCTCTACACACACCATGGAGCCCATCATTTCTGTTATGTTCATGAATAAATTGACATTATCATTATGAACAGCTAGCTTGAGCTAGTCACTTTATTCAGCCATGTGGACTTCGTGTGCAGGCATCCATCTTGACTACTGCCTTGTGGGTAACCTAGTGCATTGTGGGTAGCTCACTCTTATATACATACAGCTCCACCTAGTGTACCATTCTAGAATGACATGTTACTGATCATTACATCCCACTTCCTTAGAGGTTAAACAAAATTAATATCAATCAATTATAATGACATAAACATCTTCACAACAGTCAATACATTTTAAACTAGCTGAAGTGCCCGGCGGTGCCGAAGCTTTTTCGAGGGCATGTTGTTGCTGGAAGAGAGAGAGAGTGAGCGACTGGGGGGAAGAGAGAGAGCGACTGGGGGGAAGAGAGGGAGGGGGAGGTGGAGGGGAGGGGGAGGGGAGGGGGGAGGGGAGGGGGAGGGAGGGAGGGGAGGGCAGAGGGGAGGGCGGGGGGAGGGGAGGGGAAGGGAGGGGGGAAGGGGGGGAAGGGAGGGGGGAAGGGAGGGCGGGGGGAGAGGGGGGGAAGGGGGAATGGGGGGAAGGAAGGGCGGGGGGAGGGGGGGCGGGGAGGGGGGGAGGGAGGGGTGGGGGTGTTGGGAGGGGAGGGGGGCGGGGAGGGATGGCGGGGGCCCCCCCCGAGGGTCGCGGCCCCCCCCCCGAGGGTCGTGGCCCCCCCGAGGGTCACGCCCCCCCCGAGGGTCGCGCCCCCACCCCCGAGGTGAAGTCCGCCGATTGCGGCTGTGCGAGACGGCCGGCGGGCCCGGTTGCCAGGGTAACTGTTGACGCTCAGCAAGCCCCGCCCCCCGGCCGAGCCAGAGAGAGATGCCGCATCTCAGCTCCTGCTGCGTGCGCACCCGAGGGTCGCACCCCCCCCGAGGTGAAGACCGCCGATTGTGGCTGTGCGAGACGGCCGGCGGGCCCGGTTGCCAGGGTAACCGTTGACGCTCAGCAAGCTCCGCCCCCCGGCCGAGCCAGAGAGAGATGCCGCGTCTCAGCTCCTGCTGCGCGTGCACCCTTTAGTAACGTAGCGGCGCTGGGCTGAGGCCGGCCCCTGCAGCCTTCGAGTGGGGCCGGGAGGTGCCTAGCTCGGGCGTGGGTGCGGAGGAGAAGCCGAGGCTTCGAGGCCTACCTAGAAAAATGGGGAAAGGTAGGAAAATTAATGAGGTTAGATAAGTTAATTCGTTTCTAAATCATTTTTTAAAAAAACAATATGTGTTTTAAAAGCAACGTTTTTTTTAAAGACGCAGAAAGCGGGAAAAAGAAAGGAAAAGTTTGGAATCAAGATGGCGGCGACTCACCTCGGTTCAAAACGATAAGGCCCGCCCACACACGCACCGATTGGCCCGGCCGCACGCGGCAGCAAGCCGCCGTACGATTGGTCGACCTCAAGGTCACTCTGTCGCTAATGAGCGGATAATGAGATGCTAATGAGCAGAATGTTGAAGGTTTTTGGGATACCGCGGGTGCGATTTTAGCCCGGCCGAAACGTAATACGCTTAAAACCGTCTCGGAAGCGTAAGCTTTCTTTGGCGGTAACGCGCGCGCAGGTACGCCCTGTAACTTTCGAGCGCATAGCCCGCCAGACGCACAGGCAATGACAGACAGAATGACAGACAGAATGACAATGACAGATCGACCGATTTATATATATAGACTTGCTGAAGTGCCCGGCGGTGCCGAGGCTTTTTCGAGGGCATGTTGTTGTTGGAAGAGAGAGAGAGAGAGAGCGACTGGGAAGGGGGGGAGAAGAGAGAGAGAGAGCGCGACTGGGGGTGAAGAGAGAGAGCGACTGGGGGGTAGAGAGAGAGCGACTGGGGAGAAGAGAGAGAGCGACTGGGGGGAAGAGAGAGAGCGGGTGGGGGGAAGAGAGCGGGGGGGAAGGGAGGGCGGGGGGGAAGGGGCGGGGGGAAGGGAGGGGGGGAAGGGGCGGGGGGGAAGGGTGGGGGGGAAGGGAGGGTGGGGGAAGGGAGGGGGGGAAGGGGCGGGGGGGAAGGGAGGGGGGAAGGGGGGGCGGGGGGGTGAGAAGGGGGGGAGAAGGGGGGGCGGGAAGGGGAAGGGGGGAAGGGGGGGAAGGGGGGGTGGCGGGGGGGGAAGGGGGGGCGGGAAGGGGAAGGGGGGGCGGGGGTGGGGGGTAAGGGGGGGCGGAAGGGGGGGCGGGGGGGGGAAGGGGCGGGGGGCCCAGGCCGAGAGCCCCGCCCCCCCCGGCCGAGAGCCCCGCTCTCTGAGCCCCGCCCTCCCCGGCCGAGCCCGATTGTGGCTGTGAGAGACGGCCGGCGGCCGAGCCCCGCCCCCCCTGGCTGAGCCCGATTGCGGCTCTGAGAGACGGCCGGCGGCCGAGGCCCGCCCCCCCCGGCCGAGCCCGATTGCGGCTCTGAGAGACGGCCGGTGGCCGAGCCCCGCCCCCCCCCCAGCCGAGCCTGATTGCGGCTCTGAGAGACGGCCGGCGGCCGAGCCCCACCCCGCCCACCCCCGGCCGAGCCCCACCCCCCCTCCCCCGGCCGAGCCCGATTGCGGCTCTGAGAGATGGCTGGCGGCTGAGCCCCGCCCCCCCCGCCTGAGCCGAGCGCGGAACAGAGACGCCGCGTCTCATCTGCTCCTGCTGCGCGCGCACCCTGACCGTCGTGGCTGACGCCGTTGCCCCGGGTAATGTGACGCGTGGGTGGGGGCGGGGGGGTGAGGAGCTTAGCAGAAGCCCTAGCTCGGGCCTGGCTGGGCAAGAAATGCCCAGGCTTTCAGGGCCTAACAAAAAAACGGGGAAAGGTTACCTCAAAAAGAATGTTGAGGTTAGAAAAAATATTTACAAATGAATGAAGTTTTTTTTAAAACAATTTAACAAATTCAATGTTATTTTGCTGGAAATGTATATTTGAAAAGAAAGACGCAGAAAGCAGGAAAAAGAACGGAAGCAAGATGGCGGTGACTCACCTCGGTTCAGAACGATAAGGCCCGCCCACACACGCACCGATTGGTCGACCGTCAGGTCACCAAAGCGTAGGATTGGTCAATCGTCCCGTCACTCGACCGTAGGA
This sequence comes from Somniosus microcephalus, assembly GCF_052327205.1. NCBI lineage: Eukaryota > Metazoa > Chordata > Chondrichthyes > Squaliformes > Somniosidae > Somniosus > Somniosus microcephalus. The sequence continues at coordinate 40,853,483 of NC_141000.1, read as the reverse complement.
GGGCCCGGCCGCACGCGGCAGCAAGCCGCTGTACGATTGGTCGACCTCGAGGTCACTCTGTCGCTAATGAGCGGATAATGAGAGCTAATGAGCGGAACGTTGAAGGTTTTTGGAATACCGCGGGCGCGATTTTAGCCCGGCCGAAACGTAAATATGCTTAAAACCGTCTCGGAAGCGTAAGCTTTCTTTGGAGGTAACGCGCGCGTAGGTACGCCCTGTAACTTTCGAGCGCATAGCCCGACAGACGCACACGCGATGACAGACAGAATGACAGAATGACAGAATGACAGACAGAATGACAGAATGACAGATATAGTTTTCTTTGTACTCAAAGATTAAGTCTATCAGGCTTTTTTACTTCACGTGTGGATCTTCTCAGCACAGGTAAGTCTGATGTGTTTTCATGAGATTGTTCTGGTGGTGAGTGACAAGATTCAGTTGCGGCATTGTCATCGATTTGCTTTTGGATAGTCTCTTGTGTTTTTAGGAGGGAACGGCGGTTCCTCCTGAGAATCTGTCCTTCCTCAGTTCTAACAGTGTATGACCTTGGTCCTACTTCCTCAAGAACTGTAGCTTTCCTGTTCCATGCATCTGGATCCTCAATCCTGACAACATCATCCCTTGTCAATCGTTTCAGAGTTTTGGATGACTTGTCAGAGTATGATTTCTGTTTCAGCTTTAACAGTTGAAGTCTCTGTCTCAGTTCCTTACTCTACTTTTCTTTTGCATAGCAGGGTAGCGTGGTACACAACTTGCGACCCATTAGGAGTTCAGCAGGTGAAGAACCAGAGTCTAAAGGTGAGGCTCGGTAGCTCAGCAGGGCGAGATAAGGGTCAGACTTGCTTTCTGTTGCTTTCTTCAGTAGCTGTTTGAGAACTTGAACACCTTTCTCTGCCTTACCATTCGACTGAGCATACAAAGGACTGGATGTGATGTGCTGAAAGTCATACTGTGCTGCAAACTGTTGCCATTCCTTACAGTTGAAGCACCGACCATTGTCGCTAACGGCAATCCTGGGAATTCCATGTCTGGCGAAGATGGATTTCACATGTATTATGACACTGCTTGCTGTGGTGCTTGAGAGCAGTGCCATCTCAGGATAGTTAGAATAGTAGTCAGTCACTATTAGATAGTCTTTACCATTCAAATGAAAGAGGTCCATACCAACCTTTTGCCATGGTGCTGTTGGTAAGTCAGTTACTATCATTGGTTCCTTTGCTTGTTTGTTTTGGTGTTTCTGACATGTCTCACATTCGCCTATCATGTTCTCAATGTCCTTATTTATGCCAGGCCAATAAATAATGTCTCTTGCTTTCCTTTTGCATTTTTCAATTCCGAGGTGTCCCTCATGAATCCTTTTGAGCATGTCTTGATGTAGAGCCTGTGGAATGACTATTCTGTTCTGTTTTAGTAATAGTCCACTTGCGACACTCAATTCTGACCTTATGTGATAGTACTTTGGACAGGAACCTTTTGGCCAACCATTTTGAATGTTCTCTATTACTGTTTGTAACACTGTATATTTTACTGTTTCTTCTGCTATTTGCTTTGATTTTGTGTCTGACATGGGCAGCACAGCAGTGACCATACTCACATGAACATCCACGTCTTCCTCAGTAGAGCTCACATGACTCATTGTGGGTGCTCGGGACAGTGCATCTGCTAACACTATGGCCTAGAAATTCAGTGGTGTTAGCGCCCACTTAGCACCTAAAGAGGTCTTTAGCGCCGGCGCTGTTGGTAGCCTGGAATTCAGTGTAGCACAAATGGTGGCGTTAGCCGGTAGCGCTATGCCGGCAACGATGACGTCATCGGTGTGCGCAGCGCCCCGGTTTCAATGCGATGCCGGCCCAACGCCCAAATTCACTTGCCGCCGCCTCACCCGTAGCGGGCACAAGGAGCGTTTGTAAAACGGGGCCTTGCAGCTCCGAGAGGCCGGGGTGTTAAGGTGGAGGTGCGGCCGTCCGCTTTACCGGCGGCCGCTTGGCCGCTCCTTCCTCCCCGGACTCCCACACCACCCCCCCGCGGCATTGGTGTCTGACCCCTGCGAGCCCGGCACTTCTCCGTGGTGCCGGGCTCATTTGCCGGGGGAATCCAGCGGCGGTCTCACGGCTGCAGGCAGCTCCTCCTTAAGAGAAGGAGGAGGCCTGCAGTACCCCAGCCTGCTGCACCACATCGGGTGGCGCAGCGGCAGCTGGACGCCTGAAACTGACTTTCAGCACCCCAAGTGAGGCGGCCAAACCCTGCAATAGCGCCCGCCTCCCTCTTGGGGCGCTGCAACTGAATTTCAGGCGGGCGCTACGGGAATCCGGGCGAGCGCTAAATTTCGGGCGCTAAACACCTGGCGCGGCGATAGCGAAATTCTAGGCCTAGGTGTTTGCCTGGTGTGTAGATCAGTTCAAAGTCATATCTTTGCAGCTTCATCATGAGTCATTGAATCCTTGGAGACATCTCATTCAGATTTTTTTTAATGATGGCAACCAGTGGGCAGTGGTCTGTCTCAACTGTGAAGGTGGGAAGGCCATATATGTAGCCATGGAACTTTTCTAGTCCAACTACCAAGCCTAGACATTCCTTTTCAATCTGGGCGTATCGACACTCAGAATCAGTCATAGACCTGGAGGCATAGGCAACAGGCTTCCAATCTTCACCCTCTGCTTGTAGCAAGACCGCCCCTAGGCCATCTTTTGATGCATCCATTGACACTTTGATTCTCTTTGTTGGGCCAAAGAAGGTGAGTACAGGTGTGGTTGTCAGCACTGTTTTAAAGTTCATCCACTCTTGTTCATGGCTTTCTGCCCATACGAACTCAATTGTTTTATGTAGCAGGTCTCGCAGACAGGCTGCCTTGGCTGACAAGTTAGGAATGAACTTTCCAATGAAGTTTATCATCCTCATGATGCGTAGCACTCCTTTTTTGTCAGTGGGTCGGGGCATGTTGAGTATGGCGTTTACTTTTTCCATATCTGGCTCTATTCCTTTACCGGATAGATTATCTCCTAGGAAAGTGACTTCCTGGATGCCAAACTGACACTTGGCTTTGTTGAGCTTCAGTCCATTCCGGTGTATGCTCTGTAGCACTTTAGTCAGTCTCTCATTGTGTTCTTTCAGTGTGGAGCCCCAGATGATGATGTCATCAACATAGACCCAAACTCCTTCCAGAGCTTCAATTATGTATTCCATCACTCTATGAAAGATTTCAAATGCAGATATTATCCCGAAAGGCATTCTGAGGAAACATTACCTGCCAAATGGTGTGTTGAAGGTACAGTATTTGGTGCTCTCTTCATCCAGTTTTAGTTGCCAAAATCCTTGTGAGGCATCAAGCTTTGTGAAGTATCTGGCACCTGATATTTCAGTGGTGATTTCTTCTCGCTTGTAGTGTTCACGGTTTATGTTTGCATTTTATAAGTCCTTTGAATCCATGCATATTCTTAGATCATTGTTCTTTTTCTTTACACATACCATGGAGTTAACCCAGTCTGTTTGTTCTTCAACTTTCCTGATGACTCCAAGTGTGGTCATTCTGTCCAGTTCTTTCTTGAGCCGGTCACGCAGGGGTGCTGGAACTCTCCGTGGAGCATGTACCACTAGCTGAGCATCCTCCTTTAGCTGGATCTTGTAAGTGAATGGTAGAACTCCAAATCCTTTGAACACATCCTGGAAATTACTCATTGCAGAATCCACCGAGTCATCTGGTCTGCTTATGGCACAATTTATATGGTAGACTCACTTGACCAGTTCTAAGTCCTCACAAGCTTTGTCACCTAGTGTTGAATCAAGTCCTTCAGCCACAATAGAAAACATGAGATGATGCACTTTGTCTTTGACTGTCACTTTAAGTCTGCATACACCTAAGCTATCTATTTTCTGTCCATTATAGTCCTTCAGTTGCACTGACTTTTTCTGTATTTTGGGCTTTTCTTTCATATTTTTAATGTCACTCATACTGATTAAGTTTGCTTTTGCCCCAGTGTATAGTTTCAATGTAACGAATGCTCCATTTACCTGCAGTGACATTATCCATTTGTCCTCTTTTACTGCATTAACTTTATGTTCAGCATTGTCCATTCCTGAGGGCTGCACATTTTCTGTATCCTTTTCTATATTGTCACATGACACCATTCCTACAAAAAATGTCTCACTTAAATCAGTGTCCTCTTTTACTGCATTAGCGTTATGTTCTTTCTTTGATTTTACTTTTGAAAAGCATTGTTTGGCAAAGTGATTCTTTCCATTACATTTTGTGCACATTTTCCCAAATGCTTGGCATTGTTTTAACTGGTGTTTGTAACCACAGCGTTTACAATTAAAAATTCCTTCCTCCGATTGCTTTTCATTTCTGTTCTGCCCACGTTTCTGTCCTTTGTAGGACACAGCACCAACAGCAGCACAGTCACTCATTACAATCGCATTATTATTAATTTCACTGAAAGTCTTTACGTGCTTTTGAGCTAGCTCACTGGCTTGGCATATTTTCACAGCATTTTCCAATGTTAGTTTGGTTTCTCTCAACAGATGTTCCCTAACCTTTTTATCATGAATATCAAACACAATCTGGTCATGAATCATGGATGATTTCAGAGCAGAGAAATTACATGTCTGTGCTTTCAGTTTCAGATTGGTCACAAAGCTATCAAAAGTCTCATTTTGCTGCTGTGTCCGTGAACGGAACATGTACCTCTCATAGGTTTCGTTCTTTTTGGGAGAACAATGTGTATCAAATTTCTTTAGCACATCGTCAATTTTTTCTCTGTTCTCCTCTTGATTAAATACAAATGTATTAAATACCTCTATCGCCTGTGGGCCTGCAACCGTGAGCAGCAACACTATTTTCCTTGCATCTGGCATCGTACCGAACCCAATGGCAGCAATGTAGAGTTCGAATTGTTGTTTGAAAGTCCGCCAACTGCAGTCGACATTCCCCATGAGTTTCAAACCCTCCAGTGGCTTCAAATTCTGCATGTTGCGTTTCACAATATTCAGCAGATTTTACCAATCCTGGTACCATGTTATGTTCATGAATAAATAGACATTATCATTATGAACAGCTAGCTTGAGCTAGTCACTTTATTCAGCCATGTGGACTTCATGTGCAGGCATCCATCTTGACTACTGCCTTGTGGGTAACCTAGTGCATTGTGGGTAGCCCACTCTTATATACATACAGCTCCACCTAGTGTACCATTCTAGAATGACATGTTACTGATCATTACAATTTCCAGTTTGCAAAGGATGGTGGACTCCCAGAGACCGTGGCAACCCAGACCTCATGCTGTGTGTGATGAGTGATGTCGCAGCTTCCATTGCAGCACAGTCCAAACCACGCTACGTCTTAGTGCTGTAATGGAGCCTATGGTTGGTGCCATTGATTCTCAGACTGCTCTCATGCAGTCTCAGCTTGATGCCATGCAAGCTCTGACTGCTGCCATCATGGCTGGATCAACCAATGTCCACCGGGGCTTTCACAGTGCCTCATTGGTAATGATGCTGAGGTGCTGCCCCGGGGGAGTGCCAGTGGGTCAGTGGAGCAGGAAGCTGCTGTCCTCTCTGAAGATGACAGCATTCCTACTCCCAGTACTGGCACTCTGCTATTGCCCTTGTTGCTGCGTGTCATCCAGCCAGCCCAGACTGCTTCCGCCCATGCTGAGATGGTGCAGTCTACAGCCGGGCCTTCTAGGCCCAGAGCTGGTCCAGGGCGTACTTCAAGGCAATCTGAAGTCTCCCGCATGGACACTCAGCAGCCTTCCACCAGCCCTGCTGCAGCCACTGGGCCAACACTTCATAGGAGCGCAAGAGTAGGCAAAGGCACTGGCACTGTAATGAGAGGCACTAAGAGAATGCACTAGAGTGAATCTATATATATAAATCGGTACTTCTGTCATTCTGTCTTTCTATCTGTCTATCTGTCTATCTGTCTGTCATCGCGTGTGCATTGCGGGTATGCACTCGAAAGTTACAGGGCGTACCTATGCGCGCGTTACCTCCAAAGAAAGCTTACACTTCCGAGACGGTTTTAAGCATATTTACGTTTCGGCCGGGCTAAAATTGCGCCCGCGGTATCCCAAAAACCTTCAACATTCCGCTCATTAGCATCTCATTATCCGCTCATTAGCGACAGAGTGACCTCGAGCTCGACCAATCGTACGCCGGATTGCTGGCGTGTGCCGCCGGGCCAATCGGTGCGCGTGTGGCCGGGCTTTATCGTTCTGAACCGAGGTGAGTCGCCGCCATCTTGATTCCAAACTTTTCCTTTCTTTTTCCCGCTTTCTGCGTCTTAAAAAAAAACGTTGCTTTTAAAACACATATTGTTTTAAAAAAAAATGATTTAGAAAGTAATTAACTTATCTAATCTCATTAATTTTCCTACCTTTCCCCGTTTTTCCAGGTAGGCCTAGAAGCCTCGGCGTCTCCTCCGCACCCACGCCCGATCTAGGCACCTCCCGGCCCCACTCGAATGCTGGAGGGCCGAGCCTCAGCCCAGCGCCGCTAGGGTGCGCGCGCAGCAGGAGCTGAGATGTCTCTCTCTGCCGGGGCTTGCTGAGCGTCCAGTGTTACCCTGGCAACGGGCGCAATCGGCGGTCTTCACCTCGGGGGGAGGGGGGGGCGGCTGCGACCCTCGGGGGGGGGGGGCCGCGACCCTCGGGGGGGGGGGCCGCGCGCGCAGCAGGCGCAGCTGAGACGTGGCGTCTCTCTCTCTGGCTTGGTCAGCGTCACGGTTGCCCTGGCAACCGGGCCCGCCGGCCGAGAGAGACGCCGCGTCTCAGCTCCTGCTGCGCGCGCAATCGGCGGTCTTCACCTCCGGGGGGGGGGCGACCCTCGGGGGGGGGGGGGGGGGGGTCGCGACCCTCGGGGGCCGCGACCCTCGGGGGGGGCGCCCGCCGCCCTCCATCCCCCCTCCCCCGCCCTCCCTCCCCCTCCCCCCCGCCCTCCCTTCCCCTCCCTCCCCTCCCCCCCCGCCCTCCCTTCCCCTCCCCTGCCCTCCCTTCCCCCCCTCCCTTCCCCTCCCCTGCCCTCCCTTCCCCCCCTTCCTCCCTTCCCCCCTCCCTCCCTTCCTTCCCCCCTCCCCTCCCCCCACCCTCCCTTCCCCGCCCTCCCTTCCCCTCCCCCCTCCCCTCCCCCCACCCCTCCCCTCCCTCTCTTCCCCCCAGTCGCTCTCTCTCTTCCCCCCAGTCGCTCTCTCTCTTCCCCCCAGTCGCTCTCTCTCTCTCTTCCAACAACAACATGCCCTCGAAAAAGCCTCGGCACCGCCGGGCACTTCAGCTAGTAGTTAATATTGTTGTTGTAAATATGTGTTCATCAATTATTGATAAATTTATTAATTGGCTTTGGATGATTTTGTGGTGATTCTCATTTCAGCTTTAAGCTGTGGTATGGGCTGCAACAGGGATGGAATGATGGGGATGTGGTGAGCAATGGGGATCTGGAGTATAATTTATTGGAACTGCTGTCTGATGAGGCAGTCACACACCACCCTTTCAGAAGACTGATTGAGTGGCTGCCTCCTCCCTCACTCCTGTTCCTCCTCCTCGTCTTCCTCTTCCTCCTCATCCTCGTGCTCCTCCTCCTCTCCTGCTTCCTCCACCTCAGGTGATCCCGCAATCCCAGGTGGCAAGGGTTGGGCCCTCATAATGGCCAGATTGTGGAGCATGCAGCAGACCACGGCGAAATGGAACAGCTGCTCTGGCGAGTACAGGAGGGCTCCTCCCGAGCGGTCAAGGCAGAGGAACTGTTGCTTGAACACCCTGATGCTCTGCTCGATGATGTTCCTGGTGGCAGCATTGTTCTCATTATATGAGCGCTGAGCAGGAGTGCTGAGGTTGTGGAGGGGAGTCATGAGCCACGTGGAGAACGGATAGCCCTTTTCTCTGACCAGCCAGCCGCGAGCTTGATGTGGCAGCTAGAAAAGTGCTGGCACACCAGTCTGGCACAGGATGAAGGCATCGTGGATGCTGCCAGGATAATGGGCACTGATGGTGAGGATTCGCTGTCTGTGGTCGCACACCAACTGCAAATGAAGTGAGTGGTAGCCTTTGCGGTTACGGAAGACCTCAGGATTGTTATGTGGTGCCCGTAAACCCATGTGGGTGCAGTCAATGGTGCCCTGCAGCATGGGGAATCCCGCTGTCATGGCAAAGCCACATGCACATCAGTCCTGCTTCTCTCTGGTGATGGGGAAGGAAATGTAGTCCCTTCTCCTACTGTAGAGAGCCTAGGTGACCTCCCGGATGCAGTGATGGATGGGGATCTGCGAGATGTTCACTATATCTCCTGTTGCAGACTGGAAGGAACCACTGGCGAAGAAATTGAGGGCAACGGTGACCTTGACTGCCACTGAGAGAGCCGTGGATGACCTGATCTGAGGCTCGAGGTTTGGTTGCAGGAGGTGGCAGAGTTCACTGACCACATCCTTGCTGAAGCTTAATTGGAGGTAGAAGCAGTGCTCTCGGAATACCCTTAAAGGGTAAGGCCTCCTATTGAGAGTCCTGATGGCCCTCCTCCTCCCTCTGGCCACATCTTGCAATCTTTCTCACTGCCTCTGCTCTCTCCGCTGTAGATCCTGGAGGGCGAGGTTGACTGTCAGTACAGCTCCCATTAATATAACTGTGTAGCTCTTTGAAATTTTGTCAGAATAAATGTAACAAATATTTAGTAGCCAGAACACTCCTGATGCTAAAGAATCTTTAAATGACTGAATTAAACTCTTTCACAATCACAAACTGGCAAGGAAGCAATGAAACAGCACTAACCTGACAGCTGCGACTGATCCCTTTAAATAGCACCCGTAGAGCCGCCATCCGCCTGCTACACGCCTCCTATTCCTGTCGTTGTCGGGGCGAGGTGCTTATGCAGGGGTCGATAATGAACTTGGCAGATTGGCTGCTGAGTGAGCGTTGCACATTCACTGATGTCATGATTTGCCTGGTGCTAAAGCCCCAGGCGCTAACTATTAGCGGCGGCACTAACTGTTAGTGGCGGCGCTAAGCGGCGACAGGATTTGGCATGCGGCACTGGATTTGCTTCGCCCCAGCGCTATTTCATTAGCCCCACCGCCAGGCACTAATGGGAGGTGCTAACCAACCAAATTTGTCCCCCACTATGTCTTCATTATGTGTGGACATGAGTTCATGGTAAGACAGTTATAGAAGGGTAACTATTATTGTTGAGTAGTCAATGATGAAGTTGGAAACTTTTTAAAGGTGTTAAAAAAGAGATTGTGTAAGTGTGAAAGAAACAGGGGACGAGTTTCAGCAGCGCATTCAGGCAATAAAGATCCTCCAAAGTGGCCAAGATGGGGTCTTGAGCTGAAATGCAGGTTTAGCCTACGCTTAGTGCAAGACACCATCTTGGTAAAGGAGTTAAAGCCTGCACTAGGGCCACCACTTAAAATGTCTGCTAGCACTCATCAAAAAGGCTGCATGGCATTTTGGTGGCTAGCGTTTGCCCTAACGCCCTCTTCTAACAATGAACTCCTGTTTGGTAGTAAACACGGTGTTGATGTGGATTTCAAAAGCTCCTTAAAGGGATACTCACCATTTCATGTTCACTTGCTGCTGGCGGTGTGAAGAGGAGCTCTGAAGCACATCGGAGGCTTTCTGGAACAATTTGTCAAGTCGTCACCAAATCTCTAGTAACATTTAATCAGGAAATTCTCTGAGGACTTCACCTAAAAAGAGTAAGTCCTGAGCTACTCCACTGTATGAGTTGCCAGGAGCAAGGGAGTGCTTGGTCATGGCCATTTTGCTAGGGGTCCCCCCTTGTTCTGGTCGAGGAATGGGAGGAAGGCATGAGGCCAGGCAGAGCAGCACCAGTTTCTGCAAAAGGGACAGGAGGGCATCCTGCAGGTACAGGACATCCCTCCTCCTCTGGACCTCCTCCACCAGGACCGCCAATGCTGTATCCGAGAACCTACACACCCTCTCCCTCGGTCCGAGTCAACCTGCAATGTGCCACTGTGTGCCAGCCAAAGCACACCACACCTTCAGTGGAAGTGGGTGCGAGGACCCAAACATATACTGCTCCACGAAAATTGCGTCTAATCAGCACTTGAGTGCTAAACCTGTAGATGTCTAGTTTAGCACATCCAGGCAAGTTTATCCAAGTGTAGTATCTGTTCTTATCAGTTTAATATCTGATATATCCCCTATCTGCGGACCAAATATTAAATTGATTTTTGGAACAGGGAGATGGGACAGGGGAGAAAAAAAATTATGGTAATCAGCAATTAGGACCAAAATTGTCCGCTATATCTAGACTTTCAATCAGGCATATCTTATTAGCACAGCACCCATTTAATACTTGTATTCATCCTTTGGCCAAAATAATCTCCACAGTGTTCTGATTGCATACTTATAGCTTTTGTTTACTAAGTACATTAAGCTAAGAGGCAGAGAGACAGGCAGAAATGGAGAGAAAGAGAGTAAAGACAAATAGAGAGAAAGGTAGATATTTTCCTCATTCTAATTTGATTTCTTCAAAATAGAACAAGTTGAATTTTGAAAACAAATAAACCTCCTTTGAGAGAACCAGACAAGAAAGGAGGGTAGGAGAAGAGGAGGAATGTATCTCATTGAGGGTAAATAGGCTTCTTGTTTCTCAGCAACCACCTTTAAGAAAAGTGATGGAGGATTAAGAGCAAGGTCAATGACAATAGAGCCATGGGAGGTAAGGATTTAAAGGTTGCGTGGGTAGTTCAAATGTGAAGAGGTGTGAATAGGGATGAGTGGGTGGTAGGAATGAGAACAGATAGTGGGAAGGTGGATGGGTAGGGGAAATAATGGGGACAAGAGAGTGAAAGAAGCACAAATGATTGGAGGAGGGAATGGGAAGGGAGCCATTGAGGGCAGCATTTTCTCTGTAACATTTACCCCAAATGCACCTATCAATGTCACCTTTCCCTGCCACATCATGCCATATGATCCGACACCTCCCACCTGAAAGGAAAATGAAAAAGATGAAGAAGCAGATGCAGACATAGATAGAAGCAAAAAGAGGTAAAGAGAGAGAAGCAACAGAGAAAAGAAAGATAGACAGATGAATAAGAGGAAATACAGTAAGAAACAGCAACACAAAAATGCCAGAGATGGGTAAGAGAGTGACTATATTCTTTGAAGTACCATGTGCAATGCCAAAGGAGTTTGACTAATATTTATGAAAATTGAAAACTATGTGCTCTTTAAATCTTTTATTTGAAGCCCAACAAAAATAAAATGATCTAACACGGAAATAATAAAATAAAATGCCCTTAATAGAATATAAGTGGCATTACTTAACTGAGCTGAAAGCTGAGAAAAATCTAATATGCACAGACAAAAGCATCAAAACATTAATATCAAATGCATATTTTAAAAACATTTTTCAAGGTTTGGTTCACTTTAACAAATTTAACTTTTAACCAACTTGCCAACAAACTAACTTTACATACTCAAATTCATGCATTCATTTAAAAAACATATCCAGACTGAAATCACTCCATGCTATGTTAGTAACACATGCATTAATACACGCATGGATTTCCTTTGTCCACTATTTTAAAGAAAACATTATAAAATAAAGTGCTAACACTTTTGTTAAAATACTGACAAATACTGATATTTGTTACTAATATCCCCCGGTGCAATTTCAGCCCAATTTTGAACCTTGTTCACAATATCAACATTGTTAAACAGTATTTAACGCTTGTTCATTGTATTTTAAATCTAGTATGATTTCTAAATCTTGATTGAAGTTATTTACTCTGTAATTCCAAGACATCGTCTCAGGTGTGCTGCAGTTTTTTCCATCTGTTGCATGTCCCAAGTCAACTGGCGTTTGTTAGACTGAACTTTATTTAATTGGCAATATAAACGCTTAAGTATGGCTTCGCACCGTTTGTTCTGCACCTGAAGAAATTAAATGAAAATAGATTTTTAGATAGAATCAGAGCAAGAGCAATAGTTGAACAGTGTGTTGCTGTTCCAACTATCGAGAAATTCCAATGTATGTTTACATATACAGGTAAGTAACTGTATATATCTATATATTGAGTAGCGCTAGAGTGCAGGAATAATTAGATCAAGCCGAGCGATTTAGAAAGAGGTGAAACAAGGAGGTAGATGTGATGTGTGTGAACGGGGAAGGGGCAGATGAGGGAAAGGGCAGGGTGGAGGGGAGAACGGGAGGAAGGAGGGAAGAAAGAGAGGGGTGGAGGGACAAGAAAAGGGGAGGGACTAGAAGTGAGGAAAGGAAGGGGAAAAATGGGAAAGGTTAAGTGGGCATGGGGAAAATGGAGTAAGAGAAGGGGTGGCAGAAAGGACACGAGGACGAAGGAGAGGGGGTAGGGAGAGTGGGAGGGGGAAATTGCCAGATGGAGGGAAAGAGAGGGGAGAGAGGAAGGGGCAAAAATGGAGGGAGGGGGAAGAGGGCAGGGAGGGAGAAGTTGGATGGGTAGTTGGGGACAGGAAAAGGGAAAGGAGAGGACGAGAGGATGGGGATCGGTAAGGGAGGGGGAGATGTGGGAGGGCCGAGGAGGATAGAGTGAGGTAGAGAGAATGGAGGAACAGAGAGGAGAGATGGGGAGAGGATGAGAATGAAAGAAGGGGGCAGCGGGAGAGGAGGATGGTGAGGAAGAGTAAGGTAAAGTGAACAGAGAGAAGGGGGGTTAGTGGGTAAAAAGGGACAGGTGAGCAAGTGGTTGGAGGGGTTGCAAATGGGGGAGACTATGGGAGAGGAATGAGGATTTGGTAGTGTCGACACAGATGGGGTTAGATGAGCAGAAGCCAGGAAACTCGTGCGTGGTACAATGCCCACAATCTGTCTCAGCAGCGGGTGAGGGTCAAAAGCTCACAATCTGTTTCAGTGGGGAGCCATTGGTCACAAAGCTTTTTAATGGGGGGGTGGGAGGGAAGGAAAAGAATCCAGTAAAATCATGTGATCTCTACCTTAAGTACAGAGCAGAGCGGTAAGCCCAGGGCAAAAAGAGCATTCCTCACTCGATCGTACTCTTCACTGGGTGTTAAAACTTACACCCTCTGTGACAGTACTGAGCAAAAGAATATGGGGTATAATTGGGCTCGGTAGCACTGTTTTTGGGTGCTGAGAGGCCCCTTACAGTTCCAAAAATGGCGTCTGCAGCACGCACGCACACTTCTGCCACTAAGTGTGCCGGACGCCATATTGGTAAAGGGGTTCGCGAGCACACCTAACATCCACCAGAAGCATGTAGAGCAGGCAGATAACACTGATTGACACCAGCACTGCCATTTTGGAGCTACCCACTCCAGCCTACGTTCTCTCTTAACCTCCCACAACTGAACACGCATTCAACAGCATGAAGGACCACCCCACAGCAGCAGTATTTAAAGGGATCATCAGATACTTACAGGTTAGTTGCTCAATTACTTTTTCTGGCTATTGCTGCAATCCTACATGTTTTGGGTACATTTCCATTCCTGTTAAAAATTTCTACAGGGCGTGATCTGGCTGGTGCTGAAGTATTTATTTTACTTAAAGGTTTGTGCCCAATCAGTTACTTCCAGACATGGGTGGCCTAGTAGGGCCTCCTCCTGGCATTGAGCATGACTGGGAGCATGAGCAGAGACCACGCAGAGCTGGACAAGCTGCTGGAAGAGGGAGGAAGAAGAGGAGGGGCAGAAGAGCTCTCAGCAGGAGGCCATATCCGCGGATAGTCTTTAGGGAGCACAATGGAATCTAGAGCCATGATGGCAGCAGTCCTAACTTCCACTGCAGCACTCAGACGTTGGGTGGATGCTGGTTGTGCTGCAATTGAAGCTGAGACATCAGCCATCATGGTTGATTCCACAGGTGCATTAATGGAGGTGACCACCTATTCCATGATGGAAAGAATGGGCTCCAAGCTCTGCACAAAGCCCTGTGCCAAGTTGGTGCCAGACTCCTCCATGCTCCTTGACTTTCTGGCAGGCACCAAGCATTTGGGTGTGTACCCCCATCAGTCATCTTTTGTAGCTGGCCAATCAAAGTCATCATCTGAGTCCTCCGTAGCATAACTAGTGTCCGACCTCGCCCTCCAGCAAGCTGGCACCTGCACTACCCTTTCCCCCTGCCCTGGCTGCAGCGCACTTGTGCCTCATGTCTCACCACATGCAGATCCCGGTTGCGTAGAGTGCTGAATTGGATCCAAAATGGTGTCTGAGCAGCGTGCGCACACTTCTGGTGCGGGCCACACCAGAGGCCATCTTGGTGAGGGTGGTAGGGCGGCCATTATGAGTGTGCACTGGAAGTATGGTAAGGAGGCAGACTGTTATATCAATCAGCGTGCAACGCCGATTTGACACCAGCGCTGCCACTTCTGTCGTCATTGCTGGAACAAACACCCTGTGTTAACCTCACACAGATGTTCAGCAGCAGGGAGGACCACTCCACTAGTGCTATTTAAAGGGACCATTAACAACTTGCTTTTTGATTTCTACTGGCTGTTTAATTTGAGGAACTGTTTGGAGCTTTCTAGAGTTCTTTAAGGTTGATGAGGTGACAGGGAGTGGTGCTGCAAGTGGAGAAGGCCTTGGTTCTGACTTCAAGGGATCTGGTCAGGGCACTTGCTTCCAGTCATGGGTGCTCTCTTTATCATTCCCCTTGCCCTTCAGAATGAAAGGGAGGTGGAGCAGAGGCAGCAAAGAAGAGGACAAGCTGCTCACAGAGGGAGGAGGAGGAGGGGAGAAGGGCTCTCAGCAGGAGGCCTTACTCACCTAGGGTCTTTCGAGAGCAATTCTCTTACCTCAACCTGAGTCAGTGTCTGAGGTGTCTGCGCTTTACGACAGAGATGCTCAGAGAACTCAGCCACCTCCTGCAGCTAGGCCTGCAGCCTTACTCCAGGACAAGGACAACGCTGCTAGCGGCTGTAAAGGTGACCGTGGCCCTGTATTTCTTTGCATTGGGAACCTACCAGGCTGGAGCAGGCGACATCTGTAACAGCTCACAGTTCACCGTCCACTGTGGCATAAGAGAGGTGACAGGTGACCAAGGTTGGGAGCTAAATATTCCAGGGTACTTGACGTTCAGAAGGATGTAACTAGCAGGATAAATAAAGGGAAGCCAGTTGATGTAATATATTTGGATTTCCAAAAGGCATTCGATAAGGTGCCACATAAAATGTTGCTACACAAGGTTGCTACGCATGGATATTAGCATGGATAGAAGGATGGTTAACAGACAGAAAACAGAGAGTAGGGATAAACAGGTCATTTTCGATTTGGCAGGCTGTAATTATTGGAGTGCCACAAGGATCAGTGCCTTGCCCTCAGCTATTTACAATCTATAATAATGATTTAGATGAAGGGACCATGTGCAATGTATCCAAGTTTGCTGATGGTACAAAGCTAGTTGGGAAAGTAAGCTGTGAGGAGGACACAAAGAGCCTGCATATAGACAGACTAAGTGAGTGGGCAATAAGGTGACAGATGGAGTATAATGTGAGGAAATGTGAGGTTATTCACTTTATTAGGAAGAATAGAAAAACAGAATATTTTTTAAATGGTGAGAAAGTATTAAGTGGGGAACATTGGGTTGGTTAGCGCTTCTCGTTAGCTGGGACGCTAATCATGGTGCAAATCCCCTAGCGCCTGTGCTGCTAACGCCTCCCACTAAATTCAGCGGGAGGTTAGCGGCGGCGGTAGCTGGTAGTGCCCCGCGGCACTGCGCCGCCGGCGATAACGTCATCGCCGTGCGCAATGCCCTGCTTGCACACCAGCCACAAATTTTCCTTGTGCCTCCAGACTTATCACCATCTGCAAGGCACAAGTCAGGAGTGTGATGGAATACTCTCCACTTGCCTGGATGAGTGCAGCTCCAACAACACTCAAGAAGCTCGACACCATCCAGGACAAAGCAGCCCGCTTGATTGGCACGCCATCCACCACCTTAAACATTCATTCCCTCCACCACCGGCATACTGTGGCTGCAGTGTGTACCATCTACAAGATGCACTGCAGCAACTCGCCAAGGCTTCTTCGGCAGCACCTCCCAAACTCGTGACCTCTTCCACGTAGAAGGACAAGGGCAGCAGGTGCATGGGAACACCAGCATCTCCAAGTTCCCCTCCAAGTCACACACCCAATCCTGACTTAGAAGTATATCGTCGATCCTTCATCGTCGCTGGGTCAAAATCCCAGAACTCCCTACCTAACAGCACTGTGGGAGCACCTTCACCACATGGACTGCAGCGCTTCAAGAAGGTGGCTCACCACCACCTTCTCAAGGGCAATTAGAGATGGGTAATAAATGCTGGCATTGCCAGTGATGCCCACATCCCACAAATGAATAAAAAATAAAGGGTCATGGGGCATTTATGCAGCGATGGCAGCGCTATTTAAAGGACAGGCGTCGGGCGGCCATCTTTGTTTTGGCCGACTGCCCTTTCCATTTTTTACGCGGGGTGCCAGCTGCGATCGCTCAGCCTGGATACTCTCTAGTTTCAGGCTGTTTTCATGGCACGCCGGTGGTCCATCAGGGCTAAGCCCCTCCCCTTTAATCAGGGAGGAAGCCTGCAATGACAAGAGGCTACGTGCTGCCGTGCATGGCACAGTTGCACGTAGCGCTGCGAACCTCAGTAATAGCGCCCTAAAAAGGAGGTAGAGCAGTTGCAGTAGTGCCCCACCTCCTGCTTGGGGTGCTACTACTGAATTTTCAGTGGAGGGGCGCTAACTTATTTTGGGTGGTAAGATTAGTGCCCTGGCGACGTTAGCGCCCCAAAAGAGGTGCCACCCAAATTTTCGCCCTAAATGTTGGTGTTCAGAGAGATTTAGCTATCCTTGTACAGGAAACACAGAAAGTTAGCATGGAGGTACAGCAGGCAATGAGGAAGGCAATGGCATGTTGGCCTTTATTACAAGGCGGTTGGAGTACGAGAGTAAGAAAGTCTTACTGCAATTGTACAGGGCATTGGGGAGACCACATCTGGAGTACTGTGCACAATTTTAGTCTACTTATCTGAGAAAGGACGTACATGCATTAGAGGCGGTGCACCGAAGGTTCACTAGATTGGCCCCTGGGATGAGAGAGTTGTCCTATGAGGAGAGATTGAGTAGATTGAGCCTATACTCTCTGGGGTTTAGAAGAATAAGAGGTGATCTCATTGAAACATATAAGATTCTGAGGAGGATTGACAGGGTCGACAGAAACATAGAAGATAAGAGCAGGAGTAGGCCATTCGGCCCCTCGAGCCTGCTCTGCCATTCAATGAGATCATGGCTGATCATCCAAATTCAGTACCCTGTCCCTGCCTTCTCCCCATATCCCTTGATCCCTTTAGCCTTAAGAAATATATCCAACTCCTTCTTGAATATATTTAATGAATTGGCCTCCACTGCCTTCTGTGGTAGAGAATTCCACAGGTTCACCACTCTCTGGGTGAAGACATTCCTCCTCATCCCTGTCCTAAATGACTTACCCCTTATCCTTAGACTGTGACCCCTGGTTCTGGACTCCCCGGCCATCGGGAACATCCTTCCTGCATCCAGTCTGTCTAGTCCTATTAGAATTTTATAAGTTTCAATGAGGACAAAGTCAGCATGGTTTTATGAAGGGGAAGTCATGTTTCACAAATTTGCTGGAGTTTTTTGAGGAAGTAACATATAGGGTGGATAAAGGGGAACCAGTGGACATAGTGTATTTAGACTTCCAAAAGGCATTTGACAAGGTGCCACACAAAAGATTATTGCTTAAGATAAAAAATCACGGGATTGGGGGTAATATTCTGACATGGATAGAGGATTGGCGATCTAACAGAAGGCAGAGAGTTGGGATAAATGGTTAATTCTCAGACTGGCAATCAGTAACTAGTGGTGTTCCGCAGGGGTCAGTGCTGGGTCCCCAACTCTTTACAATCTATATTAACGATTTGGAGGAGGGGACCGAATGTAACATGTCAAAGTTTGCAGATGATACTAAGATGGGAGGGAAAGTAGTGAGTGAGGAGGACATAAAAAACCTGCAATGGGACATAGACAGGCTAAGTAGGTGGGCAGAGATTTGGCAGATGGAATACAATACTGGAAAGTGTGAAGTTATGCACTTTGGCAGGAAAAATCGTAGAGCAAGTTATTATCTTAATGGCAAGAAACTGGAAAGTACTGAAGTACAAAGGGATCTGGGGGTCCTGGTGCACGAAACTCAAAAGGTTAGTATGCAGGTGCAGCAAGTGATTAAGAAGGCCAATGGAATGTTGGCTTTCATTGCTAGGGGGATAGAATATAAAAATAGGGAGGTATTGCTTCAGTTGTACAAGGTATTGGTGAGACCGCACCTGGAATACTGCGTACAGTTTTGGTGTCCATACTTAAGAAAGGACATACTTGCTCTCGAGTCAGTACAAAGAAGGTTCACTCGGTTAATCCCGGGGATGAGGGGATGAACATATGAGGAGCGGTTGAGTAGATTGGGACTCTACTCATTGGAGTTCAGAAGAATGAGAGGCGATCTTATTGAAACATATAAGATTGTGAAGGGGTTGGATCGGGTGGATGCGGGGAGGATGTTCCCGATGATGGGTGAAACTAGAACTAGGGGGCATAGTCTTAGAATAAGGGGCTGCTCTTTCAAAACTGAGATGAGGAGGAACTACTTCGCTCAGAGGGTGGTAGGTCCATGGAATATGCTGCCCCAAAAAGCTGTAGAAGCTACATCATTACATAAATTTAAAACAGAAATAGAGTTTCCTAGAAGTAAAGGGAATTAAGGGTTACGGGGAGCGGGCAGGAATTTGGACATGAGTCTAGGTTCGGATCGGTCATGGCCCTGTGGGTAGCGGAGCGGGCCCAGGGGCCGTGTAGCCTGATCCTGCTCCTATTTCGTGTGTCTAATTCGGTTAGATTCAGGAGATGGTTCTGTGATAGTGGATTGGCGGTTAGGGTCAGATCAGCCATGATCTTATTGAATGGCGGAGCAGGCTCGAGGGGCCAATTGGCCTACTCCTGCTCCTATTTCTTATGTTCTTATCCCCTCTCATTCTTCTAAACTCTAGCGAGTATAAGCCCAATCGACCCAATATCTCCTCATACGTCATTCCTGCCATCCCAGGTATCAGTCTGGTGAAACTTCGCTGCACTCCTTCCATGGCAAGAACATCCTTCCTCAGATAAGGCGACCAAAACTGCACACAATACTCAAGGTGTGGTCTCACCAAGGCCCTGTACAACTGCAGCAAGACATCATTGTTCTTGTACTCAGCATGGTGGCATAGTGGTTAGCACTGTTGCCTCACAGCGTCAGGGACCCGGGTTCAAATCCGGCCTCGGGTGTCTGTCTGTGTGGAGTTTGCACATTCTCCCCGTGTTTGCGTGGGTTTCACAGAAATCACAGAAATCACAGAAACCCCACAGTGCAGATAGAGGCCATTTCGGCCCATCGAGACTGCACCGACACATATCCCACCCGATCCCCGTAACCCCTACACATATCCCACTCTATCCCCGTAACCCCACGTATTTAATCCCCCTAACACTAAGGGTCAATTTATCATATCCAATCAACCTAACCCGCACATCTTTGGACTGTGGGAGGAAACCGGAGCACCCGGAGGAAACCCACGCAAACACGGGGAGAATGTGTAAACTCCACACAGACAGTCACCCGAGGCCAGATTCGAACCCGGGTCCCTGGCGCTGTGAGGCAACAGTGCTAACCACTATGCTACCGTGCTGCCCTAACCACTATGCCACCGTTTCCTCCGGGTGTTCCGGTTTCCACCCACAGTCCAAAGATGTGCGGGTTAGGTTGATTGGCCATGATAAAAAAAAAATTGGCCCTTAGTGTTAGGGGGGATTAAATACGTGGGGTTACGGGGTTACGGGGATAGGGCTTGTGTGGGATGGCTGTTGGTGTAGGGACCGGGTGCTAGGGTTTGGATGATCAGCCATGATCTCATTGAATGGCGGAGCAGGCTCGAAGGGCTGAATCTCCTGCTCCTATCTTCTATGTTTCTGTGTACTCGAACCCTCTCGCTACGAAGGCCAATATACCATTAGCCTTCTTAACCGCTTGCTGCACCTGCACGCTTACCTTCAGTGACTGGTGCACAAGGACACCCAGGTCTCGTTGCACTTCCCCTTCTCCCAATCTATTGCCGTTCAGATAATAATCTGCCTTCCTGCTTTTGCCACCAAAGTGGATAACCTCGCATTTATCCACATTATACATCACCCAACCTGTCCAAATCATACTGGAGTTTCTCGGCACCCTCCTCACAGCACACACGCCCACCCAGCTTTGTGTCGTCTGCAAACTTGGAGATATTACATCTAGTTCCCTCGTCTAGATCATTTATATATATTGTGAATGAATAGCTGGGGTCCTGGGACTGATCCCTGCGGCACCCCACTAGTCACTGCTTGCCACTCGGAAAAAGACCCGTTTATTCCAACTCGTTGCTTCCTGTCTGCCAACCAGTTCTTTATCCAAGTCAGTACCTTGCCCCCAATCCCATGTGCCTTAAATTTACATCCTAATCTCTTATGCGGGACCTTATCGAAAGCCAAATACACCACATCCACTGGTTCTCCCTTATCTATTGTACCAGTTACATCCTCAAAAAATTCCAATAGATTAGTCAAGCATGATTTACCTTGCGTGAATCACAGAATCACAGAATCACAGAAACCCCACAATGCAGATAGAGGCCATTTCGGCCCATCGACACATATCCCACCCGATCCCCATAACCCCTACACCAACACATATCCCACCCTATCCCCGTAACCCCACAAATCCATGTTGACTTTGTCCGATCCTGTCACTGTTTTTTGACAGATGAATCATCATCGTTTGACAGCTCTGTGAAGCTGTAAAACACTGACATTCTCTGTAGTTTGATGAGTTCTTGAATTCAAGACCTCATCAAACCTCTTTCTTTTGCAGAAATTAGATGGTTGTTGCATTGGAGAATGCAACAGCCATCTGTCATCTCTGTTGCGGAGGTGCGAGACTCTCCGCATACCCAACTCTTGAAGCCTGCAGGAAGAAACCAAGGTAAGTAAACTTTTTCTAACACTTTCCACTTACCTCATACTCACCTCTTCACACTTGCACCCATCACTTACCTTCACAGCGCACTTTTGCACCCCTCTGACCCCCGCAGATCCACTACTCGCTTCGGTGACCCTAGCGGGGTTCGGAGCCTTCAGGAAGCCCGCACTTGTGTGGGCAAAATGGGGATAATGCTCTTATCTGCCTGTTAACAGGCAGTTAAGTGGCTGTAATCCCCTTCCCACCTCCAAGGAGACGGGACCCGGTGTGGGTCAGCTACCCACCTCCTGGCAAGATGGCACGGAGGAGGTTTGGACACCCACCCCCAGATTCTGCCATTTTCCCGGCAGTCCCGCCTCCCCAGGGCTGGCAAGATTGTGCCCATACTCTCATATAAGGGGTCCACCATTTAAGACTAAGATGAGGAAGAATTTCTTCACTCAGAGGGTTTTGATCCTTTGGAATTTTCTGCCCTAAAGGACTGTGGAAGCTGAGTCGTTGAGTATATTCAAGTCAGAGATAGATAGACTTTTGGACTGTTGGGGAATTGAGGGATATCGGGATCAGGTGGGAAAGTGGAGTTGAGGTTGATGGTCAGCCATGAACTTATTGAATGGCAGAGCAGGCTCGAAGGGCTGCACAGACTATTCCTGCTCCTAATTCTTATGACAGACTGTCTTTATGCCAGAAGAGGGGACTTCATAGTCTTCTCTCTGACCAGAGAAAAGTGGGCAAAGTGTACACGAGGCTTTGCCAGGATAGCGGATCTTTCCCAGGGTGTCATTGACTGCAAGCACATGACTTTGCGGGCACTGATGCTGAGATATATACCGCAACCGCAAAGGTTAGCACTCACTGAATGTACAGTTGGTGTGCGATCATGCTCAGCACATCATGGTGGTGAATACCCAGTATCATGGCAGCTGTCATGATGCTTTTATTCTGCATCAGTCCACTGTTCCCTCAGTCTTTGAGCCACCAAGACAAACCAGAGGGTGGCTACTGGGTGACAAGGGATAGCCCTTGACCACCTGACTCATGACTCCACTCTGCAACCCAAGCACACGTGGTCAGCATGCATACAATGAGAGCCATGCTGCCACACAAAACATCATAAAGCAGATCATTGGGGTGCTGAAGCAATGGTTCCGCTGCTTGGACTGCTGTGGAGGAGCTCTACAGCACTCACCGGAGTGTGTGTCCCAATTTGTGGTGGCCTGCTGTATTCTTCCCAACCTGGCAATCATGAGGGCACAGACTTAGGCACCAGGGATATACTCACCATCTCAAGAGCAGAAGGAGGAGGAAGAGGAAGAAATGGAAGAAGAGGAAGCAGAAGAAGAGGAAACGGAAGGAAAGAGGCAACCCATACAGCCCTTTAATAGCTGGGATATCCGGGATTGAATCATCCACTTGTGGTACCAGTGAACGTTACCCCAATTCCCCATTCAACATTAGTCCCACACCTTACCTCCCCGCTGTTAATGTCCATCACAGCGTCTTCTTGGCCACAATGCTGAAATAAAAGCCACCACAAAGCAAACATTCCAATCCAAGTTTATATATCTATCCATCCAATACAACATCAAAAAATCAACATCACCCATGTATATTCCCTTAGTGACTGTCTTGTGTGTGCCTTTGCCTATCCTAGTCCTCCTTTGCAGTGCTACCCCAGTGGCTGCCGCATGGCTGGTGGAAGGCTGTGGGGGTGACTGCAGATGGCCTTGCAGGACGACCTCAAGGAGCTCTGAGCCTAGTAGGCGTGGCTTCGGAAGCCACCTTGGCATGGGAGGCAGCAGTCTGGGCTGGCTGGCTGACAGCAAGGGCACTGGCACTGTGGCAGTGTTGAGAGGACATATGCTGTCATCCTGAGAGAGGACAGCAGGGTCGGCCTCCATGGATCCACTGCCACTCCCCCGGAGCAGCGCTTCAGCAATCATAGTAATCTGATGGAGTACAGAATGCTGGGCTACTGTGACCCCCTGCCAGCCCCTTTCAACACTGGTAAACCCAGCCATGATGGCAGCAGTCTGTGCTTGCGTGGCAGCAAGCTGAGCTTGCATGGCTTCAGTCTGAGCTTCCATTGCAGCACTCCGACGTTCACAGAATCACAGAAACCCCACAGTGCAGATAGAGGCCATTTCGGCCCATCGAGCCTGCACTGACACATATCCCACCCGATCCCCGAAACCCCTACACCAACACATATCCCACCCGATCCCCGAAACCCCTACACCAACACATATCCCACCCTATCCCCGTAACCCCACGCATTTAATCCCCCTAACACTAAGGGTCAATTTATCATAGCCAATCATCCTAACCCGCACATCTTTGGACTGTGGGAGGAAACCGGAGCACCCAGAGGAAACCCACGCAAACACGGGGAGAATGTGCAAACTCCACACAGACAGTCACCCGAGGCCGGATTCGAACCCGGGTCCCTGGCGCTGTGAGGCAACAGTGCTAACCACTATGCCACCGTGCCGACGTTGGGTGGTTTCAGCTTGTGCTGCAATGGAAGCTGAGACTTCAGCCATCAGATGTGGCACGATGGTTGGGTCCAAAAGTGCATTAATCGATCTGCCCAACCCTTCCACGTTGGAAAGGATGGTTTCCAAGTTCTACTCAAAGCCCTGTAAAAGGCTTGACATTGCATCCAGGCTTTCTGGCAGGCCTGACAATGCACCAAGCATTCCATTGTGCCGACCCATCAACCTTCTTCTGTAGGCTGCGCCATTGAAGTCCTGCGCAGAACTCGTGTGCGACCTTGCCCTCTGGGGAGTTGGCATCTGAGGTACCCTTTCCTCCTACCCTCACCATGTGCAGATCCCGCACTGTACCTATCCTCTAAATTAGGCAGAGTGTCAGTATCTGAGGTGATGGCTGGAAGTGTGAATTCGAGTGACAGTGTTTCTCCTTCTTCGCTTTCCTCTCCCTCTTCATGCTGATCCACTGGCTGGGCAGGCTGGATTTCTTCAGTGTCTGATATGAGAAAGGTACAAGGGTAGGATTGTGATGAGGGGAGGAGGGAAAGCAAGAGGTGCATGCTTATACCATGTGCAGATTGAAAATCAGAAGACATTGTGGGATGAGGGGGAAGCGGAATGTGAGAAGGAGGATAACGTGTGAAGATACCGACATGGTCTATTCTTTCAGCCCCGCCGCTGGCCATGGGCTCAGCCATGCCCCAGCCAAGAATGGCCAGCACCGTCTCCTCCAAGGGGGTGAGGTGATGCAGGCCAGCCTGTCCCATGCTGGTTAAAGTCTGCTGGTGTTGGTTACGTGCCACCTTTTCCTGCAAGAGAAGGGGAAGTAATGTGTTTGGGTGATGTGCCGGTCATGATTCAATAGCTGACTGTGTTTATGCTATGAGATGTGGGTTTGAGGCTTGCAACAGTGCTAAGTGTGTGAGGGTGAGGTGAAGCATATGAATGTGATGTATGAGTCCGGATTGATAGAGATTGTTGGTAGATGAGTAATGGGGGTGTGGTGAATTGAGCAGTGGCTGAGGCTAGTTACACAGTTGGTAGGATATGGCATTTGAAGATTAATTCACTGACCTTGACCATTCGTGTGAGATCATTAAACTTCTTCTTGCAGTGCTTCCAGGACCTAGAGGCCACTGCCTTCTCCTTCACTGTCTGGAGGGCCTCCTGCCCCCCTGAGGATACAGGACATCTCTCTTCCTTTCCACCTCCTCCACCAAGACCTCCAGTGCAGCGTTCGAAAACCTGGGTGCCCGCGCTCTCCCATGGTCATCCATTCTTCACTCTCTCCCAGGTCAGATTCACTTGTAGAACGACTCAAAGCATCTGCTTCAGCTGCAATGCACCTATCCTTTAAGAAGTGCAGGCTACCTTTAAGTAAAGCAGGCTAGCATTAAGTAGTGTAAGTTAGTAACAATATTGGGCCCCTGCTGATGCGTGAAGCCAATGAATAGCACTGGCTGCATGCAGAAATTATTATAATGAGCAGGCAGCACAAAGTTGGCATGCTGCCTGCATTCCACTCAACAGGCGCATGTTAATTGTGTATCAGGATCCCTATGCCAGTTTTCAAGGGCTGGCTAATCAATTTGAACCCCTACGTCTTGAATAAATAATTGATAATCAAGCCAGTACGGAAGAAGACCCACCTCCACTACTGAGGAGCACCTTCTTTGCTTCCACCCCCAGTGTCGGCATTCTTCTCTGCCCTCAACTTTGTCCCTTAACAACGAGAAGGACTTGAATTTTAATGTGGTAGGAACTCCATCACCTCCAACTTTCCCTCCACGTCACACACCATCCTGACTTGGACATTTATCACTAATCCTTCACCGTCGCTGGATCAATTTCCTGCTGAACACCGTTGTGTGAGCACCATCACCATGGCAGCTCAAGGTGTAAGCCCACTACCATCTTCTTAGGCAATAAGGGATGGGATATAACTGGGCCTTGTCAGTGTAGCCCACGTGCCTCAATCCACAATCCTACTGAGCATGATATTCCAAGCCCTCCACCTCCCTTGAGGTACAATCAGGTCGACAAAGCACCACCTTGAGACCATACAAGGAGGAGCATTCTGGCAGTGGAATCTCCAGCCACTCTCCTTCTCCCCCATCCTCTCCACTGCCTCTCTCCCTGTCCCCCTCCCCTCCTCTCCTCAATGCTGCTCTTTCTCTCCTCTCCCTACTCCTTTCCTTCATTTCCTCTGTCCCGATGGACCATCATTCCT
Source organism: Somniosus microcephalus (assembly GCF_052327205.1). Taxonomy (NCBI): domain Eukaryota; kingdom Metazoa; phylum Chordata; class Chondrichthyes; order Squaliformes; family Somniosidae; genus Somniosus; species Somniosus microcephalus. The sequence goes on along the minus strand of NC_141000.1, from coordinate 40,827,785 downwards.
GGTTCCACAAACACAAGTTTTAAACTGACCTTCCAAGGCCTTTGTTGCTCCAACCAGGTTGTTGTCATTGAGGCAGCCACTGCGGGAGCCCCGCTTCCTTCTGGGTTAACATGTCCTCAGGGTCCTATTGATGTAATAGAGTCCCAATTTACATGAATGTATGAGGCTCCCGTTTGACTCAGGCCAATGCCCTCCACCTCCCTTGAGGTACAATCAGGTCGACAAAGCACCACCTTGAGACCATACAAGGAGGAGCATTCTGGCAGTGGAATCTCCAGCCACTCTCCTTCTCCCCCATCCTCTCCACCGCCTCTCTCCCTGTCCCCCTCCCCTCCTCTCCTTGCAAGAAGGTTTTAAGTCGGTTCATGGGCTCCTAGGCCGCCTGCCTTTTCTGCGGCCTGGAGGAGTCCGTGTTCCACATTGCAGCCTCTCTTCCACTACTTGAAGGGGCTGCTTCTCGATTTTTGGTTGCAATTCAGTCCCACACTCCTGATCTTTAGGGTCCGGTGATTGGGGGGGGGAAGCGGGCCATAGTGGCATAGTGGTTAGCACTGTTGCCTCACAGCGCCAGGGACCCGGGTTCAAATCTGGCCTCGGGCGACTGTCTGTGTGGAGTTTGCACATCCTCCCTGTGTCTGCGTGGGTTTCCTCCGGGTGCTCCGGTTTCCTCCCACAGTCCAAAGATGTGCAGGTTAGGTTGATTTGGCTATGATAAATTGACCCTTAGTGTTAGGGGATTAAATACGTGGGGTTACGGGGATAGGGTGGGATATGTGTCGGTGCAGGCTCGATGGGCCGAAATGGCCTCTATCTGCACTGTAGATTCTGTGATTCTGTGATACTCCGAAAAATCAGGGGCATAAAATCCCAGCCAAACAGGAATGGAGTGGGCAGTCGAGTCAGCAAAAACATTGCCTGAGGAGTTCAATTACAGGAAACTCTTTGGTATCCGGCACCGACGGGACCGGCGTGGTGCTGGTTTATCAAAAAGTCCGGATTACAGAGAGGTATAGTTAAAAGGTACGAGAGCTCCGTACACAGCAACAAATCCAGGCTTCCCTGTTGCTTAGCAACATGTGCAGGAACTCCGGCCACAGACCAAGCATCCCTGTTGCTTAGCAACAAGTGTAGGAGCCCCAGTTACACAGCCACAGATCCAGGAACTGCCACTAATATGAAGTAAAACTTACCTGAACCTACTCCTGAATTTTGCCGGTTAACAGAGTTTTCCGGTTATTTAGGTGCCGGTAAATCGAGAGTTTCCTATATGTGTTTGATGATGATTCTGGTGGTTTTGATTGTATCTCATCTCTGTGGGTGAGCTCAGGCTATGGACATGTGTCATGAGCCATGTGAGCAGGGAATGGCTCTTGTTCCCTAGCAGCCACCTACTGATGTTGCAAAATAGTGGAATTGTGGTTAGATGGGGAATAAAAGGAAACCAAGCACAGACCTGCTGCTGACTCTTCTTCATGTGGCAATTGCCAATTAAAAGTCAACCATGTGCCCCTTTTTAAAGAGGCACAACCAATAAAAAAACCTGTAGCTGAACAAAAAAAAACATTAAAGGAAAATTAACAAATCAAAATAAAATTCTATTTCCAGTGGTGATGATACACTCCAGTCCCTCCGTCACGGAAGGTCTCAAGAGTGCCGGTGGACACCACATGCCCCATCTCCAGGGACACCCGGGTGCGGACGTAGCCGCAGAAGAGAGGCTGGCAGTCGGGCTGAACAACCCCCTTGACCGCCCGCTGCCTGGACCAGTTGATGGCCAATTTGGCCAGGCCCAGGAGCAGCCCTATGAGGAGGTCCTCCGACTGGCCCGCTTCCCCCCCCCAATCACCGGACCCTAAAGATCAGGAGTGTGGAACTGAATTGCAACCAAAAATCGAGAAGCAGCCCCTTCAAGTAGTGGAAGAGAGGCTGCAATGTGGAACACGGATTCCTCCAGGCCGCAGAAAAGGCAGGCGGCCTAGGAGTCCATGAACCTACTTAAAACCTTCTTGCAAGGGACTGCCCCATGCAACACCATCCAGGCCAAGTCCCCAATAGATAAAAGGAGGAGTCCCACATAGAGAGCCCTCCACTGGGGATTCTGTGCGTCTGATCACTGATCCTTTCCTGTTGACAAAGGCTGCTGGCTGATTGTTAGGTGACCTAATGGCTACATGTGTGCAGTCTATGACACCCTGCACTCGTGGGAAGCCTCCTATGGCAGCAAAGCCCATAGCCATTTCCTGCTGACTACTGGCATCCATTGGTTAAGAGATGCTGTTGTTGGCTCTGGCAAAGAGGGCATTGGTGAGTTGCTTTATGTATGTGTGGACTGCATACTGACTTCTGCAGCCTGAAAGGAGCTCGAGGCAAAAATGTAAGAGCTGTGGTCACTTTGACTGTCATAGGAAATGCATACCACCTGGCAGAGTGGGTTGCAGGTCTTGTTGTAAGATGCTGTACAGGTCTGTGACAGCCTCTCTGGAAAAACATAAGAACATAAGAAATAGGAGCAGGAGTAGGCCAATCGGCCCCTCGAGCCTGCTCCGCCATTCAATAAGATCATGGCTGATCTGATCCTAACCGCCAATCCACTATCACAGAACCATCTCCTGAATCTAACCGAATTAGACACACGAAATAGGAGCAGGATCAGGCTACACGGCCCCTGGGCCCACTCCGCTACCCACAGGGCCATGACCGATCCGAACCTAGACTCATGTCCAAATTCCTGCCCGCTCCCCGTAACCCTTAATTCCCTTTACTTCTAGGAAACTGTCTATTTCTGTTTTAAATTTATGTAATGATGTAGCTTCTACAGCTTTTTGGGGCAGCATATTCCATGGACCTACCACCCTCTGAGTGAAGTAGTTCCTCCTCATCTCAGTTTTGAAAGCCTCCTCATGCACAGCTCCTCAGATAATTCCAGGGAAGTGACTCTGTTATGTCTGACATTTGGTGGTAGGTACTCGATTGCCTTGGCCTGAGCACATGGAGTTTGATAGTGCTGTGATCATTGTATTGTGTACAGGTATTTGATTGCTTGTGCCTGGAAGTGTGTGTGTGTGGCAGCCATATTAAAAGCAGCATGAACTGAACTCACTGATGGTCTCTGGATTATCTTTGCAAACGCAACATTTGGCGACAAGGATGGCTGAAATCTCTCTTCCACCACCTCCTCCCTTCCATGCACTACCCAGTGAGCTCCCAATCCCATGGGTTCGCTGGTTACAGTCCTTTGAAACCTACCTCATTGCTCTTGGACTAGAAACTGTGAATACGGCTCGGAAAAAGGCACTGTTATCCCATTGCTTGGGAGTGGAGGGCCAGCGTGTTCTTGAGACATTATGCACAGCAGACTCAATCCAAACATATGATGAGGCTGTGGCTCTGTTAAGCACACACTTCTCTGCCCCACAAAGTGCCCTCCTGCGGCGATTCATTTTTAGACAGCGTCACCAACTCCTCGGCGAGTCAGTGCATCAATACGTGGCTAATTTGAGGGGGTTAGCTAGCTCATGCAAGTTTGGTGCATTACAAGATGAGATGGTGCGTGATCAACTAATAGAGCACACAAACAACGTGAGAGTGCGTGAAAGACTGTTACTCGAGTCCGACGATCTGTCGTTGTCATAGGCAGTCAACATTGCCTTTCAAGTGGAGTCTGCAGCCGAATGTGCAGCAAAACTAGCACACACACCGACAGCGCCCTCGGCGCCAACAGCTCTGACACGGTAATGCTCGCGCGACGGCAGCAACGTGCGCTACCGCGGCAACAGTGTGGAAACTGCGGATCTCGTTCACATGCTACCAGAGCGCAGAATTGCCCCGCGCGCGGCCAAGTCTGTCGCAATTGTGGAAAACAAAATCACTTTGCCAACGTCTGCCGCTCTGCCCCGGTTGCTACAAATGAATACTCTCAGTCCTCAAGCACTATAATTCACAACGTGAGCTCTGGGCCAGTAGTGGCTTTCAAATCATGCACAATTAACCTGAATGATGTGTGCATCCCGCTGTTGTTGGATACCGGTGCCAGCGTCTCACTGCTGAATGTGGACACATTCAAACGCTTTTTCAGCTCCCTGCCACTCTCTGCGCCCCCTTTGCAGGTATGGTAATTAGAAAATTGGACTAGTGGGCTCAGTCAACCTCACAGTACGCTATGGAACAAAAGTTTTGCCAGATTTTTGTTTTCATGTGGCACGCCAAGGAGCTAACCTGATGGGACTGGATCTTTTCGCTGACCTGGGTTTTTCTCTCTTGGACACCGGCGGGTCTGCGATTCTGCATGTCGCCTCACCGTGGCGCCAAACATGGCCAGCACTCTTCGAGGGTCTGGCCTGCCTGACTGCCTTCACCCACCAGCTCATGGTTGACTCCACCGTTACTCCTGTCATACAGCCACTGCACTGCATCCCGCTTGCTCTCCATGACGGGGTCACAGCTGAACTATAGCAGCTACTGGAAGCCAGCATCATCGAACCAGTTGATGCCTCCCCATGGGTCTCCAACCTGGTGGTCGCAACGAAAAAGTCAGGTGGTCTACGCGTCTGTGTCGATCTTCGAGCAGTGAATAAGACCGTAATCCCGGACAAGTATCCACTGCCCACGTCAGAGGAACTCACAGCGCAGTTCTATGGTTCCATCATGTTCTCGAAACTGGACCTTCGACAGGGCTATCTACAGGTTCCCCTCCACCCCAGCAGCAGGGACCTCACTGCTTTTGTGACACATGCTGGCGTCTTTTGGTACACCAGGATGCCATTTGGACTTAGCTCTGCACCCAGCTGCTTCCAAAAGGTGATGGCCTCTGTGCTCGCGGGCATTCCTGGGGTGGCCATCTACCTGGATGACATCATCGTGCATGGGCCCTCGACCTCCACTCACGACGAACGCCTTCACAGAGTTTTCACAGCTCTAGCAAAACACAAGCTCACACTGAATGGCGAAAAGTGTGTCTTTGCTGTTTCAGAGATCGAATTTGTGGGGTTTCGGTTGTCGGCTGACAGTATATCCCCACTCCAGTCAAACATGGATGCCATTCACAGCATCCCAGAACCCAGCTCTGCAGCACAGGTTGCCTCCTTCCTTGGCATGACTGGGTACTACCTGAAGCTTTTGCCCCAGTACTCAGCCACCACAGCCCCACTGCACCAGCTCCTGCGAAAGGATGAGCCCTGGGTGTGGTCACAAGCCTGTATGGAAGCTGTTCGCCTCCTCAAATCGCAGCTCACGTCGCCTCCAGTGTTGGCTCACTTTGACATCGCCAGCCCCACCCTCGTCACCTGCGACACGTCCGCTGCAGCTGTGGGGGCGGTGTTATCACAGATACAGAATGGAGTGGAGAAACCAATCGCCTTTGCCTCCCAAGCCCTTAGCCCCACCAAACAGAAGTACTCAGTAGGCGAGCGTGAGGCGCTGGCGTGCTTCTGGGCATGTGAGCGGTGGCACCTGTACATGTATGGCTGTGCCTTCACCCTGCGAACCGATCACCAGGCTCTCACTGCCCTGCTGTCGACATCCGGCACGGGCCACAGACCACTGCGTCTACACCGCTGGTCTGACCGCCTCCGCCAATACAATTTCAGTCTCCAGTTCACACCAGGACGTGACAATGTTGTTGCAGATCTGCTCTCCCGCACTGTCTCTGCCCCAGCCCCACTCGTCGGGTCTGAACAAGTGGAACAGGATATCGTCCAGATGCTGCACACACCTCTCCAAACCACAGTCTCTCCCCAGGAGCTCAAAGAGGCCTCTGAACAGGATCCGGCCCTCTCCCAGCTGTGCACCTTCATCAGAGATGGCTGGCCTCGCAAGGTGCCTGAGGAACTGTCTGCCTACTCCAGAGTTAAAGAGGAGCTCTCCTGCTGGAATGACTCCTGTGTTGCACGTTGGCTCTGCACTGTGGTCCCAAGTGCCCTTTGTGATGAAATATGTCATTCATCAGACTCTGTATTTAGCTACATATATTGTATTGCCTGCTCCTGTGTTTGTATTGCCTGCTCCCGTGTTTTACCTTGTATTGTATATAGTGCACCGCCCCCTTTCTCCCCATTGGGTGTGTCGGCTCCGCCCATACCTGGCCCTACTTAAGACAAGCCCAGGCTTGTCTTGCAGCAGAACAGCAGAATGCTAGGTGAAGCTAGGTGAAGACACAGGCATCTTTCTTTGCTAATAAAAGCCTTGTTTTATCCAGTTAACTTTGAGCCTTGAAGTTATTGAGGCGCATCAATTTTATTAGCAAACTTTCAATGATGGATCAACTTTTGAAACCGGAACGCTTGGATTTGGACCCGCATGCTTCGGATGCATCGGCACGGTTTGGACACTGGTTCCAGTGCTTGGAATTTTTTATGGCCAACTCCGAAGCCGTCACAGCCTCTAAAGCCACCGGAGATGTGAAACTTGGGATCCTGCAGAATCGGGTAAGCCACCGGGTTTTTCCACTCATCCAAGACGCCGCCACCTACCTGGATGCCTGCAACATTCTAAAGGCCCACTATCAGCGGCCTACCAACGAAGTGTACGCCAGGCATCTGCTTGCTACCTGCACACAGCGACCCGGAGAGTCGCTAGAGGACTTTCTAGTCACCCTAAAAGTGCTTGGCAAAGACTGCAAATGTAAAGATGTGAAAGCCACGGTATACACAGACGAGCTTATTCGGGATGCCTTTATCGCAGGCCTTAGCTCTAATTAGATCCGGCAGAGACTGCTAGAGAAAACGGGCCTAGATCTGACACAGGCTGTGGACACAGCGCGACCGCTGGATGTGGCTCAGAAGAACTCTGACTCCTACTCTTCAGGCCCACGCCGCCTCTGCTTCCCCGCCCGGTAGCCCAACACCGTTGGGGCCCTGCTCTCCCCCCAGAAGCCCTACGACCGCCGCGACACATCGGGGCCCCAAATGCTACTTCTGCGGGCAGCCGAAGCACACCAGGAACCTGTGCCTGGCGAAAGGCACCACCTGCTGTAAGTGCGGTAAGAAGGGGCACTTTGGGAAGGTGTGCAGAGGGAACCCCGCAGGCAAACCTGCCACCGCCGCGTGCGTGCCGTGGGAGCGGCCATCTTGGACGCCATCTTGTCCGACCTCGTGGGGTCCGCCATCTCGCGAGCAGACATCGTGGACGCCATCTTACCCGGCCTCATGTGGCCCACCATCTTGTCCAGATCAGGGCCCTACAGTGGCGTCGATCACAGTGGACCAGTCCAGACCGCACCCACTATCCAAATCGATGGTGGACATCGAGGTAAACGGGTGCAAGGTTAAATGTTTAATTGACAGCGGGAGCACAGAGAGCTTCATTCACCCTGGTCTGGTACAACGACTCTCTGTAACTATAGTCCCTACTCAGGGCACGATCTCTATGGCTGACAAAACCCAGATATCGACTATTGCGGGTTACTGCGCGGTACGATTGTCCGTTAAAGGCACTGTATATAATAATTTTAAACTGTTAATTATGAAGGATTTATGTGTGAGCGTGATCTTGGGCCTGGATTTTCAGTGCCACCACCAAAGCATCACGCTCAATTTCGGTGGGACCCAGCCGCCCCTCACAGTGTGCGGTCTGGCTACCCTGAAGGTAAAGCCGCCTTCGCTATTCGCGAACCTTACCCCTAACTGCCAGCCAATAGCGGCCAAAAGCAGGAGGTACAGCTGGGAGGACAGGCGGTTTAACGCGACCGAGGTAGACAGGCTCCTGAGGGAGCGCATTATTGAACGCAGCAACAGCCCGTGGCGCGCCCAAGTGGTGGTGGTGAGGGGTAGCGAGAAGAAGCGGATGGTGATTGACTATAGTCAAACAGTCAACATCTATACCCAACTAGACGCCTACCCGCTACCCCGCATATCCGAGATGGTGAACCAAATCGCCCAATACCGGGTGTTCTCCACTATCGACCTCAAGTCAGCGTACCACTAGCTCCCTATCAGACCAGAGGACCATTCGTACACCGCCTTTGAGGCAAACGGACGCCTCTACCAGTTCCTCAGAGTCCCCTTTGGGGTGACGAATGGGGTCTCGGTCTTACCTTCCCCTATCTCGACAACGTCACCATCTGCGGCCACAACCAACAGGACCACGACTCAAACCTCGCGAGGTTTCTGAAAACCGCACAAAAACTCAACCTCACTTACAACGAGGACAAGTGCATTTTCAACACCACGCGCCTCTGCATACTAGGCAGCGTGGTGGAGAATGGGGAAATCGGACCAGACCCCGACCGATTGCACCCCCTACGGGAGCTGCCCCTGCCCAACACTCCCAAAGCCCTGAAAAGGTGCCTGGGGTTATTCTCGTATTATGCCCAATGGGTCCCTAACTACTCCGATAAAGCCCACCCCCTCTTGAAAGCATCTTCTTTCCCGCTCTCTGCTGAGGCCCATGCTGCCTTCAAAAGCATTAAGCAGGATATTGAGCGGGCCACGCTACAGGCAGTGGACGAGAACACTCCCTTTCAAGTGGAAAGTGATGCATCTGACTTTGCCTTGGCGGCCACTCTCAACCAGGCGGGGCGGCCCGTAGCTTTCTTCTCGAGGACCCTCCAGGGGCCCGAGATCAGACACACCTCCATGGAAAAGGAGGCCCAAGCCATCGTGGAGGCAGTACGCCACTGGCGGCACTACCTAGCCGGCAAACGCTTCACCCTACTTACCGACCAGTGGTCGGTAGCGTTTATGTTCAATAATAAACAGAGGGGGAAGATTAAAAATGATAAGATTCTTAGGTGGCGGATCGAGCTCTCCACCTTCGAGTACGACATCATATACCGGCCGGGGGCCCTTAACGAATCCCCCGACACCCTCTCACGAGGGATGTGTGCCAACGCCACCGGGGATCGGCTACAGACCCTCCACAACGACCTCTGCCACCCAGGGGTCACACGGCTGTTCCACTTCATAAAGTCCCGCAACTTACCCTACTCGATTGAGGAAGTTCGGTCTCTGACCAGGAACTGCCGCACTTGCGCTGAGTGCAAGCCTCGGTTCTACCGCTCTGATAGAGCCCACCTAATCAAAGCTACACGGCCCTTTGAGCGGCTTAGCTTAGGTTTCAAGGGCCCCCTCCCGTCCGTCGACCGCAATGTTTACTTCCTGAACATTGTGGACGAATACTCCCATTTCCCATTCGCCTTCCCCTGCCCAGACATGACCAGCGCCACGGTCATTAAATGCCTCAACAGCCTGTTCTGCCTGTTCGGTATGCCAAGCTATATCCACACGGATAGGGGGGCGTCCTTCATGAGTGAAGAGCTACGCCAGTAAATGCTGTCCAAGGGGATTGCCATGAGCCGTACCACCAGCTACAACCCCCGGGGTAATGGTCAGGTGGTGCGAGAGAATGGGAAAGTATGGAGGGCAGTCACCCTAACTCTAAGGACCAAGGGCCTCCCTGTCTCCCACTGGCAGGAAGTCCTCCCAGATGTGCACCACTCAATACGGTCACTATTGTGTACCGCCACTAATGCCACGCCTCATGAGCTAATGTTTGTGTTTCCCCAGAAATCCACCTCAGGCGTATCCATACCGTCATGGCTCTCCACCCCAGGTCCGGTACTTTTGCGGAAGCATGTGAGGGGCCACAAGACAGACACTGTCGTGGAGCCAGTGCACCTGCTCCACGCCAACCCACAATATGCGTATGTCCGGCACGCCGACGGATGGGAGGGCACTGTGTCCATAAAAGACCTCGCCCCAGCCGGTAACAACAGCAACAACGACAATGACTACAACAACAACAGCAACAACGACAACAACCACAACAACTATTACCCACCCACTCCACCCACTATTCTTTCATCACCCCCGGAAGAACACCAGCCAATGGTACCCCCACCACCTACTCCTTCAACAACCCCGGTGGCGCCCCTGGCAGAGACCCAGGAGGTCACCCGGGACACCCAGCCGGCACCAGCGGTACCGCAACCGTTACGTCGGTCACAGAGGACTATCACACCCCCGAACAGACTAAATCTCTAGAAGGGGTGAATGTGATGAAATATGTCATTCATCAGACTCTGTATTTAGCTACATATATTGTATTGCCTGCTCCTGTGTTTGTATTGCCTGCTCCCGTGTTTTACCTTGTATTGTATATAGTGCACCGCCCCCTTTCTCCCCATTGGGTGTGTCGGCTCCGCCCATACCTGGCCCTACTTAAGACAAGCCCAGGCTTGTCTTGCAGCAGAACAGCAGAATGCTAGGTGAAGCTAGGTGAAGACACAGGCATCTTTCTTTGCTAATAAAAGCCTTGTTTTATCCAGTTAACTTTGAGCCTTGAAGTTATTGAGGCGCATCACCCTTCGTGCGCATGTTTTATCCATGGTGCATGAGGGCCACTTGAGCATAGTGAAGCTCAAACAACGATGCCGAGACCTAGTGTGGTGGCCGGGTATCGACAGGGAAATCGAGGCCCTGGTCAAGGACTGTGCAGCCTGCCTTGTAAGTGGCAAGACTGGCCACCAAGCTCCCCCACCCCTGCAACCCCTTGCCTGGCCCTCTCAGCCCTGGGAGCACCTGCAGCTGGATGTCTGCGGGGAGATCCATGGTGTCCCCCACCATCAACGGTTCCTAGTGGTGACCTATGACCTGCACTCAAAATGGCCGGAGGTCACTGCCGTGGGCTCCATCACCTCTCGGGTCATCATTGATATCCTTGAGTCCCTCTTCTCCCGCTGGGGGCATCCAAAGGCCATCACCACAGACAATGGCCCCCAAATGGTCTCTTCGGAACTCTCCTCTTACCTTGAGAGCAAGGGCATCCATCACATTCGCACAGCGTACTACCACCCTGAGTCAAATGGGGGGGGGTGGAGTGTTTTAACCAGACACTGAAAAATGGCCTCACAGCACACCTATCCCAGGGGTGTGCGTTTGACAAGGCCCTCCTCCACACACTGCTGCACTACAGAGCCTCCCAGCATTCCACTACAGGGGTCTCACCCGCATCCCTCATGCTAGGCCGTGAGCTCATGCTGCCCCTTGGCAGGCTCCACCCCTCGCTAGCTCAGAGCCCTGCTCCACCGGCTCAAGCCACAGTTGCTAGACAGCAGGAGAAGATGAAACTCCGCTTCGACCAGTCAAAGAGGGCCAAGGCGCCCAACATCTCAGTCTCCGATTGGGTCAGAGTCCGCAGGCCTCACCGCAATAATAAGATGGCGTCATTCTGGTCCTCCCCTCTCCAAATCAGCCGCCAACTTGGACCAGCCACTTTCTGCCTCACCGACGGCTCTCGGTGGCATGCCAGCCGCCTTCGGAAGGTGCCAGCACCCCCTGATGCGGGATTATACGGACCTAACCCCCAAGCCTTACCCCCAGAGTGGCGGGATGCACATGTGGCTCAGCCAGCCAACCCTCAAGCAGATGTTGTGCCTCAGCCTGCTCCTCACCAGTCCACACCTCGGCCTGTTCGTACACGTTCTCGCCCTGGCCACCTACAGGACTTTGTCACTACATTTCATGTTTGAAACTCTGTGAGGGGGGAGGAAATGTTATGTCTGACATTTGGTGATAGGTACTCGATTGCCTTGGCCTGAGCACATGGAGTTTGATAGTGCTGTGATCATTGTATTGTGTATAGGTATTTGATTGCTTGTGCCTGGAAGTGTGTGTGTGTGGCAGCCATATTAAAAGCAGCATGAACTGAACTCACTGACGGTCTCTGGATTATCTTTGCAAACGCAACAGACTCAAGGCCTATAATGGCCACGGGCCGGGTAAGGGCTTCTGTGAGCAGCCCCCCTCATGCATGGTTTACCGAGAGATCCAACTACTGCTCCTTGTGGCCCCCCCAGCCTGCTGCTCCTGAAGCTCTTCTTCCTCCAACCAAACTAGTGTGCCCAGGATGACACTCATCTTGAGCCCTGTCCTGCTTGAGGGTGTAGAAGCAGAATAATGTGCAAGGAAGCAATTGCCAAAGTCTCCTGTGGAAATCCAGCCAATACTATAGCAAACAGCTACCAATGATTTGTGTGCTTGCAGATGAGAGCCCCTTTAAATACCCCTTACCACTGCGGTTTGACACCTGTTCCGCCCAGTATTGCTGAGTGGGTTTAGCGCTAGGCAGCACTTCCGTTCCGACAAGTTAACATAAGAACATAAGAAATAGGAGCAGGAATAGGCCACTTGGCCCCTCGAGCCTGCTCCGCCATTCAATAAGATCATGGCTGATCTTAGGCTCAAAGCTCGCTTCCCATAACCCTTCACTCCCTTATCTTTCAAAAATTTGTCTATCTCCACTTTAAATGTATTTAATGAACCAGCCTCCACAGCTCTCTGGGGCAGAGAATTCCACAAATTTACGACCCTCTGAGAGAAGAAGTTCCTCCTTATCTCAGTTCTAAAAGGGCGACCCTTTATTCTGAGACTGTGCCCCCGAGTTCTAGATTTCCCCATGAGGGGAAACATCCTCTCTGCATCTACCCTGTCATAAGAACATAAGAACATAAGAAGTAGGAGCAGGAGTAGGCCACATGGCCCCTCGGGCCTGCTCCGCCATTCAATAGGATCATGGCTGATCCAAACCTAGACTCACATCCACTTCCCTGCCCGCTCCCCGTAACCCCTAATTCCCTTATCAGCTAGGAAACAGTCTATCTCCATTTTAAATTTATTTAATGTCGCAGCTTCCACAGCTCTCTGAGGTAGCAAATTCCATAGATTTGCTACCCTCTGAGTGAAGAAGTTTCTCCTCATCTCAGTTTTGAAACGGCAGCCTTTATTCTAAGATTATGCCCCCTAGTTCTAGTCTCACCTATCAGTGGAAACATCCTCCCCGCATCTACCCGATCAAGCCCCCTCACAATCTTATATGTTTCGATAAGATCGCCTCTCATTCTTCTGAATTCCAACGAGTAGAGGCCCAACCTACTCAATGTAGTGTATGTAACCTGTACCAGCTTAAGAGGATACCTTAAGGTGATGGACTACATTTTGATAGCTCCTATTGTACATTGTAGTACCGGTGGTGACCACACCGGTATATAAACCCTGCGGAGCAAAGTGTATCCCAGTTTAGCCCTGACCCTCAATCACTAAAGACCTGTTTATTACTTCTGTAGTCTGTGTCCTGTTATTCAGCATAACTACATTTGAAAACACAGACTCAACACTCAACTTTTCCTCATAAGTCAACCCTCTCATCTCCGGGATCAACCGAGTGAACCTTCTCTGAACTGCCTCGAGAGCAAGTATATATTTTCTTAAATAGGGAAACCAAAACTGTACGCAGTATTCCAGGTGTGGCCTCACCAGTACCCTGTATAACTGAAGCAAGACTTCCCTGCTTTTATACTCCATCCCCCTTGCAATAAAAGCCAAGATTCTATTGGCCTTCCTGATCACCTGCTGTACCTGCATACTAACCTTCTGTGTTTCATGCACCAGGACCCCCAGATCCCTTTGTACTGTAGCACTTTGCAGTTTCTTTCCATTTAGATAATAACTTGCTCTTTGATTTTTTCTGCCAAAGTGCATAACCTCACACTTTCCAACATTATATTCCATCTGCCAAATTTCTGCCCAATCACTTAGCCTGTCTATGTCCTTTTGCAGGTTTTTTATGTCCTCCTCAGTCACTGCTTTCCCTCCCATCTTTGTATCATCGGCAAACTTGGATACATTGCACTTGGTCCCCTCCTCCAAATCGTTCATATAGATTGTAAAGAGTTGGGGTCCCAGCACTGACCCCTGTGGAACACCACTGATTGCCAACCCGAGAATGAACCATTTATCCCCACACTCTGTTTTCTGTTCGATAGCCAATCTTCCACCCATGCCAGTATATTACCCCCAATCCCGTGATTTTTTATCTTGTGCAGTAATCTTTTGTGTGGCACCTTGTCAAATGCCTTTTGGAAGTCCAAATACACCACATCCACTGGTTCCCCTTTATTCACCCTGTTTGTTACGTCCTCAAAGAATTCGAGCAAATTTGTCAAACATGACTTCCCCTTCATAAAACCATGCTGACTCTGTCCGATTAAATTATGCTTATCCAAATGTCCTGTTACTGCTTCCTTAATAATGGACTCCAGCATTTTCCCAATGACAGATGTTAGACTAACTGGTCTATAGTTTCCTGCTTTCTGTCTCCCTCCTTTCTTAAATAAGGGTGTTACATTAGCGGTTTTCCAATCCGCTGGGACCTCTCCAGAGTCCAGGGAATTTTGGTATATTGCAACCAATGCATCCACTATCTCTGCAGCTACTTCCTTTAAGACCCTGGGATGCAGGCTATCTGGCCCAGGGATCTTGTCGTCTTTTAATCCCATTATTTTACCGAGTGCTATTTACTTAGTGATAGTGATTGTCTTTAGTTCCCCACTCCCTGTGGCCCATTGATTATCCATTGTTGGGATGTTGTTAGTGTCTTCTACAGTGAAGACAGATGCAAAATATTTGTTCAGAGTCTCTGCCATTTCCCCGTTCCCCATTAATTCCCCAGTCTCATCCTTTAAGGGACCAACGTTTACTTTAGCTACCCTCTTCCTTTTTATATATCTGTAGAAGATCTTACTATCTGTTTTAATGTTTCTTGCCAGCTTACTCTCATAATTCATCTCTCTCTGTATTATTGTTTTAGTCATCCTTTGCTGGGTTAAAAAATTTTCCCAATCCTCTGGTCTCCCACCAATCTTGGCAACATTGTATGCCTTCATTTTCAATTTGATACCATCCTTTCCTTCCTTAGTTAGGCACGGATGGTGCTCCCTTCTCTTAAAATCTTTCTTTCTCACTGGAATATATTTTTGTTGAAAGTTATGAAATATCTCCTTAAATGTCCGCCACTGCATTTCAACTTTCTTACCCTTTCATTTGTTTTTCCAGTCCACTTTAGCCAGTTCTGCCCTCATGCCATTATAATTGCCTTTGTTTAACATCAGGACACTGGTTTGGGATACAACTTTCTCACCCTCCAACTGAATTTGAAATTCAACTCTTTCCTAGAGGATCCTTTACTATGAGATCATTTATTCATTCTGTCTCATTACATAGTACATGGTACCAGATCCAAGATAGCCTGCTCCCTGGTCTGTTCCATTACATACTGTTCAAGGAAAAGATCCCGGATGCACTCTATGAATGCCTCCTCCAGGCTACCATGGCCAATTTGATGTGTCCAATCAATATGGTGATTAAAATCACCCATGATTATTACCGTACCTTTTTTACAGGCCTCCATTATTTGTTGATTTATACTCTGTCCAACAGCATTGCTACTGTTCGGGGGCCTGTAGACTACGCCCACCAGAGACTTTTTCCCCTTATTTTTTATCTCCACCCAAATCGATTCTACATCTTGATCTTCTGAGCCAATATCACTTCTCACCACTGCACCAACCTTTCCTTTCTTTCTATCCTTCTGAATTATCATATACCCTGGAATATTCAGTTCCCAGCCCTGGTCACTTTGCAACCAGTCTCTGTAATGGCGATTAGATCATACCCATTTATATCTATTTGTGCCGTCAACTCATTTATCTTGTTACGAATGCTGCGTGCATTCAGATATAGAGCTTTTAACTTTGTCTTTTTACCATTTTTCCTTGTTTTGGCCTTTTTTTCTGTTACACTCTTATTTTTAAACATTCTGTCCTTTCCTGTCATACTCTGGTTATTATTTCCCCTATCTCTAGCCTGCTCTATTGCTTTCTCATTTCTCACTGACTTTTTATTTTTCCGCTTACCTGGATCTCCCCCCTACCCCGCCACCCCACCACTATTTAGTTTGAAGCCCTCTCTACAGCCCTAGTTATTCGAATTGCCAGGACTCTAGCCCCAGCATGGTTCAAGTGAAGCCCATCCAAACGGAACACTATCCCAGTACTGGAGCCAGTGCCCCACAAATCGAAACCCAGTTCTCCCACACCAGTCTGAGTCACTCGTTCATTTCTCTGATCTTATTTACCCTATTCAAATTCGCACGTGGCTCAGGTAGTAATCCAGAGATTATTACCTTACTGGTTCTGCTTTTTAATTTAGCCCATAACTGCTCATACTCTCTCAGCAGAACCTCTTTCTTTGTCTTACCTACGTCATTGGTACCTACGTGGGCCATGACAACTGGATCTTCCCCCTCCCACTTCAAGTTTCTCTCCAGCCCAGAGGAGATGTCCTTAACCCTGGCACCGGGCAGGCAACACAGCCTTCAGGACTCACGCTCTCAGCTGCAGAGAACAGTATCTATCCCCCTCACTATACTGTCCCCAATCACTACAACATTTATTTTTGCTCCCCCCACTTGAATGGCTCCCTGTGCCACGGTGCTGTGGTCAGTTTGCTCATCCTCCCTGCAGTCCCTGGCCTCGTCCACACAGGGAGCAAGAATCTCATGCCTGTTGGACTGAGGCTCCTCCACCACTACCTCCTGGAACCCAATACCTGCCTCACTTGTAGTCACACCCTCCTGTCCCTGACCTTGGGCCAAATTGGAAGTAATTATTCTAGTGGGTGTGACTGCCTCCTGGAATATAGAGTTCAGGTAACGCTCCCCCTCCCTAATGTGTCGCAGTGTCTGAGGCTCGGACTCCAGCTCAACAACTCTGAGCCGAAGTTCCTCGAGCAGCCAACATTTGCTGCAGATGTGGTCGCCCTGGACCTCAAAGGTGTCCACGAGCTCCCACATGCAATAACAACACATTGCCTGGTCTCCCAAATGGAGTTTGGGTCCGAATGATGTCATAGGCCTCCGATTTGAATGCAGTAATGATACTCCTGCCAGCATCCGGTAAATCCTTGGCTACCCTTCAAAACTCTGTAGGTAATATGGTGACGGGTAAGAAGTCAGTGTCAGCGGTGGGAAAGGCGAGCGGCGAGGCTTTAAAAGGCCCCCAGAGACCAGGTAGGCCTTACAGCGTCAGCGGCGGGAAACGCGAGCGGCGAGGCTTTAAAAGGCCCCCAGAGACCAGGTAGGCCTCACAGCGTCAGCGGCAGCAGTGGGAAACATGAGCGGCAAGGCTTTAAAAGGCCCCCAGAGACCAGGTAGGCCTTACAGCGTCAGCGGCGGGAAACGCGAGCGGCAAGGCTTTAAAAGGCCCCAGAGACCAGGTAGGCCTCACAGCGTCAGCGGCGGGAAACACGAGTGGCGAGGCTTTAAAAGGCCCCAGAGACCAGGTAGGCTTACTAATCTCCAATCTCAGAGAGGGAGAGAAGTAAAAAGTAATCAAAATGTGACATCACCAGAAAGCAGGTAAGTATTTCTTTTTTTTTTAAACTCTAACTCTGTGGTTTATAGTTTCTAGGGTCTCTGTGGTGTAGTGGGGAATGTTGGTAAACCAGGGCCCTAAAATATATCATTTATCTGTAGTGTAATTGGTGGGATTGATTTGATTTAATTTAATTTCAATTAATTAAAGGGTAAGTCATGGCAGGACAGCCCGGTGCCATGGTATGCTCCTCCTGTGCTATGTGGGAACTCAGGGACACTTCCTGTGTCCCTGGCAACTATGTGTGCAGGAAGTGTGTCCAGCTGCAGCTACTGGCAGACCGCCTTGCGGTGCTGGAGCAGCGGTTGGATACATACTGGACCATTCGTGATGCTGAGGATGTTGTGAATAGCACGTTTAATAAGTTGGTCACACCGCAGATAAAGGTGGCACAGGCAGAAAGGGAACGGGTGACCAATAGGCAGAGTACTAGGCACAGGCAGGTAGTGCAGGGGTCCCCTGTGGCAATACCCCTCTCAAACAGATATACCGCTTTGGATACTGATGGCGGGGATGCCTTACCAGGGGAAGGCAGCAGCAGCCAACTTCCTGGCACCAGGGGTGGCTCTGCTGCACAGGACGGGAGGAAAAAGAGTGGGAGAGCTATAGTAATAGGCGATTCTATTTTAAGGGGAATAGATAGGCGTTTCTGCAGCCGCAAATGAGACTCCAGGATGGTGTGTTGCCTCCCTGGTGCAAGGGTCAAGGATGTCTTGGAGAGGCTGCAGGGCATTCTGGAGGGGGAGGGTGAACAGCCTGTTGTCGTGGTGCATATAGGTACCAACGATATAGGTAAAAAAACGGGATGAGGTCCTAGGGAGTTAGGAGGTAAATTAAAAAACAGGACCTCAAAGGTAGTAATCTCAGGATTGCTACCAGTACCACGTGCTAGTCAGAGTAGAAATAGAAGGATATTTCAGATGAATACGTGGCTAGAGGAATGGTGCCAGGGGGAGGGATTCAAATTCCTGGGACATTGGAACCGGTTTTGGGGGAGGTGGGACCAGTTCAAACCGGACGGTTTGCACCTGGGCAGGGCCGGGACCGATGTCTTGGGGGAGTGTTTGCTAGTGCTCTGGGGGAGGGTTTAAACTAAAATGGCAGGGGGTTGGGAACCTGAGCGAGGAAACAGAGGAAAGGGAAACAAGGATAAAAGCAAAAGACAGGAAGGAGAAAAACAAAAGTGACAGGCAGAGAAATCAGGGGTTTAAATCAAACATGGCCACAGTAAATAATAATTCTAAAAGATCTAAGAGTGTTAAAAAAACAAGCCTGAAGGCTTTGTGTCTCAATGTGAGTGGCATTCGTAATAAGGTGGATGAATTAGCTGCGCAAATAGCGGTAAACGAATATGATACTATTGGGATTACGGAAACATGGCTCCAGGGTGGCCAAGGCTGGGAACTCAACATCCAGGGCTTTTCAATATTCAGGAAAGATAGGCAGAAAGGAAAAGGAGGTGGGGTATCATTGCTGGTTAAAGAGGGGATTAACACAATTGAAAGGAAGGATATTAGCTCTGATGATGTGGAATCTGTATGGGTAGAACTGAGAAATACCAAGGGGCAGAAAACGTTAGTGGGAGTGGTATATAGACCTTCAAACAGTAATGTGGACGTCGGGGATGGCATTAAATGAGAAATTAGAGAAGCGTGCAATAAGGGCACGGCAGTTATCATGGGTGACTTTAATCTACATATAGATTGGGCTAACCAAATTAGTAACAATACTGTGGAGGAGGAATTCCTGGAGTGTATACGGGATGGTTTCCTCGACCAATATGTCGAGGAACCAACTAGAGATCAGGCCATCTGAGACTGGTTATTATGTAATGAGAAAGGAGTAATTAGCAATCTTGTTGTGCGAGGCCCCTTGGGTCGGAGTGATCATAATATGATAGAATTCTTCATTAAGATGGAGAGTGAAATAGTTGACTCAGAGACTAGGGTCCTGAATTTAAATAAAGGAGACTACGATGGTATGAGGTGCGAGTTGGGTAGGATTGATTGGGGAATGTCACTCAAAGGGTTGACGGTGGACGGGCAATGGCAAGCATTCAAAGATCGCATGGATGAACTGCAGAATTTGTTCATCCCAGTTTGGCATAAAAATGAAGCAAAAAAGGTGACTCAGCCGTGGCTAACAAGGGAAATTAGGGATAGCATAAGATCCAAGGAGAGGACATAGAAATTGGCCAGAAAAAGCAGTAAACCTGAGGATTGGGAGCAGTTTAGGATCCAACAAAGGAGGACAAATGGATTAATTAAGAGGGGGAAAATAGAGTATGAGAGTAAGCTTGCAGGGAACATAAAAACTGAATGTAAAAGCTTTTATAGATATGTGAAGAGAAAAAGATTGGTGAAGTCAAGCGTAGGTCCCTTGCAGTCAGAATCAGGGGAATTTATCATTTGGAACAAAGAAATGGCAGACCAATTAAATACATACTTTGGTTCTGTCTTCACAAAGGAGGACACAAATAACCTCCCAAAGATATCGGGGAACATAGGGTCTAATGAAAGGGAGGAACTGATAGAAATCAGTATTTGTAGGGAAATGGTGTTAGGGAAATTGATGGGATTGAGGGCCGATAAATCCCCAGGGCCTGAAAATCTACATCCTAGGGTACTTAAGGAAGTGGCCCTAGAAATAGTAGATGCAATGCTGGTCATCTTCCAAAATTCGATAGACTCTGGAACAGTACCCATGGATTGGCATTTAGCTAATCCATTATAAAGGATGTAATAGCAGAGCACTTGGGAAAAAGTGACCGGATCGGACAAAGTCAACATGGCTTTACAAAAGGTAAATCGTGCTTGACTAATCTACTGGAATTTTTTGAGGATTTAACTGGTAAGATAAGGGAGAAAAAGTGGATGTGGTGTATTTGGATTTTCAAAAGGCTTTCGATAAGGTCCCGCATAAGAGATTAGCGTGTAAAATTAAGGCACATGGGATTGGGGGCAAGGTATTGACTTGGATAGAAAACTGGTTGGCAGACAGAAAGCAAAGAGTTGGAATAAACGGCTCTTTTTCCGAGTGGCAGGCAGTGACTAGTGGGGTACTGCAGGGATCGGTCCCTGGACCCCAGCTATTCACAATATATATTTTAGATCTGGACGAGGGAACTAGATGTAATATCTCCAAGTTTGCAGATGACACAAAGCTGGGTGGGTGTGTATGCTGTGAGGAGGATGCTGAGAAACTCCAGTATGATTTGGACAGGTTGCGTGATTGGGCAGAAGCATGGCAGATGCAATATAATGTGGATAAATGCAATGTTATCCACTTTGGTGTCAAAAACAGGAAGGCAGGTTATTATCTAAATGGCAATAGATTGGGAGAAGGGGAAGTGCAATGAGACCTGGGCATCCTTGTGCACCAGTCGCTGAAAGTAAGCATGCAGGTGCAGCAGGCGGTTAAGAAGGCAAATGGTATGTTGGCCTTGGTAGCGAGAGGGTTTGAGTACAGGAACAAGGATGTCTTGCTGCAGTTGTACAGGGCCTTGGTGAGGCCACATCTTCAGTATTGTGTGCAGTTTAGGTCGCCTTATCTGAGGAAGGATGTTCTTGCCATGGAAGGAGAGCAGCGAAGATTCAGCAGACTGATACCTGGGATGGCAGGAATGACGTATGAGGAGAGATTGGGTCGATTGGGCTTGTACTCGCTGGAGTTTAGAAGAATGAGAGGGGATCTCATCGAAACTTATAAAATGTTAACAGGACTAGACAGACTAGATGCTGGAAGGATGTTCCCAATGGTCGGGGAGTCCCGAACCAGGGGTCACAGTCTAAGGATAAGGGGTAATCCATTTAGGACAGAGATGAGGAGGAATTTCTTCACCCAGAGAGTGGTGAACCTGTGGAATTCTCTGCCAAAGAAGGCAGTAGAGGCCAATTCATTAAATATATTCAAGAAGGAGTTGGATATATTTCTTAAGGCTAAAGGGATCAAGGGATATGGAGAGAAGGCAGGAACAGGTTACTGAATTTGGATGATCAGCCATGATCTCATTGAATGGCGGAGCAGGCTCGAGGGGCCGAATGGCCTACTCCTGCTCCTATCTTCTATGTTTCTATGAAGTGAGTGGGGCGGTAAGTCGACTGCTATGATTTTAACATTGCTTCCAACCCACTTCCGGAGTTAAAATTGTCCCTAATATTTCTAACTCAAAGAAAAAACATACACCAATACTTTTGTTAAAGCCTATTATTCGGTAAAGTTATCTGCAGCAAAATAAATTTGACATGGAAGGGGTGATCCCCAATGGCACATATTTGAATTTTTCCCTTCAAAATAGGTATGTATTTCACAATTTAAATTTTACACATTGTGTACTATTTATTTTATGGGGCAGTTAGAAGTTCTAAGTTTTCTTTCTAGTTTATTAAATTTCAATCTCCAACACTTTAATTTCCTAATTTTCTCCCCCTGCCACCCATTGGCAAAGCAGATTACTTTATCTCTCATGTATGTTTTACAGGCATCCCATAGGCACTGATCCAGCAATAACAAATATTTTCACATAGTTACTGATTACATTTTTTTACAGACCCAAACACCAGGGCCAGAAGTTTGCCAGCGCTCAGCAGATGGGATTGGTGGCGGGTCAGCTGTTAAATTTAAAATGATTGACAGCGGGTCAGGAACCTGCTGTTAAAATGCGCACATTGGACTTTCCCGATGTCGGGACTGCCAACGCTGAGTAGACCTGGCAGGCAGCGGTGGGGGAGGCAATTAAAATCATTAGTGGCTTGTTTACAGACAGTTATCAATGTTTTTCCCAGCTTTTTGAATTTGACAGGTCGCCCACCAGTTTCCTGCTGTGCCTAGACCTCATCTGTGAAGCTGAGGTGGGAGGTCACTTGCCATTGAATCAGCTGATGAGTTGACAGCTTCAAATGTCGAGTCAAAGCTCCCAGCTGATTGAGAAATGTTCCCTTAGCCACTAGCTTCTCTAAACTGCATTTCCACTACAGATTCAGAATGCTGCAAGTCTTTGCACAAGTCTCCATACAGTTTGACCTCAATACCTCTCCCACCATTGACAGATCGTTTCTGTCATCTCTACTTTACCTGTCATCTAGTCCATCAGCAAGGCTGCATTTTATACTCTCTCACCTTGGTCTTCAGAATCCCACCACTATCAGTCGCAACACCAGCATCACCAACATTCTCCACAATCAACTGATGCTGCACAGGACACAGGGTATCAGCATCCGACCACATTGCTGCCTGGGACGCCAGGGATGGACTCACTATAGCCAGTTTGAATTCATTTGATGCTGCACACCCTGACTGGCAGGTTGGCATCACCCCACACCAACAACATAAAGCATCCCTACAATGCCCAAACCATTCCTTTCTCACACTCATCAGCATTGCAGCCTTTATGTCTCACCATTCACTGCACAACTCACAAAGCTACTTCCAAAGGTGCACACAAACCTGTCTAAGAACGTAACGTGTTGAAAATAAAGATTTCAATTTTTGACAGCACATTAACAGAAACGTCACCTGAACATTGGCTAGAACATACAAGTGCCTACCCTTGTGTGATGTTAGTTGGTATGATTGGACTAGGATGAGGGTGAGTGTGAGGGGTGGCTGGTGAGATGGGGATGTGATAATATAGATAGAGAGGAATGGGTGGAGCTGCAAGGTAAGTTGGTGTGAGTAAGGAAGTGCAGGAGTAGGGTAGGGAAGGCAGAGTGATGGAGATGTAATGAGTGGCACAGCAGGATGAGGTTGAATGTGGCTTTGCAGTAATGTTTTGTGATCTACTGAGATCATTGAAAGGTTTGTGCCACTGCAGCCAGGGATCCCTGATGACATCCCTGCTTGTGCCCTCCTGTGCAATGTGCGTTGGTCTCCTGGGGAGGTCTCTCCCGGCCATTGGAAGGGAAGAGAACCTCCACGCTTGCTGTGACTCCCTCCATAAGCATATGGAGGGTGTCATGGGAGAGCCTGGTTGCAGCCCTGCACCTTTGTGCAGTGCTTGTCAGTGTTTGCAGCACCTCAATGCTCTAGAACATTGACAGCACAAATGTCAAAGTAAATTTGCACATGGTCCCTTTAACGAAACCAAATTACATCAGACCCGCTTCCTTCAATTGGCTGGGAAATGCGCAAGGCAGGCTTAACATGCCCAATCAATGGAGAGTGATGTCAGAGGTCGTGATGGAGACAGGAGCCGGGCCATGACCCACCACCGACATCACCCGCCCTGGACCCACCGAGGTTGGGGAAATCGCGGCCCAGATTTGAAGTCTTCATCTAATGGTTGTTTATAAATGTAAATGTGCACTTTGTAAAGGAAGTTGGATAAGTATCTGAAGGAAAACAATTGCTGGGCTTTGGGGAAAGGGCAGGGGAGTGGGACTAGCTGAGAGTCGGCAAGGGCTCGAAGGGCCAAATGGCCTTCTTCCATGCTGTAACCATTCTATGATTCTATTCTATGAATGACCAGATAATATGTTTTTTTAGTGATGTTGGTTGAGGGATAAATATTGGCCAGGACACCAGGGAGAACTCCCCTGTTCTTTGAGCACAGGCCAGCAGCGGCCCACAGTAGTGCTGTCCACCTGGGAGGAACACACCTGCTCCTCCATGCTCCACAGAAGGGGAAGTCAAAAAAACTTTCCTAACTATCTCTTTAGCGGCCTCCAGTGTTCCCTTTGAGGACTGCTGTTTCGGCCACTGCAGAACTGCAAAAGCTTGTCAGAGCTTGCTAGTTTTTCACACATTTTGCGAAGGGTGCTGAAACAGGTGCAGGACTCTTCCTTGCATATTTAAATCGATCCAACGTTTATTTCAAGTAGCTGTCAGAGACGCCTAAAAACAATGAGGACCAATATGGTGGCAGCCATGCTGCTGGCACGGATTAGATGCAGGACCTTGTGTCCAGGGTATACATTGCGTCCGTTCAATGCCCAAAAACCGGGCAAACTGCGCACCAATTTCTACCCAAGTGTGTAGCCCTAGCCTCTCCAGTTTTTCCATATAATTCAGACCCTAACACTAGGGTTTAGCTTTGTGGCTTTGCATTACTTCCATGTGAAGGCCTTAGAGAGGGTGCAGAAAAGATTTACGAGAATGATTCTAGGGATGAGGGACTTCAGTTACGTGAATAGACTACAAAAGCTGGGGTTGTTCTCCTTAGAGCAGAGATGGTTGAGAGGAGATTTGATAGAGGGATTCAAAATCATGAGGGGTCTGGACAGAGAAAATAGAGAGAAACTGTTCCCATTGGCAGAAGGGTCGAGAACCAGAAGGCACAGATTTAAGAGGTGATTGGCAAAAAAAACAAAGGCAACATGAGGAAAAACATATTTACGCAGTGAGTGGTTAGGATCTGGAATGAAAGGGAATTGGATAAGTACTTGAAGGAAAAACATTTGCTGGGCTAAGGGGAAAGGGCAGGGGAATGGGACTAGCTGAAGTGCTTTTGCAGAGAACCGGCATGAGCTCGATGGGCCGAAAGGCCTCCTTCTGTGCTGCAACCATTCTATGATTCCAGCGCTTGTATATCTCCCTTACTTTTCAGCTACTAGAACTGGACATAGTACTCAAGATGTGGTCTGACTAAAGCACTGTACAGTTTGATCACAACATTCTCTGACTTGTATTCTGCTGTTTTGGCTATGTAGTTCAACATTCTTTTGGCTCTGTCGATTGCTACTCTTCATTGGTTGGACATATTGAACATTGAGTCCAGTAGGATTTATCCTTATCCTTGGCCATTTCAACACCATTCATGGAGGACCTCATGCTAAGCTATTTCAACATTGTTCATGGAGTATGTCACCTTTAGCTATTTCAACACCATTCATGTCACACATTTTTGCTTGCTATGTGCAATACTTCACACTTATCTGCATTAAATTTAATCTACCAATGCTTTGATTCCTCATTTGTTTTTAGCTCATTCCTTAATTTCTGGGCTGCCTCCTTCGAGTCCTCCACAATTAGTTTGGTATCATCTGCAAATCTGACCAATTTGCAATTGGCCCAGAAATTCGGGTCTCCATGGGTGAGTACGCACGGGGTACTCACCCGATGGCCCTGCATGCACTGAGCATGTGCAGGAATCCGGCACTTCCGTTCCTCTGAAAGCAGGGGTTCAGAGGTCGAACGTGTGCGCGCGGGAGTCTGCACGTGCGCATTGAACTTAGGTTTTTTTTACAGGTTTTTCAGGGAGAGTAAGTCTTTAGAATTTAGAAATTTAAAAAGCAGGCGTAAGGCCTGCTTTTTACAAGGTAAGTGGTGAATTAATTCAAATTAAAACATTTTTTCCACAGGTTTATTATTTTTAAATAGTTTAAAGCAAGGTAAGTTTATTTTTAGCCCCGTTAGAATATAAAATTAATTTTTTCAAAAATTTATATTGTTTAAAATAGTTATTTCATGTAATTTATAGTTTATTTAAAAAATGTGATTAAAAAAAAAATTATTTGAAGGTTTAGTACTGTTAAGTATGTGTATTGTATTGAACAATTAACACAAAGACTTAAACGTATAACTCAAACAGGTCTTTACTGGTTGGAGGTAGGGACTATACATAGGTCTTTACTTCATGCCCACAGGCGGGAACTGAGGGGAGATCAGTACCCACAGTACTATTTATACCCCTATGGCCAGGAGTGGTACTGCGTATCACTACGCCCTACAAGTAGTGCAGTCCTGTCCATAGGTTCAAAGTAGCACACATATTACATACACAACATTCCTCCCTTCTTAGCTTTACAGTCATCTCCCCATTTAACATAACGTAATAACATATATATATAACTTCAGGTTTACATAACAGAATAACATAGATACATAGATAACTTCATGTCAAAACAGATCACAGATTCAGTCTCTGCGGAAAACAGTTCACAGATTCAATCTCTGTGGTGTAGTCGGTTCACGTTGCTGGAGTGACTCATTCAATAGTCCTTCCATGGATTTAACAGTTTGAACTTCCGAACTGAATTGGCTCCGTTCGGAGGGACCACGTGTGTGATCTGGTAGAGGTAATAATGGTTCAGATGGGTCATCTTCTGTTTCGACTTTTCCTTTTCTGCTTCTTGGAGACTCTCTGGGCTCCACTGTCAGCTGCCAGCTGCATGCGCAGTTCCTCCTCCTCTTCCTCCTTTTTCCGTAGTAGAGCCACCTTCTCCCGATGTTCCGTAGACTTTCGGTGCTCCTCCATGATTTCTGTATGGTGGGAGTCGAAGTTACAAGTTGGGCAGGACAGGACATAGTAATATTCGGTGTCGTCCTGATCTAGGCCAGCGAGAGGGTCTTCTATTTCCTCCATACCCAGCTGCTTCTGTTGTCTTTCCAGATTCTCCAACTTTATATCAAAGAACTCTTTCGTTGCATTCAACTCTTGCTCAAAACGGCGAAGCATTTGTTCTAATTGCTGTTGTAGTTTGAAATGGAGTTGAGTTCGAGCCCGGTGTCCCTCAGAAATGGGCACATCAGTAGACTTGCCAGACTCAGAATCCACAGTTAAACTATGTTGTTGTTGCTCAGTGGAATTCTGTGCTGAAACTTTGTCTTTTGCACCTGAGTTGGGCTTACCATCATCCGTTCCAGAGTCTGGGCCGACTATCTTCACCGAGTTCTCACTCGTTATTGTTTGTAGGAAATGCCAGTCCATATTCATTTTCCTAATCCACTCCCGTCCTAGTAGTGGAGGACCTCCTTCAGATATCACATATAAGTCCATTATTTGACTGTCTTCGCCCTTGTGGACCACTGCAACCTCTATTTTCCCGATGGGGTACACTCTTTGCCCCGTGTATGTTTTCAATATAATCCCCGTATCCTGTAGGGGAATATGTTGGAATAACTTTCCGTAATCTTTCTTATTTATGACCGTCAATGCCGATCCAGTGTCCAATTCCAGTTTTACTTGGACTCCTTCTATCTGAAGAGTGACCCAAATTGTCTGGAGGTCTGCACCCTTACCAGCGTTGAGTACTCTTAAGCTAGCCAGTTCATTACAGCTTAAGCTAGCCAGTTCATTACTGCTAGCGTCTGAATCGGACTCCTGTTCGGTCACCTTGTGTACCTTTGCGTATTTTCCTTGCGGTGACTTCTTGTTGCTGGTCTTCTTCCCTGACCTGCATACTCTAGCTATATGTCCAAGCCTACCACAAGTTCTACATTCTTGGTTTTTAAACCAACACTGGTTCTGATCATGCGTTGTCTTTCCACAACGATAACATTTGCCAGAACTCACACCCAATTTGTGTGCACTGAGCTCCGGTGACCGTAGCTGCATTACTGCCGTGCCTCTCGCTGCGGCTTCGTGTGC
Organism: Somniosus microcephalus; assembly: GCF_052327205.1. Classification (NCBI taxonomy): domain Eukaryota; kingdom Metazoa; phylum Chordata; class Chondrichthyes; order Squaliformes; family Somniosidae; genus Somniosus; species Somniosus microcephalus. The sequence continues at coordinate 40,800,276 of NC_141000.1, read as the reverse complement.
TGCTGCCATAGTGACCGCCTTCTCAAGCGTCAGCTCATTCTCCTCGAGCAGTCGCTTTTGTGTATCCTGTTTAAATAAACCACACACAAATTTGTCTCGAAGTGCCTCTGTCAGTCCCGTTCCAAACTGGCAATATTTCGCTAATTTACGCAATTCCAGCAAATAATCAGCATTGCTTTCATGCTGTAGCTGCCTTCTGTCATAAAATTTAAATCGTTCCGCTAGCATCAGCGGCGTGGGGTTTAGATGATCTTTCAGGACAGTAACAATCTCATCGAACGTCTTATCCGCCGGTTCATCTGGTGATAACAGGTGTTTCAATTGCCCGTATGTCTTCGCACCCATTAAATTTAATAATGTTAGAGCTTTATCTTGGTCATGAATTTTATTGGCCTTACAATAATTTTTTACTCTTTCAACATATATGGCCCAATCTTCGAGGTCACTATCAAAGGTGCTAATATTCCCGTGTTTAGGCATTGTAGATTTGCAATTTCTCAGATTTTATTTTGTTTACTTGTTATCAAAGATGGCGGCTTCCCGCTCTTGCCGTCGTCCTCCGCCCACAAAATGGCGGTTTTCCCACGCTTGGCGGTCTTCACCCGTCCCCCGACGCCGTCTCCCTTCAGCCCCCGAGTGCGGCCCTTATCTTTGGTTCCGATCGCTGGCCCGCGCTGTGCCTCGCACTTGAAGCGGCTCCCGGCCTCTGGCTCACCCGCTCGCGCGTTTCACCGCGGCTCTTATCAGGGATTGCGATCGCCCTTATCTTCTCCAACTTCCCCAGCCCTGTCTTTGCAGCCAACACTGCACGGCTTACCCCACCACCTAGGTTGAACAAGGAAACTGCAGAAAGACTCCTGTCAGTCGCTGGGAGCTGTCAGGATGTTTGCTGCACTCCAGTGCTCAGTCGCTGATGGAGGCTTCAGAGTCCTAAAGCCTGTCGCTTCTAGTGGGGTGGTGATGTTTGAAACCTCTCTTCAACTGCCGCAGGGTAAGAACCTGACTCGTCGCCAGTGTTAAGTATGTGTATTGTATTGAACAATTAACACAAAGACTTAAACGTATAACTCAAACAGGTCTTTACTGGTTGGAGGTAGGGACTATACATAGGTCTTTACTTCATGCCCACAGGCGGGAACTGAGGGGAGATCAGTACCCACAGTACTATTTATACCCCTATGGCCAGGAGTGGTACTGCGTATCACTACGCCCTACAAGTAGTGCAGTCCTGTCCATAGGTTCAAAGTAGCACACATATTACATACACAACAAGTACTATTTTGGGGCCGTAGTATTTCTAAGTCTTGACAGCACTTCCTGTCAAGACTTATGAATGGAGCATTTCCCTGCTCCGATTGGCTGCCTATGGCCCACGTGATCCCAGGGGACGCATCGAACTAACTGCGCCCCTGGGATACACAAGCACTGCGTGCCGGCAGCAGGAGCAGGCCCCGGATCGGAATTCCACGTGGGCCCACAGCTCAACGGCCGGCGCGCAAGTTAAGTGCAGATCGGAGGCTTGCACCCGCGGGAAGCCCCCGACCCGAATTTCTGGGCCATTGAGTTTCTGAATCCAAGTCATTGATGTAAAAGAGAGGCCGCAGTTGTCTAAAACTGAGCACTGGGGCCCACAACTCAGTACTCACCCCACCTCCTTCCAACATTACACCTCCAACCAGTACGTGTTGTTTCTACCCTTTAAGCAATTTCCTTTTCATACCAAAGTTTTGCCTGGAATCCTCACAGCTATAAGTTTAACACCTTTCGTAAAGAGCTTTATTAGCTCCAAATGACTGATTTTATTTTAAAAATGAAAAGCTTGGATATGTCATATCTGAGAACTGAAAGAATAGTCCTCGTCAACTCAGTCCAGAAACCTCCACTATACAACACAGATCTCATTTATTTTTAACTAAGAACTGACCAAACTTTAAAGGCTGACAGCAAATCAGTTGAACTGATAATCCAGCATCTGATAAAAATTTCCTTGACTGAGAAATGTTTTTTCCCTGCTTTGCCCCTCCAGCCCTTCTTCTTTTCCCTTCCTAAAGGCACTGACTCATGTTGAAGATTAGTAACACAGGTGCTGCCAACCTTTCAGTACTTTGTCCATGTGGCCATTCTTCATGTGGCTTGGAAAGTGATTCTAAACGGCTGTGATTCTGGACCATGGGGATACACAGTACACTTCTAACAGGGGTCACTGGATAGCGATCGGAAGCAGGAATCTTGGCCCAACTTTTCTCCTCTTTAAGAGAAAACACATACTGGTTAGCAACAACACTGAGGTCATTTGCAGTGCTCTATTGAGTAGATTGGGCCTATACTCTTTGGAGTTCAGAGGAATGAGAGGTGCTCTCATTGAAACATATAAGATTCTGAGGGGGATTAACAGGGTAGATGCTGAGAGGTTGTTTCCCCTGGCTGGATAAGGGGTCGGCCATTTAAAACAAAAATGAAGGGCAATTTCTTCACTCAGAGAGTTGTGAATCTTTGGAATTCTCTACCCCAAAGGACTGTGGAAGCTGAGTCATTGGGCTCGAATTTCATCGGGCCGTTGAGGCGGGATTGGAGGCGTGTGGGGGGTTAAAATTGCAAAAACTGGTGGGCGGGCCCAACCCCGATTCCAAGCAATTTTCATTAAATCGTGTCTACTGGTCCCGTCTCCGTCCCGCCAAGAGGCGGGATAGGCCATTAAGGCCCTTAACAAGCACTAAATTGTCTCTATAATGCCATTTTGATAGGCCTTTGTGATTTTAACCCTTTTCCCACGTGAAGCACGCCTGTTCTGAAACATGACGGTGAAACCTGGCGGTAGCACAATTGGATTGCTGACTATCAGCTGCAGCTCAACCATTAAATAGGAGATTTGATCAGCCATCATTTGCAGGTGGCAGGACTCTGTTGTCTCAGGTCTGGGGGAACTTTTAGAAGGCATAACCACAGCGGTGGAATTTTGGAGCCTGACACCCATCTCCAGTGTGACCTCCTGGGAAACCCATCTCGCCACCTTGACTGAGCGCTTCCTCAACTGAGGCATATACCAGAAGCATGGGAGCCATTTATTTCCTTCCTTTCTGGACATCAGATTAGGACGAAGTCCAGCTGCGGCACCAGCAGAACCATGAACAACAGCAGCACCAACAACAGGAGCGCCAAGCTGCTGCTCACCCACCTGAAGCTCCACAGGCCAGAAGGGGCCAGCGCATGGAAGTCCATCAGCACAGGAGATACCCCCCAAACAGGGTCTACAGACACAGGGTCAGCTACCTCAACATGTCTGAGCAGCAGTGCCAAAGGCAGCTCCGACTTTCGCGAGAGGTAGTGGGTGACATCTGCGCAATGCTACAACAAGACCTGGAGCCCAGAGGACCAGGTGGACAACCCTTACCAGTGGCCGCCAAAGTTACCACTGCACTCAACATTTTTGCCTCAGGCTCATTCCAGGGATCAGCAGCAGACATCAGCGGCATCTCCCAGGCGGCCGCACACACTTGCATCACGCAGTTAACCGATGCCCTCTTTGCCATCGCACACAATCACATCCATTTCACCAAGGATCAAGCAAGTGTCACGGCGCGTGCAGTTGGATTAGCTAATCTGGCAGGCTTTCCAAGGGTGCAGGGTGTCGTTGACTGCACACACGTAGCCCTTAAGGCACCCCATCGCAATCCAGGTATTTTTGTCAAACGCAAGGGCTTCCATTCCCTTAACGTTCAGCTGGTGTGTGACCACAAGAAGGAAATTTTGCATGTTTGTGCCAAATATCCTGGCAGTTGCCATGACTCCTTCATACTGTGCCAGTCTAGTGTGCCTCCGCTATTCAGGCCACAAGACCAATTTAACAGATGGCTACTTGGAGATAAGGGCTATCCCCTGAAGACGTGGCTAATGAAGCCGTTGAGGAGCCCATCCAACGAAGCTGAGGAGAGCTACAACACCAGCCACATGTTCACCAGAGCCATAATCGAGCAAACCATCAGTTTGCTGAAGATGCGCTTCAGATGCTTGGCTAGATCAGGTGGAGCCCTGCAGTACTCAGCAGCCGGGGTCTCCAGAATCATCGTGGTTTGCTGTGCACTTCACAACATGGCACAGCGTCGTGGCTTGCAGATTCCTGAGGACCAAGTGGCTCATCACATATCCTCCTCAGATGAGGAGAGCGAAAACAAACATCTTGCAGAGGCCCATCAACCAGCGGCAGCAGTACGCGAGAACAATGCTGCCCGGGATGTAAGGAACGCACTCATCTTGGCCAGATTTGCTTAGCCTAGCCAATCAAGCACTTTTGCCTCGCAGCTTCTTACCTGAGTATCGACAATGGCCAAGAACCAACGGATTCCTAGCAATTTGACCACCATACTGACAATTGCAAGTAATCCTAAGCCCTCAATGTGGAAGTCCCATTCGCGAAATGACACACGCCACAACTACAGCAGTAACCATCAGATTTTTTATTTACAGTAATCATCTGATGGCTTTTAACATAAAACATCAATTTTCACCCAAGTGACTACCCTAGTGACTATTTGTGCACTATCTTTCTCTTATGTGTGCTCCTACGTGGTGCTTCCCCTGTGGCTTCAGCAGATGTGAAGGCCCCTTACTCACTTTCTTGCTGCTCCTGTCTCGACACCTTTGGCCGGCATCCTCTGGGGTTGCGAAACTGTGAGGGCTCACCAACAGTCTGCTGCTCCTGCAGTTGTGCAGGGGTTGAGACGCTGATCTCAGTTGGGTGTGGACTCTGGTGGGGCTCTGACCGAGGACTTGTCAGTGGCATGGAAGTGTGAGCGCTTGGAGAGGAGCCCCCACTTCCTTGTTCTCTGTAAACAACATCCCTCTCATGGGCCAGGTCCACCTCAGCACTTGCAAGTGGATTGAGAGCACCTTGCTGCACATCAGGGGGGTCATGGGGACCCGTATCTGCACTGGAAGTCCTACTCAGAAGAACTTCCATGAAGGACTGGTTTCTGTGTTCAATAGATGACCATCGCTCCTCCACAGATGTCATTCTATTCTGAACACTCACCATGTTTTCTGCACTCTGGCGACATATCTCCTCCATGGCCGCAGCCATTCTCTCGTCTACTGTAGCCATCCTTTCGACGGAGGTTGCCATCATTTGCACGGAGGTTGCCATCCTTTCCGTGGTGATGCGTTCATGCGCCAATGAATCCACAAAGGCTCTGCTCATGATCGCAATGGGCTCCTCCATTCGCTCCACACTCGCAGTGACCCTGGAGACAGAACCTGCCAGAGACTCCTGCATCTGTTCCTGGAGTTCCAGCACCGCTGATCTTATGGATGGACACAGAGGCAGAGGGTCAACATGCAGCTGAGCCGAGCTGGGAGAGTCCTGCGCCCTCTGACTAGGACTCTCCACTGCTGTCCCGGTCTCCACAATCTGCTGATGCTCACTTGTGAGCTGTGATACACCAGGTGACAACACTACTCTATCTCACGATGTTCCCTCCGAGGTGTGACTGTCTGCGCTGGTGCTGGGTGCACTGAATTTTGCTGATGCTGCGCCCTCAGAGGTTGCAGCTTCCTCTGAGGAGTCTTGAGGCTCATGCTCTTCCTCCTGGATAGTGGAGATGGGTGCTTGCGATGGTCCTGTGGGGGAGTAAAGAGTCAGAGATGCGATGCCAAGGCTACATGCACATTGCAGATGATCATAAGTCCATCTGTTCGAGCTTCAGTATCATTATCAGCGACTCATGCAATGTCATTGAGAGAGATGGAAAACTATTCTGTCACCAGCTTGCTGTGATGCGCCCGTCTGTCCGTCCCCCACTTGGGAACCTTCCTCCACTCCCACGATCTCCAGGACCGCCTCCTCCCAGGTGGTGAGCTGGCCCTCCTCCTGTCCTCACTCTTTCCCTCTTATTGTGAGCTCTCTTTTCTTGCAATGAGGGAGACAAGTGGAGTTTGAGTGAGAATGAAGGAGTGTAGAGAATCCATAGCATAGCTGCTTAGAAGGAGACAAAGATGGAGTGAGGTGGCAAGACCAAGGGCCCTCCCTGTGTGTTGTAAGATGTAATTGCATCACAGTAATAGGGAGTGTGAGGGCTGCATAGTCGAATAGTTAGGTGGTGTGAGGGCTGCATAGTCGAATAGTTAGGTGAATGTGACCATAGAGAGGGAATGGGTAAGGGTGCATGGATGTCAGTGTCAAGTGGGATGTGGAAGAAGAGATTGCTAAAGCTGAGTGCTCGTGAGGAGAGGCAATGGGGATCAGATTGAAGGTGATGGGATATTCAAACTCACTTTTTCAGTGCGCAGAAGGTCATGAAACCTCTTCCTGCACTGAAGCCAGGTTCTGCGGGTTATTGACAAAGAGTTGACACCTCTGCCACTTGGATCCACACAGCCTTGGTTTGCTGGGGAGGCTTCTTCCTCCCTGAGGAAGGGAAGAGCACCTCTTTATTTGCTCTTGCTCCCTCTACTAAAGCCTGCAGGGCAACATCATCAAAGCGGGGTGCAGACCTAGGTCTCTGGCTGGCCATTCTTCCTGCAGATGCCTCTAACATGCAAGGGCAAAAGCTTGGCAGTCTGCAGAAGAAGCAAGGCTTGTTGCAGACCTTAAATGCAGCAGCAATGAAGATGTCATCGGAGGCAACTTTCAGACTGGAAAAACTCATTGGCCATGGGACTCAACTGGCCAATTAATTTTAAATGGCATCATTCTCCCACATCGATTTAGAATCGGGTGACTAACACGAAATGCGGATTACACGACCCCAGCCCACCTCAGTATCAAAATCCAGCTCATTGAGTATATTCAAGGCAGAGATAGATATATTTTTGGACTGTAGGGGAATTAAGGGATATCGGGATTGCGTGGGAAAGTGGAGTTGAGGTTGAAGATCAGCCATGAACTTATTGAATGGCAGAACAGGCTCTCTATCCCAAAGGACTGTGGAAGCTGATGGCAGCTGTACCATTTTCCAGTCCTGCCTCCACGTCATCCCCACCGACTTCAAGTGGGAGTCCATGTTGAGAAATTTAAATAAGATCTGGGATTTTAAATCTCCAGGGGAGGGTGGGGGGCAGTCGAATCGCCGTATGCTTTGGCTCCTTCACCCAACCCGCCCCGAGTTAAAATAGGTGCTCTGTTTTTAGTCAACGCTGATCCAAGGCACAACATTTTCCACAATTAAGTATGAGATTGATAATCTCACTCGGAGAGATTCTTGTATTTTCACAACTTTTAGTACTATCTTCTGTGTCAATGCTCTAACACTTCTTGCAAGCAGACCGTGGCCAAGAATTTGGATGTGTTAGCACTGGCCATTAAGGCCCATTTTGGCAAAAAAACTGACGGCCATTATTTTTGGCTGGGCAGCTGCGCTTTTATTGTCTGTGCTTGTTGCAATATGCAGATTATGCAGATCGTGGCATCAGTGAGTGTACAATGCCCACCTGACGGCCGATCTGCCATTCTGGCGTGCGCCACTCAACTTACTGGCCTGTGCTAATTATGACCAGCTGACTATGCGTTCCCAAGCAGGAAGGAGCCTGCAGCAGCGTTATTAAAAGGGATCATCAGCTACAACTTGCAGCTGCCATGTTTTCTGCAATTCTAGCAGCTTTCTAAAGTTCTTTCAAGGTCCTAAGGTGAGAGGGAGTATTGGTGCATGTGGAAAACACCTTCATTTTTATTTAAAGCCTTCGGCTCACAACACTTGCTCAGTCGTGGCAGTTCTACTGGCATCCCCCCTCACGCTTGAGGGAGAGGTGGCAGCGAAGGTACCCATGGAAGGAGGGGCAGGAGGGCTCTTAACAGGAGGCCTTACCCACCTACGGTCTTCAGAGAGTACTTCTCTTATACCACTTAAGCGAGGAGCAGTCTATTCGGAGATTTCATCAAGGAGGTGGTTACAGAACTCTGCCATCTCCTGCAACCAGACCTGCAGCCTCAGAGCAGGGCGACAATGGCTCTCACCGGCACTCAATTTCTTCACCAGCAGATCCTTCCAAACTGCAGCAAGAGACATAGCTAACATCTCTCAGCTTGCTGTCCATCGCTGCAACCGGGAGGTCACAGAGGCTCTCTACACCAAGAGGAGGGACTATGCTGTCTTCTCTCTGAACAGAGAGAAGGAGGAACACACATGAGACTTCGCCAAGATAGCGGGTTTCCCCATGGTTCAGGGCGCCATCGACTGCACCCACGTGGCCCTGCAGGCGCCATAACAATCCTGAGCTCTGCAAAGGCTACCATTCACTAAATGTGCAGTTGGTGTGTGACCATGCCCAGCACATCATGATGGTGAATGTCCAGTATTCTGGCAGCAGTCATGATGCCTTCATCCTGTGCCAGCAATCTTCCAGCCACCATGTCAAACTCGAGGGTGCCTGCTCGGAGACACAGATTATCCGCTCTACACCTGGCTGATGACTCCCCTTTACAACCCCAACACTTGTGCCCAGCACTCATATAATAAGAACCATGCTGCCACCAGGAACATCATCGAGCAGACCATTGGGGTGCTCAAGAAACGGTTCTGCAGTCTTCCAGTACTCGGCGGAACGGGTGTCCCATTTTGTGCTGGTCTGCTGCATGCTTCACAACCTGGCCATCATGAGGGCGCAGCCCTTGCCAGCAGGGATTGAGGGGCCACCTCAGGAAGAGCAGGAGGGAGAGGAGGATGAAGAGGAGTAGGAAGGGAGAAGGCAGGCAGCATATCCCCCTTCCGCACACGCTGTCCTTGAACGCCTCATCAGACGCCGATTCCAGTTGCTCACCACATCCCCATCAATCACATCCCCATCATACCATATGTCTGTCAGGGAATATCACAGCGCCCTCCTGGGCACAAAGCTGAAATGAGAGCTACCACAAAAAAAACATTCCAAACAAAATAAATACATTTATTACTATTCAATTTACATTACAATATCAACTAATCATCCTTGTGCAACCCTTTAGTGCCTGTCGTTTGTGTGCCCTTTCCTACTCTGGTGCTTCTATGCAGTGCTCCCACAGTGGCTGCAGCATGGCTGGTGGAAGGCTGCAGAGTTCCCATGGGAGGGATTTCAGATGGCCTTGCAAGATGAACTCAACCAGCTCTGGGCCTGAAAGGTCCGGCTGAGACGGCACCATCTCAGCAGGGGCAGCAGCAGTCTGGACTGGATGGCTGACAGGCAGTGGCAAAGGTAATGGCAGAATGGCAGTGGTAGGAATAGGAATGCTGTCATCCTGAGAGAGGACAGCAGGTCAGAAAGACAGCTTGTTGGAGGACAGATTGCTGGCCTGCTGCGACACCCTGCAAGTCCTTTTTGACACTGGTAAATCCAGCCACAATGGCTGCAGTCTCAGCTTGGGTGGCAACAAGCTAAGACTGCAGGAGGGCAGTCTGCGCTTCCACTGCAGCACTGAGATGTTGGGTCACTTCCGCTTGTGTTGCAATGGAAGCTGCGACATTGCTCATCACATGTAGCATCATGGATGGGTCCACAAGTTCTATCCTGGAGTTGGCCATGATTTCCACCCTGGAAATCAGGGGCTCCAAGCTCTGCACAAAGCCCCGTTCAATGTTGGAGCTGGACTCCTCCATGCTCCTTGGCATTGCCAAGAGGCTCTCTGGCAGGCTTGACATTGTACCTAGCATTTTGGTGTGCATGCCCATCACCCTTTTGCTGAAGGCCGATCCATCGAGGTCACCATCTAAGTCCTATGCAGCAGAGCCCACGCACAAACTACCCTACGGGGAACTGGCCCCCGAGCTATCCTTTTCCCCTGGCCTTGCTGCAGCCCACTCGTGCCCGGTGCAGATACTGCATCCATACTACCCTCTAAATTCCGCGCAGTTTCTGAGCAGATGCCTGCGAGTGTCAGGTGTAGTGACAATGTGCCATCTACTTCTCCTTCACTCTCTTCCTTTACTTTGGGGGCAGGCTGTGCAGGTGGCAGATCTGGTCATCTGAAAGCAGAAAGGCACAAGTTGGGTTATGGTGAAAGGAGCGGTGGAAAGCAAGATATCCGTGCATACAGCAGCTTGGAAGTGAGACCACAGACGTGACTCAGGATGGTATGTTGCCTCTCTGGTGCCAAGGTCAAGGATGTTACCGAGTGGCTGCAGAACATTCTGAGACGGGAGGGTGAACAGCCAGAGGTCGTGGTCCATATCGGTATCAACGACATAGGTAGAAAGAAGGATGAGGTCCTGCAGGCAGATTTCAGGGAGCTAGGAAAGAGATTAAAAAGCAGGACCTCAAAAGGAAGTAATCTTCGGATTACTCCCGTTGTCACATGCTAGTGAGTATAGAAGTAGGAGGATAGCGCAGATAAATGCATGGCCGGAGAGAGGGTGCAGGAGGGAGGGCTATAGATTACTGGGGCATTGGGACCAGTTCTGGGGCAGGTGGGACCTGTACAGGCCGGATGGGTTGCACCTCAACAGGGTTGGAATCAATATCCTCGCGGGGAGGTTTGCTAGTGCTGTTGGGGAGGGTTTAAACTAATTTGGCTGGGGAATGGGCACCAGGATGTAACATTAGAAAGGGGAAATAATGTGCTCAAAGGATTGGGAGAGGCAGAGACCACTAGAGTAAGAAATAGTAAGGTATTGGGGGGGGGGGGTCAAACTAAGAGAGAATATAGGATAGTCTAAGATGAGTTTACAGTGTATGTATGTGAAAGCATGAAGTGTAGTAAACAGGGTAAGTGAGCTGCAGGCACAAATAGTCACATGGGAATATGATGTTGTGGCAATAACAGAGACCTGGCTCAAAAAAGGGCAGGATTGGGTATTAAATATTCCTGGTTATAAAGTGTTCAGGAAAGATAAGGAAGGAAGGAGAGTAGGTGGTGTGGCAGTATTGGTCAAGGAGAATGTTACAGTGCTGGAGAAGGGGGATGTCCTGGAGGTGTCAAGGACAGAATCTATATGGCTAGAGTTGAGAAATATTAGATGTGCCATTACACTACTAGGTGTATTCTATTGACCACCAAATATTGGGAAAGATATGGAGGAGCAAATTTGCATTACCAAGAGGTGCAAGAATTATAGAGTAGTAATAATAGGGGACTTGAACTATCCTAATATAGACTGGGATCGTAATATTGTTAGGGGCAGAGAAGGGGAAGAATTTCTGAAGTGTGTTCAGGAGAACTTTATTGATCAGTATGTTTCCAGCCCAACGAGGGAGGATGCATTGCTGGATCTGGTTCTGGGGAATGAGGTAGGATAAGTGGAGCAAGGGTCAGTAAGTGAACCTTTAGGGCACAGCGATCATAATCTCATAAGGTTTAGATTAACTATGGAAAAGGACAGGGAGCAATCTAGAGTAAAAATGTTTAACTGGGGGGAAGGTCAATTTCAGTGGAATGAGAACAGATCTGGCCTGGGTAAACTGGAATTAGGAACTAAGATTGGCAGGTAAAACTGTAATGGAACAATAAAAATGAAATAGTTCAGGTACAGTTGAGGTACATTCCCACTAGAGGGAAAGGCAGGGCAACGAAAGCCAGGGCTCTCTGGATGAAGAAAGAGATAGAGAATATGAAGAAGCAGAAAAAGAGCAAGTATGATAGATGTCAGGTTGCAAATACATCTGAGAATGAGGCTATATATAGAAAGGTCATAGGAGAAGTGAAAAAGATAAGAGGGGCAAAGTGACGGTATGAGAATAGAATGGCAGCCAACATAAAAGGTAATCCAAAAGTCATCAATAGGCATATAAATAGTAAAAGGGTAGAAAGAGGAGGTATGGGACCAAATAGGGAGCAAAAAGGAGACCTATGCATGGAGGCAGAGGGTATGGCTGAGGTACTAAATGAGTACCTTGCATCTGTCTTCACCAAGGAAGAGGATGTTGCCATAGACATAGTAAAGGAGGAGATAGTGGATAAAAAATGATAAAGAATAGGTATTAGAAAGGCTGGCTGTACTTAAAGTAGATAAGTCACCAGGGGCAGATGGGATGCATCCTAGGATGCTGAGGGAATTGAGGGAGGAAATTGCGGAGGTACTGCGGGTAATATTCCAATCCTCCTTAGATACGGGGGTGGTGCCAGAGGACTAGAGAATTGCACATAGAGTCATAGAGTCATAGAGTTATACAGCACAGATAGAGGCCCTTCGGCCCATCGTGTCCGTGCCGGCCATCAAGCCCTGTCTAATCTAATCCCATATTCCAGCATTTGGTCCGTAGCCTTGTATGCTGTGGCATTTCAAGTGCTCGTCCAAATGCTTCTTAAATGTTGTGAGGGTTCCTGCCTCCACAACCCTTTCAGGCAGTGAGTTCCAGACTCCAACCACCCTCTGGGTGAAAAAGTTCTTTCTCAAATCCCCTCTAAACCTCCCGCCCTTTACCTTGAATCTATGCCCCCTAGTTATTGACCCCTCTACTGAGGGAAAAAGCTCCTCAGCATCCATCCTATCTATGCCCCTCATAATTTTGTACACCTCAATCATGTCCCCCCTCAGCCTCCTCTGCTCCAAGGAAAACAAACCCAATCTGCCCAGTCTCTCTTCATAGCTGAAGCGCTCCAGCCCTGGTAACATCCTGGTGAACCTCCTCTGCACCCTCTCCAACGCGATCACATCCTCACATATTCAAAAATTGTTCAAAAAGGGTGTAAAGATAAACCCAGCAACTACAGGCCAGTCAGTTTAACCTCAGTAGTGGGGAAGCTTTTAGAAACAGTAATCAGGGACAAAATTAACAGTCACTTGGACAAGTGTGCATTAATTAAGGAAAGCCAGCACGGATTTGTTAAAGGCAAATCGTGTTTAACTAACTTGATTGAGTTCTTTGATGAGGTAACAGGGGGTTGATGAGGGTAATGCAGTTGACGTAGTGTACATGGATTTCCAAAAGGCATTCAACAAAGTGCCACATAATAGACTTGCTAGCAAAGTTGAAGGCCATGGAATAAAAGGGACAGTGGCAGCAGGGATACAGAATTGGCTAAGTGATAGGAAACAGAGAGTGGTGGTGAATGGTTGTTTTTTGGACTGGAGGAAGGAATACAGTGGTGTTCCCCAGGGGTTAGTTTTAGGACAACTGCTTTTCTTGATATATATTAATGACTTGGAAGTGGGTGTACTAGGCACAATTTCAAAATTTGCAGATGACACAAAACTTGGAAGTATAGTGAACAGTGAGAAGGAGAGTGCTAAGACTTCAGGAAGACATAACAGGCTGGTGAAATGAGCGGACAAAGGGCAGATGAAATTTAATGCAGAAAAGTGTGAAGTGATACATTTTGGTAGAAAGAATGAGGAGAGGACATAAGGACATATAAACTAAATGGTACAATCCTGAAGGGGGTGCACGAACAGAGAGACCTGGGGATTTGTGTGCACAAATCTTTGAAGGTGGCAGGGCAGGTTGAGAAAGCAGTTAAAAAGGCTTATGGGATCCTGGGATTAATGAATAGAGGTATAGAGTACAAAAGTATAGAAATTATGATGAACCTGTATGAAACACTGATTCAACCCCAATTGCAGTACTGTGTTCAAATCTGGGCACCACACTTTAGGAAGGATGCGAAGGCCTTAGAGGGGTGCAGAAAAGATTTACGAGAATGATTACAGGAATGAGGGCTTCAGTTAAGTTGATAGACTGGAGAAGCTGGGGTTGTTCTCCTTGGAACAGAGAAGATTGAGATTTGATAGAGGTGTTCAAAATCATGAGGGGTCTGGACAGAGTAGATAGAGGAGAAACTGAAGCAGAAGGGTCGAGAACCAGAGGACACAGATTTAAGGTGATTGGTAAAAGAACCAAAGGAAACGTAAGAAAAAACTTTTTAACATGAGTGATTAAGATCTGGAATGCACCGCCTGAAAGGGTGGTGGAGGCAGATTCAATAAAAGCTTTCAAAAGGGAGTTGGATAAGCAAATGAAGCAAAGAAATTTGCAGGGCTATGGGGAAAGGGCGGGCGAGTGGGACTAGCTGAAGTGCTCTTGCAGAGAGATGGCATGGGCTTGACGGGCCGAATGGCCTTCTTCAGTGCTGTAACCATTCTATGATTCTAAGAGATTGTGGGATGAGGGGGAAGTGGAATGTGAGAAGAAGGATTGGGAATGAGCATACCGTTATTGTCCTCAAGAGCTTCAACTTCGCATGTTGCCATGGCCTCGTTAACCTCTCCACCAATTTTGTCCAGCACCAACTCCTCCAGTTGGCTCAAGGCCTGTATTGGGTTGGTCACCTCCCAACTGCCATTGTTCATACTGATTATGAGCCATCTTGACCTGCAAAAGAAATGGAAGTGTCAGTGTGGTGCAATGTGTTTGGGTGATGCGCCTGCCATGGTTGAATAGCTGTCAGTGTGTGCAAGGTGTGAGATGTAGGTTTGAGTGCTGCAACAATGTGGAAGGTTGTGAGGCTGAAGTGAAGCTATGATTACGAGGTCTTAGTGGTGATAGGTAGATATTGTTGGTAGGCGAGTGATGAGGGTGTGGTGCATTGAGCAGTGTGTGAGGCTTGTGGTGCAGATGGTAGGATTTGGCATTTGCTGAAGCCTTCAATCACCTTCACCTACCTTGTGAGGTCATTAAATTTCTTGCGGCGCTGGATCCTTGTTCCTGGTACCACACTGTTGGCCGTCATATACCCAGATATCTCACGGCACAGCCTTCTCGATGTATAGGTTGATGGCTTCCTGCCACCCTACAGGAACAGGACAGCCCACCTCCCCTCCACGGCCAGTACCAATGCCTTCAGGGCTGCATCGGAGAACCTTCTGGCTCGTGCTCTTTGCTGGTGCTCAGCCATGCATTCCAACTTCAACTGTGATTCCAATGCGAGCTCCAACTGCAATGACAATGAGGTCTTGCTGCACCAAAGCACCTCCCCTTTAAGTCGTGGAGAAAGACTAGACCAAATATTACTGGCCATTAGGCTGCACCCACTATTGGCCCACCTGTTGAGCGCTAAGCCAATCAGCAGCGCGTTTAGCACTGAGATCAGCATTACAATCATGTAAATAAGCACGTAGCACAAATTTTGCGTGCTGCCTAGACCACTTTGAACTAGCGCAGCTAAATGGCGCTGGGCCGTGACACTGCCCGTTTTCGGGCCATTTTCCAGTTTCTAGGCTCTCGCCTCCTTAGCCTAGAACATTGATCTTTTCTATATTCAATCCTCAAAGAACCAAATACATGAGAGGCGAACAATTGTTACGCTTCCAGTAATCTGCTTACTGGGTTTAATGTAGCCTCGTGTTAGTCCACCAAATTCTTCTCAAAATGAGTGATATCACAGACCAAATGGCTACAGACTAAAGCAGCCAGTATATTTGCATATCCACAAATGGGAATATGCAGTACAATAACATGCATACAAAAATAAGAGAAAGTTTGTAATGGATGCTTTTGTAAGCCAACTTCTGAAGGGTCTCTGTTAAATGATGAACAACATTCTCATCGCAGCACTGCGAATTCAGCCTAGTTTCATCTTCTCTTGCTCAAAATTTAATTCTCCTTCATGCAAGGCTTGTTTCTCTGTGGACTCTCATTCAGTTGAAACAATTTTTTTCCCAAGGTACAAGATGTTATTGCACCCATGTAGTCTCCCATGTGCTGATTAAACATGCAATAGCATACATGAACAAAACAGGATACTTTGCCATGAATGCTCAGAAGGTATGTGACACCCATAAGAGAATTATGAACATGAACACAAAATTTCGGGGAAGTTCACATTCAACCTCAAGTAATCAGGAGAAAAAAGGTTGGCGAGATGGCTCCTGAGAGATCCAGGTTCTCACACTGCTGCATAATCCTCAGAACACAATCAAGAACAGATACAAGAAGGTTCATAAGAACGTAAGAAATAGAAGCAAGAACAGGCCATTCAACCCTTCGAGCCTGCTCCGCCATTCAATAAGATCATGGCTGATCTACCTCAACTCCACCTTCCCGCACTATCCCCATATCCCTTGATTATCTTCATAACCAAAAATCTATTGTTCTCTATCTTGAATATAATCAACGACTGAGCTTCCACAGTTTGCAGATTATACTATCAACCACATGGACAATTTTTGTAAGAACATAAATAGGAACAAGAGTAGGCCATTTGGCCCTTCGAAGCTGCTCTGCCATTCATTAAGATCATGACTGATCTTCTAACTCATCTCCACTTTTCTGCACTATCTCCATTTCCCTTGATTCCCTTAATATTCAAAGATCTATTGCTCTCTGTCTTGAATATACTCAACGATTGAGCCCCCACAGCTCTCTGGGGTAGTGAATTCCAAAGATTCACAAACCTTTGAGTGAAGAAATTTCTTCTCATCTCAGTCCCAAATAGCCGACCCCTTATTCTGAGACTGACCGCTAGTTCTAGACTCCCAGCCAGAGGAAACATCCTCCCAGCATCTACCCTGTCAGAATGTTATATGTTTCAATGAGATCACCTCTCATTCTTCAAACTCTAGGGAATATAGGTCTAGTCTATTCAATTTCTCCTCATAGGACAATCCCCTCATCCCAAGAATCAGTCTGATGAACATTTGTTGCACTCCCTCCAAGGCAAATATATCCTTCCTTAGTTAAGGAGACCAAGACTGCACACAGTACTCCAGGTTTGGTCTCACCAAGGCCCTATATGATTGCAGTAAGATGTCTTTACTCTTATACTCCAATCCCTTTGTAATAAAGGCTAACATACCATTTGCTTTCCTCATTGTTTGCTGTACCTGTACGTTAACTTTCTGTGATTTGTGTAAAAGGACACCCAGGTCCCTCTTAATACCAATATTTCCCAGTCTCTCACCATTTATAAAATATTCTGCTTTTCTATTTTTCCTACCAAAGTGGAGAACTTCACACTTCTCCACGTTATATTCCATTTGCCATGTTCTTGCACACTCACTTAACCTGTCCATATCCCTTTGCAGCCTCTGTGAGGATAAAGTCATCAAGCAGACTTTTGGGTGTTAAAGCAACATTTTTGATGCTTGGAATTCTTTGGGGGGCAGGGGTCTTGCAGTATGCCCAGTAAGATTTGACAAAATAATTGTGGTTTGGTGTCTGTTTCATGTTATGGATCTCAATCGAGACATTTTCCTAGAAGGCAATGAGAAGCAACTGCAGCAAGAGAAAGTTGTAAAGGAGGAGGGGGCACATGATCCATATCAACTCAACAGCCACTGCCGAAGGGAAGGCAAGCACCGACTGCAAACTTTTCAGTGGAGACCAGCACAGCAATCTACCAGGTTAGTAGTGCAACAACTGAGCTACTGCAACAATCTTGTCTTTGCTATTTGGACATCTTACATACAAATAGAGGATTGTACAGGGACACAGGCCATTCAGTCTCTCGAGCCTGTTCCGCCATTCAATGACATCATGGCTGATTTGTATCTCAACTCCATCTACCTGCCTTGGTTCCATAATCCTTAAGACCCTTGCCTAACAAAAATCTATCAATCTCAATTTTAACATTTTAAATTGACCTCGCCTCAACAGCTTTTTGGGGGAGAGAGTTTGAAATTTCCACTACTCATTGTGTGAAGATGTGCTTCCTGACGTCACCCCTGAACGGCTGAGGTCTAATTTTAAGGTTATGTCCCCTTGTTCTGGACTACCCCACCAGAGGAAATAGTTTCTCTCTATCTATCCTATCAAGTCCTTTAATCATCTTAAACAATTACATCACCCATCATCGACTGTACTCAAGGGAATAGAAGCCTGGTCTATGCAACCTGTCCTCATACTTAACCCTTTTAGCCCTGGTATCAGTCTGGTGAATCTGCACTGCACCCCTTCCAAGGCCAATATATTCTTCCTGAGGTGCGGTGCCCAGAACTGAATGCAGTACTCTAAATGGGGTCTAACCAGAGCTTTATATAACTGTAGCATAATTTACACCCCTTGTATTCCAGCCCCCATCAGATAAACAGTGAAAAGCTGAGGCCCCAGTGCAGATCCCTGGGGGACACAACTAGTCACATCCTGCCAATTGGAGTACATGCCCATTATCCCTACTCTCTGTCTCCTACCTCCTAACCAATTCCCTACCCATGTCAATAGATTGCCTCCATTTCCATGTGCTCTCATTTTTGTGGACTGTCTCTGATCGAATGCTGTCTGGAAGTCCATATAAATAACCTCCATACTCATTCCCTTATCTACCACAAATATAAACAGAAAATGCTGGAAATACTCAGCAGGTCAGGCAGCATCTGTGGAGAGTTGGCATTCAGCCTCCGCAAGGTAGAGGTCTGTTCACCAAACAACAACAGCACCACCTTTTTCAGCAGGTTTAATGACAATGTCAGTGTTGGACCAGAGAGAACAGAGTGTTGCAAGTTTAGAGGGAGGTAGGTTAGAATGAGTGAGAGGAGCAGAGAAATTGAGATGGTCGATGTCACTCTGACAGCTCCCAATGAAAAGATTGAGAGGATAAGAGGCCTGAGGGAGGGCTCCTGGTGGAACGAGAATCCTGAAGACAGGAGAAAGACTCCTGGCCAAAGAAGTGAGCACGTAGGCGAAGGAAGAAGAGCTCCACATGGTGCCAAGCTCGAAATTCATTGAGGTGGGGGCGTAAGGGAATGAAGCTGAGGACTGATCATTTGATTCAGAGAGGGGAAGGTCAGAGGATTTGTGAAAACACGCAAAGAGTGAGGAGGGATGGGGTCAGAGGAAAGTGAAGGGAAGAAGGATCAGGAGGTACATTGGTATCTAAGAGTTGTTGAAGCTTTTGGTCCTTGACACCTGAAAGGAAGAAAAAAAGTTTTCTGTTAAAGCGCCGGAGGAGGTGAAGGATGAAATGGAACTGCAAACTAGGATGGCCCCATCAACTGTCGTTGGGGGATTAATATCAACCCCGTGAAGTTAGTTTCATTGTAGCTCAACTTACCTCTATTTCTTTCCTAAGTTGAACATGATGTTCTTGTTCCTTGATCAATAGAACTGATTTTTCATTAATCGCTTCCTTTATTTCTGAGATTTTGGCCTTTAATTCTGCAATTTCCACCTGTTTCAACAAGAGATTTTTTAAAATTCAATTCAGTAACAAAAGTAATTGTGTATAGAGAAGTCTAAATGAAGCATCTCAATTTGTATTCATTCTGGAGTGAAGGAAAATTTAGTTCATTTAAAAACACATAAGAATCTCAATCAGCAATTACTAAAACTTTATCTCAATTTTGTTCTTTTACTGGTAGATAATTCTATCTATTCAACTTCTAAAATGAAATCATAGCTTCCTGCTAAGCTGGATCCATTAATGTTTTGTGTGTAACTGGGAGTGTCTGAATTTGATACTGAAAGAGGATATGCTGGTCTTTCTCCAGTTTTATATTCTGCCCTAAATTCTGCAGGAAGTGAGGAAGGGTGTAAGAATGAGAAGTACATCCTAGCTAAGGAACAACCACGATGTCATCATGCGCTAAATTCTTGTCCCATTAGTGAGTCAGCGGTGAAGCAGGAAACGTCACCCGCCAATATGAATCCGCCATTAACTGAAAGAATTTCCTCCTGTGGCTCTCATTTGCGAAGCAGAGAGTTTTTTTTTATTCGTTCATGGGATGTGGGTGCTGCTGGCAAGGTCAGCATTTATTGCCAATCCCTAACTGCCCTTGAGAAGGCGGTGGTGAGCCACCTTCTTTAAACGCTACAGAGTTGTGGTGAACATACTCCCACAGTGCTGTTTGGAAGGGAGCTCCAGGGTTTTGACCCAGTGATGATGAAGGCACAGCAATATATTTTCAAGTCAGTATGGTATGTGACTTGAAGGGAAATGTGGAGGTGATTGTGTTCTCATGCCCCTGCTGCACTTGTTCTTGTAGGTGGTAGAGGTCGCGGGTTTTGGAGATGCTGTCGAAGAAGCCTTGTTGAGTTGCTGCAGTGCACCTTGTAGATGGTACACATTGCAGACACGGTGTGCTGGTGGTGGAGGGAATGAATGTTTAAGGTGTTGGTTGGCGTGCCAATTCAGCGGGCTGCTTTGTCCTGGATGGTGTCGAGCTTCTTGAGTGGTGTTGGAGCTGCACTCATCCAGGCAAAGGGAGAGTATTCCATCACACTCCTGACTTGTACCTTGTAGATGGTGGAAAGGCTTTGGGAAGTCAGGAGGAGAGTGATTCGCAACAGAATACCCAACCTGCTCTTGTAGCCACAGTATCTAAGTGGTTGTTCCAGTTATTTTGGGGCGTTTTGGTGCAGTACAGAGGGAAATACAGTTCTAATGCAGTCTTACAAAGGCTACAGCCAATTAAAGGGCAACTAACTTCTTGAGTAGCTGGAAGAAGCAGAGTGGCAGCAATATCTGAATCAGTACTAACAGCATCCTCGATGGGGGCTGGGCGGCGTCAGCAGTTGCAAGGTGCCCAGATTCTCAGATGCAACTCTGGAAATGTATCTGGCTAAAGTGAGGACCAGAAGAGGCAGACTGCTGGACACTGAGGGCAGAAAGCCCCTTAGAGGAATGGTGTAGGGAACTGCCAGAGGCAGTCAGTGCCTTCAATGAGAATGACAGAAGTACAACTTGTGGAAGGATTGCAGATGAAGAGGAGGTACTGCAAATGGTGAGCAGGCTGACAGGGCAACCTGCAGAAGAGGCAAGGTGGAAAAAAGTTGGTAAAAGCTGCAAAATGCTCATCATAGGTAGTCTCACTTCGTGTGCTTTATTAAAGTACTGTAATGCCCTTACTCTGGTTGTTATTTCTTCAAAGGAAACATCATGACGCGCAGCTAAACAAGGTATTCTGTGTGTTTTATATCACAGGAGGTACCTTGCAGAAAGAGGATGGCCACAATGATGCCCACCCAGGCATTGCCACTGGGGAATCTGCTGCCAAATCCACAACCTCAACTGTTGCCACTTTTCTACCAGCTCCGTCATAGCATCTTAGTTGTGCAAGCACGAGCACAGAGACACCAACTTGGGAGGAAATAGCTAGTCAGTCAGAATGGTTTTCACCAGGTGAGGCACTCAAAACTAGTGAGCAAGAGGAGCTGGGAGTGGAAGAGAGGAGGAAGTATCACCTTCTGAGGAACTGACAGTCAGAAAAGTCTAAGTGAGACCATCTTGATCTACAGACCCAGGCTGGTATGATACGGAGATCTTAAAGGTAAATTGCACTGTTTTGTTCTGTTTTTAGCTATGTTATGCTCATGTGCTAGGTTGGCAATTATTTAATTTATTTCTTAAGCTCCTTGCTTCATTTGGAAGTCTTTCTTGAGACTGATTCCTATTTGGGGCATTTCCCTAAAATGATTGGGAAGGTTCAAAATCAGGGAATACCAGGGAAATTCCCATTTTTATTACTTTGTTGGAGGAGGGACAGCAGGTAATCCAGGAAGGCAGGCTCATAAGACAGCACCACTGGGGATCCAGACCCTCCTACATATACACAGCCACAGAGTATATAGACTGAGATCATTCATCAATATATCCATAGAGTTATCTGTCAGGAGGCCTTTGTGTTCTGTAAGATGCCTACAGAAGTTGCAGGATGCTTGGCACTGTACAGAAGTCCCGTTTGATGGTGTCACAAAGAGTAGCATTGGAATCTGCCACACATTTTTGGAGAAACTTTGCAGTGCCTTCATATCATTCTGATGCCCTGCAAGCATTTGGAATTTTGTTGCAGAGCCTCCGAGAGCATCGTCTGAATTCTCAACAGCTAGGGTCTGACATCTCCTAAACTTCCAGTCAAGTGCATTATACTCCACCTCCAATACTTCATCCTACAACTTCCTTGTGAGTTGTGAATCACTCTATGTCAGTTCCTCATCGAGACCATCTATATTACCCTGAGTTAACCTATCTGCGCTGGTGAGTGCAAGTGATAGGATTCATAACAGAAATCTGTCAGAAGTGCCAGATGTTAAAGCTTCTGGTATTGGTTAGTTTCCTCACTCTGCAGCACCTTTCTTGCTTCTGTGGAAATAATATAAAATATAATTAGTTTCCTGCTGTCTAGTTTTTCCTTCAGTTATGCTAAGTTATGCTTGAGCATGAACCTCAAAAAAAGAGAAATCGTTTCTAATCTTGGATCATTAGCACTTAGTACAAACCGTCTTTGGATGCAGGCCTATTAGTCTGCTCCCGCTGCTCTTGCCCACTTACTTCCCGCTTTTGCATTGCTTGAGCTTGTTGTCTGTCATCCTCCACTCATAGCCATCGTCCGAGTTCATTAATGTGAAGCATGCAGTAGACTACCACTATCAGGGAGATGTGTGCTGGACTGCATTGCAAAGCACCACTAGACCTATCCAAGCACCTGAAGTGAGCCTACAGCATTCTAACCATGTACATTATCATCCTGGTGGCAGAATGGGTTTCAATATACCTTTCTTCCATAGTAGCACTGGGAATCCTCACAGGTATTATCAGCAATCCAAACACATGCCTGTTGTCTTCAGAGTCCTGGCACTGTTGACTGTTTCAGGTCGAATGAGTTAGTCCAGCTGCTAAAATACCGAGCATTAACACGCAGCATCCTGTGCCTGTGGTCACATACAATCTGCATGTTGATAGAGTGGTTCATATAGGATTAGGCATCCACAAGGGAGCCAAAGGCCATTGAATTTTGAAAAACTCTACTACTATGAAGAATCCCACTGCCCTTCCAATTGTCTGAGGCTAAGCCAGACCGTTTGCAACCTTGGTGTCGCATTTGACCCCAGGATGAGCTTCCAACCACATATCCGCTCCATCACCAAGACCGCCTACCTCCACCTCTGTAACATCGCCCAATTCCGCCCCTGCCTCAGCTCGTGTTCTGCTGAAATCCTCATCCACACCTTTGTTCCCTCTAGACTTGACTAGTCCAATGTTGTCCTGGCCCGCCTCCCATCTTCCACCCTACATAAACTTGAGCGCATCCAAAACTCTGCTGCCCATATCCTAACTCGCATCATGTCCCAGTCACCATCATACTCGCTGGCCTACATTGGCCCTTGGTCTGGCAACACCTTGATTTTAAAATTCTCATCCCTCCATGGCCTCACCCGTCCCTATCTCTGTAACCACCTCCAGCCCTACAACCCTCAGATCTCTGCACTCCTTCAATCCTGGCCTCTTGTGCATCCCCGATTTTAATCGCTCCACCATTGGTAGTTGTGCTTTCAGCTGCCTAGGCCCTAAGCTCTGGAATTCCCTCCCTAAACCTCTCCATCTCTCCTCCTTTAAGACGCTCCTTAAAACCTACCTCTTTGATCAAACATCTGTCCTAATATTTCTTTATGTGGCTTGGTGTCAAATCTTGTTTGATAACGCCCCTGTGAGGCGCCTTGGGACGTTTTACTATGCTATATGAATGCAAGTTGTTGCTGTTTAAGACCAATGCAAGGGGAAGGGGATGAATTGAGTAGCACAGCTGAACAATGTATCTTTGTTGTGCCAATCACTGTGTGATTTGGCACAAATCCTTTCAAGTAGCCTGAAAGGAGCGTGAGGCATAGAAATTTAGCGCCATTGTCAGTTTGAATGCCACCGGCATTGTGCCTGATGTGGTGGAAGTGGGCCTGAGGCTGGTTTCCAACACGTGGCATAATTCATGAAGCAGATGCTCCCAAGATACTGCTGCTCGCAGAGGTGCAGGAAGGATCTTTGCGATTGATACATGTGGATGCATAGATGTTTCTTGGTGGTCCACACATACTGTAGCGTTACTCATATATTCTCTCTGCTGCTCCTCATCAGCATCATCTTGTAAAAAAGCAAGATACAGGGGCCAAGGGGCAACAACACTTTCATTAGCATCTTAACTGCCTAGCATCCTTGTTTTTCATAGCTTGTCTGAAAATGCTATGCTTTAAAAAACCATAAAAATATCTTTATTTCCAAATCCTTTGTGAAATTTGGTTAAAAAAAATCCCAAAGTGCGACAAGCTAAGTTGAATACAATAACAAAATACTGTGGATGCTGGAAATCTGAAACAACAACAGAAAATGTTGGAAACACTCAGCAGGTCAGGCAGCATTGGGGAGAGAGAAACAGAGTTTACGTTTCAGGTCGATGACCCAGACTTGCTGAGTGTTTCCAGCATTTTCTGTTGTTGTTTAAGCTAAGTTGAATGATGTTCTTGTAAAATATGTATTTTTAACAGCTTTTCAAACATTATTTTGGGCATTAAAAATTCAGTTACTGAGGAAAGAAAAACATGTTGAGAATGACACTATTCACATTTCTTTTACTGGTAGGTTCTCTTGCAGGTCAATCACAACTAGTTTTTTTTTCAAATGTCCTTTGTGTTTTCTTATTGGCAGTTTTCTAGACACTTTCCTCACCTTTGATTTGTATGTACCCTACCTGTTTAATTCTTATTTGCTGCTGTGTTACCCAGCCACAACAGATGCAGAAGCCAATTTAGGGTTAGGGCAGGGAGAAACGGAGAGGAAGTAAGGTCTGGTGGGCTCGGGAAGGGAGGGAACTGAAAGCAGAAGCAGTTGAACAGATGTTGTCGATCTTTTTAACAAAGTAGTCCATGAGCTCCTCACATTTATTACTGGAGATCAGGGAGGAGGAGGCAGTTGAGGGTGGTTTGAGAAGACGGATAGTGGTGGAGACAAGAAGCCTGGTGTTATTTTTGCCATCCTGGATGATCTTAGAATAGTGGGAGGTTTTAGTGATGGAGAGCAGGACCCAGTAGTGCTTCATATGATCTGGCCAAATCTGGTGATGGATGATTAGACCAGTTGTCCGCCAAAGACGTTCTAGTCTGTGTCACTTGGATTTAAAGGGGTGGAGATGAGGGGTATACCAGGGGGAACGACTAGGGTGAGAGAGTGCAACCTTAGTGGGAACAAGGGCATCAAAGGTGGTGGAGAGGGTGTGATTTAGTAAGTCAGTAGCTGCAGAGATGTCATGGAGAATAGTAGGCCAAAGGCTAGATAGTTGGGAATTAGAAAGTGTAGTGGTAAGGGACTTGAGGGAGAGTTTTTTCCAGGAGCAGATGTGAAAAGAAGTGGATATTGGATGGGGAAGGGGAATGTGGGTAGAGAGTGATATAAGGAAATGGTCAGAGAACAAGAGAAAGTATCTGGAGAAGTCTAAATTATAACAGGCAGCTATTCTTTTAATACCTGTAAGGCTTGTAGAGAATTAAAACTGACAAAATGGAACTGTGAGAAATTGTAGGATACTCTCCATAAGGAGCAGACATAACACTAAATATAGACTATGTGCCATAATATGTATTGTTTTTTCCATCACTTTGTTTGTTACAGGCCAAGGCAACATTCCATGTCAGCACATGGGCAGGAATGGGTGGTGGCTGACTCAGGTTGAACCAGACTTCGGCATCCTATAGGACCTCAAGCTGAACTTCCACCCCCATATCCTCTCCATCACAAAGACGGCCAACTTCCACCTTTGTAACATCATCTGCCCCAGCCCATCTGCTGCTGAACCCCTCATCCATACTTTTGTCACCACTTGACTATTCCAATGCTCTCCCAGCTGGCCTCTCATCCTCCATCAACTTCAGCTCTTCCAAAACTCTGCTGCCCGTATCCTATCCCAGACCAAGTCCTGCTCACCCCTCAGTTCTGTGCTCATTGACCTACATTGGCTTTTCAATTCTCCAAAGGCTCAAATTTAAATTGAATATCCTTGTGTTTAAACGGCTTTCTTACCTCTAAACTTGACTAGTGCAATGCTCCCCTGGTTGGCCTTCCAACTTCCACTCTTCATGAACTTGAACTCATCCAAAACGCTGCTGCCTGTATCCTAACTCGCCCCATTCACCTATCACCCCTGTGCTCATTGACCTACATTGGTTTCCGGTCCAGCGCCTCGATTTGCCTGGGCTTTAAGGTCTGTAATTCCCTCACTAATCCTCCCCACCTCTCTCTCCTCCTTTAAGACACTACTTAAAACCTACCTCGACAAAGTTTTTTGTCACCTGTCCTAATATCTCCTTGGTGTCAAACTTTGTTTGATAACGCTCCGGTGAAGCACCTTGGGATGTTTTATTGGGTTAAAGGTGCTATATAAATGCAAGTTATTGCTGTAATCATGGCCACACCCCATCCCATTTATGCAATCTTCTCCAGTCATACAATCCTCCAAAAACTCTGCATTCCTCCAATTATGGCCGGGGGGGCGGGGGCTAATGAATCGCGCTGCATGCAAAATTCAGTGTCATCATTCAAAGAAAGGATGGTAGCGCTAAATTAGGCGCTAATGACTTGAGTTCAGTGGCGTTAGAGTCAAAGCGCTAAGCTATTTCAGGTGCAGTCTAATCGCTAGTCATCATTGCTAGAGGCTATTTCCAGTTCTTAAAGGGGTAGTTCAATCATGCTGCAGAATCTCATTCTCAGCAAGCATCAGAAGGCCAAGGCGAGGGATACTGACCACTGAAGGAGGTGTCATTATGGCAGATCAACAGTCGAGGGAGAGCGCTCACAGATTCTACGACCAGGCATTGGAAGTGTTGGTCTTCACTGTGGCGATAAGGAAGGCGATGCTGTAACCAGCCAGTGGCAGAGGGCCTTCGCCACAAGTCTTCCGCGCCATGTGGTGGAAGGTAGCCCAGCAGGTCTCGGGTAGCACTGTGATCCCCAGGATCCACACACAGTGCAAGAAGTTTAACGACCTCACTCGGCTGGTCAGGGTGAGTCAATGCTTCAGCAAATGCTACATACCAACATCTGAACCTCAGTCTGCACACACTGCCCAAAACACCACCTCCCAGCACTCACCCACCAACAATCTCCACCTACCAATACTCACACCCACATCTCACACCTTACAGAGTGGCAGGCACATCTCCCAAACATATTGCTCCACACGCACTCACACACTTTCCTTTCTCTAGCAGGCCAAGGTTGCTCACAGCAGGAGGGAGCAGGAGCGCACAGGCGGGGGACAACCTGACACCCGACCGCTGTCTGCACTGGAGGAAAAAGTGCTGCAAATCATTGAGCTCCAGGTAGTGGACACCATGGCCAGTGGCGACATTGACCCTCTTGGGGACAACAACGATATGTTCATCCCTACTCCTTCTCAAATCC
Organism: Somniosus microcephalus; assembly: GCF_052327205.1. Taxonomy (NCBI): domain Eukaryota; kingdom Metazoa; phylum Chordata; class Chondrichthyes; order Squaliformes; family Somniosidae; genus Somniosus; species Somniosus microcephalus. The sequence continues at coordinate 40,773,344 of NC_141000.1, read as the reverse complement.
CATTTCCCCTCACCTCACAAGCATTTCCCACTTTCCAGCTAATCATGCTGTTTGCATGTCTTTCTCCCTTCCTGCCCCCCTCCCATCGCCTTAACCCGACTCTTCTGCCTTTATGCTTTCAGATAATGAGCAAGCAGATGAGCAGCCTGTCCCTGAGGGTACCATAGAGAGCAAGGTGGAAGAGGAGGAGGATGAAGAACACACCGCATCTCTGCATGTCTCACCTGAAGGCACCAGCTCAGATACTGGCACTATGCATTCTTTAGAGGCTAGTATAGTAGCAGATCTGCAAACGGCGGTGCAATGGGGATGAGCGGGCTGCAGCAAGGCCGAGGGAAAAGGTAGCTCGGGAGTCAGCTTACCGGAGGGTGAGTTCGCGCACAGGACTCAGATGAGGAACTCGATGGGGAGGTCATAGGCATGCACTCTGAGGTGATAGGTGCAAAGACAAGGATGCCCGAGAGCCTATTGGCAATGGTAAGGAGTGGAGGAGTCCACCTCCAACATTGCAGAAAGCTCTGCACACACCATGGAGCCTATCATTTGCAGTCTGCAAAGGATGGTGGACTCGCAGAGAGACCATGGCAACCCAGACCTCATGCCGTGTGTGATGAGCAATGTCGCAGCTTCCACTGCAGCACAGGCGGAGGCCACAAAACATCTAAGTGCTGTAATGCAGTATATGCTTGGTGCCATCAAATCTCAGACTGCTGTCATGCAGTCTCAGCTTGATGCCATGCAAGCTCCGGCTGCTGGCATCATGGCTGGGTTGACCACCATCAACCGGGGCTTTCATGATGTTGCAGCAGGCCAGCAATCTGTGCTCCAGCAGATTGGTAGTGATGCTGAGGTGCTGCCTCGGGGAAGTGCCAGTAGGTCAATGGAGCAGGAAACTGCTGTCCTTTCTCAGGATGACAGCATTCCTACTCCCAGCACTGCAACTCTGCTATTGCCCTTGTCGCTGCCTGTCATTCAGCCAGCCAGACTACTTCCGCCCATGCTGAGGTGGTGCAGTCTACAGCCAGGCCTTCCAGGCCCAGAGCTGGTCGAGGACATCCTGAAAGGGCATCTGATGTCTCTCATACAGATACTCAGCAGCCTTCCACAAGCACTGCTGCAGCCACTGGGCCAACACTTCATAGGAGCACTAGAGTAGGCAAAGGCATTGTAATGAGGGAAACTAAGGGATAGCACAAAGGTGAATAGTTAGCATTGCTGTTGCAAATATGTGTTCACTGATTATTGATAAATGTATTAATTGGCTTTGGATGATTTTGTGGTGTCTCTCATTTCAGCTTTGCGCTTTGATATGGCCTGCAAAAGGGATGGAATGATGGGGATCTGGGTTTACTTTATTGGAATCACAGTCTGATGAGGCAGTCACAGACTGCTCTTCCAGAAGGCCAATTGAGTGGCTGCCTCCTCCCTCGCTCCTGTTGATCCTCCTCCTCGTCTTCCTCCTCATCCAGCTCCTCTCCCTCTTCCTCATCCTGAGGTGGTCCTGCAATCCCTGGTGGCAAGGCTGGGCCCTCATGATGGCTAGATTGTGGAGTATGCAGCAGACTACGACAAAATGGGACACCTGAGTACTCGAGGGCTCCACCAAAGCGGTCAAGGCAACGGAACTGTTGCTTGATGGTCTGCTCGATGATGTTCCTGGTGGCAGCATGGCTCTCATTATATGAGTGCTGAGCAGGTGTGTTGGGGTTGCGGAGAGGAGTCATAAGCCAGGTGGAGAGTGGATAGGCCTCGTCTCCAACCAGCCAGCCACAAGCTTGATGTGGCGGCTGGAAGTCTGGCGCAGGATGAAGGCATTGTGGCTGCTGCCAGGATAGCAGGCATTCACACTGGGCATTTGCTATCTGTGGCCGCACACCAACTGCACATTAAGTGAGTGGTAGCCTTTGTGGATTGTTATGCGGTGCCCGCAAACCCACGTGGGTGCAGTCAACGGCACCCTGCACCTTGGGGAAATCCGCTATCCTGACAAAGTGGCATGCACGTTCATCCTGCTTCTCTCTGGTGATATAGTCCCTTTTCATAATGTAGAGAGCATCTGTGACCTCCTGGATGCAGCGATGGATGGCGAACTGTGAGATATTCACTATATCTCCTGTTGCAGACTGGAAGGAACCTCTGGTGAAGAAACTGAGGGTGACAGTGACCTTGACAGCCACAGAGAGCCATGGCTGACCTGATCTGAGGCTGGAGGTCTGGTTGCAGAGTTCGGTGACCACATCCTAGCTGAAGCGGAGCCTTCGAATGCACTGCTTCTCCCTTAATTGGAGGTAGAAGTGCTCTCGGAATACCCTCGGGGGTACTGACGGCCCGCCTCCTCCCTCTGGCAACAACTTGCAATCTTTCTCACTGCCTCCGCTCCAGACTCTGGAGGGCGAGGTTGACTGCCAGTACAGCTCCCAATAGCAATGTCCTGAATTTAAAAAAAGGAAACTATATGAGTTGGCTAGAATGGATTGGGGAACATTACTTAAAGGGTTGACGGTGGATAGGTAATGGCAAACATTTAAAGGTCGCATGGATCAACAACAGAATTTGTTCATCTCTGTTTGGCATAAAAATAAAACAAAAATGGTGACGCAGCCGTGGCTAACAAGGGGAATTAAGGATAGCATAAGATCCAAGGAGAGGACATATAAATTGGCCAGAAAAAGCAGCAAACCTGAGGATTGGGAGCAGTTTAGGATTCAGCAAAGGAATTAATTAAGAGGGGGGAAATAGAGTATGAGTGTAAGCTTGCAGGGAACATAAAAACTGACTGTAAAAGCTTCTATAGATATTTGAAGAGAAAAAGATTGGTGAAGTCAAGCGTAGGTCCCTTGCAGTCAGAATCAGGGGAATTTATAACGGGGAATAAAGAAATGGCAGACCAATTAAATACATACTTTGGTTCTGTCTTCACAAAGGAGGGCACAAATAATCTTCGAGATGTTGGGGAACATAGGGTCTAATGAGAGGGAGGAATTGAATGAAATCAGTATTTGTAAGGAAATGGTGTTAGGGAAATTGACGGCATTGAAGGCCAATAAATCCCCAGGGCCTGATAATCTACATCCTAGGGTACTTAAGGAAGTGGCCCTAGAAATAGTAGATGCATTGCTGGTCATCTTCCAAAATTCTATAGACTCTGGAATAGTTCCCATGGATTGGAGGGTAGCTAATGTAACCCCCACTATTTAAAAAAGGTGGTAGAGAGAAAACGGGAAATTATAGACCGGTAAGTCTGACATCGGTAGTGGGGAAAATGCTAGAGTCCATTATAAAAGATGTAATAGCAGAGCACATGGAAAACAGTGACAGGATTGGACAAAGTCAACATGGATTTACAAAAGGTAAATCATGCTTGACTAATCTACTGGAATTTTTTGAGGATGTAACTGGTAGAATGGATAAGGGAGAACCAGTGGATGTGGTGTATTTGGACTTTCAGAAGGCTTTCGATAAGGTCCCGCATAAGAGATTGGCGTGTAAGGTGCACATGGGATTGGGGGTAAGGTACTGACTTGGATAGAGAACTGGTTGGCAGACAGGAAGCAAAGAGAGTTGGAATAAACGGGTCTTTTTCCGAGTGGCAGGCAGTGACTAGTGCAGTACCGCAGGGATCGGTGCTAGGACCCCAGCTATTCACAATATATATTAATGATCTAGACGAGGGAACTAGATGTAATATCTCCAAGGTTGCAGATGACACAAAGCTGGGTGGGCGTGTGTGCTGTGAGGAGGATGCAGAGAAACTCCAGTATGATTTGGACAGGTTGGGTGATTGGGCAGATGCAGTATAATGTGGATAAATGCGAGGTTATCCACTTTGGTGGCAAAAACAGGGAGATAGATTATCTGAACGGCAATAGATTGGGAAAAGGGGAAGTGCAACGAGACCTGGGTGTCCTTGTGCACCAGTCGCTGAAGGTAAGCATGCAGGTGCATCAGGCAGTTAAGAAGGCAAATGGTATGTTGGCCTTCATAGCGGGAGGATTCGTGTACAGGAGCAAGGATGTCTTGCTGCAGTTGTACAGGGCCTTGGTGAGACCACACCTCGAGTATTGTGTGAAGTTTTGGTTGCCTTATCTGAGGTAGGATGTTCTTGCCATGGAGGGAGTGCAGCGAAGATTCACCAGACTGATACCTGGTATGGCAGGAATGACGTATGACGAGAGATTAGGTCGATTAGGCTTATATTCGCTAGAGTTTAGAAGAATGAGAGGGGTTCTCATTGAAACTTATAAAATTCTAACAGGATTGGACAGACTCGATGTAGGAAGGATGTTCCCGATGGTGGGGGAGTCCAGAACCAAGGGTCACAGTCCAAGGATAAGGGGTAAGCCATTTAGGACTGAGATGAGGAGGAATTTCTTCACCCAGAGAGTGGTGAACCTGTGGAATTCTCTTCCACAGAAGACAATTGAGGCCAACTTATTAAATATATTCAAGAAGGAGTTAGATATATTTCTTAAGGCTAAAGGGATCAAGGGATATGGGGAGAAAGCAGGGACAGGGTAATGAATTTGGATGATAAGCCATGATCTCATTAAATGGTGGAACAGGCTCGAGGGGCCGAATGGCCTACTCCTGCTCCTATCTTCTATGTTTCTATGTGTAACACTTTGAAATTTTGTCAAAATAAGTGTAACAAATTTTTAGTACCACAACACTCCTGATACTAAAGAACCTTTAAATGACTGAATCAAACTCTTTCACAATTGCAAACTGACAAGGAAGCAGTGAAACAGCACTAACCTGACAGCTGCAACTGATCCCTTTAAATAGCGCCACTGGAGCTCCCATCTGCCTGCTTCATGCCTTCTCTTCCAGTCATTGTCGGGGTGAGGCGCTAAGGCAGTCGGCGATAATCAATTTGGCAGTTCAGGCACTGAGTGTTGCACGCTCACTAATGTCGTGATATGCCTGGCGCTAAAGCCCCAGGTGCTAACTGTTAGCGGCGACGCAAAGGGCCACTGGATTTGGCATGCGGCACTGGATTCGCCTCGCCTCGATGCTACTTCATTAGCGCCCCAACCAGTTGCTAACGGGAGGCGCTAACCAACTGAATTTCTCCCCTATGGTCTCTTGTGCGTCCCCCACTCCCTTTGCCCCATCAACAATGACCACGGCTTCAATGTCTAAGCCCTAAGCTCTGGATCTCTAACTCTCTTCCTTCAAGAACCTCATTAAAACCTAAATCTTTGACCAAGCTTTCAGTCACCCCTTCTAACATCGGCTTCTTTGGCCCACTGCCTATTTTTGTCTGATTATGCTTCTGTGAAGCACCTTGGGATGCTTTTTTATGTTAAAGGTGCTATATAAATGCATATTGTTGTTGTTGCATGTATGCTGACAAAGTGCAAACTGCATCCTCAATTTTTGAGGGTATATCTACAGCATATGCAAGTGTTATATCAACAGTCTGCATGCACTGGATGCTTTGGTGTCAAATTGCAAAAAAATGAGCAAGAGCAACTTTGCCATTGCTGTATGGTTTTTAGTTCCAAAGTGAAGGCAGCAACATTCCCAGCCAATCCCATTGAAAGGACTTCACAATGTTGTTTGAGCATAGAAACAATAGGCCTTCAGCATCTGGCAGCCCTCAGACATCATCTATGGTTAATATAATTTTTTGGGGTTTTACATTAGACATTCAACTTTGGTCTAGAATTGTCAACCACTCCATTAAGTGGAGCTTGCATACCCCATGAACTGGAGTAGGTCTTTACTTGACTAATATAGAATCATAGAAATTTATAGGCCATTCTGCCCATCTTGTCTGTGCCAGCTGAGGAAGAGGTATCCAGCCTAATACCACTTTCCATCTCTTGGTCCATAGCCCTCACCCCCACCACCCTCTGGGTGAAAAATGTTCTCCTCAACTGCCCTCTACCAATTACTTTAAAATCTATGCTCCCTGGTTATTGACCTCTCTGGGAAGGGAAATAGGTCCTTCCTCTCCACTCTATCTAGGCCCCTCATAATTTTATACAACTCAATTAAGTCTCAGCCTCCTCAGCTCCAAAGAAAACAACCCCTGCCTATCCAATCTTTCCTCAAAGCTAAAATTCTCCAGTCCTGGCAACATCCTCGTAAATTTCCTCTGAACCTTCTCTAGTGCATAGAAACATAGAAGATAGGAGCAGGAGTAGGCCATTCGGCCCCTTGAACCTGCTCCGCCATTCAATGCGATCATGGCTGATCATCCAAATTCAGCACCCGGTCCCTGCTTTCTCCCCATACCCCTTGATCCCTTTAGCCTTAAGAAATATATCCAACTCCTTCTTGAATATATTTAATGAATTGACCTCTACTGCCTTCTGTGGTAGAGAATTCCACAGGTTCACCACTCTCTGGGTGAAGAAATTCCTCCTCATTTCTGCCCTAAATGGCTTACCCCTTATCCTTAGACTGTGACCCCTGGTTCTAGACTCCCCAACCATCGGGAACATCCTTCCTGCATCTAGTCTGTCCAGTCCTGTCAGAATTTTAAGTTTCAATGAGATCCCCTCTCATTCTTCTAAACTCCAGCGAGTATAAGCCCAATCGACCCAATCTCTCCTCATACATCATTCCTGCCATCCCAGGTATCAGCCTGGTGAATCTTCGCTGAACTCCTTCCATGGCAAGAACATCCTTCCTCAGATAAGGCGACCAAAACTGCACACAATACTCAAGGTGCAGTCTCACCAAGGCCCTGTACAATTGCAGCAAGGCATCCTTGCTTCGGTACTCAAACCCTCTCGCTAAGAAGGCCAACATACCATTTGCCTTCTTAACCACCTGCTGCACCTGCATGCTTACCTTCAGTGACTGTTGCACAAGGACACCCAGGTCTCGTTGCACTTCCCCTTCTCCCAAACTATTGCCATTTAGATAATAATCTGCCTTCCTGTTTTTGCCACCTCACATTTATCCACGTTATATTGCATCTGCCATGTTTCTGCTCAATCACCCAACCTGTCCAAATCATCCATCATCCTGGAATTTCTCAGCATCCTCCTCACAGCACACACACCCGCCCAGCTTTGTGTCGTCTGCAAATTTGGAGATATTACATCTAGTTCCCTTGTCTAGATCCTTAATATATATTGTGAATAGCTGGGGTCCAAGGACCGATCCCTGTGGTACCCCACTAGTCACTGCCTGCCACTCGGAAAAAGACCCGTTTATTCCAACTCTTTGCTTTCTGTCTGCCAACCAACCAATCCACAAGTGCAATTACATCTTTCCTGTAATGCTGTGACCAGAACTGTGTGCAGTCTTCTATCTGTGGCCTAACTAGTGTTTTATACAGTTCAAGTACAACCTCCCTGCTCTTATAGTCTATGCCTCGGCTTATACAGGCAAGTATCCCATATGCCTTCTTAACCACCTTATCTATCTGTCCAGCTACCTTCAGTGATCTGTGGACATGCACTCCAAGGTCCCTCTGTTCTGCTATTGGCCCAGAAATTTGGGTCAGGGCTTCCCGCGGGTGCAAGCCCCCGACCTGCACGTACCTTGCGCGCTGGCAGTTGAGCTCTGGGCTCCCGTGGAATTCCGCTCCGGGGCCTGACCCAGCTGCCGGCGCGCTGTGTTTGCATGCCCCAGGGGCGTAGTTAGTGCGATGCGTCCCCTGGGATCACGTGAGCCATGGGCAGCCAATCAGAGGAGGGAAAAGCCCATTCATAAGATTGACAGGAAGACCTGTCTAAACTTATGAATATACGGGCCCCAAAATAACAGTAAACCTTCAAATAAATAAATTTTTAAAAATCACACTTTTTAAATAAACTATAAATTAAATTACTATTTTAAACAATAATTTAAATTTTTGAAAAAAAAATTCATAAAAAAACAGGGCTAAAAATAAACTTACCTTGCTTTAAAGTATTTAAAAATAATAAACCTGTGGAAAAAATGGTTTAATTTTAATTAATTGACCACTTACCTTTTAAAATGCAGGCCTTACGCCTGGTTTTTACATTTCTAAAATCTAAAGACTTACCCTCATGGAAAAACTTGTAAAAAAAACATAAGTTCAAAGCGCACGCGCAGACTCCCACCCGCACGCGTTCGACCTCTGAACCCCTTCGTTCAGAGGAACGGAAGTGCCGGTTTCCCGCGCATGCGCAGTGCATGCAAGAAACCGGCACTTCCATCGGGTCCACGCATGAGTACCCCATGCGTACTCATGCGTTGGGACCCGAATTTCTGGGCCAATATCTTACCATTTATTGTCTATTCCCTTGCCTTGTTGGCCCTTCCCAAATGCATTACCTTGTAAAAGTTTCTACAAGTATTTAAAAAGAGAAAGATTAGTGAAGATAAATTTAGGTTCCTTACAGTCAGAAACAGGAGAATTTATAATGGGGAACAAGGAAATGGTAGAGTAATTAATGGTTCTGCTTTCCCAGAAGAGGACACAAATAACTTCCCAGAAATACTAGGGAATCAAGGGTCTAGTGAGAAGGAGGAATTAAAGGAAATTAGTATTGGTAAAAAAATAGTGCTGGAGAAATTAATGGGACTGAAAGTCGATAAATCCACAGGGCCTGATAATCTGCAACCCAGAGTACTAAAAGAGGTAGCCATGGAAATAGTGGATGCATTGGTTGTCATCTTTCAAAATTCTATAGATTATGGAACAGTGCCTGCAGGTTGGAGGGTGGCAAATGTAACCCCACTATTTAAAAAAGGATGGAGAGAGAAAACAGGGAACTACAGACCGGTTAGCCTAACATCAGTAGTAGGGAATCTGCTAGAGTCTATTATAAAGGATGTGAAAACAGGACACTTAGAAAATATCAATGGGATTAGACAAAGTCAACATGGATTTATGAAAGGGAAATCGTGTTTGACAAACCTACTGGAGTTTTCTGGAGGATGTAACTGATAGAATATATAAGGGAGAACCAGTGGATGTGGTGTATTTGGATTATCAGAAGGCCTTTGATAAAGTCCCATATAAGAGGTTAGTGTGCAAACTTAAAACACATGGGATTGGGGGTAATATACTGGCATGGATTGAAAATTGGTTAACTGACAGGAAACAGAGAGTAGGAATAAATGGGTCTTTTTCAGGGTGGCAGGCGGTGACTAGTGGGGTACCGCAGGGATCAGTGCTTGGGTCCCAGCTATTCACAATATATATCAATAATTTGGATGAAGGAACCAAATGTAATATTTCCAGGTTTGCTGACGACACGAAACTAGGTGGGATTGGGAGTTGTGAGGGGGGATGCAAAGAGGTTTCAAGGCGATTAAGACAAGTTGAGTGAGTGGGCAAATACATGGTAGATGTAGTATAATGTGGATAAATGTGAAGTTATCCACTTTGGTAGGAAAAACAGAAAGGTAGAGTATTATTTAAATGGTGATAGATTGGGAAATGCTAATGTACAAAAGGGACCTGGGTGTCCTTGTACACCAGTCACTGAAAGCAAACATGCAGTTAGGAAGGCAAATGGTATGTTGGCCTTCATTGCAAGAGGATTTACGTACAGGAGCAATGATGTCGTACTGCAGTTGTACAGGGCCTTGGTAAGACCACACCTGGAGTAGTGTGTGCAGTTTTGGTCTCCTTACCTAAGAAAGGATATACTTGTCATAGAGGGAGCGCAGCAAAGGTTTACCAGACTGATTCCTGGGATGGCAGGACTGTCGTATGAGGAGAGATTGGGTCAACTAGACCTGTATTCACTAGGGTTTAGAAGAATGAGAGGGGATCTCATTGAAATGTATAAAATTCTGACTGGGCTAGACAGACTGGATGCAGGGAGGATGTTTCACCTGGCTGGGGGGTCTAGAACGAGGGGTCACAGTCTCAGGATACGGGGTAGGACATTTAGGACTGAGATGGGGAGAAATTTCTTCACTCAGAGGGTGGTGAACCTGTGGAATTCTCTACCACAGAAGGCTGTGGAGGCCAAGTCACTGAATATATTTAAGAAGGAGATGGATAGATTTCTAGACACAAAAGGCATCAAGGGGTATGGGGAGAGAGCGGGAATATGGTATTGAGAGAAGAGGATCAGCCATGATCATATTGAATGGCGAAGCAGGCTCGAAGGGCCGAATGGCCTACTCCTGCTCCTATTTTTCTATGTTTCTTAGTTTTCCAGACTGAATTCCATTTGCCTTTGCTTCTCCTAACAGCCTGGGATGCATTTCATCCGGGCCTGGTGAGTTATCTACTTTCAAAAATGCTAAACCCCTTAATATTTCCTCTCTTACCATGTTTATTTCACCTAATATTTCACACTCCTCTTCAACTACAATGTCTGTATCATCGCTTTCTTTTGTGAAGACAGACGCAAAGTATTCATTAGGAACCATACCCACGTCTTCCGCCTCCACACACTGGTTACCTTTTTGGTCTCTAATAGGCCCTCCTCTTCCTTTAGTTATCCTCTTGCTCTTTATGTATTTATAAAACAACTTTGTGTTCTCCTTTTTCAAGCCCTCTCTTTGCTTTCCTAATTTCCTTTTTAATTTCACCCCTGCATTTTCTATACTCCTCTCAGCTTTCTGCAGTATTTAACTCTCGGTATCTGACATAAGCTTCCCTTTTTTTCCTTTATCCTACCCTGTATACCGCTTGACATCCAGGGGGCTCTAGATTTGGAAGTCCCACCCTTTTTCTTTGTGGGAACATGTTTGCTCTGAACCCTCACTAGCTCCTCCTTAGATGCCTCCCACTGCTCAGACACTGATTCACCTTCAAGTAGCTGTTTCCAGTCCACCTTTGCTAAATCACATCACAGTTTAGTAAAATTGGCCTTTCCCCAATTGAGAACTTTTACTCCTGGTCTATCTTTGTCCTTTTCCATAACTATGCTAAATCTAATCTCAGAAAAGATTTAGCAAAACGCAGAAAACAAACAAACAGAAAGCCATTGCCCCTGTACTCCAACTTAATGGACTGCAACATGTGCTGCCACACAATTCGCCTCGTCTTTGGTAGGCAGATCGAATAAATACTTTATCAGACCAAAGCTTAGGCTATACACAAAGGCAATTTATTTAATCTCGAATAGGTAAATGAACAGTATAATTACAGTAGTTTACAAACCGTACTATTTTCCTAGTTAAATAAAAACAAAGACAATCCTGAGCTATCACCCATCAACAATTGACCTCCAAAAATGGTTGCTCTATTCGTACGCAGCAAAGCATTACCACAGAAACAAACGAGCCTAGTTACTCTGTTTGCTATAGATTAACTAGCCGGCTCAGGCAGCTTCAAATAAACCTACAACCAGAAGCCCTGACCACAGTGCAATTAAAGGAATAATTCACACTTAACTCTCACAGGCTCAACGCACCTCTTCAGCTCAAATACAGCTGTCAATCAAAACCACTACCCCAGGATGTCAATTACCGAGGATGTTTCGGAATTGCATGGAATATACTTGTACAAAGTACTTTGAATTACCTGTGATGACTGGTAGTTAACATGTTGCCCCGACAACTTTCAAAGATACTATTCAACCAATACACCCTAATGACTCTGCATTTAAACAACCAATAATTTAAATGCTGTAAATCTAAAAAAAGTAGAAAATGCTATAAACACTCAGGTGGGCAGGTAGCATCTGTGGAAAGAACAGAGGAGTTAACATTTTGGGTGTGATCCCTTCTTGAAGACTGAAAAGTAAGAGGTGGACAGGTGCATGAATACCATCAGAAAAAGGGCAGTGGAAAATATGTGTGTATAAAAAACACAACAGAGGAATTATTATATGTGGAATGAAGTAACAGATCACCTCAGGTAAGTAATGGACAAAAGCATTAAAACATTCAAGAAACAAAAGGAGGATATTATAGATGAACAGCATATACAGAGGAAAAGAACAAAGGGAAAGGGGGAGACACACAAACAGGTGATGACTAAATGACAACCACCTCAGGTTTTCTACTTAAGCACTTAACAGGTCATTCTATTTCTTTTCTTGTCTGCATGTTTGTTAACCCCTAGTATTGAAGGGAGGGGGTATCAAACCAAGCATTAGGGTTTATTTCTAGAGGGATAGAATTGAAAAGTAGTGAAGTTATGCTAAACTTGTATCGAACCTTGGTTAGACCACACGGTGTACTGCGTATAATTCTGGACGCCATATTATAAAAAGGATATAGAGGCACTGGAAAGGATGCAGAGAAGATTTACAAGGATGATACCAGAAATGCGAGGGTATACCGGTCAAGAAAGGATGGACAGGCTGGGTCGCTTTTCCCTTGAAAAGGGAAGACTGAGGGGTGAGAGATCTTTAAAAGTTATGAAAGGTTTTGATAGAGTAGATACAAAGAGAATGTTTCCACTTGTGGGGAAGAGCAAAACTAGAGGCCATCAATAATAGATAGTCACCAAGAAATCTAATAGGGAATTCAGAAGGAACTTCTTTACCCAGAGAGTGGGGAGACTGTGGAACTCGCTGCCACAGGGAGCGGTTGAAGCGAATAGAACAGATGCATCTAAGGGGAGGCTAGTTAAGCATATGTGGGAGAAGGGAATAGAGGGTTATGCTGATAGTTAGATGAAGAAAGAGGGGAGGAGGCTCAAGTGGAGCCTTCTTTAGGGAAGGAAATCTGTTATCCTTGCTTTGTCTGGCCTGTATGTGACTCCAGACCCACAGCAATGTGGTTAACTCTTAATTGCCCTCTAAAATGGCCTAGCAAGCCACTCAGTTGTACCAAACCGCTACAGAGGAGTATACTTCCCTCCCTAATAGCACTGTGGCAGTACCTTCACATCGACTGCAGCGGTTCAAGGCGGCAGCTCACCACTACCTTCGAGGGCAATTAGGGATGGGGAATAAATGCTGGCCTTGCCAGCGAAGCCCGCATCCTGTTAATAATAAAGAAAAGAATGCAAGCAGATCTATATCCAATGCTGAAAAGCAACACCAACATTGCATTCAAAGGAAGTACAATCAGTACTCATAAAATGAAGTGTGATCAGAAGTCTTCCAGAACTCGATAGACTCTGGAACAGTACCCATGGATTGGAGGGTAGCTAATGTTACTCCACTATTCAAAAAAGGTGGTAGAGAAAAAGCGGGGAATTATAGACCGGTAAGCCTGACATCAGTAGTGGGGAAAATGCTAGAGTCTATTATAAAAGATGTAATAGCAGAGCACTTGGAAAGCAGTGACAGGATCGGACAAAGTCAACATGGATTTACAAAAGGTAAATCATGCTTGACTAAGCTACTGGAATTTTTTGAGGATGTAACTGGTAAAATAGGTAAGGGAGAACCAGTGGATGTGGTGTATTTGGACTTTCAGAAGGCTTTCGATAAGGTCCCACATAAGAGATTAGCGTGCAAAATTAAGGCACATGGGGTTGAGGGCAAGGTATTGACTTGGATAGAGAACTGGTTGGCAGACAGAAAGCAAAGAGTTGGAATAAACGGGTCGTTTTCCGAGTGGCAGGCAGTGACTAGTGGGGTACCGCAAGGATCGGTCCTAGGATCCCAGCTGTTCACAATATATATTAATGATCTGGACGAGGGAATTCGATGTAATATCTCCAAATTTGCAGACGACACAAAGCTGGGTGGGAGGGTAAGCTGTGAGGAGGATGGTGTGAACTCCAGTACGATTTGGACAGGTTGGGTGATTGGGCAGAAACATGGCAAATGCACTATAATGTGGATAAATGTGAGGTTATCCACTTTGGTGGCAAAAACAGGAAGGCAGATTATTATTTGAATGGCAATAGATTGGGAGAAGGGGAAGTGCAAAGAGACCTGGGTGTTCTTGTGCACCAGTCGCTGAAGGTAAGCGTGCAGGTGCAGCAGGCGGTTAAGAAGGCAAATGGTATGTTGGCCTTCGTAGCAAGAGGGTTCGAGTACAGGAACAAGGATGTCTTGCTACAGTTGTACAGGGCCTTGGTGAGACCGCACCTTGAGTACTGTGTGCAGTTTTGGTCGCCTTACCTGAGGAAGGACGTTCTTGCCATGGAAGGAGTTCAGCGAAGATTCACCAGGCTGATACCTGGGATGGCAGTGTAAGAATTTGCAATAATTTACAGTTCTGAAGATTCATGTTTTTTGATTAAAGTATCCCTGGGCAATGTGCTTTTTTAATTTCCAGGGATAAAATGGCTGTCACACCACATGGCCGAATGACAAAAGAGGTTTGGAATGCAGCTTTCTGTGTCTGGAAGTAAGGTTCAATGAAGACAAAGGACATTGCTTTGTTTATAAAGCAATTGAATGCTATTAGCATTTGTTTGTATATCGAGTGGATACACCTAAACTGCAGAAGAGACTCTTTGTATCTTGAATGGGTTTCCAATCACCCAGTACTGGACTATAGAGCAGATGTATCTCCCTTTTGTTTCAGCAAAGGGAGCTCTGAAAATCACATTAACTCAATCTAACCACTTTGAGTTAGCCTATCACAGCTTTGGGGTTAATTTTGCACACAGCCCTTGTAAGGCAGGATGTGAGGGGCTCACCAGGTATAAAAAAGGCTGAGCAGCCAGCTCGCGCTCTTGGCTCTTGACTTCCTGGGATGATAGGTGAGCTCTCTCTCTCTTCGCTGGACCACATGTCGGCAGAGTTTCTGACTCCACACAAGGCAACCTAGCAGGAGTTAAGGGGGGGGATGGTGATTTAAGGGAATTGCTAAGATTGTTTAAATACATTGTAGCCATTGTATCCCTCGTTTTTGCCGTGTGTACCCCCTTGATATATAGTTTTACAATTTTACTGTGTTCGTGTGGGATAGTTTGATATTGTGATTATAGTTTCTTTTAGTTAATAAAGCTTGATTTTTTTCTCTCATCCAAACCACGTGTTCCATTTTAATATCATTAATTATAAGTTCCTCCACTCAGAACTAAAGGAGGGGTAGCGATTAGAAACCGCTGTTTTAAGACCAGGAAAATTGCTTTAAACCAGTTTAAAAGAAGCCCCCGTAATCCTTACAGCAGGAATGACGTATGAGGAGAGATTGTGTCGATTGGGCTTATACTCACTGGAGTTTAGAAGATTGAGAGGGGATCTCATCGAAACCTATAAAATTCTGTCAGGCCTGGACAGACTAGATGCAGGAAGGATGTTTATGATGGCCGGGGAGTCCAGAACCAGGGGTCATAGTCTAAGGATAAGGGGTAAGCTATTTAGGACTGAAATGAGGAGGAATTTCTTCACCCAGAGAGTGGTGAACCTGTGGAATTCTCTGCCACAGAAGGCAGTTGAGGCCAGTTCATTAAATATATTCAAGAAAGAGTTGGATATATTTCTTAAGGCTAAAGGGATCAAGGGATATGGGGAGAAGGCAGGGACAGGGTACTGAATTTGGATGATCAGCCATGATCTCATTGAATGGTGGAGCAGGCTCGAAGGGCCGAATGGCCTACTCCTGCTGCTATCTTCTATGTTTCTATGTAAGTGGACACAGGAATGCAGGAATTCAGGTTCCTGTGTCTGCAGGAGGCAATCGAGGGTGTACTGCTCCTTTGACCTCTTTCTGTTCATCCTTGCCATCCTAAAAATAGATGTAGGTTGGGATAAGATCAACTAATTTCAGATGAATTTATAGTACCATATGGGTAACTACTTTCAGCAATGCTGAAGCACTTTTGCCTTCCACTCCTACCAGGACCAGTGCCTTAAGGGTAAGAGCCATAGCTAGAGGAGATACTGTTCTGAAGCAAACCATATATTGGAAGAGACTCTTTATGCAGAAGACATACTACTGAAAGATTGTAGGTTAACACTGCTGTATGTATAAACAATGAAGTGTATCGCTTGCAATTTCCTTAGAGCTGCTCCCTCTCTGCCATCGTAACTACAGTGGAAACCTCATTTATGCATATGAATGAATGAGATTTTCACCGCACATCTGGTAAAGTTAGTGGTAGAGCGGGAGCGGCGCTGATGAAATTCCAGGTTTTGTAGGCTCCTCAAAACTTCATGACAAAGGGGGTGTTCTGATATCATGGTGTCACCAGAAGGTGGATAGGCTGAAACAGATGGCACATTTTTTTTATAATGAGCTAGGCTCTGACGCCCTATATCAAACCTCTTCCAATCTACACCGTAAGCCTTAAGTGTCGAGGATTTTCAGAATGACAGAAGGGGGTTTATCTTTTACTTTTTTCTAATTTTCTTCCCTCCCTTTCTGAAGATGGTGACACATGCCAGAGGATGACTCCATTTGTACCAGTAGCCCTTTGGTGCTTTGCCCAAACAGCCATTCTTCGTGCGTGAGGACAGATGGCGATTGTGTGCAAGTCATTCAACTCTTTATGGGGTCACAACTGAATCCAGTCCCGTTCTCAACCAACATCCATATATGCACACTTTCGGTGAGGGTCACAAGAGAATAATCAGCTGACTTTTGGATTTTAGTATGTGTCTTTTCTTCAATTCTTTTCAATCTTGGTTGTGCAGAGTGGACCTTTCTCCTTCATCTGAATTTCTTTAGCAATAACCTGTAGTTTTTGTGGGAAGACTTGACAAAAAATGAGGTACTTTTGTCCAGTTTTGATTTGGCAACTGTTATTTTCAATCCAGTTATTTTCATAGTCACTAGTAGTTAAAAAAGACTGCAGCTCAGATTCTTTGATAAACTGATTTTGATACAATATTGTAAGTTTCATTGGTTACAGGCTGGAGAGAAGAATAATTCTAATTTAAACAATACTGTCTGATTAATACAGATTGTGCAGCATTTTGTTTTTACATTTGAGGCGCCAAATGTCCAAAATGTAAGAAGTCCCGGCAACTCTCTTCCGGGATCTAAAAGAATGGGCTGAATTTTCATGTGCAGGAGTCGTGGGTTTGGGTGCAGGTTAAAACCGGTGAAATTGACAGCACGGTGGGAAGCCGGCTCCAACCCGCCGACTTCCGCATTTCACTGGAGTGTGTTAGGCTGCGTATGCGCAATCCCCTCGGGAGAGCCGGGTTGACAATTAACATATGTTAATCACTTAATTAGTATGATACTGACACAGGCTCAGTTTCCTTGACATATCTGAACACCAGTGTCTCAAGAGTCTTCAGGATGTCATGTGACATGGGGCTGGATTTTGCCAATGGGGAGCTTTTGGAGGCACGACTCCCACTTGTCGGGTTTTAGTTCCGCCTCCATCAACTTCTGGCCAACCCACGCTATTTTCCCTTGATTGACTTTGTTAAGCCCTACCAGCGGGCTTAGCAGGCCAATTAAGGGAAAGCCGGTTACAGAGAATGTCAGCTTATGACATTTCAATTTTTGACAGATGAATTGTCTCTGTGTAGCTGTCAAACACTGACATTCTCTGTAGTTGGAGGAGTTCTTGAATTCAAGACCTCATCAAACCTCTTTCTTTAGCAGAAATTAGATGGTTGTTGCATTGGAGAATGCAACCGCCATCTGTCATCTCTGCCGCGGAGATGCGAGACTCTCCGCATCCCCAACTCTTGAAGCCTGCAGGAAGATACAAAGGTAAGTAAACTTTTTCCTAACACTTTCCACTTACCTCACAACACTTGCACCCATCACTTACCTTCACAGCACACTTTTGCACCCCTCCGACCCCCTGCTCGCCTCGGTGACCCTGGCGGGGTTCGCAGCCTTCGGGAAGCCTGCACTTGTGTGGGTAAAATGGGGATAATACTCTTATCTGCCTGTTAACTACCTAATCCCCTTCCTGCCTCCAAGGAGACAGGACCCGGCGCGGGTTGGTTACCCGCCTCCTGGCAAGATGGCACGGAGGTGGGTTGGGGCAGGATGGGCACTCGCCCCAGATTCTGTCATTTTCCCAGCAGTCCCGCCTCCATACCCACCTCCCCAGGGCTGGCAAGATCGCGCCTATGGTGGCAGACATCTGCAGCCTTCTAGAAGACCTGCTGGACCAGGTGGCCACGCTGGACCAGGTGGCCACGCTTTACTAGTGGCTGTCAAAGTCACTACCCACCTCAACTTTTTTACATTCGGATCCTTCCAGGGCACTGCTGCAGCAGACATATCCAGGATCTCCCATTCAGTTGCTCACAAATGCACAAGACAGGTCACTGACAGGTTGTTTGCCAGGGCCAGCAATTATGTCAACTTTGCCTACGATAATGTCAGTCAGAATGAGCGAGCACTCGGGTTTATGGCTCTGGCTGGCTTGCCATAGGTGCAGGGTGCCATCGACTGCTCTCGTTTGATTGGAGCGATTGATGTTACAGAGCTGGCCAATCTATCCATGGAAGAACACATCATCGCAATGCCCTGCAACATCAAGCCACTCATGTTTGAGGCGGACTCCTCCATTCTCTCTGCAATTATGGTTAGTGTCCTTGGCCTGTCAGTGCATCGCAAATTTTCTGTTGCTGCTCAATGATTCTCCTTTTCATCGATGGACCCAGGGTACAACATTTGTGTCCAGCTGAGCAGAGCTTGTAGAGGGCTGTGCCCTCCACGTGGACTCTCCACTGCTGTCCCTGCCACCACGATCTGAACTTGCTCACTTGAAGTGTGAATCACCAGGTGAAAAGTCACCTGTTGCAGCAAAATGAGAGGCCTGGGAATTTGAATTCTCGGTACTCATTTAAATGTCGATGACAGCCTTACCATCTGTTCCGGGCGGGATGTCGACATGAAGTGGTGGAAATTCGCACAGCCTGCAGGCGATAGCAGGAAAGTAGTGGGATCGGCTGCTGGGCTGTCCTACCAGGGTCCCCATGATTGGGAGAAGGAGGGCAAGATCGTGGCAGGGGAGGCTTAAGATTTCCTTCTGAGGCCTGGAGGAGCACTCTGGCCCTGATCCACTTTTGCATTGGGTTGGCCTGGTGGGAAATTCACTGCCGTTAACCACTCAGGCCTCAGAGTAAAAATTGATTTTGGGCTCGATGACACCATTGGGACCCGACATGAATATGTTAAAAAGACACCAGCGACTTTGGGAGGACATTCTTGCCGCCTGTTCAGTGGAGCAGGTTAATTAGCAGCAGGCTAGCTTCCGGCTGCATGGTGGATAAGTGACTTGGGTGATTTTACCTGCCTACCTATCCAGTTTCTGCCAGGCCGGCAGGGTTAAAATTGCCCCCAAAATCATTTTACCATGTTGTTCACTCAAGGAGTTAGGTGGAAGGAATTCTGTTGTAAATGTATAGTTAGGCTATATGATGGTTACTTATGTGCTAGTTCATAGAATCATAGAAAGTTACAGCACTGAAGGAGGCCATTTCGGCCCATCGTGTCCACGCCAGCCAACAAAGAGCTATCCAGCCTAATCCCACTTCCCAGCTCTTGGTCCGTAGCCCTGCAGGTTAGAGCATCCCAAGTGCACATCCAAGTACTTTCTAAATGTGGATAGGGTTCCTGCCTCTACCACCTGTTCAGGCAGTGAGTTCCAGAACCCCACAACCCTCTGGGTGAAGACATTTCCCCTCAAATCCCCTCTAAACCTTCCCCCAATTATTTTAAATCTGTGACCCCCTGGTTTTTGACTCCTCTGCTAAGGGAAATAGGTCCTTTCTATCCACTTTATCTATGCCCCTCATAACTTTATACACCTCAATAAGGTCTCCCCTCAGCATCCTCTGTTCCAAGGAAAACAGACCCAGCCTATCCAGTCTTTCCTCATAGCTAAGATTCTCTACTCCCATCAACATCCTTGTAAATCTCCTCTGTACCCTCTCTAGTGCAATCACATCCTTCCTGTAATGGTGACCAGAACTGCACACAGTACTCTAGCTGAGGTCTAACTAGTGTTTTATACAGTAGAAGTATAACTCCCCTGCTCTTGTATTCTATGCCACGGCTAATAAAGGCAAGCATTCCGTATGCCTTCTTAACCACCTTATCTACTTGGCCTGCTACCTTCAGGGATCTGCACTCCAAGGTCCCTTTGTTTCTCTACACTACTCAGTGTCCTACCATTTAACGTGTATTCCCTTTCCTTGTTAGCCCTCCCCAAATACATTACCTCACACGTCTCCGGATTGAATTCCATTTGCCACTGTTCTGCCCACCTGACCAATTTATTGATATCTTCCTGCAATCTACAGCTTCCTTCTTCAGCATCAACCGCACAGCCGATTTTAGTATCATCTGCAAACGTCTTAATCATACCCCCTATATTCAAGTCAAGATCGTTGATATATACACCACAAAAAGCAAGGGACCCAGTACTGAGCCCTGTGGAACCCCACTGGAAACTGCCTTCCAGTCACAAAAACACCCATCAACCATTACCCTCTGTTTCCTGTCTCCAAGCCAGTTTTGAATCCAACTTGACACTTTGCCCTGGATCCCATGGACATTTAACTTCGTGACCAGTCTGCCATGTGGAACCTTATCAAAAGCCTTGCTAAAGTCCATATACACTACATCAAATGCACTGTCCTCATCTACCTCCTTGTTACCTCCTCAAAAAATTCAATCAAGTTCGTCAGACACGACCTTCCCTTAACAAATCCGTGCTGACTATCCTTGATTAATCCGTGTCTTTCTAAATGAAGATTTATCCTGTCCTTCAGAATTCTTTCCAATAATTTTCCCACCACCGAGGCAAGGCTGACTGGCCTGTAATTACTTGGTCTATCCTTTTCTCCCTTTTTAAACAAGGGTACCACATTAGCAGTCCGCCAGTCCTCCAGCACCACACCTGAAGCCAGAGAGGATTGAAAAATGATGGTCAGGGCCTCTGCTATTTCCTCTTTTGCTTCGCTTAACAGCCTGGGATACATTTCATCCGGGCCTGGGGATTTATCCACTCAAGCTGCTAAACCCCTTAATACTTCCTCTCTCACGATGTTTATTTCATCTAATATTTCACACTCCTCCCCTCCGATAGCAATGTCTGCTGCTTCGCCTCTCTTCTTTGTGAAAACAGACACAAAGTATTCATTAAGAACCCTACAAACATCTCCCGTCTCCACACACAGATTACCCTCATGATCTCTAATAGGCCCTACCCTTTCTTTAGTTATCCTCTTAATATATTTATAAAACATCTTTGGGTTTTTCTTGATTTTTCTTGCCAAGAATTTTTTATGCTCTCTCTTTGCTTTCCTAATATCATTTATAATTGCACCCCTGCACTTTCTGTACTCCTCTAAAGATTCTGCAGTATTTAGCCCTCGGTATCTATCATACGCCTCCCTTTTTTTCTTTATCCTACCTTGTATGTCTCTAGACATCCAGGGGGCTCTAGATTTGTTAGTTTCTCCTTTTTACTTTAAGGGCACATATTTGGTCTGAACCCTCCGGATCTCCTCCCTAAATGCCTCCCACTGCTCTGACACTGATTTACCTTCAAGCAGTGGTTTCCAGTCCACTATGGCTAAATCCCCTGAGCTTAGCAAAATTTGCTTTTCCCCCAATTTAGAATTTTTATTCCTTGTCCTTTTCCATAACTACCTAACAGAATTATGGTCACTCGCACCAAAATGCTCCCCCACTGATACGCCTT
Organism: Somniosus microcephalus; assembly: GCF_052327205.1. NCBI lineage: Eukaryota > Metazoa > Chordata > Chondrichthyes > Squaliformes > Somniosidae > Somniosus > Somniosus microcephalus. The sequence continues at coordinate 40,751,962 of NC_141000.1, read as the reverse complement.
CTTCTGTAAAGTAAATTTGCTTTACATTTCAAACTTAAAATAAATTCTGATGTGTTGTTCTATTGCTTTCAAAGACTAGAGTGAGATCTTATGGAGATAAAATAAGTCCAGTTGCTAAAAGCAATTACCAAACAGCATTTGCAGTTCATTTCCCAGTCATGTTACTGAAAGCTTACCTTGATCGCAAAGAAAGAACACACACTCAAAGGTATGGGCAGTTGCGTCTCACCATAAAAGTAGTATAAGATATGAAAGTCAAAATAATCTAGGATAAGGTTAAAAATGATGCAAAAACATGACAACATATTACGTAATATCATGGAAAATGTTTCAAACCTGCACTTGTTTTATAATATTTCCTTCAGGATTCATAAGATCTGTCACTAGTTCTTCTTTCTTTGCTTTTAATTCTTTGACCATCAGTATTTTTTCTTCAAGTTCCATCGTTATTGGAGTTCTACTTTCCAGCTGACTAGTCAACTCCTTGTGAGCCAACATTTTCTGACGATATTTATCATATCCAGACAGTAATTTCACATATTTTTCTTCTTCTTCTTGTATAGCAAACTTGAGTTGCAAATTATCTGCATTAAGGCTCCAGAGCTGGGCCTCCAGCTCAGCACAGTGCTGCCGCCGACTTTCTGATTCATTCTCGAAATGGTAAATCTGTTTCTCAGTTGTCCTAAATTCCTGTAAAACAACTTCATTTTCTTTCTCCATTTCAAATAATTGTGCCTGTTAAATAAAACATACATTTTATATCGGAACTGTCGCGAAGAAAACAGTACTTTACGTCGTAACAATGTTTTTAGCAGTAATACCACATATTTAGATATTTAACACAAAGGGTAGACCATTACTAGTGTAATTGAAAAACACCAATATAGCCAAATCCCAGGAATGTTAGTCTGATATTTTAAATGTGTTACACCAACAGTAGAATAAGTCACAATCCAGTGAACTTTTATTACTGGTGACATGCATTAATTAAAAAAAATTAAAACCGAATCTGCATTGTTAAATGAATCGTTAGACCTTGGTGAAACATTACGAACCATCACAAAGCAATACAAATTATGCTTTATTACACTATGGCACAGTCCAATATGTCTAATTAATCTATTTATTACCTTGTAAAAAAAAATGCCTTTTTCTGAAAGAACATACTTGTGGTGAAATTAAGTTATATATTCCAATTGGCACAAGCCAGGCTGGCTTCTACAGGACTAGAATCAATGAAAACAAAATGCAGAAGAACCCTACTGTTACACTTTGGGATTTTTGAGTATTTGTCCACAAAAAATTTGCATTGAAATGTTAGGTTTTTAAAGCAAAGTATATTTTCACAACTTAAGTAAAAGAGCACTGACATAAACAGTACGTAAAATGTTAATGAGCTAAGTATTGAAGTTGTTTCCCCAAAGACCAAAAACAGTAAGAAATGTTAGCCTATCTCAGTAATGGACAAACATCTCATACCCATTGCTCACAGCACAGCACAGGTTGCCTGGCATAGAGCCTCCCTTCTGGTTGTGAACACAGGGAAATAATATTAGGGACAGAAACACACAATGAAAGTCAGCTTTTAAACAGAAATCTGATAGGGTAAACTTTCATGCAGATTTGGAAGGTTAGTACAGGAGGGTCATGAGACCTAGAAATTGGATAAAGCCCGAAAATGGGCGGGGGCATCAAAGTGGTGCAGGCACCACCCAAAATTCATGCTAGCTGCTCATTAAAATATGATTGCAGCACTGATCTCAGCGCTAAACGTGCTGCTGATTGGCTATGCGCTCAAAATGTGTGCCAACATCAGGTGCAGTCCACTGGCCAATAAAGTTTGGCATAGGCTCACTCCACTACTTAAAGGGGAGGTTCTTCATTGCAGAAGCATCTCATTCTCATTCTGAACAGAGCCATGGCCCAATAGCCAAAGGAAAGGCCAAGGAGATTTTCTGATGTGGCACAGGAGGCCTTGGTCCTAGGGGTACAAAGATGCCATGAGGTCCTCTGTAGGATTCGCAAAATTGGACTTTGTATTATAAAGGGTCAAATGGCAGAAGAGGCCATGATTTTAAAGACTGTTTTAAAAGAAGCCCAGAAAAAGGGGCATACAAAATGGCCACCATACCATGTGACCAGCTTATTGGGACACTTTAAAATGGTTCCTGCGCAACCTCAGACAGCTTTGTGGATTCAACCCACAGTAAGTTCTGGAAGCCGTTTGAGAGAACGAAACCAGACCCACACGTATACATATGGATTAGATGCAGATCCAGTCAAGATCGGCCTGGAGACAGAGGCCATCTAAATGCTGACCCAGACAAAAGGGGACAATTTCATATTCATGAGAACAGCACCTTCTTCTTCTGGATGTCGAGTTTGAATCCGGACACCCAGAAGAAGAAGCAGGCACTCGGAGGAGGAAAAAGAACCAAGCCAACATCAAGAAGGCCGTCTCGAAGCCGGCGTCCCGCCCCGGGGAAACACATCGGGAGATCATCGACCATCCCTGGGCTGTTGCCGGAATGAGAGGCCATCGACCCAACTTGGGAGAAGAAACAAAAAAATAAAACCCCAAGAGAAGAAACCTTCCAGCCACCCCGGTTGGAAGGAGAAGAGATAAAAATAAACTGAAGAAGCGATGGGAGCCAACCCAAGGCTCCTCTAAGCAGGGTCGAGCCGACGATCCTCGACCCCGCCGACATCCAGGCCGCCGGTGTCCAGCCGCCCCCGACCCCCACCTCAGGAGAGAGGTGTGGCGCAGCTCGCAGGGGCTCCACGATCCACGTGGAAATGGAAAGCCTGAAAGGATCAAACGCAGACTGGTTCAAAACCTTGCACTTCCTAGTGGGATTGGTGAGCATGTTTCTGGCCCTTCACAATCAGATCTAGATAGGTTTAATAAGGGGGTGGATTTAAGGGTACAATTAACATGAGTTGTTGTCCCTCGATGTTCCGTGTGTTTCCTTATTTCATGATGATCTTTGTAGAATATAAGATGCCTGTATTTGCCTTAGTTAGTACTGTGTCGTTATGATTTGTTTGTGTGTTTTTCCCTCCCATGTACTCTCTTATCTGCTTGCATTTGATTTAATATTTTTCCTTATGCAATAAAATTTCATTTTGTTTCATCAAACTTGGTCTACAAGAATTTTCTCTACATTGTAGTTCCTGCCCCTAAGTCCAGAGTATAGAATCTAAGGGGTGAGTGGGTCGAACCACTCAAGGTTTTACTGTGCAAGAGAGAGAGGCCTCTAGAGAGAGAAACCTCAGGGAAATCTCTCAAGGAAAACCCCTTACACCTCTACCCGTATAGGGGGGCAGGAGGCCTTCAAGGCTGAACACAAGCAGGCTGTGGGAGATCATCGCTCAAGTCATCACTGACGACTGTTGTCCACAGGACCTGGATCCAGTACTTCAAAAAGTTTAATGAGCTCACACGATGATCAAGGTGAGTGAATGCATCATCAAATGCCATTTCTCATCATCTGCACCACAAGCTTCACACACTGCTTAATACACCACACCCCCATCACTCACCTACCAACAATCTCTGGCAATCACCGCTCAGACCTCACCCTCACACATACCACTTCTGTGAGACTAACACTCACATCTCACACCTTGCATACACTGCCAGCTATTCGACCATAGCCGGCTCATCACCCAAACACTGCACCACACTCACTGACACACGTCCCTTTCTCTTGCAGGTAAAGGTAGCACACAACTGCTGGGAGCACCAGCAGACGGGTAGAGGGTAAGCTAGACTTCAGAACCTCATGGAGCTGGAGGAAGCAGGTCTCAAAATAATTGGAGGGGCAGTCAGAATGCGTGGCGAGCAGGGAGGTTGAAAGCATTGCTGCTGCTGATGATATGCTCAGATATAATCTTTCTTCTCACATCTCACTTTCCCCTCATCCCACCATCTCCTCACTTACAAGCTGCTGATGGTGCATGCATGGATATCTTGCATTCCCACCTCTCCCCTTACCACAACCCGGCCCTTGTGTATTTCTCCTGTCAGATACTTAAGAACTGCCAGCAGCCCCACCTGTCCGAAGTGATGGAGGACGACAGTGATAGAGGAAAAGAAAACACACCGGCACTCCACCTGACACTCGCAGACATTAGCTCAGAAAATGGCACTGTGTGTACTTGAGGCGGATCTGCACGTGGTGAGTCACCAGGCACGAGTGGGCTGCAGCCAGGCCTGGGGAAAAGGGTAGCTTGGGTGCCTTCGTGCACGAGTTCTGCTGCACAAGAATCAGATGATGATCTCGATGGGGTGGCCTTCAGAAGAAGGGTGATGGGCATGCACACAGAAATGCTTGATGCAATGGCAAACCTGCCAGAGTCTCTTGTCAGTGTCAAGGAGAATGGAAGAGTCTGGCTCCAACATTGCACAAGGCTTTGCGCGGAGCTTGGAGCCCGTGAATTCCAGGATGGAAATGCTGGTCAAATCCATGAGAGACCTTGTGGACCCAGCCATGATGCTGCATGTGACTGGCAATTCCACAGCTTCCATTGCAGCACAGGTGGAAGCGACCCCACATTTCAGTGCTGCAGTGGAAGCTCAGACTGCTGCCATCGTGGCTGGGTTTACGAGTGTGGAAAGGGGCTTGTAGATTCTCACAACACTCCAGCAGTCTGTCCTCAACAGATAGCTAGGAATGCTGAGGCACTGCCCCGGGGGAGTGGCAATGGCTGCAGCCACTGCATGAGCACTTTGTAGCAGCACTAGATTAGGGAAAGGTACACAAAAGACACACTAAGGGACAGCACAAGGGTGATCAGTTGACTTTGTTCTTTTGATTAATTTATAAATTATGTTTCAAATGTGTGTTGTGTGTCATTTGAGCTTTGTGCCCAGGAGGACGTTGTGATGTTCTGTGACAGAGGGACGGTAAGATGGGGAAGTGGTGAGCAATGGGGATCGGAGGTTTCATTTACTGGAACTGGAGTCTGATGAATCATAGAAAGTTACAGCACGGAAGGAGGCCATTTCGGCCCATCGTGTCCACACCAGCCAACAAAGAGCTATCCAGCCTAATCCCACTTCCCAGCTCTTGGTCCGTAGCCCTGCAGGTTAGAGCATCCCAAGTGCACATCCAAGTACTTTCTAAATGTGGTTAGGGTTCCTGCCTCTACCACCCTTTCAGGCAGTGAGTTTCAGACCCCCACATCCCTCTGGGTGAAGAAATTTCCTCTCAAATCCCCTCTAAACCTTCCCCCAATTATTTTAAATCTGTGACCCCTGGTTTTTGACCCTTCTGCTGAGGGAAATAGGTCCTTTCTATCCACTTTATCTATGCCCCTCATAATTTTATACACCTCAATAAGGTCCCCCCTCAGCCTCCTCTGTTCCAAGGAAAACAGACCCAGCCTATCCAGTCTTTCCTCATAACTAAGATTCTCTATGCCCAGCAACATCTTTGTGAATCTCCTCTGTACTATCTCACATCCTTCCTGTAATGTGGTGACCAGAACTGCACGCAATACTCTAGCTGAGGCCCAACTAATGTTTTATATAGTTGAAGCATAACTCCACTGCTCTTGTATTCTATGCCACGGCTAATAAAGGCAAGCAGTCCTCCAGCACCATACCTGAAGCCAGAGAGAATTGAAAAATGGTGGTCAGGGCCTCTGCTATTTCCTCTTTTGCTTCGTTTAACAGCCTGGGATACATTTGATCTGGGCCTGGGGATCCATGAGGCGCTCAGGGACATTCCGTTTGGAATAGGGATCTGCTGCCTGCCTCCTCCCTTCCTTCTCCTTCTGAGGTGGTCCTAGAACCCGTAGTGCCAAGGACTGCGCCTTCATGCTGGGAAAGTTGTGCAGCATGCAGCAGACCACCACAAAATGGGACACCTGCTCTGGTGTGTACTGGAGGGCTCCTGCCAAGCGATCAAGACAACAGAACCATTGCTTGAGCACCCCGATGATCTACTCGATTATGTTCCTCGTGGCAGCATGGCAGTCATTATTTGACACCTCAAGTGGCGGGGTTAAGGAGGGGAGTCATCAGCCAGGTGTGAGGCTGATTAGGACTAGTCTCTGAGCAGCCACCCTCGGGTTCGACGTGGTGGCTGGAGGATTGCAGGATGAAGGCTTCATGACTGCTGCCAGAATACTGGGCATTCACCATTATGATGCAACAACTGCACATTAGGTGTTTGCAGTTGCAGTACATCTCAGGATTGATATGGTGTGCCCGTAAAGCCACATGTGTGCAATTGATGCCACCCCGCACCATGGGGAAGCCCAATATCCCGACAGTCACATCTGCGCACCTCCTGCTTCTTTCTGTTGAAAAAGACAATGAAGTCCCATCTCCACGTACAGAGCCTCTGAGATCCTGGATGCAGCGATGGACGGCGATCTGGGAGATGTTAGCTATGTCTCCTGGTATATACTGGAAGGATCCGGTGGCGAAAAGATAGAGGGCCACGATGGCTTTGCAGGCCACAGGAGAACCGTCGTCGCCCTGCTCGGAGGCTGTAGGTCTGGTTGCAGGAAGTGTCAGAGTTCTATGGCCACCACCTTGATGAAGAAAAGCCACCCAATACACTGCTCCTGGCTTAAGTACAGGTTGGAGAAGTGCTCCCTGAAGACCCTAGGTGGGCAAGGCATCCTGCTGAAAGAACCTCCTGTTCCCCCCCCCCCCACCTCCGGAGCATCTTGTCCTCTTCTTCGCTGCCTCTGCTCCGTCTTCCGGTCATACTCCAGCACGGGAGGGACTGCAAGTAGAGCCCTCATGACTGGGAGAAAGTGGTGTGAGCAGAACCCTTTAAATGAGAAGCAAGGCATTCTCCACTTGCAGCAACATGCCCATTCAACCACCATCTGCCCCACCTGTGACAGAGACTGTTGGTCCCGCATTGGACTCAGTCACCTGAGAACTCATTTTTAGTGTGGAAGCAAGTCATCCTCGGCTCTGAGGGACTGCCTAAAAAGTACAATTGTAGCAAGACTTCCTTACTCTTATACTCCAACCCCCTTGCAATAAAGGCCAACTTGCCATTTGCCTTCCTTATTGCCTGCTCTACATGCATGCTAGCTTTCTGTGTTTCTTTCATGTGAACACCCAAATCTCTCTAAACATCAACATTTGAAAATTTCCCACCATTTAAAAAATATTGTTTTTCTATTCTTCCTACCAAAGTGAATAACCTCACATTGCCCTACATTATACTCCATCTGCCACTTTACTGCCCACTCACTTAGTCTATCTATATCCCTTTGCTGACTCTGTTCTCCTCACAGCTTACTGTCCCACCTAGCTTTGTATCATCAGTAAACTTGGAAACATTACACTCTGTCCCTTCATCTAGGTCATTAATATACAGGAAACTTTGGTTTATCCGGAGGTTAACTGTCCAGAATGCTCGAGCCACCGGCAAAAATCAGGAGCCGTTTCGTTAGGTTTTTTTTCTTTTCGTTGCTTTTTTTTCCCTACCAGTCAGGCTCTGCAAGGTCTCGCTGAAGCTGTTGCTAAGCTACAGAGACACTTGCAAGGTACGGCCGACTGTTTAGAAGCTGTTGCTAAGCAACAGGGTTTGTTGCCAGATACAGAGCTCAAAATCTCCGTATGTTTCAACATTAGCGCTGGTTTGTCCGGCAGTTTTGATGGGACGGCAACAGCTCGGTCCCGTCGGTGCCGGATAGCACAAAGTTTCCTGTAGATTGTAAATAGCTGAGGCCCCAACACTGATCCTTGCGGCACCCCACTAGTTACAGCCTGTCAACTTGAAAAAGATCAGTTTATCCCTACTCTCTGCTTTCTGTCCATTAACCAATCCTCTATCCATGCTACTATATTACCCCAACCCCATGAGCCCTAATCTTGTGTAATAACCTTTTTAATGTGGCACCTTATCAAAGCCTTTTGGAAATCCAAATACACTACATCCACTGGTTCCCCTTTATCTACCCTGCTAGTTACATCCTCAAAAAACTAATAAATTTGTCAAACACAATTGCCCTTTCATAAAACCATGTTGACTCTGCCTAATCATGTTATGATTTTCTAAGTGACTTGATACCACTTCCTTAACAATGGATTCCAGCATTTTCCCGACGACTAATGACAGGCTAACTGGCCTGTAGTACCCGGTTTCTTCTCTCGCTCCTTTCTTGAATAGGGGTGTTACATTTGCGACCTTCCAATCCGCTTGGACCATTCCAGAATCTAGGTAATTTTGGAAGATCAAAACCAATGAATCCATTATCTCTTCAGCCACCTTTTTTAGAACCCTAGGATTTAGGCCGTCAGGTCCAGGGGATTTGTCGGCTTTTAGTCCCATTAGTTTCTCTAATTATATTAATTACGTTAAGTTCCTCACCCGCATTAGGTCCTTGGTTCCCCACCAATGTGTTGACAAACACTGAAATCTTTATTTTCAACACTTTGCGTTCTTGGTCAGATTTGTGTGCATCTTTGGAAGTGGCTTACTGAGTTGCAGTGAATGGTGAAACCAAACAGCACCCCCCACATAGAAGACTGGTTAACAAAATTGAGGCTCATAGATAAGGAATTGGCTTAAGGGCAGAAAACATGGTAAATGGCTGTTTTTCAGAATGGAGGATGGTGGACAGTGGTGTTCCCCAAGTGTCAGTGCGGGGGCCACTGCTTTTTTTGATAAATGACCTGGATATTGGAATACAGAGTAGAATTTCTAAATTTGCCGATGACACCAAACTTGGGAGTGTGGCAAACAGCGAGGATGATACCAATCGACTGCAACAAGACATAGAAAGGCTATCAGAATGGGCAGACAAGTGGCAGATGTAATTTAATAGAGAGAAGTGTGAGGTGATGCATTTTGGCAGAAGGAAGAGGCAATATACACTTAATGATAGCAAAATACTGCAGATGCTGGAAATCTGAAATAACAGAAACTGCTGGAAAAACTCAGCACTGAATGGTACAGTTTTAAAGAGTGTGCAGGGACAGAGGGACCTGGGAGTTAATGTGCATAGGTCCCTGAAGGTGGCAGGACATATTGAGAGAGTGGTTAACAAAGCATATGAGATCTTGGGTTTCATAGAGGTATTGAGTACAAAAGTAGAGAAGTTATGCTGAACCATTATAAAGTGCTGGTTAGGCCATAACTGGAGTATTGCGTCCAGTTCAGGTCACCACACTTTGGAAGGATGTGAAGACCCTTGAGAGGGTGCAGAGGAGATTTAACAGAATGGTTCTGGGGATGGGGGAATCTTAGCTACAAGGACAGGTTGAAGAAGCTGGACTTGTTTTCAATAAAGAAGTGGTTGAAAGGTGATTTGATAGAGGTGTACCAGATTATGACGGGTTTGGATAGGCTAGACGGGGAAAGGCTGTTCCCACTAGTTGATGGTGCAAGGACTAAGGGACACAGATTTAAGGTTTTGGGCAAGAGATACAAGGGGGAATGTGAGGAAAAACTTTTTTATGCAGCGAGTGGGGATGACCTGGAATTCACTGCCGACAGAAGTGGTGGAAGCAGAGACACTCGGGGAGAAATTTGGTTGTTCGCGCCAGCGATTAGCGCCTAAAGAGGCCGAGAATTGGGGTGTTACGTAATTTTCGGGCGAGCGCAGTGAACCCAGCGCCTCTTGCCATCTTGAGTGGGCTTTTAGCGCCGGCGCTAAATCTTAGCGCCCACTCGCGGGCGCAGGCAGATCATGACGTCATTTCAGTGTGCAACGCCTTTTTGGCGCCCCGGACCGGAAATTCAGTGGCGCACCCCTCTGTTCCAACTGGCGCTAATAAGGACAGCTTCCTGGAATGTTCCCCAGTGGCTCTCGGGCTTAGTGGGGTGCTCTTTAAAGGGGACTGCACTGGTATAAAAGCGGCAGCCATTTTGGGAGCACAACCTATTTGAGATTTACACAGAGTTGCAAAGTTGAACTCTGAGCCATTTCACTAGTGACCCAGCGCTGCCAGCGGACCTTCAGCCTTCATACCATCACCCTGCTGCTGGTGAGCGTTTACACCCTATTTAATTTCTGCTGACCTATTATTATGGGGGCTGCTTTGGAGGGGAACGTCCTGCTGCTCGACCATCTGGAAAGGGCACAGGGACGGAGGGAGAGAGGGCCAGAAATGGCCAGACGGAGGAGGGCCAACAGACGTCGCCACACCAGACCTTACGCTGCCAGGGTATTCAGGCAGCAGTTCTCTTACCTCAACATGTCGGAGGAGCAGTGTGTTAGGAGGGTGCGATTCCAAAAGGAGGTGGTGACTGAGCTGTGCCACTTGCTTCAGGAAGATCTGCAGCCGCAGAGAAGGTGCAGGACCTCTCCGTCGGTGGTTGTGAAGATAACAGTGGCATTGAATTTCTATGCGACCGGCTCCTTCCAGTCAGCAACTGGGGACATTGCCAACATATCCCAGTTTGCGGTGCATAGCTGCATCCAGCAGGTTACAGATGCCCTGTTTAAAAGGCGGCGTCAGTACATATCCTTCAATGTGACACCGGAGAAGCAGCGGGAGCACACAGAGGGCTTCGCGGCAATAGCGGACTTTCCCATGGTGCAGGGTGCCATTGACTGCACGCACGTGGCTTTGCGGGCGTCTGTACAGAATCCTGAGGAGTTCCGCAACCGCAAGGGGTTCCACTCCTTGAATGTGCAGCTGGTCTGTGACCACTGGCAGCTGATCCTGGCGGTCAATGCACAGTTCCCAGGCAGCAGCCACGACGCTTTCATCCTGCACCAGAGTTCAGTCGTTGACCTTTGAGGCCCCGGCTCATCCAGAAGGCTGGCTTCTCAGCGACAAGGGCTATCCACTGTGCCCATGGCTGATGACCCCGCTCCGGATGCCCAGCACCCCTGCAGAAGAGCACTACAACGTCAGCCATCAGGCGACGAGGAACATTGTGGAGCACACAATCGGCGTGCTGAAGCAGCGGTTCCGCTGTTTGGACCATTTGGGAGGAGCCTTGCAGTACTCACCAGAGAGAGTCTCCCACTTCGTCGTTGTCTGCTGCATGCTCCATAACCTCGCCACCCTGCGCACCCAGCCAATGCCAGCAGACATTGAAGGACCAGCAGAGGAGGAGGAGGAGCAGGAGGAGGAGGACCAAGACGGGAGGGTCTGAGAAACTGGAAGGGCTGTCCGTCTGAGGCTGATAAGGAGTCGGTTCTAGGCCCCTCTCACGGACTGCTTGGTGCCATTCGAAGACCAGGAATGGAACCATTCAGATAACCAAAAGCCTATGAAGGCCACAATGATTTGTAAATAGCAGACATGGCCAATGACATTAACACTTTTTGTTTATTTTGAAAACTGTGCTTCCTTCCAACATGACAAAGCAATGGCAACAGAAAGCTTAACTAACACATACGTGCCTCGCACACCCGGGAGACTATCCAAAACATGACTAACATTCAGAACAACATCCACAGCCTTGATTTCTAGAAATAGGACGTTTCAGCAGCACCTTCTACTCTTTCCCCTTTGATGGTGATCTACTTCTCTTGCGAGAACGGCCCCTTCCCTCCCTGCAGCTCCTCCGTAACGGGACCCCAGTGGCTGCATGAAGGCTGGGGGACGCCTGCTGACTGTCCGAAAGCGCAGATGCCCCTGAGGGACGGCCTGGACGGACTCTGGGCTTGGAGGGGCCAGATGCTGACTGCTCCAAATGGGCATGGGTGGAAGCAGTCTGTCCTGCAGGTGATGGCAGCTGCAGTGGAGACGTGCCAGCGTTGGCATCAGGAATGCTGACATCCTGAGAGCGGACACCTGCTCCGTGGTCGGCCGACACACTGGCACTCCGATGGGGCAGCACCGCAGCATGCGGACCAATCGGCTGGTCCACAGATTGCTGGCCTGCTGTGGTGCTGCAAGGGCCCCGGGTAATCCTGCCTGATCCATCGAGGGTGGCAGCAGTCAGTGCTTGTGTGGCCTCAATCTGCCTCTGCATGAGGCCAGCGAGGGACTGCGTGGCAGCACTCAGCACTTGCGTGGCAGGTGCCAGTGCTTCGGTGAAGCCCTGGACAGTCCTTTCCAGTGATGTCGCAACGCCCTGGACAGTCCTTTCCAGCGATGTGCCGACGCCCTGGGCACTCCTTTCCAGTGCTGCCCCGAAGTCTTGCACAATCCTTTCCTGTGCTGCCCCGAAGTCTTGCACACTCCTTGCCAGTGTCTCAATGGATTCAGGCATCCTTGCAACTGCAGCCATCAGCTCAGTGTGCCTGAGCCGAGCCTGGGCGCTAATTTCTCTGAGGGAACGCACCTCTTCTGCGCAGCAGTCATCGTGGCCTGACGCGCCCTCCAGGGAGATGGTTCCCGAACTTCCCTACCCCTCTTGCGCTGCTGGAGGCCGCTGGTTCCTGCAACTGGTTCCTCCTCAGAGCCATCCCCCCCACTCCCTTCCAGGGAAGCACTATCCCCAGTCTGCAGATGGGCTGGCTTGCCTGAGGGTGGGACGGATGGTCCAGCTTCCTCCTGCTCATTGCCTCCGGAGTCAGTGTCCCTGGCAGCTTGCTGGCCTGGCTCCCGAGCTGGTGATGCAGCATCTGAAAGCAGGGAGGTTGAAGAGTGGCTTTAGCGAAAGGACAGGGTGGCAGCAAGGGATGCAAGAGTGCTGCAATGCTCTGACATGGGTCCAGACTGAAAAAGCATGCTGGTGGGGGGAACAAGTGGAAAGAGAGAGTTCAAAAAGGTGATGACCTTACCATCGCTGTGCACAATGGGGTCGGCAGCTCCAGTGGTGACAGGACCACTCATCCGGCCTCCAACAATCTGGTGGACTCTTTCCTCCAGGTCCGTGAGTTCCTGCAGCTGAGGAGGGCCCCCTCCAGTACGATTCTGTTCCCTCCGGTTCCTGGCCAGCTTGCCCTGCAGGAGAAAGGACGGGAAGTTCTGAAACATGCTGCCCTGAGTTGTCATCTCATGCCCCCCCATGGTGGATCAGCCCTTACATTATGTCCTGAGTTGTCATCTCATGCCTCCCCATGGTGGATCAGCCCTTACATTATGTCCTGAGTTGAATGTGCGTGTGCGTTCCCAGAAAGGGCCATGGGTGCTGGCTGACAGATGGCCATTGGGGCATCGCGCACCCTCTGGCCATAAAGTCAGGTGCAGATGGAGGGATGAAGAAGATTGCCAACAAGCCACTCACCCTAACGACCCGAGTGAGATCGTTGAATTTCTTCCTGCATTGCACAGGAGTCCTGGGCGCCACGCTGCTGGAGTTGAATCTTTGACAAACTTCCCTCCAAGCTCTGCGGTACGCGTTCTGATGAGGCCTCCTGCCATTTTCAGGGTACAGCACTGCTTGCCGGCACTCCACTGCGTCAACCAAAGCATCCAATGCCCTTTCGGAAAACCGCTCCGCTCTCTGCCTCACCCTCTCCATCTGGTCAGTTTGTAACGCCTCAGATTGCACAGCGCCGATTTTGAGGCCTACAGGGCGATGAGTCTGGCTGCTGAACCTAAATGACCTGCCCCTTTAAGAGCTGGCCGGCGCCAGCATGTCTCGTGGTCATCGATTATTGACAGCACCTGCGCTGCGCCCGTCCGCCCAGATATTGAGTAGCGCCACCAGGTTAGCGCCTTAGGAGTCCCGTGCAGCGCCTGATTTAACGCCACAATCACCTTCAGGGGCGCAGCAACCCAATATCGCTGGAGGTGGCGATAAGTTGCGCCTGGCGATAAAATTTGCGCATCGCCAATTCTAGCGCCCCGAGCGGGGCTATACCCAATTTTTCCCCCTCAATGTTTTCAAGGGGAGACTGGATAGGCACTTGAGAGAAATAAACTTGCAGGGCTACGACTGGATTGTTCTACAGAGAGCTGGCACGGACTTGATTGGCCGAATGGCCTCCTTCTGTGCCGTTATAACTGTATAACAATGGTGATGAGTGTGAAAGGAATCGGTTGACCATTGTAGGGAAGCTTCATGTTGTTGGTGTGGGGTGATGCCAACCTGGCGCATCGTGTGGCAGCCAACATGTGCAGCGTCAAGTGAAGTAAATGTGGCCATGGTGAGGCCATCCCTAGTGTCCTGGGCAACAATGTGGTCAGGTACTGATGCCCTCTGTCCTGTGCAGCATCAGGTGATTGCAGAGAAGGTTGGTGTGGTTGTTGGTACTGCTGGTGTGCCTGGTGATGCTGGTGTTGCAGCTGATCATGGTCAGATTCTGAGGACCAAGGTGAGAGAGTATAAACCATACCCATGCTGATGGAATAGATGACAGGTGAACTCGAGATGACAGAAGCGTTGTCAATGGTGAGAGAGGTTGTTCCAATGAGGTCTTAATGGATAGAGAGTTTGCTCCAAACAATGGAACCTGCATAAAACTCAATTTGTCTTCCAAATGCAGTAAGCAACAGCTTCTGAGCTTGGAAAGTAAACAGCTAGGAGATGGGAGCTTTTATAGCATATTTCAAGCTGTCACGTAATGACGTGATTCCCGAGCAGTGTGGACCCCGTTAGTGAGCTTGTAAATTCAAACAGTGAGCTCAAAATTGTTGTTAATCCTCTGTTAACAAGAGCATAATGACCTGAATTGCCTTCCCCGCCGCTGCGTGTCGGGTCTGCTCAGTGTTGACAGACCTGACATTTAGTAAAGGCACGTGGCAGCAAGTGGACAGCGGGGTCCCAACCCACTGTCCAAAAAAAAAAACACTTTCCCACCCGACCTGCCATCGATTGTGCCCGCTGACCGCCCCCACTGGAGAGTTTTCCCCAGTTTGTCCAATCGTAACTGTCGACCTGTGTGTTCACTTACCGTCTGAGAAATGAAAGGGGGAGAAATTTGTGTTAGCCAGTAAAGTTAACGGCCGCTGAAAAAGGCCGCAATGCTAACAGGGCAAAATTCATCTTGGGGATGGAGATTGTTGGCACAGTGCTTACCTTCCCAGTGGCGTTGCTGGAGGCATCTGACCCGAAGTTCCTGTGCAGGTGCGGCGTTCGAGCTTCGCACAGCCTCTGGAAGCAAGGCTGTAGAGCTCACAACGAATTGTGGGCAAAGAAAAGACCTGTGAATTAAAGGGGCCATGCCCTCTGAAGTAATGCAAATTCAAATCCAGTGAAACAATGCAGTTTTCAGCCCTTTATGATTTTCAAAAAAAGGAACATTACAAAGTCCCAAATGTGAATACTCAGCTTTCAAAAAATGGGAAAAGTGCTTCAGCACGAATACATATGGCTCAGCAAGCCAGGGAAGGGGCACCCAGGGTCTCGCATGCAGCCCTCCAGGGGGTCAACACTGCAAGACAGGCCCTCTACCCACAGCGGCCAAGAGGCCCTCCAGGAAGAACGATGTGGGAGTACATCACAGAGGCCGTCAGTGCCAGCAGTGTCAACCCACCACCTGACTCCAGTGCCCAAAGAAGCTTCATGACCTCAGACCACAGGTCAAGGTCAGCTAATGCATCTTCAAAAGCCGTCTCCTACCAACTGCACTACTAGCCTCACATACTGCTCATTGCATGACCTCCAATCACTCACCTACCAACAATCTACGGCAACCAGGAGGCACATCTCCCAATCCTAGCCTCACCTCACCACATTGGAGGAGACAGAACGCCCATTCTTGGCAGGGGCATGGCTGAGCCCTTGGCCAGCAGCGGGCCTGAAAGGATACAAGATGCTGGGATACAAGATGCTGGTATCCTCATATGTTATCCTCCTTCTGGCATGTACCTCATGCTTTCCCGCCCTCCAGTCACAACTCCACCCATGTGCGTTCCTCATTTCACACACCCAAGGAATGCAGCCTGCCCAGCCAGTGGATGCCCAAGAGGGAGTGGAGAGTGAAGAAGAACAAGAAGAGGAAGATTGATTTGACACTCCTAGCCACCAGCTCCTCAAGATCAACCAGTAATGCCATTTGCAGTGTCCCTCACTGAAAGTCAACAGCCTTCCACCAGCCATGCTGCAGCCACTGGGGTAGCACTGCGTGACATCAGTAGGATAGGCAAAGGCACACACAGACAGTCACTAAGAGAATGCATATGGGTGATGAGTTGATTTCTTGATGTCACATTTGATGGTAGACTTATATAATTGGATTGCAGGACATTCTGGAGGGGGAGGGTGAACAACCAGTTGTCGTGATGCATGTAGGTACCAACGATATAGGTAAAAAACAGGATGAGGTCCTAAAAGCTGAATATAGGGAGTTAGGAGGTAAATTTAAAAATAGGACCTCAAAAGGTAGTAATCTCAGGATTGCTACCAGTGCCACGTGCTAGTCAGTGTAGAAATAGAAGGATATTTCAGATGAATGTGTGGCTAGAGGAATGGTGCCAGGGGGAGGGATTCAAATTCCTGGGACATTGGAACCGGTTCTGGGGGAGGTGGGACCAGTACAAACTGGACGGTTTGCACCTGAGCGGGACCGGGACCAATGTCCTAGGGGGAGCGTTTGCTAGTGCTGTTGGGGAGGGTTTAAACTAAAATGGCAGGGGGTTGGGAACCTGTGCAGGGAGACAGATGAAAGGGAAGCAAGGACAGAAACAAAAGACAGGAAAGAGAAAAGCAAAAGTGGAAGGCAGAGAAATCAAGGGTGTAAATCAAACAGGGCTACAGTAAATAATAATTCTAAAAGGACTAAGTGTTAAAAAAACAAGCCTGAAGTCTTTGTGTCTTAATGAGAGGAGCATTCGTAATAAGGTGGATCAATTAGCTGCGCAAATAGATGTAAATGGATATGATATAATTGGGATTACAGAGACATGGCTCCAGGGTGACCAAGGCTGGGAATTCAACATCCAGGGGTATTCAATATTCAGGAAGGACAAGCAAAAAGGAAAAGGAGGTGGGGTAACATTGCTGGTTAAAGAGATTAACATTGAAGGAAGGATATTAGCTCTGATGATGTAGAATCTATATGGGTAGAGCTGAGAAATACCAAGGGGAAGAAAACATGAGTGGGAGTTGTATACAGACCCCCAAACAGTAATGCTGAGGTTGGGGATGGCATTAAATGGGAAATTAGAGACGCGTATAATAACGGCACAGCAGTTATCATGGGTAACTTTAATCTACATATAGATTGGGCTAATCAAATTAGTAACAATACTGGAGGAGGAATTCCTAAGAGTGTATACGGGATGGTTTCCTGGACCAATATGTCGAGTAACCAACTAGAGATCAGGCCATCTTAGACTGGGTATTACGTAATGAGAAAGGATTAATTAGCAATCTTGTTGTGCGAGGCCCCTTGGGGAGGAGCGATCATAATATGATCGAATTCTTCATTAAGATGGAGAGTGAAGTAGTTGACTCAGAGACTAGGGTCCTGAATTTAAATAAAGGAAACTATGATGGTATGAGGCGCGAGTTAGCTAGGATGAATTGGTGAACATTACTTAAAGGGTTGACGGTGGATAGGCAATGGCAAACATTTAAAGATCACATGGATGAACTACAGAATTTGGCATAAAATTTTTTAAAAGGTGACTCAACCGTGATTAATAAGGGAAATTAGGGATAGCATAAGATCCAAGGAGAGCACATATAAATTGGCAAGAAAAAGCAGCAAACTTGAGGATTGGGAGCAGTTTAGGATTCAACAAAGGAGGACAAAGGGATTAATTAAGAGGGGGGAAATAGAATGAGTGTAAGCTTGCAGGGAACATAAAAACTGACTGTAAAAGCTTCTATAGATATGTGAAGAGAAAAGGATTGGTGAAGTCAAGCATAGGTCCCTTGCAATCAGAATCAGGGCAATTTATAATGGGGAACAAAGAAATGGCAGACCAATTAAATACATACTTTGGTTCTTTCTTCACAAAGGAGGACAAAAATAACCTTCCAGAGATGTCGGGGAACATAGGGTCTAATGAGACAGAGGAATTGAATGAAATCAGTATTTGTAGGGAATGGTGTTAGGGAAATTGATGGCATTGAAGGCCGATAAATCTCCAGGGCCTGATAATCTACATCCTAGGGTACTTAAGGAAGTGGCCCTAGAAATAGTAGATGCATTGCTGGTCATCTTCCAAAATTCTATAGACTCTGGAATAGTTCCCATGGATTGGAGGGTAGCTAATGTAACCCCATTATTTAAAAAAGGTGGTAGAGAGAAAACGGGGAAGCCTGACATTGGTAGTGGGGAAACTGCTAGAGTCCATTATAAAAGATGTAATAGCAGAGCACTTGGAAAACAGTGACAGGATCAGACAAAGTCAACATGGATTTACAAAAGGTAAATCATGCTTGACTAATCTACTAGAATTCTTTGAGGATGTAACTGGTAGAATAGATAAGGGAGAACCAGTGGATGTGGTGTATTTGGACTTTCAGGAGGCTTTCGATAAGGTCCCGCATAAGAGATTGGCGTGTAAAGTTAAAGCACATGGGATTGCGGGTAAGGTACTGACTTGGATAGAGAACTGGTTGGCAGACAGGAAGCAAAGAGTTGGAATAAACTGCTCTTTTTCCAAGTGGCAGGCAGTGACTAGTGGGGTACCGCAGAGATCGGTGCTAGGACCCCAGCTATTCACAATATATATTAATGATCTAGACGAGGGAACTGGATGCAATATCTCCAAGTTTGCAGACTACACAAAGCTGGGTGGGCGTGTGTGCTGTGAGGAGGATGCAGAGAAACTCCAGTATGATTTGGACAGGTTGGGTGATTATAATGCATCTGCCATGCATCTGCCCAATGTGGATAAATGCAAGGTTATCCACTTTGGTGGCAAAAACAGGAAGACAGATTATTATCTGAACAGCAATAGATTGGGAAAAGGGGAAGTGCAACGAGACTTGGGTGTCCTTGTGCACCAGTCGCTGAAGGTAAGCATGCAGGTGCAGCAGGCGGCTAAGAAGGCAAATGGTATGTTGGCCTTCATAGCGAGAGGATTAGAGTACAGGAGCAAGGATGTCTTGCTGCAGTTGTACAGGGCCTTGGTGAGACCATACCTTGAGTATTATGTGCAGTTTTGGTCACCTTATCGGAGGAAGGATGTTCTTGCCATGGAGGGAGTGCAGTGAAGTTTCACCAGACTGATACCTAGGATGTCAGGAATGACCGGGATGGCAGGAATGACGTATGAAGAGAGATTGGGTCGATTAGGCTTATATTTGCTAGAGTTTAGAAGAATGAGAGGGGATCTCATTGAAACTTATTAAATTCTAACAGGACTAGACACAGGAAGGATGTGCCCGATGGCGGGGGAGTGCAGAACCAGGGGTCACAGTCTAAGGATAAGGGGTAAGCCATTTAGGACTGAGATGAGGAGGAATTTCTTCACCCAGAGTGTGGTGAACCTGTGGAATTCTCTACCACAGAAGGCAGTTGAAGCCAACTTATTAAATATATTCAAGAAGAAGGAGTTAGCTATATTTCTTAAGGCTAAAGGGATATGGGGAGAAAGCAGGGACAGGGTACTGAATTTGGATGATCAGCCATGATCTCATTAAATGGCGGAAAAGGCTCGAGGGCTGAATGGCCTATTCCTGCTCCTATCTTCTATGTTTCTATGTAGAGTTTGCTTTGTGGTGGCTTTTATTTCAACGTCGTGACCAAGAAGACATTGTGATGGCCAGTAACAGATGGACGCTAGGGCATGGGACTAATGTTGAACGAAGAATTGGGGTTGTGGTCATTGGGACCGCAGGTGGATGATTCCATCCCGGATATCCCGGCCACAAAAGGGCTGTCTGGAATGCATTCTTCCATCTGCTTCCTCCTCCTCTGTGTCTTATCATAGAATCATAGAAATTTACAGCACAAAAGGGGGCCATTCGGCCCATCTTGTCCATGCCGGCTGACAAAGAGCTATCCACCCTAATCCCACTTTCCAACACTTGGTCTGTAGCCTTGTAGGTTATGGCACTTCAAGTACATATCCAAGTACTTTTAAAATGTGATGAAGGTTTCTGCCTCTACGATCCTTTCAGGCAGTAAGTTCCAGACCCCCACCAAACTCTGGGTGAAAAAAAACTCCTCAAATCCCCTCTAATCCTTCTACCAATTACTTTAAATCTATGCCCCCGGTTATTGACCTCTCTGGGAAGGGAAATAGGTCCTTCTATCCACTCTATTTCAGCCCCTCATAATTTTATACACCTCAATTAAGTCTCCCCTCAGCCTCCTCTGTTCCAAAGAAAACAACCCCAGCCTATCCAATCTTTCCTCATAGCTAAAATTCTCCAGTCCTGGCAACATCCTCGTAAATCTCCTCTGTACCCTCTCTAGTGCAATCACACCTTTCCTGTAATGTGGTGTTAAGAAATGTGCACAGTATTCTAGCTGCGGCCTCACTTGTGTTTTATACAGTTCAAGCATAACCTCCCTGTTCTTATATTCTATGTCTCGGCTAATAAAGGCAAGTATCCCATATGCCTTCTTAACCACCTTATCTACCTGTCCTGCTACCTTCAGGGATCTATGGACATGCATTCCAAGGTCCCTCTGATCTTCTGCACTTCTCAGGTGTCCTACCATTTAGTGTATTCCCATGCCTTGTTAGCCCTCCCCAAATGCATTACCTCACACTTCTCCAGATTGAATTCCATTTGCACTGTTCTGCCCACCTGACTAGTCCATTGATATCTTCCTGCAGTCTGCAGCTTTCTTTTTCATGATCAACCACATGGACAATTTTTGTATCATCTGCAAACTTCTTAATCATACTTCCTACATTCAAGTCCAAATCATTGATATATAATATAAAAAGCAAAGGACCCAGTACTGAGCCCTTTGGCACTCCACTGGAAACAGCCTCCCAGTCACAGAAACACCCTTCGATCATCACACTTTGTTTCCTGCCTCCGAACTAATTTTGGATCCAACTTGCCACTTTCCCTTGGATCCCATGGGCTTTTACTTTCGTGACCAGTCTGCCATGTGGGACCTTATCAAAAGCCTTGCTAAAATCCATATCAAACGCACTACCCTCATCAACCCTCCTTGATACCTCCTCAAAAAATTCAATCAAGTTAGTCAGACATGACCTTCCCAAACAAATCCATGCCGACTGTTCCTGATTAATCTGTCTTTCTAAATGAAGATTTATCCTGTCCCTCAGAATTTTTTCCAATAATTTTCCCACCACCAAGGTATTCTTGCTCTTTCACTATGTTTATTTCATCCTCCTCCCTGATCGCAATGACCGCATTGTCCCGCTCTTTTGTGAAAACAAACTCAAAGTATTCATTAAGAACCATAACCATGTCTTCCGCTTTCACACACAAGTTACCTTTATGGTCCCTAATAGGCCCTACTCTTACTTGCTCTTTATGTATTTATAAAACATCTTTGGGTTTTCCTTGATTTTACTTGCCAATATTTTTTCATGCCCTCCATTTTAATTTCATCCCTGCACTTTCTATACTCTAAGCTTTCTGGAGTATTGAGTCCTTGGTATCTGTCATAAGCTTCCCTTTTTTTCCTTTATCTTACCCTGTATGCCCCTTGACATCTAGGGAGCTCTAGATTGGTTAGTCCCACTCTTTTTCTTTAAGGGAACATACTTGCTCTGAACCCTCACAATCTCCTCCTTGAATGCCCCCCACTGCTCTGACACTGATTTACCTTCAAGTTTCTGTCTCCAGTCCACTTTGGCTAAATCACCTCTCAGCTTAGTAAAATTTGCTCTTCCCCAATTGAAAACTTTTATTCCTGGTCTGTCCTTGTCCTTTTCCATAAGTATCCTGAATCTAACTGAATTATGATCACTACCACAATATGCTCTCCCACTGATACCTTTTCCACCTGCCCAGCTTCATTCCCTAAAACTAGGTCCAGAACTGCCCCCTCTCTTGTTGGGCATGCTAAAAAAAGTTCTCCTGGATGCATTTTAAGAACTCTGCTCTCTCTATACCTTTCACACTAATTTTATCCCAGTTAATATTAGGGAAGTGGAAATCCCCTATTACTGCCCTTTTTTTGCATGTCTCAAAATTTTCCTACATATCTGACTGTTCGGAGGTTTATACTACAGTCGCAGCAGTGTAATTGCTCCTTTTTTGTTTTTCAGTTCAACCCATATGGCCTCGTTGGATGATCCTTCCAAGATATCCTCCCTCCTCACAGCTGTAATGGTTTCTTTAATCAATATTGCAACCCCCCCTCCTTTTTTATCCCCCTCTCTATCTCATCTGAAAACCATGTAACCAGGCATACTGAGCTGCCATTCCTGCCCTTCTTTCAGCCATGTTTCAGTAATAGCTTTAATATCATACTCCCACGTGTGTATCTGTGCCCTCAGCTCATCTGCTTTATTCCCTAGGCTCCTTGCATTGAAGTATATACCATTTCACAGAAATCACAGAAACCCCACAATGCAGATAGAGGCCATTTCGGCCCATCGAGCCTGCAACGACACATATCCCACCCGATCCCCATAACCCCTACACCAACACATATCCCACCCTATCCTCGTAACCCCACGTATTTAATCCCCCTAACAGTAAGGGTCAATTTATCATAGCCAATCAACCTAACCCGCACATCTTTGGACTGTGGGAGGAAACCGGAGCACCCGGAGGAAACCCACGCAAACACGGGGAGAATGTGCAAACTCCACACAGACAGTCACCCGAGGCCGGATTCGAACCCGGGTCCCTGGCGCTGTGAGGCAACAGTGCTAACCACTATGCCACCGTGCTGCCACGGTGCCATTTAGCACTGCCAAACTCCCTTGTCTATTTTCTAGCCTTTGTTTCCTCAGTCTTCCAAACTCGCTTACTAATTTTCTGCCTTCCATTTCCAGCTTTGCTTCTCTCCCTTCTGAATCTACTCTCGGGTTCCCATCCCCCTGCCAAGCTAGTTTAAACTCTCCCCACCAGCACTAGCAAACCCCGCCATGAGGATATTGGTTCCGGTCCTGTTGAGGTGCAACCCGTCTGGCTTGTACAGGTTCCACCTCCCCCAGAAACGGTCCCAATGCCTCAGGAATCTGAAGCCCTCCCTCCTGCACCATCTCTCCAGCCATGCATTCATCTGCTCTATCCTCCTGTTTCTGTACTCACTAGCACATGGCACCAGGAGTAATCTAGAGATTACTACCATTGGAGGTCCTGCTTGTTAATCTTTTTCCTAGCTCCCTAAAATCTGCCTACAGGACCTCATCCCTCTTTGTACCTATGTTGTTGGTACCGATGTGGACCACGACCTCTGGCTGTTCACCCTCCCCCCCTCAGAATGTCCTGCAGCCATTCAGTGACATCTTTGAACCTGCCATCAGGTTTGAACCTGGAGTCACGTCTGCGGCCGCAGAAACACCTGTCTATTTCCCTAACTATCGAATCCCCTACCACTACTGCTCTTCCACTCTCTTCCTCCCGACCTGTGCAGCTGAACCACCCATGGTGCCGTGGACTTGGCTCTGGCTGCACTCCCCAGAGGAACCATTACCCTCACCAGTATTCAGAACCGAATACTGGTTAGTGAGCGAGATGCACTCAGGGGACTCCTGCTCTACCTGCCTCGTCGTCCTCTTCTGCCTAGCGGTCACCCATTCCCTCTCTGCCTGCACACACTTAAGCTATAGGGTGACCACCTCCAGAAATGTGCTATCCACGTAACTCTCATCCTCGTGGATGCACTGCAGTGACTACAGCCGCCACTCAAGCTCCGAAAACTGGAGCTCGAGCTGCTGTAGCTGCCGACACTTCCCGCACACGTGAGCGTCCAGGCCACGCAAAGCATCCAGGATTTCCCGCATGGCACAGGATGTGTATTCCACGGGACTGAGCTGCCCCGCCATGCCTTTACTTTATAGACTAATTAACTAGAAACACTTACCAGCTACTCACCAATCAGCTCCTTCCCTTGTGCTGACATCACTTTTTAATTCTGACATCACTTTCAAATTCTGCCTTTGTTGAGTCACTCCCGCTCAGGTCCGCTGCTTCCGCTCTCGGGCCTTACTCTGCCGCGCTCTTTATTTGCTCCGCCTCCACTCTAGCTCAGGTCTGCTGCCTCCGCTCTTGGGCCTTCCACTGTCGCGCTCTTTATCTTCTCCACCTCCGCTCTTGCTTGGTCCACTGCCTCCACTCTCGGGCCTACCTCTGCCATGCTCTTTATATTCTCCGCCTCCACTCTTGCTCACGCTCAGGTCTGCTGACATGCTCTGCCCTCTGTGAGTAGTTGCTGTAAATATTGACTGCCAGCATAAAATGGTGGAAATATTCAGCTTTTCTCTCCACGGATGTTGCCTGGCCTGTTAACCACTCAATATGTCCTGCCACCTATGCACATTAACTCCCAGGTCCCTGTCCCTGCAGACTCTTTAAAACTGTGCCATTAAGTGTATATTCACTCTCCCTGTTCCTTCTGCCAAAATGCATCACCTCACACTTCTCTCTATTAAATTCCATCTGCCACTTGTATGCCCATTCTGCTAGCCTTTCTATATCCTGTTGCAGTCGATTGGTAGCATCCTCACTGTTTGCCATACCCCCAAGTTTGGTGTCATCGGCAAACTTAGAAATTCTACGCTCTATTCCAATATGCAGGTCATTTATATATATCAATCAAAGCACTGACCCTTGGGGAACACCACTGTCTACCATCCTCCAGTCTGAAAAACAGCCATTTACCCCAACTCACTGTTTTCTGTCCTAAGCCAATTCCTTATCCAAGCTGCCACTGACGCACCTATTCCATGAGCCTCAATTTTGATAACCAGCTTTCTGTGTGGGGGGTGCCGTTAGGTTTCACCATTCGCTGCAACTCACTAAGCCACTTCCAAAGGTGCACACAAATCTGACCAAGAACCCAAAGTGTTGAAAATAAAGATTTCAGTGTTTGACAGCACATTGGTGGGGAACCAAGGGTCTAATGAGGGTGAAGAACTTAACGTAATTAATACAAGTAGAGAAAAAATACTAACTAATGGGACTAAAAGCCGACAAATCCCCTGGACCGGACGGCCTACATCCTAGGGTTCTAAAAAAGGTGGCTGAAGAGATAGCGGATTCATTGGTTTTGATCTTCCAAAATTACCTAAATTCTGGAAGGATCCCAGCAGATTGGAAGGTCGCAAATCTAACACCGCTATTCAAGAAAGGAGGGAGAGAGAAAACAGAGAACTACAGGCCAGTTAGCCTGACATCAGTCGTCGGGAAAATGCTGGAATCCATCGTTAAGGAAGTGGTATCAAGTCACTTAGAAAATCATAACATGATTAGGCAGTGTCAACATGGTTTTATGAAAGGGCAATTGTGTTTGACAAATTTATTAGTTTTTTGAGGATGTAACTAGCAGGGTAGATAATGGGGAACCAGTGAATGTAGTATATTTGGATTTCCAAAAGGCATTTGATAAGGTGCCACATTAAAAAGGTTATTACACAAGATTAGGGCTCATGGGGTTGGGGGTAATATAGTAGCATGGACAGAGGATTGGTTAATGGACAGAAAACAGAAAACAGAGTAGGGATAAACGGATCTTTTTCAGGTTGGCAGGCTGTAACTAGTGGGGTGCCGCAAGGATCAGTGTTGGGGCCTCAGCTATTTACAATCTATATTAATGACCTAGATAAAGGGACCAAGTGTAACATATTCAAGTTTGCTGATGATACAAGCTAGGTGGGACAGTAAGCTGTGAGGAGAACACAGAGTCAGCAAAGGGATATAGATAGACTAAGTGAGTGGGCAGTGTAGTGTATGTACCTTTAAGAGGAACTATGTTTTTTTGAAGCCCCTGTGTACTGTAGTACCGGTAGTGACCACTCGGGTATATAAGCCTGTATAGCGTCTTGTATAGTTAGTTCACCTCCAGACTTTGTTCAATAAACACTTGTTAAATCAACTCCTGCTTTCCGTGTCTCCATTAACACACAGATACAACAGTGGCGACAAGATAGAAATGAACTAACCTGCAGTTCGGCAGCACCTCAAGGAGATCGATTCCTCAGGCGAAGGTCGAAAAAAAAAACAAAAAAAAAAAACTGTGCTTTCACCAGCTAAACGGGCTGGTGGCAGGTAGTGCACTGATCCTTCCTGGGTGGCAGGCTGGGGCTCGATCGGGTAGCTCTACAGCGGAGCCGGGCAACGAGTCGTAAAGCAGAAGCAAACAGAGACAGAGGGTGGAGCACTCAGGGGACGGCCGGCGCTGCAAAGCAAGTCGGCGTTCGGACCAAGTAGAGGGAGGGGAAAGTCCCAGAGAGTCCGACGGGAACGATTCTCCAAGTGACGGAGAAACTGTTTAAAATATATGTGTAAATAAAAACCGCGGAGAACAGCGTTGGCAGCAGCGGCAAAGCACGGGAGGCGCCATCTTGACTCGGCAGGGAAGAAGGGAAAGCGCGGGAGGCGCCATTTTTGATTTTCAGGATGCCTAAGACTGGCAATATTACTGCTTTCGATAGTGATATAGAAGATTGGACCACATATGTGGAAAGAGTGGAGATATATTGCAAGGCGAATGAAGTAGCGGATGATAAAAAGGCATCGGTACTTCTAAATCTGATGGGCGCAAGGACATACGGGCTGTTACGAAACTTGATCACTCCAGCCAAACCGATGGACAAGAATTTTAAGGAGATTGTTGATACCCTACAGGAGCACTTAAACCCAACACCGCTGCTGATAGCAGAACGATTCAAATTCTTCAGGAGGAATCAGCACAAGAATGAAAGTAACGCTGATTACCTCACCGAATTACGAAAGCTGTCAAAGCACTGCCAATTCGGGGCAGGACTGGCAGATTCTCTATGAGACAAATTCGTCTGCGGTCTCCTAAGCGAAGGAACACAGGAAAGACTACTTTCTGAGAAAGATTTGACACTGGACAAGGCTTTCAGTGTGGCTGTATCATACGAAGCAGCAGCAAGAGGAGCTGCAGAGATACAGCAAAAGCCACAGGACTTCGGCACCCATGAAATGACATGGGGTTTCAAGAGATGTTATCGCTGCGGCAGATCCACCCATGACCAGAGGGACTGCTGGTTCAAGGACAAAGCATGCAGGCAATGCGGAAAGATGGGACACATTGCAGGTGTATGCCGGTCTGGGAAAAAATCCGCTGACAGTAAAAAGGTCAATAAGGAAAAGTACAGAAAGGTACAAATGATGATGGACAGTAGCTCCAAAGACCAGAAGAGCGATAGCGACTCCGGAAACAAGAGACTAAGCTGTCTCAAATTACATAATGTAATTGCCAAAGAAGATTACCAGACCATTTGGGTTACCCTCATGATAGCGGGGTCCCCAGTCAAAATGGAGCTAGATACAGGATCAGCTCTGACCATCATAAGTCGACGGGATTACGAGCGGCTATTTCTGCATATACTTTGAAAGACACATCCATTATCTTGAAAACATATACGGGGCAGAAAGTATACCCCAGAGGGAAAATAAGGGTGCCTGTTGTATACAACGGCAAGGAAATACAGAAGTTGTATTTATACATTCTGCAAGATGGTGGTCCACCGTTGTTGGGACGTGAATGGATCAGAAAGATACGTTTAGACTGGCACTCCATTCAGGCACTGACGGTGACCAGTAAGAAAAAAAATGATGATGACGTCATACCCGGACGATTAAAAGAAATCTTGGCTAACGCCAAAGAAGTGCTTCAACAGGAACTAGGAACCCTGAAAGGCGCCACCACCTCAATAAAAGTGGAAGATGCGGCAATTCCCAAGTTTTTTAAGGCAAAGCCGGTGCCATACGCAATTCGTCTAGCAGTTGAGGCAGAGCTGGAGAATTTGGAAAAAGCAGGCATGTTATCCAAGGTAGATTGGAGCGAGTGGGCAACACCCATCATCCCGGTCATGAAGAAAACGTTGAATAATGATAAATCTGAAGAACAGAGAAAAATTCGCATCTGTGGGGACTTCAAGGTGACTGTAAACCCGATTCTTCATATGGAAGATATTTTCGCCTCACCATCCGGAGGGAAACGTTTCACCAAAATTGACTTGGCAAAGGCATATCTACAGATGGAGGTTGAGGAGGCCTCTAAAATGCATCTTACGATAAACACACACAAAGGCCTGTACCAGTACAATCGACTGGTTTTCGGAGTAGCATCAGCTCCAGCTATCTGGCAAAGAGCTATGGAGCAAGTCCTGCAAGGGATTCCGGGGACTCAATGCTACCTAGATGACATCCTTGTAGCAGGAGAAAATGACAACGAGCACCTTGTCAATTTGGAGCAGGTACTCACGAGGCTGAGAGAACGGGGCCTACGAGCAAATCGCCCCAAGTGCGAATTTTTCCAGAAACAAATATCATATTGTGGCCATGTCATTAACGAAGAAGGGTTGCATAAATCACCTGAAAAAATTGAAGTGGTCGTAAAAGCCCCAGCACCTGAAAATGTCTCACAATTAAGGTCGTTCCTGGGATTAATAAATTACTATCATAAATTTTTACCGAACTTATCAACTCTTCTACACCCTCTTAATGAACTGCTATAAACAGGAGTAATTTGGAAATGGAGCGAAGACTGTAAACGTGCCTTCCATAAATGCAAAGGCTTGATCACGTCCAAGGAAGTGTTGGCTCATTACAACCCATCACTGCCAATCAGACTGGCGTGCGATGCATCCCCTTACGGCGTGGGAGCGGTATTATCGCATAAATTCCCTGATGGCTCGGAGCGGCTAATAGCTGAGCGTAACTATGCCCAGATCGACAGGGAGGCACTCAGCCTGGTGTGGGGGGTGAAGAAATTCAACCATTACCTACACGGACAAAAATTTACCTTGTTGACTGACCATCAACCCCTCGTCTCCATATTCAACCCTAAAAAGGGCGTTCCCATTATGACAGCGCAAAGGCTACAGAGGTGGTCCCTTTTCCTAGGGGCACACCAATATGACATAGAATACAAAGGAACAAAACAGCATGGGAATGCTGACGGTTTATTGCGCCTACCGTTGCCAATGGTAGAAGAGGCACCTACAGTGGACCCAGTGGAGATGTTCCACTCGACCATAGTGGAATGTCTACCAGTGACAAATTCTACCATTGAAAAGGAAACGAGAAATGACCCGACTCTCTCACGAGTCTACGATTTAACGGTGAAGGGAAGGCCAGCACATGGCAAACCACCGTTGCCAGCATTCTCGCAAAGAAGAGAACAGCTGTCAGTGTGCCGAGGAACCTTGATGTGTGGATCCAGAGTGGTGATTCCACCCAAACTCCAGGGCAAAGTGCTAAAGGAGCTTCACGAGGGGCATCTGGGTGGAGTGAAAATGAAGAACTTAGCCAGAGCGTTTGTGTGGTGGCCAGGTATCAATGGAGACAGCGAAGAAATGACCAAGAGCTGTCTAGGATGCCAGAACGTCCAAAATGCCCCACCACAAGCCCCTCTACATCCATGGGAGTGGCCCTCATCTCCCTGGCAAAGGGTACATATCGACTTTGCTGGTCCATTCATGGACTCAATGTTCTTAATCGCGGTTGATGCACACTCCAAGTGGCCGGAGGTAATAAAGATGTCCTCCACCACCACGGAAAAAACCATCACAGTATTAAGGACCATATTCGCCAGGAATGGGCTGCCTGAACAGATCTGTTCTGATAATGGACCGCAATTTGTATCTGAAGAATTCAGGAAGTTCTTAAAAAACAATGGGGTTAAGCACTACACGTCTGCCCCATACCATCCCACCACCAATGGATTAGCTGTTCACAATTTACATTAATGACCTGGATCAGGGAGTCGGATGCAGCATTTCCAAATTTGCAGACGACACTAAACTAGGAGGGGGGGTGGGCTCAGAGGAAGAGACCAGGAAGCTCCAGAGCGATTTGGACAGACTGGGCGATTGGGCGGATAAATGGCAGATGCACTATAATGTGGACAAGTGCGAAGTTATCCACCTTGGGTGCAGGAACGGGAGGGCAAATTATTATTTAAATGGCAATAGATTGGGAGAGGGGGAAGTACAGAGAGACCTGGGTGTTCTTGTACACCAGTCACTGAAGGCGAGCATGCAGGTGCAACAGGCGGTCAAGAAGGCAAACGGTATGCTGGCCTTCATAGCAAAAGGGTTAGAATACAGGAACAGGGATACCTTGCTGCAGCTGTACAGGGCACTGGTGAGACCACACCTCGAGTACTGTGTACAGTTTTGGTCGCCTCATCTGAGGAAGGATGTTCTTGCCATGGAGGGGGTGCAGCGGCGATTCACCAGGCTGATACCAGGAATGGCGGGAATGACCTATGAGGAGAGACTATGTAGTTTAGGGATGTACACACTGGAGTTTAGAAGATTGAGAGGGGACCTCATAGAAGTGTATAAAATTCTGACAGGTCTAGACAGACTGGATGCAGAAGGAATGTTTCCCTTGGCGGGTGAGAACAGAACTAGAGGACATAATTTGAGGATAAGGGCTAAACCATTTAGGACAGAGATGAGGGGGAATTTCTTCACTCAGAGAGTGGTGAACCTGTGGAACTCATTGCCACAGAGGGCAGTGTACGCCAGCTCATTAAATATATTTAAGAGGGAATTAGATATATTTCTACGGGCAAAAGGGGTTAAGGGTTACGGAGAGAAGGCGGGGACGGGATACTGAATTAAAAGATCAGCCATGATCTCATCGAATGGCGGAGCAGGCACGAAGGGCCGAATGGCCTACTCCTGCTCCTATCTTCTATGTATCTATCTATGTATCTATGTTTGTCCAGACCTTCAAGAAGGCCTTAAAGGTCATGGGTAATGAAGACATAAATCTACAACATAAGGTAGATAACTTCGTTTGCGTACAGGAATGCAACACATGCAAACCAAAACCCCGCCATGATGTTTTTCAATAGAAGACTAAGATGCCGGTTGGATTTGATCAAGCCAAACATCAGAAGGGACGTAGAGAACCGGCAATTTCAAGGCATGAATGAAAGGCCAACTAGAACCTTCCAGATAGGTCAACAAGTTTTGGCCCGGGACTACCGTACCAAGAAATGGCAGCCTGGAACTATTTGCACACGACTAGGACCGCTGATGTATACTGTGGACATTGGAGAAAGCATAATAAGGCGCCATGCTGACCAGATCATAGAGTCATCCGAAAAGGGACAACCTACACCACAACTCTATACGCCTAATGATGAAGCAGAGATACCCATAGTATCTACCTCCGATCCGGTGATACTGGAACCAGATGAACCCGACACTGGCATTCAAGCCGAATCGACCTTGCCAAAAGAACCTACTATACCACCGAAACCTACTACACCACCGAGGCGTTAACCGGACCGAGTCAGGAAGCTTCCAGAGAGACTGAATTTGTAATTGATTAATTTCAGCAAATGTGTAGATTATTGTTCTTGTAAAAATGTTAATTAATGATTACTTAAAATGTTATGTACTATTTATCTAAAAGGGGAGGAATTGTGGTGTATGTACCTTTAAGAGGAACTATGTTTTTTTAAAGCCCCTGCGTACTGTAGTACCGGTAGTGACCACTCGGGTATATAAGCCTGTATAGCGTCTTGTATAGTTCGTTCACCTCCAGACTTTGTTCAGTAAACACTTCACAGAAATCACAGAAACCCCACAGTGCAGATAGAGGCCATTTCGGCCCATCGAGCCTGCACCGACACATATCCCACCCGATCTCCGTAACCCCTACACCAACACATATCCCACCCTATCCCCGTAACCCCACGTATTTAATCCCCCTAACACTAAGGGTCAATTTATCATAGCCAATCAACCTAACCCGCACATCTTTGGACTGTGGGAGGAAACCGGAGCACCCGGAGGAAACCCACGCAAACACGGGGAGAATGTGCAAACTCCACACAGACAGTCACCCGAGGCCGGATTCGAACCCGGGTTCCTGGCGCTGTGAGGCAACAGTGCTAACCACTATGCCACCGTGCTGCCCTTTGTTAAATCAACTCCTGCTTTCCGTGTCTCCATTAACACACGGATACAACAGGCAGTAAGGTGGCAGATGGAGTATAATGTAGGGAATGTGAGGTTATTCACTTTGGTAGGAAGAATAGAAAAACAGAATATTTTTAAATGGCGAGAAACTTTCAAATGTTGGTGTTCAGAGAGATTTGGGTGCTCTCGTGCAAGAAACACAGAAAGCTTGCATGCAGGTAGAGCAAGCAACAAGGAAGGCAAATGGCATGTTAGCCTTTATTGCAAGGGGGTTGGAGTATAAGAGTAAGGAAGTCTCTACAATTATACAGGGCCTCGGCGAGACCACACCTGGGGTATTCTGCACAGTTTTGGTCTCCTTATCTCCTTGGAGGCAGTGCAACAAAGATTCTCTAGATTGATTCCTGGGATGAGAGGGCTGTCCTCTGATGAGAGATTGTGTAGAATGGACCTATACTCTCTGAAGTTTAGAAGAATGAGAGGTAATCTCATTGAAACATACAAGGTTCTGAAGGGGATTGACAGGGTAGATGCCGAGAGGTTGTTTCCCCTGGCTGCTGTTGCCTGTTAGCCAGCCAGCCCAGACTGCTGCCACCCATGCGGAGGTGGTGCAGTCCGAAGCCAGAACTAGGGGGCATAGTCTCAGGATAAGGAGTCGGCCATTTAAGACTGAGATGAGGAGGAATTGGTTCACTCAGAGGGTTGTGAATCTTTGGAATTCTCTACCCCAGAGAGCTGTGAATGCTGAGTCTTTGAGTATATTTAAGGCTGAGATAGATTTTTGGACTCGAGGGGAATCAAGGGATAGGGCGATCGGGAAAGTGGAGTTGAGGTCAATGATCAGCCATGATCTTATTGAATGGCGAAGTAGGCTTAAGGGGCCATATGGCCTACTCCTGCTCTTATTTCTTATGTTCCACCCAAGATACAGCAAACAAGTAGGAGAATCCCTGCAGAACTTCATTGATTCAGAGATTCGTTGCGCTCTGTTGCATGCTCCACAACCTCGCCATCATGAAGGCACAGCCCTTGCCACCAGGCATACGCCGACCAGCTGAGGAAGAGCAAGAAGAGGAGGAGGAATGCTGCAATAAAAGCCATCACAAAACAAACATTCCAAATAAATTTTATGAATAACACCATTACAATATTTCATTCAAAAGTCAACTAATCACTTTTGTGCATTTCCTTAGTGCCTGTCTTCAGTGTGCCTTTGTCTGGCCTAGTGCTCCTACGCAATGCTATCCCAGTGGCTTCAGCATGGCTGGTGGAAGGCTGCTGACTTTCAGTGGGGGACACTACAGATGGCGTTGCAGGACGACCTCAAACAGCTCTGGGACTAGTTGGTCTGGCTTCGGACTGCACCACCTCAGCATGGGTGGCAGCAGTCTGGGCTGGCTGGCTGACAGGCAACAGCAGGGGCACTGGCGGAGTGGCAGTGTGGGAGGACTAGTGCTGTCCTTCTGAGACAGGACAACTGGTTCATCCTTCACCGTGGCGGCGCCTCAGCAATCCTAGTAATCTATTGCAGTACAGATTGCTGGACTGCTGTGACACCCTGCAAGCCTCTTTCAGCAATGGTAAACCCAAGCATGAAACATTAATTCTGTTTCTCTCTACAGATGCTGCCTGACCTGCTGAGTGTTTTCCATTTATTTCCTGTTATTCCTACATTACAACTTCAAAAGTACTTCATTGCTTTGGGACACTCCGAGGTCATGAAAGGCGCTTTACAAGTGAAAGTTTAAAAAAAAAAAATTATTTCGGATTGGAAATTTTGTAATTGCACTGTAGATAATTTGGAATTGGGTCTGATATTCCAGTAAACAAACTACTGTGGGGGTGATTTTCCATGAGAGCTCTCCCACTTGTCTGCTGTAACTTTAGCCGAAAAGCCATTTCTCCACGGTTTCCCCAGCTCTTGTACCAAACTTTTGGTGGATGATTAAGGGAACGCCGGCAGACATTCATCCTCAATCTTCTTTACTACTCTTGTGAGTCTCAGTGATTCTTTTACATTTAAATGTCACCAGAATAATAACTTGTGCATAAACTCCAATGTACGTTTTATTTCAGCTTCCTTCTAGCCGCAGCCCTGATTTTACTGACTCTCGACGTCTAATCCCGTAATCCGCCTGCCTTTCCCGCCTCAAATACACACAGACCCACTCCAGGTCCAATAATTGTCTCATTTACACAGGAATAATAATAATGAATGCAATTATGATGCAGGCAATCCACAGCATTAATAATAACAAAGAAAATGATTCCTTTATCTATTTGTTATTCTGTGAAAGGTTGAAGCAAATGGCCATTATATTTTATATACATTCCTTTACCTATAATCAATAAATTTCTGCAGGGATTATCCTACTTGTTTGCTGTATGGACATTTATTCCGTGGAGGTGGAACCTGGAGTTTGGCAGATCGCTGGAAGCTGAACTCAAGGTTTGCCTCAGCTGAGGGTTGAATGTGAGGATTGGCTTGCTGATGGATTCCTGGGGCTGGATATTTATTGGGACAGGGTGTGTAGGCTGGGGGGTTGGGTGGAGTGTCAGACAGGAAACCCGGAAGTCTGGGTTTCCCCACGTGCTGTGGAGTTTTAACTCTACAGCGTACGACTTTTGGCCCTGACAGGTTCCCCACCCGGAAGTCAGCCTGATTCACTCCGGAGAATGCCACAGGACCAGTCAAGTCTGATGCCCGACCCCGGGGAGAGGTGGGGGGGCCGTCTGATCACGGGGATGGTGGGGAGAAGGGTCTGATCCGGGGTGGGTGTCCGATCCCTGACTTGGGAGGCGGGAGGTCAATCCCGAGGGGGGTGTTTGTATGCGGGGGGAGGTCTGATAGTGGGGGAACTTGGGTGGCTGGGAGGATGCACATCATCTGCTCCTGGCCCACTTACTTTCTCCCCGAGCTGTCCTCACCTTGCTGCGGCTGCCGGGTTTCCCGAGGCCCGGGAAACCTGGCCGGCCACAGTAAAGCAGGTTAAATCCGAGGCTTCCAGCCTCATTAACGTATTTTAAATGCCCACCCACCTCCTGGGAACAGGTTGGCTGCCTGCCCCTTGGCCTGCCTCATTAAAGCCTAGAAATCAGCGGGTGGAGCCAATCCCACCCACTCACCCATGTTAAAATTCCCCCTTGGTATCTATCAGCAGTGAGGGAGGGACAAGGTATGGACCTGACTTAGAAGAAATCCGGGATGGAAAATTGGTCTTCACCGAAAGCGTGAAACGGACTTTAGCGAATCAGCAGCCCGTTTTACACTGCTTGATTTGCTTTCCAATTGACTTCTATTTCACGTCCCCTGTGTCTAGCAACACTGGTTACTGACTTTCTAAGATTGAATTTGGTATTTTCTGATTGGTTGCTGAATCTGTGGGGGTAATTTTAATCCCCAAAAACGGGTTGTTGTGTCGGGTGGGAAGTTAAATTAAAAAAAATCTAAAACACGAACCTAACCCGCCTCGAACCTGCTCACTACTGGTTTTAACAAAGGCAGGATGAGAGGCAGGCGTCCAATCCGCTCTCAGGAGACGGGTCGGTGGTTCAAACCTTTTAAGGAAGCTACATGCCTCCATTTTAACAGGAATTCTATTTTTAACCACATCAGCCAGGTTTCCTGCTAACGTTGCAGTGACCCTCAGGTAAGTGAGGACTGGGTTAGGGAGATCGGTGCCATGGGTGCGGAGGCGTAGAAATCAGAAGGCGCGATGGAGGGAGATCAGACACTGCAGTGGTAGATAGATCACGGGCCGGGGGGGTGGAGGCTGAGGTCCGGCCGAGGGGGGCGGCTCAGAGGTCCGGCCTAGGGTGGGGTGGGGTGGGGTGAGGCGCTCAGAGGTCCGGCCAAGCCGGGGGGGGGGGTGCTCAGGGGTCCGGGGGTGGTGCCAGAGATCCGGCCGAGGTGGCGAGGGGGGCCAGAGATCCGGCCGAGGGGGGTGCAAGGGGCCAGAGATCCGGCCGAGGTGGCGGGGGGGCCAGAGGTCCGGCCAAGGGGGGGGAGGGGCGGGGGGCAGAGATCCGGCCGAGGGTGATGATTGAAGTGGCCGGCAGCAGCCTGCATTCTTTAAATGTGGGGTTGGGAGAAGCAATCCTGCCTCTCCGGGCTCCAGTCAGGTAAGTTGCTTCTTAGCTATTCAAATCAGGAGGAATCACATTTTGTCCTCACTAATTTATCATAAAAATCTATACATCAGTGCAAGTTTTTTGACTATGATTCTTGTCAGGAATAAGTAATAAACAACAGCTTGTCATTTGAACTTTGCATAGCAAGTTACTTACCTTAGATTTGCAGCCACAGTATATGTTTTTCAGTACTTGATTTTATTTTGTATGATCCTCAGAAATTAACTTATGATCTTGTTCCCTCAATGCAATATAAACCAATTTACCTGTAAGTGATGAAGAATGTTCTTGTTTTTTTCTGCTTCCACTGCCTGTTGTTGTTGTTGTGCTGCTACTTCTTTAACTATCTGCGAAAGAGAAAGCTGTGTGCTTTGTCCAGCCATACCTCAAAACGCAAAAAAAATACACAATACAATTAGTAGGTGTCAATTACGTTAGCTCAGCTAAATCCTGCGTAAATGGATTTGGCACACTGCATTGGTGAATAAAGGGGTAAATTTTCCTCGTCATTTTTAGTGTATTAGTGGCGTTTAAACGGTATAGGAAATTTTTTTATTGAAGAAATTGGGGTGGGAAACGTTTCTGCCACTTTTGCGCCTTTAAAATGCTACCGTTTGAATTTCCTTTTGGTTTTTGAGTCTTCCTGCGACCTGCCTGCCGAGTCCCAAGTAGCTTTATTTTCATTTGTCAATGTAAGGGCCGTGGCGTAGCAGCTGCGAGCTTCCTGGGTTTGCACTACGAATGCACTCTGGTAACTTAGACTGAGATTTAGGAGGATCACCTGATATAGGGAGAAGTGAGGAGTGCCTGACATAGAAAAGAGTGGAGATTTTGAATAGATTTCTGTAGGTCCAAAATGCTTTTCAGCCCATTTTTTGCCATCTGCCTACAAACACCTGGACTCGCTTCTCACAGGGACAGACCACCAGCAGATGTCTGGACCCGGTGAGAACCTACCTTCTTCCACCCTCTACTTTCAAATAAATACACACTCCTTCAAGTCATGACCCAACATACCACATGACAACACATCAGCCCTCTTTGCCCCTACATGACCATGCCAATCATCATCATCTGACTGAAGACTTCAGCGCCACATAATTGCAGCCTTTGCTACATGTCTCTAACCTCCATCAATAACAAAGAGTCATTACAGTGAATTGCAAAGTACACACAATCAACCTACTAAATATTGTGCATCTCCAGGGTGCTTATATGTGCCTTTGAAATTTTTATCCTGTACTATTCTAGGTGTCACCTGAAGAACAGGATTGTGGAAGGTTCTTGCCTCCTCATCACAAAAACCTCATGGGATTGAGGTGTCCCTTGTCTCATAGCAATTTGTTCCAACCAAATACTCAGCCTGACAGCCAGACTAATGAAATCACACCAAATACACACCTTGATGCTCAAACTAATGACATCACGCCAAATACTCAGACTGATGTAGCTCCAACCCGCTCTCACTCTCCGGCTCTCTCACGCCGGCTCCGGTTAAAAGGGCCGCCAACCGCCGGTAACGAGCGTCCCATTCTTAACCAATTGCGGGAGCAGGCGCTCGTGACCCTCGGCCATTGGCTGCTGCGGTGGCGGCAGCAGGCGCACGTGACCCTCGGCCATTGGCGGTTGCGGTGGCGGCAGCAGGCGCACGTGCCTCTCGGCCACTGGTGGCGGCGGTCTGCGGGCTCGCGCTGCCGTTTGAATCCCGGCTGTTAGAGCGTGCCTTCGCGCCGCGTGCTGCGCATGCGTCCCGAGACCTAGTTTGCGCGCAAGTAGAAGCCCCACCCCGTCCGAGGCCGCGCCCCTTCTGCCAGCCTCTGGCTGATTGGCGCAGGCCTACAGGCCCCGCCTCCCCCTGAGAGCAGATGGGCCTCGGTTTCAGGGCTGACGCAAAAGCTGGCCTGCTCCTCTGTAAATTGCTGGTTGAGCGGCTTCCGTCCATTCTGGTCGGCTCTCCCCATTCCCTCTGTGCCCTCAGGAGCGGGGCTCAGGCTCAGTTGGCCATGTGAGACCACATCTTGAGTATTGTGTGCAGTTTTGGTTGCGTTATCTGAGGAAGGATGTTCTTGCCATGGAAGGAATGCAGCGAAGATTCACCAGACTAATATCTGGGATGGCAGGAATGACGTATGAGGAGAGATTGGGTCGATTGGGCTTATACTCGCTGGAGTTTAGAAGAATGAGAGGGGATCTCATTGAAACTTATAAAATTCTAACAGGACTAGACAGACCAGATGCAGGAAGGATGTTCCCGATGGTCGGGAGTCCAGAACCAGGGGTCACAGTCTAAGGATAAGGGGTAAGCCATTTAGGACAGAGATGAGGAGGAATTTCTTCACCCAGAGAGTGGTGAACCTGTGGAATTCTCTACCAAAGAAGGCAGTAGAGGCCAATTCATTAAATATATTCAAGAAGGAGTTAGATATATTTCTTAAGGCTGAAGGGATCAAGGGATATGGAGAGAAGGCAGGAACAGGGTACTGAATTTGGATGATCAGCCATGATCTCATTAAATGGCGGAACAGGCTCGAGGGGCTGAATGGCCTACTCCTGCTCCTATCTTCTATGTTTCTATGATCCGTTTTCACAGCTCGCAGAGCCACGGCATTTGGGCCTTTCTCAGCTCCGTGGCAACTATGTCTGTGGACCCAATTGTTCTGGACGGCGGAGCGTTTAGGGCAGAAACGGCCATTGCAACAATCTCTGGCAGGAAAATTACAAGTGGCAAAAGGTAAACTAAAGAGAGAATTTGCATTTCTATTCATTCAGTCAGTGAAGAACTTTTAAAATGTATTCACTTGTAATATAGGCAAAGGCAGCAACCAACTTGCAGACAGCAAGTGCTGACAAACATGTTGGCCAGGAGAACTCCTGCCCTTCAAATAGTGTCACGGGAGTTGGGGAAGCAGTGGTAGAAAAAAGAAAGTACTTGCATCTATATATATAAATCAGTACATCTGTCTGTCTGTCTGTCTGTCATTCTGTCATTCTGTCTGTCATTCTGTCTGTCATTGCCTGTGCGTCTGTCGGGCTATGCGCTCGAAAGTTACAGGGTGTACCTACGCGCGCGTTACCTCCAAAGAAAGCTTACGCTTCCGAGACGGTTTTAAGCGTATTTACGTTTCGGCCGGGCTAAAATCGCGCCCGCGGTATCCCAAAAACCTTCAACGTTCCGCTCATTAGCATCTCATTATCCGCTCATTAGCGACAGAGTGACCTCG
Source organism: Somniosus microcephalus (assembly GCF_052327205.1). Lineage (NCBI taxonomy): Eukaryota > Metazoa > Chordata > Chondrichthyes > Squaliformes > Somniosidae > Somniosus > Somniosus microcephalus. Next base: position 40,712,860 of record NC_141000.1, on the reverse strand, counting down.
AGCTCGACCAATCGTACGCCGGGTTGCTGGCGTGTGCCGCCGGGCCAATCGGTGCGTGTGTGGCCGGGCCTTATCGTTCTGAACCGAGGTGAGTCGCCGCCATCTTGATTCCAAACTTTTCCTTTCTATTTCCCGCTTTCTGCGTCTTTAAAAAAAACGTTGCTTTTAAAATACATATTGTTTTAAAAAAAAATGATTTAGAAATGAATTAACTTATCTAATCTCATTAATTTTCCTACCTTTCCCCGTTTTTCCAGGTAGGCCTCGAAGCCTCGGCTTCTCCTTCACACCCACGCCCGAGCTAGGCACCTCCCGGCCCCACTCGAAGGCTGGAGGGCCGAGCCTCAGCCCAGCGCCGCTAGGGTGCGCGCGCAGCAGGAGCTGAGATGCGGCGTCTCTCTCTGGCTCGGCCGGGGGGCGGGGCTTGCTGAGCGTCAACCATCACCCTGGCAACCGGCCCCCCGGCCGTCTCGCACGGCCGCAATCAGCGGTCTTCACCTGTGGGGGGGCGCGACCCTTGGGGGGGGCCGCGACACTCGGGGGGGGGCGCGACCCTCGGGGGGGGCGCGACCCTCGGGGGGGGGGCGGCGACCCTCGGGGGGGGCCGCGACCCTCGGTGGGGGGGGCCGCGACCCTTGGGGGGGCCGCGACACTTGGGGGGGGCCGCGACCCTCGGGGGGGCCGCGACCCTCGGGGGTGGGCCGCGACCCTCGGGGGGGGCCGTGACCCTCGGGGGGGCCCCCCTCCCTCCCACCCCTACGCCCCCCCTCCCCTCCCTCCCCCCCTCCCCCTCCCCTTCCCCCCTCCCCCTCCCCTCCCCCTTCCCTTCTCCCCTTCCCCCCTCTCCCCCGTCCCTTCCCCCCCTCCCCCCTTCCCTTCCCCCCCTCCCCCTTCCCTTCCCCCCTTCCCTTCCCCCCCGCTCTCCCTTCCCCCCCCGCCCTCCCTTCCCCCCCCCGCCCTCCTTCCCCCCCCCGCCCTCCCTCCCCCCGCCCCAGTCGCTCTCTCTCTCTTCCAACAACAACAAGCCCTCGAAAAAGCCTCGGCACTGCCGGGCACTTCAGCTAGTCTATCTATATATATGAATCAATACTTCTGTCATTCTGTCATTCTGTCTGTCATTCTGTCTGTCATCGCGTGTGCGTCTGGTGGGCTATGCGCTCGAAAGTTACAGGGCGTACCTACGCGCTTTACCTCCAAAGAAAGCTTACGCTTCCGAGACGGTTTTAAGCGTATTTACGTTTCGGCCGGGCTAAAATCGCGCCCATGGTATCCCAAAAACCTTCAACATTCCGCTCATTAGCATCTCATTATCCGCTCATTAGCGACAGAGTGACCTCGAGCTCGACCAATCGTACGTCGGGTTGCTGGCGTGTGCCGCCGGGCCAATCGGTGCGTGTGTGGCCGGGCCTTATCATTCTGAACCGAGGTGAGTCGTCGCCATCTTGATTCCAAACTTTTCCTTTCTTTTTCCCGCTTTCTGCGTCTTTAAAAAAAACGTTGCTTTTAAAACACATATTGTTTTAAAAAAAAATGATTTAGAAACGAATTAACTTATCTAATCTCATTAATTTTCCTACCTTTCCCCGTTTTTCCAGGTAGGCCTCGAAGCCTCGGCTTCTCCTCCGCACCCACGCCCGAGCTAGGCACCTCCCGGCCCCACTCGAAGGCTGCTTACTAAAGGGTGCGCGCGCAGCAGGAGCTGAGACGCGGCGTCTCTCTCTGGCTCAGCCAGGGGGCGGGGCTTGCTGAGCGTCAACGGTTACCCTGGCAACCGGGCCCGTCGGCCGTCTCGCACCCCCGCCCCCCGCCCTCGCCCCGCCCTCCCTTCCTTCCCCCCGCCCTCCCTTCCCCCTCCCTTCCCCCCCTCCCTTCCCCCCCTCCCTTCCCCCCCGCCCTCCCCCCCTGGCCGAGCCAGAGAGAAACGCCGCGTCTCAGCTCCTGCCCTCCCTCCCCCCCCCCAGTCGCTCTCTCTCTCTCTCTTCCAACAACAACATGCTCTCGAAAAAGCCTCGGCACAGCCGGGCACTTCAGCTAGTTGGTATATAAGATGAAATGGTCGAATGTGGTGCCCATATTCTGAAAAGGGGACAAAACCGACTACAGACAGACCCATCAGTCTTACTTCAACTCCATGTGAAATAATGGGATAAATTATTGAGAATAAACTCAGAATTATCTGTAGTAGTAACAGCAGCGAGACTAGATTCAGAAGGGGTGCATTCTGCCTGACCAAACGCTTCACTTTGAGGAAGTGACAACCCAAGTGGACTGTGAAAAGCCCTGTGAAATGGTACATCAAAATTCCCAAAGACATTTCTCGAAGTTCCACACAAAAGGCTATTCAGTAAACTCAAAATTCTGAAGATAAATGGATAAAAAATTGGCTGAAGGTAGAAAACACCGAGTTCTTGTTATGTCAGGATGGTGGGGGAAGAATTGTTTGGGCTGCCTTTGAGCTGTTTGTTGGGGCCACGATTGTTTCTAGTTTACATCAGTGTCTTGAATTCAGAAACTCCATGCAAATTGGTGATATTGGCAGATGATCCCAATCGAGGAGGGACTGCCGAATCAGACGAGGCAGCTCAGAAATTACAGAATGAGTGGAACAGAATATGTGAGTGGGCTGAACAATCGCAGATTAAATTTAATGTTGTGATAGGAAAGAAAAATGGACAACGCATGATTATTGTTAAATATCTATGGATGAAGCTGAAAGAGAACCAATAATCTTAGTAGACTTGACACTCAACATCTCTAACCAATACAGATGAGTAATTGACAAAGCCAGCAGAACGTTGAACGATATAGTTAAAACAGTAGAATACAAGACAAAGGGAATGAAACTATATAGTGCTCTGGTCAGACCACACCTTGAGAACTGTGTCCAGTTCTGGTCACTGAGGAACAAGGCAGACATTCAAGGACTAGAGGCAGAGCAGAGAAGAGCCACAAGGCTGATCACTACAAGGAAAGACCGAAGAAACTTTGGCCGCAAAATTCAGTATGTTAGTGCCTCCTGTTAGTGCCTGGCGGGGGCGCTAAGGGGTTAGCGCCTGGGCGCAGCGAATGCAGTAACACTCGTGAACTTCAGTGCCGGTTTAGTGCTGGCACTAACTCCTAGAGCCTGGGCCACTAGTGCCTCGCAGATCATGACTTCATAAAGTGCGCAGCACCCCGCTATCATCCCGGATGGAAAATTGACTCTCTCCCCTTTATCGCCTCGTGCCAAAAACGCAAGCAAGAGGACGCGTTTTGAAGTCAGCTGGCCGCTTCAGAGTGGTAATTAAAGGGAATGCTTTTCAGCTAGCACAACCTTTATTATTTGCAGCAGTCTGATGCCTGCGGCAAGTTTTTAATGTTTCATTGGTGCAAGATGTCCAAGCCCTCCACTTTGTGAGTGTATTTGGGGCTCTACTGGCAGTCGCCCAGGTCGCCTTGCAAAACAGAACTGACGACAACTAGCTTGTGCAGCATCATTGGCCCTTCCCTTTAAATGAGGGACGCAGCATCTGTGATGAAAGAATGCTGTTTACAATGTGCTTGAAATTGTTTATAGCGCTCTGCCGTTACCGTCCCGCTCTTGGACTTTAGCGCCCTAAGAGAAGTGGTTAAAACTTGATCTAGCGCTCCACTTCCCTCTTGGAGAGCTGAAACTGAATTTCATGGGAGGCAAGAATAATTAGCGCTTGCCGCTAATTTTTCAACTTTTAAAGTTTTAGCGCCCCAAACGGGGCTATACCGAATTTCTCTCCCATTGAATATAAGAGCAAGAAGGTTATGCTTAAACTGTATAAAACACCAGTTAGGCCACAGCTAGTGTACTGCATACAGTTCTGGTCACCACACTACAGGAAAGATGTGGTTGCACTAGAGAGGGTACAGAGGAGATTTACGAGGATGTTGCCAGGACTGGAGAATTTTAGCTATGAGGAAAGATTGGATAGGCTGGGGTTGTTTTCTTTGGAACAGAGAAGGCTAAGGGGAGACTTAATTAAGGTGTATAAAATTATGAGGGGCCTAGATAGAGTGGATAGATAGGACCTATTTCCTTTAGCAGAGAGGTCAATAACCCGGGAGCAAGGATTTAAAGTAATTGGTAGAAGGGTTAGAGGGAAGTTGAGGAGAAATTAACCTACAAGGCTATGGACCAAGAGCTGAAAAGTGGAATTAGGCTGGATTATTCTTTTTCGGCCGGCACAGACAAGATAGGCTGAAAGTCCTCCTTCTATCCTACAAATTTCTATGATTCTATGGGGGAGAAATTCGGTTGGTTAGCACCTCCCATTAGTGCCTGCAGAGGGCGGTAATGGGCGCTGATGCAGAAGCGTTGGAGCAAGGAGAGTCCAGCGACGCACGGCAAATTCAATCCCCCCCACCCGTTACGCCGCCGGTACAAGTTACTGGTGTGGACTTCAACGCCAGGCAGATCTGCAAAAATTGAATTTCGTCACCTACCTTAGCATCTCATCCCGACAGCAACAGGGAGAGGAGGTGTCAAGCAGGTGGAAGCCGGCTCCAGGAATGTTATTTAAATGGATCATGAGAAATGAGTCGCAGCTATCAGGTTAGTGGAGCTTCAGTGCTTTCTTGTCAGTTTGACATTGTGAAACAGTTTAATTCAGTAATTTAAAGGTTCTTTTGTATCAGGAGTGCTGTGGTAACTAAAAAGTAGTTACATTTATACGCTTAGTTACATTAATTGCGGCTGTCGACTTCGCCCTCCAGGATCTACGGCGGAGGGAGTGCAGTCAGCAAGACAGAGTGGAACATGTGGCCAGAGGGAAGAGGAGGGCCATCAGGGCTCTCAACAAGAAGCCTTACCGTCCAAGGGTATTCCAAGAGCACTTCTCCTACCTCCAATTAAGCCAGGAGCAGTCCATTAGGAGGCCCTGCTTCACCAAGGAGGTGGTCATTGAACTCTGCCACCTCCTGCAACCAGACCTCCAGTCTCAGATCAGGGCGACCACTGCTCGCTCAGTGGCAGTCAAGGTCACTGTCGCCTTCAATTTCTTCACCAACGGATCCTTCCAGTCTGCAACAGGATAAATTGGTAACATCTCGCGTTTGCTGTCTGTTGCTGCATCCAGATCACAGAGGTTCTCTCCAGTAGGAGAAGGGACTACATTTCTTTCCCCATCACCAGAGAAAAGAGGATGAGCGTGCATGAGGCTTTGCCAGGATAGTGGGATGCCCCATGGTGCAGGGTGCCATTGACTGCACCTATGTGGCTTTGTGGGCACCGCATAACAATCCTGAGATCTTCCGTAACCGCAAAAGCTAGCACTCACTTAATGTGCAGTTGGTGTGTGACCACACACAATGAATCCTCATTGTGAATGCCCGCTATCCTGGCAGCAGCCACGATGTCTTTATCCTGTGCCAGATCAGTGTGCCAGCACTCTTCCAGCCACCACCTCAAGCTTGCGACTGGCTGCTCGGAGACAAGGGCTACCCGCTCTCCCCCTGGCTCATGACTCCCCTCTGCAACCCCAACACTCCTACCCAGCACTCATATAATGACAGCCATGCTACCACCAGGAACAGCATCAAGCAGACCATCGGGGTGCTCAAGCAATGGTTCCGCAGCCTTGACCATTCGGGAGGAGCCCTCCAGTGCTCAGCTGACCGGTGTCCCATTTCGTGGTGGTCTGCTGCATGCTCCACAACTTGGCCATCATGATGGCCCAGCCCTTGCCACCAGGCATTGTGGGACCATCTCAGGAGGAGGAAGAGGGAGTGGAGGAGGAGGAGAACGAGGAGGAAAAGGAAGATGAGGAGGAGGAGGAAAAGGAGCGAGGGAGGAGGCAGCCACTCAGTTGGCCTTTCGAAAGGTCGGTCCATGACCACCTCATCAGGCTGCGGTTTGAATAAATTAAACCCCAGATCCCTGTTACTCACCAGATCTCCATCATTGCATTCCTGTTGCATGCCATATCATAGCACAAAGCTGAAATGAGAGACTCCACAAAAGAATCCAAACTGAATGAATAAATTTATCTAATAATCAGTCAACACATATTTACAACAGCAATATTAACTATTCAACCTTGTGCAATCCCTTAGTGCCTCTCGTTACTGTGCCTTTGCCTACTCTAGTGCTCCCACAAAGTGTTGGCCCAGTGGCTGCAGCAGGGCTGGTGGAAGGCTGCTGATTGTCCATGCGGGAGACTTCAGATGGCCTTGCAGGCCGCCCTTGACCAGCTCTGGGCCTGGAAGGCCCGGCTGTAGACTGCACCACCTCAGCAAGGGTGGCAGCAGTCTGGGCTGGCTAGATGACAGGCAGTGACAAGGGCAATGGTGGAGTGGCAGTGGTGGGAGCAGGAATGCTGTAATCCTGAGAGTGGACAGCAACTTCCTGCTCCACTGATCCACTGCCACTGCCCCGGGGCAGCACCTCAGCATCACTACCAGTATGTTGGAGCGCAGATTGCTGGCCTGCTGCGACATCATGAAAGCCCCCGGTCGACGGTGGGAGACCCAGCCATGATGGCAGCAGTCAGAGCTTGCGTGGCATCAAGCTGAGACTTGCGCCGAGCAGTCTGAGTTTGGGTGCCACCAAGCATGGACTGCATTACAGCACTAAGATGTTGTGTCACTTCCACCTGAGCTGCAATGGAAGCTGCCAGATCGGCCATTACATGTGGCATGAGGTTTGGGTCGCCACAACAATAACAACAACTTGTATTTATATAGAGCCTTTAATGTAGTTAAACATCCCAAGGCGCTGCACAGGCGTATTTTAAGACAAAATATTTGACACCGATGCCACGGTCTCTCTGGGAGTCTACCATCCTTTGCAGACTAGAAATGATGGGTTCCATGGTGAGCGCAGTCCCTTGTGCAATATTGGAGGTGGATTCCTCCATGCTCCTTGCCATTACCGAGAGGCGCTCGGGCACCCTTGCCATTGCATCTATCATCTCCGCGTGCATGCCCATCACCCTTCTTCTAAAAATCTCCCCATCGATGTCCTCATCTGAGTCCTGTGCAGCGCGTATTTGCCCTCTGGAGAGTTGGCCCCCAAGCTACCTTTTCCCCTGGCCTTGCTACAGCCCGCTTGTCCCCAGTGACTCACCCTGTGCAGATCCCGTTACTATACTAGCCTCGAAAGAACGCATAGTCCCAGTATCTGAGCTGGTGCCTGCAGGTGAGACATGTGTTCTTCCTCATCCTCTTCTCCTACCTTGCTCTCAAGGCTGCCTTCAGGGACAGGCTGCTCAGGTGCTTGCTCATTATCTGAAAGCATAAAGGCATAAGAGTCGAGTTATGGTGAGGGGAAGGGGGCAAGAAGGGAGAAATGCATGCCTACAGCATGACTAGCTGGAAAGTGCGAACGCATGTGTGGTGAGGTGGAAGTGGGATGTGAGAAGGTGGTGTAGGGATGAACATACCGTTGTTGTCCCCAAGGGGGTCAATGTCGCCGGTAGCCATCTGGCACTCAATAATCTGCAGCACACTATCTTCCAGCACAGACAGTGGTTGGGTATCAGCTTGTCCCCCACCTGTGCGCCCCTGCTCCCTCCTGTTGTGAGCCACCTTGGCCTGCAAGAGAAAGGAAAGTGTGTGTGAGTGTGGTGCAATGTGTTTGGGTGATATGCCTGCCATAGTTGAATAGCTGTCATTGTGTGCAAGGTGTGAGATGTGGGTGTGAGTGTTGGTAGGTAGAGATTGTTGGTGGGTGAGTGCTGGGGGGGTGGTGCTTTGGGCAGTGTGTGAAGATTGTGGTTTAGATGGTGGTATGTAGCATTTGTTGAAGCATTGACTCACCCTGACCACCTGAGTGAGGTCGTTAAATTTCTTCCTGCACCATGTGTCCTGGGGACCACAGTGCTGCCCAAGACATGCTGGGCTACCTCCCTCCACCTGGTGCAGAAGACTTGTGGCGAGGGCCTGCTGCCCTCCTGCTCTCTCCACAGCGAACACCAATGCCTCCAATGCTTGATCGCAGAATCCGCGGGCTCTCTCCCTGGAGCGTGGATCTGTCATCAGTATTGCTGCTTGTGTCATCTGGCTCCTTCTACTTGGCCTGTTCGTGCTTCCTGAGGCAGCTGCAGAGCCCGCAATGCTGAAAATAAGGTTCTGCAGCATCAATGAACCTCCCCTTTAAGAACTGGAAATAGCCTGCGGCAATGATTACTTGCGATTAGACTACACCCAATATTGGTTCACCCTTTGATTGTAACGCTAATTAGCTTGGGCTTTAATGCTTGATTTAGTGCTCCAATCATTTCTTTGAGCAGTTAGCACAAATTTTGCATGCACTCTAAAGTATTAGCGCCTGGCGCTAATTCTCAAACTCTTCTAAAGATAGCGCCCATTCCTGGGCTACAATGAATTTCTAGCCCAATGCCTCGGCTAATAAAGGAAGGTATCCTGTATGCCTTCTTAACCACCTTATCTACCTGTCCTGCTACCTTCAGGGATCTGTGGACATGCACTCCAAGGTCTCGCTCTTCCTCTACACTTTGCAGTACCCTACCATTTATTGTGTATTCCCTTGCCTTGTTGGCCCTCCCCTTATGCTCCAGCTTCAAACTAGTAAAAGATAAATCTAGGACAGACATCAGGATAAACTACTAACAACAAAGAGTGGTCAGCACATGAAATGGATTCCTGAAACAATCAGATGCTGCAATGAAGGAATGTTCAAATTGCTCTGGAGGGATGAATTAAGATAGAAAGAAAGACTTGCATTTATATCCTTCATCTTCTTAGGCAGTCCCTCGGAACCGAGGATGACTTGCTTCCACACTAAAAATGAGTTCTCAGGTGACTGATGAGTCCAATGCGGGACCTACAGTCTCTGTCACAGATGGGGCAGATGGTGGTTGAAGGCAGGTGGGTGGGGTTCTTGGGTTGATGTGCACTCCTTCCACTGTTTGCACTTGGCTTCCGCTTGCTCCCGGTGAAGAGACTCGAGGTGTTTGGTGCCTTCCCGGATGCTTCTCCTCCACTTTGTGCGGTCTTGGGCCAGGGATTCCCAGGTGTCGGTGGGGATGTTGCACTTTTTCAAGGAGGCTTTGAGGGTGTCCTGGGGCTCTCTTGCCATGTTGGAGCTCCGAGTAGAGCGCTTGTTTTGGGAGTCTCTATCGGGCATGTGGACGATGTGGCCCATCCATCGGAGCTGATCGAGCGTGGTCAAAGCTTTGATGCTGGGTGACATGAATCAGCCATTCATGAAAGAAAGACTTAAGAAATAATACTGAGCGGCCTGCGGGTGGTGCTGTCCAGGGAGAGTATAAATACTCGGGCACGGGCCCAGCTTGTGCAGGACATTCTTAACAGGAACTAGTGAAGGACATAACTAGACCTCCATGTTGTAAAACAGTTAATTAAAGCTTTGTTTAATGCTTTGACCAAGTGCCTAGTAGTTTTCTTACGCCACTGGGGATGTTGGCCTGAGCGAGAACACTGACGTTGGTGCGCCTATCCTGCCAATGGATTTGCAGGATCTTGCGGAGTCAGCGTTGGTGGTACCTCTCCAGTGCTTTGAGGTGCCTGCTGTACATGATCCATGTCTCTGAAGCATACAGGAGGGCGGGTATCACTACTGCTCCATACACCATGAGCTTGGTGCTGGGTTTGAGGTACTGGCCTTCAAATACTCTCTTCCTCAGGTGATCGAAGGCTGCACTGGCACACTTCATCATTGATGTCTTCCCTTGTTGACCGTAGGCTCCCGAGGTATGGAAAGTGATCCACGTTGTACAAGTTCTCGTCATGGATTTTGATAATCGGGGAGCAGTACTGTGTGGCAGGGGCAGATTGGTAGAGGACCTTTGTGTTACGGATGTTTAGTGTAAGCCCTATGCTCTTGTATGCTTCGGTGGAGGTGTTGACGATGGTTTGGAGTTCAGCCTCCAAGTGTGCGCAGATGCAAGCGTCATCTGCATACTGTAATTCAGTGACAGAGGATGGGACGACCTTGGATCTGGACTGGAGGTGATGGAGGTTGAACAGTTTCCCGTTTGTTCTGTAGATTAGCTCCACTCCAGCGGGGAACTTACTGAGGGTGAGATGGAGCATTGCAGCAAGGAAGATTGAGAAGAGTGTTGGTGCGATGACACAGCCTTGCTTTACCCCGGTCTGTACGTGAATTGCGTCTGTAGTGGATTCGTTGATCAGGATCACGGCTTGCATGTCGTCGAGAAGCAGGTGGAGAATGGTGACAAACTTTTGAGGGCAGCCGAATTTGAGGAGGACACTCCATAATCCCTCATGGTTGACAGTGTTGAAGGCCTTTTGTGAGGTCAAAGAAGGCCATGTACAGCGGTTGGTGCTGTTCCCTGCATTTCTCTTGTAATTGATGTGCGGTGAAGATCATGTCCATTGTGCTCCTTAGTGGGCGGAATCCACATTGCGACTCTAGGAGGAGCTCTTCAGCCACTGGGAGAAGGCGATTGAGGAGGATTCTTGCAATGACTTTCCCTGTGGCAGACAGCAGGGAAACTCCTCTGTAATTACCGCAATCGGAATTGTCACCTTCCTTGAAGATGGCCACGATTACGACATCTCTGAGATCCCCTGGCATGCTCTCCTCCTTCCAAAAAAGATTAATGAGTTCATGTATTCACGCCAATAGTGCTTCTCCGCCATGCTTTAACGCCTCGGCAGGGATTCCATCTGGTCCTGAGGCCTTGTTCTTCTATTGTCGGATGGCCTTTTCAACCTGGGGTTGTGCTGAGGTGGTGGTGGGTAGCATGCAGTGGGATGGAGTTGAGGACACTCACGTCGAAGACAGAGTCTCGGTAAAGGAGATCTTTGAAGTGATCCTTCCAGCAGGCACTGACTGCCTCTCTGTCCTTGATGAGTACCTCCCCGTTCTTGGCCCACAGTGGGGTAGGACCTTGGGTGTGTAATGAAATCTGTTTGTTCTTGCCTGTATTCGTTCTTGCCTGTATTCGTTTTGCACTCATCTATATTACCCTCCCCCACATGGTGTATAGTTTCACTTCCTCTTTCCTGACTAACCTGTATGACTCATTCCTGCGAGCCAGTCAGTGTGTTGAGATGTTAGCTCTGATCTTAGTGATTAAAAGCCAACTTGTTAAAGTCTATAACTTCTAGTTTTGTGGTTATTGAAGGCACATCAGGGTGCTTGGGCCGTAGGTGGTCTTGACTGCGCTAAAGAATCCACGCATGTCGTGGTTGTTGGCTAGCTGCTGGATCTCCTGCGCTTTCGCCACCCTCCATCTGTTCTTTAGGTCGTGAGTTTTTTGTTGGACCTCGGCCTTCAGGCGTCTGTAGAGCTGCTTTCTTGCACTCGAGTTGTGTTCCTGTTTCCAGATCAGGTTGCTTGCGGCTTATTAGCTCCTGGATCTCCTGGTCATTCTCGTCGAACCAGTCCTGGTGTTTCCTGGTCGAGTGACCGAGTGTCTCTTCACAGGTGCTGATTATAGTGGACTTGCGTGCAGACCAGGCGCTGTGGACACTCTGGGGGAGAAATTCGGTGGGCTGTGCCACCAGTTAGCACCTAAAGAGGGCACTCAGTGGCTTTAGTGCCACTGGCCATGCCTCCTGTGATATTTAGCTGGGGCGCTAATGGCGGCGTTAGCCTGTTGCGCTGCGCCGCCACCGATGACGTCATCGGTGTGCGCAGCGCCCCGCTACTGCCCCGATCATGATATTTGGCAGTGACCGCCTCTGTAGCGCTGCTCGCTAATCGCGCCCGGTTCACGGGGCCTACCTGTGGCGGCAGTGGCGCAAATTAAGGTGGAGGTGCGGGGCGGCCGTTTTTTTCGGCGGCTGCCTGCCAGCACCTGCGTCCCCAGCCTCCTGTTCTCCCCCCGCAACATTGCCAGCTGTTTTCCGAGAACCCGGCACTTCTCAGTGCCGGGCTCTTTTACCAGCACTCGCGCTGGTGCAGGCCCCTCCCCCCTAAGAATGGGAGGAAGGCCTGCAGTACCGCAGCGCGCCGTGCCGCAGCGTGTGGCGCTGTGGCACGTTGCGCTGCGATATTCAGTTTCAGCGCCCTAAGAGGGACGCAGAGCGCCTCGAGCCTCGCCCCGTGTCCCTCTTGGGGCACTCAAGCTGAATTTCCGGCGATCGCTGCTGCTCCGATCGCAGCGCAAAATCTGGCACCCAGGCGAGCTTGGCGCCCCGTTTGCGGCTCAACCCAATTTCTCCCCCTCTGTGTCTCTGAATCATCTCTATCCCCGACTCCCTGGGGAGAGAGAGCGGAAGCCAGGGAGAGAGAGCGGGAGCCAGGGAGAGAGAGCGGGTGCATTTATATAGCGCCTTTCACGACCACCGGATGCCCCAAAGCGCTTTACAGCCAATGAATACTTTTTGAAGTGTAGTAACTGTTGCAATGTAGGAAAGATAGGCCTTCTTAATCCGTAATAATCCTGAAATCATCAGCCACATAGTGTGGGAATGAAATGTGATTAGAACCAATTGAATCTGAGGAATGCCCTGGGAATGAGGAATGTTTTCTGAATGTTTTGTTGTCTTGTGTAGGTCAAGATTGGGTGATTGGGCAGAAACATGGCAAATGCACTATAATGTGGATAAATGTGAGGTTATCCATTTTGGTGGCAAAAACAGGAAGGCAGATTATTATTTGAATGGCAATAGATTGGGAGAAGGGGAAGTGCAAAGAGACCTGGGTGTTCTTGTGCGCCAGTCGCTGAAGGTAAGCGTGCAGGTGCAGCAGGCGGTTAAGAAGGCAAATGGTATGTTGGCCTTCGTAGCAAGAGGGTTCGAGTACAAGAACAAGGATGTCTTGCTGCAGTTGTACAGGGCCTTGGTGAGACCGCACCTTGAGTATTGTGTGCAGTTTTGGTCGCCTTACCTGAGGAAGGACGTTTTTGCCATGGAGGGAGTGCAGCGAAGATTCACCAGGCTGACACCTGGGATGGCAGGAATGACGAACGAGGAGAGATTGTGTCAATTGGGCTTATACTCACTGGAGTTTAGAAGATTGAGAGGGGAGCTCATCGAAACCTATAAAATTCTGTCAGGCCTGGACAGACTAGATGCAGAAAGGATGTTTCTGATGGCCAGGGAGTCCAGAACCACGGGTCATAGTCTAAGGATAAGGGGTAAGCCATTTAGGACTGAAATGAGGAGGAATTTCTTCACCCAGAGAGTGGTGAACCTGTGGAATTCTCTGCCACAGAGGGCGGTGGAGGCCAGTTCATTAAATATATTCAAGAAAGAGTTGGATATATTTCTTGAGGCTAAAGGGATCCAGGGATATGGGGAGAAGGCAGGGACAGGGTACTGAATTTGGATGATCAGCCATGATCTCATTGAATGGCGGAGCAGGCTCGAAGGGCCGAATGACCTACTCCTGCTCCTATCTTCTATGTTTCTATGTTTCTATGACCCCTCCAAGACATCCTCCCTCTCCAGCACTGTACCATTCTCCTTGACCAATACTGCCACACCACCCCCTATCTTTTCTCCCCTATCTTTCCTGAACACTTTATAAGCAGGAATATTTATTTCCTAATCCTGCTCTTTTTTGAGCCAGGTCTCAGTTATTGCCACAACATCATATTCCCATGTAGCTAGTACCTGCAGCTCACTTGCCTTGTTTACTATGCTTTGTGCGTTCACATACATACACTGTAAACCCATCTTAGACCATCTTGTATTCGCTCTTAGTTTGACCCCTCCCCAATACCTTACTATTTCTGACTTTAGTGCTCTTTGCCTCTCCCAATCCTTTGATGAACTTTATTTCTCCTTTCTAATGTTACATCCTGGTGCCCATCCACCTGCTAGATTAGTTTAAACCCTCCCCAACAGCACTAGCAAACCTCCCCATGAGGATATTGGTTCCAGCCCTGTTGAGGTGCAACCCGTCCGGCCTGTACAGTTCCCATCTCCCTCAGAACCAGTCCCAATGGCCCAGGAATCTAAAGCCCTCCTTCCTGCACCCTCTCTCCGGCCATGCATTCATCTGCCTGCAGGACCTCATCCCCCTTTCTACCTATGTCGTTGATACCGATATGGACTATGACCTCTGGCTGTTCACCCTCCCGCCTCAGAATCTTCTGCAGCTGCTCGGTGACATCTTTGACCCTGGCACCAGGGAGGCAACATACCCTCCTGGAGTCACGTCTGTGGTCTCACTTAGAAGCTGCTGTATGCACAGATTTCTTGCTTTCCCCCCCTCTTTTCACCATAACCTGACTTGAACCTTTCTGCTTTCAGATGACCAGATCTGCCACCCGCACAGCCTGTCCCTGAAGTAATGGAGGAGAGTGAAGGAGAAGAAGATGGCACATCGTCACTACATCTGACACTCGCAGACACTAGCTCAGCGATGCGCGAAATTTAGAGGATAGCATAGATGTGGGATCTGCATGTGGTGAGGCTGCAGCAAGGCCAGGGGGAAAGGGTAGCTCAGGAGCCATCTCCCTGGAGGATAGTTCGCGTGCGGGTTCTGCTGCATAGGAGTCAGATGGAGACCTCGATGGATCGGCCTTCATCAAAAAGGTGATGGGCATGCACACCAAAATGCTAGGTACAATGACAAGCCTGCCAGAGAGCCTCTTGGCAATGCCAAGGAGCATGGAGGAGTCCAGCTCCAACATTGAACGGGGCTTTGTCCAGAGCTTGGAGCCCCTGATTTCCAAGATGGAAATGATGGACAACTCCAGGAGAGAGCGTAAAGACCCAGCCATGATGCTGCGTGTGATGAGCGATGTTGCGGCTTCCATTGCAACACAGGCGGAAGTAACCCAATATCTCAGTCCTGCAGTGGAAGCGCAGACTGCTCTCTTGCAGTCTCTACTTTCTTCCACCGAAACTCAAACTGCTGACATTGTGGCTGGGTTTACCAGTGTCAAAAAGAGTTTGCAGGGTGTCGCAGCAGCCCAGCAATCTGTCCTCCAACAAGCTGTCCTCCTGACCTGTTGTCCACTCTCAGGATGACTGCGTTCCTATTCCTACCACTGCCATTCTGCCATTGCCCTTGCCGCTGCCTGTCAGCCATCCAGTCCAGACTGCTGCCGCCCATGCTGAGATGGTGCAGTCTCAGCCGTACCTTCTAGGTCCAGAGTTGGTTGAGTTTGTCCTGCAAGGCCATCTGAAATCTCTCCCATGGAAACTCTGCAGTCTTCCACCAGCCATGCTGCAGCCACTGGGAGCACTGCATAGAAGCAGCAGAGTAGGAAAGGGCACACAAACGACATGCACTAAAGGGTTTCACAAGGATGATTAGTTGATATTGTAGTATAAATTGAATAGTAAGAAATGTATTAATTTTGTTTGGACTTTTTGTTTTGTGGTGGCTCTCATTTCAGCTTCGTGTCCAGGAGGGAGCCATGATATTCCCTGACAGAGGGATGGTATGATAGGGATGTGGTTAGCAACTGGAATCGGAGTCTGATGAGGCATTCATGGAAAGCATGTGTGGAAGGGGGATATGCTGCCTGCCTTCTCCCTTCCTCTTCCTCTTCATCTTCCTTCTCCTCTCCCTCGTGCTCTTCCTGAGGTGGCCCCGTAATCCCTGCTGGCAAGGGCTGCACCCTCATGATGGCCAGGTTGTGAAGCATGCAGCAGACCACCACAAAATGGGACACCCATTCCGCCGAGTACTGGCAGGGTGCAGAACCATTTCTTGAGCACCCCAATGGTCTGCTCGATGATGTTCCTGGTGGCAGCATGGTTCTCATTATATGAGTGCTGGGCACAAGTGTTGGGGTTGTGAAGGGGACTCATCAGCCAGGTGTAGAGCCAGGTCCCTGTCTCCGAGCAGGCACCCTCGAGTTTGACATGGTGGCTGGAAGATTGCTGGCACACTGGACTGGCGCAGGATGAAGGCATCATGACTGCTGCCAGAATACTGGACATTCACCATCATGATGTGCTGGGCGTGGTCACACACCAACTGCACATTTAGTGAATGGTAGCCTTTGCAGAGCTCAGGATTGTTATGCGGCACCTGCAAGGCCACGTGGGTGCAGATGATACCAAACTAAGAAGGGTGGAGGATTCAAAGCAAGCAGCCTAGAAAATACAGAATGAGCTGAAAAAAAATGTGGAATCCAAGCAATGGTAGCTGAAATGTAATGCAGACAAGTGTGAAGTATTGCACATAGCAAGCAAAAATGTGTGACATGAATGGTGTTGAAATAGCTAAAGGTGACATTCTCCATGAACGGAGTACTTTAAATAGCCAGAGCGGCAGAATACTTTAAACAGAGCGGGAGCAGAGAGCCAGAGTGGCAGAGTACTTTAAACAGAGCAGCAGAGTACTTTAAACAGCGGGAGCGGAGAGCCAGAGCAGCAGAGTACTTTAAACATAGAATCATAGAAAGTTACAGCACAGAAGGAGGCCATTTCGGCCCATCCTGTCCGTGCCGGCCAACAAAGAGCTATCCAGCCTAATCCCACTTCCCAGTCTTGGTCCGTAGCCCTGCATGTTACAGCATCCCAAGTGCACATCGCAGTACTTTTTAAATGTGGTTAGGGTTGTTGCCTCTACCACTCTTTCTGGCAGTGAGTTCCAGACCCCCACAACCCTCTGGGTGGACATATTTTCCCTCAAATCCCCTCTAAACCATCCACCAATTACTTTAAATCTGTGCCCACTGGTTTTTGACCCCTCTACTAAGGGAAATAGGTCACTTCTATCCACTTAATCTAGGCCCCTCATAATTTTATACACCTCAATAAGTTCTCCCCTCAGCCTCCTCTGTTCCAAGGAAAACAAACCCAGCGGGAGCGGAGAGCATGAGCACCAGAGTACTATAAACAGCTCGGGAGCAGTGAGTTAGAGCGGCAGAGTACTTTAAACAGCAGGAGCGGAGAGCCAGAGCGGCAGAGTACTTTAAACAGCAGGAGCGGAGAGCCAGAGTGGCAGCATACTTTAAACAGAGAGGGAGTAGAGAGCCAGAGCGACAGAGTATTATAAAAAGAGCGGGAGTGGAAAGCCAGAGCGACAGAGCACTTTAAACAGAGTGGGAGCGGAGAGCCAGAGCAGCAGAGTATTATAAACAGAGTGGGAGCGGAGAGCCAGAGCAGCAGCGTACTTTAAACAGAGAGGGAGCGGAGATCCAGAGCAGCAGAGTATTATAAACAGAGCGGGAGCGGAGAGCCAGAGCGGCAGAGTACTTTAAACAGAGCGGGAGCGGAGAGCCAGGGCGGCAGAGTACTTTAAACAGAGCGGGAGCGGAGAGCCAGGGTGGCAGGGTACTTTAAACAGAGCGGGAGCGGAGAGCCAGGGCGGTAGAGTACTTTAAACAGAGCGGGAGCGGAGAGCCAGGGCGGCAGAGTACTTTAAACAGAGCAGGAGCGGAGAGCCAGAGCAGCAGAGTATTATAAACAGAGTGGGAGCGGAGAGCCAGAGCAGCAGCATACTTTAAACAGAGAGGGAGCAGAGATCCAGAGCAGCAGAGTATTATAAACAGAGCGGGAGCGGAGAGCCAGAGCGGCAGAGTACTTTAAACAGAGCAGGAGTGGAGAGCCAGGGCGGCAGAGTACTTTAAACAGAGCGGGAGCGGAGAGCCAGGGTGGCAGAGTACTTTAAACAGAGCGGGAGCGGAGAGCGAGGGCGGTAGAGTACTTTAAACAGAGCGGGAGCGGAGAGCCATAGCGGTAGATTACTCAAAACGGAGTGGGAGCGGAGAGTCAGTTTGGCAGAGTACTTTAAACAGAGCAGGAATGGAGAGCCAGAGCGGCAGAGTACTTTAAGCTGTGAGTGAGCAGAGAGCCAGAGCGGCAGAGAACTTTATACAGAGCGGGAGCAGAAAGCCAGAGCGGCAGAGTACTTTAAAAAGAGCAGGAGTGGAGACAGAGTGGCAGAGTAGTTTAAGCAGAGAGGGGTCAGAGAGCCAGAGTGGCTGAGTACTTTAAACAATGCGGGAGCTGAGATCCAGAGTGGCAGAGTATTTTAACAGAGCAGAGAGCCACAGTGGCAGAGTACTTTAAACAGAGCGGGAGCGGGAGCAGAGAGCCAGAGCGGCTGAGTACTTTAAACAAAGCGAGAACTGAGATCCAGAGCGGCAGAGCACTTTAAACAGAACGGAGAGCCAGTGTAATGTATATACCTTTAAGGGGGGAACTACTTTTTACAGCTCATGTATACTGTAGTACCGGCAGTGACCACACCTGTATATAGCACTGTGTAGTAATCTGTACAGTTCAGTTCCAGAGTGAGCCACGTTGAGTAAACACCTGTTGTGCCGTTCTCCTGCAGTCTGTGTCTTACTACTGACGGACACAACATTGGCGACGAGGCAAATTCGATCCTACCTGCAACTCTGCATCACCTCCCAGGGATTCATTCCTGGAGACCAGTAGATTGGAGGTCAAGGCCAGAGACACGGGCATCGACCACGGGCAACCACCCAGTCATCCAGCAGAGACTCGAGAATTGCGGGGGAGGCTGTTGAGAGCCAGGCTTGGCTTTCCAGTCGGGGTGGTCCAGCGAAACAGGCTGGCAACAGGTAGTGCGCAGACCCTTCCCAGACAGCGGCAGGCTAGAGCTCGACCGAGCGACACAGCAAAGGGCCGAGCAGCATCGACGGGAGAGAGAGAGAGGGCAGGGCGCAGAGGGCGCAGCCGGTGTTCAGGGGCCGAGCAGCGTCGAGGAGAGGGAGAGAGATGCGCAGAAACCCACGAGGTGCCGCCATTGCCACGAGAACCTCCGAGAGCGGCGTTGGCAGCAGCGCAGGAGAAGCGCACGAAACCTACAGGGCACCGCCACTGCCACGAGGACCGCCGAGAGCAGCGTTGGCAGCAGCGGGGGAGGAAGGAAAGCACGGGAGACGCCATTTTAAGCCATTTTAAACCACACCCAAAATGCCGAAGAGTGGCAGTATCACCGCATTTGACAATGAAGTTGAAGATTGCACTAAATATGTCGAACGAATAGAGGTATACTGCAAGGCAAATGAGGTGTCAGATGACAAGAAAGCGCCGGTATTGTTAAATTTAATGTGTGCAAAGACGTATGGCTTATTACGAAATCTAGTAACCCCAGCGAAGCCAGTGGAAAAGAGTTTTGGAGACATAGTGACGATACTACAGGAACATTTAAACCCCACACCGCTGCTGATAGCAGAAAGATTCAAGTTTCACAAACGGAACCAGCATAAGGATGAAAGCAATGCTGAATATTTAACAGAACTGCGCAAACTATCGAAACACTGCCAGTTTGGAACGGGACTGGCAGATACCTTAAGGGACAAGTTTGTGTGTGGGCTTCAAAGTGAAGGAACCCAGAAACGGCTTTTATCTGAAAAGGACCTTACGCTGGACAAGGCTTTCAGCATTGCAGTATCATATGAAGCAGCAGCACGGGGCGCTGCAGAGATACAACAGAGACCGCAAGAATATGGCACAAACGAAATGTCATACAGAACAGAGAAGTGCTATCGCTGCGGCAGAACAACACACGACCACAATGATTGCTGGTTCAAAGACAAAGTGTGCAGACAGTGTGGAAAAGTAGGACACATAGCATGAGTCTGCAGGTCGGGAAAGAAAACCAGCAATAAGAAATCTCCAAAAGAAAAGTACAAGAAGGTACATAAGGTGACGGAGAATAGTTCAGACGAACAAAAGAGTGATACCGACTCCGAAAACAGGGAGCTGAGCTTTCTGAAACTACATAATGTGACCAAAACGGAGGATCACCAAACCATTTGGGTCACTCTCAAGATAGCAGGAGTCCAGGTAAAATTGGAATTGGACACAGGATCAGCCCCAACAGTCATAAACCGACGGGACTATGAGCGGCTATTCTCACACATACCCTTGAGAGACACAAAAATTATTTTGAAGACGTACACGGGGCAAAAAGTCTACCCCAAAGGAAAAATAAGGGTGACCGTTATATATAACGGTAAGGAAACACCAAAACTAGACCTGTATGTATTGCAAGATGGAGGACCACCATTACTGGGACGTGAATGGATCCGGAAAATACAGCTGGATTGGCATTCCATACAAGCACTGACTGTGGCTGCCAAAAAGGATGACGACGTCACACCTGGGCGACTGTCAAAGATCCTAACCGACGCGCAAGAAGTGTTCCAGCAAGGACTCGGAATACTAAAAGGCATGACAGCAACAACTAAAATCGAAGAAAACGCAAGCCCAAAATTTTTTAAGGCCAGACCGGTACCTTATGCGGTCCACCCAGCTGTCGAAGCAGAGGTGGAGAGTTTGGAATGTTCAGGAGTACTGTCCAAGGTAGACTGGAGCGAGTGGGCTACACCCATCATCCCTGTGATGAAAAAGTCATTGAGCAGCATGCCTGGGGAACCAAGGAAGGTTCGCATCTGTGGGGACTTTAAGGTAACAGTGAACCCAGTCCTTCACACCGTGCAATATCCACTTCCGCGGATTGAAGATATTTTCGCCTCGCTATCTGGAGGGAAACGCTTCACTAAGATTGATCTGGCCCAGGCATATCTGCAAATGGAGGTAGAAGAAGCATCGAAAAAATACCTCACAATCAACACCCATAAAGGTCTCTACCAATACAACCGGCTGGTATTCGGGGTAGCATCAGCTCCGGCTATTTGGCAAAGGGCAATGGAACAAGTCCTGCAAGGGATCCCAGGGACCCAGTGTTATTTGGACGACATCCTGGTCACGGGCGAAAATGACAGTGATCACCTCGCCAACCTGGAGCAGGTGCTCACAAGATTGAAGGAATATGGGCTCCGAGCTAACCACCCCAAATACGAGTTTTTTAAAAAACTGATCTCGTATTGTGGCCACGTTATCGATAAAGAGGGGTTACATAAGTCCCCAGAAAAGATTTAGGCAGTAGTCAAGGCTCCAGCACCAGAAAACATGTCACAACTGAGGTCGTTCCTCGGGCTGGTAAACTACTACCATAAGTTCTTGCCAAATTTGTCTACAATACTACACCCACTGAACACCCTACTGCAAACTGGAGTGCCATGGAAGTGGAGTGACGAATGTAAACGAGCTTTCCAGAAGAGCAAAACACTAATCACATCGAAAGAGGTATTGGCCCATTTCAACCCAGCACTACCAATTCGGTTGGCGTGTGATGCATCACCCTACGGCATTGGAGCGATGCTGTCGCACAAATTCTCGGATGTCTCAGAGAGGCCAATAGCCTTTGCGTCACGATCACTAACCTCAGCCGAGCGTAACTACGCCCAGATTGACAGGGAGGCCCTCAGCCTAGTGTGGGGAGTGAAAAAGTTCAATCACTATCTGCACGGGCAGAAATTCACCTTGCTGACTGACCACCAGCCTCTTGTCTCCATTTTTAATCCAAAGAAGGGCGTTCCGGTGATGACTGCACAACGACTACAAAGATGGTCACTCTTTCTAGGGGCGCACCACTATGAGATTGAATATAAGGGCACGAAACAGCATGGAAATGCTGATGGGCTTTCACGCCTGCCACTGCCTACTGCGGAGGAAGCACCAGCAGTGGATCCTGTCAAAATATTTCATTCGACTATAGTTGAATACCTACCAGTAACTAACGCTCATATAGAAAAGGAGACCCGAAATGACCCGACACTGTCTCGGGTATATGATTTGATGGTGAAGGGATGGCCAGCACATGGCGACTCACTGTTGCTAGCATTCGCGACAAGAAGAGAACAGCTGTCAGTGTGCCGGGGGACCTTGATGTGTGGATCCCGAGTGGTAATTCCACCCAAGTTAAGGGATAGAGTGCTCAATGAGCTTCATGAGGGTCATCTGGGAGGGGAAAAAATGAAAAGCCTTGACAGGGCTTATGTGTGGTGGTCGGGAATCGATAAACAAATTGAGGACCTGACCAAGAGCTGCTCAGGATGCCAGAAAGTCCAAAATGCACCACCACATGCCCCTCTACACCCATGGGAGTGGCTCTCATCTCCATGGCAACGGGTGCATATTGATTTTGCTGGTCCATTCATGGGCTCAATGTTTTTAATAGCCATGGATGCTGTGGTAAACCACTGTCATACCTGTCTGTGTCTGTATGTGTATTCCACTAGGTACAGGTCTGGACATGCCTCGGCTGACTCCTCCCACTATTCCAGGTATATAAGTGACTACCTCCCAGTCCCTTAGTATTCTGGACGGGTCGACCACTCGAGACAAGACCTTCATTCTTTAGTTAATAAAAGCCTGATTGTTACTCGCTCAACTTCAGTCTTTTGAGTAATTGATGGCGCATCAGATGCGCACTCGAAATGGCCTGAGGTCATCAAAATGTCGTCCACCACCACAGAGAAAACTATTGCAGTCCTACAGACCATTTTTGCCAGGAACGGCTTGCCAGAACAGACTTACTCCAATAACGGACCACAGTTTGTGTCCGAAGAGTTCCGGAGGTTTATGCAGAAGAATGGGATAAGGCATTACACATCCGCCCCGTATCATCCAGCCACAAATGGATTGGCTGAGAGGTTCGTACAAACCTTTAAGAAGGCAATAAAGGCTATGTACAATGACAACATTCCGCTGCAGCATAGGGTGGACAATTTCCTGTTCGCCTACCGGAATGCGACACATGCAGTCACCAACCAGGCCCCGGCCTTGATGTTCTTTAACCGAAGGTTAAGATCTCGCCTGGATTTGCTCAGACCAAACGTACGAAGAGATGTTGAGAGTAAGCAATTCCAGCACATCCATGAGAAGCCAACAAGGAGCTTCAATGTAGGGCAACCAGTCTTGGCCCGCGACTACCGAACAGAAAAATGGCAGCCAGGAACGATATGCACACGGCAGGGGCCACTAATGTACACAGTGGACGTTGGGGAGAACATCGTGAGACGCCATGCTGACCAGATCCTAGAGTCACAGGAACAAGTCGACCCCATGCTTCTCCCATACGTACCTGGTGAGGAACCCGACATACAGGTCGCATCTACCCTAGAAACAGTAGCATCGGAAGCTGATGACCCAACCGACGACACGGTGCCAGAATCGCCTCCGCACCAACAGCGAGACACTCGGGAAAGGCGCTATCCAGAAAGGATCAGAAAGCCTCCCCAAAGACTGAATATATAAATGGACTATTTTCAGCTAACGTTGTATGTTAAAAGTGTTAATTGTAATTAGTTTGATATTTAATTGTTAAATGAGTGTTATGGTACTGTTAATCTAAAAGGGGAGGAGTTGTAATGTATATACCTTTAAGGGGGGAACTACTTTTTACAGCTCATGTATACTGTAGTACCGGCAGTGACCACACCTGTATATAGCACTGAGTAGTAATCTGTACAGTTCAGTTCCAGAGTGAGCCACGTTGAGTAAACACCTGTTGTACCGTTCTCCTGCAGTCTGTGTCTTATTACTGACGGACACAACAGCCAGAGCGGCAGTTTACTTTGAACAGAGTGGGAACGGAGAGCCAGAGTGGCAGAGGACTTTAAAAAAGAGCGGGAGCAGAGAGCCTGTGTGGCAGAGTACTTTAAACAGAGTGGGAGTGGAGATACAGAGCTGCAGGGTACTTTAGGCAGAGTGGGAGTGGAGTTACAGAGCTGCAGGGTACTTTAATCTGAGCAGGAGTGGAGATCCAGAGCGGCAGAGTACTTTAAACAGAGCTGAGAGCCAGAGTGGCAGATTACTTTAAACTCGGCAGAAGCGGAGAGCCAGAGCAGCAGAGTTTTTTTTAAAAAGTGGGAGCGGAGTGACAGAGCGGCAGAGTATTTAAACAGAGAGGGAGCGGAAAGCCAGAGCGGCAGAGTACTTTAAGCAGCGGGAGCGGAGAGCCAGAGCGGCAGAGTACTTTAAGCAGAGAGGGGCCAGAGAGCCAGAGCGGCTGAGTACTTTAAACAAAGTGGGAGCTGAGATCGAGAGTGGCAGAGTACTTTAAACAGAGTGGGAGTGGGAGCAGAGAGCCAGAGCGGCTGAGTACTTGAAGCAGAACGGGAGTGGAGATACAGAGATACAGGTTGTTTTAAACTGAGCGGGAGTGGAGAGCCAGAGTGGTAGAGTACTTTAAGCAGAGATGAAGCGGAGAGCCAGAGCGGTAGAGTCATTTAAACAGAGCGGGAGTTGAGAGCTAGAGCGGCAGGGTACTTTAAACTTGGCGGGAGCGGAGAGCCAGAGCGGCAGAGACATTTAAACAGAGTGGGAGTGGAGAGCCAGAGCGGCAGGTTACTTTAAAAAAAGAGTGGGAGCGGAAGCCAGAGCAGCAGAGTACTTTAAACAGATGAGGAGAGGAGAGCCAGATTGGTAGAGTACTTTAAGCAGAGCGGGAGTGGAGATACAGAGCTGCAGGTTGCTTTAAGAGTTGAGCGGCAGTGGAGAGCCAGAGCAGCAGAGTTCTTTAATTAGCGGGAGTGGAGAGCCAGAGTGGTAGAGTACTTTAAACAGACCGGGAGCGGAGAGCCAGAGCGGCAGGGTACTTTAAACAGAGCGGAGAGCCAGAGCGGCAGAGTACTTTAAACAGAGCGGTAGCGGAGAGCCAGAGCAGCAGAGTATTTTAAACAGAGCGGGAGCGGCAGACGGGCTCTTCCTCCTCCCCTGTCAGCTTCCTGGTACAGGTTGTACGTGACCTTCTGGAAGAAAGAATAGAGGGGGAGAACACAGGAGCAGGAGTAAGCCATTCAGCTCCTTGAGCCTGCTCCGCCATTCAATGAGATCATGGCTGATCTGCGACCTAACTCCATATGCCCGCCTTTGGCCCATATCCCTTAATACCTTTGGTTAACAGAAAGCTATCAATCTCCAATTTAAAATTAACAACGCATCGAGCATCAATTGGCATTTGTGGCAGAGAGTTCCAAACTTGTACCACACTTTGTGTGTAGAAGTGTTTCCTAATTTCACTCCTGAAAGCTCTTGCTCTAATTTTTAGACTATGCCCCCAGTCCTAGAATCCCCAACCAGTGGAAATAAGTTTCTCTCTATCTACCCTATCTGTTCCCCTTAATATCTTGGAAACTTCAATCAGATCGCCCCTTAACCTTCTAAATTCTAAGGAATATAACACTAATTTGTGTAATCTTTCCTTGTAACGTTACCCTTGAAGTCCGGGTATCATTCTGGTAAACCTATGCTGCACTCCCTCCAAGGCCAATATATCTTTCCTAAGGTGTGGTGCCCAGAACTGCTGTCAGTACTCCAGGTGCGGTCTAACTAGGGTTTTGTGTAGCTGCAACATAATTTCTGCCCCCTTGTACTCTAGTCCTCCAGATAAAAAGGCCAGTATTCGTTTAGCCTTTTTGATTATTTTCTGTACCTGCTCATGACATTTTAATGATCTATGCACCTGGACCCCCGAGTCTCTTTGGACCTACACTGTTTTTAGCCTTTCACCATTTAGAAAGTACCCTGTTCTATCCCTTTTAGGTCCAAAGTGGATGACCTCACATTTGCCTACATTGAAATCCATTTGCCATAGTTTTGCCCATTCACTAATTCTGTCGATATCCCTTTGTAATTTTATGCTTTCATCTGCACTGTCTACAATTGCACCCATCTTTGTGTCATCGGCAAATTTGGATATATGACTTTCTATGCCATCAACTAAGTCGTTAATAAATACTGTGAATAGTTGAGGCCCCAATATAGATCCCTGTGGGACACCATTAGTCACCTCCTGCCAATTTGAGTACCTACCCATTATCCCTACTCCCTGTCTCCTGCCGCTCAGCCAATTTCCTAACCAGGTCAATAACTTGCCCTTAATTCCATGGGCTTCTACCTTACTTAACAGTCTCTTATGTGGGACTTTATCAAATGTCTTCTGGATGTCCAAATAAATGACATCCATAGACATTCCCCTGTCCAGTACTTTAGTCACCTCTTCAAAAATTCAATCAGGTTTGTCAGGCATGACCTACCTTTCACAAATCCATGCTGGCTCTCTCTGATCAACTGAAAATTTTTGATTATATATTCCTTAATTATAGACTCTAGCAATTTCCTGACAACAGATGTTAGGCTAACTGGTCTATAATTCCACGGTTTCCCTCTCTCGCCATTCTTAAATAGCAGAGTGATATGTGCAATTTTCCAATCTAAATGAACTAATCTAGAAATTCATGTGTTTCGCGCCACACATTAGCACCACGAGATTGTGCTAAAATGCCGTTCAGAGCTCTACAGAGCTGATGCCATTTCCAGCACCGCACGCCATATCGGTGTTGCCAGTAGCGCTGCTGGTAACCTTGATCATCAGGGACATCACTATCATGGAGATTGTGACATCAGTGAGTGTGCAACTCTCACTTGATGCCCGATCTCACAACTTCCTTTTAGCCAATGAATTTACTGACTGGAGAAAGCAATGACAGCTTCAGGAAGCCAGCTCCAGCGACACTATTTAAAGGGATCGTCACCAATCACTCGCACCTGACAGCGTTTTGAAGTTTGAGTGGCTGGGTGCTACTTCCTGCTACTGCAAGAGTTTTCCTTAGTCATTTCAAGGTTCTTTGGTATCAGGGAGTATTGTGGCAAGTACAAAACTGCATAATTATTTCTGAAACGCTTCAACCTACAACACTTGCTAAAAGTCATGGGGGCTGTATTGGCAGTCGACCTCGCCCTCCAGCATCTACGATGGAGGGAGTGGAGGCAGTGAGAAAGACGGGAAGATGTGCATGGAAGGAGGAGGAGGGTCATCAGGGGTCTCAACAAGAGGCCTTACCCTCCGAGGCTCTCCCGACATTACTTTTCCTACCTTCAATTAAGTGAGGAGCAGTGTATTAGAAGGCTTCACTTCACCAAGGAGGTGGTCACAGAACTCTGCTACCTCCTTCAACCAGACCTCCAGGCTCAGACCAGGGCGACAATGGCTCTCCCAGTGACAGCCAAGGTCACCATGGCCCTCAATTTTTTCACCAGTGGAGCCTTCCAGGCTGCAGCAGAAGACATAGCGAACATCTCACAGTTCGCCGTCCATCGCTGAATCCAGGCTCTCTACAGTAGGAAAAGGGACTACATTGGCTTCCTGATCACCAGAGAGAAGCAGGACGAGCATGCATGTGGTTTGCCAGGATAGTGGGCTTCCCCGTGGCGTAGTGCACCATCGATTGCACCCACGTGGCTTTATGGGCACCGCATAACAATCCTGAGATCTTCCGTAACCGCAAAGGCTACCACTCACTTAATGTGCAGTTGGTGTGCGACCACACACAGTGAATCCTCAATGTGAATGCCTGCTATCCTGGCAGCAGCCATGATGCCTTCATCTTGTGCCAGCACTCTTTCAGCCACCACGTTAAGCTCGAGGATGGCAGCTCATAGACAAGTGCTATCCGCTCTCCACCTGGCTCATGACTTCCATCCACAACCCCAGCACTTATGCTCAGCACTCATATAATGAGAGCCATGCTCCAACAGGAACATCATCAAGTGGACCAGCGGTCTACTAAGCAATGGTTTCACTGCCTTGACCGTTCAGGAGGAGCCCTCCAGTACTCGGCTGAGCGCGTGTCCCAATTCGTGGTGGTCTGCTGCATGCTCCACAACTTGGCCATCATGAGTGTGCAGCCCTCACCAGCAGGGATTGCGGGACCACCTCAGGAGGATGATGAGGGAGAGGAAGTGGACAAGGAGGAAGAGGGCGAGGAGGAGGAGGATGAGGAGGAGGAACAGGAGGGAGGGTGGAGGCAGCGAGAAAATTGGCCTTCCGGACGGGCGGTCCGTGACCGGCTCATCAGACTCTGATTTGAATGAATGAAATCCCAGATCCCCATTGCTCACCACATCCCCATCATACCATCCCTGTCTCATGACATATCACAGCATCCTCCTGGGTGCAAAGCTGAAATGAGAGACACCTCAAAATATTCCAAACTCTATTAATAAATTTATGCATAAACATATCACACATATCACATAAATTCTAATAGCTAATCACCCTTGTGCAATCACTTAGTGCTTGTCATTCATGTGCCTTTTCCTACTCTAGTGCTCCGACACAGTGCACCCCAGTGGCTGCAGAAGGTTGGCGGAAGGCTGCTGCGTTTCCATGCGGGACACTTCAGATGCCTTGCAGGATGACCTTGACCAGCTGTGGACCTAGAAGGCCCAGCTGTAGACTGGACCACCTCAGCATGTGCGGCAGCAGTCTGGCCTGGCTGGCTGACAGGCAGCTGCAAGGGCAATGGTGGAGCGGCACTGGTGGGAATAGGAATGCTGTCATCCTGAGAGAGGACAGCAGGTTCCTGCTCCACATACCCACTGCCACTCCCCTGGGGCGGTACCTCAGCATCCCTAGCAACCTGTTGGAGCACAGATTGCTGGCCTGCTGTGACACCATGAAAGCTCCAGTCGACGGTGGTAATGGTGCCGGTGACCTGAGGCCCAATGATTTCTCAGCTCTTCAATCTGGCCTTGGCCTCCCCCCGCAGAAATTATGTGCCACCTAGCTGCAAGGGAAAGGAAAGTGTGTGAGTGAGTGTGGTGCAATGTGTTTCAGTGATGTGCCTGCCATAGTTGAATAGCTGTCATTGTGTGCAAGGTGTGAGATGTGGGTGTGAGTGTTGATAGGTAGAGATTGTTGGTGGGTGAGTGCTGGGGGTGTAGTGCCTTGAGCAGTATGTGAAGCTTGTGGTACAGATTGGTGATATGCAGCATTTGTTGAAGCCTTCACTCACCATGGCCACCCGTGTGAGGTCGTTAAACTTCCTCCTGCACTGGGAGTGGGACCTGGGGACCACAGTGCTGCCCGTGATGTGGTGTGCCACCTACCTCCACATAGTCTGGCAGACTTGTGACGAGGGCCTCCTGCCAGTTGCCAGGTACAGGACGGCCCGCCTTTTCTCTACCGCAAAAACCAATGCCTCCAAAGATCCATCCAAAAACCTGTGGTCTCTCTCCTTGGGGCGGCGATCTGCCATCAGGATTTGTAAGTAAGTGCTCCTCTTCTTGTCCTTCCTCTTATGGTTGTTGGGGCAGCTGCATACCCAGCAATGCTGAGAATGAGGTGCTGCAACATCAACGAACCACCCCCTTAAATAGTGAAAAAAGCCTGTGGCAATCATTACTTGCATTTAGATTACTCCCAATATTGGTCCAGCTTTTCAGTGTAACGCCAGTGAGCTTGGGTTTTTAGAGAAGAATCATGACTACAACCATTTTAATGAAGAGTGAGGATGAATTTTGCATGCATCCTAGATGATTTTCAGGTGGCGCTGCTTAGCCATTTTTACGCTGAACACTGCCCATTTCTTGCTTATAATGAATTCCTAGCCCAGAGTGTGCTAGTTACAGTCTTGTGAGGCGTTTAGACAATGTGCCTGTGATGGTGCAATAGCTGGTATGCAGTATGTCAGATGTGAGTTATGGGGTAAATGAGGTTGAAATATTGGTGAGTGTGTGAATGTGAGGAGAAGGAGGTATAGTGAAGTATGATGCAGTTATTGTGTGAGAGTGAAGGGACATGGGGAAGAGGGAGCATTGTGAATAGTTAAGCTGTAGGTGGTGGAGGTGTGAGCAGAGAGTAAGATAACATTGTATTGTATTGTTACCTTGACAACTCTGATGAGGTCATTGAACTTTTATTGCCATTGCAGCCATGTTCTCGGAGCTGAACTGTTCGCATTCACAGGCTCTGCCAGCCCTTCCCACTGTTGACATAGTTGATGCCTAAAGGGCCTCCTGCCCCTCGGGGGAAAGAGGATTTCCGTCCTCTTGTCCACTACCTGGACCAGGGCCTCTGAGGCAGCATCTGAGAACCCGGGGCACGATCTGCCAGTCTCGCAGCCATTCCTTTGCTAAGAAGTGCTTCCTAGCTTCCTCTATGTAGCCAGAGTGCACCTCCCCTTTAAGAGGTGCTGAATGCTTTTAAGTTTTTTTTATTCGTTCATGGGATGTGGGCATCGCTGGCGAGGTCAACATTTATTGCCCATCCCTAGTTGCCCTTGAGAAGGTGGTGGTGAGCCGCCTTTTTGAACCGCTGCAGTCCGTGTGGTGAAGGTACTCCCACAGTGCTGTTAGGGAGGGAGTTCCAGGATACTGTGTGCTCCATTTCTATGGCACCGCCCTAGCATGCTTCCATTCCTATGTGTCTCAATGTGCGGGCACATCTCCTACAGTGGCTTTCTCCTGTCTGTACAGTCACCAACTGAGAGGTTTGCTCGGCCACTTCAGAGACCAGGCGAGGACAGTTTGGATTTTATGACAATTTGATGGTTCATGTTCACTTTTCCTGATACTAGTTTGTTATTTCCATATTTTAAAAACTGAGTTCAAGTTCTCAAACTGCTGTGGTGAGCTTGAACTCTGAATTACTAGTCCAGTAACATAACCCCACTACACTATCATACCCATATCCTGATATTCCATCTTAGTAACATTATCCATAAACATGGAGTCAGCTTTTATATTCATGTTAAATATCCAGCTTACTTCTCCACCATTGCCCTTGATTGCACAATTGTCACTGTACTGCCCAACTGCCTGTCCAACCAAGCCATGGATCCGCTGGATCTTTCTCAAGCTTGATATTGGCCAAACCAAAGCCATCTATATGGTTTCTGCCAGAAACTTCATGCATTAGCCCCTGATCCCGTCCTCCTTCCTGCATGAGATCCTGATCCAGAGCTATATATTCGGTTTTTGAAATCTGGTTCTGGTCAGAGGGACTGAAATGGTTTTACTGGTGCTTTGCATTCCTGTGTTTCTATGAAGCTTGCTGAAGCTCAACACAATGGCGGGCACAACCTTGGTCTGTTGCTTAACCAGGAGCTTCAAACTCCACCTCCAAACCATTACCAAGACAGCCTGCTTCCACCTCGGAAATATTATTTATCTCTTTCTCTATCTCACCCTAACTGCCGTTGAGCTGAAATCCTTAACGATAAATATGTCACCTCCAAATCCGACATGTCGAATGCCATCTTCATGGGCAAGCTGAGCTTCCTCCTACATAAACTCCAACTTATCTAGAGACTCCACTGCCTTAATGCTATCCCACAGTAGGTCTTGCTCACCTATCCACTTGCCAACCTCCATCAGAACACCGACCATTAACCTCAAAACACTTAGGCCTAGAAATTCAGTTGTTTGCGCCAGCCGCTAGCGCCTTAGGAGGAGGAGATGTGGGGCGCTAGGCGGCTAGCGGCCGGGCGCAGCGAGATCTGTGCCTCTCCCCAACTTCAGTAAAGATTTAGCGGCGGCGCAAAGCCTTTGCGCGCGCTCAGCTGCGTGTGCAGATCCTGACGTCATTTCATGGTGCAACGCCCTTTGTGCGCCCCGACCCGGAAATTCAGTGGCGCCGCCCTTCTTTGCGCCTGGCGCCCCCAGCGACTGGTAGAGGGGAACGGTTCCCAGTCGCTGCGGGGCGCGGGGGGCGCTATTTAAAGGGGACTCCTCCTGCAGTATAAGTGGCAGCCATTTTGTGCCAATCCCTCTGTGTGAGAGACGGATATTTGGAGAGAGACAAAGGCAGAGAGCTTTCTGCTTTGACTCAGCACTTGCACAGGTACTTGTGGCTTCAGGCCAGAGCTTTGCACTTGGATTGCACTTTCAGTGCCATAGCCTTGAGTCGCCACATATAATGGGGGCTGCAATGGGTGGAAACATTGGCTTTCTGCATTGCATTCAAAGGGATCAGAGACACCGTGAGAGAGTGCCAGTCATGGCCAGACAGAGATTGGCCAACAGGCGTCGGCACAGGAGGCCTTACCCACCCAGGGTATACCGCCAGCAGTTCTCATATCTGAACATGTCTGAGGAGCAGTGTGTTCGGAGGATGCGATTCAGAAGGGAGGTGGTCACTGAGATCTGCCACCTGCTTTGCAGAGATCTCCAGCCACAGCTGAGGAGCAGGACATTTCTGTCAGTGGCAGTGAAGGTGACGCTGGCTCTCAACTTCGATGCCACTGGCTCCTTCCAATCCACTACTGGGGACACTGCCAACATCTCCCAGTTCGCGGTACATTGCTGCATCCGCCAGGTGAACAATGCCCTTTTCAGAAGGAGACGTCAGTACATCTCCTTCCCCATGACCCTGGACAAGCAGCAAGAGCGTGCAATCGGATTTGGAAGAATAGCGGGCTTCCCCATGGTTGAGGGCGTAGAACTGATGAACCAGCAATGGTCAGGCCTTGCTTCAGGGCTGCAGTGTGCAGGGCATGGCAGCCAAACAAGTCGACCCTTCCCCTTTAAGAGCTGACCGGCGCCAGCGTGTCTGCCTTCATTGAGCAACTCGCCGCACCTGCGCTGCGCCCGTCCTCGGTGTTAGCGCCCCGGATCGCCGGCTTAGCGCCTAATGATAGTCGTGCATCGCCTGCTTTAGCGCAGCAGCAACGTCTTGGGGCGATGCGACTGAATATCGGCGAAGGTGGCGCGAAGTTGTGCCGGGCGCAAACTTTAGCGGCCGCCCGGCTGTAGCGCCCCAAACGTGGCTATACTGAATTTCTAGGCCTTATTCTCTACAAATCCCACTATGGCTTTGTAGAACTCTACCTCATAGAATTATAGAATGGTTGCAGCATGGAAGAAAGCCATTTGGCCCATCGAGCCCAATTCTCAGCTAGACCCACTCCCCTGCCCTTTCCCCGTAGCCCTGCAATTTTTTTCCCTTCAGATACTTATCCAAATCCCTTTTGAAAGCCATGATTGAATTTGCCTCCACCATCCTTTCAGGCAGTGCATTCCAGATCTTAACCACTCACTGCGTAAAAAAGTTTTTCCTCATGTCGCCTTTGGTTCTTTTGCCAATCAACTTAAATCTGTGTCCTCTGGTTCTCGACCCTTCTGCCAATTGGAACAGTTTCTCTCTATCTACTCTGTCCAAACCCCTCTTGATTTTGAACACCTCTATCAAATCTCCTCTCAATCGTCTCTGCTCCAAAGACAACAACCCCAGCTTCTCCAGTCTATCAATGTAACCGAAATCCCTCTTTTCTGGAATCATTCTCGTAAATCTTTTCTGCACCCTCTCTCAGGCCTTCACATCCTTCCTAAAGTGCAGTGCCCAGAATTGGACACAGTACTCCAGTTGAGGCCGAACCAGTGTTTCATACAGGTTCATCATAATTTCTACACTTTTGTACTCTATACCTCTATTTATGAAGCCCAGGGTCCCGTAAGCCTTTTTAACTGCTTTCTCAACCTGCCCTGGCACCTTCAACGATTTGTGCACACATACCCCCAGGTCTCTCTGTTCATGCACCCTGTTTAGGATTGTACCATTTAGTTTATGTGTCCTCTCCTCATTCTTTCTACCAAAATGTATCACTTCACACTTTTCTGCGTTAAATTTCATCTGCCACGTGTCCGCCCATTTCACTAGCCTGTTTATGTCTTCCTGAAGTCTATCACTCTCCTCCTCACTGTTCACTACACATCCAAGTTTTGCGTCATCTGCAAGTTTTGAAATTGTGCCCTGTACACCCACATCCAAGTCATTAATATATATCAAGAAAAGCAGTGGTCCTAGAACTGACCCCTGGGGAACAACACTGTATTCCTTCCTCCAGTCCGAAAAACAGCCATTCACCACTACTCTCTGTTTCCTGTCACTTAGCCAATTCCGTATCCATGCTGCCACTGTCCCTTTTATTCCATGGGCTTCAACTTTGCTGGTGAGCCTATTATGTGACACTTTGTCGAATGCCTTTTGAAAATCCATGTACACTACCACCTGTGCAATCTCTTCCAGCCCTGTGTCCTTGCTCACACCCTCCACTGTTCTGAGTGTGGTATACTATTCTACCAGTATACTCCCCCCGCCCTTTTCACCATCAGTGGCAGAGCCTTCAGCCATCTTGCCTCTTCACTCTGGAACTCTCCCCCAAAACTCATTGGTGGTTAATTTGGGTCACGTGGCATCCCTTTTTGTAGGTGCTACACGGCCACCCAAGCTTTCAAAATTGGGTCCAAGATTTGTGTGTACACGTTCAACCAGATGTGCGCAGGACACCATCTATGTAAAGGTGTTTGCGACACGCACCACGACCACCGGCTGCATGCAAAGCAGGAAGATCATGCAGGTCAGTGTACAACACTGATTTGAAGCCTCTGCTGCCATTTTGGAACTCCAGATTTGAGCCAACAACCTGTCTTAACTTCGCTCACATGAACACTATCTTAAACTGCATGAAGGACCCCCCAGCAGCGCTATTTAAAGGGATCATGTGTAACATTTGCATATTGGTTTATCATTGGCCCGCAGGCATCTGTAAGGAATACCTATTGTTTAGAAGACCCAGGGGATCCTGACTCCATCTTTTCCACACGATGCTGGATGATTGAGAAAGCTTACAGACCTGATGCTTCATTAAAAGCATTTAAACTGTAATACTCCGTTGACCTGCAATTTATTATTTTTGTACAAAGTGTGCAAAACAAGACATGGTGTCAGAACAGGGATTTGAAATGGACATCGTTGGAGCTTCCTTACCTCGAATGAATTGGGAATCTTTGAACTTACCTAGAGAATGGAGCAAGTTCAAGCAACACGTGGAGTTGATGTTTTCGGGTCCACTGAAAAGCAAAGGGGAGGAAGAAAGATGCAGCTGCCTACTCCTGTGGATCGAAGAAAAAGGGAGAGACATTTTTAACACATGGTCTCTCACCGCGGATGAAGCAAAGGTACTGAAAAGTTATTTTGACCATTTTGAAGCATATGTGATGCCCAAGACAAATACGATATTCACTAGGTACAAGTTTCAGGAGAAAGTACAAGGAGCTAATGAGTCGTTTGAACAGTTCGTGACTGAGTTAAAACTGCTGGTAAAAGACTGCGAATATGCAGATAAAGATGAGATGGTCAGAGACCGCATCGTGTTTGGAATACATTCAGCTAAAGTGAGAGAGATCTTTTGAATGTTGGGTCCGGGCTAACGCTGGACAAAGCTATGGACATAGCTAGATCGCACGAGATAGCCCAAGCACAGTTGAAAACCATAACCGGCGCCATGAGCAGCTCTAGTGAACAGACAGTGCACGCAGTTAATAGATACACACCAAAGAACACTGCCCAGAGAGAGTGTTTCAGAACAGAAAGAACAGCGAGAGTTCTAAAAATGGGCGACACAGACATAAAATGCTTCAAAAACTGTGGCTATTGTGGAAACAACTGGCATGGAGAAAAGGAGTACTGTCCTGCCAAAGGAAGGCAATGTACTAAATGTGGTAAACAGAACAACTTTGCTGAAGTTTGCAGGACTGTTTTTGGAAAACAGTACACACAGTGTACAGCCAAATGCCAGATAGAGAGCCAAATGCAGAGGAACTGTTTATTGATTCTGTGTCACAGAAAATACAGATTTCAGGGACTGAGCAAGCCTATGCCGATATTGAGATAGGAAAACAGGGCAAAGAGCTTAAGTTTAAACTAGACACTGGATCTCAGGTTAATGTAATTCGTCTAAGTGAGTATCACAGCTTGAAGGATGAGACCGGCTATGGGGGTGAGCATCTCATTGTAAAAGGCACATGCGTGATGAGATGCAAGTACAAAGAAAGCGACATGATGTTAGATTTATACATTATTGACACTCAAGCACCTCCAGTGCTAGGTCTAAAGGCATGTTTAGACATGGACCTCGTCAAGCTAGTAATATCATTGACAGCACCAGTTGATAAGCAGACAGTCATGGAGGAGTTTGCTGACGTTTTCAAAGGATTCGGACTATTTCCAGGTGAATGCACTATTCACCTTGACCCAGCAGCAACCCCTGTGGTTTGCCCACCAAGAAGGATACCGCTTGCTCTGCGTAGTCGCCTGAAGGAGGAGCTGCAGAGCATGGAGAATACAAAAATCATCGTCCGGGAAACAGAACCGACAGAGTGGGTCAACACGTTAGTAGTGGTTGAGCAACCACGTACAGGCAAGCTCAGAGTCTGTCTCGACCCCAGAGATTTGAACAAGGCTATCAAACGCCCTCACTACTGTAGGGGTTCGCAAAATCCCCTCAGTCCCTGAAGATCGGGAAATATCGTGGACGAAGACTTTGCATGATTTAAATTGCCTCTGGGTTGGACAATGTTTTAAAACATGCCCAGAACCACAAAAGGCTGCATTGAGCTAGGCAGCACTCGAGCAATACCGCAATCAAAGAACTTTGTAAAATAAATTTCGCACACTTTAAGACAGTATATTTTATTAAAAATTTGCACTCTTGAGGTTGGTAAATTGCCCAGGGATAAAATGGCCATTGGAATGTGTGGCCAAGGACAAGGGAAGCAGCTTTTGTGTCTGTGAAGCAGTGGCAGTCAAATTCTGTCAATCAAAAGGGGAAATTTCCCCTCCCTCCAGAGACAATCGATGTTTATTTACAAGGATGTTGACACAAAGGATTATCCACTTAGGCTGCGGTTTCGAGTGACCACAAGAGAATCGGTTTCTGTTTACATAGTAATCCAACTCCATTCAAACCCCATCACACACAATGAAGAGACATTTTAGACTAAGAAAAGGAACAGTTTAAGAATGAATGGGTTTGAATCACCCATTACTCGACAATGGGACAGTTGTATCCCTTTTGTTAGCCCAGAAAACTCCGGATGTGGGCGGGAACATTTCAGCCCCAGAATGAAGACACATTCAAACCACTCCAAGCTTTATTCGAAACCCATCCCAGACAATAGGGCAGTTGGATCCCTTTTGTTTTAGCCAGATGAACTTGGATTTGGGCGGGAACATCTCGGCCCCAAAATTGGGGTATATAAAGATAGCTTCTGAGAAGCATCTCTCTCTCTCTGGCCTGCCTCCGTGTGCCTTTCTCTACAGCGTGGGAACCTGTCTGAAGAAATTAAAACACCAGCAGTTTACTTTTAAAACACTTGGGTGTTTCTTTACTTCAGGACAGTGAAGGTCTCGTGGGGCACGGAGCTGGCATTATAGTGGTGAGCATACATTTTTCTGACCTTCCAGAAGGCAACTTAGGATAGGCATAGGGGTGGGGAGTAAAGTGGGATTTTGTTAAAATTGTGATTTTAGTCGTTCTCCCTCGTTATGCTCATTTTTCCTCCCCTATCTAAGCAATTTTACTGTGATTACATTGATCGTGTGGTGTAGTTTATTTAGTTAATAAAGTTTGACTTTCTTACATCCAGATCATTTGTCCATTTTTAATACATCATTAATTATAAGTTCCTCCAATCAGAACTGGAAGGGTGGGTTTAGCGATTCGAAACTGTTGATTGGTATTGGTCTCAGTCTGTGAAACAAAAGGCTGCCTGACCAGGTAAATTACCGTAAACCAGGTAAAGGAAGGTAAATTACCGTAAACCAGGTAAAAGATGCCCCCTACAAATTGATGACCGCGGCAGTACTGGAGGCAGTTCTTGATATGATGAGTGGTCTGGATCTGGAGAAAGCATCAGCTATTGCTTTTCTTGCTTTCAGTCTGTGGGTAGCCCTGCAGAAGTTAGCGGCAGCGTGTAAGCTGACCTATTATGATATAGGTGGCTGGTTTAAGAAGGGTGAGATGAGGGTGCGGGAGGCGGTTACAGAGGCCAACAATCGGGAGTCCGAGTTTGCAAAATGCCAGGCGGAGGTAGAACCCCTAATAAGAGAGGTGAACGAGGCCAGAGATAGTGGGATGCGGGTGTGGGAAGAGAATGCACGCCTCACACTAGAGGTCACAAAATGCCAGGCAGAGAAGTCACAGAGGCTAGGGACAGTGAGATGAGGCTACACGAGGAGAACGCACACCTCACCCAAGAAGTTGGCGAGGGCAAAAGCCATGCGAGGCACAAGATAGAGTTCCTAAAGTGCCAAATTACAGATGCAAAGAGTAATCAGATGAGACTGCGGGAAGAGAATGCCCGCCTAACCTTGGAAGTAACAGAGCAGGAGGAAATGGTTAGGGAGGTAAAGGCAGCTTATAAGCTGGCCTGCGACCAAAGGTTTTGTGGAGCAGATTATACCCCATGTAACAGAAGGATAGAGAGTTTGGGTATGGAGTTATTAAGGACTAAAGGGATGGTATGTCTCGTAAGTCCGAAGGGAAGTCCATCGGGCAGTACCAGCCGCCCAAACCAAACCGCCCCACAGGCAACACCCAGGGAAGAGCTGGCCAGGGAATTAGAGATCCCAAGACCACAGCCCACAGCTCCGAGTTTTGAGGAGCTCTGGCAGCAAGAATTGATGGACAATGGGGTGGTAGGAGAATGCCAGCAGGTCCCGCTAGGCAGGCGGGGATCAGGACCAGTGTACCCCCTCCGACAATGGAGGTACGGTCCGCCCGTGAATGATAATGACCCTGGGGCTGTTCAGCATACCTATCTTGTACCCTATGATACCCCACAGCTCAGAGGCCTGGTGAAACATATTCCCCTGCTCTCTGAAAAGGGAGACCCCTCAATGCACTTCCAAGGGATAGAACAGGCAGCCTGTGTTAACGGCTGTGATGATGAAGAGAAAGCCAAAATGTTGCTTTTCTCTGTAGATAGTAAGCTCTATCAGACCCTTTGAGATGAGGCTAAGAGAGGGCAGAAGGGTTTTGAGGACCTAAGGGAGGAAATACTGGAAGCCATGGGTGCGAACGACAGCAATCCATTCGATCGCATAGGGAAAACACTGCAGAAGGAAGGGGAGACCCCACAGGCATTTGCAGACAGGCTGTGGCCTGTCTACAACAGCGCGTGTACAGGGGGAGAAAATAGGGTACAACTGAACCAGCAGCAGTGGACCCAATGGTTTCGTTGCCTGGTGTCCAATTGCCTGCCCCAGATAAAAGTTAAGGCTGATACTTGGTTTGACCACCGAGATCCCCTAGCAACTGAAGAGACTGTAATCCGGCAGCTCACGGTAGCATATAGGAACGGTAGGAATAGTGGGACCCCCCAACAAAAGGGTGAGGTCCACGAGGTTAAACCTGGGGCTCAATACAAGAAAGAGTGGTGCCAGGAGGGGAGCCATCCCTCCCAGAACAAGGTCACTTGTTACAGGTGCGGGGAGGATGGCCACTGGTGCAGGGATTGTAAAAAGCCCGGGAGAGATGATAAAGCCAGGACCCCCGCAGCCCCAACTCAGAAGGCAGAGACAGAAACTCCTCCCGATACAGTCGAGTCCGTCATGGAGGCGATAAAATCTTTCCTCAGGGCCAATCAGGGAAAGATAGCAGCCATCAGTGGTGCTGCAGCCCCCTCGCCCACCTCTGCCTCCCCACAATGACTGGAGAGAAAGGGGTTTAAAGTCAACCCCAAGCAGGCAGCAGACCGCATGGGGAAGCAACATCGGAATAACCGGCTGCTGCTCGAGCCTAGCAAAAGCCATCAGTGGGAGATAGGAGACCTAGTGACGGTAAGAAACTATGCCCGGGTGGGAAGTTTAGAGCCACTCTACATGGGACCCTATAGTATAGTTGATAGGGCCAGCCCCATGGTCTATGCAGTAAAACTACCCCGGTGCACAAAGTGGTTCCACGCCAACCAATGTAAATTGTATAAATCTGACTAAGTTCAAGTTCACAGGCGGTAAAGACAGGCACTGTGGCTTGTTCCATGGGAAAAGTTGTCCGGCCCACCAATTGGGACACTTCCCCGCCCCAGTGGGACCTAAGTTTTGGCCAAAGTTTAAATTTGAACCAGTTATCTAGTTCAGAAACAGAGAAACAGAGTAGAAATCTGCAGGCTGCTGCGAGTCCATTCACAGAAAATCGCCTGGGGGGCTCCAGGGAGGAGCAGCCCTTTGATAGGACTGCCCGCGCATGCGTAGTCGCTGGTCTGGAGACAGGAATTCCCCAGTCTTTTGAACGGCCTATTTGCGCAGGCGCAATTCCCCAGCCCATGCCCCAGCCCTTTGAAGAGATTGTTCATGCAGGCGCAGTTGCCTGCGGGACAACGGCAGCTCTTCTTCAGTTTTCCCGTGCAGGCGCAGTCGCGCGCCTGAGTGGAGAGGTTTCCCAACACCGGGTTCGTGCAGGCACAGGCATGGACTTGGAACCCCCAACGACTCATTTTCTCTATGAGGCCACGTGCGCAGGCGCAGTCAGCCGTTTAAAGGTCCCTGCTTCCCAGTCTATACGCGCAGGCGCAGTAGCCTGCTTGGAAGACCCAGCGGTTCTTCCTACCCTTTTCAGCAAAATCGAACACGCAGGCGCGGTTGCCTGTGATAATATAACAGTTCCCCAGCCCTTTGAAGAGATTGTTCATGCAGGCGCAGTTGCCTGCGGGACCACAGCAGCTCCTTTTCAGTTTTCCTGCACAGGCGCAGTCGCCTGTTTGAATACAGAGGTTTCACAGCCTCTGCCGTGGGACTCCAGGGAGGAGGTTCATGCAGGCACAGTCACCTGTTCAAAGGGACAAGCTTCCCAGCCCACTTCTAGAGTGGTTCCCCCATAGGTGTGGGACCCTGGGGAGGCAGGGATTGCAATTTCTCTTGCAGGGGACATAGGGAAGGAGCTGGTAACAGGTTTTGGACCTGGAGAGGAAGATTTGCAGCCACCAGCAGTGGGTGGTGAGGGAATACCTGCCCCCAGTACAGGAGTGGGTAGGGAAAAGGAGACAAACCCGGAGTACCGGCAGGCTGCCAGGTATATTATACATCAGGGATCAGGGGCAGAAGGTTCCCAGCCAGCTAGGGCTGTGACCCAGGCTCAGGGTCCGTCAGCCAAAGTTTCCCCCACAGAGACGCCCCTCAGAAGGTCTCAGCGGGTCCGCAAGCCCGAGATAAGTTAGTCACCCACTTTACAGTGGAGTAGGGTGGGCTCCCGAACCAGGGAGAAGCCAAAGGGCAGATGTCCCCAATCAGCAGCCATAAGCTGCCAGGGACCAGAAGCAGGAGGCAGTCCAGCTTCGCTGCAGGCAGCAGTAATCTGCGACAGTGACACCAGAGATTAGCCTGGCCGCCCGGAGATGGGCGGCACTTGTATTATAGCTTTGTGTTAAGTAACCAATGTTTATAGCTTGCTTTTAAGGTGTTTGAATTTTAAGTTTTGATGTAACTAGTAGTTTTGAGTTTAAGTTTAAAGTTTAAGTTTATAAGTGTGCCAAATGCTTGTATTTTGGTCCGAGGTCGAGGGACCTGACCATGTCTCCACCTAAGGCAGCCGGTCAGTGAGAGACCTGGCTGCATGTCCTTTTAAGTTTTTTTGCAGGAGAGTGGACAAAGGAGCAGCCCTGTTCTCCCAGCCTGAGCTGGGCATCGAATGAAGATATGGATATAGAATGTTGGGGATCACCTCACCACTGGACAAATCCAGGAGGAGACCTCGCAGCGACCTTCGGGAGAAACCGGACAGGGTCTGGAGGAACCTGCCTACTCATCCTACGCAGAAGAGATGGCCCCAGCTGGGTGGGGCATGGCCCCCAACCCAGCACTATCCTGACCGAATTTCACTTGCAGGAGACCTCGCTGTTTAGGAGTCATGGTGGGGAAGCGCGGGCACCTTGTCAGATAGGGACGAGTTCCCCGGGAGTGGGTGGTGATGGCCCGGGAAAGATTGTAAAGGGGAGAGGGAGACACAAGCGTCGCGTGGGTGCATTCAGGGAAGGGAGGAACTCACTCGGGGACCATCGGCAAGGTTGGAGTGTAAGTGTGGCTGGGGAGGATGAGTGGCTGGCTGGATCTGGGATCCAAGTTTGAGTGTGGGGCCAGTGAGAGCCGCCACACAGGCACCCATCATTTTCTGCAGCCATCGAGGGAAGACGGGAGGAGGAGGGACTGGGAGTCGTGATCCCATACTCTCCGGTCTTGGTCTGTGATACATGAGGGGTACCCCGCCTCCACAAAGGGACAAGGGAGTGGCTCGGGGCTGGCGGATCAGACTGTTCTGAAAAATCCATTCTGTATGTTTTAAAAGTTTAAGACCACTAAAGGTGGGGTGGTGGAAGGAACATTTACTGCCTGGGTGGGAGGAGCAATACCCACTCGAATTTTGCGACCCATCATTGGCACGCGATGGTCGGGGTTTATTTCAGCATTTTGTTTCAAATGTTTAATGAAGATTTTTTTGTATTTTGTTTTACAGTTCCAAGCTGTGCAGAGGCGTAGGACCCTCTCCGTGCTTCGGATCATTTTGATTACATTGTATAACCAAGATTGTAACATTTTGTAATATGTTATAATGTAACAAGTGGTGCAGGGGTATGAGATCCCTTATTGTAACATTTTGTAGTTGATGTATCTGTGGATGCCTACCGTAGCACGGTTTTTTTTCCTCGGATTTGAGGGGAATAGACAGGTCGGGGAATCAGTGATAGGTAGCTATAGGTAAATACAGGGGATGGTTGTTTGTCGGGGGTCGGAAAATTATGATCACTTCTTCAAGTGCATACTACAAGCAAGTTGGAAGTATTCAAAGGGGGAATGTAGGGGTTTGCAAATTCCACTCAGTCTCCGAAGATCAGGAAATATTAATCCACATCGTGGACGAAGACTTTGCGTGATTTAAATTGCCCCTGGGTTGGACAATGTTTTACAATGTGCCCAGAACTGCAAAAGGCTGTGTTGAACTAGGCAGCACTCGGGCAACACCGGAATCAAAGAACTTTGTAAAAGGAATTTCGCACACTTTAAGACAGTACATTTTATTAAAAAATTTGCACTCTTGAGGTTGGTAAATTGCCCAGGGATAAAATGGCCATTGGAATGTGTGGCCAAGGACAAAGGAAGCAGCTTTTGTGTCTGTGAAGCAGTGGCAGTCAAATTCTGTCAATCAAAAGGGGAAATTTCCCCTCCCTCCAGAGACAATCGATGTTTATTTACAAGAATGTTGACACAAAGGATTATCCACTTAGGCTGCGGTTTCGAGTGACCACAAGAGAATTGGTTTCTGTTTACATAGTAATCCAGCTCCATTCAAACCCCATCACACACAATGAAGAGACTTTTTAGACTAAGAAAAGGAACAGTTTAAGAATGAATGGGTTTGAATCACCCATTACTCGACAATGGTGCAGTTGTATCCCTTTTGTTAGCCCAGAAAACTCCGGATGTGGGCGGGAACATTTCGACCCCAAAATGAAGACACATTCAAACCACTCCAAGCTTTATTCGAAACCCATCCCAGACAATAGGGCAGTTGGATCCCTTTTGTTTTAGCCAGATGAACTTGGATTTGGGCGGGAACATCTCGGCCCCAAAATTGGGGTATATAAAGATAGCTTCTGAGAAGCATCTCTCTCTCTCTGGCCTGCATCTGTGTGCCTTTCTCTACAGCGTGGGAGTCTGTCTGAAGAAGTTAAAACACCAGCAGTTTACTTTTAAAACACTGGGGCACGGAGCTGGCATTATAGTGGTGAGCATATATTTTTCTGACCTTCCACAAGGCAACTTAGGATAGGCATAGGGGTGGGGAGTAAAGTGGGATTTCGTTAAAATTGTGATTTTAGTCGTTTTCCCTCGTTATGCCCGTTTTTCCTCCCCTATCTAAACAATTTTACCATGATTACATTGATTGTGTGGTGTAGTTTATTTAGTTAATAAAGTTTGACTTTCTTACATCCAGATGATTTGTCCATTTTTAATATATCATTAATTATAAGTTCCTCCAGTCAGAACTGGAAGGGTGGGTTTAGCGATTCGAAACCGTTGATTGGTATTGGTCTCAGTCTATGAAACAAAAGGCTGCCTGACCAGGTAAATTACCGTAAACCAGGTAAAGGAAGGTAAATTACTGTAAACCAGGTAAAAGATGCCCCCCCTACACTACCCTCTACCAACGCTAGATGACATCACAACCAAGCTAGTGGGAGCACGTTACTTCAGTGTCATGGACGCATGATCAGGATACTGGAATATCAAGCTCACGGGAGAGTCATCTAAGCTAACAATGTTCAACACACCATTTGGACACTACCGATTTCTACGTTTACTATTTGATCTTATCTCAGCTCAGGATGAATTCCAGCGGAAGATCGACGAAACCTATGAAGGCCTCGACGGAGTAGTCGCAATCGTAGACGACATCCTCATCTATGGCAGGAATAGAGAGGAACATGACAGGAATCTCCGTGCGATGTTACAAAGATCACGGGAGAAAGGTATCCGGCTCAACTCCGAGAAAAGCATAATCGGATCCACCGAGATCAGTTATTTCGGGCATGGCCTCTCAACTGATGGCATTAAGCCGGATCCAGAGAAAATCTCCGCCATCAAGAAGATGGAGCCGCCGAAGAACCGCGCAGAGCTAGAGATAGTACTAGGCATGGTTAACCACTTAGCCAAGTTTGCCCCGAGCCTCTCCGAAATCAACGCACCCATGCGTCAGTTGCTCAAACAATCCAATGAGTTTCTGTG
Organism: Somniosus microcephalus; assembly: GCF_052327205.1. Taxonomy (NCBI): domain Eukaryota; kingdom Metazoa; phylum Chordata; class Chondrichthyes; order Squaliformes; family Somniosidae; genus Somniosus; species Somniosus microcephalus. The sequence goes on along the minus strand of NC_141000.1, from coordinate 40,668,819 downwards.
GGACAAACAACATGACACAGCATTTCAGAAAATGAAAGACCTAATCACCAGAGAATCAGGACCAGTTCTTGCCTACTTTGACCCCAACAAAGAGTTCAGACTACAAGTGGATGCGTCAAAGTACGGACTAGGTGCAGTATTACTGCAAGAAGGAAAGCCCATTGGCTATGCTTCCAGATCTCTCACAGACAGTGAAATCAACTATGCTCAAATCGAGAAAGAGGTTTGTGCAATTCTGTTTGGATGTAAGCGTTTCCACCAGTACGTCTATGGCCGACAAGTCATTGTGGAATCTGACCACAAGCCCCTCGAGCCAATCATGAGGAAACCACTAGCTGCAGCCCCACCAAGGCTACAAGATTGATCCTTCAGCTACAGAAGTATGACTTCACAATCATTCGCCGTCCAGGCAAAGACATTCCTGTCACAGACACGCTCCCCAGAAAGTCTCTTAGCTACCAGGACAGCAGCCTCAGTGAAGGCATGGATGTGCAGGTGCACATGATGTACAACAGCTTACCTGTGAGTGACGCAAAACTGAAGGAGATCCGAGCAGAAACAGAGAAAGATGCACAACTCACACTGCTGAGCAAAGTCATACATGAAGGATGGCCTGAGGAAAGGAGGAAATGCCCTCAGAGCATATCTGAATTCTGGAACCACAGAGACGAACTGTCACAAATCAACAGAATCATCTTCAAAGGGGAGAAAATCATCATTCCTACCAGTCTCAGAGAAGAGATGTTGACAAAAATTCATGCTGGACATATGGGCATGGAAAAATGCAAACAAAGAGCACGTGACATTATGTTTTGGCCCAGAATGTGCAAACACATTGAGGACATTGTCGGAAAATGTTCCATTTGTCTAGAACGCTGCCCATCAAATGTCAAAAGAGCCCATGATACCTCACCGTATCCCAGACAGGCCCTGGCAGGTCGTCAGCTGCAAGCAAGTGCATGCAAAATGTGTACAGAGACAGCAACACCAAAAGAGATACTATGACAGGTCAGCTAGACTACTGCCGCCGCTGCACAATGGAGAATCTGTCAGAATCCAGGAGCATGACTACTGGAAATCCAGCAGTCATCATCCAGCCAGCTGACACTGAGCGATCGTATCACGTCCGCACCCCAGAAGGACAGGTGTACCGCCGCAATTGCAGGCACCTTCTGAACACCAAGGAACAACACCGTCATTCTGATGAGAGGTCAAGCCTAGAGTTATCCTTGCCTTGTGAACTGTCAAAGGGTGTAGGCGGATCGCTGCCCTAAAAAAAAATCTGTACATCGTTATTGAAACATTGAGATGTTTACAGTGCTAGTTAAATGTTGAGTTTACTTATATGTTGATGCTACTGAGAACATTATGTAGAAGAATGGTTCAAAAGTAATGCATAACATTTTTCTTTTAAAAGAAAGGGGATGTAACATTTGCATATTGATTTATCATTGGCCCGCAGGCATCAGTAAGGAATACCTATTATATTCACACGTGATCACATGCTGAGTTGTCATTGGCCTGCAGGCATCTGTAAGGACTGCTATTGTTTAGAAGACCCAGGGGGTCCTGACTCCATCTTGTCCACATGGTGCTGGATGATTGAGAAAGCTTACAGACCTGATGCTTCATTAAAAGATTTTAAACTGTAATACTCCATTGTCCTGCAATTTATTATTTTTGTACAAAGTGTGCAAAACAAGACATCATTAAGTACTTATTGATTAGTTGCTGAATTAGTTCTTCTAGCTGCTGGTGTAATTGTACATTTTTTTAGGAAGTTTCCTATACTTGGCTAAAGTTTCAGTACTCTACAGGGAGTGGTCTGGCTGGTCTTGTAGTCCTTTTCGTGTCATTTAAAATATTCTGTTGAAAGAAGTTGCTTCCAGATATGGGTGTCCTGGTAGGGCTTCCTCTGGGAATTGAATATGACTGGGGAGAATGAAAAGAGGCCACACAGAGCAGGCCAAGCTGCTAGAAGAGGGAGGAGGAGGGGGAGCAGGGCACTCAGAAAAATGCCGAATCCGCCGAGGGATTTCAGGGAGCAATTCTCTTACCACAACTTCAGTGAGGACCAGTGCATGAGACGTTTTCAGATCACAAAAGAGGTTGTGAGTGAAATCTGTCAACTGCTGCAGCCACAATTGCAGCCTCAAAGCAGGGCAAGACTGCATTTCTTGTGGTTGTGAAGGTGACCATGGCTCTTAATTTTTATGCCTTTGGCTCCTTTCAGGCTGCTGTTGGAGATATAAGTAACATCTCGCAGTTTGCGGTTCACTGCTGTGTAAGGGAGGTCACTAAGGCTCTCAATATAATGAGAAACACATACTTCTCATTCCTCAGACGCTGTCCACTGGGTGACATGGGTCACCCATGCACACGTGCACAGCAGGCCTACAATGAGACCAAACTGCCACAAGGAATATTATAGAGCAGACCATTGGCATTGTCAAGTAACGCTTCTGCTGCCTGGACCGCTGTGGAGGAGCACTGCAGTACTCAGCTGATTGGTATTGAGATTTGCAGTAGTATGCTGCAAGCTGCACAACCTGGCTATTATGAGGGAATACCCCTTGCTACCACCTATCAGGAGAGAAGCTGAGGAGCAGGAGCACGAGGAGGAAGTGGAGGAGGAGGATGTTCAAGACAAAATGGAGGAAGAGAAGCTACAACCCTTTATACCTGAGCTCTACATGATCAGATTATTCATGAGCGGTACCAGTAACCTCGACTACACCTCCGCATTCACCAGCAGTCCCACACTCCTTATCTTTCCTCTCTCACTGACCATCAGTCGTCCTCTTTCTGACAACACTTGGTTCCTACCTCAGTTCACCGCAGAAATAAAAACCATCACCAAGTACAAATACAAATACAAATTTATCAATTCAATCATTAAATAATACATACAAAATGAAGGACAGAATCCATTCGGTTAGAGTTGAGGGGCAAAAAGGGTATGATCACGCTATTGGGGGTATTCTCCGCACCCGTGGTGCCGTGGACTTGGCTCTGGTTGCATTCCCCAGAGGAACAATCGCCCCCACCAGTACTCAGAACAGAACATTAGTTGGAGAGCAAGATGCGATCAGGGGACTCGTGCACTACCTGCCTGGTCTTCCCCTTCTGTCTGGCGGTCACCCATTCCCTCTCTGCCTGCACATTCTTAAGCTAAGCATCCTTGTGAATTCCCATAATGCCTGTCTTCCATGTGCTTTTACCTTTCCTAGTGCTCCTACGAGGTGCTTCCCCAGTGGCTGCAGCATGCGAGGTGGAAGGCTGCTGACCTTCAATTGAGGAGACTGCAGATGGCCTTGCAGGATGACATCGAGCAACTCTGGGCTTAGAGGGCTCGGCTTCAGACTGCACAATCTCGGCCTGGGCTGCAGCAGTCTGGGCCGGTTGGCTGAAAGGCAATGGCAAGGGCACTGGCAGAGTGGCGGGGTGGGAGCAGGAATGCTGTCACCCTGAGAGGACAGCAGGTTAGTGTTCCATGAAGCCACTGCTGCTCTCCCTGGGTGGCGCCTCAGCAATTCTGGTGATCTGTTGGAGAGAAAAAGAAAGACTTGTATTTATGTCGAGCCTTTCACGCCCTCAGGATGCCACAAATAGCTTCACAGCCCATGAAGTACTTTTGACGTGTAGTCACTGTTGTAATGTAGGAGAACATATTGCTGGACTGCTGTGATGCCCTAGAAACCCTTTTCAACAGTGGCATCCAGAGCCATGATGGCAGCAGTCTGAGCTGCAATGGAAGCTGTTTGTGCAGAAAAGGAAGCTATAACATTGGTCATCAGATGCTGCATCTTGGTGGGTTCCATTGCTGTGCTGATGGAGGTAGCCACCCATTCCACGTTGGAAAGCATGGCTCCAAGCTCTGTGCAAAGCCTTGTGCCATGTTGGAAGTGGACTCCTTCTGACATGTTGCTTGACATTGTGTGCAGGCTTTCTGGCAGGTTTTCCAATGCACCAAGCATTTGCTTGTGTACACCCAGCAGCCATCTTCTCATAGAGTCATAGAGTTATACAGCACAGAAAGAGGCCCTTTGGCCCATCGTGTCCATGCCGGCCATCAAGCCCTGTCTATTCTAATCCCATTTTCCAGCACTTGGTCCATAGCCTTGTATGCTATGGCATCTATATCCCGTCTATATCATCCTGTAGCCTGAGGGTCACAGGGTCAAATCACCACCAGATTTTCGGACCCTCTGACCATTGTGACTTAGGCAGCATTTACTGCAAAAAGCACTCAACACTTGTCATCACTGAAGTTTTTCATTCTGTATAACAAAATCTACTTTTGATACACAACATTGCCTTCTTCCCCCACAGCACATATTTTCCAATTTGCCTCGCAAGTAGATAGAGTGAATGAGGGTAAGGCTGGCAGTTGAGTGTGTGCCAAGTGGCCTGGAAGAGGTGAATTTAAAGAAGTGTGGGTGAAATGCTGGTTTAGCCCGCGTTTAGTGCAAGACACCATCTTGGTAAAGGAGTTGAAGCCAGCACTAGGAACAGCTGCCCACAGGCTGGTTAAACAGCTAATTGCCTCTTAAAATGCCTACTAGCATTTATAAAGAGGGTGCTCAGCATTTTGGTAGCTTACGCTTCAAATAAAGTCCTCTCCTAAGAGCGACCAGCGTTGATGTCAATTTCAAGTGCTACTTAAAGGGATACTCACCATTTCACGGTCATTTCTGCTGGAGTTGTGAAGAAAACCTCCGAAACACACTGGGAGACTTTCTGGGACACTTTGTCAGGACTTCACCAAAATTCAAGCAACATTTATTGGGAAATCCCCCTCAGTCTGGATGAGGATTGGAAGGAGGACATGAGGCCAGGCAGAGCAGCACCAGCTGCTGTAGGAGAGAGGGACAGGAGGGCCATGAGGGCGAGGTGGCGTCCTTCCCCTCTGCGGGTACAGGACATTCCTCCTCCTGTTAGCACCTCCAGCCAAGTTCAAATTATGGTAGTCAGCAATAAGGACCAAAATGGAGTGCAAAATCCGGATTTTGAAACAGGCTAATCTTATTAGCACTGGACCCATTTAGGGCCTGTTTTCACCCTTTGGCCAAGATAACCCACCCCCTCCCCTCGCCCCCATCACATCTCTCTTACTATCTGCACAGTCCTGCTACTTCCCCATCTTACCCACACTTACTGCTTTTCCTTCTTACCAGATCATCAAAACCTTTACCCAGAGCACACACTAGCTCACTGCCACTCTTTCTGCAGGAGAAGCTCACACACAACAGAAGTGAGGGTGCAAGAACAGCAAGAGGTCCTACCTCAGGGCACATGCTCACAGCAAGGGCATGCAGCAGGCTGAAGGCCCCGCACAGCAGGGGGTTTGAATACTTTCCTTTCCTTCTCGCCTGGTTGTGCATTGTGCAGCCACTCACTTGCCACTGGTTATCCTCGTCACTATGTGCTTACCCTTGTCCTTCTCCCCTACTTCTGGATCCATCAGACATCGCACATTTTGCTGCACACACACTGGGGGTAATTTTTACCCCCCAAAAATGGGTGCATTTGGTTCAGGTGGAAGGTTAAATAGTTAAAAATCTGAAACTTGAGGCCAATCAGCATTGAACCCGCCCACTTCCAGTTTTAACGAAGGCGGGATGAGAGGTGGGTGACTAAACTGCTCACAGGAGGCAGACCGGGCATTGAAACGTTTTAAGGAGGAAGCGTGCCTCCATTTTAAAAATGTTTCTATTCTTATCCACAGTCAGCCTGGTTTCCCAGGCCTCGGGAAATCCGGCAGGTAAAGGGAGGCGAGAAGGGCTGCATCCATAAGTTAAGTGCCTTTACAGCACTGCTTGTAGGCGAGGTGTAAGGTTCGCAAAATTCTGCAGATTCCCCAAACCAAGAAGATTACCCCAAAGAAGAGATTGTTGGATTTTTTAAAAGAATGCTGGGCCAAAAGGGGGGCTTAAAGTCAAAACCCCAGGATTTTGGTTATTTTAAAAGGACATGTCCAGGCCTGTGGAAGGCTGTGACAAAGGGGTTGGGATGGGCCTCTGTACAACAAGCAGTTTGGGTATTGGCATAGGCCAAACTGTCTGGGAATGTTCTGGACTGTCTCAGTCATTTTACATAATGACAATAGACCTACGGAAGAGCAGTTCCCACCAAAATTACAGAGCCATCAAGAGTATGCATAATGCAGTACATGCCACTGACCAACAAAAGGGGCCCTGACCCCAGCAGGAGAAGACAAAACTTACTAATCGGACCAAAGATTAAACAGTCATTTAAAGCCAATTTAGATTTCGATAGACCATCCTGAACCTAGTTTACACGAACTTTCCTTTCCTTCTCTCTTTATACTGAACTCTCTCACTCACACACTCAGCATGACCGCCTTGTGCATTGTGCAGTCAATTAAGATAGATGGGACCAGCTCAAAACCCATTAAAGAATTTAAAAACTATTAATGTTAATGAGCCCACCAAAATTGATAATGGGCCAGAGAAGATTTGGCGGGCAGATAAGCAAGGCCTCAAATGGTATAATTGAGGCCTGCTTCTTCAGTGGAGGCAGTCATTCGGAATTCAACAGTCAATCGGTGAGAGCGAAACCATTCGGAGATTGACGGAAGGACAACAGAAGGAGAACGGAAGGAAAGGAGAAAGGAATCGTGGCAACCAAGGGCCCCAAGAAACAAACAACCAACAATATTACCAACAACTAGGTAATATTGGGCCACTGCGACCAACAAGAAGCCAACCTGGAAGAAACCGAAGATTCATAAGTTTGTTTCCACTCTACAAACTATTCTGACTTACACCTGGGTAAGATTTGATGAAAAGACTCTAAACCCTATTTCTGACCAAAGGAAATTGGGTACTTACCCGATAGACCCAATACGCACCTGACTGCATCAGCGGACACGCGAAGACTGAAAAAGCAAGTCTTCTACCGCATCTGGGGTATGGCAGGCCCCAACCACCACACCTAGAGAACCCCGAAATCGTGAACCTCTACAACTGTCAAGAGAGTCGTTTGGTGAGCATTATCCCTGGTCCTCTGGAGTCCAACTTAGTTAGTGTAGTGTCTGCTCCCCCACACCCCCATAATGGGACCCCTCCCAACACGATCTCACTCCTCCACCACCACCATCAGCTCTCCTCTGACCACGTTTTACTCCCCACGACCACCATCTCTTCTCCCACTCCCCCTCACTAGATCCCCGACAGCGATCTCTCCCTACCTGCTGCTCTGTTCCCATCCTGCTGCTGTAGACTTTCCCACCCGACAGATAGTTGGCCTGTCAATCAGGCTGGCTGTTGGGTGGGAAACCTGGAGAAAAAATTTAAAAATCGACCTGCAATTATAAACTGCAGGATGTTGGGGAAATCCGTACTTCCAGGTTTCCACCATAACTCCACCCGCTTCCCCGCACCGAACGCACCTCCGAGAAAATATCAGAAAACCAAGACAGCTTGGCTGCAAGTTGCTGAGGAGGTAAGTTCGAGGTCTGTGTGCAGACGCACATGGGTTCAGTGTGGAAAAAGGTTTAATGATATGCTGAGATCACCTAAAGTGTGGCCTCTGTGTTCTGGGAAATGGAAATTCAAAAATGAGGGCTCAGAGAGAATTCCATTTAGAATGTTGGTGGTGACACTGAGTGCAAACCACCATTTATTGGACAAATGATGCCTGGGGTTTTGAGAATGTCGGACTTATATTCATCTCCCTGTGCCAGCCACCTGTGGTTGAAGCGTAACCTTATGTGAATCTGGCATGGATGAGTGCATCCCTTGAATGGCGGCCAGCAATGTGGTCGCCTGCTGCTTGATTGGCCACATGCGGACCCGCAAGGCGTCGCTCCCCATCCTCCTCTTCATCATCCTCCTCGTCCTCTTCCTCGCCCTCCTCCTCATCCTCTTCCTCATCCTCTTCCTCTTCTTCCGAGGAGGCTGTGTGCTGAGCCACTTGTTCATCTGGCAGCACTAAGCCACGCTGCTGTGCGGTGTTGTGTGGGGCACAGCAGACCATGATGAATCTGGACACCCTGGCTGGTGCATACTGCAAGGCGCCTTCAGATCTGGCTAGGCATCGGAAGCGCATTTTCAGCAAGCCGATGGTTTGCTCGATGATGCTTCTGGTGGATCTGTGACTCACATTGTACCGCTCCTCAGCATCGTTTGATAGCCTCCTCATCGGTGTCATGAGCCACTTTTTCAGGGGATAGCCCTTGTCGCCAAGAAGCCATCCAGAAAGTTGGGTTGGCAGATGGAAGAGCTGAGGCAGGGTGAAGGAGTCATGGCAACTGCCAGGGTACTTTGCGCAAACATGCATGATGATCTTCCTGGGGTTACACACCAGCTGGACGTTCAGAGAGTGGAATCCCTTGCGGTTGACAAATACAGCATGGTTGCAATCGGGGGCCCTAATGGCTACATGTGTGCAGTCTATGAAGCCCTGCACCATTGGCAAGCTTGCCATATTGGCAAAGCCAACTGCGCACGCCGTCACACTTGGGCCATCCATGGAGAAGTGGATGTAATTGTGCGCCTTTGCAAAGAGGGCATCGGTGACCTGCGTGATGCAGGCGTGTGCGGCCGACTGGGAGATGCCGCTGATGTCTGCAGCTGATCCCAGGAAGGAACCCGAAGCAAAGAAGTTGAGGGCGATGGTGACTTTGACAGCCACTGGTAAGGAGTGTCCCACACGCTCCTCGGGGCTCAGGGTGTTGGTGCAGCATTGCTCAGATGTCAGCGACTACGTCTCTTGAATGTCTCAGCCTCCTTTCGCACTGCTGCTCAGTCATGCTGAGGAAGCCGATCCTCTGCCTGTAAACCCTCTGTTGGGGGTATCTCCTGCGGTGAGGTGCAGCCCTGTGCTGACGCCCTCCGCCCTGTGCAGCATCAGGTGGGTGAGGAGAAGGTGGGCACTTCTGGTGCTGGTGTTGCTGTTGTGGCTGGTTGTGGTGCTGCTGCGATGAGGGGATGTAAATGGTTCCCATTCCGTTGCTATAGATTTCAGTTGAGGCAAGAAGCTTGCAAGCGCACAGTTGAAGTGGCCTGAAATTATTTCGATCAGGTCACAGTGCAGACGGCTGTCAGCTTGCACAGTCATAAGGTCAGTAGATTTGCAAAATCTTATCCCAAACCTCCAACAACAAAGTTGTTGCATTTGAATGTTATCCATGTTACAGGAGCACTTTTAAAGTGCTGCACCAATGATTACAAATCATGTCCTCCAGCAACTCATCCCCTTGCAGCTGACCTGTTTCTGACAAGATGGGAAACAGGAGCCAGAAGCACAAAAATGGGAAACCACTATAAAAATAGGATTAGCAAGGCAGTTAACAGGCTGTTAACTGTCTTAACTATCTGTCCCACCAGTTCCCGTCTGGTCAGTTTGGGAGCGGCTGACCCAACACTCCCGAAAATCGTGTGGGGGCGGGATGGAGGCGGTTTGGGTCTCTGAAGCCATTTTTCCAATTTTTGCTGTCAACCCGCCTCTGAACCCGCCTCCTCAGGGCTATTAAAATCGAGCCCCTACAGTCTGCAGCTAGGCCTGTTCAGGCCCGAGCTCCTGGAAGTCACCGACCATGAGCATCTCAGGAGCCCTTGACTAAGCCACGGTATCCCTTCACCTCCCGTGCTGCAGCCATTGGAGGAGCACCTTGTGGGAGCATTAGAGTCAGTAAGAGAGTACTTAAGATAATCACTAGCCTCTCTTACCAGGGCGATAATTAGTATTAGGAATTAGTATTACAGCCATGACAATAATCATCCTTTTTAAAATCTTTGTGTGCGAAGTTCTCCTGCAATATTAGTTGACATGAATAACAATGGTGGTCTTTGAGCGGATTAAGTTTATTTGAGGGTAAAATGACTGGGAGAGATGTTGGATATGATTGTTAATGCAGGGGAGCAGGGATTGTTCAGTTAAAGCTCTCTTCAGTGAGCTGCCGCCAAAAACCTCTGACTGCACACAACTGTTGGAGCTCTCCTACTTCCTTGCCATCCTCTATATCATCAGTGTCATCTCCCTCATCATGCTGAAGATTACCATCCAGTGGTGGCTCCATGTGTTGTTCCCTTTGCAAAGCAACGCTATGCAGCACACAGCAAACTGCTGTCATACAGGACATTATTTATGGTCGGTGTTGTAGGAAGCCTGACCTGTCCAGACAGTGGGATCATTGCTTAAGGACTCCAATGGCCTGTAGTGAAGTGATAGATCTGATTGTAGCACTGCTCAGCCACCAAGTGGGGGTTACTGAGAGAAGTCATGAGCCAAGTGTGCAACGGATAGCTCCTGTCCTCAAGCAGTCAGCCTCTCACTAGCTGTGCAGGGGCAAAGAATGGGGAAGGGATGGAGGATTGGCATAGTATAAAAGTCTCATGGCAACTGTTGGAAAAGTCTGCACAGACCTGCTAGATGCCCTGCTGGGAAATTCTGCATAGTACTGCAAGATGCAGGATATATTTCTTAAGGCTAAAGGGATCAAGGGGTATGGGGAGAAAGCAGGGGACCGGGTACTGAATTTGGATGATCAGCCATGATCGCATTGAATGGCGGAGCAAGCTCTAGGGGCCGAATGGCCTACTCCTGCTCCTATCTTCTATGTTTCTATGTGAGCTCGGGGCCAGGGATCGTGAGTGGAGCTCGGAGCCAGGGATCACGAGTGGAGCTCGGGGACAGGAATCGCGAGGTGAGCTCAGGGCCAGGAATCGCGAGTGGAGCTCTAGGTTTGCACCTGACTGACTGAAACAAATACTTATGCAATCAATTTGGCCAAACATAATTCTTCTGACACTCAGTAAATGTGTGACAATAAAAAAACCTAAAAAAATGAATCTAATATGAAGCAAAGTTTGAGTCTGTCAGTGCAGCACAGACACTTTCAAAATGGGGACCGCAGACCATATGGAGATCAATGAGTGGATCAGTAATTTTGTACTTTTTAGCATTTTGCTTCTGTTCTGTATTTCAAATAAAAATCTTGGGCATAAAAATCAGTAGCATAAATCTGCAGTGAAACTTGGGCCAGGAGCTGGGTAGGCCTCTGCTCACAGTTTCTGGGAAGGCATATTTGAAGTGGGACCTCCATCTGCCTCAAGCATGGTGCCTGACATCAGAGAGGTGGGACTGATGGTGAGCAAAATCCCAGGCCAGAAATGTCCCCATCCTCAGCCTGGTACAACACTAAGCTCCAGCAGGTGTACTGGCTTTCAGCTTGTCAGATGTGGGGGCCACCTGAGGATTCTGACCTGGACACCTGTTATTTTGGTTCCCTCATTAAGGGGTGGATGTGATTTCATAAATATTCTGCCAATAACAGGTCCTCCAGCTACAGAACCAGGGGCTGCCCAATGCCATATTACCCATCCCCCTCCTGAGACCCCACCTTCCACATACAGGAGAGGGATCAACCCCTTGTCCCCAGGTACATTGGCGGGGTTACAAGTGGAGTTCTCAGCACTTACTGTGGAAGAGCAGTCCAATAAATTTGCTGGGTTATCGACAATAACAAAATAGTTTTCCTTTGGGTAGTTAGGTGTCAGCCTTGGCTCCTTGGTAGGACTCTCATCTCTGAGTCGGAGGATGCTGGCTTCAAGTCCCAGTCCAGAGACTTGAGCACATAATCTAGGCTGACACTTCAGTGCAGTGCTGAGGGAGTGCTACACATAGAATTATAGATTCATAGAATGGTTAAAGCACAGGAGGATGCCATTCAGCCTGTCTAGCCCGTGCCGGCTCTCTGCAAGAGCACTTCAGCTAGTCCCACTCCCCTGCCCTGTCCCCGTAGCCCTGCAAAAAAAAAATCTTTAGGTACTTAGCCAATTCCCTTCTGAAAGCCACAATTAAATCTGCCTCCAGCACCCTTTCAGGCAGTGCATTCCTGATCCTAACCACTCGCTGAATAAAAAAGTTTTTCCTCATGTCGTCTTTGGTTATTTTGCCAATCACCTTAAATCTGTGTCCTCTGGTTCCCAACCCTGCTGCTGGCTCCATCCCGGCCCCTGAAATAAATTTACCGTGATTGGGCTTTGTAAGCATCATGAAAGTTTAAGAAAGTGTAAAGAAGAAAGTAAATACTTTAAAATATTGGTTAAATATTATGGTACAGTATGTATGTACATTTGTTTATTATTGATGCATATTCTAGTATAATATAGTTAATTTACCTGACTGACTTATTGTATTGAGAACCCCCCTCTTTTCTTGTTCCAATAGTATAGTCTGAGAGACCCCCTTTATTCTTGTTACAATGGTACAGTCCTTAAGCTTGTCACATGATATCCAGCCATTTTTACAGTTCAAGCTCCACGAGGCTGGAAAAGGTAAAAGCTTTGAGGGCTGTGGTGCAATGCAGTTTTTGACCGTGTGCGTGTTTAACGTGTTTTACTTTGAAATCCTGTTTAAAATGTACTACAGTAAACAGTTAAAAGACAAAGTTATGTTTTGGAACGTTTTATTTCGACACACGTCTACTCATTGCTAAAAGCCTCAAAGCTCAGTGGCTGCACATTGGAAACTACGGAGCGCCACTATAGGCTTGTTAAGCTGGCCCAGGGCATTTCCCAGCCAATTAGAGGAAGTGGGTCTGCTGATGCCATTTGATGACGTGTTATCAGCCAGTTTCTTTAAAGGAAACATATCCAACTTTATTTTGACATTTGTGCTGTCAGTGTTCTCCAGCATTGAGGTGCTGCAAACACTGACAAGCAATGCACAGAGGTGCAGGGCTGCACCCAGACTCTCCCATGACTACCACCATATGCTTAAGGAGGGAGTCACAGCACGCAGGGAGGTCCTCTTCCCTTCCCATGGGCGGAAGAGACCTCCCCAGGAGATCAACACAGCCTGGTTGCACATTGCACAGGAGGGCACAAGCAGGGATGTGGTCAGGAGGACCAGACTGCAGTGACGCAACCCTTTCAATGATTTCAGTAGATCATGAAACGTTAGTACAAAGCCACACTCAACTCATCCTGCTGTGCCACTCATCACATCCCCATCACCCTGTCTTCCCTACCCTACTCCTACACATCCTTACTCACACCAACTTAGCTTGCACCTCCACTCATCCCTCTCTATCTATATTATCACTTCCCCATCTCACTAGCCACCCCTCAATCTCACCCTCATCCTAGTGCAATCATACCAACTAACAATACACAAGAGTAGGCACTTGGGTGTTTTATGCAATGTTCTTGTAATCTTTCTGTTAATGTGGTGTCAAACATTGAAAACTTTATTTTCAACGCTTTGTGTTCTTGTACAGATTTGTGTGCACCTTTGGAAGTGGCTTAGTGAGTTGCAGTGAATGGTGAGGCATAACGGCACCCCCCGCAATGGTGGTGAGTGTGAAAGTAATGGCTTGGGCATTGTAGGGATGCTTTATGGTGTTGGTGTGGGGTGGTGCCAACCTGACACATCATGTGGCAGCCAGGGTGTACAGCATCAAGTGAAGTAAATCTGGCCTTGGTGAGGCCATTCTTGGCCTCCCAGGCAGCAATGTGGTCGGTTGCTGATGCCCTGTGTTCTGTGCAGCATCAATTATTGCAAAGAAGGTTGGTGTTGTTGTTGGTTCTGCTGGTGTGACTGGTGATGCTGGTGTTGGGGCTGATCGTGGTGGGATTCTGAGGACCAAGGTGAGAGAGTTTGAAGGGCACCCATGCTGATGGAATAGATGGCAGGTGTAGTAGAGATGACAGAAGCTATCTGTCAATTGTGGGTGAGGTAATGAGGTCAGACTGGATGGAGACTTGTGTAAAGACTTACAGCATTCTGAATCTGCAGTGGAGATGTAGTTTATAAAAGCTAGTGGCTAAGGGAACATATCTCAATCAGCTGGGAGCTTTGAGTTGACATTTGAAGCTGTCAACTCATCAGCTGATTCATTGACCACTGACCTCCCACCTCAGCTTCACAGATGATGTCTAGGCACAGCAGGAAACTGGTGGGTGACCTGTCAAATTCAAAAAGCTGGGAAAAAAACAAACAAGCCACTAATGATTTTAATTGCCTCCCCCATCATGGCCTGTCGGGCCTGCTCAGTGCTGGCAGACCCGACATTTGGTAAAGGCACGTGGTGGTGGGTTCACAGCGGGGTCCTGACCCACTGGGGAAAAAAACACTTTCCCACCCGACCCGCCACCGATTGCGCCCGCTGATCCCCACGCAAAATCCAGCGCTAAGTGTCTAAATTGGGCAGAGCAACAGAGCGATCTGTGGGTAAAATACACAAATCACTAAAATTGGTGATGCAGGTTAATAAAGCCATAAAAAAAAACAAAGCACTGGGGTTCAATTCTAGAGGGATAGAATTGAAAAACAGAAACGTTATGTTAAACTTGTATAGAACCTTGGTTAGACCACACTTGGAGTACCGTGCACAGTTCTGGTCTCCGTATTATAAAAACGATATAGAGCCACTGGAGAAGTTGCAAAAAAGATTTTGCAAGAATTATATCAGAACTGAATGGTTGTACCTATCAGGAAATATTGACAAAGATTCTCCAGAAGAGAGACAGCTGAGGGGTGGCCTGATAGCGGTCTTTAAGATTATGAAAAGGTTTGATAGGGTAGACGTAGAGAAGATGTTTCCACTTGCAGGCAAGACCAGAACTAGGGGCCATAAATATAAGATAGGCCTAGAAATTCAGTTGGGCTCGCCAGCCGTTAGCGCCTTAGGAGATCTCGAGTGCTAGGCACTTAGCACCCGGGCGCAGCGCGATCTGCACCTCGCCCCAACTTCAGTACACATTTAGCGCCGGCGCAAAGTCTTAGCGCGCGCCCTGCTGTGCGCGCAGATCATGACGTCATTTCGTCGTGCAACGCCCTTTGGGCGCCCCGAACCGGAACTTCACTTGCGCCGGCCCATTGTGCGCCGGGCGGCCCTAACGACTGTGAAGTGGAACGGTACACAGCCGAGACGGGCCGCGGGGAGCGCTAATTAAAGGGCACTTACCCTGCACTATAAAGGCCAGCCATTTTGCAGCATTCACTGTTGTGCAACGGTTTTTTGGAGAGAGACCAAGGAGGAGAGCTTACTGGTTTGGACCAACACTAGGACAGGTATTTTTGGCTCAGGCCAGAGCTTAGCAATTATCTTTGCCTTCATTGAGAGCTCAGTGTTTGCCAGCATATAATGGGGGCTGCATTGGGTGCCAACGCTGACTTTCAGCCTTATGCCAGAAGGGCTTACAGACGCCATGAGAGAGTGGCAGCCCTGGCTAGATGCAGAGGGGGCAACAGGCGTCGCCAACTGAGGCCTTACCCACCCAGGGTATACCGCCAGCAGTCCTCCTATCTGACCATGTCTGCTGCAATGTGTGTTAGGAGGCTGCGATTCAGAAGGGAGGTGATTGCAGACATCTGCCAGCTGCTTCACAGAGATCTGCAGCCACAGCTGATGCACAGGACGTCTCTGTCGGTGGCAGTGAAGGTGACGGTGGCTCTCAACTTCTATGCCACCGGCTCCTTCCAAACCGCTGCTGGGGACATCGCTAACATCTCCCAGTTCGCCGTGCATTGCTGCATTCGCCAGGTGACCGAAGCCCTTTTCAGAAGGAGACATCAATTCATCTCCTTCCCCATGACCCTGGACAAGCAGCAGCAGCGTGCAGTGGGATTTGCAAGAATAGCAGGCTTCCCCATGGTGCAGGGCGCCATTGACTGCACGCATGTGGCTTTGCGGGCACCTCTGGAGCATGCCGAGGATTACCGCAACCAGAAGGGCTACCATTCCCTCAACGTACAGCTGGTGTGTGACCACAGGCAGCGCATCCTAGCTGTCAATGCCCGCTTTCCAGGCAGCAGCCACGATGCCTTTATCCTGCGACAGACAACTGTGGCTGACATGTTCCAGGCACAGCCTCACCCAAGAGGATGGCTTATCGGAGACAAAGGCTATCCTTTGTGTACCTGGCTCATGACCCCGCTCCGCGCGCCCACGGCCCCTGCTGAAGAGGCATACAACGAGAGCCATCAAGCGACTAGGAACATCATAGAACAAACAATCGGCGTCCTCAAGCAACGGTTCCGCTGTCTCGATCGCTCCGGGGGAGCCCTCCAGTATTCGCAGGAGCGAGTCTCCCAATTCGTCGTCGTTTGCTGCATGCTGCACAACCTGGCTATCCGCAGGACTCAGGCACTGCCACCTCACGTTGGACCACCACCTCAGGAGGAGGAGCAGGAGGAGCATGAGGAGGAGGAGGACGAGGAGTACCAGCCCAGGAGGGAGGCACAAGGTCCAAGGGCCGCCCGTCGGCGGCTTATTGAACGTCACTTCTAGGCCCCCTGTCAGGGAATGGCTTGTGCCAATGAAAGAACATGATTGCAGCTGCTCCGCAAGCCCTCAGCTGGTTAAGGCAACAAACACTTCAAAGATCAAACATGGACAATGTTAATAAATAAAATGCTTTATTGTACAAACTCAGGGCCCTTCCCACATGAAAACCAAAAACAGACGAAACCCCCAAAAAACACTCAAACACATTACTCGCTCCCACAACCTGGAGAGGATTAACAAAACAGTGCAACTAAAATGGCCGTCATCCTCGGCCTTCGTAAAAAACAAACATCACATCCTCGGCCTTCAAAAAGCAAACATCCAATTCTCGGCCTTCAAAAAACAAACATCCAATTCTCGGCCTCAAAAAACAAACATCCAATTCTCGGCCTCAAAAAACAAACATCCAATTCTCGGCCTCAAAAAACAAACATCCAATTCTCGGCCTCAAAAAACAAACACAACTGGCCACACATTCGACTTTTTGGCCCGCTAGGGCAATGCCTTGGCCATCTTTGTGTGGCCCCTGCCCGCCCTGCTGCTCCTCCTCAAAGTAAGGCCATTGGCTGCTGCAAGGCTGGGGGCAGGCTCCAGAGGGGCACATGTCATGACGGCAGATGCCCTTGGGGGTCGGCCTAGTCGAGGTCTGGCCGTCGAGCGGGCAGCTGTTGAATGCTGCAGCTGTGGCTGGCCAGCATCAGTCGCTGCAGCAGCTCCTGGCAGCTCCACTGGGGGAGTGGCAGTGGCGGCTGGAGGAATGGGGGCAAGCTGGCGGATGGCAGGTGCTCGCTGGTCGCCTGAGACACTGGCACTCGCCCGGGCCAGCACTGCAGCATGCGCACCAATCTGCCGAGGGACAGACCGCTGTGCTGCTGCAGCGCGCCGGGTGCCCTGGCGATGCCTGGCTGACACAGCGAGTGTGGCAGCAGTGAGTGCCCGTGTTGACCTGTTCAGTGACCTCATCAGAGCACCCAGTGACTGCACGGCACCACTGATCAGCTGCCCACTCGCTGCCTGAGCTGCCCCGAATGCCGCCCGACTCGCTGCCTGCTCTGCCCCGAATTCCGCAAACTGATGGCCTGTGAGGCCCCGACGTTGGTCACACTCCGAGAGAGGGACTCGATGGCCTCAGGCAACCGTGCCACTACCCCCATGAGCTCCGTGTGCCGGCGCTCCGAATCCGCGGACAAGTCCTCGAGGCGTTCCATCTCCTCGGCGAAGACCATCTCCGGACTGGAGGCCGGACTCTCCCTCTGGGGAGAAGGCCGCCAAGCTGGCCGACCCTTCCTGCGTTGCTGGACGCCGCTGGGCCCAGCAATTGGACTCCCCTCCGACCCTTCCCCCCTCTGGGGAGAAGGCCGCCGAGCTGGCCGACCCTTCCTGCGTTGCTGGACGCCACTGGGCCCAGCAATTGGACTCCCCTCTGACCCTTCCCCCCTCTGGGGAGAAGGCCGCTGAGCTTCCAGCCCCCTCCCGCGTTTCTGCAGGCCGCAGGTCCCATGAGCTCCCCTCCCCTCCGACACTTCCGCCACGCTCCCCTCCAGGGAAGACGTGTCCCCTACATTGGCATGGGTTGTCGCGTCTGAGGGTTCCCCTGATGGGCCGCCTTCCTCTTGCTCCTCCTCCTCCTCCTCTTCTGAGGGGCTGTCACTGGCAAGTTCAGGGACCTCCGCCTCACCATCTGAAAGCAGAAAGGCACAAGAGTAGCTTTAGAGTGAGGAGAAGGCGTCAGCGAGGGATGCATGAGTGGTGGCATTCAGCGCATTGGTCGGACAGTGGCAAAGGATGTAGATCTGATGCGCAAGTGGGACGAGAGAGGTCCAAAAGGTGATGTCCTTACCATTGGTGCCCAGAACAGGGTCGGCATCTCCACATGCAACGGGGCCAATCACCCGGCCACCCATGATGCGCTCCATGCGATGCTGCAGCTCGGTGAGCGGCTGGGTCTGGGGTCGGCCTCCCCCGGTCACAGTCCGGCTCTTCTTATTATTGGCCAGCTTGGCCTGCAAGAGAAAGGACGGCCTCTAAGTACAGTGTGTAGCCCTGATCTTGTGTGCACTGCCTCCCATGGTGGAATAGCCTGGCCAGTGTGTCGCCCTGATCTTGTGTGCACTGCCTCCCATGGTGGAATAGCCTAGCCAGTGTGTCGCCCTGATCTTGTGTGCACTGCCTCCCATGGTGGAATAGCCTGGCCAGTGTGTAGCCCTGATCTTGTGTGCACTGCCTCCCATGGTGGAATAGCTTGGCCAGTGTGTTAAGTGCAGAATGTGCAATTGATGTTCATGCCTGTCCCATAGCTGCTGGATGAGGGCTGGCCATTAGGGCTTTCAGGTCTCTTTGCCCATAATGTGAGGTGCACATGCAAGGATGAGGAGGACACTGGAAAGGGTACTCACCCTGACAATCCGAGTGAGGTCATTAAACTTTTTGCGGCATTGGACACCGGTCCTGGGGACCTCACTGTTGGCTGACACCTTGCTGGCGACATGCCTCCAGGCTCTCCGGTAGACGCGGACCAGCGCCTTCCTGCCATTGTCCGGGTACAAAATATGGTGCCTCTTCTCCACACCACCAACCAGCACACTCAGATCAAGCTCTGAGAAGCGCTGCGCTCGTTCACGGGCCTTCTGCATGGCTTCAGGCGCTATTTGGGTCCAGCAGCAGTGTTCAGGCCTAGCTGGAGGGCTCCACTATCCAGGGCGTGGCAGCAGACCAAGTCGACCCTTCCCCCTTAAGAGCTGGCCGGCGCCAGGGTGTCTGCTGTCAATCACGAGATGGCCGCACCTGCGCTGCGCCCGGCCTGGGCGCTCTCGCTCAGCACCTCCGGTTTAGCGCCTAAAGAGAGGCGTGCAGCGCCAGTTTTAGCGCTCGAGCAAACTCTTAGGGCGAAGCTAATGAATATCGGAGAAGTGGTCTCGATTTTGCGCCGGGCGCAAACTTTAGCGGCCGCCCGACTTTACCACCCCAAAAGTGGCTACAATGAATTTCTAGGCCATAGGCACTAATAAATCCAATAAGGAATTCAGGAGAAACTTATTTATCCAGAGAGTGGTTAGAATGTGTTACTTGCTACCACAAGGAGTAGTTGAGGCGAACAGCACAGATGCATTCAAGGGGAAGCTAGATAAACACAAAAGAATAGAAGGATATGTTGGTGGGGATAGATGAGAAGAGTGGGATGAAGCTCATGTGGAGCACCCTCCCACAGGCATGGACCTGTTGGGCTAAATTGTCTGTTTCTGTGCTGTAAATACTTTGTAATACTTTGTTTTATACGACCCTGATCTGAGTTGGAGTTCAGAACTTAATTTCCATTTCTATTTTGCCCTGTGAAAAATGTCAATATTTTATAATAATTGGACATGAACAAGGCCTTCTCAATCTTTAAGAACATAAGAACATAAGAAATAGGAGCAGGAGTAGGCCATTCGGCCCTTCGAGCCTGCTCCACCATTCAATGAGATCATGGCTGATCTTCTGCCTCAACTGCATTCACCGGCCCTATCGCCATATCCCTTGATGCCTTTACTAGTCAGAAATCTATCGACTTCTGTTTTGAATATACCCAATGACTGAGCCTCCAAAGCCCTCTGGGGTAGAGAATTCCAAAGATTCACCACCCTGTGTGAAGAAATGTCTTCTCATCTCAGTCCTGAATGGCCTACCCTTTATCCTGAGGCTGTGGCCCCTGGTTCTAGACTCCCCAGCCAAGGGAAACATTCTCCCAGCATCCACCATATCAAGCCCTGTAATAATTTTATATGCTTCAATGAGACCCCCTCTCATTCTTCTGAATTCAAGAGAATACAGGCCTAGTTTACTCAATCTCTTCTCATACGACAGTCCCGCCATCCCAGGAATCAATCTCGCGAACCTTTGTTGCACTCTATCTATGGCAAGTATATCATTCCTTAGGTAAGGAGATCAAAATTGTACACAGTACTCCAGGTGTGGTCTCACCAAGGCCCTATATAATTGGAGTAAGACTTCTTTACTCCTGTACTCAAATCCTCTTGTAATGAAGGCCAGCATACCATTTGCCTTCCTAATGGCTTGCTGCACCTGCACATTCACTTTCAGTGACTCATGTACAAGGACACCCAGGTCCCCCATTGTACCTGGGTTTACGAGTCTCAAAAGGGGCTTACAGGGTATCACAGCAGGCCAGCAGCCTGTCCCCCAACAGATTGCTTGGAATGCTGAGGCCCCGCCCCGTGGGAGTGGCAGTGGCTCCGTGGAGCAAGAACCTGTTGTCCTCTCTCAGGATGATACCATTCCTAATCCCACCACTCCCACTCCGCCCTTGCTGCTGCCTGTCAGCCAGCCAGCCCAGATTTCTGCCGCCCGGTGGTGCAATCTACAGCCAGGCCTTCTAGGCCCAGAGCTGCTCGAGATCATCCTGCAAGGCCATCTGCAGTCTCTCCCACTGAAAGTTAGCAGCCTTCCACCAGCCATGTTGCAGCCACTGGGGGAGCACTGTGTAGGAGCACTAGAGTGGGTAAAGGCACATGAACAACAGATACAAAGGGAATTCCCTCAGGTGAACAGTTGATATTGTCATTTTGATTGGATTTGGATAAATTTATGAATTTTGTTTGGAGTGTGTGTATTGTGATGGCTCTCATTTCAACTTTGTGCCCAGGAGGACTCTGTGATGTTCTTTGACAGAGGGATGGTAAGATGGGGCTGTGGTGAGTAACGGGGATCTGGAGTTTCATTCACTGGAATCGGAGTCTGATGAGGCATTCATGGACAGCCTGTCCGGAATGGTGATTTGCTGCCTGCATCCTCCCTCCTCCTCCTCCTTGTCCTCCTCGTCCTCTTCCTCCTTCTCCCGCAGTCCCTGGTGGCAAGGGCTGCACCTTCATTATAGCCAAGTTGTGGAGCATGCAGCAGACCACCATGAAATGGGACACCTGCTCCAGTGAGTACTGGAGGGCTCCTCCCAAGGGGTAAAAGCAGTGGAACCATTGCTTGAGCACCCCAATGGTCTGCTCGATGACGTTCCCGGTGGCAGCATGGCTCTCATTATATGAGTGCTGGGCAGGAGTGGTGGGGTCGCGGGGAGGAGTCATCAGCTAGGCGGATAGCCCTTGTCTCTGAGCAGCCATCCTTGGGTTTGACGTGGTAGCTGGAAGATTTCAGGCACACCAGACTGGAGCAGGATGAAGGCATCATGACTGCTGCCAAGATAGCGGGCATTCAACATCATGATGCGCTGGGCATGGTCGCACAACAACTGCACATTAAGTGAGCCTTTGCGGTTATGGAACATCTCAGGATTGTTATATGGTGCGTGCAAAGCCACGTGTGTGTAGTTGATGGCGTCTGCACCATGACCTCCCCAAAATGGCGGCCACCACGGGACCCGCCGGAAGCAGGTACAAGCGACTCACCTGCCATTTCTTCATCAAAATGGGCCTTCACGGCCGGGATTATACCCCCGAATTTCTAAGCTTCTGTTTCTCTCTCCACAGATTCTGTCTGAGCTACTGAGTACTTTCAGCATTTTCTGTTTATATTTCAGATTTCCAGCATCCGCAGTATTTTGCCTTTTGTAAATCTTACGATTATTTTGTGATGCTAACACTTTTTATTCGGCTGGACTGACTTGATGTTAATTACATTTCCGTGATATTATTGTTTACCTTGTGGGGTTCTTTTAAAATTCAACTGAGGACTGTCTGCCCTCATTTAGCACCTTCCTATTATAAACTGAATAATGGATATGCATATCTATTTACAAGCTATACTTCTCCTTTGTCATTCAACTACATGAATCCCCATATCACTGCAGTTTAAGTCGAGGAGTGCAAGGCCACTTCTGCTAAAGGCAGTCACAAGAGGCGACCTCTCATCACTATTCGCAGTGATTTCTGTGGGATAGGATACAGGCTGCAAAGTTCGAGGTGAGTTGGAATCTGTGTAGAGTAGGGCTGGGGAAGCCAGCAATGAGCACTGCAGAAACGTAGCTTTGAATTGACAAAGGAGTGATGAGGGCTTCAGAAGTGAAGAGAGTGAGCAAAAGGCATATTCCAGGGTGGAAATAAGCAATCTTGACAATGGACCAGATTTGTGATTTGAAGCTCAGAGTTAGGACGCCATCGGTGTATATATTGAAGCTGCTCCCATCTTTGTTGGTGATAGCATGAAGCTTTATTTAGATAATAAGAGGGAAGGCAAGGTTAAATCCTTGGGGGAACATCAAAGGTGGTCAGAGGAGGAGAAGTCATTCCAGGAGATGAGCTGGCTGCTTTGGAATAGGTAGGAAGGAACCGGGAGCTGTCGAGATGGAACATTGAGGAGAGCTGCTGGAACAGGAGGATGGAATGGTCAACATTGCTGAAGGTTGCAGAGAGGTTGAGAAGAAAGCTTGGTGCATCATGGTTGAAGTCACAAATGATCGGTGGCCTCCTGAAGCTATGTGAATAAAGTCATATTATATTATGCAGATACTAAAACTGACTGACGATGTGACACTGATGCAGGAGGAAGCATGCACATCAGCATGGAGGCTTGCTGGCACTGCTTAATGTGCTATGCATTATTGCATAGCTTTATTCTGAATGTACATTAATTGATTGAATATTCATACAACATAGGCATCGAGAACCTTTTACGCCTGACACAGACCAGGCATTCTCCCTATGAAAACTGCACACTCACCAGAACACCCCCGGGAGAACGGTGCACCTTTCCATTCTCACTGTGGTGTTCAACGTGGTGAAGAGGGAACTAAAAAGGGTCAAGGGAAAAAAATAGTGAACGCAGCAAATTAATAAATGAATAAAGATGATGCTATTTAAACTAGGAAATTCCTGATCTGACTGCCACTTTGTGTATGGTTGCAATTGATTCTGTTTACATGGACTTCAGTAAGGCTGTTGACAAAGTCCCGCATGGGAGACTGGTCAAGAAGGTAAGAGCCCATGGGATCCAGGGTAATTTGGCACATTGGATCCAAAATTGGCTTAGTGGCAGGAGGCAGAGGATGATGGTAGAAGATTGTTTTTGTGACTGGAAGCCTGTGTCCAATGGTGTACTGCAGGGATCTGTGCTGGGTCCTTTGCTGTTTGTAGTGTACATTAATGATTTAGATATGAATGTAGGAGGTATGATCAGTAAGTTCGCAGGTGACACGAAAATTGGTGGAGTGGTAAATAGTGAGGAGGGAAGCCTCAGGCTACAGGATGATATAGACGGGTTGGTCAGATGGGCAGAACAGTGGCAAATGGAATTTAACCCTGAAAAGTGTGAGGTGATGCATTTTGGAGGACTAACAAGGCAAGGAAATACACAATGAATGGTAGGACCTTAGGAAGGACAGATGATCCCTGAAGGCAGCAGGACAGGTAGCTAAGGTGGTTAAAAAGGCATATGGGATACTTGCCTTCATTAGCCGAGGCATAGAATATAAGAGCAGGGAGGTTATGATGGAGCTGTACAAAATGCTAGTTAGGCCACAGCTGGAGTACTGTGTGCAGTTCTGGTCACCACACTATAGGAAGGATGTGATTGTATTGGAGAGGGTGCAGAGGAGATTCACCAGGATGTTACCTGGGCTGGAGCACTTCAGCTATGAAGAGAGACTGGACAGGCTGGGGTTGTTTTCCTTAGAGCAGAGAAGGCTGAGGGGGGACCAGATTGAGATGTACAAAATTATGAGGGGCATAGATAGGGTAGATAGAAAGGAACGTTTCCCCTTAGTAGAGGGGTCAATAGCTAGCAGGCATAGTTTCAAGGTAAGGGGCAGGAGGTTTAGAGGTGATTTGAGGAAAAACTTTTTCACCCAGAGGGTGATTGGAATCTGGAACTCACTGCCTGAAAGGGTGGTAGAGGCAGGAACCCTCACAACATTCAAGAAGCATTTAGATGAGCACTTTGTAAGATTCTCAAAATTCACAGATCCCCCAAAGCTAGAAGAAAACCCTAAGGAAAATGACTTTGGACTCTTCCTAACAAGCTTCAGGATGATAAAATACGCATTGGGCCTAACAGAGGGAGATTCAAGGTCCGAAACCAAGAGTTGGCATTTTAAAAGGCATGTTGGGCCTGTAAAGGGAGAAAAGGCTGCAACGGAATGGGATCAACCTCTGTAAAGGCAGTTTGGGTATTGGAGTAAATCAAATTGTCTGGGGAACTGTCTAACCTTACTCAGCCCCTATCAGACATTAACATCCTAACAATCGATCCACAGAGGAGCAGTCCCTGCCCAAAACACAGGACCCATCCAAAACATGCGTAATGCAAATCACCTCGCCAACCTACATAGAAATCTCGGCCTCAGACAGGAGACTCGAAACCTGAGTATAGCTATGACAATTAACTAGGAGTTCAACTCGCAACTCCTGACCCCGAGCTCACCTCACGTTCCCTAGCCCTGAGCTCCCCTGGGGATCCCTGGCTCTGAGCTCCACTCGTGATTCCTGGCCCCGAGCTCCACTTGCGATTCCTGGCCCCGAGCTCCACTTGCGATTCCTGGCCCCGAGCTCCACTCGCGATTCCTGGCCCCGAGCTCCACTCGCGATTCCTGGCCCCGAGCTCCACTCGCGATTCCTGGCCCCGAGCTCCACTCGCGATTCCTGGCCCCGAGCTCCACTCGTGATTCCTGGCCCCGAGCTCCACTCGTGATTCCTGGCCCCGACCTCCACTCGCGATTCCTGGCCCCGAGCTCCACTCGCGATTCCTGGCCCCGACCTCCACTCGCGATTCCTGGCCCCGAGCTCCACTCGCGATTCCTGGCCCCGAGCTCCACTCGCGATTCCTGGCCCCGACCTCCACTCGCGATTCCTGGCCCCGAGCTCCACTCGTGATTCCTGGCCCCGAGCTCCACTCGCGATTCCTGGCCCCGAGCTCCACTCGTGATTCCTGGCCCCGAGCTCCACTCGTGATTCCTGGCCCCGAGCTCCACTCGTGATTCCTGGCCCCGAACTCCACTCGCGATTCCTGGCCCCGAGCTCCACTCGCGATTCCTGGCCCCGAGCTCCACTCGCGATTCCTGGCCCCGAGCTCCACTCGTGATTCCTGGCCCCGAGCTCCACTCGCGATTCCTGGCCCCGAACTCCACTCGTGATTCCTGGCCCCGAGCTCCACTCGCGATTCCTGGCCCCGAGCTCCACTCGTGATTCCTGGCCCCGAGCTCCACTCGCTATTCCTGGCCCCGAGCTCCACTCGCGATTCCTGGCCCCGAGCTCCACTCGCGATTCCTGGCCCCGAGCTCCACTCGTGATTCCTGGCCCCGAGCTCCACTTGCGATTCCTGGCCCCGAACTCCACTCGCTATTCCTGGCCCCGAGCTCCACTCGTGATTCCTGGCCCCGAGCTCCACTCGTGATTCCTGGCCCCGAGCTCCACTTGCGATTCCTGGCCCCGAACTCCACTCGTGATTCCTGGCCCCGAGCTCCACTCGTGATTCCTGGCCCCGAGCTCCACTCGCTATTCCTGGCCCCGAGCTCCACTTGCGATTCCTGGCCCCGAGCTCCACTCGCTATTCCTGGCCCCGAGCTCCACTTGCGATTCCTGGCCCCGAGCTCCACTCGCGATTCCTGGCCCCGAACTCCACTCGTGATTCCTGGCCCCGAGCTCCACTCGCGATTCCTGGCCCCGAGCTCCACTCGTGATTCCTGGCCCCGAGCTCCACTCGCTATTCCTGGCCCCGAGCTCCACTCGCGATTCCTGGCCCCGAGCTCCACTCGCGATTCCTGGCCCCGAGCTCCACTCGTGATTCCTGGCCCCGAGCTCCACTTGCGATTCCTGGCCCCGAACTCCACTCGCTATTCCTGGCCCCGAGCTCCACTCGTGATTCCTGGCCCCGAGCTCCACTCGTGATTCCTGGCCCCGAGCTCCACTTGCGATTCCTGGCCCCGAACTCCACTCGTGATTCCTGGCCCCGAGCTCCACTCGTGATTCCTGGCCCCGAGCTCCACTCGCTATTCCTGGCCCCGAGCTCCACTTGCGATTCCTGGCCCCGAGCTCCACTCGCGATTCCTGGCCCCGAGCTCCACTCGCGATTCCTGGCCCCGAGCTCCACTCGCGATTCCTGGCCCCGAGCTCCACTCGTGATTCCTGGCCCCGACCACCAAACACAATTCCTGGCCCCGAGCTCCATTCGCGATCCCTGGTCCCGAGCTCCACTCGCAATTCCTGGCCCCGAGCTCCACTCCCAATCCCTGGCCTCGAGCTCCACTTGCGATTCCTGGCCCCGAGCTCCACTCGCGATTCCTGGCCCCGACCTCCACTCGCTATTCCTGGCCCCGAGCTCCACTCGCGATTCCTGGCCCCGAGCTCCACTCGTGATTCCTGGCCCCGAGCTCCACTCGCGATTCCTGGCCCCGACCTCCACTCGCTATTCCTGGCCCCGAACTCCACTCGTGATTCCTGGCCCCGAACTCCACTCGCGATTCCTGGCCCCGAGCTCCACTCCCAATTCCTGGCCCCGAGCTCCACTCCCAATTCCTGGCCCCGAGCTCCACTCCCAATCCCTGGCCTCGAGCTCCACTTGCGATTCCTGGCCCCGACCTCCACTCGCTATTCCTGGCCCCGAACTCCACCCGCGACCCCTGGCCTCAAGCTCCACTCCCGACCCCTGGCCCCGAGCTCCACTCACATTCCCTGGACACGGGATCACATCACGATCCCTGGCCCCGAGCTCCACTTACAATCCCTGGCCCCGAGCTCCACTTGCGATTCCTGGCCCCGACCTCCACTCGCGATTCCTGGCCCCGAACTCCACTCGTGATTCCTGGCCCCGACCACCAAACACAATTCCTGGTCCCGAGCTCCACCCGCGACCCCTGGCCTCAAGCTCCACTCCCGACCCCTGGCCCCGAGCTCCACTCACATTCCCTGGACACGGGATCACATCACGATCCCTGGCCCCGAGCTCCACTTACAATCCCTGGCCCCGAGCTCCACTCGCGATTCCTGGCCCCGACCCCCAAATGCGATTCCTGGCCTCAAGCCCCACCCGCGATCATTGTCGCTGAGCTCAACTCGCGATCCCTGACCCCGACCTCACATCACGATTCCTGGCCCTGAATTCACCTCGCAATTCCTAGCCCCGAGCTCCACGCAAGATTCCTCGCCCTGACCTCTCCTTGTGAATCCTGGCCCCGAGCTCCGCTTGCGATTACTGGCCCTGAGCTCCACTCAAGATTCCTCGCCCTGATCTCTCCTTGTGATCCCTGGCCCCGCGCTCCACTCGCGATTCCTGGCCCCGAGCTCCACTCGCAATCCCTGGCACCGAACTCACCTCGCGATCCCTGTCCCCGAGTTCATCTCACAAACCCTGGCCCTGAGCTGCACTCGCAATCCCTGGCCCCGAGCTCCACATGCGATCCCTGGCCCCGAGCTCACATCCCGATCCCTGGCCCCGAGCTCCACTCGCGATTCCTGACCCCGAGCTCACATCCCAATCCCTGGCCCCGAGCTCCACATGCGATCCCTGGCCCCGAGCTCACATCCCGATCCCTGGCCCCGAGCTCCACTCGCGATTCCTGACCCCGAGCTCCACTCGTGATCCCTGTACCCGAGCTCCACTTGCGATCCCTGGCACAGAGCACCACTCGTGATCCCTGGCCCCGAGCTCCACTCGCAATCACTGTACCCGAGCTCCACTCGCGATCCCTGGCACAGAGCACTGTAATGATCAGCAACATATCATTCTAGAATGGTACACTAGCTGGAGCTGTATGTTTAGTAAGGGGCTACCCACAAGGCAGTAGTCAAGATGGATGCCTGTACACTAGTCCACATGGCTGAATAAATGACTAGCTCAAGCTAGCTGTTCATAATGAAAACATCTATTTATTTATGAACATAACATGGTACCAGGATTGGTAATATCTGCTGAATATTGTGAAATGCAACATGGAGAATTTGAAGCCACTGGAGGGTTTAAAACTCACGGGGAATGTCGACTGCAATTGGCGGACTTTCAAACAACAATTCGAACTCTGCATTGCTGCCATCAGGTTCGGTACGATGCCAGACGCAAGGAAAATAGCATTGCTGATCACGGTTGCGGGCCCGCAGGCAATAGAGGTATTTAATATGTTTGTATTTGATCAAGAGGAGGACAGAGAAAAAATGGACGATGTGCTAAAGAAGTTTGATACACATTGTTCTCCCAAAAAGAACGAGACCTATGAGAGGTATGTGTTCCGTTCACAGACACAGCAGCAAAATGAGACTTTTGATAGCTCTGTGACCGATCTGAAACTGAAAGCACAGACATGTAATTTCTCTGAACTGAAATCATCCATGATTCGTGACCAGATTGTGTTTGGTATTCATGATAAAAAGGTCAGGGAACATTTGTTGAGAGAAACCGAACTAACATTGGAGGATGCTGTGAAAATATGCCATGACAGTGAGCTAGCTCAGAAGCACGCAAAGACTTTCAGTGAAATTAATAATAATGCGACTGTAATGAGTGACTGTGCTGCTGTTGGTGCTGTGTCCTACAAAGGGAAGAAACGTGGGCAGAACAGAAATGCAAAGCAATCAGAGGATGGAATTTTTAATTGTAAATGCTGTGGTTACCAGCACCAGCCAAGCCAATGCCCAGCGTTTGGAAAAATGTGCACAAAATGTAATGGGAAGTATCACTTTGCCAAACAATGCTTTTCAAAAGTAAAAACAAAGAAAGGGCAACAAGTCAATGTGATTGAGAACACTGATTTAAGTGAGACATTTTTTGTAGGAATGGTGTCATGTGACAATATCGAAAAGGATACAGAAAATGTGCAGCCCTCAGGAATGGACAATTCTGAACATAAAGTTAATGCAGTAAAAGAGGACAAATGGATAATGTCACTGCAGGTAAATGGAGCATTAGTTACATTGAAACTAGACACTGGGGCAAAAGCAAACTTAATCAGTATGAGTGACATTAAAAATATGAAAGAAAAGCCCAAAGTACAGAAAAAGTCAGTACTACTGAAGGACTATAATGGACAGAAAATAGATAGCTTAGGTGTATGCACACTTAAAGTGACAGTCAAAGACAAAGTGCATCATCTCATGTTTTTTGTTGTGGCTGAAGGACTTGATTCACTACTAGGTGACAAAGCTTGTGAGGACTTAGAACTGGTCAAGAGAGTCTACTGTATAAACTGTGCCATAAGCAGACCAGATGACTCAATGGATTCTGTAGTGAGTAATTTCCAGGATGTGTTCAAAGGATTTGGAGTTCTACCATTCACTTACAAGATCCAGCTAAAGGAGGATGCTCAGCCAGTGGCACATGCTCCATCGAAAGTTCCAGCACCCCTGCGTGACCGGCTCAAGAAAGAACTGGACAGAATGACCACACTAGGAGTCATCAGGAAAGTCGAAGAGCCAACAGACTGGGTTAACTCCATGGTATGTGTAAAGAAAAAGAACAATGATCTAAGAGTATGCATTGATCCAAAGGACTTAAATGCAAACATAAAACGTGAACACTACCAGATTCCCAAGTGAGAAGAAATCACCAGTGAAATGTCAGGTGCTAGATACTTCACAAAGCTCGATGCCTCACAAGGATTTTGGCACCTAAACTGGATGAAGAGAGCACCAAATACTGTACCTTCAACACAGCATGGTGGCATGGTGGTTAGCACTGTTGCCTCATAGCGCCAGGGACCCGGGTTCGAATCTGGCCTCGGGTGACTGTCTGTGTGGAGTTAGCACATTCTCCCCGTGTTTGCGTGGGTTTTCTCCGGGTGCTCCGGTTTCCTCCCACAGTCCAAAGATGTGCGGGTTAGGTTGATTGGCTATGATAAATTGACCCTTAGTGTTAGGGGGATTAAATACATGGGGTTACGGGGATAGGGTGGGATATATGTTGGTGTAGGGGTTACGGGAATCGGGTGGGATATGTGTCGGTGCAGACTCGATGGGCCGAAATGGCCTCTATCTGCACTGTGGGGTTTCTGTGATTTCTGTGATCTGTGACACCATTTGGCAGGTATTGTTTCCTCAGAATGCCTTTTGGGATAATATCTGCATCTGAAATCTTTCATAGAGCGATGGAACACATAATTGAAAGTCTGGAAGGAGTTCGGGTCTATGTTGATGACATCATCATCTGGGGCTCCACACTGAAAGAACACAATGAGAGACTGACTAAAGGGCTACAGAGCATACGCCGGAATGGACTGAAGCTCAACAAAGCCAAGTGTCAGTTTGGCGTCTAGGAGATAATCTATCTGGTAAAGGAATAGAGTCAGATATGGAAAAAGTAAACGCCATACTCAACATGCCCCGACCCACTGACAAAAAAGGAGTGCTACGCATCATGGGGATGATAAACTTCATTGGAAAGTTCATTCCTAACTTGTCAGCCAAGACAGCCTGTCTGCGAGACCTGCTACATAAAACAAATGAGTTCGCATGGACAGAACGACATGAACAAGAGTGGATGAACCTCAAAATAGTGCTGACAACCACACCTGTACTCACCTTCTTTGAACCAACAAAGAGAATCAAAGTGTCAACGGATGCATCAAAAGATGGCCTAGGTGCGGTCTTGCTACAAGCAGAGGGTGAAGATTGGAAGCCTGTTGCCTATGCCTCCAGGTCTATGACTGACTCTGAGTGTCGATACGCCCAGATTGAAAAGGAATGTCTTGGCTTAGTAGTTGGACTAGAAAAGTTCCCTGGCTACATATATGGACTTCCCACCTTCACAGTTGAGACAGACCACTGTCCACTGGTTGCCATCATAAAACAAAATCTGAATGAGATGTCTCCAAGGATTCAACGACTCATGATGAAGCAGCAAAGATATGACTTTGAACTGATCTACACACCAGGCAAACACATAGTGTTAGCAGATGCACTATCCCGAGCACCCACAATGAGTCATGTGAGCTCTACTGAGGAAGACGTGGATGTTTCACAGAATCACAGAAACCCCACAGTGCAGATAGAGGCCATTTCGGCCCATCAAGCCTGCACCGACACATATCCCACCCGATCCCCGTAACCCCTACACCAACACATATCCCACCCTATCCCCGTAACCCCACGTATTTAATCCCCCTAACACTAAGGGTCAATTTTATCATAGCCAATCAACCTAACCCGCACATCTTTGGACTGTGGGAGGAAACCGGGGCACCCAGAGGAAACCCACGCAAACACGGGGAGAATGTGCAAACTCCACACAGACAGTCGCCCGAGGCCGGATTCGAACCCGGGTCCCTGGCGCTGTGAGGCAACAGTGCTAACCACTATGCCACCGTGCTGCCCTGTGAGTTTGTGTGAGTATGGTCACTGCTGCGCTGCCCGTGTCAGACACAAAATCAAAGCAAATAGCAGAAGAAACAGTAAAAGATACAGTGTTACAAACAGTAATAGAGAACATTCATCATGGTTGGCCAAAAGGTTCCTGTCCAAAGTACTATCACATCAGGTCAGAGTTGAGTGTCGCAAGTGGACTATTACTAAAACAGAACAGAATAATCATTCCACAGGCTTTACGTCGAGACATGCTTGAAAGGATTCATGAGGGACACCTCGGAATTGAAAAATGCAAAAGGAGAGCAAGAGACACTGTTTATTGGCCTGGCATAAATAAGGACATTGAGAACATGATAGGCATATGTGAGACATGTCAGAAATACCAAAACAAACAAGCAAAGGAACCAATGATAGTAACTGACTTACCAACAGCACCATGGCAAAAGGTTGGTATGGACCTCTTTCATTTGAATGGTAAAGACTATCTAATAGCGATTGACTGCTATTCTAACTATCCTGAGATGGTGCTGCTCTCAAGCACATCAGCAAGCAGTGTCATAATGAATGTTAAATCCATCTTTGCCAGACATGGAATTCCCAGGATTGCCGTTAGCGACAATGGTCCGTGCTTCAACTGTAAGGAGTGGCAACAGTTTGCAGCACATTATGACTTTCAACATATCACATCCAGTCCTCTGTATGCTCAGTCGAATGGTAAGGCAGAGAAAGGTGTTCAAGTTCTCAAACAGCTACTGAAGAAAGCAACAGAAAGCAAGTCTGATCCTTATCTCGCCCTGCTGAGCTACCGAGCCTTCCCTTTAGACTGTGGTTCTTCACCTGCTGAACTCCTAATGGATCGCAAGTTGTGCACCACATTACCCTGCTGTGCAAAAGAAAAGCAGAGTAAGGAACTAAGACAAAGACTTCAACTGTTAAAGCTGAAACAGAAATCACACTATGACAAGTCATCCAAAACTCTGAAACCATTGACAAGGGATGATGTTGTCAGGATTGAGGATCCAGATGCATGGAACAGGAAAGCTACAGTTCTTGAGGAAGTAGGACCAAGGTCATACACTGTTAGAACTGAGGAAGGACAGATTCTCAGGAGGAACCGCAATTCCCTCCTGAAAACACAATAAACTATCCAAGAGCAAATCGATGACAATGCCGCAACTGAATCTTGTCACTCATCACCAGAACAATCTAACACAAACACACATACAGGATCTCATGAAAACACATCAGACTTCCCTGTGCTGAGAAGATCCACACGTGAAGTAAAAAAGCCTGATAGACTTAA
Source organism: Somniosus microcephalus (assembly GCF_052327205.1). Taxonomy (NCBI): domain Eukaryota; kingdom Metazoa; phylum Chordata; class Chondrichthyes; order Squaliformes; family Somniosidae; genus Somniosus; species Somniosus microcephalus. Next base: position 40,636,028 of record NC_141000.1, on the reverse strand, counting down.
TCTTTGAGTACAAAGAAAACTATAATAAAAGAATGAAAAGCTTAGAGTTCATAAAGTAAAGCTTTGAAAATGTGTTGACTGTTGTGAAGATGTTTATGTCGTTATGATTGATTGATATTGATTGATATTGATTTTGTTTAACCTCTAAGGAAGGGGGATGTAATGATCAGCAACATGTCATTCTAGAATGGTACACTAGGTGGAGCCGTATGTTTATTAAAGGACCACCCACAAGGCAGTAGTCAAGATGGATGCCTGTACACTAGTCCACGTGGCTGAATAAATGACTATCTCAAGCTAGCTGTTCATAATGAAAACGTTTATTTATTTATGAACATAACAGAGCACCACTTGCGATCCCTGGCCCCGAGCTCACCTTGTGATCCCTGGCCCCAAGCTCCACTCGCGAGCCCTGTACCCGAGCTCACATCCCGATCCCTGGCCCCGAGCTCCACTCGCGATCCCTGTACCTGAGTTCACATCCCGATCCCTGAGCTCCACTCGTGATCCCTGGCCCCGAGCTCCATTCGCAACTCCTGGCCCCGAGCTCAAATCTCGACCCCTGGCCCCGAGCTCCACTCGCGTTCCCTGTACCCGAGTTCACATCCCGATCCCTGAGCTCCACTCACGATCCCTGGCCCCGAGCTCCACTCGTGATCCCTGGCCCCGAGCTCCACTCGCAACTCCTGGCCCCGAGCTCAAATCTCGACCCCTGGCCCCGAGCTCCACTCGCGTTCCCTGTACCCGAGCTCCTCTCACAAACCCTGGCCCCGAGCTCCACTCCCGATCCCTGGCCCCGAGCTCCCCTCGCGATTCCTGGCCCCGAGCTCCACTCCCGATCCCTGGCCCCGAGCTCCACTCGCGATTCCTGGCCCCGAGCTCCACTCACGATTCCTGGCCCTGAGCTCCACTCCTGATCCCTGGCCCCGAGCTCCACTCGCGATTCCTGGCCCCGAGCTCCACTCGCAATTCCTGGCCCCGAGATCCACTCAAGATTCCTGGCCCTGAACTCCACTCGTGATTCCTGGCCCCGAGCTCCCCTCACGATTCCTGGTCCCGAGCTACCCTCGCAATCGCTAGCCCTGAGCTCACATCCCGATTCCTGTCCCCAAGCTCACCTTGTGATCCCTGGCACTGAGCTCCACTCGCGATCCCTGAATTCAAGCTCCACTCGCGATCCCTGGCCCCGAGCTTCACTCGGGGTTCCTGGCCCTGAGCTCACATCGTGACTCCTGGCCCCAAGCTCCACTCACGATCCTTGGCCCCATGCTCACATCGCGATTCCTGTCCCTGAGTTCACCTCACGATCCCTGTCCCCGAGCTCCTCTCGCGATTCCTGGCCCCGAGCTCCACACCCGATCCGTGGCCCCGATCTCCTCTCGAGATTCCTGGCCCCGAGCTCCACTCCCGATCCCTGGTTCCGAGCTCCACTCCCGATCCCTGGCCTCCAGCTCCCCACGCGATCCCTGGCTCCGAGCTCCACTCGCGATCCCTGGCCCTGAGCTCCACTCGCGATCCCTGGCCCCGAGCTCCAATCGCGATCCCTGGCCTTCAGCTCCCCACATGATCCCTGGCCCCGAGCTCCACTCGCGATCCCTGGCCTTCAGCTCCCCACATGATCCCTGGCCCCGAGCTCCACTCGCGATCCCTGGCCTTCAGCTCTCCACATGATCCCTGGCCCTGAGCTCCACTCGCGATCCCTGGCCTTCAGCTCTCCACATGATCCCTGGCCCCGAGCTCCACTCGCGATCCCTGGCCTTCAGCTCTCCACATGATCCCTGGCCCTGAGCTCCACTCGCGATCCCTGGCCTCCAGCTCCCCACACGATCCCTGGCCCCGAGCTCCACTCACGATCCCTGGCCTCCAGCTACCCGCACAATCCCTGGCCCCGAGCTCCACTTGCGATTCCTGGCCCCGAGCTCCACTTCCCATCCCTGGCCCCGAGCTCCACTCACATTACCTGGACACGGAATCACATCACGATCCCTCGCCCCGAGCTCCACTCGGGTTTCCTGGCCCCGACCTCCAATCACGATTCCTGGCCCCGAGCTCCACTCGCGATCCCTGGCCTCCAGCTCCCCACATGATCCCTGGCCCCGAGCTCCACTCACGATCCCTGGCCCCGAGCTCCACTCGCGATCCCTGGCCTCCAGCTCCCCGCACAATCCCTGGCCCCGAGCTCCACTTGCGATTCCTGGCCCCGAGCTCCACTTCCCATCCCTGGCCCCGAGCTCCACTCACATTACCTGGACACAGAATCACATCACGATCCCTCGCCCCGAGCTCCACTCGGGTTTCCTGGCCCCGACCTCCAATCACGATTCCTGGCCCCGAGCTCCACTCGCGATCATTGTCCCTGAGCTCCTCTCGCGATCCCTTTCCCGAGCTCCTCTCGCAATCCCTGGCCCCGAGCTCCACTCGCAATCCCTGGCCCCGATCTCCACTTGCAATCCCTGGCACCGAGCTCCACTCCCGATCCGTGGCCCCGAGCGCCTCTCAAGATTCCTGGCCCTGAGCTCCAATCATGCAGTTCCTGGCACCGAGCTCCACTTGCGATCCTTGGCCCCGAGCTCACCTCGTGATTCCTGGCCCCGAGCTCACCTTGTGATTCCTGGCCCTGAGCTCGCCTCGTGGTTCCTGGCCCCGAGCTCCCCTCGCGATCCCTGGCCCCGAGCTCACCTCGCAATTCTTGGCCCCGAGCTCCCCACTCGATCCCTGGCCCCGAGCTCCCCTCGCGATCCCTGGCCCCGAGCTCACCTCGCAATTCTTGGCCCCGAGCTCCCCACTCGATCCCTGGCCCCGAGCTCCCCTCGCGATCCCTGGCCCCGAGCTCACCTCGCGATTCTTGGCCCTGAGCTCCCCACTCGATCACTGGCCCCGAGCTCCCCACTCGATCCCTGGCCCGAGCTCACCTCGTGATTCCTGGCCCTGAGCTCACCTTGAGATTCCTGGCCCTGAGCTCGCCTCGTGATTCCTGGCCCCGAGCTCCCCACTTGAGCCCTGGCCCCGAGCTCACCTCGCGATTCTTGGCCCCGAGCTCCCCACTCAATCCCTGGTCCCGAGCTCCCCACTCGATCCCTGGCCCCGAGCTCCACTCGCAATCCCTGGCCCCGAGCTCCACTCGCAATCCCTGGCCCCGAGCTCCACTTGAGATTCCTCGCCCTGATCTCTCCTTGTGATTCCTGGCCCCGAGCTCCACTCACGATCTCTGGCCCCGAGCTCCGCTCGCGTTGCCTAGCCCTGAGCTGCCCTCGCGATCCGTGGCCCCGAGCTCCACTCGCGACTCCTGGTCTCGAGTTCCACTCGGGATTCCTGGCCCTGAGCTCCACTCGTGATTCCTGGCCCTGAGCTCCACTCGTGACTCCTGGCCTTGAGTTCCACTCGCGATTCCTGGCCCCGAGCTCCACTCGAGATTCCTGGCCCTGATCTCTCCTCATGATTCCTGGACCTGAGCTCCCCTCATGATCCCTGGCCCCGAGCTCCACTCGCCATCCCTGACCCCGAGCTCCACTCATGATTCCTGGCCCAGAACTCCACTCGCAATCCCTGGCCCCGAGCTCCACTCGCAATCCCTGGCCCCGATCTCCACTTGCAATCCCTGGCACCGAGCTCCACTCCCGATCCGTGGCCCCGAGCGCCTCTCAAGATTCCTGGCCCTGAGCTCCAATCATGCAGTTCCTGGCACCGAGCTCCACTCGCGATCCCTGGCCCCGAGCTCACCTCGTGATTCCTGGCCCCGAGCTCACCTTGTGATTCCTGGCCCTGAGCTCGCCTCGTGGTTCCTGGCCCCGAGCTCCCCTCGCGATCCCTGGCCCCGAGCTCCCCTCGCGATCCCTGGCCCCGAGCTCACCTCGCAATTCTTGGCCCCGAGCTCCCCACTCGATCCCTGGCCCCGAGCTCCCCTCGCGATCCCTGGCCCCGAGCTCACCTCGCGATTCTTGGCCCCGAGCTCCCCACTCGATCCCTGGCCCCGAGCTCCCCACTCGATCCCTGGCCCTGAGCTCACCTCGCGATTCTTGGCCCCGAGCTCCACACTCGATCCCTGGCCCCGAGCTCCCCACTCGATCCCTGGCCCGAGCTCACCTCGTGATTCCTGGCCCTGAGCTCACCTTGAGATTCCTGGCCCTGAGCTCGCCTCGTGATTCCTGGCCCCGAGCTCCCCACTCGATCCCTGGCCCCGAGCTCCCCACTCGATCCCTGGCCCCGAGCTCCCCACTCGATCCCTGGCCCCGAGCTCCCCACTCGATCCCTGGCCCGAGCTCACCTCGTGATTCCTGGCCCTGAGCTCACCTTGAGATTCCTCGCCCTGATCTCTCCTTGTGATTCCTGGCCCCGAGCTCCACTCACGATCTCTGGCCCCGAGCTCCGCTCGCGTTCCCTAGCCCTGAGCTGCCCTCGCGATCCGTGGCCCCGAGCTCCACTCGCGACTCCTGGTCTCGAGTTCCACTCGGGATTCCTGGCCCTGAGCTCCACTCATGACTCCTGGCCTTGAGTTCCACTCGAGATTCCTGGCCCTGATCTCTCCTCATGATTCCTGGACCTGAGCTCCCCTCATGATCCCTGGCCCCGAGCTCCACTGGTCATCCCTGACCCCGAGCTCCACTCATGATTCCTGGCCCAGAACTCCACTCGCAATCCCTGGCCCCGAGCTCCACTCGCAATCCCTGGCCCCGAGCTCCACTTGCAATCCCTGGCCCCGATCTCCACTTGCAATCCCTGGCACCGAGCTCCACTCCCGATCCGTGGCCCCGAGCGCCTCTCAAGATTCCTGGCCCTGAGCTCCAATCATGCAGTTCCTGGCACCGAGCTCCACTCCCAATCCCTGGCCCCGAGCTCCACTCGCGATCCCTGACCCCGAGCTCCACTCGCGATCCCTGGTCCCGAGCTCCCGAGATGATCCCTGGCCCCGAGCTCCCCACTCAATCCCTGGCCCCGAGCTCCACTCGGAATCCCTGGCCCCGAGCTCCACTCGAGATTCCTCGCCCTGATCTCTCCTTGTGATTCCTGGCCCCGAGCTCCACTCATGATCCCTGGCCCCGAGCTCCACTCGCGTTCCCTAGCCCTGAGCTGCCCTCGCGATCCGTGGCCCCGAGCTCTGAGGTCCACTCGCGATCCCTGGCCCTGAGCCCCACTCGCGATCCCTGACCTCAAGCTACACTCGCGATCCCTGGCCCCGCGCTCCACTCGCAAATCCTGGCCCCGAGCTCCACTCGCGATCCCTGGCCCTGAGCTCCACTCGCGAATCCTGGCCCCGAGCTCCACTCGCGATCCCTGGCCCTGAGCTCCACTCGCGATCCCTGGCCCCGCGCTCCACTCGCGAATCCTGGCCCCGAGCTCCACTCGCGATCCCTGGCCCCGCGCTCCACTCGCGAATCCTGGCCCCGAGCTCCACTCGCGATCCCTGGCCCTGAGCTCCACTCGCAATCCCTGGCCCCGAGCTCCACTCATGATCCCTGGCACCGAGCTCCACTCATGATCCCTGGCCCCGAGCTCCACTCGCAATCCCTGGCCCCGAGCTCCACTCGCAATTCCTGGCCCTGAGCTCCACTCGCGACCCCTGGCCCTGAGGTCCACTTGCAATCCCTGGCCCCGAGCTCCACTTGAGATTCCTCGCCCTGATCTCTCCTTGTGATTCCTGGCCCCGAGCTCCTCTCACGATTCCTGGCCCTGAGCTCTCCTCGCAATTCCTGGCCCCGAGCTCTCCTCGCAATTCCTGGCCCCGAGCTCACCTCGTGATTCCTGGCCCCGAGCTCACCTTGTGATTCCTGGCCCTGAGCTCGCCTCGTGATTCCTGGCCCCGAGCTCCCCACTCGATCCCTGGCCCCGAGCTCACCTCGCGATTCTTGGCCCCGAGCTCCACTCGAGATTCCTCGCCCTGATCTCTCCTTGTGATTCCTGGCCCCGAGCTCCACTCATGATCCCTGGCCCCGAGCTCCACTCGCGTTCCCTAGCCCTGAGCTGCCCTCGCGATCCGTGGCCCCGAGCTCTGAGGTCCACTCGCGATCCCTGGCCCTGAGCTCCACTCGCGATCCCTGACCTCAAGCTCCACTCGCGAATCCTGGCCCCGAGCTCCACTCGCGATCCCTGGCCCTGAGCTCCACTCGCGATCCCTGGCCCCGAGCTCCACTCGCGAATCCTGGCCCCGAGCTCCACTCGCGATCCCTGGCCCTGAGCTCCACTCGCAATCCCTGGCCCCGAGCTCCACTCGCGATCCCTGGCCCTGAGCTCCACTCGCAATCCCTGGCCCCGAGCTCCACTCGCGATCCCTGGCCCTGAGCTCCACTCGCAATCCCTCGCCCCGAGCTCCACTCGCGATCCCTGGTCCCTAGCTCCACTCGCGATCCCTGGCCCTGAGCTCCACTCGTAATCCCTGGCCCCGAGCTCCACTCGCGATCCATGGCCCTGAGCTCCACTCGCAACTCCTGGCCCCGAGCTCCACTCGCGATCCATGGCCCTGAGCTCCACTCGCGACCCCTGGCCCTGAGGTCCACTTGCAATCCCTGACCCTGAGCTCCGCTCATGATCCCTGGCCCCGAGCTCCACTTGTGAATCCTGGCCCCGAGGTCCACTCGCGATCCCTGGCCCCGAGCTCCACTCGCGATCCCTGGCCCCGAGCTCCACTTGTGAATCCTGGCCCCGAGGTCCACTCGCGATCCCTGGCCCCGAGCTCCACTCGCGATCCCTGGCCCCGAGCTCCAGCCGCGATTCCCGGCCCTGAGGTCCACTCGCAATCCCTGGCCCCGTGCTCCACTCGCGATCCCTGGCCCCGAGCTCCACTCACGATTCCTGGCCCCAAGCTCACCTTGTGATTCCTGGCCCCGAACTCCACTCACGATTCCTGGCCCCGAGCTCACCTTGTGATTCCTGGCCCCGAACTCCACTCACGATTCCTGACCCCTAGCTCTATTCGTGATCCCTGGCCCCGAGCGAGTTTGGAGGCTGGACAGTTGGCAAAATCGCAAAAGGTGAGGGTGCGTTCGATCCTGCCTCCATCAGTCGGGAGAGGTAGTTCAGACCCTTAAATAGTCATTAAGGGCCTCTATAATCCTATTTTGACAGGTCTTTGTTATTTTGCCACATTTTGTGCGTGTTGCATGGCCCTCCTAAACCACACCAGCTGATCCTGGTGGGTTGACAAGTGGGTGGTCTCACAGCTGCAGCTCCACCATTAAAATGGAGCTTTCATCAGGGAGCAGTTGCAAGTGGGAAGAACTTTTGTTCCACAGGTCTTTCAGCACTTTTAGCAGGCCTGCCAAAGTCGGAGGTGCTGCAGCTTCTATCTCTCAAATGTGGGACCTCCTTGGAAGACCCTCTCCCTGCTTGGACTGACGCTTCCCCAACGGAGGTGCCTGCCAGCAGCATGGGCACCATTTATTTCCTTTCACCATGGACCTCAGATTCGGATGAGGAGCAGCAGCAGAACCAGGCTGCTCAGCAACAACAGCAGCAGAAGCCCCAACCTCCTGCTCACCCACCTGATGCTGCACAGGGCAGAAGGCACCAGTGCATGGAAGCACGTCGCCGCAGGAGGTACCCTCCTCTCAGGGTTTACAGACAGAGGATGAGCTACCTCAGCATGAGTGAGCAGCAGTGCCAAAGGAGGCTGAGACTTTCATGCGAGGTTGTCTGAGAGATCTGCGGACTGCTGCAGCAAGACCTGGAGCCCAGAGGAACAGGTTGACACCCCTTACCAGTGGCTGTCAAAGTCACCACCACACTCAACATTTTTGCCTCAGGCTCCTTCCAGGGATCATCAGCAGCCATCAGTGGCATCTCCCAGTTGGCCACCCACAGTTGCATCATGCAGGTTACCGAGGCCCTTTTCGCAAAGGCACACAATTACTACCACTTCTCAAAGGATCAAGCAAGCGTAACCGCGCGTTCAGTTGGCTTTGCAAATATGCTAGGCTTGTCAATGGTGCAGGGCATCATAGACTGCATACATGTGGCCCTTAGGGCACCCCATCACAACCAGCTATCTTTGTCAACCACAAGGGTTTCCATTCCCTCAATGTACAGCTGGTGTGTAACTACAAGAAGGAGATTTTGCATGTTTGCACCAACTTCTGTGGTAGTTGCCATGACTCGTTCATCCTGCGGCACTCTTGTGTTCCTCCGCTCTTCAATCCGCCAAACCAACTTAACAGATGGCTCCTTGGTGACAAGGGATACCCCCTGAAGAAGTGGCTAATGACGCCGATCAGGTGGCCAGCTAACGAGGCTAAAGAATGCTACAGTGCCAACCACATTTTGACTAGGTCCATCATTGAGCAAACCGATGCCTTGACAGATCAGGTGGAGTCCTGCAGTATTCAGCAGCCAGGGTCTCCAGAATGGTCGTGATCTGCTGTGCATTGCACAACATGGCACAGCGTCGTGGCTTGCAGCTCCCTGATGAGCAAATGGCTCAGTTCATAGCCTCCTCAGATGAGGAGGAGGAGGAGGACCGAGCGGCGGCATATCAACCATCAGCAGCGGCAGCACGCGAGCCCATGGCTGCCCGTGATGCAAGGGATGCACTCACCCTGGTCAGATTTGCATAGGTTGCCCATTGTGGCACATGTGCTTGGCTCCTTCTTAACACATGATAGACAATGGACATGACTCTCTGGCCTCCTTTCACTCTGGCCACCAACCTGAGCACGCAAGTGTCGCGGACCCTGCAATGTGGAGCTGCCTAAGGCAAAATAACAGATGCCATCACGCCAACAGTTTGCCATCACCTCATTTTAAACATTCAAACAGGGATGGCATTTCATTAATAAACAGAAACAATCACCCAAGTGCCTAGCCCTGTGAATAATGGTGCTTTATTTTTCTCTTACGTGTGCTCCTACTTGGTGTTCCCCCTGTGGCTTCAGCAGAAGTGGAGGCCCCTTGCTCACTTTCGTGCTGCTCCTGCTTCGACACCTTTGGTGGGCGTCCTCTGGGTTTACGAGCCTGTGAGGGCTCGCCAAACGTCTGCTCATCCTGCGGTAGTGCAGGGGCTGAGACGCCCATCTCAGTTGGGTGCGGACTCTGGTGGTTCTCTGACTGAGGACTATGCATTGGCATGGAAGTGTGAGCGCTTGGAGAGGAGCCCCCACTTCCTTGCTCTCTGCCACCAACTTCCCTCTCATGGGTCAGGTCCACCTCAGCGCTTGCAAGTGGTTTGAGAGCACTTTGCTGCACATCAGGGGGGCCATGGGGACCCATATCTGCAATGGCAGTCCTACTCAGAAGGACTTCCATGAAGCTCTAGTTTCTCTGCTCCTCCAGCGATTTTAGTCTATTCTGAACATTCACCGTGTTTTCCTGACTCTGGTGACTTATTTCCTCCATGGCCATAGCCAGCCTTTCCACGGAGGTTGCCATCCTTTCTGTGGTGGTGCGTTGATGCGCCATTGCCTCCACAAAGGCACTGCTCATGTTAGAGTTGGACTCCTCCATCCTCTCCACACTCACAGTGACCCTGGAGACAAGACCTGTCAGAGACTCCTGCACCTGCTCCTGGAGTTCCAGTACCGTTCTATTTCTGGATGGATCCAGAGGCACAGGGTCCACATGCAGCTGAGCCGAGCTGGCAGAGTCCTGCGACCTCCGATGAGAACTCTCCACTGCCGTCCCTGTCTCCACCACCTGCTGATGCTCACCTGTGAGATGTGATACACACGGTGACAACACTACTCTATGTCCCGCGTTTCTGCGCTGGTGCTGGGTGCGTTTACATCTGCTGACGCTGCGTCCTCAGAGGTTGCAAGTTCCCCTGAGGAGCCTTGCTGCTCAGCCTCTTCCTCGTCGACATTGGGGGGGGGGGGCTCTATGGATGGTTCTTTGGGGGAGTAAAGGCATTGGCTAGACATTTGACAGAAGTGTGGCATGCACATGCAATAGTGCAGATGCTCAAATGGCATTCTAATAATGTACACCAGCAGCCAATTCAGTCACTCAAACAGTGTAAATGAGAGAGACGCAAAACTATTCTGTCACCAGCTTGGTCTGCATCACCCGTCTGTCCGTCCCCCACTTCCCCCTCCACCTCTGCGCCGGCGTTGTCCAGGGCCGCCTCTTCAGCCTGGGTGAGAATGGCTATGGAAGGTGGCCCTCCTCCTGTCTTTGCCCTTTCCCTTCTATTGTGGGCTATCTTTCCCTGCAGTGAAGGAGAGAAGTGGAGTTGGAGTGAGAATGATGGAGTGAGTGTAGAGAGTCCAAAGCATAGGTGCTTAGAAGGAGAAAAAAAAGGAGTGAGGTTCCATGTCTGTTAGATCCGTGATTCTGAGAGTATGATGTTTTCAAATAACTACACGGATGCTGTAACTTAACAATCAACAGGTGTTTACTGGAGTAGGGTAGTCTCAAGACTGGGGGTACAGAGGCATGCTCAAGGCTTATATACAGGTGTGGTCACTGCCGGTACTACAGTATACAGGAGCTGTAAAAGTAGTTCTCTCTTAAAGGTACATACACTGCAATTCCTCCCCTTTTAGATTAGCAGTACCCATAATATTCAAATAACAATTAACACTTTAACATGCACATTAAACAAAAATAGTCCATTTATAGATTCAGTCTTTGGGGCGGCTTCCTGATCCTTTCTGGATAGCGCCTTTCCTGAGGTTCTTGTTCTTGGTGCGGAGGCGATTCTGGCCCCTCGGTAGTCACGGGCCAAGACTGGTTGTCCTACATTGAAGCTCCTTGTCGGCTTCTCATTGATGTGCTGGAATTGTTTATCTTCAACATTTCTTCGCACATTTGGTCTGAGCAAATCCAGACGAGATCTCAACCTTCGGTTAAAGAACATCATGGCCGGGGTCTGGTTGGTAACTGCATGTGTTTCTTTTCTGTAAGCTAATAGGAAATTGTCCACCTTATGCTGTAGTGGAATTTCATCGTCGCACATGGCCTTTATCGCCTTTTTAAAGGTTTGTACAACCTCTCAGCCAATCCATTTGTGGCTGGATGACACGGGGCGGATGTGTAATGCCTTACCCCATTCCGTCTCATAAATTTCTGAAACTCTTCGGACACAAACTGTGGTCCATTATCAGAGCAAATCTGCCCTGGCAAGCTGTTCCTGGCAAATATGGTCCGTAGGACTGCAATCGTTTTCTCTGTAGTGGTTGAGGACATTTTTATCACCTCAGGTCATTTTGAGTGAGCATCCACTGCTATTAAGAACATTGAGTCCATGAATGGATCAGCAAAATCAATATGCACCCATTGCCATGGAGAGGAGGGCCACTCCCATGGGTGTAGAGGGGCATGTGGTGGTGCATTTTGGACCTTCTGGCATCCTGAGCAGCTCTTAGTTAGGTCCTCGATTTGTTGATCGATCCCCAGCCACCACACATAAGCCCTAGCAAGGCTTTTCATTTTCACCCCTCCCAGATGACCTTCATGAAGCTCTTTTAGCACTCTCTCCCTTAACTTGGGTGGAATCACCACTCGGGATCCACACATCACTGTCCCCTGGCATACTGACAGCTGTTCTCTTCTGGATGAGAATGCTGGCAACAGTGAGTCACCATGTGTTGGCCATCCCCTCACCGTCAAATCATATACCCGAGACAGTGTCGGATCATTGTGGGTCTCCTTCTCTATATCCGTGTTAGTTACTGGCAATCGTTCAATTATTGACGAATAAAATGTCTCGATAGGGTCTACTGCTGGTGCTTCCTCCACAGTAGGCAATGGCAAGCGTGATAGCCCATCAGCGTTTCCATGCTGTTTCGTGCCTTTATATTCTATTTCTTATTGGTTCGCCCATAGAAAAAGGGACCATCTTTGTAGCCGTTGTGCAGTCATCACCGGAACGCCCTTCTTTGGATTAAAGATGGAGACAAGTGGTTGGTGGTCAGTCAGCAAGGTGAACTTCTGCCCATGCAGATAGTGGTTGAATTTTTTTACTCCCCATACTAGGCTGAGGGCCTCCCTGTCAATCTGGGTGTAGTTGCGCTCGGCTGAGGTTAGTGACCGAGACGCAAAGGCTACTGGCCTCTCCAACCCGTCTGGGAATTTGTGCGACAGCACCGCTCCAATACCGTAGGGTGATGCATCACATGCCAAACGAATTGGTAGTGCTGGGTTGAAATGGGCCAACACCTCTTTTGATGTGATCAATTCTTTGCACTTCTGGAAAGCTCGTTTATGTTCGTCATTCCACTTCCATGGTACCCCTGCTTGCAGTAGGGTGTTCAGTGGGTGTAATACCGTAGAGAAATTTGGCAAGAACTAATGGTAGTAGTTTACCAGCCTGAGGAACGACCTCAGCTGTGACACATTTTCCAGTGCTGGAGCCTTGACTACTGCCTCAATCTTTTCAGGGGACTTATGTAACCCCTCTTTATCGATAACGTGGCCACAATACGAGATCTGCTTCTGGAAAAACTCGCACTTGTGGCGATTAGCTCGTAGCCCATATTCCTTTAATCTAGCGAGCACCTTCTCCAGGTTGGCGAGGTGATCACTATCATTTTTGCCCGTGACCAGGATGTCGTCCAAATAACACTGGGTCCCTGGAATCCCTTGCAGGACTTGATCCATCGTCCTTTGCCAAATAGCCGGAGCCGATGCTACCCCGAACACCAGCCGGTTGTATTGGTAGAGACCTTTATGAGTGTTGATTGTGAGGTATTGTTTCGAGGCTTCTTCTACCTCCATTTGCAAGTACGCCTGGGCTAGATCAATTTTGGTGAAGCGTTTACCTCCAGATAGCGAGGCGAAAATATCCTCAATTCGTGGAAGCGGATATTGTACCATGTGAAGGAATGGGTTCACTGTCACCTTAACATCTCCACAGATGCAGACCTTCTTTAGTTCCCCAGGTGTATTACTCAACGACCTCTTCATTACAGGAACGATGGGTGTAGCCCACTTGCTCCAGTCTACTTTGGACAGTACTCCTGAACGTTCCAACCCTTCCAGCTCTGCTTCGACGGCTGGTCTGATCGCACAAGGCACTGGTCTGGCCTTAAGAAACTTTGGGCTTGCATTTTCCTCTATTTTAATCGTTGCTGTTATGCATTTTAGTGTTCCGAGTCCCTCCTGGAACACTTCTTTTGCGTCAGTTAGCATTTTTGACAGTCGTCCAGGTGTGACGTCGTCATCCTTTTTGGCCTCAACCTTCAGTGCCTGTATGGAATGCCAATCTAATTGTATCTTCCGGATCCATTCACGTCCTAGTAGTGGTGGTCCTCCATCTGGCAATACATATAGGTCCATTTTAGGTATTTCCTGGCCTTTGTATATCACTTTCACCCTTATTTTTCCTTTGGGGTAGACTTTTTGCCCCGTGTACATCTTCAAGACAATCTCTGTAGCTTTCAAGGGTATGTGTGAAAATAGCTGCTTGTAGTCCCTTTGGTTTATGACTGTTAGGGCTGATCCTGTGTCCAATTCCATTTTCACTTGGACTCCATCTACCTTGAGTGTGACCCAGATAGTCTGGTGATCCTCCATTTTGGTTACCTTATGTAGTTTCAGACAACCCAGCTCCTTGCTTCCGGAGTCTGTATCACTTTTCTGTTCATCTGAACTACTGTCCATCACCTTATGTACCTTTTTGTACTTCTCCTGTGGAGATTTCTTGCTGTTGGTTTTCTTCCCTGACCTGCAGACTCTTGCTATGTGTCCTGCTTTTCCACACTGTCTGCACACTTGGTCCTTGAACCAACAATCCTTCTGGTCGTGTGTTGTTCTGCCGCAACGATAACACTTCCCTGTTCCATATGACATTTCATTGGTGCCATATTCTTGTGGTCTCCGTTGTATCTCTGCAGCGCCCCTTGCGGCTGCTTCATGTGATACTGCCATGCTGAAAACCTTGTCCAGCGTAAGATCCTTTTCTGATAGAAGCCGTTTCTGGGTTCCTTCACTTTGAAGCCCACACACAAACTTGCCCCTTAACGTATCTGCTAGTCCCACTCCAAACAGGCAGTGTTTCGATAGCTTGCGCTGTTCCGTTAAGTACTCAGCATTACTTTCGTCTTTATGCTGGTTCCTTTTGTGGAACTTAAATCTTTCTGCTATCAGCAGCGGTGTGGGGTTTAATTGGTCCTGTAGGATTTCTGCTATGCTTTTGAAATTCTTATTCACGGGCTTTTCTGGGGTTATTAGGTTTTGCAGTAAGCCATAAGTTTTTGCACCCATGGAATTTAACAAAACCAGTGCTTTCCTAGCATCTGGCACTTCATTCGCCCTGCATTACACCTCAATACATTCCACATATGTCGCCCAATCTTCGACTTCATTGTCAAATGTAGAGACACTGCCACTCTTCGGCATCCCTGGGTGTGATTTAACTGTCAACAATGGTGTCTCCTGTGCTCTCCCTTCTTCTCCGCTGGCACAAAATGGCGTCTCCCGCGCTTCCCTTTCTTTCCACGCTCGCCCTTCTTCTCCGCTGCGGCTTCTAAAAATGGCGTCTCCCGCGCTCTCCCTTCTTCTCCCCGTGGACACTGTTCAGTCCTTGAGCCCTGGCTGTGCTCTGCGCGTTTTTTTTTTTTTTTCTGTGCGCCTTCCCCGTTTCCGCCGCTCGGTCCTGAACCCGGCTGCTGCTTTACCCTCTTTATCTCCGTTTTGTTTTTCCTCGATGCCGCTCGGTTTTCAACCCCCGGCTGTGCCCTGTGCGCTTCACCCTCTCTCTTACCCCGTCGACGCTGCTCGGCTTTTTCTCTGCCGTCGGTCGGCTCCAGCCGCCGCTGCCCGGGAAGGGTCTGCACTGTACCTGTTGTCAGTCTGTTGCTGGATCGTCGTGGCTGGGGAACCAAGCCCGGTTCTCAACAGCCTCCCCTGCGATGTTCACTCTCTGCCGGACGACTGGGTGGTTGCTCGTGGTCGACGCCCGTGCTTCTGGTCTCGACTTTCTTCCACCGCCCTCCCGGAGCGAATCCTTGAAGGGAAATGCAGAGTTGCAGGTAGATTCGAATCGACACTCATTGCCACTGTTAGATCCGTGATTCTGAGAGTATGATGTTTTCAAATAACGACACGAATGCTGTAACTTAACAATCAACAGGTGTTTACTGGAGTAGGGTAGTCTCAAGACTGGGGATACAGAGGCATGCTCAAGGCTTATATACAGGTGTGGTCACTGCCGGTACTTACAGTATACAGGAGCTGTAAAAGTAGTTCTCTCTTAAAGGTATATACACTACAATGTCCAAGGGCCCTCCCTGCATGTTGTTAGTCATTGTCATTGCATAACCTTGAAAGGGAGTGTGAGGGCAGCATAGTTGAATAGTGAAGTGATTGGGTTCATAGAGTGAGAGGGATGGTGAATGGTGCAAGGTTTGTAAGGGTAAAGTGGGATGTGGAGGAGGAGGTTGACAATGCAGAGTGCTGGTGATGAGAGGAGAAGGGGAGCAGAAGGAGGGTCAAGCTGAAGGTATACTCACTTTGCCTGACCTACAAGATCATTGAACCTTTTACGGCACTGCAGCCATGTTCTGCTGCACACTGATCTGGAGGCTATATCCCTTGCCAGCTGGACCCACGCAGCCTTGGTTTCTTTGGGAGGCCTCTTCCTCCCAGATGAGGGGAGGAGCACCTCCCTGCTGGCTTGCGCCCCCTCAGCCAGCATACCCAGTGCCTCATCCGAGAACCTCAGGGAGGCCCTTGCCTTGGAGCTGGCCATTCTTGAAGGAGATAATAGTTTGGAGGCGGTGCACCATCGACCAAAAACCAGTGGAATCAGCCAAGGCAGCAAGCAGCCCTTAAATGAAGCTGGATAAGTGACGTCAGCAGAGGTGAGTTTCAGTCCCAAAGCACTAATTGGCCCAGGGGAACCCACACCTCTGAAAGTAACTGGCCAATTAGGGGAAAATCGCAATTATTTCCCACCTGACAGTGAAGGCGGGTTTGGAACCCACCCAAACTGAAAACCCCCTCCAACCCACCTCCAATGGGAAAATTGCGCCCATCATTTCTCAAAGCTTCCCCACTACCAAGGTCAAACTGACTGCCATGAAGTTGCTGGGTTTATCTTTGTGGTAAACCACTGTTGTTGTTGTTGTTGTTGTTGTGGTTGTTGTTACACACTGTTGTACCTATGCATGCCTCAACATGTCTCGGCTGGCTCCACCCACACAGGCCCAGGTATAAAGGTGATTGACCTGCAGCCCCCTGGCTTCTTGGAATCCAGTCAACCACGAGAGGCATGCTCTGTTCTTTGCTAATAAAAGCCTTTAGTTACTCTCTTAACTCTCAGTCTTTTATGAGTAATTTTGAACAATGGTGTAACATTTACAATTCTCCAGTCCTCTGGCACCACCCCCTAATCTAATCTTTGAATATTATGGCCAGTACCTCTGCGATTTCTTCCCTCAACTCCCTCAGCATCCTAGGATGCATCCCATCGGCTCCTGATTTATCTAATTTAAGTACAGCCAGCCTTTCTAATACCTCCTCTTTATCAATTTTTATCCTATCAAGTATCTCCACTACCTCCTCCTGTACTATTTATAATGGGGAATTTATAATGGGGAACAAAGAAATGGCAACCAATTAAATACATACTTTGGTTCTGTCTTCACAAAGCAGGACACAAATAACCCCCCAGAGATGTCAGGGAACATAGGGTCTAATGAGAGGGAGGAACTGAATTAAATCAGTATTTGTAGGGAAATGGTGTTAGGGAAATTGACGGCATTGAAGGCCGATAAATCCCCAGGGCCTGATAATCTACATCCTAGGGTACTTAAGGAAGAGGCCCTAGAAATAGTAAAGGCATTGCTGGTCACCTTCCAAAATTCTATAGACTCTGGCACAGTTCACATGGATTGAAGGGTAGCTAACGTAACCCCACTATTTAAAAAAGGTGGTAGAGAGAAAACGGGGAATTATAGACTGGTAAGCCTGACATCGGTAGTGGGGAAAATGCTAGAGTCCATTATAAAAGATGTAATAGCAGAGCACTTGGAAAACAGTGACAGGATCGGACAAAGTCAACATGGATTTACAAAAGGTAAATCATGCTTGACTAATCTACTGGAATTTTTTGAGGATGTGACTGGTAGAATAGATAAGGGAGAACCAGTGGATGTGGTGTATTTGGACATTCAGAAGGCTTTCAATAAGGTCCCGCTTAAGAGATTAACATGCAAAGTTAAAGTACATGGGATTGGGGGTAAGGTACTGACTTGTTGAGAACTGGTTGGCAAACAGGAAGCAAAGAGTTGGAATAAATGTGTCTTTTTCCAAGGGGCAGGCAGTGACTAGTGGGGTACCGCAGGGATCGGTGCTAGGGCCCCAGTTATTCACAATATATTTAAATGATCTAGACGAGGGAACTAGATGTAATATCTCACAGTTTGCAGATGGCACAAAGCTGGGTGGGCGTGTGTGCTGTGAGGAGGATGCCGAGAAACTCCAATATGATTTAGACAGGTTGGCAGATGCAGTATAATGTGGATAATTGCGAGGTTATCCACTTTGGTGGAAAAAACAGGAAGGCAGATTATTATCTGAACAGCAATAGATTGGGAAAAGGGGAAGTGCAACGAGACATGGGTATCCTTGTGCACCAGTCACTGAAGGTAAGCATGCAGGTGCAGCAGGCGGTTAAGAAGGCAAATGGTATGTTGGCCTTCATAGCGAGAGGATTCGAATACAGGAGCAAGAATGTCTTGCTGCAGTTGTACAGGGCCTTGGTGAGACCACACCTTGAGTATTGTGTGCAGTTTTGGTCGCCTTATCATAGAGTCATAGAGTTTTACAGCACAGAAAGAGGCCCTTCGGCCCATCGTGTCTGCGCCGCCCATCCATCCCTGTCCAGTCTAATCCCATTTTCCAGCATTTGGTCCATAGCCTTGTATGTAATGGCATTTCAAGTGCTCATCCAAATGCTTCTTGAATGTTGTGAGGGTTCCTGCCTCTACCACCCTTTCAGGCATTGAATTCCACATTCCAACCACCCTCTGGGTGAAAAAGTTCCTCCTCAAATCCCCTCTAAATCTCCTGCCCCTTACCCTGAATCTATGCCCCCTTGTTATTGACCTCCCCACTAAGGGGAAAAGTTCCTCTTTATCTACCCTATCTATGCCCCTCATCATTTTGTACACCTCAATCAGGTCCCCCCTCAGCCTTCTCTGCTCCAAGGAAAACAACCCCAGCCTGTCCAGCCTCTCTTCATAGCTGAGGCGCTCCATCCCAGGTAATATCCTGGTGAATCTTCTCTGCACCCTCTCCAAAGCAATCACATCCTTCCTATAGTGAGGCGACCAGAACTGCACACAGTACTCCAGCTGTGGCCTCACCAGCGTTTTGTACAGCTCCATCATAACCTCCCTGCTCTTATATTCTATGCCTCGGCTAATGAAGGCAAGTATCCCATATGCCTTTTTAACCACCTTATCTCCCTGCTCCGCTGCCTTCAGGGATCTATGTACATGTACACCAAGGTCCCTCTGACCCTCTGTACTTCCTAGGGTCCTACCACTCATTGTGTATTCCCTTGCCTTATTTGTCCGTCCAAAATGCATCACCTCGCACTTTTCAGAGTTAAATTCCATTTGCCACTTTTCCGCCCATCTGACCAACCCGTTTATATCGTCCTGTAGCCTAAGGCTTTCCTCCTCGCAATTTACCACCCCACCAATTTTCGTGTCATCTGCGAACTTACTGATCATACCTTTTACATTCTCATCCAAATCATTTATGTAGATCACAAACAACAAGGGACCCAGCACCGATCCCTGAGGTACCCCACCGGACACAGGCTTCCAGTCACAAAAGCAACCTTCGACCATCACCCTCTGCCCCCTGCCACTCAGCCAGTTTAGGATCCAACGCGCCAAGGCACCCTGGATCCCATGGGCTCTTACCTTCTTGACCAGTCTCCTATGCGGGACTTTGTCAAAAGCTTTACTGAAGTCCATGTAAACCACATCCACAGCATTTCCCTCATCCACCCCCGTAGTCACCCCCTCGAAAAATTCAATCAGATTTGTCAGACATGATTTACCCTTGACAAAGCCATGCTGACTATCCCCGATTAATCCTTGCCTCTCCAAGTGGAGATTAATTTTGTCCCTCAGAATTTTTTCCAATAATTTCCCCACCACAGATGTTAGACTCACTGGCCTGTAATTCCCTGGTTTATCCCTGCTACCCTTCTTGAATAATGGTACTACGTTAGCTGTTCTCCAGTCCTCTGGTACATCCCCTGTGGCCAGAGAGGTTCTGAAAATTTGTGTCAGAGCCCCTGCAATCTCCTCCTTTGCCTGCCACAGCAGCCTGGGATACATCTCGTCCGGGCCTGGGGATTTATCCACTTTTTGGCCTGCTAAAACCGCTAGCACCTCCTCCCTCTCGATGCTAATATGTTCAAGTATGTCACAGTCCCCTTGCCCGATTTCTATGTCTGCATCGTCTTTCTCCATCGTGAACACAGATGCAAAAAATTCATTTAAAACCCCGCCTACATCCTCTGGCTCTACACACAGATTGCCACTTTGGTCCCTAATGGGCCCTACCCTTTCCCTGGTTATCCTCTTGCCCTTAATATACTTATAAAACATCTTAGGATTTTCCTTTATTTTGCTCGCCAGTGTTATTTCATGGCCCCTCCTCGCCCTCCTAATTTCTTTTTTAAGTATGCCCCTGCACTTTTTATACTCCTCTAGGGCTTCTTCCGTCTTTAGTCTTTTGTAACTGCCAAAAGCCCCCCTTTTATTTCTAATGCATTTTTGTATATCCCTTGTCATCCAAGGTTCCCTTTGCTTGTTGGTCCCACCCTTGACCTTTACAGGAACATGTTGGCGTTGTACTCTCTCTATTTCCCTTCTGAAAGTCTCCCACTGTTTTGATGTGGATTTTCCTATAAGCAGCTGCTCCCAGTCCACTTTGGCCAGATCCTGCCTTATCATATTAAAATCGGCCTTCCCCCAATTTAGAACCCTTATTTCCGGGCCGTCTTTGTCTTTTTCCATGACCACCTTAAATCTCACCGAATTATGGTCACTGTCGCCAAAATGCTCTCCTACTGACACTTCCACCACTTGCCCGGCTACGTTCCCCAGAATTAGGTCCAGTACCGCCCCCTCTCTTGTAGGACTTTCTACATGTTGGCTCAAAAAGCTCTCCTGGATGCACTTTAAGAATTCTGCACCCTCTAAGCCTTTCACACTCAATCAGAGGGAGGATATTCTTGCCATAGAGAGAGTGCAGCAAAGATTCACCAGGCTGATACCTGGGATGGCAGGAATGACATATGAAGAGAGATTGGGTCGATTGGGCTTGTTGTCGCTAGAGTTTAGAAGAATGAGAGGGGATCTCATTGAAACTTATAAAATTCTTACAGGACTAGACAGACTAGATGCAGGAAGGATGTTCCCGATGGCGGGGGAGTCCAGAACCAGGGGCCACAGTCTAAGGATAAGGGGTAAGCCATTTAGGACTGAGATGAGGAGGAATTTCTTCACCCAGAGAGTGGTGAACCTCTGGAATTCTCTACTTCAGAAGGCCGTTGAGGCCAATTCATTAAATATATTCAACAAGGTGTTAGATATATTTCTTAAGGCTAAAGGTGTAGGGGGTTTCTCTTGCTTGCTCTGGTCTCCTGCCAGGCTTCTTGCAATAATTACCCGTGAGTGGTTCGACCCACTCGCCCCTACGGTTCTAGACCTTGGACTTAGGTGCAGGGAGCTGTAGTGCAGAGAAAACTCAATAGACCAGGTCGAATAGCACGAAATGGATGCCTTTATTGAACAGTTTGCAGCATTATAAAATACATGTCATATGCACAGATTAAAGCAACTACAAGCATGCACACTTCAATAAACTTAACTCTATAGAAATGGGGAACACACGGCACATCGTGAAAGGGGTAACACATTACAATTACCCTTAACCCCCTCCCCTAAAACCTAACTAAGTTTCGATTTGAGGGACTCGGGATTATGCTCACCACATTAAGAATTGCGAAAAAAAGGCTTTGCAGCCTTATGACACAGCTATCCGTGGTCACGTGGGCTTG
The DNA here is from genome assembly GCF_052327205.1 of Somniosus microcephalus. Taxonomy (NCBI): domain Eukaryota; kingdom Metazoa; phylum Chordata; class Chondrichthyes; order Squaliformes; family Somniosidae; genus Somniosus; species Somniosus microcephalus. Next base: position 40,615,075 of record NC_141000.1, on the reverse strand, counting down.
GAAGCTTCTGGCGCAGCTTGTTTTCCTCTTGGTTCTCCTGCGATGGAGGCAGCCGATACAGCCTTGGTGAGCGCTCGCCACGGATGGATCCGTTACTGATGTGATGTTGAAGAAGCACACTCCGGGACCTGAGTGTCTTCTTCTCCGGCCTGGGTCGTCGATGATCTCCCGACAAAAGTACCCGGGCCTCCCTCGTCGTCTTCCCGTCGTGGCCGGGCCTTGCCTGGCCGAGCTGGCTTCCAAGCCGAATTCGTCTTCTCGTCGTGGCCGGGCCTTGCCTGGCCGAACCTCCCAAAGTCGCGGAACACACGGCTGAACACCCCGCTGGACACCGTTTACCGAACCACGAACCGAACACGTTCCGAACCGAAGAGTTGCGAACCGAAGAGTTGTTTCGATGCTCCGAACCGAAGTGCTTCCGAAGGGGCCTCTAATGGACTTTACTCAATCCACAGTTATACCTTTTTGGAACATTCTTATCTCTCACCAAATCATAGTCCTGTCTTTGTAATAATTTTGGCGGGCAGAACTCTCTGCAGGGGTGCTTTGTCTTCATAACGGGAGTCGGTGATAGCTTAACTGGCCTTCCTGGGCCGATAATGTCTTTGCTTTGTTACTGTAACTTGGTTTGTATATTGATCGGTCTGGAGATTGCCCTGGATTGCTGTTAAATGGCTTCTCTTTGTACAGTGTAATGGGTTAAAGCGTTCGTTCAATTGTCCGCCCATTTCTTGATGGGTCTCATCCTGCCACCCAAATCTGTCCTGTACTTATAATCTAATCAATATGTATGCTCAGTTCCATGAGTTTCAGCTTCCTGAAACTGGCTTTTAATGCCCTCAATCCACAAGCCTGTCTGGCTTGCAGTAACAGAAATTCAAATGGTCCCAGAAGCTGGTCACGAGGTCTGGTGGCCATTTTGTGTGCCCTTTTATCAAAGGTTTCTCTGTATAGGCTTCTTTTGGTTAATAAAGCTGTTTTATTAACCCTATTTTCCTACGTGATTACTTAATGAAAATTTTGCGAATCTTACAGTCCCTCCTGTGATACTGATAGCTTGCTTAAAGTATCAATAACCCTTGGTGAGCAAATTTTCCCTGATTCCCCACATCCAAACATTCCTGGTAATTAACTATCTATGACCCCCACGACACATGCAGTTCCCATTTCAGAAAAATGACATTGTGTACAGTTGGACAACCATAGGCAGTACTACCTCAAACTATAACACATTCATCTTTCAGATGTGAAGGGGCCGATACCCCTTACACCACCTGCATACACATTTTATTAATCAAAAATAGAAAACCGATCAACGGTTATAACACAACAGTATTCATACACTTAAATCATATCAGCTTAAGCGGTGGTCTCTTCACCCACTCGTACATAGCGGTCTCTCCATTCTCCTGTGTTCTTGTGCCTCTGGAGGCGTTTGCCTCTCTTGCAATGCACGAACAGTAAATATATTACAATCAAAACCTGACACACTACTAGGATGTGGGATGCTTTTTAATCCAGGGCGGGATCTCTATATTAGTGAACAGGTCCCACCATTGTGGGGTGACTATGTCTAATATGTCTTTCCCTATCTCCAATGTCTTCTGCTCTAGTGTGTAAAAATGCTTTTGTGAGACTATTACGGCTTTTAACATCTTGGTGAGGTGTTCGGGGATAGGGGGAATGACATAACCAAAATGCGCAAAGAATCGCTATAAATCCGTGAAATTCTCTTTTACAGTGAGGTGAACAGTGGAAGGTACAGGAATGGGGACAATTCGCTGTTGTGCTACTTGAACTTCAGCCCTGGGTTTGAAACAGAAACTGCTGTCACTGACCGGACACCACCCGTGCTGTCCGTGGTGGTAGTGAGGCGCTGCAGTAGTAACACAGTATGTTTCACCTCCGATATATGCCACCTGCGGGGGCACATGGTCTTTTGCCATTGCCTCCATGGTGCAATTTAACGGCTTCGCACTAGCGGCTCTGAACCCGCACTGTGGTTTTAAAAAGGCATTCAAGTGCTGGGGACACAGGATGATGTGTGCTCCCTGGCTTCGACACCCCGAGAGCTCGGTGCCTGTCATTGTACGCTCCCATCTGATGACATAAGGCGGGACCACTGCGTAACGAATGTGCGCACCCCCCTGAATGACTCCAATGTTCTCCACCCTGTATACCGGGGCGGGTTTTGCTGTGGGACCCAACACCGGCATCCTCACCACTATTCCCATGATAGTGTGATTCGAGCGTCCACAGTCCACTGGGACTGGGTACGCCTCTGCAGCTAGTCTGAGCTGGCACGGACTTAATGCATTCTCAAAAGGGTGGAGCGCTTGCAAGTGCTTATTGCTGATCCAGGACGGGACCAAACCTTGTTTTAAATCCTCCAGATTACTGTGGCCCTCGCCCAGTAACCACGCCCCGTATAGCACACAAGCCTCGTTCTGTGCAGCCTGATTGGACGCATTCCGATCCTCCCTAATGAGTGCATTTACCGTTCTAGCGTGTTTCTCCAGCTCAGCGATTATTTCTTTTAAGTGTAGTGTCATGGCCTGGTCCTCATGTAGCTCAGAACCCACTACCTTATTTTCGTTTGTCAGTATGTTCCTTAACTGGGCCTTTAGACCATTAACCTGTGTCTGCAGCTCCATGTTGTCTAGAGCGTTGACAACAGATGTCCCGGTACTAAAAGCAGTGAAGATGTCATTTACAGTACCCCTTCTTTGCCTCCCTACCCGATCCAAAACTTCCTGTGGTGTGGTGTACAATTTGGCTTTGTCGATGTCGGCAAAGTCAAACTCATAAAATTGTCTGAACATCCTGGTTAACAGGACCTGGTACAATTGCTCCGTTTCCTTGGGACACCACTCCGGCAATCGTACCTCAGTGAGGTTTAAGATCACTGAGGCCACAGCGTAGTGTACCCCTTGGTACAGCATCTGAACTGTGGGTACCAATACTAAACCGTTCCCGGGTCCCTTTGTGGTGGTGGGGCACCCTTCCTTCTGGGCTAGTGCTACCGGAATCGTGGGCAGGGGCTTGCGTGGGCGGGTGATGAGTTCAGTGGCGTTTACCGGAATCGGGGAGAATGGGACTCCGCACGCCTGGATGCTGATGTCCCACCTCATCCCTTTCCCGGCATCCTGCCACTGCCTCTGGAAAAAGATGGATATGCCTTTGGGGCAAACGTACTTCGAACCGCACATGCAGACATATATCCCTTCATCTGGTTCCCACCACTTGTCCCAACACACACGTAATTGTCCGTGAGTCCCCGTAATTGTCCGATGGGTATTGTTACCCAGTTGCTCCCACTCGATTGTAGAGTTCTTCATATTCTTTCCCAGCTTTCGAAGCCACCACCATCTACTTAGCGGTACGGTCCCATTACACACCAAACAGATCCTCTTTCCCACGGTAACGCTGACTCTGGGTGCAATGATCCTCACCCGAGGGCACAGTAACGAAGTCTCTTGGTAGGCAAACCCGGATTTGCTGGAGTATTCTGTAGAATTCGACCCCAGCCATCCCGGCCATCTCCCTTGGTGGAAGTAGGTGGCGGTTTCCTCAACCTCTCGCTTCCCCGTCCCATCCGTCGCGATGGGGGCTGTGTCCCCGGAGCATCCGAACACGACGACGTCCTTGGTGCGTCCTCGGTAGGCCAGCACGCACCCGATCGCCGCGAGCACCACGAGAATCCTCTCCATTGTATTCCTGGTTTCTGTAACCGATAAGATGATGTAGCCAGGCTCCCAATAGGCGCTGGCCTAATTAAACGGACACTCGGGTCCCTTGACCCCACTTCCAAACAAACACACATGGTGGGCAGACTTCGAAAACTACCTTTTAAAACATCCCCATCATCTTAAACTTTACATGCCTTAAACTAACATTAAAATTACTTAACTTAACTTATCATTACCTAAACTTAACATACCAAACTTATGTACAGCGCCGCCCTCCTTCGGGCGGCCTACCTAATTCCTGTGAGGGCTGCAGCGTGCCGCTCCCTGTGGCGGGGCTGCACTGACCTTCGGCTTTGATCCCCCGCAGCCTGTCACTGCTGAACGGGAATCGTGTCTTTCCTGGGCTACCCTGGATCGATGTTGGGGGAAGTAAGGAGAATCTGACCGAAACTTTCTGGGCTGAGACGTCCGAGCCGACCTACGAGGGGGCACCTTGGGCGAGGCTCCCAGGGCTAACGGACCGGGGATCGGGACCTCCACCGTCGCAGCCTGTGGTCCCACCACAGCTGCCGGCTCCGGCTCCCTTCCCTCAGGCTCCGCCCCCCTGGGGCTGGGATCCGTGGCATCCGACTCCACCCCACCTGTCCCTACAGGTGGTGAGTCTCCGCCCCCAATCCCTACCTCCCCTAGGCTCGAGTCGGGGGCGGGACCTTCGTCCTCCGACTCCTCCTCCTCCGTGATCGGGTCAGGGGCGGGGTCAAGCTGTTCGGGCTCTCCCTCATCTGAATCCCAAACTAACGGGGAGACCTCCCACTCCGATGGGATGACTCCTCCCCTCACGCAGGCTACAGTTCCAGCCTGTGTGGCCTGTGACCCTGTCTCAGGCTGAGGATTTCTGTCCTCAGACCTGGCCCCTGTTGTTGGCCATTGTGCACCCGACTTAAACAGTTTACACTGGTTAATGTGAAACCATTTAGTACGTCGGGGCACCTTCACTGCGTACACCATGGGGCTGGCCTTGTCTACAATGCTGTAGGGCCCCATGTACAGTGGTTCTAGACTCCCTACTCGGGCATAGTTCCTAACCGTGGCCTGGTCTCTGACTTCCCACTCTTGCTACTTACGGGGTTCCAGCAACAGTCGATTGCCCTGATGCTGTCTCCCCATGTTCCCAGCCACTTGCTCATAAACCTGTTTCAGGCGCTCCAAAAGGGTTTGGACGAACTTGTCCCGATTCACCTCTTGGAGCTGGCCCTCAGTGAGCACCGGGGCTAGTACATGGGTGGGTGTTCGCATGATCCTCCCAGTCATTAACTCGTGCGGGGAGTGCCCCGTACTTTTGGACTGGCTGGCCCGGATCCCCATGAGGACTAGAGGCAGGATCTCCGCCCACTTCTGGGGCGAGCCCATTGCCTCTTTCCTCAGCTTTTCCTTGAGGGTCCGGTTCATGCGTTCAACAATCCCGGATGACTGGGGATTGTGCGCTACGTGCCACTTCCCTTCAATGCCCAAGAGCATGAGGGTGTTCTGCATCACTTGGCCGGTGAAATGACTCCCTCGGTCGGACTCAACAAACCGGGGGAGCCCCCACCGTGAGAACACTTCCCGGACCAAGATCTTGGCAGTACCCAGCGCCGTAGCTGTTCTACACGGGAAGGCTTCTACCCACTTGGTAAACACATCCACCAGGACAAGGCAGTACTTATAGCCTCCCTGGGCGGTGGGCAGGGGCCCTATGTAGTCGACCTGTATCGACTGCCATGGTCCCTCTACCCTCCTGATGTTCCCCATGGGCACCTTCCTTTTCTGGGGGTCTGGGTTGTTTGCAGCGCACACAAGACAGCTTGCACAGAACTCGCAGACATCGTCTCGAAGTCCCGGCCACCATCCCACCTGCTCTACCCATTGCCAGGTAACCTCAGGCCCGGGGTGTCCTGCCCCTGGACCCTCATGGGCCAGTTGAAGGAATTCCCTCTGGTGCTGCTGCGGCACAACCCACTTTTCCTCCCGGAACAACATGCCTTCCTTGACGGAGAGGGCTGTCGTACTGTACGGACCCTCTACCTGCTTGCCCTCAGCAATAGCATTGAGGACTGTTTTCAGGGCGGGATCCAGGGTTTGGACGGTCTTTAGGTCTAGGGGCGGTGTCACCCCTGTGTTCCCTGGAGTCCCCTCCCTGCCTCGGATCGCTACCACGGGTCCGGGTCCATAGGCGTCCCAGAAAATGCCGTTGCGGGCACCCTCCCTGGCTAGCGCATCCGCCTGCTGGTTACCCTGACTGCGGGGTTCTGTGGTGGAATGAGCCTTCACCTTGTGGATGAACACCTCCCCTTCCTCCCCCACTGCTGCCAGGATCTTTTCCAGCAAGGGCTTAACTGTTAAAGGTCGTCCGTCGCGGAGGTATATCCGCGACGAGACCAAATGGCCAGGTATTCCGTACACGAATTGCATGTGAACATGCTGTCCGAGCAAATCGTGTATGGGGTTGGGAAGATCTCGGGGTGGGTAACCACGTACGCCACCGCGGACAGTTCAGCCTGCTGTGCGTTCATAGTGCTGGGGAGCCTAATCGCCAGGGCAATGTTTGCCGCGGGGTCATAAACTCCACACCCTGTGAGTTGTTCACCAGCAAATACCGTGCTGGAACCGTCTACGTAGATCTCACGGCCTGTGGGGTGTATCCCGGCCCGTAAACCTATGTTGACCTCCCATACCCCTTCGACGGAACACCGATGGGCTGTTCCGGGATATACCATGTTGGCCGCGAGCTTCGGCTCGCAAAGACCTTTAACCTTGAGATCCATCTGGGAAAGGAGGAGGGTCCAGCACGCAATCCGAGCGCTGCTTACGGTCCCATCCTTAATCCTTCCATCCAGAAGCATCTTTGTGGGTGTGTGATGGGTGAGGAGAGTGATGGGCGAGGTTCCTGTGAAGATCGCTGATCTGTTCACAGCCCAATGCGTGGCCAGGAGATGCCGTTCGCAATTGGAAAAACTCCTCTCCACATCCGTAAGCACCCTGGAGGAGTAGACCACCGGCCTCAGCTTGCCGTGTCGCTCCTGGAGCAGCACGGCGCTCAGGCTGTCGTCACTGGCGGCTACTTCCAGGAAAAACTCCTCCCCCCCATCTATGGCCCCTAGGGCTGGCGCGGTCTGCAGGTCCCTTTTCAACTTCTCGAATGCTGCCTGACAACCCTCGTCCCAAGACCACTCGACTCCCTTGTGTAAGAGTCGGAGTAGCGGGGCTGCTGTGGCTGCATAGTCCTCGATGAAGTCTCTGCAGTACCCAGTCAGTCCCAAAAAGGACCTCACACCCGTTACTGTGTTAGGAATCGGCAAATCTTGCACCGATTCCCGCCTAGCCTTATCTATGGCTCTTTCCCCAGCGCGGATGGTCAGACCCAGGAATTTCACCTCCTGCTGGCCGATCCGTGCTTTCTTTGGGTTTACTTTAAAACCCTTCCTTTCCAATAGCTCCAATAATTCGGCTAATAGTGGGCCGTGCTCCTCCCTTGAATCCGTGAACAGGAGCAAGTCGTCCACATACTGCACTATCTGATTGGGCTGGCTAAATTCCTTTAAACTTCCTGCCATGCACTGATGGAAAATGCTGGGGCTGTTGTGGAAACCCTGTGGCAAGCAGTTCCAAGTGTACTGTTGCCCTTTAAAAGTAAAGGCAAACTTGTACTGATCCTCCCGCCGCAACGGAATGGACCAAAAACCGTTCGAGATATCCAGCACCGTGAACGTGGTCGCGGATGCTGGAATACTCCCTATTAGGTTGGCAACTGCTGCTACCGTGGGCGCGCAGGCTGGGATGTTACTGTTGAGGACTCTGTAGTCCACCGTGGCCCTCCATGAATTGTCTGGCTTCCTTACCGGCCATAATGGGGAGTTCACGTGAGTGGCTATCGGCCTCAACACGCCCTGCTGCACCAATGAAGATATTGCTGTCTCCATGTCGGGTTCTGCTTCCTTGGGAAGTTATAATGCTTTTGGGGTCGGATCATGGGGTCCCCGTCTACGCTGACCTCAAACCCGGTGACCCTCCCACAGTCATGCTTGTGGGTGGCAAATGCGGTCAGATTGTCCGACACAAATGCTTGCAAGTCCGTTGGGACGTCCGTGACCATAAGCTCGAGGTCGTAACCTCCTGACGGCTCCCTGGGATCACGACTACCTTGCCTAACCCATTCTCGGCTCCCCAGAGACAGTGATTTCTAAGGTCCATGAGGATCCCGTGCTCCACCAAGAAATCAGACCTGAGGATGCCTTTACCACCCCCCTTGTTCCACTTCATCAGGATACACGTCCATGTGGTGTGGAGTGCTCCCAAATGAATGGAGAGCGGGATGGAGAACGCGCCAGCCTGTTCTTTGCCTGTGAAACCCGCTAATGAGAATGGAGCCTGGGTAGACAGAGGTGAGGCAAAAGGTTTAGCTGTGTGGATCACGGTACATGATGCCCCCGTATCCAACAGGTAACTACCTTTTTCCTTCTCTACCTCCATCTCCACAAGGGGTCTTCTCCACGCGTCATATCGGAGCGGACACAGGTAGATGGGCTGCGCTGGCTTTAGTCATTGGGGCACTGCGGTTGGGGCTGGGGGAGCAACAGAGCCGTTGGCAACTGCCACCTTCCCCTGCGAGGTCATTAGAGACCGCATTGCCTCTAAAACTGACTCGATCGCAGCGGGATGGATCGACACATCGGCTCCTTTCTCCAGGATGGGCGTTTGGGCTGGGGCTGAGGGAGCTTTTCCCTTTAAACCCTTCCAGGGATTTTTACAGTCCCGGCGCCAGTGACCTTCCTTCCCACACCCGTAACAACTACTCTTGGCTTGGGGAGGGCGATTCCCCTCCTGATGCCACTCTCTTTTAACAGGAGCTGCAGGCCTCACCTCATGCGCCTTTCCCTTCGGGGGAGGCACTTCCCTACTCCTGCTGTTCCTGTAACCTATCGTGAGCTGATCAAGTACTATCTCCTCCGTGGAGCGGGGGTTATTGGGGTCAAACCATGTTTTGGCCTGCTCCCTCACTTGTGGCAAGCAATTGGTGACCAGGCACCGGAGCCAATGAGCCCTTTGACCAGCGTCCAGCCCATCCCGGGCCGGCCCGCCCGGGCAGCTGCGCCAATACACTGGCCACAACCTTCCGGCGAAAACCCGTGGGGGCTCTCCCTCTAGCTGTACCGTCCTACCCAATTGGAGGAACGGACTTCCGTCATCTTCCCTCATAATCTCCAGGACCTCGTCCCGTAAATCCTCATACTCCCTGTGCCCTCTCTTGCTCTCGTCAGAGAGACACTGGAGGATCGAGCTGTCCAGGGAGAACAGCAGCATTCGGGACTGCTCTCTCCCGTCGCAGTCATTAACTGCTGCGGTCTGCTCCACGTCCGTAATATGGACAAAGGGATCTCCTGACTCGGAGAGTTTTGGGATGTGGCTTATCATTGCCCTTAGCTGTTGTGCACTGTGGGGCATTACGATCTGATTCATGAGGGGTCCGTCATCGCCATTCTCGGCGTCCGGACCGAGCCTCCGGTGTCGAGCGGGACACATCGGTGCCGGCTTCGACCCTACTACCTGGGGTTGCTCTACCTCAGGAATCTCTTCGTCTAACTCCACCGTTTCCTCCCCCGCAACCCAAGACTCATCATAGCTGGGAGGTGCCGAGGGCTCGGTGGTTGGTACCCCAACTGCCTCTCGCGGAATCGGTCTTTTGGATTCCCTGGCTAACTGTAGATGACTCGCTGGTGGGTTTATGAGACACACCAAGCCGTTTGCCTTTGCTAGGGCCATTCTCAGGTCCTCTAGCTCCCTTTGGCAAGCGCTATGGTCGGCGTTCTCAGACCTATCCTCAATGGCCATCTTGTACGCTGCTCTAGCTCCCAGAATACTCTCCTCCAGTGCCTTTAACTGCTGAGACACACCTGTCTCTTATTCTTCCTTCACTGGACTTGGCCTCAGTGACCTGACACTCCAAGTAATCTATCTTGGCCTCATGGCGATTGGTTACGGAGTGGCGTTCCTGATTCAGCGCGTTGAGCGATGCAATCAGTCTCTTTCCTCCCGCAACCTTTTCCTCTACTTCTGCTAGTAACCTTTTGATCTGGGCCGTCTGTGCTACAACGACTTGGTCCAAAAGCTGGACTTGCTTCTTGTAGCACATCAGCCAGACCGCTTTTTCTACAGATCTTTTGTGCTCTTTGCTTTCTGTCCACTTGATGGCTGCGTCTAGCAGGCGCCTATCTCTTAATAGGTCGGATATCCACTGTTTTGTAAGGTTTACCTTCCCAAAAACATAATCTGCTATTCTCTCATCCATCACATTTCGTTTATTCAGACCTTGATCTAAAACACTACACTCCTGCTGCCAAGGTCCTGCCGCGGTCGCCTTCTCTGTAGGGGGTTTCTCTTGCTTGCTCTGGTCTCCTGCCAGGCTTCTTGCAATAATTACCCGTGAGTGGTTCGACCCACTCGCCCCTACGGTTCTAGACCTTGGACTTAGGTGCAGGGAGCTGTAGTGCAGAGAAAACTCAATAGACCAGGTCGAATAGCACGAAATGGATGCCTTTATTGAACAGTTTGCAGGATTATAAAATACATGTCATATGCACAGATTAAAGCAACTACAAGCATGCACACATCTATAAACTTAACTCTATAGAAATGGGTAACACACGGCACATCTTGAAAGGGGCAACACATTACAATTACCCTTAACCCCCTCCCCTAAAACCTAACTAAGTTTCGATTTGAGGGACTCGGGATTATGCTCACCACTTCAAGAATTGTGAAAAAAAGGCTTTGCAGCCTTTCGACACAGCTTTCCGTCGTCACGTGGGTTTGGAAGCTTCTGGCGCAGCTTGTTTTCCTCTTGGTTCTCCTGCGATGGAGGCAGCCGATACAGCCTTGGTGAGCGCTCGCCACGGATGGATCCGTTACCGATGTGATGTTGAAGAAGCACACTCCGGGACCTGAGTGTCTTCTTCTCCGGCCTGGGTCGTCGATGATCTCCTGACAAAAGTACCCGGGCCTCCCTCGTCGTCTTCCCGTCGTGGCCGGGCCTTGCCTGGCCGAGCTGGCTTCCAAGCCGAATTCGTCTTCTCGTCGTGGCCGGGCCTTGCCTGGCCGAACCTCCCAAAGTCGCGGAACACACGGCTGAACACCCCGCTGGACACCGTTTACCGAACACGAACCGAACACGTTCTGAACCGAAGAGTTGCGAACCGAAGAGTTGTTTCGATGCTCCGAACCGAAGTGCTTCCGAAGGGGCCTCTAATGGACTTTACTCAATCCACAGTTATACCTTTTTGGAACATTCTTATCTCCCGCCAAATCATAGTCCTGTCTTTGTAATAATTTTGGTGGGCAGAACTCTCTGCAGGGGTGCTTTGTCTTCATAACGGGAGTCGGTGATAGCTTAACTGGCCTTCCTGGGCCGATAGTGTCTTTGCTTTGTTACCGTAACTTGGTTTGTATATTGATCGGTCTGGAGATTGCCCTGGATTGCTGTTAAATGGCTTCTCTTTGTACAGTGTAATGGGTTAAAGCGTTCGTTCAATTGTCCGCCCATTTCTTGATGGGTCTCATCCTGCCACCCAAATCTGTCCTGTACTTATAATCTAATCAATATGTATGCTCAGTTCCATGAGTTTCGGCTTCCCGAAACTGGTTTTCGCGGGCTTTTAATGCCCTCAATCCACAAGCCTGTCTGGCTTGCAGTAACAGGAATTCAAATGGTCCCAGAAGCTGGTCACGAGGTCTTGCGGCCATTTTGTGTGCCCTTTTATCAAAGGTTTCTCTGTATAAGCCTCTTTTGGTCAATAAAGCTGTTTTATTAACCCTATTTTCCTACGTGATTATTTAATGAAAATTTAGCGAATCTTACAAAGGGATCAAGGGATATGGGGAGAAAGCAGGGACAGGGTACTGAATTTGGATGGTCAGCCATGATCTGATTGAATTGAGGGGATGAAAGACCTACTCCTGCTCCTATCTTCTATGTTTCTATGTCTATGGCAGCATCCTCTTCCTTGGTGAAAACAGATGCAAAGTACTTGTTTAGTACCTCAGTCATACCCTCTGCCTCCATGCGTAAGTCTCCTTTTTGGTCCCTAATCAGCCCCACCCCGCCTCTTACTACCCTTTTACTGTTTATATGCCTATAGAATACTTTTGGATTACCTTTTATGCTGGTTACCATTCTATTTTCATAGCCTCTCGTTGCCCCTCTTATTTTCTTTTTCACTTCTCCTCTGACCTTTCTATATATAGCCTGATTCCCAGATGTATTTGCAACCTAACATCTGCCATACGTGCTCTTTTTCTGCTTCATCATATTCTCTATCTCTTTCGTCATCCAGGAAACCCGACTTTAGTCGCTCTGCTTTTCCCCCTAGTGGGAATGTACCTCAACTGTACCCAAACTATTTCCTCTTTAAAGGCAGCCCATTGTTCCATTACAGTTTTGCTTGCCAATCTTTGATTCCAGTTTATCCAGGCCAGGTCCGATCTCATCCCACTGAAATTGGCCTTCCTCCAGTTAAACATTTTTGCCCTAAATTGCTCCCTGTCCTTTTCCATAGCTAACCTAAACCTTATGATGCTATGATCACTGTTCAACTACTGACACTTGCTCCACTTGACCTATCTGATTACCCAGAACCAGATCCAGCAATGCCTCCTCCCTCATCGGGCTGGACACATACAGATCAAGAAAGTTCTCCTGAACACACTTCGGAAATTCTTCACCTTCTCTGCCCCTAACACTACTATGATCCCAGTCTATATTAGGATAGTTGAAGTCCCCCATTATTACTACTCTATAGTCCTTGCACCTCTCTGTAATGGTACCTCTATTATTTCTTAACTCTAGCCATATAGATTCTGTCCTTGACCCCTCCAGGACATTCTCTCTCTCCAGCACTGTAACATTCTCCTTGACCAATACTGCCACACCACCTCCTATCTTTCCTGAACAGTTTATAACCAGGAATATTTAATACCCAATCCTGCCCCTTTTTTGGCCAGGTCTCAGTTATTGCCACAACATCATATTCCCACGTGGCTAGTTGTACCTGCAGCTCACTTACCTTGTTTACTACGCTTTGTGCGTTCACATACATACACTGTAAACCTTAGACCATCCTGTATTCTCTCTTAGTTTGATCCCCCCCCAATACCTTACTATTCCTTACTTTAGTGCTCTTTGCCTCTCCCAATCCTTTCAGCATTTTATTTTCCCTTTCTAATGTTACATCCTGGTGCCCATCCCCCTGCCAACTTAGTTTAAACCCTCCCCAACAGCACTAGCAAACCTCCCCACGAGGATATTGGTTCAGGTCCTGTTGAGGTGCAACCCGTCCGGCCTGTACAGGTCCCACCTCCCCCAGAACCAGTCCCAATGCCCCAGGAATCTAAAGCCCTCCCTCCTGCACCATCTCTCCAGCCACACATGCATCTGCTCCATCCTCCTATTTCTATACTCACGAGCTCGTTGAGGTCCTGCTTTTTAATCTCTTTCCCAGCTCCCTAAAATCTGCCTGCAGGGCCTCATCCCTCTTCCTACCTATGTCGTTGGTACCGATATGGACCACGACCTCTGGCTGTTCACCCTCCCGCCTCAGAATCTTCTGCAGCCGCTCGGTGACATCCTTGATCCTGGCACCAGGGAGGCAATATACCCTCCTGGAGTCACGTCTGTGGCCGCAGGAACGCCTGTTTGCTCCCCTAACTATCGAATCCCCTCCCACTATTGCTGTCCCACTCTTTTTCCTCCACCCCCTTTTAAAGCTGAGCCACCTGTGGTACTGTAGACTTGTCTCTGGCTGCTCTCCCCAGAGGAACCGTCTCCCTCACCAGTACTGAATACTGTTTGGAGAGCGAGATGCACTCAGGGGACTCCTGCGCTACCTGCCTGGTCCTCCTCTTCTGTCTGGCGGTCACCCATTCCCTTTCTGCCTGTTAACTCTATCTGCGGGGTGACCACCTCCAGAAACATACCATCCACGAAGCTCTCAGCCTCGCGGATGCACCGCAATGACACCAGCTGCTGCTCAAGCTCCAAAACCTGGAGCTTGAGCTCCTCCAACTGACGACACTTCCTGCACATGTGGTTGTCCAGGACACGGGAAGGGTCCTGGTGTCCCCATATGGCACAGGATGTGCATTCCATGGGTCTGAGCTGCCCTGCCATGCCTTTACTTAATAGACTATTAACTAGAAACACTTACCAGTAACTCACCAATCAGCTCCTTCCCTGGTTGTGATGGCACTATGGCTGCGTTGCTTTTGCTGTTGTTGTTTTTGCTGGAGGTACTCTGCTTCCTCGCTGCTGAGGCTGCTGCAGTCTGCGCTCTCTCTGGGCCTCCCACCCAATTTATACTCCACCTCCTCGCTGCCGCTGCTGCTCCAGTCTGCGCTCTCTCTGGGCCTCCCGCTCAATTTATACTCCACCTCCTCGCTGCTGCTGCTGTTCCAGTCTGCGCTCTCTCTGGGCCCCCCACTTGATTTATACTCCAGCTCCTCGCTGTCGCCACTGCTCCAGTCTGCGCTGTCTCTGGGCGTCCTGCTCGATTTATCCTCCACCTCCTCGCTGTCGCCGCTGCTCCAGTCTATTCTCTCTCAGGTCCTCCCGCTTGATTTATCCTCCGCCTCCTCACTGTCGCCGCTGCTCCAGTCTACTCTCTCTCAGGTCCTCCCGCTCGATTTATTCTCCACCTCCTCGCTGTCGCCGCTGCTCCAGTCTACTCTCTCTCGGGTCCTCCCGCTCGATTTATCCTCCGCCTCCTCGCTGTCGCCGCTGCTCCAGTCTACTCTCTCTCAGGTCCTCCCGCTCGATTTATCCTCCGCCTCCTCACTGTCGCCGCTGCTCCAGTCTACTCTCTCTCAGGTCCTCCCGCTCGATTTATCCTCCGCCTCCTCGCTGTCGCCACTGCTCCAGTCTGCGCTCTCTCTGGGCATCCTGCTCGATTTATCCTCCACCTTCTCGCTGTCACCGCTGCTCCAGTCTGTACTCTTTCTAGGCCTCCCGCTCGATTTATACTCTGCCTTCTGCTGTCCTGTGATGTCACTGCTTGTTTGTTTGGTTTTTTTATGTCGCTGCTCAGCTCCCTTTAAGCCGCCGCCTCTGCTCCCGCTCAGGTCCATGCTGTGTGCACGCCACATAATGCAGGTACACTGGCAACTCCCAGCTGTACCTCACCACCAGCTCTCTCAACCCCTTCACTGCTTCTGCATTGTTAGCTTGCTTGTCTGACATCCAGTCCTGGATGAGCCACAATTTCCTCCAATTAAATATTGTGAAGAACAAAGCCATTGCCTTTGGCCCCTGGTGCAAACTCCATTCCCTCGCCACCTATCTATGTTGAATAATATAGTCAGACAAACTCTGCCACTAGAAGGTACAATGCACTCACAAGGAAGCATGTGTACATGAGTGACTGTCTGCCAATTTCTTACATTCTAACATTTGGATGTCTAGTGTGTGTTTCTAGGAGAAGGGAACTCACAACCACAAGGAGTGCACTTGCACCGGTGGGGCCCTGCAAATTCATAGTTGCCCAAATTCAAAAAGATAGCACACCACATATTTGGACCAGAGCCTATGGGAACATTAAGACAGGGAAAGTTTGGAGAAATTATGCTACTACCCAGCAAAAACATTTATTTTCTGAGTCTCATTACCCTTATTCACTCACGTACTCTGTTACTTGCACAACAGCAGCAAGGCACACAAGATGTTGGCATCTTATGTCCCGTAGAAGGCTTTGCATTCTAAAACCATTGTAACACATCTTCCTTTTCTCTTCCTATCGAGTATACAGTAGGTGAGAATGCATAGCATATTGTTTATGGGTACATTGTGTGTTGTTTAATTTGTTTGTATTATGAAGGGGTCAAATTTGGAAGTAGTCATCAATGAAGACCTATCAAACCAGTCTTCTGCTTCCTTCATTCCTTCCTTCTGCTCTACATCCTCTTCTTCTGTTACTGCTGCACCATGGGCCTCTTCTTTGACCTGCTACATGTTTACTCCACTTTGTATTGTGAAGTTATGCAACTTGCCGCAGACCATGATTAGTTTGGACATCTTTGCTGGTCTATAGAGAAGCACCCCACCTAGGCAGCTCCACAGTGCAACTTTTGCTTTAGCATCTCAGTCGTCTGCTGTACAGAGGTTCCGATTATGGCCTGTGCCTCACTGTATCAATCTGCTGCTAGTCAATGGTTTCTCAGTGGGATCACCAGCCAAGACTGCAAAGGATATCACTGGCTTCCCAGCAACTATCGATCCAGTTTATCTGGGCCTTCAGTTAATACTGGCACCATGGATTGCAGCATAGTTGACATGCATTATGCTGATTCTGTGATCAGATACCACTGAAAAGTTAATCAAATGGAAGCCCTTTCTTTTGATGGAGTGAATATGGGGTGATGTGAGAAACCCCGATGCCTCTATAGGCGACATTTATCAAGCCCCATACTTTTAGGGACACTGCAATCCGATGAAAGGTCTGTGCCATGTCCCATTGGTGCCTCTTTTCCACAGTGAAAGTCATGAAGGTGTTGTCCCTTGCAAACGCTGTGTCGTGTGTGATACATCTATAGACAGCATACTGGCTGATCTTGCAGATATACCTGTCACTGACTTGGAACAATGCAGTGGCATGAATGTGTAACGCTGTGCTAATCTTAAGAGTTGCAGTAAGAGCTGCCCCTGTTGTTTGCAGTTCAGCTTGGAACAAATAGCATCGCTCGTAATAGCCTCCCCTGTGAAGGCAAAGACAAATATCCTTTGACATGCCTAAGTATGAGTTTCTGGGTCTGTAAATTGTGCATCCAGGGTACTGATGAGGACGGCCCTAATGCCTTAGGAGTTGCTGCATGCTGTGAGAGCCCTGGGGAAATGTGTCCGAACCAGCGAGGGTGGCAGCAGTCAGTGCTCGCGTGGCCTCAATCTGAGTCTGCATGAGAGCAGTCTGAGATGGGCTCATAACAGCCAGTGACTGCATTGCAGCACTAAGCATTTGCGTGGCAGCTGCCTGTGCTACAGCGAAGTGCTCCACACTCCTTGCCAGTGATTCAATGCATTTGGGCACCCTTGCCACTGCAGCCATGAGCTCAGTGTGCCTGGGCGCTCATTTCAGCGAGGACCCACTCCTCCTCTGCGTCCAGCACAGTAGGACTCGATGGCCCACTCTCCCTCCGGGGAGAAGGCCCCCGAGCTTCCCTACCCCCATCGCGTTGCTGCAGCCCGCTGGGTCCTGGAGCTTCACCCTCATCAGACCATTCCCCCCTGCTCCCCTCCAGGGAAGGCATGTTCCCAGTGTGGGCATGGGCTTCCTTGGGAGAAGGTGGCGCTGATGCTTCGGCTTCCTCTTCCTCCTCGCCTTCAGCTTCACTCTCACTGGCAGCTTGAGGGCCTGTCTCCTCACCTGGTGAATCACCATCTGAAAGCAGGGAGGTACAAGAGTGGCTTTAGCGTGAGGACAGGGTGGCAGCAAGGGAGGCATGAGTGCAGCAATTTAGTAATTTGGGTTGAAAGTGTCTAAGGCTGGTGTTGTGAGGAACAAATGGAAGGAGAGAGGACAAAAAGGTGATGACCTTACCATTGCTGTCCAGAACAGGGTCGGCGTCTCCAGTGGCGACGGGACCAATCACCCAGCTTGCCACAATCCTCTGGACGCGCACCTCAAGATCGCTGAGGGGTTGCAGCTGAGGCCGCCCTCCACCCGTCCGTTACTGCTGTCTCCTATTATGAGATAGCTTGGCCTGCAAGAAAAAGGACGGCGTCTGAGTAAATATACAGCCATGGTCTTGCCTGAAATGCCTCCCATAGTTGAATAGCCCTTACTGTATGCAGTCATGGTCTTGCCTGATGTGCCTCCCATAGTTGAACAGCCCTTACTGTATGCAGTCATGGTCTTGCCTGATGTGCCTCCCACAGTTGAATAGCCATTACTGTATGCAGCCATGGTCTTGCCTGATGTGCCTCCCATAGTTGAATAGCCCTTACTGTATGCAGCCATGGTCTTGCCTGATGTGCCTCCCATAGTTGAATAGCCCTTACTGTATGCAGCCATGGTCTTGCCTGATGTGCCTCCCATAGTTGAATAGCCCTTACTGTATGCAAAGTGTGGAATGCACGTGTGTGTTTGATGAAAGGGCCATAGGTGTTGGATGAGTGTTGGGCATTGGGGCTTTTAAGACCCTCTGGCCATAAAGTGAGGTTGAAATGGAGGGATGGAGAGGTTTTGAAAAAAAGGCACTCACCCTGACGACATGAGTGAGGTCGTTGAACTTTTTCCTACATTGGATATGGGTCCTAGGCACCATGCTGCTTGAGGAGACTCTCTGAGCCACCTCCCTCCACACTCTTCTGTACTCGTGTGGCAAAGGCCTCCTGCCACTCTCTGGGTACAGTATAGATCTTCTGCGCTCCACCGCGCCAACCAGTGCCTCAAAGGCCCGCTCGCTGAAGTGCTGTGCTCGCTCCCTGACCCTCTCCATAGTCCTTGGCTGCAAGATTTAGCCACAGGTCTGTCCAGGCCGAGATTCAAGGCTGCAATGAGCAGGGTGTGGCTGCAGAGCAAGATCGACCCTCCCCCTTAAGAACTGACTGCTGCCAGTGTGTCTGTGTTCAATCGCTAACTGACAGCACCTGCGCTGCGCCCGCCCTCTGAGGTAGTGCCTCGCTCCTCGGCCTTAGCAACTTAAGAGAGGTGTGTAGTGCCTGATTTAGCGCTCCAATCACCTCCAGGGGCAACAAAAGCCAAGTTTGCAGTCGAAGGCGATAATTAGCGCCAGGTGCTAAATTTTGCGCACGGCCGATAGCGGCGCACCAAACAGGGTTATACTGAATTTCTCCCCTAAGGGTCCACATGTCAGCCGAGGTTAAGGAAATCTGTTTGGTTGTTGGCCTATCAGAAGCAGGTTAAAACTGATGAAAAGATAAAGATCAAGTTAAGGAAAGAAACAGAGGAGAAGGAAGTGGTAGTAAACCGACCCCTGAAGGAATGAGAGGAAGAAAGGGAAAGTAGGAAAAGTCTCGAGGAAAAGACGGAAAAGGAGAGAGGTGGTGTAATAAAGAGCAATACCTCGAGAGCTAGTGTATAAATAATCAGGATCAGTGCGATGTCTTGTCAAAAGAGACATCAGGCAGAGCAGGCAGAAAAGGTCACAGAGGACCTGATAATTATGTTTAGGGTCACCCAAGAGACAGGCTCTAGAGGAACAGAGTGCTTGTGGGTACCATACTGAATGTAATAAGCGGATTACAAAACTGGAGGTGAAGCATAAAGTGCAGGAGACAGAGTGGGAGATAAAGAGGGAAAAAGATTTAAGCTGCAGGCTAACCAATCTGAAAACTCAGCAAAGGAAGGAAAGAAACAGGGATTTGGGGAGCCAGGAAAATATGCTGAGACGACAATTTAAAAGATGGAATAAAAAGCAAAACTTTTAAGCTTTACCAACGCAAAAGCTATCAATGTTTGTGCCAAGACAAGTAAAACACAAGATTTGTTGAGTGAAAGGAACCTTAAAGGATGCTGGAATTTCTGTTAGTGTGAAAGTGTGTGTAAAAGTGTGGAAGTTTTCCTGACTATGAATTTTAAGAAGTTACGGTATTCCTTTTGCCTGAAAGTCTGTCTTTGAAAGAAAGTGTATGTTGTGTTTGTTTTAGCTCCATCCACTTCTCTGTGCATAGAGCTAAAGCTGTCTATCCCTTTGTAGTCTTGTCTTGGATGTTGGAAGTTTTAAGAGAGGGTGGATGTGTTAAATACGTTCATTTCAATTTAAGATTGTGCACCTAGAAGTGGGAGAAACTTTGTGATTTGCATTTTAAGTTAAAGACACTGCTGTGGATATATTTTGACTGGGACCGCTTGCGCAGCAAACTGTAAATCAGAGGCAGTTTGCTTTACAAAAGATAAGCTTTAGCCTTGAAGTTACAGTTGCCATGGTTTCTAATCATGTCTGGTAGAAAATTAATCTGAACTTTTTGAAAGTGCTTTGTTTTAATTGGATTAAAAAATTGCGATTTTTTGATTTTATTTTAAATCAATTTGAACATTTACAAAGCACTGTCTTCTTAATTTGGTTACTGCAAGTCCGAGACACTCACTTTCTAAATTTTTGACAAGTAGCCTATGGGGAAATAAAGAAAGGAGAAAAAGGAAAGATTTAGTCCCTTTTCTAGTTTCAGTGTAGTGATGTCTGAAAAAAGCTTGTATGAATGTTTCGATGCTACCAGCTGAGGGAAGCTCCTCCCTCTTTTTCAAGTGGCACTGGTTAGTTTAAGATATTGGTCTGAATTAAATTGGAGCTATTGAGGTTAATTAACCTGTTTAAACCAGACTTTTATTACGGCCATGTTGAAATTTTGGTTGGTGAAAGACTATGGGGTCGATTTTCAGTGTGCCGTGAGGCGGGCTTTTAGGCATGCGGGGGGCTAAAATCCCGAATTCGGGGTTCCCGACACCATCCCGCCCAAAACCCACCTCCATGTATGTTTCAAAGGAGATGGATACCCGCCCCGCACTGGGACCCGCCAACCCAAGGCGGGAAGGGATTAGTGCCAATTAACTGCCTGTTAACAGGTAGTTAACAGGCAGTTTTTAGCCTAATCCCTATTTTGAAGGTTGTCGTGTGGGATTCCCGACGGCTCCAAACCACGCCAGGTTAGAGGAGTCGGGCCGTTGGGTTGAAGGACTTGGAGGGGTCGAGATGTCGGTGTTCAGGTGGGTGATGGGTGCATGAGTGCAAAGGTAAGTGTGTTTGGTGTGTCTAAAGTGTGTAAAGAAGTTTAAATTACCTGTACTTACCTTCCTCTAGGCTTCGGGAGTCCATCATTCAACCGGCACAGAAAGCAGAATGGCTGCGATCTGTCAAAAGTAACAGCCTGCAGCTTTCAGTGCCGGTGAGATTTCTAACTGAGTCTACGTAGAAGGACTCAGGTTAGAAGTAAGACTGTCAGGCCTAGAAATTGAGTGCCCTTAGCGCCGATTTTGCGGCGCTAGAGGGCCTAGCGCTGCATTTGGCGCCGGCGCCGATATTGCCTGGGGCCCTTACGCCGCGGTAGACCGGTAGCGCTGCGCCGGCACCGATTACGTCATCGGTGTGCGCAGCGTCCCGGTTGCCATGCCGACGGGCCCCAGCGCCGAAATTCAGTTGCGGCCGCCTCGCCCGTGACAGCCGCAACTAAGACTCTGGCAACAGAGTCTTACGAGTCTTTGCGCCGGCGCATTAAAGGCCCCGTGGCGGCCGGCCGCTTTCCCGCCGGCCGCCTGGCCGCAGCTCCCTCCCCGGACTTCCCCCCCCTCCCCCCAGAACAGAAGCAAGCCCGGCACTTGTCCGAGGTGCCGGGCTCATTTTTTAAAAGATTTTTGCGGGCCGCGATCGGGTGCAGGCAGCTCCTCCTTAAGGGAAGGAGGAGGCCTGCACTTCCCGAGCCTGCCGCACCGCATCGGGTGCCGCAGCGCCGGAATTGCGGCGCGAAACGGCAGTTAGCGCTGATTTACCGCCGCAAAGACCCTTCAGTAGCGCCGGCAGCCGTTTGGGCGCGGCCCTGCTGAATTTTTGGCGCGCGCAGGGGGACTTAGCGCCGGCACTAACTTCCGGCGCTAAAGCCCTGGCTAAGCCAAAACTCAATTTCTAGGCCTCAGTGTTTGACAGCTTCAAGCAGCTGTGAAACACTGATATTTCATCTGTCAACACGTCTTGACAGATGAAATTTCAATCTGTGACATCACCTGTTGCCGGGTGGCCCTTAATTGGCCTGCTGAGCCCGCTGGGCGGGCTCAACAAGGTCAATCAAGTGAAAATCGCGTGGATTGGCCGCATCTCGATGGAGGCGGGACTGCAACCCGAAAGTTGTAGTCCTGCCTCCTTCCCGACTTCTGAATGAAAATCCAGCCCTATAGTTCTGGACATGAGACAATTACATCAATAATTGGTATTTAAAAAAAAAATTCTGACCAATTTCAAATATTTGTGACCAGGGGTAAAAAAAAGGAAATGCTATTGTTCTGTGTGGAGTTGTTTCACAGAATGTTTGTAGTGGTGTTACTAATGAGGTCTGATGTTTTTACCTGCTGAATTGAATTGATCAGGATCTTAACAAAGATTTTAAAGGCACAAAGATTTTGCAAAAGTGATTTGAGTGGATGTTACCCCACAGTGACAGAAGGGAATCAGTAATTGATGAATTAACCCATTGGGCTCGCAGGAAAGCCACAATGGATTTTCAGTTTTTTCTTTGAAGCAGAGGGGCCATATGAGTGTTGATGGTGCAAGATTACCAAGAGGGGTTCTTTGATATAGAAATTATTTCAAGGTGTTACGGAGCTTGAACTTTGCTGGAAAAGTGCAGAGGGAGCTCCAGTAATGTTCAGAATTGAAGTTTTTAGCTGCAGAAATTGATGGATCTCGAATGTTCCAGCATGGTGACAAAATTGGACTTAAACACTTTGCTTTTTAATGCTTGGAATTAACTATTTGGAGTCTTCCAAGACGGATTGCTCGAGAGGGAAGATGAAAGACTCGCAGCCAAACGTGGTTGCAACTACTTCTGTCTCCTTTTGACAAAATCATAAGCCTGGACAGAATTTGTTTGAGAAATTAAAATTGATTAGATAAGTTGATATGAGTTGCTGCTCAAGAACTCGGGAAGGGAGATTTATCTGAAATTTAAGGGGATAATCAAATGTTATTTTTGAAAAAGTCCAGTCTACGTGGTTCCATCTAAACTGTGTTAACAAATAAGTTTTTGCGGGGAGACTGTTGTGTTAAAGGTAACTAACATCCCTCATCTTGCAGACTGAATTGCTCTCTGGTATATTTTGAGGAAATGAAGATCCACTAAGAAGTTAAATGGTAATGATCATATTGTATTGGATGGTAAAGTTTCTCTGGGGCTCATGAATGAGATGAAATGGTAATAAATTGGATTAATAAAAAAAAAAATTCTAGGCGATTATGGGTGAATTTTAGAAACTCAAACAGGGATGAGGTACTTCCCCTAATCCTTATGGGAATATGCAGCAAAGAGTCTAAAGGAACGGCTTACTCCCACATGAATTGGTAATGGGGAGACCCATGCGAACTCCCACACATCTGTTGGTCCCCACGTTAACGGACAAGCAAGTTGAGGAGGTAACTTGGGACAAATTCCTGAGCGACCTCTGGGAAACTTTAAAGGAGGTACACCTGAGGGCTGCCCACAACATTGGGAAGGCACACCAACGCAGCTGACTACACCTAGCTCTGAGTAAACCCCAGGAGTGGGAGGTGGGAAGCCAGGTAATAGTACGAAACTATGCGAGGGCGGAAGTTTTTGAACTACTCTACAAGGGATCGTATAGCATTGTTGACAAAGTTAGTCCAGTGATGTACATGGTTCGGTTACCTAAGAAATTAAGTGGTTTCATATTAACATGATGAAGCTTTTTCAGCCCGCTAGCAGTTCAAGAAGACAACAAGCCACGATTATGAGCATGGTGAGCTGGATTTATCCTCTCCAGTGGGATGATAAAGAAGGGGTGCCTAATGGGACACCCCCACCCAATGAGGTGCCCTTGCCTGAAGTGGCACCTCCACAGGTACAGTATGATCCAAATGGAGGTGGACAGGACATGGTAGCTGTAGAAACCTCCTCACCCCCAGGTCCGGAACCACCTCCTATCCACAGACAAATTCAACAGACCCCTCCGACCCCACGGTGGCATAGTAGAAGAAATAAAAAGACTCCCTTGAAGTATCATCAGTGGTAGGGGTCGAAAATTGCCCAATGCAGAAAAGAAAAGTAGGAAGCCCCGTTTTGTTTTGCTTAAAAAAAATATCCATCAGTAATGAGAGCCAGAACTAATGGGTGGACATAGGGTGCAAGGCCAGGAGTAACACTCTGTTATTGTCCCTTATCCCCACAGGCAAGGAGATATATAAAATGAAAGACTTATTCTGGCCAATGATCGGGATTCTGCTCTATCTCGAAGGTTCTACAGTGGCCTGTTTGGCATATTGGACCACCAGTAACTATTTTCCCTATAATAGTTCGATTGCATTTGCCCCGGAGACACCACCCTGGGACGCCACTCAAAACATTACCCTCCAGTACATCAAGGGTGATTGCGAAACCGCGTGTTCAGGGACAGTGTGGGTTACCACATATGAGGTCCATGAAGGTAGGGGGATATGCATAAAATGCAAAGATCGCCCCACCGGGCCACGGGTGTGGTTCTTACAAGCAGGATCAGGTGACCATACAAGGTATAATCAAATAGGGAACCCTCAGGGGAATGTAGGAAGCCCGACCCAATCCCGAGCAGCGGGAGACACCCTGTTGCGTTGGCCCCGATGGTGGAAAATTCATGAGGATGTGTGAGCCCAAATGGGGTGACAGATAGGTTCCAGTCAGAGGATTCGGCCGGCTTGACCATGATTGAAAGGGATGTGACCAGTTGTACGATGTTTGCCAACAATAGGGCCAAGGAACTCTATCAATGGTATAACAACGATACCGGTATTAGCACCTATCATGTAAGGGGATGTGGTAACAGAAGTGCGGTTATACATGCAGTAGAATTAATAGTCCAACTGAAAATTCCTCCCCCTACGAATAAAACCGAACCGCAGGAAGAACGGCAAGAAACCCGGGTTGTCCGCCCCAAACACACTCTGGGGCCGGCAAATGGGCTCGCGGTAATCTCAACTCAGATAATATTGTACCATGATAGCAAAATACTGCAGATGCTGGAAATCCGAAATAACAACAGAAAATGCTGGAAAAACTCAGCAGGCCAGGCAACATCCGTGGAGAGAAATTAGAGTCAACGTTTCGGGTCAAAACCCTTTGTTAAGACTCTTGGCTGCAATCATTATGACCAAGAGTCTTGACAAAGGGTTTTGACCCGAAACGTTGACTCTAATTTCTCTCCACAAATGTTGCCTGGCCTGCTGAGTTTTTCCAGCATTTTCTGTTGTTACTTAATATTGTACCATGATGTGCATCACGAGGTGGTGCCGATAATATTGAATCTGACTGAGGTGGGACTGCCGAACTGGTGCAAGCCAGAGACAGCGTGGTTATATGGGAGGATGATGTGGGAATTAATAGAGGGATTTTGGGAAAGGGCCAGCACAACACTGGCAGAATGGGAATTAGAGCCGTTACATCATAAGGGCTCAGAGGTGGGTAACGGGTCTAACGATACCTTTAGGGAAAATAGTACTGCAATCATTTAAGAAAATGATATCACTAATGGGATTAAAGGGGACCATATCAGATAACTGATGCAGCGACTGTTTTTAATACCGGAACCTCCCTAGTTAATAGCCTTGATTTGGCTAGCTTAGATCAATCCGCAAAGGGGTCAGAAATCGTTTAAGGGACATTTTGAATAAAATGAATGGTCTGGAACAAGAGGAATTGAAGGAGGACCAAATTATGACCATTCTTTTGCAGGGTGTGGTTAAACATTTAAAATCCCATGCTAAAAAGATAAAACAAATTTTAAAGGAGAATCGGAATGCCTCTGGTGAGGCAGTGCGAAATGATATGTGTGTAATGTATGGATCTTTTTTTAAAGTTGTTTTATGGGATGTGGGCGTTGCAGGCAAGACCAGCATTTATTGCCCATCCCTAATTGCCCTTGAGAAGGTGGTGCTGAGCTGCCTTCTTGAACCGCTGCAGTCCGTGTGGTGAAGGTACTCCCACAGTGCTGTTAGGGAGGGAGTTCCAGGATTTTGACCCAGTGACGATGAAGAATCGGTGATATACTTCTAAGTCAGGATGGTGTGTGACTTGGAGGGGAACTTGGAGGTGGTGGTGTTCCCATGCGCCTGCTGCCCTTGTCCTTCTAGGTGGAAGAGGTCACGGGTTTGGGAGGTGCTGCCGAAGAAGCATTGGCGAGTTGCTGCAGTGCATCTTGTAGATGGTATACACTGCAGCCACGGTACGCCGGTGGTGGAGGGAGTGAAAGTTTAAGGTGGTGGATGGGGTGCCAATCAAGCGGGCTGCTTTGTCCTGGATGGTGTCAAGGTTCTTGAGTGTTGTTGGAGCCACTCATCCAAACAAGTAGAGAGTATTCCATCACAGTCCTTACTTGTGCCTTGTAGATGGTGGAAAGACTTTGGGGAGTCACAAGGTGAGACACTCGCCACAGAATACCTAGCCTCTGACCTGCTCTTGTTACCACAGTATTTATGTGGCTGGTTCAGTTAAGTTTCTGGTCAATGGGATTCAGCAATGGTAATACTGTTGAATGTCAAGGGGAGGTGGTTAGACTCTGGCTTGTTGGAAATAGTCATTGCCTGGCTCTTCTGTGGCGTGAATGTTACCTGCCACTTATCAGCTCAAGCCTGAACGTCTTCCAGGTCTTGTTGCATGTGGGCATGGATTGCTTCATTATCTGTGGAGTTGTGAATGGCGCTGAACACTGTGCAGTCATCTGCGAAAATCCCCCTTTCTGACCTTATGTTGGAGGGAAGGTCATTGATGAAGCAGCTGAAGATGGTTGGACCTAGGACACTGCCCTAAGGAACTCCTGCAGTGATGCCCTGGGGCTGTGATGATTGACTCCAGCCAGTGGAGCGTTTTCCCCCTGATTCCCATTGACTTCAGTTTTACTGGGCTCCTTGATGCCATACTCAGTCAAGTGCTGCCTTGATGTCAAGTGCAGTCACTCGCACCTCACCTCTGGAATTCAGCTCTTTTGTCCATGTTTGGACCAAGGCTGTAATGCGGTCGGGAGCCGAGTGGTCCTGGTTGTAGTGTATATATCCGTCTACCTTTAAGAAAACCATTGTATGTAACCGTTCACCTTTAAGAGAACTATTTTAGGTGTGGCACTACTTTGTTGGCTTCTGTATACTGTAATACCGACGGTGACCACACCGGTATATAAGTGCTGTGTCAGGATTTATTTGGCAGATTCGCCCTGACCTTCGAATAGTAAAGTCCTGTTTTAAGTTACTCTGGTAGTCTGTGTATTAATTAACTAAACAACCCACAGACTTTACAGTGGCGATGAGTCCGATCGTACCCTGCGGCAACAATACTTCCGAAGCAGTTAACGAGCGTCGAGAAGAGGCAACCGCCCTCGTCGTTCTGCTGGGGGAAAACTCGAGGCTGCAGAACTAGGAAGGAAGAAGAAGTTAGAGACAAAGACTTCCATCAGCAACAGGCACTGACTGTCCCTTCTGCCATGGTGAGGAGTGAGCCGATCAGCACGAGAAGCAAGCCGGCCACGGTGACTGTGAGTAAGGGAAAAGTAAAAAGAATAACCGGAGGATAAGGGCGGTGCACTCGACCACGGTCGAGGGGGAAAGGAGCCGGACAGAAGTCGGGCCCAGAGGCGCTGAGACTGGGGCAGCGTGGAGCAAGGAAGCCGCGGTACAGACAGGCTGGGGACGCAACGGCGTCGTGAGACAGCTAGACCGCGACCGGCGAAAAAGGCCGGGCAGTGACCGAAGCCACGAAGCGCTGCGACCGGGAGCGTAGGCGCGGGAAGATATAAAAACTCAGCCGCAGCCGGGGAGGGAAGCACCGGACTGTGAGAGGGCTGGGAGGCGCGATTGGGAGCCGAGCGAGCGGGAGAGGCAGAGCCGACCAAGGGAGACTGAGCGAGAGCCAGTCCAGCGGCTGAAACTGTTCGCCGTCAACGGGGTGTACCCAGCGCCGGTAGAGCCGAGTGAGCGGGAGAGAGACAGAGCCCGAGCAAGGGGAACTGAGCGAGAGCCAGCCCAGCGGCTGAAACTGTTCGCCGTCAACGGGGTGTGCCCAGCGCCGGTTGCCCTGCCGAGAAAAGGGAAAGCACTGAAGCCGACGCGCAGGCTGTTAACCTGAAAGCCAGCAGCCGTCGCCCGTGGGGAAAGTGTACCCCTCCCGCCAGGGGAAGAAACGCGGGAAGCCGCCATTAGGTGGAGAAGAAGACAGAAGCGGGGAACCGCCATTGAAGTGGGCGGGGAGAGAAGATAAGCGCGGGAAACCGCCATTTTCGCGGGAACCGCCATCTTGAAAAAAAAAGAAAATTTAAAGAAATAATCCATGGTGTTATCAGGAAGAGAGGAAGATGCCTAAGCGTGGTAACATCAACGATTTTAATTCCGAGGTAGAAGACTGGGCCACGTATGTGGAACGCATTGAGATCTATTATGAGGCCAATAAAATAGAAGAAGATGACAAAGCTATAACCTTGCTAAACTCGATGGGCGTGAAGACATACGGGCTCTTGAAGCATCTACTAGCACCAGCTAAACCGGCGGATCAGACTTTCGATGATATTGTGACTGTTCTGAAGGATCACTTGAACCCCACACCGTTGATGTTGGCGGAACGATTCAAATTCTATGCGAGAACGCAAAGGAAAGACGAAAGCAACGCAGAATACTTGGTCGAACTGCGTAGACTAGCGAAACACTGCCAGTTTGGAGGGAATCTGACAGAGGCATTGCGAGACAAGTTTGTGTGCGGGTTGTCAAAGGAAGGAACGCAAAAGCGACTACTCGAAGAGAACGACCTGACGCTTGACAGGGCTGTCCTTATTGCAGCATCGCACGAAGCCGCAGCGAAGGGAACTGTGGAAATGCAGCTAAAGGCAGCGGCACTCAGTGTGGATCAAATTACCTCGAGTACAACAAAATGCTATCGTTGTGGGAAGACAACACACGACCAGAACCAATGCTGGTTTAAGAACCAGGAATGTAGGAAATGTGGCAAACTGGGTCACATAGCTAAGGTATGCCGGTCAGGGAAGAAGACCAACAACCATAGGAAGCCATCACAGGAAAAGTACAACAAGGTACACAAGGTGGCTGAGAAGAGTTCAGACGAACAGAATTCGGACTCAGACCCAAACAGCCAGGAGCTGGGCAGTCTGAGAATTCACAATGTGAGTAAGGAAGCTGACCTACAAACTATCTGGGTCATGCATAAAATAGCTGGCGTCCAAGTGAAAATGGAGTTGGACACTGGATCAGCTCTATCAGTCATAAATCGAAGGGATTACCACCGGCTATTCTCACATATACCCTTAAGAGATACCAAGTTCGTATTGCAGACATACACGGGGCATAAAGTATACCCCATGGGGAAGATAAGAGTCAAGGTGAGAGATGGGGGTAAAGAACACCCAAGAATGAACTTATACGTACTACCTGAGGGAGGACCACCACTTCTGGGACGGGAGTGGATCAAGAAAATAGACATGGAATGGCACTATCTAAAAGCCATAATGAGTGAGGACTCGGTGCAGACAATCAGCTCAGATTCTGAAACGGATAACGATAAGACCAACCCAAATATGAAAGACAAGGCTAAAATGGACTTGCTGACTAAGGTTGGAAGAACGAAGGCATGCATAAAGGCTTATGCTCCAGAGAAGAACAAAGTTTCAGAACAGAACTCCACCGAACAACGACAACATAGTTTGACAGAGAATTCTGAGTCTGTTCAGTTTACGGACATATCCATGACTGACGAACACCGAGCTCGGACTCAACTTTATTTCAAATTACGACAGCAAGTAGAACAAGTGAGTTACCGTCTCGAACAAGAGATGAAAACAATGAAAAAGTTCTATGACACCGAATGGGAGAATCTGGAAAGACAACAGAAGCAGCTATCTCAAGCAGAGAGCGACCATAGAGCCATTGTGACCAATTACCGATCACATCTCCCTTATGCTGTTCAGGAGTTAGAATATTTGCAGGAAGGAGCAAATGAAGAGGAATCTTCAGGAAGCCAGGATTTTATTCCCGTTCTTCTCTACGACTCCTTACAAGCAGAGTTTGAGAAGTTGAAGGAACAGTATGAACAGGCCCAGGCTACAATCCTGGAGGGGATTAACTCGGCAACCTCCGAAAAGTTAGTTTCAGTAGAAGCATATGAGCAACTAAAGGTTGAACATGAGCAAGAAGTCCAAAGGCTGCAGGAAATTCTTGATGAGCTCAAGGCCAAGACAGACTCATCGGTAGAAGTTCCATCCATAGATGAGAAATTAGAGGTGAAAGACATGGCAGAACATGAAAGACAAGATGTCCAAGAACTCATAAAAATATTGAAGGAAACCCAAGACAAATATGAGGCGGCAATGACCGAGGTTCAACAACTTGAAGAACAGATTCAACTGGGAATCCTTTCAGTGGGAGAAAAGGAAACTGTAAGAAACACAGAGACTGTAAGAATGGCCCCTGAACATGAGCTAGAGAGCATCGAGGCGCAACTTCTCCGAGCGCTGAAAGCCAAAGTACAAGAGGAAAAGAAGGTGAAAGCATTGGAGGAAAAGGTGGATGAAATGGAGAAGACTCTGATCCACAGTGTTCCCGTGGAAGAGTTAACGGTCAGCCAACTCCTTCATATGCTGAGGGACAAGACTCTGCAATGGGAACAATCTGAACACGAGCTTCAATCTTCAAAGGGAAGGAGTTCGGAGCTCTCAAAAGTTATGGAAATAGCTGAGGTTGCAACACAGATTTTACTGGGATGCCAAAAGTACGCTGAATCACATCTATGTGAACAACAGAATGTTGAAACAGCTGCTCCAGTAGAAGGATTGAATAGCCCGATCAATCAATCCCCGATGGAAGGGGAAGTATTGAAATCACAAATGAGGTCATTAGTGAAGGATTTGCAGGAAACCCAGGAAGAGCGGGATGAATATGAATGCATGAAAAAGTCTCTTCAGGAAAGATGTCTAGGGAGGGAACAACAGTCGGCTAACGTCCAGTTGCGTAAGGAAGAAGTAGCAGGCCCTCTCGCTAGACTAGTTCAGGACGACACCGAATATTACCATGACCTGTTGAGTGACACGGAATATTACGAGGACTTGGTCTGCCCAGCTTGTGATGAAAACTCCCAAAGTGCAGAAATCAGGATGAAGCACTTAAAGTCTAAGGAACATAGGGAGATGGTGGCGCTACAGCTGGCAGCTGATAAGGGAGCCCCGAGAGTCTCCAAGAAGCAGAAAAGAAAAAGACGAAGCAGAAGGTGATAACCATCTAAATCATTATCACTTCTACCAGATCATGTACGTGGGCCCTACGAAGGGAGCCAAATCAGTTGGCAAGTAGGAAAAATTACCAAGGCAGTCCAGCTGTTTGTAAAAGTCAGCACTGCTGGTTCAGCAGGACGGAAGTTCAAGCTGTTAAGTCAAGGGAAAGACTATTGGATGAGTCACGCTAGCAAGGTGAACCGGCTACACCAAAGAGATGTTGTTCGGACCGAGTCAAGACCAGAGACTGAATCTGTGAACTGTTCCCGCAGAGACTGAATCTGTAAACTGTTTCCTGCATAGATTATACCTGTGAATTGTTTTACATGAAGTTGAATATATGTTATGTTTAATGGGGGACTAAGTATGTTGTAAGCTAAAAAGGGAGGATTGTAGTGTATGTATCCGTCTACCTTTAAGAAAACCATTGTATGTAAGCGTTCACCTTTAAGAGAACTATTTTAGGTGTGGCACTACTTTGTTGGCTTCTGTATACTGTAATACCGACGGTGACCACACCGGTATATAAGTGCTGTGTCAGGATTTATTTGGCAGATTCGCCCTGACCTTCGAATAGTAAAGTCCTGTTTTAAGTTACTCTGGTAGTCTGTGTATTAATTAACTAAACAACCCACAGACTTTACACTGGTGGAACCCAAACTGGCATCAGTGAGCAGGTTATTGGTAAGTAAGTGCCTCTTGATAGCACTGTCGATGACACCTTCCATCACTTTGCTGATGATTGAGAGTAGACTGATGGGGCGGTAATTGGCCAGGTTGGATTTGCCCTGCTTTTTGTGGACATATCTGGGTAGTTTTCCACATTGTCGGATAGATGCCAGTGTTGTAGCTATACTGGAACAGCTTGGCTAGAGGCTCGGCTAGTGCTGGAGCACAAGTCTTCAGCACAATAGCCGGGATGTTGTCGGGGCCCATAGCCTTTGCTGTATCCAGTGCGCTCAGCCATTTCTTGATAGCACATGGAGTGAATCGAATTGGCTGAAGACTGGCTTCTGTGATGGCGGGGACCTCGGGAGTAGGCTGATATGAATCATCCACTCAGCACTTCAGGCTGAAAATGTTTGCAAACGCTTCAGCCTTGTCTTTTGCACTTACGTGCTGGGCTCCACAATCATTGAGGATGGGGATATTCATGGAGCCTCCTCCTCCCGTTAGTTGTTTAATTGTCCATCACTATTCACGACTGGATGTGGCAACACTGCAGAGCTTTGATCTGATCCATTGATTGTGGGGTCACTTAGCCCTGTCTATAGCATGCTGCTTCCGCTTTTTAGCATGCATGTATGCCTGTGTTGCAGCTTCCCCAGGTTGGCAGCTCATTTTTAGGTATGCTTGGTGCTGCTCCTGGCATGCTCTTCTACACTCCTTATTGAACCAGGGTTGGTCCCCTGGCTTGATGGTAATGGTAGAGTGAGGGATATGCTGGCCCATGAGGGTACAGATTGTGGTGGAATACAATTATGCTGGAGCTGATGGCCCACAGTGCCTCATGGATGCCCAGTTTTGAGCTGCTAGATCTGTTCTGAATCTATTCCATTTAGTACAGTGGTAGTGCCACACAGCACAATGGAGGGTGTCCTCAGTGTGAAGATGGGACTTTGTCTCCACAATGACTGTGCTGTGGTCACTGTTACCAATGCTATCATGGACAGATGCATCTGCGCCATGTAGATTGCTGAGGACGAGATCAAGTAGATTTTTCTCTCGTGTTGGTTCTCTCACCACCTGTTGCAGGCCCAGACTGGCAGTTATGTCCTTCAGGACTCAGCCAGCTCAGTCAGTAGTGGTGCTACGGAGCCACTCTTGGTGATGTACATTGAAGTCCCCCACCCAGAGTACATTCTGTGCCCTTGCTACTCTCAGTGCTTCTTCCAAGTGGTGGTCAGCATGGAGGAGTACTGATTCATCAGCTGAGGGAGGGCGGTAGGTGGTAATCAGGAGGAGCCATTTGCAGGAACAGATCAACAGCACCCTGTTAGGGATGGTATATTATCCATTTTGCCCAAAAATGCGACCACAAATCCTCTGTTCCGCATGGAGAATATAGGGGTATGTCAGGGCGATCACTTAATAAGGTATGATGAACCCCCGCAGTGTGTGACCCGGGTGGCTGGGACCACATCGGTGGCCTCAGATCAACTGGGTGTGCTCAGGCTCAGGATACATTCATCTGCCCTTATGACGTGGTAGAAGATGCAGCCCCTGCGTGCGGGTTTGATTGGGATGGGATAGAATGGAACTGCACCATGAAAGTGATTGCGGAACAGCATTTCCCTGTATGATCTGCGTATCGAGGGAAGGGTGAATATCGTGTCACTACAATGTACGAGGAGTACCAGTACGGTAACAACCTGACTTGTCCTGTTGCGGCGGGAACTTTGTGCTTTACCCCAGTCCAACCTGTATGAGTTGGGGTACGGGTTTTATTAAGCATTTATTCACATAGGCAAGTAAATATTGTTGTAGAAGATGAGCTAAAAGAACAATTACACCAGTATGTGACTCAGTTCGGCTATGACATTCCACCACTGCCAGAACACTTGGTAGAATTAATGAAATGCGTTAGTCAGTCCCAAAAGCACTTTTATACCTTGGCTCAGAAAAATCATGAACTGCGTAAAGTAATCTCGAAGGTGGAGGATGATTTGTCTTGGTGGGATATCGGTATAAGTATTGAGGTTCATCCCTGGATAAGAATTATCTCCCACGTTTTGGTCATTGTTCAGTTGGTGATTGTGTTATATTTACTAACGATAACTTGTCGAGTCAACAGGAGACGCAAGCAGCAAGAGTGGGTTAAACTGTTGCAGAAAATGCTGAAGGAAGAAAACAATGACGATGCCTACAATTTGTAAGTGCCTGTGACCCAAAGATTCGGGTGCACAACCACTTGAGGGTGGACTGTAAGGACACACTATTTGTTATAACCTCTGCTGTAACTTGACCAAAAATTAAAAGTTGACCACATTTTATGTACCACCATGCTTCGTGAGGCCAAGAGACTGGTTGCCGAGAGAACTTTTGCAAAAATAAAAGATGCTCCGGTTGTAAGCTGTGAAGGCTGCCAACTGTCTTTCAACAGGTAAGGAAAACAGACCTTGAAAGTTCTGCGGGAACAGACTGTTGAATCAGCGCAAAAACAGAAACATCTTCAGACTATGGAATGTAACCGACCTTGAAGCCCACGGATGCTTAACGGACTATTGATAAGAGGAACTGAAAACCAACTAGTGACCATTATCCGTATAGTTAGGGACATGTTGCAGTAGGTGGGTTGCCAAGTTTAAGGTATAAAAGATGCTGTAAAAAGACACTTGGGGCTGCAGCCGAGCAATCCGACCAGTTGTCAGAAATCAGACGTCTAGTCATCGCCGAATTGACCAGTCGCTGGTGTTATTACGTATGTGGTGTTTGTTTATTATCGCTTGAGCTTAAAGTAAAGGGATAGCTCTGTGTATGCTAAAGTATTGTTATATGCTACATAACTGTCAGATGCTTACTTGTAATATCTTGCTGATTTTTAAGTAAAATAAGTTTTTCACAGATTCATTGGGTTTTGTGTTGTCTGTTCGATGGGTCTGAACCTTGGAAACTGTTGGATGGGTCGAAGGATGATTTCCGCGCATCTTACACTACGGAGCCAAATTTCTAGGTCAAAAAATTTAGAGAGCTGATGGCTGTAGATTTACCTAATGTTATTGACTTCGTGCTATGTTATTCTGAATACAGCATTTAGAAGTTGATGAACAGCAAAGGCAAAATCGAGCATTTTATTTACAATATGCCTTTGGCTGTGGTCCTGTAAATGAAAAAGAAACACTGCTTGTAGCACAAGTATGCTCTTGATTGAGTGGCTTTGTGTTTCATGAACTTGTTCCACTATCGACAGAACAACAGAAAACGCTGGAAAAACTCAGCAGGCCAGGGCAGCATCCGTGGAGAGAGAAATGGAGTTAACGTTTCAGGTTGAAGACCCTTCGTCAGAACTGGAAAAAAATCAGGAAAAGGGATAGATTTTAAAGCAAGTGGGGGCTGGGGAAGGGGAAGGGGATGAAAGAACAAAAGGGAAGGTCAGAGATAGGATAGAAAGCAGGGGAGGTTAAGAGACATTGAGAGATATTCAAGGAATAAAGGATGGCTCTAGATGAAGAGTGAGTGGCCCTGGCAGAATGAAGGACAGCTGCCATGTGGGAGGGAAAAAAAAACCCAGACGAAAGTGTGGATTAAAAAAAAAAGGTGGCCCATCTCTGACTCTTCCCTTCTCTTCCTCGACTTCTTCATCTCCATCTCTGGGGATAGGTTATTGACAAACATTCACTACAAGCCCACTGACTCCCACAGCTACCTGGACTACACTTCCTTCCACCCTACCTCCTGTAAGGACACTATTCCATTCTCGCAGTTTCTCCATCTCCGCTGCATCTGCTCTGATGATGCCACCTTCCATACCAGTGCTTCCGACATGTCTTCCTTTTTCCTCAACTGAGGAGCCCCCTCTACTATGGCTGACACATCCCTCGCCCATGTCCGCTCTAGCTCCCGTGCTTCTGCCTTCACCCCTGCCCCTCCTTCCCGGAACCACGATAGAGTTCCCCTTGTCCTCACCTTTCACCCCACCAGCCTCCACATTCAACGGATCACCCTCTGCCATTTCTGCCACCTCCAGCGTGATCCCACCACCAAACACACCTTCCCCTCACCTCCCCTTTCAGCATTCCGTAGGGACCGCTCCCTCCAAGACACCCTAGTTCACTCCTCTATCACCCCAGCACCCTTTCCCTTCGCCCGGCACCTTCCGGTGCAAGCACAGGAGATGCAACACTTGCCCTTATACCTCCCCCCTTCCCACTGTCCAGGGCCCCAAACAGCCCTTCCAGGTGAAACAGCGATTTATTTGTACTTCTTGCAATTTAGTACACTGTATTCGCTGCTCATGATATGGTCTCCTCTACATTGGGGAGACCAAACGCAGATTGGGTGACCGCTTTGCGGAACACCTCCGTTCAGTCCGTAAGGGGAACCCCAAGCTCCTAGCTTGCACCGAATCCTCCTTCATTATGGCTTTCAGGTAGTGCCATTCCATGTCTATTTTCTTAATCCACTCCCGTCCTAGAAGTGGTGGTCCTCCCTCAGGTAATACGTACAAATTCATTCTTGGGTGTTCTTTCCCTCTATCTCTCACCTTGACTCTTATTTTCCCCATGGGGTATATATTATGCCCCGTGTATGTCTGTAATACGAACTTGGTATTTCTCAAAGGTATGTGAGAGAACAGCCGGTGGTAGTCCCTTCGGTTGATGACTGATAGAGCTGATCCAGTGTCCAGCTCCATTCGTACTTGGACTCCAGCTATTTTTAGTACGACCCAAATCGTTTGTAGATCAGTTTCTTTCCCCACATTGTGGATCTTCAGACTACCCAGCTCCTGGTTGTTTGGGTCTGAGTCTGAATTCTGTTCGTCTGAACTCTTTTCAGCCACCTTGTGTACCTTGTTGTACTTTTCTTGTGGTGGCTTCCGTTGATTGTTGGTCTTTTTCCCGGACCTGCATACCTTCGCGATGTGACCCAGTTTGCCACATTTCCGACACTCTTGGTTCTTAAACCAGCAGTGATTCTGGTCGTGCGTGGTCTTCCCACAACGGTAGCATTTTGTTGTGCTCGAAGTAATTTGGTCCACCCCGAGTGCTGCCGCCTTTAGCTGCATTTCGGCCGTTCCTTTCGCTGCGGCTTTGTGTGATGCAGCTATGAGGACAGCCCTGTCCAGTGTGAGGTCGTTTTCTTCCAGTAGTCGCTTCTGCGTTCCTTCTTTGGACAATCCGCATACGAACTTGTCCCGCAGTGCCTCTGTCAGATTCCCTCCGAACTGGCAGTATTTTGCTAGCCTACGCAGTTCGACCAAGTATTCCGCATTGCTTTCGTCTTTCCTCTGCGTTCTTGCGTAGAATTTGAATCGCTCAGCCAGCATCAACGGTGTGGGGTTCAAGTGGTCCTTCAGCACAGCCACAATTTCTTCGAAGGTCTGATCCGTTGGTTTAGCTGGTGCTATTAGATGCTTCAAGAGCCCATATGTTTTTGCCCCCATCGAGTTTAGCAATGTTATCGCCTTGTCGTCTTCTTCTATTTTGTTGGCTTCGCAATAGATCTCTATGCGTTCCACGTACGTGGCCCAGTCTTCTATTTCAGAATTAAAATCGTTAATATTCCCTCGCTTAGGCATCTTTCTTTCTTTGAAGCAGCACAGTATTTCTTTAAGTATTATTTATTATCTTTTTTTTTCGAAAATGGCAGTTTTCCTGCGAAAATGGCGGTTTCCCGCTCTTCCCTTCTCTCTCTCTCTCTCTCTCTCTCTGCCCACTTCAATGGCAGTTAAGATCACAGAAATCACAGAAACCCCACAGTGCAGAGAGAGGCCATTTCGGCCCATCGAGCCTGCACCGACACATATCCCACCCGATCCCGGTAACCCCTACATCAACACATATCCCACCCCTATCCCCGTAACCCCACTAACACTAAGGGTCAATTTATCATAGCCAATCAACCTAACCGGTTCTTTTCCCGCGAAAATGGTGGTTTCCCGCTCTTCCTTTCTCTCCCCGCCCACTTCAATGGCGGTTTCCCGCCTCTGTCGTCTTCTCCGCCTAATGGCGGCTTTCCGCGTTTCTCCCTGGTGTAAGGGGTACGCTTTCCCCACAGCGGACAGGTTCAGCCGCTGTGCTGGCTCTCGCACAGCTCCCCTTACTCGGCTCTGTCTTTTCCTCCCGCCCGCACGGCTCTACCGGCGCTGGGTACACCCCGTTAACGGAGGACAGTTCAGCCGCTGGACTGGCTCTCGCGCAGTCTCTCTCTCCCCGTGCTCGGCTCTGTCTCTCCCTCTCCCGCACGTTCGGTTCTACCGGCTCTGGGTACTCCGTAGGTGGAGAACAGTTCAGCCGCTGGACTGGCTCTCGCGCAGTCTCTCTCCCCGTTCTCGGCTCCTGTTCGCTCTCCCACTCCCGCACGTTCGGTTTTGCCGGCTCTGAGTACCCCGTTGGTGGAGAACAGCTCAGCCGCTGGGCTGGCTCCTCGCAGTCTCTCTCTCCGCACCCGGCTCTCACCCGCACGGTTCCCGTTCGCCTCCCCAGCCCTCTCGCAGACCGGTGTTTCCCTCCCCGGCTGCGGCTGGGTTTCTCTTCCCGCGCCTACTCGCAGGCTCAGCACTTCATGGCTGCGGTCGCTGCCCGGATTTTTCCCGCCGATCGCGGTCCGGCTGTCACCCGACGCCGTTGGACCCGACTTTTGGCCGGTACAGCTCCCCCTCAACCGAGGTCGAGTGCTCTGCCCTTATCCTCCGGATACTTCTACACCTTCCCCTACTCACAGTCTCTTCGGCCGCCTTGTTCCCTGCTGATCGGCTCACTCCGTACCGTGGTAGAAGGGTAGTCAGTGCCTGTTGTTGCTGGAAACTTTTGTTGCTAAAGTCTTCCACCTTTCTCCTGCTGCAGCCTCGTGCTTTCTTCCAGCAGCACGACGAGGGCAGTTGCCTCTCTTCGACGCTCTTCTTTCTTTGGTAATCTTGCC
This sequence comes from Somniosus microcephalus, assembly GCF_052327205.1. Taxonomy (NCBI): domain Eukaryota; kingdom Metazoa; phylum Chordata; class Chondrichthyes; order Squaliformes; family Somniosidae; genus Somniosus; species Somniosus microcephalus. The sequence continues at coordinate 40,576,815 of NC_141000.1, read as the reverse complement.
GCAGGGTACGATCGGACTCGTCACCACTGTAAAGTCTGTGGGTTGTGCAGTAAATAAATACACAGACTTTTGAAGTACAAACAAACAGGTCTTTACTATTCAGAGGTCAGGGCGAATCTGCCCTAGTTATCCTGTAACATCACTTATATACTGGTGTGGTCACTGTTGGTATTACCGTATACAGAAGCCAATCAAATAGTGCCACACCTAAAGTAGTTCTCTTAAAGGTGAACGGTTACACTCAATCGTTCCCTTAAAGGTAGACGGGTACATACACTACAGTCTGGGTTTTTTCTTCCCTCCCACATGGCAGCTGTCCTTCATTCTGCCAGCGCCATTCACTCTTCATCTAGAGCCATCCTTTGTTCCTTGAATATCTCTCAATGTCTCTCAATGTCTCTTAATCTCCCCTGCTTTCTACCCTACCTCTGACCTTTCCTTTTGTTCTTTCATCCCCTCCCCCTTTCCCCTGCCCCCACTTGCTTTAAAATCTATTCCTTTTCCTACTTTTTTTCCAGTTCTGACGAAGGGTCTTCAACCTGAAACATTAACTCTGTTTCTCTCTCCACGGATGCTGCCCTGGCCTGCTGAGTTTTTCCAGCTTTTTCTGTTGTTATTTTGGAATTCCAGCATCCACAGTATTTTGCTATCCATTATCGACAGGTTTGACGAAAGTGAACTAACAAGTTATGCACATACTTAACTATCCATCAATTTCTCTGGACAGGATGTAGGAGTATAGACATACTTATTTATTTGTTGTATTATAAATCTATGAATCATCTAATTAATCTTCCTCCATTGCTCTTTTATGTCTCTAGCAATCTCAAACTTCTTTGAGCTGAATTACCATTAACATTTTATTTCAAATTATCTTTCTTGGTGTTACAAATTATTTGTTGTACAGCACCTCCTATCTAATTGACTAAATCCATTCTCAATATGAGGGCAGATCCTAATCACACACTTAATCACAAAACAGTCACAATTTTTCATGCATTATTTTCTCTGTAAATGACTTTACTGAGCACATTTACACCTTTTTGGGAGCGATTTTCGTGGAATATTTTAGGTGCTAAAGTTATAAAGAGGTGACCAAGATGGGGGTCTTAAGCTGAAATGCCGGTTTAGCCCATGTTTAGCGCAAGATGTCATCTTGATAAAGGAGCTGAAGCCAGCGCTAGGAATGGTCGCTTGTTAAACAGCTGATAGCCAATTAAAATGCCTGCTAGCGCTCATTAAAGAGACTGCATGGCATTTTTGATAGCTAGCACTTCAATTAATGCCCTCTCCAAACAGCAAACAACTGTTTGGGATTAAGCACGGCGTTGCTATCAATTTCAAGCGCTTCTTAAAGGGATACTCACCATTTAAAGGGATGCTCACTAACTAAAGGGATCATGTTCACGTGCTGCTGGAGCTGTGAAGAGGACCTCTGAATCACATCAGGAGACATTCTGAAATAAAAACAGAAAATGCTGCAAACACTCAGCAGGTCAGGCAGCATCTGTAGAGAGAGAAACAGAGTTCACATCTCAGGTTGATGACCTTTCACCAGGACTGGAAAAAGTTGTGGTATTCCACCTTATTGGAGACATTATAGGAGTCACCAGGAGCAAGGGAGTGCTTGGTCATGGGCATTTTGCTAGGGGTCCTCCCTTGTTCTGGACGAGGAATGGGAGGAAGGCAGAGCAGTACCAGTTTCTGCGAGAGGGTCAGGAGGGCAAGGTAGTGTCCTTCCCCCCGTGGGTACAAGACATCCCTCCTCCTCCAGACCTCCTCCACCAGGACTTCCAATGCTGCATCCGAGAACCTGCGCACTCCCTCCCTCGGCCCGAGTCATCCTGCAACGTGCCACTGTGTGCCAGCCAAAGCACACCACACCTTCAGTGGAAGTGGATGCGAGGACCCAAACATATACTGCTCTGCGAAAATTGCGTCTAATCAGCACTTGACTGCTAAACCTGCAGGCTTCTGGTCAGTGCCTGCAGGAAGGTTCAAATCATCAATTAGCCTGAAAATTGTGTATTAACTCCAGACATTCAAGTAGGCATTTCTTATTAGCACCTACAGCACCCATTTAGCACCTGTTTTCACCCTTTGGCCAAAATAACCCCTTAAGTGTATATAATCTGTATCAAAATTTGGGCTTCAACTGATCTTTGCTCATTTTCCTAATCATCAGAATTTGGCCTCTTAGGCTAGCAAGCATCATTCAGAAGCTATTTGTCGGTTAAATGCCTCGGATACAGAAATAACAATTACTCAATAACTGTACAGCTAGAGTGGTTCAGTACTTTGTGGTTTTTTCTATGACGTTAGAAACAACAACCCTGAAATTGGGCCGCACAATGCCATTAAGTCCCCAAAATAGTGAACAGGAAGCATGCGCAAACTTTGGACCAGAAGTGCGCCATCCACCATATTGGTACAAGAGGCAGCACTTATGCAATGGTGAGCTTAATGTATGCAAATGCAGTTCCGTGCTTCGTGTTTTCCATTTTGGATCACCTGTAGGATTCGCAAAATTGAACTTTATATTGTAAAGGGTCGAATGGCAGAAGAGGCCATGATTTTAAAGACTGTTTTAAAAGAAGCCCAGAAAAAGGGGCATACAAAATGGCCGCCATACCACGTGACCGGCTTATTGGGACATTTTAAAATGGTTCCTGCGAATCCTCAGACGGCTTTGTGGATTCAACCCACAGTAAGTTCTGGAAGCCGTTTCTGAGAGAACAAAACCAGACCCCCACATATACATATGGATTAGATGCAGATCCAGTCAAGATCGGCCTGGAGACAGAGGCCATCTAAATGTTGACCCAGATAAAAGGGGACAATTTCATATTCATGAGAACAGCACCAAAGACTAGATAACGAGATCAGCAGGGCATTCAAAACAATGAAGGTCATTCCAGACCAGAGATGGGCCTTTACCGGCCATCTAAAATATTTTAAAATATAATAACTACCCCGCTGTGCTCCCAGCCCGCCAAAAGTTAAACAAAGACTAACCTGATTTTGGGCGGGAAGTGGAAGCTTCTGATGGAAAAGTATAATTGGAGGAGTTAGTAGTTGAATTCGAGGGGTTGAATTCGGCGGTTGTTGAGTCGAGTTGTAGTGGAGTTGGAGCTTCTTCGGAGCGGTGGGGTGAGCCTCAGCTTTTTGAGCTCAGCCCTGGAGCTTTGGCAGGCGGTCCAGCTTTTGAGCTGGGTAAAGAGGAGCTGGTTTGGGAGAAGATCAGCGAACTCCTCGCCACCATCGGAGGAAGAAGAAGAAGACTAAGCCACCATCAAGAAGACCGTTCGAGCCAGCGTCCCGCCCTGCGGTCAAACATCGGGAGATCATCGACCAACCCAGGGCCGTTGACGAAAACGAGAGGCCCTCTCCCGGCTCGGGAGAAGAGACAAAAACAAACGACAGAACCAGCCGGTGTCCAGCCGCCCCCGACCCCCACCTCAGGAGAGAGGTGTGGCGCAGCTCGCAGGGGCTCCACGATCCACGTGGAGATGGGACGCCTGAAAGGATCAAATGCAGACTGGTTCAAAACCTTGCACTTCCTAGTTGGATTGGTGAGCATGTTTCTGGCCCTTCACAATCAGATCTAGATAGGTTTAAGGGGGTGGATTTAAGGGTACAATTAACATGAGTTGCTGTCCCTCGATGTTCCGTGTGTTTCCTTATTTCATGATGATTTTTGTAGAGTATAAGATGCCTGTATTTGCCTTAGTTAATGTTGTGTCGTTATGATTACTTTGTGTTTTTCCCTCCCATGTACTCTCTTATCTGCTTGCATTTGATTTGTTTTTCCATACGCAATAAAATTTCATTTCGTTTCATCAAACTTGGTCTACAAGAGTTTTCTCTACATTGTAGTTCCTGCCCCAAAGTCCAGAGTATAGAATCTAAGGGGCGAGTGGGTCGAACCACTCAAGGTTTTACTGTGCAAGAGAGAGAGGCCTCTAGAGAGAGAAATCTCTGCGATCTAAAACTCCTTACAGAAAATGGCGACTGCGACAGGACTCTGGCAGCAGGATTGCAATGTAGTAGATCCGAGTTTGAATGGTCAAAATGCAATGGATGAGAGGATAGTGGATTATGTCTTTGGCAAGGTAAATCTCACTAAGCAGTGGATTTCCGATCTCTTACTTGATGGGCGTCCGGTGGACGCAGCCATCAGGTGGACAGAGAGCAAAGAGCATAAGAAGTCAGTGGAGAAGGCAGTGTGGCTGATGTGTTACAAGAAGCAGGTCCAGATCTTGGACCGAGTCACTGCAGCACAGGCAGCCAGGATCACAACCCAGGCAGCAGAGATAGAGGAAAAGGCCATGGGTGGGGAAAAACTAATCACAGCGCTTCAAGCGCTAAATCAGGAACGCCAAGTGGTAGCTAGTCAACATCAGGCTAGGATAGAGTACCTGGTGTGCCAGGTTACTGAGGCAAAGATCAATGAAACGAGGATACGGGAGAAAAACACCTGCCTCATACAACAACTAAGAGCGCAGGAGGAGAGAGTAGTGGAGGTTAAGGCAGCTTACAAGCTAGCCCTCGAGCACGGGTTTGAGAGAACAGACCACGGCCCCTGCCAAAAGACCATAGAGGACCTAAGAACGGCCCTGGTTAAGGCAAAAGGCATGGTGTGTCTCGTCAGCCCAAAAGCCAGTCACATGGACTTTTTAAAGGAATCAAGACAGCCGATTCCAGCTGAGGTAGTTGTGGTGCCAGCCACCGAGCCCTCAGCACCGCCGAGCTATATGAGACTTGGCCGGAAAGACAGGGGGTCGTAAAAGAGGAGGTAGCCGAGGTGGAATGTGAGAAAGAACAGCCATTGGTAGCAAAGCCGGGACCGGCACCAATGTGTCCCGCTCGGCACCAGAGGTTCGGTCCCAACGCCGCCAATGGCGATGTCGGACCCCACCAGAACCAGCTCGTGGTGCCCTACACTGCCCCGCAATTAAGGTCCATGGTGAGCCACCTCACACGACTCACGGTAAAGGGAGATCCCTCAATTCATTTCAGGGAGATAGAGGAAACAGCAGCCATTAATGACTGTGATGAACAGGAACAGGTGAAACTGTTGCTTTTCTCCCTGGATTGCACAAACCTTCAGTGCCTCTCAGATGAGAGTAAGAGGAGACGGAAAGGGTATACGGATTTCAGGGAGGAAGTTTTAGAAGTGATGGGAGTGGACGACGGTAGTCTGTTCGACCATGTAGAAGGGATCGTGCAGCTATCTGGAGAACCCCCACGGGTTTATGCAGAAAGGCTGTGGCCAGTGTATCGGCAGAGGCATCCAGGTATGCCTGAACGGGCTGCAATGAGCGACGAACAGTGGGTTCATTGGCTCCGTTGCTTGGTTACCAACAGCTTGCCAGAGATACGGGCCCTAGCCAGGTCGTGGTTTGATCCCCAAGGTCCCGGTGTCACGGAGGAAACGGTGCTCCGTCAGCTCAATATTGCATACAAGAATTGTAGAGGTCAGGAGACACCTCCCCAGAAGGGAAAGGTGCATGAGGCAAAACCTGCAGCCCCAAGCAAGAAGGAGTGGCATCAGGAGGATAATCGCCCAGCCCAAGCCAAGCTCAATTGCTATGGGTGTGGGAAGGATGGACATTGGCGCAAGGACTGTAGAAATCCGTGGAAGGATAATTAAGGGAAATTTCCTGCAGCCCAAGCCCAAGCCCAGGCCGCCGGCCCAGCACCAGCCCAAACCCAAGCCATAGCTCCTGCCCCAGCACAAGGAGCTGGTGCAGTTATGAATCCCGCTGCGATCGAATCAATCATAGAGACAATGTGGTCTCTGATGATTTCACAGGGGAAAATAGCTGTCACCACCGGTCTTGTCGTGCCCGAAACCCCGACCGTTGTGCCCAAATGACTAGAGTCAGCGCAACCCGTCTACCTGTGTGCGCTGCAATATGATGTATGGAGACAACCCCTTGTGGAGATGGAAGTGGTGGAGGTAAAAGGGACCTATCTGTTGGATACGGGAGCATCGTGCACCGTAATCCACGCAGATAACCCCAACGCCTCGCCTCTGTCCACCGGGGTCCCATACCTCCTGTCGGGCTTCACGGGTGAAGAACAGGCTGGTGCACATTCCCTTCCCCTCTCCATTCATTTAGGACCACTCCGCACCACGTGGAAGTGTACACTAATGAAGTGGGAGGTGGGAGGTGGAACGGGAGTCCTGGGGTCTGATTTCTTGGTAGCCCACGGGATCCACGTGGACCTAAGAAATCATTGGCTCTGGGGAGCGGGTATGAATGTGGAAGAGATAGAGAGTGTTAAGGAAAACCCAACGAAGGCGCGGGTTGGCCGGCGAGAAGTGAAAATTCTTGGGTCTAACCCTATGCGCTGGCGAGAGAGCCGTAGACCAGGAGGATAGACCGGAATCGGTGAAAAATCCACCGGTCCACGCCAGTCGTGCAGTAGAGGTGTCCCGACGCAACAAGTGGTTTCACATAAAACGGTGCAAACTGTTTAAACTGGGTGCAAGAGCATCAGCAACTGAAGCCAGGCCTGAGGGTAAAGATCCTCAGTCTGAGGCGTGCGATGAGTCACAGACCACACAAGCTGGCGTTGAAGCCTGCTTGGAAGGAGAAGCTGTCCCGCTCACCTGGGGGGAGACTTCCCCTGTGGCCTGGGACTCGGATGAGGAGGGGTCCGAACAACAAGGTCCCGCCCTCGACACGATTCTGGAGGAGGTGGAGTCGGAGGACGGAGGTCCCACCCTCGACTCGAGCGTGGGCGAGGTAGAAATTGGGACGGAGATCCTCCGCCTGTAGGGACAGGTGAGGAGGAGTCGTCTGCCACAGACCCAAATCCCAAAGGGGCGGAGCCTGAGAGGAGGGAGCCGAAGCCCACAGTCGTGGAAGAGCCACGGGCTGTGAGAGCTAAAGTCCCACCCGAAGGTCCACTCGCCAAGGGAGCCTGCCCGAATCCCAAAGGGGTGGAGCCTGAGGGGAGGGAGCCGAAGCCCACAGTCGTGGAAGAGCCACGGGCTGTGAGAGCTAAGGTCCCACCTGAAGGTCCACTTGCTAAGGGAGCCACGCCCAAAGTACCTTTTTGCAGGTCGACTCGAACGCCTCAACCAGTAAAACCTTGGCCCGATTCCCCCGCTCCCAGTAAAAGCCGACTTGAGAAATCCTTGACAAAACGCAGTCCCCGATTAACAGCAAAAGGCTGCGGGGAACCCAAACCACAGGTCACTGCAGCCCCGCCACAGGGAGCGGCGAGCTGCAATCCAATCAGGGATTAGGCAAGCCACCCGGGGACGGGCGGCGCTGTACATAAGTTAAGTTAAGTTTAAGTTAAAGGTGTGTAAATATTAAGGTGATTAGAGTTTAAGTAGTTTTGAAATCTGCCCAGTATGTGTATAGTTTGGATCGAGGTCGAAAGACCCGATCGTGCCGTCACCTAAGCCAGAGTCTCTTGGGAGCCTGGCTATATTGTTTAATCTGTTACAGGAGCCAGAAAGGATGAGAGTGATCCTCGTCACGTTCATGACGATCGGATGGAGCTGGGCCTATCGGGGCCGCACCAAGGACTCCAAAATTTACGGGTGCTCTGGCAACAGAGGCCCCGTCACGACTGATGGAACCGGCCCACGGGACGCTGAAGAGACTGCTGTCTACTTCCATGAAGGAAGATGGCCAGGCTGGCTGGGGTCGAACTCTACTGAATACTCCAGCCAGATGGGGTTTGCATACAGAGAAACGTCTCTGATGTGCCCCAGGGTGAGGGTCATCGCACCCAGGATCAGTGTCACCGCTGGGAGGAAATTTGCCTTGTTTGCAACGGACGGGCACCTTTGAGTCATTGGTGGTGTCTGCGCAAGTTGAGCAGCACCATGAAGAACTCCATTGTGGAGTGGGAGAGACTGGGTAACAACACCCATCAGACTATTATGGGAACTCATGGGGGGTTGAGTGTCTGTTGGGACAAATGGTGGGAACCAGATGAGGGGATCTACATCTGTATGTGGGGTTCAGAACGCGCTTGCCCCACAGGCGTCTCCATCTTTTTCCAAAGGCAGTGGCAGGATGCTGGACAAGGAATGAGGTGGGACGTCAGCACATGGGCGTGCGGAGTCCCATACTCTCAGATCCCAGTAAACGCCACTGAGCTCATCACCCGACCCCGCAAGCCCCTGCCCACAATTCCGGTAGCTAAAGCCCTCAAGGAAGGGTGCCCCACCACAACAAAGGGACCTGGGAATGGATTGGTATTGGTACCCACAGGTCAGGTACTGTACCAAGGGGTCCACTATGCGGTGGCTTCGGTGATTTTAAACCTCACCGAGGTACGATTGCTAGAGTGGTGCCCCAGGGAAAGGGAGCAATTATTCCAGGTCCTGTTAACAAGCATGTTTAAACAGTTTTACGAATTCGACTTTGCCGAAGTCGACAGAGCCGAATTGTACACCACACCACATGAGATCTTGGACAGAATAGGGAGACAAAGAAGGAGTGCAGTAAATGATATTTTCACAGCTTTTAATACAGGAACTTCCATCATCAACACACTGGATGATGTGGAGCTGCAAACCCAGAACAATGGTTTGAAAACACAGTTAAGAAAGATGCTGACTGACGAGAATAAGGTAGTGGGTTCTGAGTTACATGAGGATCAGGCCATGACACTACACTTAAAAGAAATTATAGCTGAGCTGGAAAAACACGCCAGAACGGTAAATGCTCTCATCAGGGAGGATTGGAATGCGTCCGACCAGACTGCGCAGAACGAAGCTTGTGTGCTATATGGGGCGTGCTTACTGGGGGAGGGCCGCAGTAACCTGGAGGACTTAAAACAAAGTTTAGTCCCCTCCTGGATCAGCAACAAGCACCTCGCAGCCCTCCACCCTTTTGAGAATGCATTGAATCCATGCCAGCTCTGACTAGCTTCAGAGGCCTACCCAGTCCCAGTGGACTGTGTATGGTCTAATCACACCACTATGGGTATAGTGGTAAGGATGCCGGTGATGGGAAAGATAGCAAAACCCGCCCCGGTATACAGGGTGGAGAACATTGGAGTCATTCAGGGGGGTGCGCACAGTCGCTACACAGGGGTCCCACCTTACGTCATTCGATGGGAGCATGCAATGAAGGGTACCGACCTCTTGGCATGCCGGAGCTGGGGAGCACACATCATCCTGTGTCCCCAGCACTTGAATGCCCATTCAAAACCACAGTGCGGGTTCAGAACTGCTGGTGCGAAGCCTATAAATTGCACAATGGAGGCAATGGCACAAGGCCATGTGCCCCCGCAGGTGGCATATATAGGAGGTGGGACATACTGTGTCACCACTGCAGCGCCCCACTACCAACATGGACAGCACGGTTGGTGTCCGGTTAGTGTACAGCAACTTCTGCTTCAAGCCCAGGGCAGAAGTTCAAGTGGCCCAAGAGCGAATTGTCCCCATTCTTGAACCTTCCACTGTTCACATCACTGTTAAAGAGAATTTCACCGATCTCTAGCGATTCGTTGCACATTTTGGATATATCATTCCCCCTCTCCCTGAACGCCTCACCAAGATATTAAAAGCTGTTGTTGTTTCACAGAAACACTTCTACACACTGGAACAAAAGACTTTAGAGATAGCGGTAGACATATTGGACATAGTGACCCCACCATGGTGGGACCTGTTCACTAATATAGAAGTCCCTTCTTGGATTAGGATAGCTTCCCACATTCTTGTAGTGTGCCAGGTTGTCATTGTAGTTTTTTTGCTGTTTGTACACTGCAAAAAGGCCAAACATTCGCAAAAGTATGAGAATAGAGGGGAATGGAGCGAGCATTATGTGCGGGTAGAAGAGACACCCGTTTAGATTTTTTGCTGCTTTGTACAAAGTTAAAGTTTTCCCTCCCTCCTCTGTATTATTTTTTATATGTATTCATGTGCATTGTAATTTTCTTGTGTGTACTTTATTTTATTATTGAAGTTTATTAGATGTGTTGTTATTATTAAAGATAGTGTGTATGCACCAGGTGATGTAGGGGTATAAGGCCCCCCTCCATGCCTGGAAGTAAGTTATCAGATTTTAACTCCAAGGTATTGCCATCTATAGATGCTTAATGGAGACTAGATATTTTTCTGAAATGGGAAATGCATGTGTCGTGGGGTCATAGATAGGTAAATACTGGGGATGGTTTGATTGTGGAAAGTCAGAACATTTTGCTCACCCAGAATTATGAAACTTCAAGCAAGTTACAGTATCATCAGGGGGGAGTGTAGGATTCACAAAATTGAACTTTATATTATAAAGGGTCGAATGGCAGAAGAGGGCATGGTTTTAAAGACTGTTTTAAAAGGTGCCCAGAAAAAGGGGCATACAAAATGGCGACCATACCATGTGACTGGCTTATTGGGATGTTTTAAAATGGTTCCTGCGAATCCTCAGACGGCTTTGTGGATTCACCCCACAGTAAGTTCTGGAAGCCGTTTCTGAGAGAACGAAACCAGACCCCCACATATACATATGGATTAGATGCAGATCCAGTCAAGATCGGCCTGGAGACAGAGGCCATCTAAATGTTGACCCAGACAAAAGGGGACAATTTCATATTCATCAGAACAGCACCAAGGACTAGATAACGAGATCAGCAGGACATTAAAAACAATGAAGGTAAATCCAGACCAGAGATGGGCCTTTACCGGCCATCTGAAATATTTTAAAATATAATAACTACCCCGCGGTGCTCCCAGCCCGCCAAAAGTTAAACAAAGACTAACCTGATTTTGGGCGGGAGACGGAAGCTTCTGAAGGAAAAGTATAATTGGAGGAGTTAGTAGTTGAATTCGAGGGGTTGAATTCGGCGGTTGTTGAGTCGAGTTGTAGTGGAGTTGGAGCTTCTTTGGAGTGGTGGGGTGAGCCTCAGCTTTTCGAGCTCAGCCCTGGAGCGTTGGCAGCCGGGTAAGCTTTTGAGCTGGGTAAAGAGGAGCTGGTTTGGGAGAAGATCAACGAACTCCTCTCCACCATCGGAGGAAGAAGAAGAAGACTAAGCCACCATCAAGAAGATCGTTCGAGCCGGCGTCCCATCCCGGGGTCAAACATTGGGAGATCATCGACCAACCCTGGGCCGTTGACGAAAATGAGAGGCCCTCTCCCGGCTCGGAAGAAGAGACAAAAACAAACGACAGAACCAGCCGGTGTCCAGCCGCCCCCAACCCCCACCTCAGGAGAGAGGTGTGGCATAGCTCGCTGAGGCTCCATGATCCACGTGGAGATGGGGCGCCTGAAAGGATCAAACGCAGACTGGTTCAAAACCTTGCATTTCCTAGTTGGATTGTTGAGCATGTTTCTGGCCCTTCACAATCAGATCTAGATAGGTTTAAGGGGGTGGATTTAAGGGTACAATTAACATGAGTTGTTGTCCCAAGATGTTCCGTGTGTTTCCTTATTTCATGATGATTTTTGTAGATGCCTGTATTTGCCTTAGTTAATATTGTGTCGTTATGATTTGATTATGTTTTTCCCTCCCATGTACGCTGTTATCTGCTTGCATTTGATTTGTTTTTCCATATGCAATAAAATTTCATTTTGTTTCATCAAACTTGGTCTACAAGAGTTTTCTCTACATTGTAGTTCCTGCCCCAAAGTCCAGAGTATAGGATCTTATGGGTGAGTGGGTCGAACCACTCAAGGTTTTACTGTGCAAGAGAGAGAGGCCTCAAGAGAGAGAAACCTCTGCGATCTAAAACCCCTTGCAGAAAATGGCGACCGCGGCAGGAATCTGGCAGCAGGCTTGCAATGTAGTAGATCCGAGTTTGAATGGTCAAAATGCAATGGATGAGAGGACAGCGGATTATGTCTTTGGCAAGGTAAATCTCACTGAGCAGTGGATTTCCGATCTCTTACTGGATGGGCGTCCGGTGGACGCAGCCATCAGGTGGACAGAGAGCAAAGAGCATAAGAAGTCAGTGGAGAAGGCAGTGTGGCTGATGTGTTACAAGAAGCAGGTCCAGATCTTGGACCGAGTCGTTGCAGCACAGGCAGTCAGGATCACAACCCAGGCAGCAGAGATAGAAGAAAAGGCCATGGGTGGGGAAAAACTCATCACAGCGCTTCAAGCGCTAAATCAGGAACGCCAAGTGGTAGCTAGTCAACATCAGGCTAGGATAGAGTTCCTGGAGTGCCAGGTTACTCAGGCAAAGATCAATGAAACTAGGATACGGGAGAAAAACACCCGCCTCGCACAACAGCTAAGAGCGCAGGAGGAGAGAGTAGTGGAGGTTAAGGCAGCTTACAAGCTACCCCTTGAGTACGGGTTTGAGGGCACAGACCACGGCCCCTGCCAAAAGACCATAGAGGTCCTAAGAACGGCCCTGGTTAAGGCAAAAGGCATGGTGTGTCTCGTCAGCCCGAAAGCCAGTCACATGGACTTTTTAAAGGAATCAAGACAGCCGATTCCAGCTGAGGTAGTTGTGGAGCCAGCCACCGAGCCCTCAGCACCGCCGAGCTATAGTGAGACTTGGCCGGAAAGACAGGGGGTCGTAAAAGAGGAGGTAGCTGAGGTGGAATGTGAGAAAGAACAGCCACTGGTAGCAAAGCCGGGACCGGCACCAATGTGTCCCGCTCAGCACCAGAGGTTCGGTCCCAACGCCGCCAATGGCGATGTCGGACCCCACCAGAACCAGCTCGTGGTGCCCTATGCTGCCCCGCAATTAAGGTCCATGGTGAGCCACCTCACACGACTCACAGTAAAGGGAGATCCCTCGATTCATTTCAGAGAGATAGAGGAAGCAGCAGCCATTAATGACTGTGATGAACAGGAACAGGTGAAACCGTTGCTTTTCCCCCTGGATTGCACAATCCTTCAGTGCCTCTCAGATGAGAGTAAGAGCGGACGGAAAGGGTATACGGATCTCAGGGAGGAAGTTTTAGAAATGATGGGAGTGGACGACGGCAGTCCGTTCGACCATGTAGAAGGGACCGTGCAGCTATCTGGAGAACCCCCACGGGTTTTCGCAGAAAGGCTGTGGCCAGTGTATCGGCGCAGCAGTCCGGGTATGCCGTAACGGGCTGTAATTAGCGACGAACAGCGGGTTCATTGGCTCCATTGCTTGGTTACCAACAGCTTGCCAGAGATACGGGCCCTAGCCAGGTCGAGGTTTGATCCCCAAGGTCCCGGTGTCATGGAGGAGACAGTGCTCCGTCAGCTCAATGTTGCGTACAAGAATTGTAGAGGTCAGGAGACACCTCCCCATAAGGGAAAGGTGCCTGAGGCAAAACCCGCAGCCCCAAGCAAGGAATGGTGTCAGGAGGGGAATCGCTCTGTCCAAGTATAGAATCTAAGTGGCGAGTGGGTCGAAGCACTCAAGGTTTTACTGTGCAAGAGAGAGAGGCCTCTAGAGAGAGAAACCTCTGCGATCTAAAAACCCTTACACACCCAATTGCTGCACCCGCCATGTGCTGACCTTGCTCAGCACAACGTGACGCTAACCAGCATGAAGGCCCTTCGCCAGCACTAAAGGTATCATGTACTACTTACAGGTTAGTTGCTGGAGTAGCATTTCTGGCTACTGTTTGACTTAACGCCGTTTCTTGTTGAGTTCTAGTGCTTTTGAAATTTCACTGTGTCTACACAGAGAGAGGTTTTGCTGTTTTTGCACTGTTGTTGCTCTTTGCCTCACAAATTGTCTGGCTCCAAATATCGGTGGCCTGGTAGGGCTGCCTTTGGCAATAGAGGGCAATTGGGAGCAGCAAAGAGGATACCACAGAACAGGAGAGGCTGTGTAGGATTCGCAAAATTGGACTTTGTATTATAAGGGTCAAATGGCAGAAGAGGCCATGATCTTAAAGGCTGTTTTAAAAGAAGCCCAGGAAAAGGGGCATACAAAATGGCCACCATACCATGTGACCAGCTTATTGGGACACTTTAAAATGGTTCCTGCGCAACCTCAGACAGCTTTGTGGATTCAACCCTCAGAAAGTTCTGGAAGCCATTTCTGAGAGAACGAAACCAGACCAACACATATACATATGGATTAGATGCAGATCCAGTCAAGATCGGCCTGGAGACAGAGGCCATCTAAATTTTGACCCAGACAAAAGGGGACAATTTCATATTCATGAGAACAGCACCCAGGACTAGATAACGAGATCAGCAGGACATTAAAAACAATGAAGGTAATTCCAGACCAGAGATGGGCCTTTACCGGCCGTTTAAAACATTTTAAAACATAATAACTACCCCGCTGTGCTCCCAGCCTGCCAAAAGTTAAACAAAGACTAACCTGATTTTGGGCAGGAGACGGAAGTTTCTGGAAGAAAGGTATATCTGGAAGACTTTTCGGCAGTTGGACACATGAGTTTGAATCCAGACACTGAGAAGAAGAAGCAGGCACTCGGAGGAGGAAGAAGAACCAAGCCAACATCAAGAAGGCTGTCTCGAAGCCGGCGTCCCGCCCCGGGGAGACATATCGGGAGATCATCGACCACCCCCGGGCCGTTGCCGGAATGAGAGGCCATCGACCCAACTTGGGAGAAGAAACAAAAAAAATAAAACCCCAAGAGAAGAAACCTTCCAACCACCCCGGCTGGGGAGAAGAGATAAAAACAAACTGAAGAAGCAATGGGAGCCAGCCCAAAGCTCCTCTAACCAGGGTCGAGCCGACGATCCTCGACCCTGCCGACATCCAGGCTCACCGGTGTCCAGCCGCCCCCGACCCCCACCTCAGGAGAGAGGTGTGGCGCAGCTCGCAGGGACTCCACGATCCACGTGGAAATGGAGAGCCTGAAAGGATCAAACACAGACTGGTTCAAAACCTTGCACTTCCTAGTGGGATTGGTGAGCATGTATCTGGCCCTTCACAATCAGATCTAGATAGGTTTAATAAGGGGGTGGATTTAAGGGTACAATTAACATGAGTTGTTGTCCCTCGATGTTCCGTGTGTTTCCTTATTTCATGATGATCTTTGTAGAATATAAGATGCCTGTATTTGCCTTAGTTAGTGCTGTGTCGTTATGATTCATTTGTGTGTTTTTCCCTCCCATGTACTCCCTTACCTGCTTGCATTTCATTTGATATTTTTCCTTATGCAATAAAATTTCATTTTGTTTCATCGAACTTGGTCTACAAGGGTTTTCTCTACATTGTTGTTCCTGCCCCTAAGTCCAGAGTATAGAATCTAAGGGGCGAGTGGGTCGAACCACTCAAGGTTTTACTGTGCAAGAGAGAGAGGCCTCTAGAGAGAGAAACCTCAGGGAAACCTCTCAAGGAAAACCCCTTATAGAAAATGGCGACCGTGGCAGGACTCTGGCAGCAGGATTGCAATGTCGTAGATCCAAGTTTGAATGGTCGAAATGCAATGGATGAGAGGATAGCGGATTATGTCTTTGGCAAGGTAAATCTCACTAAACAGTGGATTTCCGATCTCTTGCTGGATGGGCGTCTGGTGGACGCAGCCATCAGGTGGACAGAGAGCAAAGAGCATAAGAAGTCAGTGGAGAAGGCAGTGTGGCTGATGTGTTACAAGAAGCAGGTCAAGACCTTGGACCAGGTCGTTGCAGCACAGGCAGCCAAGATCACAACCCAGGCAGCAGAGATAGAGGAAAAGGCCATGGGTGGGGAAAAACTCATCACAGCGCTTCACGCGCTGAATCAGGAACGCCAAGTGGTAGCTAGTCAACATCAGGCTAGGATAGAGTACCTGGAGTGCCAGGTTACTGAGGCAAAGATTAATGAAACGAGGATACGGGAGAAAAACGCCCGCCTCGCACAACAGCTAAGAGCGTAGGAGGAGAGAGTAGTGGAGGTTAAGGCAGCTTACAAGCTAGCCCTCGAGCACAGGTTTGATAGCACAGACCACGGCCCCTGCCAAAAGACCATAGAGGACCTAAGAACGGCCCTGGTTAAGGCAAAGGCATGGTGTGTCTCGTCAGCCCGAAAGCTAGTCACATGGACTTTTTAAAGGAATCAAAATAGCTGATTCCAGCTGAGGTGATTGTGGTACCAGCCACCGAGCCCTCGGCACCGCCGAGCTTTAGTGAGACTTGGCTGGAAAAGGAGGGGGTAGTGAAAGAGAAGGTAGCCAAGGTGGAGTGTATGGAAGAACCACTGGTAGCAAAGCCGGGACCGGCACCAATTTGTCCCGCTGGACACCAGAGGTTCGGTCCCAATGCTGCCGATGGCAGTTTCGGACCCCACCAGAACCAACTCGTGGTGCCCTACGCTGGCCCCCAATTAAGGTCCACGGTGAGCCACCTCGCACGACTCACAGTAAAGGAAGATCCCTCGCTTCATTTCAGGGAGATAGAGGAAACAGCAGCCATTAATGACTGTGATGTTCAGGAAGAGGTGAAACTGTTGCTTTTCTCCCTGGATTGCACAATCCTTCAGTGCCTTTCACAGGATAGTAAGAGGGGACGGTAAGGGTATGCGGATCTCAGGGAGGAAGTTTTAGAAGTAATGGGAGTGGATGATGGTAGTCCGTTCGACTGTGTGGAAGGGACCGTGCAGCTACCTGGAGAACCCCCACGGGTTTTCGCAGAAAGACTGTGGCCGGTTTATCGACGCAGCTGTCCGGGTATGCCTGAATGGGCTGTAATGAGCAATGAACAGCGGGTTCATTGGCTCCATTGCTTGGTTACCAACAGTTTGCCGGAGATATGGGCCCTAGCCAGATCTTGGTTTGATCCCCAAGATCCCGGCGTCACGGAGGAGACGGTGCTCCGTCAGCTAAATGTAGCGTACAAGAATTGTAGGAGTCAGGAAACACCTCCCCAGAAAGGAAAGGTGCATGAGGCAAAACCCGCAGCCCCAAGCCAGAAGGAGTGGCGTCAGGAGGGGAATCACCCTGTCCAAGCCAAGCTCAATTGCTACGGGTGTGGGAAGGATGGACATTGGCGCTAGGACTGTAGAAATCTGTGGAAGGATAGTAAAGGGAGATTTCCTGCAGCCCAAGCCCAAGCTCAGACCGCCGCCCCAGCACCAGCAAAACCCAAGCCGTAGCTCCTGCCCCAGCACAAGGAGTTGGTGCAGTTATGAATCCCGCTGCGATTGAATCGATTTTAGAGACAATGCAGTCTCTGATGATTTCGCAGTGGAAAGTAGCCGTCACCACCGGTCTTGTCGCTCCCGAAACCCCGACTGCTGTGCCCAAATGACTAGAGCCAGCGCAGCCCATTTACTTGTGTGCGCTGCGATATGATATATGGAGGCGACCCCTCATGGAGATGGAGGTGCAGGAGGTAAAAGGGACCTATTTGTTGAATACGGGGGCATCGTGCACCGTGATCCACACAGATAACCCCGCTATCTCGCCTCTGTCCACCGGGGTTCCATATATTCTGTCGGGCTTCACAGGCAAGGAACAGGCTGGCGCACATTCCATTCCCCTCTCCATTCATTTAGGACCACTCCGCACCAAGTGGAGGTGTATACTGATGAAGTGGGAGGTGGAAAATGTGAAAGGGATCCTCGGGTCCGATTTCCTGGTCGAACACGGGATCCTCGTGGACCTAAGAAACCATTGTCTTTGGGGAGCGGGTAAGGGTGAGCCGGGCAAGGTAGTTGTCATCCCAGGGGAAGGAGAAAGAGGGACCCTGTGTACCGTGAAGCCAAAAGAGGACTACGACCTCGAGCTCATGGTCGTGGGCGTCCCACAAGATTCGCAGGCATTCGTGTGTGACCACCTGGCGACGTTTGCCACTCACAAGCACAATTGCGGGAGGGTCACCGGGTTTGAGGTCAGACCCCAAAAACAGTACAACTTCCCCCGGGAAGCGGAGCCCGACATGGAGACAGCAATATCTTCACTGGTGCAGCAGGGTGTGTTGAGGCTGATAGTCACCCATGTGAACTCTCCGTGATGGCCGGTGAGGAAGCCGGACAATTCCTGGAGAGCCACGGTGGACTACAGAGTCCTCAATAGCAACATCCCAGCCTGCGCGCCGACAGTAGCAGCAGTTGCCGACCTGATAGGAAGTATTCCAGCCCCCGCGACCACGTTCACGGTGCTGGATATTTCTAATGGGTTTTGGTCCATCCCTTTATGAAGGGAGGATCAGTACAAGTTTGCCTTTACATTTAAAGGGCAACAGTACACCTGGAACTGCTTGCCACAGGGTTTCCACAACAGCCCCAGCATTTCCAATAAATGCATGGCAGGGAGTTTAAAAGAGTTCAGCCAGCCCAATCAGCTAGTGCAGTATGTGGACGACCTGCTCCTGTTCACAGACTCAAGAGAGGAGCATGGCCCACTATTGGCCGAGTTATTGGAGCTGTTAGGAAGAAAGGGTTTCAAAGTAAACCCAAAGAAGGCACGGATCGGCCAGAAGGAAGTGAAATTCCTGGGTCTGACCATCCGTGCCGGTGAGAGAGCCATAGATAAGGCCAGACGGGAATTGGTACAAGATCTATTGATCCCCACCACCGGAGCCCAGGAGTGGGAAGTAGGAGATAAGGTCATGGTAGGAGACTCTGCCCGAGTGAGGAGATCAAAACCACTGTACAGGGGACCCTGCAAGATTGTAGGCAAAGCCAGCCTCATGGTATATGCAGTGAAGTTGCCCCGGTGCACTAAATGGTTTCACATCAATAAGTGCAAACTGTTTAAACCGGGTGCAAAAGCATCAGCAACCGGAGCCAGGTCTGAGGGTAAAGATCCTCAGCCTGAGGCACGCGATGAGTCACAGAGCACAGAGCCTGCTTGGAAGGAGAAGAGGTCCCGCCCACCTGGGGGGAGCTTTCTCCGATGGCCTGGGACTCGGACGAGGAGGGGCCCGAACAGCAAGGTCCCGCCCTCGACATGATTCTGGAGGAGGTGGAGTCGGAGGACGGAGATCCCACCCTCGACTCGAGCGTGGGGGAGGTAGAAATTTGGGGCAGAGATTCTCCACCTGTAGGGACAGGTGAGGAGGAGCCGTCTGCCACAGGCCCAATTCCTGAAGGGGCGGAGCCTGAGGGGAGGGAGCCGAAGCCCACAGTCGTGGAAGAGCCACGGGCTGTGAGAGCTGAAGTCCCACCCGAAGGTCCACTCGCCAAGGGAGCCTGCCCGAAGCCCAAAGGGGCGGAGCCTGAGGGAAGGGAGCCGAAGCCCACAGTCGTAGAAGAGCCACGGACTGTGAGAGCTAAGATCCCACCCGAAGGTCCACTCGCTAAGGGAGCCACGCCCAAAGTACCTTTTCGCAGGTCGACTCGAACGCCTCAGCCTGTAAAACCTTGGCCCGATTCCCCCGCTCCCAGTAGACGCTGACTTCAGAAATCCATGAAAAAACACAGTCCCCGATTAACAGCAAAAGGCTGTGGGGAACCCGAGCCACAGGTCACTGCAGCCCCGCCACAGGGAGCGGTGAGCTGCAGTCCAATCAGGGATTAGGCAAGCCGCCCGGGTACAGGCGGTGCGGTACATAAGTTAAGTTTAGGTTTAAGTTTAAGGTGTGTAAATATATTAAGGGGATTAGAGTTTAAGTAGTTTTAAATTTGCCCAGTATGTGTGTAGTTTTAGATCGAGGTCGAAAGACCCGGTCATGCCGTCACCTAAGCCAGAATCTCTCGGGAGCCTGGCTATAACGTTTGATTTGTTGCAGGAACCAGGAGAAAGATGAGAGGGATCCTCGTCACGTTCGTGACGATCGGGTGGAGCTGGGCCTTCGAGGCCGCACCAAGGACGCCACGATTTATGGGTGCTCTGGCAATAGAGGCCCCATCGCGACTGACGGAACCGGCCCACCCGACGCTAAAGAGACGGCTGCCTACTTCCTTGAAAGAAGATGGCCAGGCTGGCTGGGGTCGAACTCTATGGAATACTCCAGCCAGACGGGGTGTGCATACAGAGAAACGTCTCTGATGTGCCCCAGGGTACGGATCATTGCACCCAGGATCAGCGTCACCGTGGGCAAGAAGATTTGCTTGGACTGTTTGGGACATGTACCTTTGGACCGTTGGTGGTGGCTGCGCAAGTTGAGCAGCACCATGAAGAACTCCACTGTGGAGTGGGAGAGATTGGGTAATAACACCCATCGGACAATAACGGGAACTCACGGGGGTTTGAGTGTCTGTTGGGACAAATGATGGGAACCAGATGAGGGGATCTACATCTGTATGTAGGGTTCAGAACGCGCTTGCCCCACAGGCATCTCCATCTTTTTCCAAAGACAGTGGCAGGATGCTGGACAAGGAATGAGGTGGGACATCAGCACACGGGCGTTCGGAGTCCCCTACTCTCAGATCCCAGTAAACGCCACTGAGCTCATCACCCGACCCCGCAAGCCCCTGCCCACAGTTCCAGTAGCTAAAGCCCTCAAGGAAGGGTGCCCCACCACAACAAGGGGACCCGGGAACGGATTGGTATTGGTACCCACAGGTCAGGTACTGTACCAAGGGGTCCACTACGTGGTGGCTTCGGTGATTTTAAATCTCACCGAGGTAAGATTGCCAGAGTGGTGCCCCAAGGAAACGGAGCAATTATACCAGATCCTGTTAACAAACATGTTTAAACAGTTTTACGAATTCGACTTTGCTGATGTCGACAGAGCTGATTTGTACACCACACCACATGAGGCCTTGGACAGAGTAGGGAGACAAAGAAGGGGTGCAGTATATGATATTTTCACAGCTTTTAATACAGGAACTTCCGTCATCAACACACTGGATGATGTGGAGCTGCAAACCCAAATCAGTGGTTTGAAAACACAGTTAAGAAAGATACTGACTGATGAGAATAAGGTAGTGGGTTCTAAGTTACACGAAGCCCAGGCCATGACACTTGCACTTAAAAGAAATTATAGCTGAGCTGGAGAAACACGCCAGAATGGTAAATGCTCTCATCAGGGAGGATCGGAATGCGTCCGATCAGGCTGCGCAGAACGAAACTTGTGTGCTATACGGGGCGTGGTTACTGGGCAAGGGCCGCAGTAATCTGGAGGATTTAAGACAAGGTGTGGTCCCCTCCTGGATCAGCAACAAGCACCTCGCAGCCCTCCACACTTTTGAAAATACATTGAGTCCGTGCCAGCTCAGACTAGCTTCAGAGGCCTACCCAATCCCAGTGGACTGTGGACGGTCTAATCACACCATTATGGGTATAGTGGTAAGAATGCCGGTGATGGGACAGACAGCAAAACCCGCCCCGGTATACAGGGTGGAGAACATTGGAGTCATTCAGGGGGGTGCGCACATTGGCTACACGGGGGTCCCACCTTACGTCATTCGATGGGAGCATGCAATGATGGGTACTGACCTCTCGGGGTGCCGGAGCTGGGGAGCACACATCATCCTGTGTCCCCAGCACTTGAATGCCCATTCAAAACCAAAGTGCGGGTTCAGAACTGCTGGCGCGAAACCTATAAATTGTACCATGGAGGCAATGGCACAAGGCCATGTGCCCCCGCAGGTGGCATATATAGGAGGTGGGACATACTGTGTCACCACTGCAGCGCCCCACTACCAGCATGGACAGCACGGTTGGTGTCCGGTTAGTGACAGCAGCTTCTGTTTCAAGCCCAGGGCAGAAGTTCAAGTGGCCCAAGAGCGAATTTTCCCCATTCCTGAACCTTCCACTGTCCACATCACTGTGAAGGAGAATTTCACCGATCTGTAATGATTCGTTGCACATTTTGGATATATCATTCCCCCTCTCCCTGAACACCTCACCAAGATATTAAAAGCCGTTGTTGTTTCACAGAAACATTTCTACACACTGGAGCAGAAGACTTTAGAGATAGGTGCAGACATATTGGATATAGTGACCCCACCATGGTGGGACCTGTTCACTAATATAGAAGTCCCTTCCTGGATTAGGATAGCCTCCCACATTCTTGTAGTGTGCCAGGTTTCCATTGTAGTTTTTTTGCTGTTTGTACACTGTAAAAATTCAAACATTCGCCAAAGTATGAGAATAGAGGGGAATGGAGCGGCATTATGTGTGGGTAGAAGAAGAGACACCCGTTTAGATTTTGCTGCTGTGTATAAAGTTAAAATTTTCCCTCCCTCCTCTGTATTATTTTTGAGATGTATTCATGTGCATTTTGAATTTTTCGTGTATGTACTTTATTTTATTATTGAAGTTTTATTAGATGTGATGTTATTATTAGAAGGTAATGTGTATGCACTAGGTGATGTAAGGGTATAAGGCACCCCTCCATGCCTGGAAGTAAGTTGTTAGATTTTTAACTCCAAGGTATTGCCATCTATAGATGCTTAATGTACACTAGTTATTCTGAAATGAGAAATGCATGTGTCGTGGGGTCATTAATAGGTAAATACTGGGGATGGTTAGTTTGTGGAAAGTCAGAAAATTTTGCTCACCCAGAATTATGATACTTCAAGCAAGTTACAGTATCATCAGGGGGGTGTGTAGGATTCGCAAAATTGTATTTTGTATTATAAGGGTCAAATGGCAGAAGAGGCCATGGTTTTAAAGACTGTTTTAAAAGAAGCCCAGAAAAAGGGGCATACAAAATGGCCACCATACCATGTGACCAGCTTATTGGGACACTTTAAAATGGTTCCTGCGCAACCTCAGACAGCTTTGTGGATTCAACCCACAGTAAGTTCTGGAAGCCGTTTCTGAGAGAACGAAACCAGACCAACACATATACATATGGATTAGATGCAGATCCAGTCAAGATCGGCCTGGAGACAGAGGCCATCTAAATGTTGACCCAGACAAAAGGGGACAATTTCATATTCATGAGAACAGCACCCAGGACTAGATGACGAGATCAGCAGGACATTAAAAACAATGAAGGTAATTCCAGACCAGAGATGGGCCTTTACCGGCCATTTAAAACATTTTAAAACATAATAACTACCCCGCTGTGCTCCCAGCCCACCAAAAGTTAAACAAAGACTAACCTGATTTTGGGCGGGAGACGGAAGTTTCTGGAAGAATGGTATATCTGGAAGACTTTTCGGCAGTTGGACACACGAGTTTGAATCCAGACATTGAGAAGAAGAAGCAGGCACTCGGAGGAGGAAGAAGAACCAAGCCAAAATCAAGAAGGCCGTCTCGAAGCTGGCGTCCCGCCCCGGGGAGAGACATCGGGAGATCATCGACCATCCCTGGGCCATTGCCGGAACAAGAGGCCATCGACCCAACTTGGGAGAAGAAACAAAAAAATAAAACCCCAAGAGAAGAAACCTTCCAACCACCCCGGCTGGGGAGAAGAGATAAAAACAAACTGAAGAAGCGATGGGAGCCAGCCCAAGGCTCCTCTAACCAGGGTCGAGCCAACGATCCTCGACCCCGCCGACATCCAGGCCCGCCGCCCCCGACCCCCACCTCAGGAGAGAGGTGTGGCATAGCTCGCAGGGGCTCCACGGTCCACGTGGAAACGGAGAGCCTGAAAAGATCAAAAACAGACTGGTTCAAAACCTTGCACTTCCTAGTGGGATTGGTGAGCATGTTTCTGGGCCTTCACAATCAGATTTAATAAGGGGGTGGATTTAAGGGTACAATTAACATGAGTGTTGTCCCTCGATGTTCCATGTGTTTCCTTATTTCATGATGATCTTTATAGAGTATAAGATGCCTGTATTTGCCTTAGTTAGTACTGTGTTGTTATGATTCGTTTGTGTGTTTTTCCCTCCCTTATCTGCTTGCATTTGATTTGATATTTTTCCTTATGCAATAAAATTTCATTTTGTTTCATCGAACTTGGTCTACAAGAGTTTTCTCTATATTGTTGTTCCTGCCCCTAAGTCCAGAGTATAGAATCTAAGGGGCGAGTGGGTCGAACCACTCAAGGTTTTACTGTGCAAGAGAGAGAGGCCTCTAGAGAGAGAAACCTCAGGGAAACCTCTCAAGGAAAACCCCTTACAGCTGCCAGAAGTGGGAAGAGGAGGAGGCCACTGAACAACGGGCCATGTCCACAGAGGTCTTCCAGGAGCACTTCTTCTACCTCAACTTGACTGAGGAGCAATGTATGAGGCACCTTCACTTTACTAAAGAGGCTGTCACCAAGTGATGTCACCTGCTGCAGCCACAACTAGAGCCTTGCACAAGGGCATGGACAGCACTGTCTGTATCTGAGCTGCTGATTGCGAGAGTCAGATCAAGTGATGGTGCATCTTCTGCAACACTGTGCACAGCTTCTTCCAATGGCTGAGGGGTGTTGACCATATCAGCAACTGAAATCACAGGAAGGGACAAGGGTTAAATTGTGATGTGAGTAAGAGCCGAGAGAAAGAAGTGGGTGTTGAAAGCATCTTCAGCTTGGCATGCAGAGCATGTGGGGTGAGGGACAAGCAGAAGAGACAAAGAGGATCAGGTCTGAAGAAACCCTGCGCGACATCTCCTCCAGCGTCAGCAGTGGCCACGGCCTCCATCTGCCCCTGCCCATATTGCCAGGACGGTCTCTTCAAGGGGCCAAAGGTTGTGCAGATGAGCTCTTCCTCCTCCAGAGGCAGCCTGTTGCCTGGTGTCATGCACCACCTTCTCCTGCAAGAAAGAGGGAAGTGTGTCAGTGAGAGTCTTAAGAGGTGTTTGGAGAATGTGACTGTTATGGTGGAATAGCTGACAATGTATGTGAGACATGAGTTGTGGGTAAGTGAGGGTTGTAATAGTGGTATGTGAGGTAGTGGGGGTGTTTTGTGAGTGAGGTGCGTGTTGCAATTAATGAAGCTGTGAATAGTGCAACTATGATGAGAAAGTATTTCAGCAGCGTTCTTGAAAACAGAAAATGCTGGAAAAACTCAGCAGGTCAGGCAGCATCTGTGGAGAGAGAAACAGAGTTAACGTTTCAGGTCATCCAGCATTTTCTGTTTTAATTTCATATTTCCAGCATCCGCAGTATTTTGCTTTTGTATCAGAAGCGTTCTTACCTTATCAACTCTAGTCAAATCATTGGACCTTTTCCTGCAGTGCATCCATGTTCTTGGGGCAATGCTCCTGACATTGATGTCCTGAGAAAGTCTTTCTACTGCCTACTGATCAGATGTCTGGAGGGTTTCCTGGCCCCCAAGGGGGAAAAGATTGTCCCTCCTCCTCTCCACTGCCTGCACCAAGCCCTACAGCATGGCATCAAGGAACATTGGTGCACGCTTTTTCCCTCATTCAGCCATTTCCTTAAAAAATAGTTGCAATAAAGGTCTTGCAGCCAGAACGCACCTCTCCAGTAAAAGGGACTGGCTGCCTTTAAGTAGCGACCTGGCCTCCAGATATCACCTCCACTCCACCAACCCCCCACTCCCCCACGCAATACAAAAATATTTATACTGTAATATGCTTACACTCTGAATGTAATTGGTTACATTTCCAAATCCGTGGTCCCGGTGTGGCGCCTTGTACATATGTGATTTCTCGATTCACATTCCTGGCTGGCCAGGTACTGTGCCAGAAGCTCACACTCACAGAATTTACCCTAATGTGTAATGTTGCTCAAAACAAAAAGGCAACAAGGAGTTTGCTTAGTAGCTGGAACTGTTTATCACTGGTGGTGACCCAAGAATGAAATTGGATAAAATGGAGTAATCGTGCGCTGAGATCAGTTTTTCCTGTTTTAGTGCAGTATTTAATCAATCAGAAGTTAAGAAAAGCAATAGAAGTTTTTCTGTGATCAAAAGAAAAGTATTTAGAGCTGTAAATGTGGTAACAGAGGTATAAACCTAAAATAAAGCATTTGTATGACCTTCCTGTGTTTGCTATTTTAGCACACAAATTTGTTTACCTGTTTATCTTAAACTAACTGGAGTGCCCGGCAGTGCCGAGGGAAAATGAAGAAACCTGTGCAATGTTTATAAAACTGTTTATGAAACTGTTGGGATTGAAGAACTCTTCCAAGCACCCAGGAGTGATATTACATTATTCACAAAGTTTCAGTGTATGAGTTGAATAGGGAAATAAAAGATACAATCTCAGGCATTTAGAGGTCAGTTTAGAAATCAACAGTGAACATTATCTATATATATAAATGGATACTTCTTTCTGTCTGTCTGTCTATCTGTCTGTCCTTCTGTCTGTCTGTCCTCACATGTGCGTCTGTCCGGCTATGCGCTCGAAAGTTACAGAGCGTACCTACGCGTGCGTTACGTCGAAAGAAAGCTTACCTTTCCGAAACGGTGGTAAGCGTATTTACGTTTCGGCCGGACGAAAATCGCGCCCGCGGTATCTGAAAAACGTTCAACATTCCGCTCATTAGCATCTCATTATCCGCTCATTAGCGACAGAGTGACCTTGAGGTCGACCAATCGTACGCCGGGTTGCTGGCGCGTGCGGCCGGGCCCTCCTACGGTCGAGTGACGGGACGATTGACCAATCCTACGCTTTGGTGACCTGATGGTCGACCAATCGGTGCGTGTGTGGGCGGGCCTTATCGTTCTGAACCGAGGTGAGTCGCCGCCATCTTGATTCCAAACTTTTCCTTTCTTTTTCCCGCTTTCTGCATCTTTAAAAAAAACGTTGCTTTTACAACACATATTGCTTTTAAAAAAGTTAATTACTTTCTAAATCTTTTATCTAATCTCATTAATTTTCCTACCTTTCCCCATTTTTTCCAGGTAGGCCTCGAAGCCTCGGCCTCTCCTCCGCACCCGCGCCCGAGCTAGGCACCTCCCGGCCCCAGTCAACAAGCGGCCCCCGATCGCCGCCAATCTTTGTGAAGGCTGGAGGGGCGGGCCTCAGCCGAGCACCGCTACCGCCGCCATCTTAGTAAAGGCTGGTGCGGCGGGTGGCGGCAGATGGAGCTCCGCGGAGCAGGTGCGCGGCGGCATCTAACTCGCCCCCCCACCCCCAGTCTGTCTGTCTCTCTCTCTCTCTCTCTTCCACGCACCTCCTGAATGCATGGGGGGAAGAGGCCCGGCGCACGCCGCATTCGGAGACTTCAACTCCGTGACAGGTAAGGAGGGTCTTCGTTCACGTTGGGCGGCGGGCGGGTTCCTCGGGTGCTGATCCCTGGCGGTGTGGGGCCGGAGCCCGGCTCTTACCTTGCCCGGAGAGCGGGCGGATGGTGGGGCCTGGAGTAGCAAATCGGGCACCACGGCAGAAGAAAAATTGAGAGCGACAGAGGGGAACAGACGTCAGAGAGACAGAGAAATAGGGAGGGAGGAGAGAGAGAGGGTGGGGGGAGGGGGAAGAGAGAGAGAGGGTGGTGGGAGGGGAAGAGAGAGAGAGGGTGGGGGGGAGGGGAAGAGAGGGAGAGGGTGGGGGAGGGGAAGAGAGGGAGAGGGTGAGGGGAGGGGGAAGAGAGGGAGAGGGTGGGGGGAGGGGAAGAGAGGGAGAGGGTGGGGGTAGGGGAAGAGAGAGAGAGAGGGTGGGGGGAGGGGAAGAGAGAGAGAGGGTTGGGGGAGGGGAGAGAAGAGAGAGGCTGGGGGGGGAGGGGGAAGAGAGAGGGGGGGGGAGGGGAGAGAGAGAGAGGGTGGGGGGGGGGGAGAGAGGGAGGGGAGGGAGGAGGGGAGAGAGAGAGGGTGGGGGGAGGGGAGAGAGAGAGGGTGGGGGGAGGGGGGAGAGAGAGAGGGTGGGGGGGGGGAGGGGGGAGGAGGAGAGAGAGGGTTGGGGGGG